>NW_027526295.1:9062384-10378634 GCF_048455015.1 Haemaphysalis longicornis
GATGAGTTTTGTCAATTGGTTCTCCAAAGAGTTTCAATAGACTGGTGTCAAATGGCTTTGTATTGCGTTTTCTCAATACAAATCCTTTTGAGTTTCTACTGACACATCTCAATAGCCCATTGAGTTTTTATTTTATTTTATTTTATTTCAAAAAAACCCTAAAGGCCCTCTGGGGAGGGTATTACATAGGGTAGTGGGGGTTACAAAGGTGTCACATAAACTAGAACAAGAACAAAATAAACACAAGAACTAAAAAATGGTACAAATCATTTACATTGCTAGAGTGAAAACAAATACAAAAATTAGGTAGAATAATAAGAACAGCTATTGGTACAGGAACTAGAACAAACTACACCGATTATAACCACATGGTATATTACAACATGTCATCTGACAAGGCAAGAACTGAATGAAATGACGCATGAAATGATACATATTATACATTGATATTTTTGCTCAAAGCATTAGTAAATTTCGTGGTATTAGGTTCAGTAACAATGTTTGATGGTAGATTATTCCAGTCTATTGTGGTACGAGGAGCAAATGATTCGGCAAAAGCAACGGTATGACATGTGATGCGTTTGATTTTGCATGAGTGATCTCGACGCGGAAAAATGGCGGCGGGTTCACACATAAATTCGTTATGAAGGCATGCATGGTAGTACAGTTTATGAAATAAAGTTAAGCGAGATATGTTGCGACGATGCAATAAGGTTGCAAGTTCAGCACGATTTTTTAATTCGGTTACGCTGGTATAGGGTGAGTAATCAGAAAAGATGAAGCGGACAGCACGGTTTTGTAAAGCTTCTAAGTCATTTATTAGATATGCCTGATGAGGTTCCCAAATGGCTGACGCGTATTCTAGTTTAGGGCGTATTAGTGTAATATATGCTAACTTTCGTAAACGGACGGGTGCATGTCTGAGGTTACGTTTAAGGAAACCAAGCGAACGGTTAGCAGACGCGAGGATATGGTTAATGTGATTATTCCATGTCAAGTTACTGGTTAGATGTACACCAAGGTATTTATAGCTGGAAGTTCTGTCCACGAGGCTGTCGTTTAATATGTAGGATGCTGAATTTTGGGAGGCGTTATTAGTAAAGGACACTAGTTTTGTTTTAGCAAGGTTTAGAGGCATTAGCCAGGTTGAGCACCATGTGTTTATAGCATTAAGGTCAGATTGTAGAATATCGTGGTCATGGTTAGATTGAATTTTACGGTATAATACGCAGTCATCCGCAAATAACCTTATGTTAGATTTAACGCAGTCTGGTAGATCATTAATATAAACTAGAAAAAGCAAGGGCCCGAGTACACTTCCCTGAGGAACACCAGATGTTACGGGGACTAGAGAGGAGTTGTGATTGTTAACTGATGTAAATTGCATCCTGTTAGAAAGAAAGTCTTTTATCCATGTTATAACAGCAGAGTCGATGTTCAGTAGCGTAAGCTTGTGAAAAAGTCGATGGTGAGGAACACGATCAAATGCTTTTGAAAAGTCTAGGAAAATTGCGTCGACTATAATTCCAGCGTCTACGGATGAATGTATTTCGTAAATGAAGCCAGCTAGTTGGGTGTCACATGAATAGCCTTTACGGAAACCGTGCTGATGCCGAAAAATAAGGTTATGTTTTTCGGGGTAGTTAATGATCTGGGAGTGAATAATATGCTCCATGAGTTTGCATATGGTACTGGTTAGTGAAATAGGGCGATAGTTTAGGGGTGTGGTACGATCACCAGATTTGAAAAACGGAACAACCTTCGCCACCTTCCAGTCATGGGGTATAACGCCGGTGGTTAGAGACTGTTGGAATAGAGCGGATAATATTGGGAATATGCTTTGTGCTATATTTTTTAGAATAGTTTTATTTAAACCAGTGTTGTCAGTCGAAGAAGAAGTCTTGAGATTAGTCAGAAGAGAAAATATGCCAGCATCGGTTATGGTTATTTCAGGCATAAATGCATTAGTGCTACTGCGTATGGTTGCCTGTGGGAGGGAAGATTCGACTGTAAATACCAAGGAAAATGTTTTGTTCAGTAGTTCCGAACAGTCAATGCCAGTTATTATTACGCCGTTCTGATCAGTAAAGACGATGTCTGGATTATGCTTGGGATTGATGACACGCCAGAAACGCCGAGGATTATTTGTTAGCATGGATGATAAATCACGTTGAAAAAACTGTAAGCGCGTGGTTTTGAGCAATTTTTGATATTCTCTATCACATTCCTTATACCGTTGCCAGGAAACAGCTAATTTACTTTTGTCAGCTTGTCTGAATAATCTTTTCTTCTTGTTGTTTAGGCGGCGAAGTTTCTGTGAAAACCAAGGGGCAGTATTATCGGATTTAATAGAGATGACCGGGATGTACTTATCTATCAGATTAGTGAGGGCGTTTTTCAGTTGTAACCAGTTTTCTTCGACGGTCCGCGACAAGTTATCTGTTAGAAAGTCAATGGCAAAAAGTGATAGTTCGTGGTTAATACGATCGAAATTGGCTTTCTTGTAACATCGAATGAGCTTGCTAAATGTTTGCCGCTTGATAAGAGGAGGAACTATGCGACCGGTTAGCACGTCATGATCGGATAAACCATTAAGATGTGTTATATCAGAGCATATATCTGCGTTGTTAGTCAGTACCAAGTCAAGAATATTCGAACAGTGGGTTGAACGCCGTGTTGGGCTTGTAACTAATTGGGTGAGGTTGAAATCAAGACAACATTGTAGAAACGCATTAGACTCGGATGGTGTGCTAGAAGTTAATTGATTAGACCACGCTATGTCAGGGAAGTTGAAATCCCCAAAAATTATTTTGTTTGACTGAATTAGGTTTCTGTTTACTCAATAAAAACTCAACTGGAACTGAATTGAAACTCAAAATCCATTTTTGTAAGGGAAAGGCGCGTTCAGTAGGCCGGACCTAGTTTCCATCGCCATCTAAAATGAACGATATAAGGCGCGCTTGTCGTCGTGTTTACGCGTCTGTTCATGCGCAGTAGGGAGCGCATTTCGTGCCTCCCGTTGCGGCTGAAGAGTTCGTGGCTCGAATCCCGGCGCCGCCACGTGAATGTAAGCGCTTCTGCCGATGTCATTTCCGTGACGGATATGACGCCGTGAGATCTCGGTGGACCCCGGCATAAAATCGTGTTAAAAAGGACTATATGTGCACCCATGGACAATTAACCGCCGCTGATGTAAACTCGAAGTGCTTGATCACATCTTTCTGGACTGTTGGGATGCGGTGTTCCACTGGGACATCCTCCAACTAACCATGAAAAAAGACCTGTCATTAACGACTTATGCCATTCGCTTGTTGCCATTGGACGATGACGGGTGCGTGCCCAATGATATGTTCATGGCGCTTAGGCTGCATTCTATGTGGAAATCTCGCAAGGCCGTTCAAAATGCAGACGAGGATGCTCGTACAGTGCGAGAGTATTTTGAAAGTGTTGCTTGTGTAAAGGAAGCGTACAAGGTCGTTTCGAAGAACCTGTGCGTTACCCATTCTGGATGCACTAGCGCAGTTTACTAAGCCACCCGACTGAAGGCTGCAGCCTTTAATTTTTCCACTATGCAGTGCGCTTTGTTTTGTCGCCAAACAGGTAATAAACAAAAATATTGTGGGATAAAGGTACCGTTTCACGATGTGGTGTTTTGTTGGTGGTGCTAAGAGCGTTATTGTAAAGGGGCTCTGAAGTGATTTGTAAACATTGCCAGGCACTTGGCATGTCACTTAAGGCGCAGACACAAGAAGGTCAAACGTGCCGCTTGGAATATAGTTGCCAGAAGCAACGCCGAGGAAAAGATAGCGATGTTTGTTGCGAACGCAACGTGCACCCCGGCCCTTGCACGCCCGAGACGCCGCGGCTTTTCTTGAAATCTCACTACCTTGGCCTATATGCTGGACACTGTAGCTGAGTCTCTGCAAAAAGCAAGCTGCCAGTTCCAGTCTCAGGCGGTCATAATGGTAGCCGCTTTTTATCACCTGCCTGATAAAGCGAGAACGGCCGTTGAAATCTCAAGTCATTTTAGGCCTCATAATGAGAGCGCCACACGACAGTTCTATCATCGTCCATCAGCGACCTTCGGAGGCTTAGCCGAGGCAACGCCTTCGTGCGGCGCTGGGAGTGCGCCATAGAAGGCGCACTCCCACTCCCGTGTGCACGAGTTCAGGGGGTCAGTAGTCATTACACCATTCCCCGTGGCTCATGCGCCTTATCCGTGACCTTAAACATACCAGCAATGAAGTCTGACAACCAATAACAAACAGCAAATGACATCTTACACTGAATAACCCCCCAATTAAAAAGCCACCGGGCCCTTCTTTTACCGAGCGCTACAGAAGTGTGGAAGAGTCATTGCGTGTTTGGCGAGTTGTGTCGCTTATGTCTTTTTGTTTGTGAGAACTCGCGCTTTGTGGTCAAGTAGCCAAGTTCACACTCACAAAGTTCACACACTGGGCGGAGTAAGACCGTTGCGGTTACCACAGACATTTAGGAAGTGCGCATAATATCTGCCAAACAATTCGAGAGGCACTCAGGACGCCTTTCGTCTGCATTGGTGCCCTAGGTTGCAATTTAGTCTAGTAAAATTGCGAGATGTATTATGGCAAAAGCGTTACTTGGCTGCGTTGGCGAAATACCGCACCCGGCTGGCGTCCACGAAACGTCCAACCCAAAACGTCGTGCAGAAAAAAAAAAAAAAACAGAACACGGCGGAAATCACGGGAACTAATCATCTCGTAAGGGTGGCCAGGTGCAGCCGAGAAAACAAGCAAACATTCCTCTTCCCAAAAGAAGCTCCAAGAACGCGCCGGAATTTTTTGATGAAGCCGAAAATACGCGGGAGTTCCATGAATTTCGCTCTCAGGAAAATTGTTTGATGATTACATTAATACAATCAATTCGCTTAAACAGCGTTGCAAAGTAACTAATTAACACCATTATTTCTGTACCACGGAAATAGCGAACGAAAGCAGAAAAATACTGTTGACACTTTGCAATTCACGTTCGTCCGCAATGTAATCCCCCCAGTGCGTGATTGCCTTACTTGCAGATTCTACAACGTGTGTTTTTGTTTCAAACCTCAACTAAACACAGCCATTGCACCGTATATTAGGCTCATTCATGAAAGACTCAGCTTCCACTTTGGCTGAACCGCACATATAGTTTAGTTAGTGAAAAAGCCGCGTCATCCTTGCAGTCAGTATAAACTCATGCAGCGAGGCCTGGACATTTGAGACCAGAACGTATGTGCAGAATTCCGTTCAGCATGGGATTCTTCATTCCGGTTCGACAATGAACCATTACGACGCACGCAGCTGCGGCGGCGGCATGGAATGCAAGTTCTTCAATGTGCTGTCTTTTACACACCGTAGGTTCCGTATCTTCGTCGTGCTGTCTTCCCTTACTGCTGCATATGCGCCGGAGATAAGAAGACTGGAAACAACTATCAAGCCGTCTGCAACGTTGCCCATCTGCGACTGCGACTGCGGCTGCGTCACCGGTCGAAGCAGGGCTCATAAACGGAGGAGCTTCGAAGCCCCGGGCATTTGGCACGAAGCGGTGGCGGTGGCCGGGATGCAAGTCCGTCAGAGAGCTCTCTTTTAAACACCGCATGTTGATGAGCCTCCCTTTAGTTAGCGCACTCTCGCGCACTCTTGTCGGCTTTGCTGCTGCTGTTGCCGCTGTTTGGACCACTGAAAAATCTGCTTGCTTATTCATGCCGCCATGAGTAGTAAGAGAGAATGCGTCTCGTGCCATGAATGTGTACCAGAGGATGGCATGTTTATCACATGTTCGGACTGTGAATATGCCTATCATCTAGGAAAATGTTCGGGGGTGAGAGCAGCTACGTACCGTAGCAAAGGTGATAGCTTAAGGGCGGCTTGGAAGTGCGCCACATGTGAATCTGCTAAAAAAATCGGACGTCAGTGTGATGAGGTGAACATTGCCAGTAAACTAAAAGACCTCAACGACAACATGACACAGTGCCAGTAAACTAAAAGAGCTTAACGACAAGATGGCACAGCTTCTACAACTCTGTGCGAAAGTTGATGCCCTTTCGGAGCTAATGAAGAAAATCACTGATATTGAGAAGTCGGTGCAACACCTTTCAGATCAGTATGGCAGTGTCCGTGCAAACGTTGAAACAAACACTAAAGATATTGCGACGCTAAAAAAAGAGTTGCAGGCATCGAATCCACCACTTCACCGGCAGTAAGACAGGTGCACATGCACCTGAATGACATTGAGTAATACAGCAGGCGCCAGAACATGGAAACTCAAGGTCTGGCGCACGAGGTGAACGAAAATGTGCTGCAAAAACTAAACGCTATAGGGTCAAAGCTTGAGATTCCCGAGCTGCTTGAAAGTGATCTTGAGGGACTGCACCATCTACCAGCACCGGTTAATAAGGTGCCTATTGTAATAGGACGGTTTGCTTCATAGTCGTTGAAACAGAAATGGATGGAAGCGCGTTCTAGCCTATTGGATAGTAAGGCCTAAGGACATCGGTTCTTTGACAACTTGACTGCTGACAACAGGCGATTACTTTGGCAGGCGCGAGCTAAAGCTACTGCGATGGGTTATCTCTTCGCATGGCAGAAGGAAGGGCACGTGTTTGTAAGAAAGACAGAAGGCGATAAGGTGCTTCGCATCTATAATGAAAGTGATCCCGACCATAGAGTTTCATACAATAATAACTAGAGGGGAAACTGGCGCTAGTGTCAACGCGAACATGGCAGCGGCGCTTACGCTTCAATGGGAATGATGGGTAGTTGTGGAACCGGATTGCGTAGGATCAAAACGGGTTTATGACTGCGCAAATAGTGTTTTTTGACAAAAAAACTCTTATTGTGCGGTTCTCCGTTTACAAATTACATGGCGAATAAAAAAGTTAGTGACAAAAAACTGGTTTTGTACGGAATAAAACGCCGCGTTAAATAAAAAGCAGACGCGGTTTGCGGAGCAGGTTTGCCATTTGCCGCCAACTACAGCAGGACGCGGACTTCTTTAAAAACTACTTGTAAAAAGTTTCGGCGCTGGTGGTTTGTAATAGGAAGCGAAAAGTTTTGTGCTCATAAAAAAAAAAAGAAACCGATTACCTTTGGAGAAGTTATTCTTGCCTGAATTAGTGACATTCATCAAGCTGCGCTCCTATCAACCGCCGATACTGCTGGTCTACGCTGTAGGAGCCGGCGTTCGCACGGAAGTTGTGGCTGTTCCAAGCGATTCGCAAACGTCGTTAGCTTCGACAATACATTGCTCTGCCGAATAAGCAGCGCCGCAACTCCTTATTCGCAGAAAACTTCGCCGCACAGAGCGCCGTCATTTGTGTTTTCGTGCTCGCTGTGCCGGCAACGAATTGATAACCCACCCAATTCGCAACTCTAGTTATAAAACTTTCTACTCAGGGTGGCGTCAGTGCACACGCGGCATGCAGTTCAAGCAGAAAACGTATTTTTGATAGCTTCTTCCAACACACCGCATAGGCAAATGCGTTCATGTAAATCCAAAACGAAAACGAAACTGCCTGCAATTCATAGTAACGTCCGCAAGCCATTGAGCGCCAATCCGAATCCACAACTACCCATCACGCCCATTGAGGAGTACGATCGCAGCGCCAGTTTCTCCTCTAGTTATTTGTATGAAACTCTATGATCCCGACAGCATTCAGTGAAGTCACTGCTCCGGTACATAGCTGCGTTTTAATCAAACAACCATGGCGAGTACAAATAAATCACATTATGTGATTCCCAATGATTTTAAAGGGTGTATTGGCAAACACTTCTACAAATCCTGTAAGGCATTTCATTTAAATGCAACGTCAGTGAAAGATAACGAATCTAACGTCACGCTGTTCTTTGATCAGGTAGAGCCCTCTTTCGATGCCATACTGTTAAAGGAAACCTGGTCTAGTGATGCCGAAACTGTTTTTCGCCTATAGTCATACACCTTTTATTTTGCAAGGATACGGAAATTTTTTGTGCATACAAAAAGGTTCGTAATCGCCTAGACAAAGATCTCAAAAAGGCTAGACTCGACTATTATGCAAACATGTTTACCTCAGCTAGAGGACATCCGGATGTGCTCTGAGGTAGATTAAACTGTATATTGAAACGTGTTCCTCCTGAAACAATCAACAATCTTAAAATAGGGAACTCTGAGAAATCAGGGAAAGAACTTGCTGACTCTTTAAATAATAGCTTCATTACCATCACTAGTAATGCATATGCCGCAAACGATTTATCGATTAGGAAATGTAATGAGCAGCATATTTGTGAAACGTGTAAATGAACACTAAGTAAACTGCATTATACGAAACCTCAACAACACGCTGCTGAGCATGAGGTCGCGGGTTCGATTCCCGGCCCCGGCGGCCGCTTTTCTGATGGAGGCGAAAAGCAAAAACGCCCGTGTGTACGAGATTTCGGCGCACGTTAAAGATCCCCAGGTGGTCAAAAATTAATCCGGAGCCCTCCACTACGGCGCGCCTCATCGCCTGCGTTGCGTCGGCGCGTTAAACCCTGCAATCAATCAAATCTCAAGAACAATGCAGCAATGGATATTAATAGAATGCACATAAAGCCAATTAAGTTTGTCTCAGATCTTCTTGCGTCAATCCTACCCTGCATTTTTAACCTTTGTCTACATCAAGCAACCTTTCCAAGCCAAATGCAAGTCGCTCGTGTTACTGTAGCTCATAAGAAAGGAGACAAAAGGGGCATGAATAACTACCCCCCCCCCCCCCCTTCGGTCTCAATACTGCCTGTTATATAAAAAGTTTTGGGAAACGTCGTTCTGATCAGATTTACAGAATTTGAGCAGAAAAGTAAGCCCTTAACTCCATCTCAGTTTGGCTTCCGTAAATGGCGCGGAACAGAATTTGCAGTATTCGCACAAAAAGAACTTATCTTGGCAGCACTAGGAAACGGACAGCTGGTACTAGGGGTTTTGTTGATTTTGCAAAGGCATTCGACCGTCTCAACCATAAAATCTTGATACAGAAACTTCATTGCTATGGATTTCGAGGGAATGCAGGCTCTCTTATCGCTTCATACTTGGAACATACTTGGAGCAACATAGATCCTTGCCTTTATGATCCTTTGTCAGTAAGTAGTGGCGTACCGCAAGGTAACATTATAGGATCCTGCCTTTTTATTTATTTACAAATAAAATGTTAACTATTGCCTCCGACACTAAATTTATTATCTATGCAGATGATACAGGCATATTTGTAATCAATAAAACAGGAAATGAGCTCGTTCACACAGCAAGCCTTACTGTAGACAAAAAGTAATCAATGGGATTTCGAAAATAGTTTAAAAATAAACACCGGAAAAACAAAAGCAATGTTATTCCGAAGCAAGAATAAAACGGTTATAATTGATCAACCCCTCCTGTTAAACTCAATGCCAGTTGAACTCGTACCTACGTTTAAGGCGCAAGGTGTCGTCTTTCAAGAAAGTCTCTCCTGGGACGTGCACGTAAACAGGGTTGCCGCTAAGTTATGCCAGATAATAGGGCTCGGTTCACCGATATATACTGCCGCGGAAGATCATGATGCTGATTTATAATATTATGTTCTCCTCTGGAATTCATTATTGTCCTTCAGCTCGGGGGTTCACAACTCAAGCAAACCTTAAGAAGATTTCGCTGCTACAAAAAAGGTTTTTAAGAATTGTAGAAAACGTGCCAGCCACATTTCACGCTCAAGAACTGTTCATTAAATATTATGTTATGCCAGCGGCAAAGCTATATAAATACCGGATTTGTAGTACACTCGAAGAGAATTTTAATATTGAGTATGGTTTTTCGGCAACGTTAGCCATCTTGCTACGAACTGCCCCTATTACAGAACTCGACATAACAAACCGTGGTGAGTTAGAACATATAAAAGTACATATGGGCTACAGATGATTGAAAATAGTCTGCCAAGGTTACTCAATTGGCTTTATAGCCAGAACGTTCACCTTAACACGGTTAGCTTCAAAAAATACTGGCCATTGTAAACAACTATTGTTAGCATGAGATTTAAGACCATATGCTGCATTCTTCGTCTTCAGTGTTTTGGGCTGTGTTAAATTGATTTGTGTATTTCCAGTTATTAGACCTGGCTTGTCTCGTTCTTACGTTTCGCTGTGTTACGCTAATGGCGGACCTGTACTTCTGTGAATGTATTGGTTGTTTTTAGCACCGCTGTATTGATTGCTATATTTATTGTATTCACGGTCTCTTTTTTTGCTGAGCTATTCTGACGCTGCTGCGTGATGCCACACTTGGGAGCGTGGGGCATTGTCAAGTTGTCCTTGAGACAAATTTTTCCTCGCGCTTCCACTGTCATATGAACTCTGTGTGTGATATCACGAAAATAAACAAACCGCAACTTCAACATTACGACGTTCTTCTGCGAGAACACGCCACAACTTCGGGCGTTGCAGACGCAAATGGCCAACAAATAGTGCGAGCTATGCTACTCCTTTTACACCGCTTTTAATAATAGATCCAAACTAGAACATGATGAATTGGAATATGTGGATTCCGCACCAGGCATACTTAACCAATTAATTAGAATACTTGCAAACCAATGCACTCCGTTCATCCATTCTTCGTATTCGTACAACGTAAGCATATAGTTTTCTGAACGACGCCAAAATGGTATTGCAAATCTTTGCGTACGTCGCGGCATAACCAGCGTCTGTTTGCTGCACAAGTTATTACACAGATCCTTAATAAAGCACAATACCTTATCCGACCGACGCGCACATCTCACCGGTCTAACCATCCTTATCAAATTTCCCGCCCACATGCTCGCACTACCACGCTTGCAGCCTCATCTTCCCTCGTACAGAAAATACGGCCTTCCCTCTGACGTTGCAGCCATCACCTATACGGAGAGTACCACAGGGCACCATTTCGTTTAAATGCATGCACTTGTAACCCTCATATATTATCCCACATGTACATAGGGGTCTTTAGTGAATTGAATGCTTTAGTCTTTAGTGAATTCAAGCAAGGCAGGCAGGCAGGCAGGCAGGCAGGCGGGCAGGCGGGTGGGCGGGCAGGCGGGCAGGCAGGCAGGCAGGCAGGCAGTGTTGAAAAACCGAGGTGAGAGGACCGTGAGACGTGGGTGATTCTTTTTAATGGCGGATGAAACTCTACAATAATGGTGATAGTTGAGGGCAGCTGCTAAGAGCCACCTCTTCCTCGTCTAATATTTTTAACATCCCCCCGGCCGGCTGATAATTGGAAGGAGGTTAACATAATATGAGGAGTTTGCTTTTCAGCTGTAGCCAACGTAAAAACACCATTGTTCATGTTCACTAAACAGTTTGTTGTTATCAGAAACGACGTCAGTCCGTGTTAGCCGCACATTGATAGTTCATTCTTCTGTTTCCACTTATGTTTCCACCTTCTGTGGCACATACGTTTTGTGGACTTGTGCTCGCGGGTTGTCTTGACCGTCGTATGTTCTGGACCAGCTGGCAGTGTTCGTGCATGCTTCGTGTGGCACGAGCGTCAGATCATTTGTCGTGTCGAGGAATTCACGTACCGCATGACTCTTTCCATGTGTAGAACGATCCTTCTTCGTGATGCTTCTTGTTCCTTTTTCGTTTTACCGATCAGTCGTCATTTCGTCACGCGCTTTGGTGAAGCCGCGTTTGGGGAATTTTCGACTGCACATCGTAGGGCATTTCGGTTATGCCGTCTGCGCGGCCTTCGTTTGGACGTAGGGGTTTTCAGATGTTTTTTACGTTCTACATTGGTGAATGAAATGGCCTCTGAAGGCGTGCTGCTGGGATGGCATCTATTAGGCGTCTCCATGAGTGAGCCAGAGTTTCTTTTGTGGTGTCGATAATTCTGCTGTGCTCCTTTGTTAGACTGTGGTTCTCGTGGTCCTTCATTAGGTCCTTCCTTGCGCCTTGACCTTCTTTTCTTGCGTCTAGAAACTTGCACACAAGACGGCTCTGCAGGTACCTGCACAGTGTTCTCGTTGATCGGGTTATTCGTCCTTTTTGTTGTTGGTAATCGAGAAATTTCATCTTTGGGGTTGCAGTCGTCTGAGCGAGCAACAGGAACGGGAGACTCCACTTCATTATTCCATAAATAAATCCCTTGTTTGAAGGAAACAACTTCTTCACATACGTCTGGCTCATGAGGAGGTTATTTCAGAGGTGTCGTCAAATTGCTGTTTTCGTTTAGGAGGTGACTGTTTTCCAAACCAGTTTAATTGACGATTATGATAGCATTCTGCGTTTTCATGGCCATTGAAACAATGTAATCGGTAGAATACTTTTCCAATTCTGCGAACAATCGCTCCATTCTAAATTTGGTCAACAGGATAGATCTTAAAATTCATAGGCGGCTTCATATTTTTTCTCTAAATCATGCAAGCCAAGAAGTTCTTCAATCTCGCTGTCCAGTTGTTTCAGAATTTCATATATGTCAATTAGGCTTTTCTTGAGGCAAATTAGCTCACCGATTGATGGTGTCTCCGCAATAATCCGTGATTTGATGTCCTTGATCTGTGTGGTGGCGTCATTCCCGATTAGACTTCTTCGTTTGCAAAGGGCCTCCATTTCGATGGTTGGCGTCGTTAATGTCTATAGATCGCCGACAAGAGTCATGGTAGGCGAGAAACCGAAGCTGTTTCTTCCGTTGATCCTCGCAGGCGTCCGTTCGGTAGCGTTGGTGAGGGCGCCTGAACGTTAGTTGCTTGGCGAGCCCTGAATTGATCTGTGGGTAGTCACGCCCGCCTGCGGTCCGTGGTCAGCGGTAACAGCTCAGGGCCATCGTTGCAGTAAGTCACGTGGTTGTTGTGGGGCGGTCCGCACTCAGGTCTTCAACTGCGTTATCCTTTGATCCTGGTCATGGCACCATTTTGTTGAAGAACCGAGGTGAGGACCGCGGGACGTGGGTGGTTCTTTTTAATGGCGGATGGAACTCTACAATGATGGTGATAGTTGAGGGCAGCTGCTAATAGCCCCCTCTTCTTCTCCTAATATTTTTAACAGGCAGGCAGGCACGCAGGCAAAGACGCGGGCGGGCAGGCAGGCAGGCAGAGGCAGGCAGAAAGGCAGGCAAGCTGGCAGGCAGGCAAGCTGGCAGGCAGGCAAGCTGGCAGGCAGGCAGGCAGAGGCAGGCAGGCAGGCAGGCAGAGGCAGGCAGGCAGGCAGGAAAAGGCAGGCAGGCAGGCAGACAGGCAGGCAGGCAGGCAGGCAGGCAGGCAGGCAGGCAGGCAGGCAGGCAGGCAGACAGGCAGAGGCAGGCAGAGGCAGGCAGGCAGGTAGAGGCGGCCAGGCAGGCAGGCAGAGGCAGGCAGACGCAGGCAGGCTGGCAGAGGCTGGCAGAGGCAGGCAGAGGCAGGCAGAGGTAGGTAGTCAGGCAGAGGCCGGCAGGCAGGCAGAGACAGGCAGGCAGAGGCAGGCAAGCAGAGGCAGGCAGAGGCAGGCAGGGAGACAGGCAGAGGCAGGCAGGCAGACAGGCAGAGGCAGGCAGGCAGGCAGGCAGGCAGGCAGGCAGGCAGGCAGGCAGACAGGCAGAGGCAGGCAGGCAGGCAGGCAGAGGCAGGCAGGCAGAGGCAGGCAGGCAGAAGCAGGCAGGCAGGCAGAGGCAGGCAGAAGCAGGCAAGCAGGCAGGCGAATATGAGGAAGAAGGAACAATACGGGGCCTTTTTTGCCTGGAGTTTCATATATTCAGGCCTGTGCACTGAAGGTGAGCTCCAAACAAGATAAAATTAGGCACAATAGGCCAGTTAATGTTCCGCCATGTTGTGTAAAAATGTCATCCGGTTTGATACAATTTTACATTATCTAAGTCAGTAGAGATCCTCAACTACCATAGGCCTAGCATCTGGCCCCACGGAAAAGGCACAAGCCCCCCGTAATCTGTGCTGTACGCTCGCAACATCGGACTTTCTCCTTCCACAATGTCCTCGAACTCGGATATTCAGCTGCGGCCTTCAGCGGACAACGCAAGCAATTCAAAGAAGCGCATGTTGAGCGATACCAACACGCATCCACCCTAAGGAACCACCTCAACTTGGACTTCGGCTACGAATGTTCCTGAAGTAGGCAATACCGAAGACTGCTGGACATATGTTTCCTGAAATCGTCGAGCGTGACCACGCCTTACCATGGCAGTGCATGATCGAATCGCTAAGGGGAAGTTCACGGTGCTGCTGCGCCCAGAGAACAATGTTTCCGACAGTGCCACTCCCCGCAAAGGGCTTGCTTCAGTTCTTGTTAGTTCTGCCTCGCGCGCATCATTGCTAGTTATGCCCCGCACATTGACGTCTACTCATGTCAACCACCGCAGCAATTCTGTCACTGTAACGTTCTACAACAAGACCCAGGCGCTAGCATTCTATGCGCAGGACAAATGCAAGGTTAATGGGGAAACTTTAGAATATGAGGCGCACCTTATGCAGCCCAAAGCGACATTTAGGGGTCGGATCTAAGTCGACCCGGGCGAATTCGCCGAGGACCTCCGAAGCCAGGCAACATGCAAGTCGGGCATCATACTAGGTATTCGTCACCTTGGGAAGACTAATTATGCCCTCGTGACGTTTGAAACGACCACCCCTCCTCGAACCGTCCCCAACTACCTCGATTTGTGTAAAGTGAAACCTTATGTCCCTTGCACACTGGTCTGTTATGGTTGTCACCGGGATGGTCACCTGCAGAAACATTGCCCCAATCCTGCTGTATGTTCCCAATGTCGTAGACCGCATGAAGAAGAGCAATGTCCTCATGCGATGCCGTATTGCAACCGTTGCACGAAGACTTGCCATACAGCGCGTGATAGAAATTGCCAGTTAAAAATCAGCCGCCGACCGACCATGCGGAAACGAATGCACCAGCGTTCCCACAGTCCGTCCCACCGGCACATCACTGGCTGCGAACCTTCATTCCCGCATAGACAGCGCAACACCAGCAGTACCGTGGATTTCCCGCATCTTTCCCCGACACCCGACATTTCGGCCATGAGTGCGCATTCACCATCTCGTGAACGTTCCAGCAGCGCGTCAGCTGGAAGCACAGGGAAGAAATAATCACGAAAGGGGTTCCACAATGCTCCCTGTTCGAAACACCTGGATGGTTTTCTTCAAAGATCACAGCCCTACAAACCGATCTGTCATCACTGCAGCGAGAATATAAGCACGCCTGCGCCGCACAAGCTCGAAAGACAGCGGAACGTAATGGACAGCAGGAGAACCACGCCACTGAGGTTCTCAGTCAAAGGAATTGTACGTGCCAGACGTGCGGTTTTCATTGCGCCTGGACCACCGCAGAGGTTGAACACCTTATAAACAGGTTGATCTCTAAACATCTTGACATCGCGCTCTTTAAGGACTGGCCACCCTTGTCCCAGTCTGCAGAACCCGCTGTGTCCAAAGCAGCACCCCCCCCAAGGGACTCTAGCCTTTCAGCATGATCCGTCTATACTATCCACCACAAAACATGGCAGCAAGTGCTAAAGCCCCGTTGTTGGTGCAGTGGAACTGTCGCGGCTTGCGCGCCAATGCTGCAGAGCTCAATGAACATTTCTGGGCTTTGGATGATGAGCCGTTGGTAGTGCTACTCCAGGAGACAAAAGGAAAAGGCCCGGGCATACAAGGCTAACTTTCTTACGAGGTCCCCACTATTCGCTACGCTACCATTTCTGACAAGGCCACCATCGTACTCATCCAACAGACAGCTTTATGCGTTCGGAAAGGAACCCCTCACTGCCAGGTGCCTACTGCAGGCATGTGCAACGATGTTCAGGGAGTAATGGCCGTCCGCGTGTCCCGTGGACGGTGGGCCTTGTTTGTGGCATCGACCTATGTGCGTCCTCAATTACCAGGTGCAAATTTTGACTGGATGCGGCAGTTGCAGGCTCGGTACCTTCGAGACGAAGTTGTGATTGGAGGTGATTTCAATGCCCCCAGCATGACTTGGGGATACCGCGTCACCAACATCCGCGGCCACAACCCGGACGAATCAGCAGAAGATGCGGACCTCATCCTTGTTAATGATGCCCCACGCGGCTAGGACAGTCGCCGAGCCAGCGGGACGCCGTTCCTGATTTTGCCTGGGCCACTCCTTCCACGGTGTCATTATGGAAATGCAACTCAATCTTGGGGGAGTGAACATTACTCCATATGAATCGCAGTTTCCTGCACCGCGCGGACAATTAAGAAGAAGGTCCGGCATGTAGACTGGCCCCGTTTCAGGGAGCTTCAATTCTTTGAGCCAGACTGACATCGCAACCCCAACTTAGACTTACTCACATCTCTGCTAAATCGCATTTTGGTTGCTGCAAATGGTGCTACGACGGGCGTCGAAATACAACAGGAGGCTCCAGACCAACAGCTGATTAATATATGGAATGTTCCCGACGACTTGCAGGAGCGCTATCGGACCGGAGGCCGCATTTATGTCGACCTGGTGCACCTCCGCCACCAAATAGCGAACATTAGGAAATACACGAAGCTCCTGGCCCGCAAGCGTGAGGAAGAGCACTGCGACTCTTTTTCCCCCACACTTGGTCCCGGAAACTGTGGAGCACCTTCCGAAGCCTTGCCGGGCGTCAAAGCTGCAGGGTACGGTGTATACGATGCTACGGTGTACTGGGCAACCCCGTGAGGTCTTCGAAAGAGGTGGAACGTATTTTCTTTCCCCAACCCCCGTCTCAACCACCACCTTATACCTACACTCTGGAGCCAGTGGACGTCAGCGAAGAGATTGAAATGCCTTTTACTTCTGCTTAGCTCACGGTTGCCCTTGAGCAAATCGATGTGTCTAGCACACCAGGAAAAGACGATGTGTCTTTTTCTATGCTCCACAGTTTTCCGGTAGCACAGAACGGGGAGCTTCTTCAGGCACTTAACGACATATGGATCAGTGGCGTCTTCCCTTCAGCCCTCAAGAACGCTGTGGTAGTACCCATTCCCAAGGCAGGCAAGGATCCCGCAGTCCTGGCAAATTTACGTATAATCTCGCTTACGTTTATCGTCTGTAAGTTGATTAAGCAGATGGCCTAGAAACTCTCATACGGGGACTTACATACGGGGGGAAATCTGCACTGCTCCTCTACCCCGCAATATTCATCCGGAGGGGAACAAGGAAAGACAAACCCTTCGTGTTAAGGTCATCCTGAAGCAGATCAACAAGACCGAGCCACAACCCAAACTCTACTACACTGACGGCAGCTTCCTATGGGACGGGTGTCACCGTTGTCGTAGACGGAAGTCATACCCTCATCACAGCAGGCACAGAACTTGACCTCAATGCAACCGCCGATATGGAGACAAGGGCAATCGCGCGTGCTATAGAGCACTATTACCGTTCTGTGCCAGACACCGGTACAGTGCACATCTACACCGACTCTCATGCTGCATGCCGACAACTTCTCTGCAACCGAATGCACAGAAATACCGCTCACATACTCAACAAGGTCCTCGCTTCCAGTCAGAAGTGCTACAACGTAATCTGGGTATTGGGCACGAAGGCATGCCAGGAAATGAGAGCGCAGACGCACTCGACCGAGCGTTAAACCACCGGGTGCCTGAGCATGCACTTCTACATTCAAGGGAGCGTAGGGCGCAACCAGGACCTCAAGAACCAGTTGACAGTAGGGATCTGCTACGGACAGCCCGTCAAAACATAGAAAAAAGCACCCAACACCACACAAAACACTCACTCGCAGGGAATCCGCTGTACTAAGGCAAATTCAGGCAAACGCGCTACCTACTGGACAGCTAACACACCGATTCCAGCGATTACTGGGCACCCCCAAGTGGCCTAACTGCGGAGACTACCCTAGCATCTATCACACTCTCTGGACATGTACAAAGAACCCTAACCTTCCCCACATACCCAATCCTACCCCCGCTTTATTGGAAAGGAGGCCGGCTGACTCTAGCGCGGAAGTGCAAAGAACACTCATTGGACGCGCAGAGAAGACCCTGTCGGCTATCTCGGGAGCTCGGGACTAGGGGATCCTTGTCAAAATAAATTTATTTTCTTCTTCTTCTTCCTACAAGTGCGCACCGCATCCCTCCGAAGCAGCCTAGCTACGCCGAGCCGTAAGCAATATCGAGCCAGGTGATCCTATTAAATACTATGTAAATACTTCTATGTGTCTGTGCCTTCATCTCCCCATGCCCAGTGTGGACCTACGGTCACGTTGGAATCCCGACCATCACAACGGCAGGAATGATGGTGCGGACGGAAAGGTGGTCAACTGGTGGTGCATTAAGCGTCGATGATTGCTACCGCATGTGCATCATGGTGGCGGTAGTCGGCCGCGGCCACATAAAAAATTGGCCGCGTATCTGCTCCTTTCGTTGCAAATGTCGTCAAAATACGATAGCCTTTGTAGACATTTGCCAAGGAAAGGCACCCTTCGCTTTCCTGCTCACCTCTCATGCTGTTCCTGTTCCGTCGCGCTCAATCCAAGGTAAGCACACTAAAGGTTTGCTCAAGGCGATTTGAATTTACCGCGTTCCACTGGTACAGGCGGGGTTCCTCGATGCCAGCGCTGCAGTACGACGGAGACGCGCGTGAATTGAGGCGGCCGACTTCAAGGTTTATCGAACCGCGTGGCCGTGCTCCACGTGCGTTCCAAGCAGAAGGTGAAACCTAGCTAGTGGAACCTTTATTTGCTGTTGCCGCGTGATTTCTCATATGCCGCCAGGAGGTGGCGCGGGCAACAGCAGGGGGTACGCGTTGTTGTGCAGTAGATGTAGAATATCATTTGTTATCGAAAACCAAGCCTCCAGGAATTTTTTAATAAAGGAACACTGTAAATATTCCTTGTGCACTAATTTCCTGTCTTATATTTGCGTAATGTCTTCTTCTTGTTCAACAAAGTTGACAAGTATGATCATATAAACCGGGGCTTAGACGTTTACATTTGGCTATGAGTATATAAGACTATTGCGCAGTAAGCATTCTACTTTGGCCGGGTGGCTGAATCGAGTTATCGAGTTACAGACAGACAGCCGGACAGACAGACAGACAGACATCAAAATTTCGGTGTTTAAGTAGCCCAAGAAAGACTATCGTCTTTAATAATGTCCGGTCTGAGTGGCAGGGCCGGATTAAGGGGGTGGCTACGGGGGCTGCAGCCCCGGGCCCCCAGCTGTCAGGGGACCCGCTCGATCATATGAAAAAAAGAATTGAGTGTGCTCGCTGCCCGCATTGAGAGTTGAAGGTAGGAGCTTCACCCTCACGTTCACAACGAATCTAACTCCTGACAGGTAAAGAGGAGTGGGGGGCCCCTCACGTTATGGTTGACAACCTTCGAGTCCATTTCAATTAAATTTAGTTATTCCTACTCCTCTTCCTTGTTTTCCCGAGGTTTATGAGAAGACATCTTGGACCAAAAGTCGTGGATATACAGCGTGACCAGGCCTAAGAAGCCACATAAAAAAGGTCCCGAGCTCGGCTCCAGTCTTTTTCGGCACAGGTCGTTTCGGTAGTCTTATCCGTACACAGACATCGAAGTACGCGGACGTTGCGGCGCGCGCATGTTTCGGTAGAAGAAAGGGTCTGGCATGCGAATAACGAAATAATGTCTGAAGAACATCGCAAATTGTTTAGCCTGAGGGACGTTATATGTAATTATTGACAAGTTAAGCACTGCCCCGTGCACGGGCTCACACGCAATTCTGTCATAAATTTCAGTGTATAGCGCTTGGCAAGGAGTTCATTACGTTGACGACCCGTTCAATAAAAGTAATGGATTAGTTCAATCGCATAAGCGTAATTGATATCGACACGATGTTTCTCGCTGAATGGTCAGCGTATATATGGCTATTTAAATGTTCAAAGGTTGTGCAGGCCACTCGCGGGGTCGTTCGGCTTCAGCCCGCGCCTCTGTGCTGTAGCCTCTGCGGGCTGTCTGAGCAACAAGCGTTGCGGAAGCTACCTGTCCGCGCTACGCCATTCGTAGCGTAATTATATCTCTAGGCGCCACTCCGTGTGGGCGCAGAGGCCGCCGGGCCAACCCGACCCTAGCGGCTCCCTTCGAGCTGAGGAATCAGCAGGCCTAGGCAGTGTGAAGAGTTCCGGCGTGGAGGCCCAACAAAGCAATAACAACGCCTCTTTCCTTTCGGGATGACGAAAGTTGTGTCCACTTAAAAACGCATCCTGCGTGTGGCCCCTTCGATGCCGCCTCGAAAACGAACGTCCGCCGCGACTCGGGGACGGTAAGCTGTTTTTCCCAGTGTGCATTTTTCCCTTTGGAATGAGCCGCTGGACGGCGCGGACCAAAGGGCGGCCCGCAGATCTGGTCCCGCTTGGGCGCGGCGGCAGGAGAAGAGGAACCCCCAAAAGAGATCGGGAAAAACAGTGGACGCAGCAGGCGTGTTGAGGACTCGAAAACGAGAGGCCCACCAATAGTCACCTCCGTCGTAGACCCCGAATCTAGATGAGTAGCTTTAGCGCTTTAGCGTGTTTCTACTGCAAGTTCGACCGACAACGACCCGACTGATCGACAACGAACTACTGACTGCTGAACTGTTGCGCGGCACCGACGGGAGCAGCAGCGCGGGGGTGAGCAGAGGCATTCTATCCCTAATAAACTGTTGACTGATGCCACCTCTCGTGCTCAGCTGTCGCTCTCCGACCCAAAGGGGACCCGTTATTGTGTAACGGCTTGCCGACTAGCAAGACCATCACAGCTGCTCAACAGTAGTTCATCGCCGCTGAAAGTTCGATGGCCATGCGCAAACCCACGCACGAAGCGGACCGCTCCCCAGCCCAAAAAGCGACATTTTTCTGCTTATCGTCTTTGTGCTAATCGTGCTGCGATAGGAATGTTGCGTTGCGCAACATGTCTGAGCCCCCCCCCCCCTCAACCCCCCCGCCCCCCCCACCAACCTCCTTCAAAGGCGGCGCGTGTTCTAACCGCCACGTGCTTTCTCGTCTAAAACCAACAGGATTTCGGCCCGTGGTGGCAAACTGTTTGGCAGATGACTGTGAGTGACAGCTGCCTGCGCGGACTTCGAGGCCTCCCATATATGCAGGTGGAGAACTTTACAATAAAACTAAAACCTTACAGGGTTAATAAAATATTTCTTGTAATAAAATACTCCTCTTTACCATGCCGTGTGCAGGCCGACACGGCGCTTTCATTAATTGTGAATCTGCGATGGACCGGCAATCAAACTATGCTAACTTTTACGCCTGATAAAATTCGTTATATAATAATAGACATCAAGCCAAGAAATTAGTTTCCGGAAAGCGTAAAATTATGTATAATTTATCACTGGTCAGAGAGCATAACACGGGCTTCGAAACGTTTCGCATAATAAAGCGGAATCTATATCATCATCATCATCAGGGCCCCAGTGATGCAGTAGCCCCGGGCCCTGAAGTTTTCTAGTCCGGCCATGCTGAGTGGGAGCCGCTTAGTAAGCGCGCGTACCATTTGATCCCGCCGTCCCCTGTGGTACGTTGGATGCATATTGTCGCGAAGACAAGGACGATGCAGTTGTCTTGAATGAGAAACACGTTTATTGGAGCGAACTTGTGCTCCCCTAACAACTCAAAATAATACAGAGGCGGCGAAGCAGCGGTCAACAGTGTGACTTGCACAGGCGAGTGTCGTCGAATCGAATGCCCCGGCGTCCGCACTGCAGGCTTTTTAAGTGCGAATGCACTTTATAAGCGACCCCAAACCTTCCACCGCCGGCGGCGGCGGCGGCGGCGGCGTCCGCAGTCCTCCTCTCCCTAGCAACGGCGTGGAGCGGAGAGGAGCGGAGAGGAGCGTCGGTAGCAACGGCGCGGTGACGTCACTTCACCACGTGACCGCGCTCGCTCCGCCTCCTCGCCGTGGCTGCGCGGGTGCGCGCCGCTCCCCGCACCGCTCCTCGCGCCGTGACGTCATGGTATGACGTCACAGCGCGCCTCCTCTCCCCAGCAGCTGCCGCGCGCCTCTCTCTCCACCGTGACGTCACACTCTCTCCTCTCCCCCTCGCTCGGCTGCAGCTGCCGTGCGCCGCTGTCCCTCTCCCCTTGCGCTCACCTCCTCTCTCAGCCACCTGGCTTGGCGCGCTCGGCGCGGCGTACCCCCCTATATATGCAGCGATAAACTGCCAGACCTCCGTGGGTCGGCTCGCGCGCGCTCACGGGCGAATGCCAACGGATTTTAACTTTACTCCCCCTCATAGCATCACCCCGTGCATTCGCACTTAACCATGTTCACCCTCGGGGAAATGCTTGGGAGTTTTTATCTTTCGGCGCGCGTGGTTCTCGAAACGTCGATTCACATCGAGAACATAGTAGATCCAAGAAGATTATTCTGGGATGTTCACGTTCGATCGGAATGCTCTCCCTATCACGACAGATAACACATGCGGCACAGAAAGAATGCAACACGCGCTTCCCTTGGCGCAGAGATAACACAGACCGGCGCAGCCGGGCGGTAAAAGCAAAACACAAATAAACAAACCCAATGTATGGTTCGCGGCATTACCCCCCCTCTGAGAGTGCATCGACCCGATGCTAACATAAGCGACAGTCCGAAAATAAAAATAAAATTCGTTATCGTCCGTAGAAAGGTTTTAAGCGAACCACGTGGACGACTTCGGGCCGCGTGCGTCGTCGTGATGTTCCGGAATCACCATCGGGGATCACCTCGTACGTAAGTTGGCCGACACGTCGTAGAATCTGGTAGGGTCCGAAATACCGTCGCAGGAGCTTCTCACTGAGTCCGCGTCGTCGGATGGGAGTCCAAACCCACACACGATCCCCTGGTTGGCACTCGGCGTCTCGGCGTCGGAGGTTGTAGCGACCCGCATCCACCAGCTGCTGCTCCGTTATACGAACTCGAGCGAGCTGGCGGGCCTCCTCGGCACGTTGAAGATATCCGTGGACGTCGGCGTTGAGGTCGTCGTCTTCTACGTGCGGAAGCATGGCGGCGAGCATCGTAGTCGGCCTTCTACCGTAGACAAGCTCGAACGGCGTCAGCTGCGTCGTCTCCTGCAGCCATGTTGTACGCAAACGTGACATACGGGAGCACTTCGTCCCAAGTCTTATGTTCAACAGTCGGCGACTGAACAAGTGGCAGTCTGAACTGAATACAGAGGGTGCGAAGCAGCGGTCAACAAAGTGACCTGCACAGGCGAGTGTCGTCGAATCGAATGCTCCGGCGTCCGCACTGCAGGCTTTTTATCTTTCGGCGCGGGTGGTTCTCGAAACGTTGATTCACATCGAGAACATAGTAGATCCAAGAAGATTATTCTGGTCTGTTCACGTTCGATCGGAATGCTCTCCCTATCACGACAGATGCGGCACAGAAAGAATGGAACACGCGCTTCCCTTGGCGCAGAGATAACACAGACCAGCGCAGCCGGGCGGTGAAAGCAAAACACAAATAAACAAACCCAATGTATGGTTCACGGCAATATAGCGCGGTAGTCGGTCAACCAGCATATTTGCATGAATATTCTGGGGCATTTGAGGCTGATGGTCGGTGATCAGCGGAGATTATGGGCCTAGTCTTCCCAGAATGTGATGTCCAGTACAGGTACCCGATAGCCGTTGCAACTGTCCTATGCGATGGGCCTCCTCCGCGAGGTTATGAATACCTAAGCGCTTAACTCGGTCAGTGGAAGCATAAAAGGAGGCTGGCAATGCGGCCTCATAAAGGCTTTTCTGGTAAGGCGGTTTATTTTTTTAAATTCAGTCTGAGTGACCTGAAGGAACGAGAGCAAGTATGTGATGCGGCTTATCAGAAAAACGTGGACCACGCGAACTCTGTCCCTCTGCTTAATCCCCCCATACCTGGCGGTTATGGGTAGAATTAGGCCGCTTGTTTGGTTTACATGCGAAGTCAGAAGCGAGGTATAGTGGGTGTTAGCACTGTTACGGTGCTTTAGAAGACCTAGTAACCGCATGCTGCTCCTCACCAGAAAAATTATGTCACCAGTCCGGATATATTCAATCCAATCTGTATATCTGGAAGGGCCTTGCAACTGCATTTTGCCGGTAAGAGAATCAGTTTAGATTTGGTGGGGGAGCCTTCAAATACGGCTGCAGCCGCTTCCTCAAAAACAATTTGTACTGTAGCTTGAAACGTGTCCTCTATGTGTACCTCGCTGCCTCCAGACATCCAGAAAACGGTGTCCTCCGCGTAACGGCTAAAGTGAAAGTGAGGAATTTTCTCAAGACCCCGGGGAAACTTGTGGATAGCAAGATGGAGGAATAGAGGAGAGAGAACAGTGCCCTGAGGTGTGTCAAAGGCGAGAATGTCGATATGATCCATAATTATGTCTCCAACCTTAATGATCGCGGTGCGGTACATCAGGAAGCTTCGCACATAGTTGTAGGCGCGCTCTCTCGGGGATACGGTAGTTAGTCCCTGTATGATAGCTGCATGGGAGGCACGGTCAGAGGCCTTCGTGAGGTCCAATGCAAGGATGGTAGCCGTGTCCCCTGTATATGTTAAAATTATGACTTCATGAAACAAATTAAGGTCGCTATCCTGGGTGGATAGTTCATAGCGAAAGCGAATCATTGAATGAGGGAAGGCATTTATGGAGGTGAGACGTTTCGTCAGAAGTGCATGTATGTGTTCGGGAACTTTCCCCGTGCCCGACGTAAGTGAAATCGGCGTGAGGTGATCAATGCTGAGAGGTTGTCATGGTCTTGGGATGAGGAAGATTTTCGCGTGCTTTCCGGACTGGGGTAGGGTACCAGATGTCGAAAAATGATTAAAATACTTGGTGAGAGAGATGGAACGGTCATCTAAGATACGTAACATTTTGTTAGTAATTCCGACTGGTCCCGGAGCTTACGTAAGCTTCGTACACATGTGCGACTGGTGCGCTAGTAAAAAATCTAGGGCCAATAAAAGGCGGGAGAACAGTAAGCCAAGGAATGAGTAATGAGGAATGGAAATCAAGTTGAACTTTTATTGTAAATTCTAGGACCAAGGTACGGGAAGTACTTTCTTGCGCAGGGTGAGCTAACACAGCAGTCAACAGCACGGCCACACATTTGTGATCTGTTTTTCTGCCTAAAGGACGCAGTCGCTGTTCATTAAACATTCATCATGATTTGGGGACGCTTACTGCACAAGCATTGTTCAAGGAATAATCATCTGAACTTCTGGGAATGCTGAAAATAAAGAATACACAGCCAATGCCATATACACTTGTTATTTCCTTATCCGACGCCCCTGGGTTGTGGCGGAGTAAAAATTCCAGATAAAAATAATAATGAGAGTGGGCATGGTCTAGTGGTCTGAAGTACTAGATGTAGTGCGTCGCAATGAGCAATGAGGAATGAGAATCCCGATTACGCTTGTTTCAGTTGATTGCATCTTATTTAGGTAAAGTAGTCTGTACTGCTCACCATCTAGCACTGCGGCGTTCATTGCGCCACGAGCTAGACTGAGACTGACACTCTGGCGAGTTCTCGGTGGCTTGGTGTTGACATAAGCACAGCCAGCTTGCGGGCACAGTGGCGAATCAGCCGACTGTCGACCGTGAGCGAACATGCCTCTTATCACACAAGGACAAGTCAGGCAAAGAGAGCCTTGCAATTGGGTGTATCCAATGACATGGGGGACGATCATTCGCTGCGTACGCCTCGTCTAATGAACATTACGCTTTTAAGCGGTGCTGGCATTTACCTGGCCTATTCTAGAGCCGGCAACTTTGCAGAAGCGCGGTATGCCAATTCCGGGGATATCCAGATTTCTCAACCAGATAAAAATTCGTATGCCAAGCATGTTCTTGCACGGACCCAAAACCAAAACTGGTTTGAACTCCAGCCTTGGACATCGTCCAATCATATCGCAAGAGTATGCGCGTCACTTCTCTTTTGGCCGCTGCGAATGTGGCATGGCAGTTTATCTTCTTTCAGGAAAAAAATTAAAAGCGGCTTTACCGATCGGATAAACTATGAAAAATGTGTTAATTTGAGCCAGTCTGTGCAATGCTAAGAAAACCAGAAGTTCGACAAATTCACTTCAGTGTCCCTTAAACGCAAAAATTTTGGTCTGCTTGCCTGAATGTATGCCTTGCTTGTCTGTCTGCCCGTCGATTCAGCACCCCGATCAAAAGTTAAAATGAATTCTTAAACGGGAGGTTGATATAGGTTCGAACTGCTAAATCTGGTGGCAGTGTTCAAACTTATAAACATTGTGCAGCAAACAGAAAACATTAGTCATATTAGAAGCGAAACATCAATATTTAAGTCGAATTTGCAGTCTTCTTTTAATTAAAAGTACATGGCTGCTTGATTTCGGCGATTGAAATTAAAAAGATATGAGTTGAGAACAAAGTTTTACACAAAAAATACATAAATCGGTAGCGCCTGACCCCAGACCTCGTGGCGGTATTACAAGAAGTTCAACATAACTAAAGGTCCCAGTAGATGACGGGCTAGTAGTGGAACGGGGTAAAAGGGAAATCATTTGAGCTAACCTCCGCCGTGTTTATCGCGTGAGGATCACGGTGGTAGGGGAGGTTCGTGAAAGGTGGGCTGGGAAGGGAAGTGGTAGTATGAAACTTTAATGAGCCTTATAAAGTAGGAGTGGTTCCCTAGTCCGGGAATCCAAGTTATGACCGGGCGATCGACGTCTTGATGCCAGTTGTTGCTGGACGTCGAGGTGGTCGCTGGTAATCAGGTTCTCCCACACCTCATCGAGGGGGAGGGGGAAGGAAATTGTGGGAGGTCAGGGTTAGGCGCACACTCTAATAAAATGTGGACAAGTGTGCCAGGCTTGGAGCAAAAAGTGCATTGGGTGGGAAATTGAGTGGGAAACATGTGGTGCAAGCGAATTGGATCGACGAAGGTAATGGTTTGGATGCGACGAAAGGTCTGATTTCGACAGCTTGTCTGTCGAGTCGATAATACTGTCTAATGTCCTCAAATGTAACCAATGGTGTGGAGCACTTGTTCTTCTGGGGCCTGGGAGGAGAATGCGCAGGCTTGATGATGAGCAAAATTATTGCCCGTCAATGTACAGTGGGTGGGTGTCCAAACGAGGGCGACGTTTCTGTGTGGCTGATGTTGCGAGAGGAAGCGGAAAGTTGGTGGGGCCACCCTCCCCGCCAAGAAGCTCCGACAGGCAGCTTGGGAGTCGCTTAAGATGACCGCGCTCTTGGTGTGAATAAGTGCGAGTGCGATCGCCATTTCTTCAACAATCTGCGTGGAGGTCGTGTTAATTGAACCACGGTTTATAAGGGCTGATTTGGTGGTGACGATTACAACCTCGTGCTACCCGCCTGGATACGAGCTAGCGTCTGTATACATGACGTTCAGACGGTTCCCATAGATGTTCTCGTGGGCTTGACTCCGTGCTTGTCTTCTGCCCGGGTGGAGATCAGGGTGCATGTTCTTCGGTATTGGGCGAACCCGTACAGCAGTTCTCCAAGCCTCGGGGAGTACAGGAATAGCGGGAAGAGGTGCTGGGTGCGCGAGTCGTAGGCGTTTGAGTAAACCAAGGCCCGCAGGTGTTTGAGTGAGTCGGACACGTTGGCTGACACGGTGGCCTTCAATTAATTCTGAAACAGTATTATGAAGACCCAGTTGTAGAAGCCGCTGAGTACAGGTGTTCATAGGAAGGCCCAATGCTTGTTTGAATGCCTTGCGTAAATATCTCGGCAAAATTTGCGCGGCTATCTCAAACTCACTCACATTTTTTTTTTTTTCGAATAACCACTCACTCAAAATCTGACTCAATGCTGAGCGGCACATCTGCGCTCACTCAAACTTAAACTCACAGTAAGCGCAGAACTCAGAACTCCCTCGGACTCAAAACTCGAAATGTACTCAAACTCAAAATGTACCTAAATTCAAAATGTACTCAAAACTCAAAATTTACTCAAACTCCAAATGTACTCCAACTCAAAATGTACTCAGTACTCAAAATGTTCTCAAACTCAAAATGACTCAAAACTCAGAATGTACTGAAACTCAAAATGTACTCAGAACTAAAAATGTACTCAAACTCAAAATGTACTCAGAACTAAAATGTACTCAAACTAAAAATGTACCCAGAACTCAAAATGTACTCAGTACTCAAAATGTACTCAGTACTCAAAATGTACTCAAATTCAAAATGTACTCAGTGCTCAAAATGTACTCAAACTAAAAATGGACTCAAAACTCAGAATGTACTCAAAACTCAAAATGTACTCAAACCTCAAAATGAACTCAGAACTCAAAATGGACTAAAAACTCAAAATAAATTCAGAACTCAAATGGACTCACAACTCCCTCGTGCTAGGAATTTTCTGGGGCTCAGATGAACTTTGATTTCATTAGCATTCAGAGGTTTAAAATTCAAGCGTGGTAAAAATATTACAGGTGCGAATTCGTGAGCTCAAACTCTTGCATTCGGTGCGAAATGTCACCGTAACCCCTGTGAGGTCAGAAACAATTTTTGTTGCAGATTTAATACAGCTATACCTGCTGGCCGTGATGATTAGCGCTTGTTGCAAGCAATTGTATGTGTATATTGGATACCAAACTCTTGATGTAGGCTCCGTGTTCGTGTTCATGACAGAGGGGGTCCAGAATCGATGGTGTGCTAGGGCCCTTGGGCAAAACAAACAAGATTAGGCGAGGGGACGTGCGCTCACTGCTCCGTTCATTTACGTCGAAGCTGTTTATTGTTATGGTTCCGTGTATTCTTGCTCTGCATCCTGAAAAAACACCTTGTGTCAAAGCGATCTGTCCGCACAAATCCCTGAAGTGCGGGGCGTTCATAAATAGACCTTTGCTTATTTAACGCAGCGTCTTCCGGTAACAAATATATGGTTCACTTATGTGCTCTTGTAACTTCTCTTTTTTGTTCTAATAAATGCGTGTGTGTGTTGTTAAACTTGTATGCCTTACGTATAAACATTATTAGAAATGGTATAATTATCTGCTAAACATTATGTCAAACACATCCGCATGCGTCATTGTTTTACTGCCTCGTTATTTGTCGCTATTTATTGTATAATGAACCGCTAGCTTGCCTCGTAACGCTTGAATTATCGTGCTTGTGTTGCTTTTCTTGCCAGTGAACCGGTCATTTCGCTGCTTATTGCGCCTGTGCAATGTACTTTGGGTGTCGGGGCCCTAGTCAGGCAGCTTGTTGCCTTTAGCCCTCTCATCCTGGACAATGTATGTCTGAACGAAATCGGAAATATGCCCAGGTGATTCCCCGAATAGAAACCACGGATTTGATACCCCATTTGCTTTATCGGCCTGTCCTTGAATTTTAATCCAAATCTATTTTTCACCATGACTATCGCATGATCAGAACCAGGATGCCTTTTTTTATTTGTCGCGCGTGGTGCCCCTCATCAAGATCGCAAATTTTATACCCTACACACCCGAGCGGGTTCACTTCGAATTATAACCCTGTATAAGACTCGCCATGACGATCTCATGAATATAACCAGGAAGTATTTTTGTATTTATCCTACGTGATTCCCCTCATAGAGACCATTAATTTGATACCAACACATCCTAGTGGCATCAATTTGAATGTTAACCCAAACAGTGACTAACTATGCCTATCTCATGATATACCCATACCGCATTTTTGTCACACCTGATTTGTCTCATTGCAACCTTCAATTTGATGCCCCGCATACCCTAGTGGCATCATTTTGAATTTTAACGTATTAAGTTAATGTCATATGATAATAATCAGGAAGCATTGACATATTTGTCCGACGTGATTTCGCTCATCGAGACCTTTAATTTCATACGCCACACGCCCTAGTTGCATGAATTGGAATTTTAACCCAATTTATGACTAGCCATGACTAGGTCATAATATAACCATAACACATTTTTTTCCCACGTGATTCCCCTCATCTAGATCTTGAATATGATTCCCCACATGCCCTCATGGCAGCAATTTAGATTTTAACCCAATCTATGACTTATTACAACTGCCCGATGACTATACACAGGAAGCATTTCTTTAATTTACCTAGCGTGATTCCGTTAATCGGGGCCTTTAACTTAATACCTGACACGCCTTAGCGACATCTGTTTGAATTTTTACACAATCTATCTAATAATGCGATCATTATTCTATCTGAATGGGCGTCCCCCAGTCAGTTCAGTTGATAACTCATTTGAAACAGCGAAGGGGACAGCCGCTGCCCCTTGCGCCCGGTGCTCACCTCTCCATTTTTGACCCTAACAAATTAAACCGTGAACAGACGCAGGCGAACAACCAGCAAGAAAGCGCCGCCGTGTCATTTCCCACTACCCTCTCCCACCTTCTTAGAGAATCCATCAAGGGCAAAAGGTGCGATAACCCTTTTTTATGACCTAACGAGTCGATTATTGTTCACATGCCAACCCACTAAATCAGACACCCCCCCTTCCCCACCATCCGCCCCCTACCCACCAACCGATCATGCGAATCGCGAACGTTGCCGTACCCAGAGCTAACCTGAATTGCGAGCCCAATGCCTCCCATGAAACTTAACCGCCAACCATATCTGCCTCCTAGGCTTCTCATGTACTCAGAACTCAAAATAATGTACTGAAAACTCGAAATGATATCAAACTCAAAATGTACTCAGTACTCAAAATGTACTCAGTACTCAATATGTACTCCAACTCAAAATGTACTCAAAACTCAAAATGTACTCAAACTCAAACTGTACTCAGTACTCAAATTGTACTCAAACTCAAAATGTACTCAAAACTCCAAATGTACTCAAACTCAAAATGTACTCAGTACACAAATTGTACTCAAACTCAAAATTTACTGAAAACTCAAAATGTACTCATTACTCAAAATGTACTCAAACTCAAAATGAACTCAAAACTCAAAATGTACTCAAATGCCAAATGTACTCAACTCAAAACTGACTCAGAACTCCCTCGGTCTCAAGCGTACTCAAACTCAGTCGGGCTCAAACTCGCTCAAGCGCAAACTCACCATGCTACAGTAGCCTCGCGCTCACTGAAGCTCAAACTCATGTGTGAGTTTGAGTCCAATGGAGTCTGAGTGAGTGGACTCATGAGTGAGTCCGCCGACCTCTGCTTGTGTATGAGCTTGTCAAGGGCGTACAAGTCTCCTTTCGTGAGGCAGAGTTATGGAGCAACGTAGGTAACTCTAGAGATCAGGCATGCTCGAATCAGTCTAATCATATTGCTACGTAACTCCCGGAACGTTTCACATGTAAAGGGGAATAGCAGTCACAATGGTAGTTGATCGTGGGGGTTTATTTAAGCCGTAGCGTAAGGCAACGGGCCGAGTGCAGGTCCAGCCGGTATGAGCTCGTGAGCGTGAACGTCCGAGTCGGGCCTTCGTCGTCTTCATGATAATCCTCAGGGCATACCCGGTTGGGCAAATGGCGCTTAGGCATCTAATATTGTTGTTCAGCGTTAACTCTTCTCGTTACAATTGCCCCCGGTGCAAAAGGAGCTTTTTCAGATTCAGCTGCAGCCCAGCTCTTGCAAGGCAGGTCAAAACTTGCCGCAGGCGGCCGAGGTGCGTTTTGCAGTCCGAATAGAAAACAACGACGTCGTCCAGATAGCAAAGACACGTCTTCCACTTTAGTACGCTCAAAATACTGTCCATCATTCGCTCGAAGGTGGTAGGAGCGTTGCAAAGCCCGAACGGCAATACATTAAATTGGACTGAAGCAGCATTGGACTGGAACACCTGGTGGTCAATCCATCGTACACTTCATCTATGGGTACGTGCCGCATCAGTGGGCGCGCACGGCAAGCCGAGAGACAAGCCGAGAGAGCACGGCCAGCCGAGCACGGCAAGCCGAGAGAGAGATCGCCCAGAAACGGACTGGCACAAGCTGCATTTGATTCCTTGGCTTTGGTCTCTTGGCCTTCAGCTGTAATTATCTGTAAATAGATTGCTTATGGGCATCTGCCTCGTAACATCTCTTTGGTGGAGGTTGCGGACTGCCCTCCCTGTGCCTGTCACCAGCGCAGCTACACCCTACCACAGAGCTTCGGAGTGGGCGACACATTGGTCGACGAACGATGCCTCCTCCCTCCGAGACCTCACCCACCGCTTCACTCGTCATTGTTTCCCAGCCCCGTGACCCAGGCTTTTTCACCGGTGAGGATGGTGCCGACGTTGGAGAAAGGATCCGCATGTTTGAACGTGCCAGCGCCCGTAACAGGTGGGATGACACAATCATGCTGGCTATTCTGCCTTCTCTTCTTAAAAAACGGCTAACACCAGGTTTGAGACAAATGAGCACACATTGACCTGCTGGGACGTGTGCAAAAAGAAGTTGCGCGAAATATTTGGCCGACTCGTCGAACTGCACATCGCCGCAAAGCTGCATCACGTACATACAAGATGTTTTGGCCTTCTGTTCAAGAGTTGATTCGCAAATGTCGGAAGCCGATAACGTGGGCAACGTACTCAAAGGCATTGCAGATGAGCGCTTCCATCTGCTGATCTGTAAGAATTGCACTACCTTTGACGCCATCCTTAAGGAGTGTCGGCGCTTTGAGGAGGCAAAATGTTGTCGCATTGCCTACCAGTTTGCTCGACTGCCTCACACGGCGGCAACCTCGTCCTGTCAAGATGTGACGCTGCTACCGCGCACACCGCTGACGTCAAACGCGGAGGCTCAGACAAAGCTTGACCTAAATAGTGCGCCGGGAGATCGAGGCTATGACCCCAGTCGCTGCTTCTCCTTACACGCGTGACCGGACGAGATAGCTTTCGTGGGCCTTCAATCGGTTTGTCTTGGGACGCTACGATCCCTGCGACGGGGTACGCGCACCCTGTACCCGTAGTGATGTCCCGCCGTGCTACGATGTCCCACCGCGGTTCTGACGGCGCAGCCCTGGTGAATGATGAACAGCCGATGACCGTCCCATCTGTTTCAACTGCCATTGCGTTGGCCATGTCGCCCGTTACTGCGGTAGCAGCTGGTCGTCATCTCCACGTCTACGGTTCTTCGACAACCGCTACTCCGACTACCACCCTCGACGATTTCCTCCCGGTCCTCAGAAGCCCTTCGCAGCCGACAAAACACGACGCAACCGCACTGGCCGCTCGCCATCACCGCAGCGTCGCCAGTCGCGTTCGCCGCAGCCCCGAAGCCAAACCCCGCCGCCTACTTTCTCAACCTCCATCTCGGAAAACTAGCCAGTGCAGCTCCCGGAGGTGATGCTGCAATAATGACCCGGCCTGAAAATCCTCTGTTGACTACGATTACAAAACCCAATTTGATAGACGTTCATGTTTACGGTGTTCGTGTTAGCGCGTTAGTCGACACAGGCGCCAGTATTTCAGTAATGAGTTCGAACCTTCGCCGCACTCTTCGGGAAGTTATGACGCCTGCTGTATGCCACACCGTACGAGTCGCCGACGGAGGAACGACCACTGTAGCCGGAATGTGCACCGCCCGCGTCTTAATTGCCGGACGTGACAACCCGGTCTTGTTCACCGTGTTGACACATGCCCTTACGAAATTATAATCGGACTAGACTTTCTGACTGACCACGCCGCCCTCATTGATTGCGCCGCTGGGGTTTTACGTCATGAGCTGCCCACCTTGCCCCTTGATGAGACCGAGCCTATTTACCGGCTTTGCAGCACCGAGCATGCTCGATTAGCACCGAAGACCATGCACTACGTGCCTTTATTGTCGCGCCCGCCAGTCCCAGATGGTGAATACCTTGTCTCTCCCGTCACCGATGTGCTTCTTGAACGTAACGTGACCCTTCCTCATACAGTTGTAACAATCGCGACGAACGAAATAAGCCTCCCATTTTTGAACTTCGGTTTCTCCACCCAAGTTCTTCCCCGGGGAATGTCGCTGGCACCCCGTCGCACCTCCTCGCACCTCGTCGACACTACCGGAGTTCAACCTGATCCAGACAAAATCCGCGCAGTAAAATACTTCCCTGTTCCTCGATATGTGAAAGACGTTCGCAGCTTGGTAGGGCTCTGCTCCTACTTTCGCCGCTTCCTCAACACCTTCGCTGCAATTGCCAGGCCACTCACGGATTTGCTTAAGCACGATACCCTGTTCTCTTGGGGCCTTGAGTAAGCTTCCGCTTTTTCAACCCTCGTCGACCGCCTCACGAATCCCCCTATTCTGGCGCACTTTGACGGTTCCGCTCCGACCGAAGTCCACCCTGACGCGAGTGGCCATGGCATAGGTGCCGTACTGGTTCAGAAGCACGCCGGCCTTGAACGAGTAATAGCGTACGCCAGTCGCCTTTTATCACCTTCCGAGCGAAACTATTCAATCACCGAACTGGAATGCCTGGCTCTTGTATGGGCCGTGAACAAATTCCGCCCATATTTGTGCGGACGTCCTTTTTCCGCGGTCACTGACCATCATTTCCTATGCTGGCTGGCTTCCTTAAAAGATCCTACAGGCCATCTTGCACGCTAGATTTTGCGCCTTCAGGAGTATGACTACTCCGTTGCCTACAAGTCTGACAGGCTTCACAGCGACGCCGACAGCCTGTCGCGTCAACCAGTCGACCAACCGGACACAGCTGACCACTAAATCGATTGTTGCGTCCTTGCACTATTTGACTTTATCAACATCGCCGACCACCAGCGCCACGACAAACCATTGCGGTCGATCATTGACCGTCTCACCAAAATGCCATCAGACCCGGCATTAAACGCATTTTTGCTCCGCGACAGCGTGCTATTCTGCCGGAACTTTCGCGCAGATGGCCCTGCCGAGCTTCTTCTTGTTTCTGAGCACCTCCAACCTGACATCCTTCCCCAGCTGCACGACGAGCCGACGGCTGGCGCGTTGGCATCGCTCGAACTTATGACCGTGTGCGTAAGCGCTTTGATTGGCCTGGACTCTATCGCTCAGTCCGCCGCTACGTCACGTCGTGTGACCTGTGCCAGCGCCGGAAAGGCCCTTCCTTGTGGCCAGCCGGACGGCTCCAACCCATAGAGATTTCTTCCGAACCTTTCGTTCGTATGGGTTTGAACCTACTCGGTCCTTTTCTTCTGTCCCGTTCAGGAAATCGCTGCATTGCTGTGGCGACCGATTATGCTACCCGCTACGCTATTACGCGTGCGCTTCTCTCCAGTTTTACCACAGACATTGCTGATTTCCTGCTTCACGACGTTATCCTACACCACGGTGCTCCTCGTCAGCTCCTCACCGACTGTGGCCGGTACTTGTCTCGGGTTGTTGACGACCTCCTCCGCTCTTATCGCACAAAGCACAAACTAACCACAGCCTTTCATCCTCAGAATGACGGACTGACTGAAAGATTGAACAAAACCATCACCGACATGCTCGCAATGTACGTTTCCCCGGATCATCTGTATTGGGACGTCACTTCGCCATATGTTACGTTCGCGTATAACTCATCCCGCAATGACACCGCCGGCTATTCTCCATTTTTTCTTCTCTACGGCCGTGACCCCACTCTTCCATTGGATACCCTCCTTCTTGATGCAATGCCTCTGGCTACAGAATATGCTCGTGATGCTGTCGCTCACGCTGATGTGGCCCGCCAGGTTGCCCGTGCCAAGCTCTCGGCTTCCCAGTCCGCTCAGAAGCACCGACCAGCAACACCGCACCGCCCATTTTACGCCCTACTCCTTGGTCCTGGTCAGTACCCTATGCCGCCGAAGTGGACTTCCCGAAAAACTGCTGCCTCGCTTCAAAGGCCCCTATCGCTTTAAGTGCATGGTCACACCGGTCACCTACGAAATCGTTCCCGTTGCTTCCTCCTCACCGTCACTGGACCCTGGAGCTCAACTAGTCCACGTCGGCCGCCTCAAGCCCTATTTTTCAACAGCCCCACCTGCTCCCTGAGCCTAATTGCCAATGTGCACCGAGACGGTGCTTAGCCCGCCAGAGGAGGTCATGCGACGTAACTCCCGGAACCTTTCACATAGCATTGAACTGGATCACCTGGTGGCCAATCCATCGTGCACTTCGTCTATGGGTACGTGCCTCATGAGTGGGTGGGCACGGGAAGCCGAGAGACGAGGAAGAGATCGCCCAGAAACGGACTGGCACAAGCTGCATTGGATTCCTTGAATTTGGTCTCTTGGCCGTCAGCTGTAATAATCTGTAAATAGATTGCTTATTCGCATCTGCCTCGTAACAATATCTTGTTTTTTCACGCCCCGATGGCGGTTAGAGATGGGTCGGAGCATGGGCGTAACTTGAGTGAATATCTTGGATAATTTGGATAAGGTCAGATCGTTCCGCGTATTCGCTCGTATGGTGAGACCAATAATTTTGATTGAAGAGCTGGGTTTGATGTCCTGGCCGTCCAAATGTAAGGAGATGGGTGTGATGAATGGCAGCGTGAGCGATTAGCCGCGAAAGTGAGCCAGCAGAAAGGCAACGACGATGACAAAGAAGAGCGGCCGCGCATAAGTGATCGCGGAGGCTGGAACGTCAACGGCTGGAAGCGAAGCGGCGGAACAGGGCGCGGTCCGTGGGAACTACCCCGTGAGACGCCTGGGCCACCTAGACGGGACCGAGCTACCCTCCGCCAAGGCTCGAGAGCTCGTCTGGGCGCCGTCATCCAGGTGCTGGTGCGCCGACTGCTGACGCGCCATTCCGGCTGTTGGGCGCTGCCGTTCCTGCTGTTGGAGCACCTAGAAACGCGTCGTGACCGTCTGAGAGTGAGCTGACTGGCCTATTAGGCATTGCTCTCGGACCTTGTGAACTCCGAGGTTACTTTGTGTATCTTTGAACTGTAGACTGTGTGTACGTGTGACCAAAACCCATCCTCTCTGTTACATCCCGACCTCTACTATGCTCACGTCCTGTGCTTGTCCTCCGTCCTCTTAAATATATTCTTCGACGTGTTAAACAGTGTTCGTCCACTGCCTGCCTGCGTGGTCCTTGGCCCATTCATAACAAAAGTGGCGAGCCTGCCAGGATACCACCCATAACATCTGCAGAACGTTGAGTGCTGTGAGAACACGTCAATGAAGACTAGCATGGATGTGGAGAAGCTAGTGGCGATCGGGACGCAGCTGGGTCTCTCAGGACTGGAACTTCGCCAGTGGATCGACGCCCAGCGGGCGGAGCAGCGTGCAGAGAGGGCAGCTGAAAGAGAGGCACTCCGTGAAGCTGCTGAACGAGAAAGAGAGGGACGGCGAGAAGCTGCCCAGATAGCAAAGGAAGCTGCCCAGATGGCCAAGGAAGCTGCCGAGAGAGAAATGCGAATCCTGGAGTTGAAGATTCGTCTTCAAGAAGGGTCGCAAAGCAGCAACGTCGTCACTGCCGGGAACGAAACCAACCCAAATGTGCCCTTCGGGAATCCACAGAAGCTCCTGCCCCTGTTTGATGAGAGGCGCGATGACTTACACGCGTACTTGCAGCGGTTCGAGCGCGTGGCGACTGGGCAAGGGTGGCCGCTGGAAAAATGGGTCGTCTGCCTCAGTATGTACTTGTCCGATGAAGCGCTGACCGTGATTGGCAGTATGACTGCAGAGGACTCGCTTGACTACAGCAAGGTCAAGAAAGCGCTGCTCCAGCGGGTCCGATGCACGGCAACGGCGTACCAGGAGATGTTTCGGAAGGCCCGGGCTGAAGATGGCGAGACGGGAAAGCAGTTTGCGGCGAGGCTCTCGGGCTACTTCGATCATTGGGTGGAAATGGCCAACATTTCCAAGACCTACGAAGGTCTCCGCGATTTGTTAATCTCGGAGCAATTCTACTGTTGTTGCCACCCGAGACTCGTCACCTTCTTGAAGGAACGCGAGTGTGCCACCCTGGATGCCTTGGCAGACGTCACGGACTGTTTCCTGGAGGCGCAGAGCTTTGGGAACTTAGGGAAGCTTCCAACTGACGCGCCGGACATTACGAAGGGTGCAGCCAACACACCGGGGAAAGGCAACACAGAAGTATTCTTAGGCGATCGTCGTCGACAACGCGCGCAAGTCTGTCGCACTGTGACCAAAGAACATGAAAACTGCTCCAAGCATGGCCGCCCAGGTGGCAGTTCCGACAATTGTCGAAGCGGGTCAGGAGACCAAGATAATGTTATCGCATGTGCCATTTACGAGCCTCCAAAGAGAGTCTCAAAAACCAAGTTCCACAGGAACCAGATGTCGCGCACAACTGGACGTGGTTCCAACTATATATTAACACCAGCGGTAGAACTTCACCGTTTCTCGTCAAGGGAATGCCAGTTGTTCCTGGACGAGTGCTAGGAAAATTCGCCAGCGTGCTTCGAGACACTGGAAGTGACACAGCCATCGTCCGCCGAGATATGGTCGACGACAACTGCTTGACTGGGGTGACACGCTGAGTTGTTCTTCTTGACGGCTCCGTCCAGGAAGTCCCAGAAGCAAAGATCCAGGTCCACACGCCCTATTTGGTGGGAGAGATCACCGCAGCCTGCATGAGTCGTCCCATATACGACCTGATTCTCGGCAATATTCCAGGCGTCAGGGAGCCTCACCACCCAGATCGTGACTGGGAGTATGAAGTGGCTGGCGACAGGGAAACACCGAAGAGCAGCCTGGGACGAACACTACGTTCGGAGCCTTGCTATCTGATTTCCGCTGTTGCAAGGACTGAACGACCGCAGACCACACGGTCCAACGTGCCACCGCCTTCGTGCACTCCTTACAACCGAGATCGACTACCCCAAGAGCAGCGCAACGACTACACTTTGAGGTCCTGCTACCGAAAAGTTGGGAGGGAGTCTCGGTCCGCACGAGGTCACCGCTACACTTTCCTCGAAAGCGAAGGCCTGTTATATAGAGAGTGCCAATTTGCAGAGGGAAAGACGGTGAAGCAGATGGTAGTGCCGAAAATCTTCCGGGAGTTCATCATCCGAGCGGCACATGAAAACGTCACACTTCGACATGCGGGCATTCGCAAGACTGGTCAGCGAATTTTAGACAACTTCTACTGGCCGGATCTGCAAAATGATGTTAAGCGGTTTGTGCGCTCATGCCACATCTGCAGCCAGAGAACGACGGACAAGTTACCGCTGCACACATGCTAAACGACACGGTTTAAGGGAAGCTACTCACTGATAGTTTGAGAACCAACCTTTCGTCCGCTTCCTTAGTCCGTGCGTATGAACCGGCAGCGACAAGCCATCGTGCAACTGACTATTTCTGACTGTATGCTTTGCTTGAGTGTGCTGTGACCGTGACCCGGGGCCGGGACTAGTAGAATAGTTGTTTGCTCCCCTAACAACTTTCTTAAGGTGGGGGTGATGTGATGAATGGCAGCGTGAGCGATTAGCCGCGAAAGTGAGCCAGCAGAAAGGCAACGACGATGACAAAGAAGAGCGGCCGCGCGTAAGTGATCGCGGAGGCTGGAACGTCAACGGCTGGAAGCGAAGCGGCGGAACAGGGCGCGGTCCGTGGGAACTACCCCGTGAGACGCCTGGGCCACCTAGACGGGACCGAGCTACCCTCCGCCAAGGCTCGAGAGCTCGTCTGGGCGCCGTCATCCAGGTGCTGGTGCGCCGACTGCTGACGCGCCATTCCGGCTGTTGGGCGCTGCCGTTCCTGCTGTTGGAGCACCTAGAAACGCGTCGTGACCGTCTGAGAGTGAGCTGACTGGCCTATTAGGCATTGCTCTCGGACCTTGTGAACTCCGAGGTTACTTTGTGTATCTTTGAACTGTAGACTGTGTGTACGTGTGACCAAAACCCATCCTCTCTGTTACATCCCGACCTCTACTATGCTCACGTCCTGTGCTTGTCCTCCGTCCTCTTAAATATATTCTTCGACGTGTTAAACAGTGTTCGTCCACTGCCTGCCTGCGTGGTCCTTGGCCCATTCATAACAATGGGCTCAATAGTTCGAGCAGGTGGGTGCTTGTGCACAATTATAATTCTGACTAGGTGGTGTGCATTGAAGGCCCACTGACAATGCGTAAGACTGCACAATGTCTGTGGCTTCTTGGAAAGCATATTGTATGTCTACTATAGAGTCAGTATCTGTTCATATGGTGATATCATCTGCATATAGAGCATGATGTATCTTGGGGAAGGCATCTAGTTGTTTGGGCAAGTCGAGTAAGACCAGATTCAGCAGAAGTGGGGATAATACGGAACCTTGCGGCGTGGCTCGATCACCGAGCAATAAAGGATCTGACGTGAGGTCGCCAACTTTCAGGATAGCCTGGCGTTGGGTCAAAAAATCAAATGATCTGACGTGAGGTCGCCAACTTTCAGAATAGCCTGGCGTTGGGTCAAAAAATCAAATGTAGGAGTGGACGCGATGGCCACATCCAGTCTGAGTGAGCCGGGAGAGAATAGCTGAATGTAAAACGTTATCGAAGGCGCCCTTAGGGTCAAGTGCTAGGATGGCCCTCGGAGAATGACGGGTAGCCGGCGCCAATACTTCTTCCTTCAAACGAAGGAGGATGTCGTGGGTACTGAGGTATTTGCGAAACCCATACATGGTATTGGGGAATAGACCTCGGTCCTCCAGAAATGGTTGAAGACGTCTGAGTATAAGCCGTTCTACCAGCTTACCCACACAGGATGGGGGGATATCGGGCGCAAGTTGTCCAGATGAGGTGCCTTGTTAGGCTTAGGTATGAAGCGTATCTCCGCGGTTTTCTATTGGGGAGGGAGGCGACCACATGACCAGTGGGTATTAATGTGGGGAAGTAGATGATCTAGGGAGTTGCAGTCCAGGTTTGCCAGAAGCCTGTAAGTTACTTGGTCTGGTCCGGGAGCGCTATTGTTCTTGCATTCTGAGAGACCTGATTCCAATTCGTAAATGTGAAAGTCCCAGTCAAGTAGGTCATTCGACACTCCTGTGTATGGGGACGGGGAAAAGATCTTGCTGGTGTTGAGGTATCGATCTGTTAAGGTTTGTAGAAGGGCTTTTGGGGGACTTTGAAACGAATGTATGGTCCGAATCATGCTTCGTTTGAATTCACTCTTGCTAATGAAGGGATCGATCAGACGTCTAAGTAAGCGCCAAGTATTACGTGTGGTTAGCGTCCCTTAAAGACTATCGCATGGTTGAAGCATATTTTCTTTTGATAGTTGTCTGGCATATTCAGTGGCGGTTTGATTTAGTGCGGCAATTTTATGGCGAAGTCGGCGATTATGGCGTTGGCATTTCCATCGCCTATTGAAGCTCCGACAGGCTTCCCAAATGTGAAGGAGTTTGCGGTCGAGGCTGGGTGTTTGATAGGACGTGGCGATGCTTTTGGTGTGCGTCGGTACTGTTTAGACAAGGGCGTCAATCCAAGCGCTAAGGGGTTGAGTGGCTGTCATTTGTGCGGGAGGATGCAGCCTTTCGGAAGGCGTCCCAATTAGTAATACGGGCCACACCTGTTTTGGCGTTGTAATGCTTATTCCGGATGGTGAGTTGAACAATGTCGTGATCATAGCCCAAATTTCCATGAGCTGTAGTCCAGATTACATCTAGATTCCCGGATAAAAAAGATAAGTCGGGAGTTGTGTCCCTGGCAGTACTTGTGCCCGTAGGGGTGGGTGAATCCGGGTGATTGAGCGAGATAAGGTGAAAATCTTCTGCGGCCTGGGCCAGCAGGGCGCCTCTTTTTGTTTTGTACGTGTAACCCCACTGCGGGTGGGTGGCGTTGAAGTCGCCCGCTATTATCAATTGTCTGCCATTCACACCGAGATTTGTATCTCTTATACTGGTGGCGATATGAACTGTCTTTTGAGAAGGGCGAGAGTATACAGGATGAAAAGGCTAGACTTACATTCAATCGAACGGTAGAGGAGGTGGATGAGAACTTGATTGCATCCCCGTTGTCTGGTGATGTGATGAATTCCTGAGATGGTTTTATGCAACAGAGTAAGCGTAGAAAACGTGTCAATGGAACCAAAAGGGACGTAGCCAGGTAGTTTGGCAGATGAATTAGCCTCCTGCAAGGCGAAAACCACCGGTTTTTGTGGTGAAGGGCATTCATAAACGTATTTAAGGCAGATCCTTTTTGTTTAAGACCATGGCAGTTTTATTGAAGGATGGTCGTAATATTAGACTGGGTCCCGGCCATCTGGAAGAGATGCGGTGATGCAGTTGTGGGGAGTGCGTGAGTATGGGACGCCTGTGCGTTAGTATGGGACGCTGGGCCCTGTAGAAGCGGAGCGGCTAGAAAGAGGAAAGAAATCCTTGGGTCACGTGATCAAAACGTGACGTCACTTAACTTGTTTTTGAGCGCCTATGGACAACGCTGAACAGAGACAGTAGGAAAAGAAACCAGACCTTGGCGCGCAAACCAACACCTGCTTCGGGCATCCAACGCGCCTGTGGTTTGTCTTTTCTCAGTCCCTGTTTCTCGTCCAAGTATGCAGCGCCCGCTCAATTCAAATTACGATGTTATGTCCCCACGCACTCTGGCCGCATTTTCAATCGTTTCGTTGTTATTCCTTTTGTGTAGGATCCCATAACATCGCTCAAGTTTGATGGAACCGTAGGCGTGTACTCACCTAAGCGCAGTCCTGGATGCGTGTGGTACAGTGCCTTGATCGTAAGTATGCATGTGTTTGATAGCGTTAATCTCGCTAGTATGTCGTGTGCACGCATCAGAGTTCTAGCTCTTCGTGCAGTTAAGTTGCGTTGCGGGAGATGAATGGAAAGAGTCGCTTCTCTACAGAGAACGTAAGGATATCACGGCCAAAGCAAAAAATCGTGAAGCCGTGAGCCAAAAAAGACGGAAGAGGGAGAGAGAAAGGATAGACCAAACAACGGCGGTAGAATCAGATCGTCCGACGGGCTGTGAAGGTTACGTGGCATTTTGGGCCCTTCATGAGGAGGCACCAGGAGGAACTATCAAAGATGTATTATTAGCCTACCCAACTTTCAGTTGTGCTGACACACCATTTAATACTGTTCCTGCGTCATCTGCATAGGAGGGCTTTCAGTGGAAAAATAGTGCTTATACCTGGCCCCTACAATGTTGGTGCAGGGCATGGAGGGAAAGCCTTGGTCTACACCCTTTCTATGTAACCATGGAAAGCAGGTGAATGCCTCCAGAAGTGGGTTGTTTTGAGGTACACTCGAAATTAGCAGCAGACAGACTGCGTCTGCTCGGAGACCACCCTGGTAGTATGAGAACCAAATATGTAGCTGTGATCTACTTACTAACGAAAAGACTTGATCAAACATCAACTGCCAATCTGTTCAAACGACAAAAACGGGGGATGTGAGGCTTTCCAAAACCAAGTCCACTACCAAATTAACCAGCCCAAAACTGAGCACCTGTTTCTTATCGGGACGGTCTGCTACACCTGCAGTTGTGTCTCTAGTGCTTTACTGAAGCAGGCAATTCATGATCTTCCGTAGTGTGCAACCATTGCCGTTGGGGGTGTGCATTTTGTATGTAATTTTGCCCGTCCATGAAAATCCAAATTGCTTCGACTGTGCTGGAATGGCGCAATGGGATAGATGTCAGCTTCATAACATGAGGGACCTAGCATACATATGTCAAAGGCTACTCCATGGCGAGGGACGAGTCTGTTTTGGATTACCTTGACATAGCTTACTAAAACTTTCAAGGTATTGATGTGCGGCATTTATGGGAAATGTTTAAAGAGCATTGCAAATTTTGTCTAGAGTCTTTTATACCTGATAAGAAAAAACGAACCAAAAGGGACAATCCATGGGTTAACCGGAATATTATTCACTTAAAACGGCGAATTAAACGTATAAAGAAGACTCGCAGACCCGATTGTAATGTCTTAAATAGGTTCAATAGGTCTCCGATCTTTCGAGCAGCGTAAAATTCGCAAGGAAACGGTATTTTTGCGAAGGTTTGCATCAGTTCATTTTAAACGATCCAGGAAAGTTCTGGAATCACATCCGTAGTGCACGTAAATCGGTCGATCAATTATTGGTTGATGGCAAGATTCAAACATCTCATCACTCCATTGCTAATGCTTTCAATTCCTTTTTTCATTCTGTGTTTTCAAACGATCAAGGTGATGAATTTTATATGGAGGCTCATTCGGAAGATCGAGCTTGTTTCTCTTGAAGGAGTTTTTGAAATGCTTCTGCGATTAGATCCTAAGTGCACTGCTGGCCCGGATGAAATCCCGAACGCCTTTCTGCGTCGCTATGCAGAATCTTTAGCTCGGTTTTTGACAGCCATTTTTCGTGAATCTTTTCGGACGTCCGTGCTGCCCCATGATTGGCTTATGCCTAGGGTAATTCCAGTTTTTAAAAATGCTGACCACTTGCATGTTGACAGTTATCGACCAATTTTCTTAACGTGGTGTTGTTGCAAGATCATAGAACATATTGTAGCTAACCATATCCTTAATGTACTGGAAAAAAATAAAACATTGAGTCCCTTCCAACATGGTTTTAGAAAGGGATTTTCTGCCGTTACGCAGTTGCTCACCGCCGTTCACAGTTTTAGTTCAATCTTAGATCACTCCGGCCAAATTGATATTTTGTTTTTAGTCTTAAGCAAGGCGTTCTACAGGGTTCATCACGGTAGCCTTCTTTTAAAACTTAAACAAGCAGTAATTCCATCTACACTTGTAAATTGGGTTAATTCATATTTGAAAGATCGAACGCAATTTGTAGACATCGATGGTACTTGTTCCTCTTCTCTAACAGTGACATCAGGTGTCCCCCAGGGAAGTGTGATGGGGCCCCTGCTTTTTTTTTTGTTGTATGTTAATGATTTAGTGTCTGTGGTTGGTGATACTGTGAATACTGGAATGTTCGCGGATGATATCATGATTTATACTGAAGTGCAGTCTGCTTCCGACCAACATCGGCTAGATAGGGCTTTATGTGACATATCATCTTGGTGCGACAAATGGGGCATGAAAGTTAGCACTACAAAAACAGTTCTTTTACGTATAACCAGGAAACGAAACCCCCTAACTTTTCGCTGCAAAACTAAAAACACCTTAACCGAGGAGGTTAGTAAGTTTAAATACCTAGGTATCGTATTGAACTCCAGATTAGATTGGAACTACCACGTTCGGCATGTAACTTTTTCAGGGCTAAAAAAACTTGGTCTTTTACGCCATAAACTTCGAGGTACACCTAGTAACGTTAAGCTTTTAGTGTACAATTCCATAATTAGGCCTAAACTGGAGTATGCAGCATTTGTTTGGGACCCGTACACGAACAAGAACATTAACGAATTGGAGAACGTTCAGAGGAGGGCTGTTCGTTTTATTTATAATAAATATAAAAGAAGTGATTCTCCGTCAGGTATCATGGCACTCAATAAAATCCAACCACTACACATTAGACGCCAAATTACCCGCTTAAATTTTCTGGAATCCCTAATTGAGTGTAAGTCTGGATTATCACCCACTCCATTCATTAGTCCGTTAGCCACGAGGAAAACACATGTGTAGTTTATCCCCATTCCTTGCCCGAACAAATAACTTTAAGTTTTCATATTTTCCACGCACGGTAGATGACTGGAATAAATTTCCAGGAAGAATTTTTAGGGGAAATTTCACGAAATCCCTACACGATCATTTTAGCAACTTTTAATTACTGACGTTCGGGTTTTTAGCGACGCTTCTCAAAGTTGTGCGTGATTTTCTAGTTTTATTTGGATTGGAAACCCTGTTATGTTTGTACGAAAATTTAATTTCACCGTGGCCTGTTTATTTTGTAGTCTCCAAGTGAATTCTGAGTTGATGTTACCCCATTGTTTTTATTGCATTGTATGTGCGTGTACATTCTTTTTGTTCTGCCCGTCCTGCTTGGAACATTTACGTGGTCTACAGTATTGTGTAAATAAAATAAATAAATAAATAAATAAATACGCATGTGTACAATTTATGGTGCACTCTTATTTTTTACTACTCGCTTTTTAGCGTATCTGAAATTCCTTTAGGATAGCTTCATATTACATATTTCCAATAACAACATCCTGAAAAAAATTCAGCGACCTTGTGCTGTGATGAAGAACGACTAGCGAAGCTGAGCGCAGTCCAAGGAGTGGGCGAAACAACATTCTTTTGATTAACATCTGTGATATTGTCGCTGGAGTTTCACTGCTCACCCTCCCTCACAGTGTGCGAGGCTGATTAGTTTTTTTCTACCTCAGGCATTCTATCAAACATAGTGATCTAAGGCTTTCGCTTTGGAAAAATAGGCCAAAATTAGGAACAAGGCCTGAGCCGCCCCTTCGTGTTTACTCGTCCCTGGCATTCCCGTTTTCTTTCAGTCGCCCTTTCGCCTCGCTTGTAGAACCCCGGCTGGGCTGTGCTGCAAGGACAAACAATAGAATTCGGAAGAGTGGAGCAAACAGACCCCGGAGAAAAAGCGAGGCGCGTAGTGGTGCTCGTCACTATCGGGGTCCTTGAGACAAGCAGCTTGACCCCGGTGGGTTTCGCTGTCTTTGTTCAGTGAACACTTCTCTCCTTGTGCAAATGACCTCACTCAGAAGAGTAATGCATTCTGCCGTTTACTTTTTTAAAGCGCTAACGCGTTTTAAATTGCACACCAACGTCGTTTTCTCGCGTGCTTTCTAAAGCTGTTCATTAAGCCTGCTAAATGGTGGGCCAAGACGGAGCGCTAGGCGAACTTCTACACGACGTTAACTGCTTACAGCAAATGCCGGCGAGTAATGCGTGTGAGCGCTGGGCTTGTTTTTCAAGTTTTCCGTTGACTGGTGTTTTTGCATCCTCCGTTTCGTTGGGTGACAGACCTCAGCCTACTGCGTCACGTATTTTTTACACGTGGGAGAACTCATTCCATCTGTATGAGAGAAGAATTCATAATTGCCTTGAAATTTACATAGACGGAAACTTCAAAGAAAGTCTTTTTGGTGGTTTTTTACACAAACAGGGCAAAAAAAGGAAAGTCAACCTGGCTAGATTCTAGTTTGCTTTCCTGCACGTGGGAAAGGGAAGATTGTGAGTGACAGGTATGCCCAGCGTTACGGGACGAATGAGAAAAAATATGGCTCCGCTCGCACTGGTGGTGCAAGTCTGAAAAACAGCAGCGCTAGCGGCCCATCTCCCTTTATCGGGGACCGGGATATTGCAACATCAACAGCAGCGCTACACGAAGCCGAAGCAGCAGCAGCAGCATGAAGTGAGAAGACTTCGCCTGCAGTGCCCCACTAAATCCATTGCAGGTCAGTCTTGCCCCATCGACTTCGAACTGCTCCTGTCCCGCGCCGCTCGAGTCCAGCCTTTGCCTTCGAATTTTCTTATTAAGTCCCTCCATCGAGTAATTGGCCTTCCTCTTTTTTCTAGAAGCGCCTCTCGGTGTCCACTGTCTCCCCCTCGTCGTCCACCGGTTGTCATTTCCCCTAATTACGTGGTCAGCCCAAATCCATCAATTTTTTTTATGTCAACTGTGACATCTCCTGTTGTCTGAACCAGGAAGCACGTAGCCTGTCATTAAATGTTACTCAGACCATTATTCGTTCCATGTGGTCCTTCGAGAAGACCTAAGTTTGCATTCTAGTTGTTTAGTGAGACGCCCAGTTTCCGCTCCACATGTCATTATTTCTCAACTTGCCGCTGAAAGTTCTCCATGACTGGAAGGCCAGGATCGTTTCGTCCGCAGGCTTCCACACCTCTCCCAAAGTGGACCGCGTACAAGGCCAAACCAAACGCCCGCGCTACGAGCGCAAAGCAAATGCTGTGCGCCCGGAATGCGGCGCCAGCTCAATCTGATAGACGCCGGTTCCATAGCGCCAGGGACCCAGGTTTGATTCTGACCCCGGGAAGCGTTTTTTTCTTTCAAATTGTCTGCACGTTATTGCTCACCACCCCTGCTAACCCATGCCGCAGGGCCTTTGGAGTGACCCAATGGTTAGGTTGCCAGCTTCACGGCGTAGAGGGGCGGAGTGCGATTCCCTGGATCTCCCTGGCCACTTTTTCTTGTTACGGATTCGTGATTTTCTTGTGGATGTCGTCCTCGGTAACTTGCATGGCGTGCGAGCAGCGTGGAAGCCAGATCAAATCTGGTAGAGCACAAGCTGCAGGGACGAGAGACAGATTGGCCCTCTTAAAGAGACAACGCTCCGCAGCGCACATATGTACCGAACTGCGAAAGTTCGCTTTCCTCCTGCTTTCCAATAAAGCCTGATGCCACTTAAACATACGCAAAAAAATTACGCGTTTTTTTTCTCTCAAAATGAGCCAGATCGAGAAAGCGAAACTAGGTCAGACAAGGCCAGCTGCAGCGACAAGAAAAAGTCGCAAGTTTCATCTGAGAAGTGGGTGAGCCACATCCTGTTGTTTCATGGATCAAAATGAACCAAATGCATTTGTGCAATACAAGTTCACTTTTGGCTAAGCTGTTCAGACTGTTTCGTGGGGGTTTTCACGATTTTTAGGTGCGACGCACCTTAAGACCTCGCAATGTCCGACCGTTGGCGTCCGTGAGCACATCAGTAGAAACCGAACATGTGTATGTCAAACCGCCTAAAATGTTGCAAAACGTGGCAAAAAAGCAAAAACCATGACTATCAACACTAATACGCGGAACAAAGGGTAGAGAGAGAGAGAGAGAGAGAGAGAGACGCACCAAACAGTGCAAATCACAACTACTGTGAACAAAAGGTGAACAAGAACAATATAAAAAGTTCACAAAAGGTTAGATAGACAGACAGAGGCGCACAGCACCGGTAAATCGAAACATTGTGAACCAAAGGTTCACAAAGGTTAACAAGAACAAAATAAAAGCTTAACAAAAGGTTAGATGTAGAGAGAAAGATTCACAAAAGGTTAGAGAGAGAGAGGTTGAACAGTTTTGCGTGGCTTCTGGAGAGCCGCTTCTGCGCATGCGCATGCGCGATTTGATTGAATTGGATTTGGATTACAATGATTGAAATGAGTTAAATTCGATTTTGGATTTCGAATGGATTGGATTGAAATGAATTGTATAGGATTGGATCGGAACTCTATATTGTTCCTTTGCAAGAATGAAACAGGCGAAGTAGAGGGCAAAGACAAATGGAGATTTATTTAGGTGAGCTTGTGCCTCTAGAAATAAAGCACCAAAAAGACGTGGTCTCACGCGAAGCGCCGATCACCCAAATCAGCGTTCTAAAGCACGAGCCGTTCTACGAAGTCTCCTACACGCACCACTCGGAGGAGCCTTTCGTCGTCGTCTTCATCTTCGTGGCTCCGCGTCATAGTAGACGCTCTTGTGACAATACACTGCACACACGCGATATCACTCATTCGCATGCGCGAGTGGGCAATGCCACGCGTGATTCACAGTAAGAACGATCCCCAGTCCTTCGGCCACTCGTCATGATTCACTTCGTTTTGATTTGATTTGCTTTTCAGAGCTGGCTTATCGTAAATTCAGACGGCCATTAGGAGATCGGCGAAAGATCATTCCCGGGATGTCGACGACGAAATGAACGGAAGGAGTGAATAAAATGTAACTGAGAGATTGGAAACAAGGATGTCATCTCGTCTCCCCATTCCTATAGAGTAACTCTGGTCATATTTGTTTTTACTCCCATAATTAAAGTTTTAATACTTAACTAAATAGCCACCGCTTACAAGTACGCCCTGCAAATCGCCTGACCCACCCCCTGTGGGGGTACGAACCACTTCATTAAGGTGAAGAGGACGGTATAAGCAGCCTTCTTGGGAAGCGTTTTGGAAATTCATGACAAGGTAATGAAGAGCTTGCTTACTTTGTCAGTGCCTTCCGGAGTGCCAAAGAAAATTATCCTACAGAATAATTCGCCCGTAAAAGAGCAGACACCAAGTCGTTCATCTGCTCTCCATGTATAATTTTACTGTTCTTGAAGTCCTTTTGCTTATTGCCACGAAGCCAAAAACTACACAGTTGTATTCAAGGAAAAAAACTTTATTGGAGCGAAGTTGTACTCCCCTAACAACTCAAAGAATACACAGGCGGCAAAGCACCAGTCAACAAAGTGACGTGCGCAGGCGAGTGTCGGCAAGTCGAATAGTGCGGCACCTCTTCTGAAGGCTTTTATATTTTGGTGCGTGTGGTTCTTGAACCGTCGATTTACGTCCAGAACATTGTAGACCAAAGAAGATTATTCTAGGCTAGTGACGTTAGGGTGAAGCACTCTTATCTGACTGAGATAACCCATGCGGCATAAAAATAAAAGATGGAACCCGCGCTTCGCTTGGGACACAGATCGCCGAGCCGGGCGCAGCCGGGCAGTCTAAACAAATCATAAATTAACAAACCCCATGCATGGTTCGCGTCATTACCCCCTCTAAGAGTGCATCGACCCGATGCTGAAAGAAAACGACAGGTCTGACAAACAACCACTACAAAAAAAGTCCGTCATCTTTCCCAGTAAGGTTTGAGGGGAACCACGTGGACGACTTCGGGTCCCGTGCGTCGTCGTGATGTGCCGGAGTCACCATAGGGGATCACTCCGTAGGTAAGTTGGCCTACACGTCGTAGAATCTGGTGGGGTCCGAAATACCTACGCAGTAGTTTCTCATTGAGTCCGCGTCATCGGATGGGAGTCCAAACCCACACACTATCCCCTGGGTGGTACTCGGCGTCTCGGTGGCAGAGGTTGTATAGTCCCGCATCCACCTCCTGCTGGTTCGTTGTACGAACTCGAGCGAGCTGGCGGGCCTCCTCCGCACGCTGAAGGTATCCCAGGACGCCGGCGTTGAGGACGTCGTCTTCTACGTGCGGAAGCATGGCGTCAAGAATCGTAGTCGGCTGTCTTCCGTAGACAAGCTCGAACAGTGTCATCTTTGTAGTTCCCTGGATCGCTGTGCTGTACTGCTGTACGGAAACGTAAAATACGGAAGGACTTCGTCCCAAGTCTAATGTTCGACGTCAACGTACATAGACAGCATATCCGCGATCATTTTCTTCAGATGTTCCGTTAGTGCGTTCGTTTGGGGTGGTACGCCGTTGTTCTTCGGTCATCCGTGTTGCTGTAGCGTAAGATTCCTTGCATGAGCTCCGCATAAAGGCAGTTCCGTTGTCCGTAATTAGGACTTAAGGGGCTCCATGTCGCAGCAGAACTTGGTTTATGAAAAATTTCACGACTTCTTTTGGAGTCCCGCTCGGAAGAGCGGCGGTCTCTGCTTAGCGCGTCATGTAGTCTGTCGCTACGATAATCCACTTGTTCTCGGAACGTGACGTTGGGAACGGGCTGAGGTGATCCATTCCAATCTCTGCTTTCCACAGATTGGAATGGATCTCCTTAGCCCGTTCCTCGATGGGACGCCGATCGGCTGCAGAAGTCCGGCGGGTCTCTTCGGCGGCGTTTTTCGTCGCTGGCAGTCACGGTAGCTGCGGACGTAGTGGAACACATTGGTTGTAAGGCGGAGCCAGTAGTACTTCGCCTTGATTTTTCCCATAGTTCGTGGTGTGCCGAGATGTCCGTAAGACGGTCGTCGGGTTCGCTTCCAAAATTTTGTCACGAAGGTCTGCGGGGATGACAAGAAGATAATTTTTTCTCGTTCCAGGGTTAATATTTTTCTTCGCGAGGATGGAGTTATTGAGGCTGAATGCAGGTAAGTTGCGTTTGAAGACTCTTGGCACGCTGACGTTGCGTCCTTCGGGATATTCGATCATGACGCGTAACTCGGGGTCGGCGCGCTCCTGGGCGGCTAGGTCGCTTTCCGTCACGGCTCCGAAGAATGCGCCGTCTTCGTCGGAACGTTGTGGTGGTGGGTCGACGGAGGCGCGAGACAGGCAGTCGGCGTCGGAGTGTTTCCTGCCGGATTTATAGACCATTGTAACGTGGAATTCTTGCAGATGCAAGCTCCACCTACCGAGTCGGCCGAGGGGTCCTTCAAAAGTGACGATCCAACACAGAGCATGGTGCGCTGTCATAACCTGGAACGGTCTTCCATATACGCACGGGCGAAATTTTGAAATGGCCCAGGAACTCTTTCTCAGAGGCTGAGTAATTTTTTCTTCCTTTTTCAGACCACGGCTCACATAGGCGATTACTTTTTTGCAACCGCTTTGCTTTTGGAAGGGGACGGGCCCCATGCCTATGTCACTGGCGCCCGTATGCATTTCGGTTTCCGCGTTATCATCGAAATGGGCAAGCACAGGTGGGCTTTCCAGGCGATGTTGCAGCTCGCAGAATGCTTCCTCTTGGCAGCTTTCCCAACTGAAAAAGGTACTATTTATTTATTTTACTTAGCAATACTGCTAGCCCCAACGTGGGGCCATAGCAGAGTGGGTGTACATGGTACAACAACAAAATCAACAGTACAACACTGAGGTCAGAACACAGAACAATGCACTTCAAACAACATAGACAAGGTTTCACATGCAAAGAAAGCAAGCATAGTTAGTCACATATCAATTTTTCAAATTCCTCAATACTGGTTGTTTCAACTTAATTTTGCTGTCAAGCTTATTCCATTGGCAGTGCGCGGAAGAAAAGAATAGTTGCAAACAGTATTTTGGGGCTGGAAAGGAACGACAGTGTGTTTGCGGCCTTGTCTGGTAGAGTAACCGGAAGAGAAGTTTATTTACCTGTGGTGCTAGTTATTCGACCATTAAAGGGGCCCTGAAAGGCGTTTTGAGCACAATAAATGAAGTAGCGCAATCGTTAAATTTGGTCGTCAACGTCATCTGTGCCAAGTATTACTCTTATACGTGCAGCGGAAAGCTCACCCTTCTGTTGCAAAGTTTGTCGCCCTTTTCTCCCCTTCCCTGCATGTTTTTGGACGCCGCCATCTTCACATGTCCATGTCATCGATTCCCAGGTGTGCGTCATGAGGTAGAAATCCTGCTATCGGGCGGATTTTTCACGCATTTCCGGCAAAGGGATGTGTCGTCTGCTCAGCGTCGGCTCGCCGGCTGATCTGCTAGCGGAGTGCCGGAGTGCTTGGACATTTTGCGACTATCAAAACAAGTGTAAACAAACTCTTAACCGTTTGTACTGAATGCAATACGGCCATAACACGACATGGATATTCGCTTACCTGAGTACGTTTCATAAGAAAGCGTTGAAGCCCCGTGGCACTTCTTTCGTGGAATCGCAGAGAACGGCCGGAGCCCAATGCCCGGGTTCGACGCATACATTTTATTCAACCTAAAACAATCCAGATGCGTTTCGAACGAACACAACGTCACAAAATACATTGCAAGTCTGAACCGCGATTGACAGACGATCGGTTGCCTCCTCCTGCGCGTCCTGAATTTGGCACTCACCTCTTGCGCGGTTTGCGGGGACGAACAGCAAGTCGCTTAACTCTGCCGCGCAAGCCGAGAAGGCTTTTAGCCACGCACACTGCACATACCCCATGCGAGGTTCAGTCGTACGTCGCTCGAGAAAGATAATCCAGACTATGGGAAGCACTATCCACCCGCAGAAGCGCAACGTCGCATTTCATCGCGAAACAAACGCGTCCACACACACCATCGCCTCCTGTATTTTTACAATGCCAAACGCATCGCGCACCTTCGAGTGAGTGGTACGCCTACAGTACCCACATGTCGCGAGGTGGGGCCCCGAGCTGAACCAGGATCACGAAACCCTAACTGACTTCGAGAGCGGTTTGTGCCTTGTTGCCAAGGCAACCTATGTTTGAGATTGTCAAAGGAGTGGCGGCCGCGCCAGCGCTAGAAGGCTCATAGCTGCGGCGGAGCATGTTTTTCCAACATTGCCGCTCTCCAACACGCATCGCCCCAAGCTGAACGGATCACATGATTGAAACGCTGGGAAAGCTACCGATTGTGGGAGAATAGAAGGAGAGGGCTTGGTTTTCCTATCCGGTGTGATGCGTTTGGCATTGTAAAAATACAGTAGTCGATGCACACACCCACACACAGTTTCAGTTGCTGGCTTAGCTTAGCTGCAAGCTTCGTTCGGACAGTTAGCGATGTTGCGACGATACAAATCTGCGTGAGGGCGACCTGCTAACCACTCGAAGTATTTAAAAACACAGGGGCAAAGAACTTGGTTCATCGGAAGCAAATTACTGTCCACAGATAAGCACAGCCATGGATGGTTGTCGCGCCGCTACTTGCTGCCATGTTGGAAATGCAAGCGGCCTCACGTACGCACGCTATTTTGCTGAAATAGCGTCCGCTATTGTTCCGTCCACTAAACGCAGAAGCGTCTTAACGTACGGCGCATGCGCAGTGCGAACGATGCAAAAAAATAGCTCTCGGTAACTGTTTGCGTACGGCTGCGTACGTTATTCTAAGACTCTCTATTGCTACCGTTCACAAGATATGGGTGCAGCTTCTCAGAACACGGGTGCACGCTGCTCAAGCGCGGCGATGGTTTGCTCTGCGCCTCCCCGTTCATCGCCACTGATAAAGCGATCCGAACCGACGCGTTTTGTGCACGGGTTCTGTATCGGTTTAAAATGTCTTTTTCACATGACGCCGGTAGGAATTACCACCCCCCCTAAATAAGACCCTGCACCGGCGGGGCCACATCTGGTACGGCGCTTTTTGGATAAACAGTGCGCGGTGCATCAAAGAGAATTGAGCGCACGATCCTCCCCGTGCAACTGCGAGTTCGCCGCCGATAAAAAGTCACGTGTAGCCGATAGCAACTGCAGCAACGTACACCGCGAAAGGGCAAGGCCAGGCCGCATACATGCGGTCAGGTGTTTCGTTCGCTTTTCCAGCCTTGGGCGGAGTGCGGGATTTATGGTGTCAACAAAGATGAGAAAGCCAAAAGAGCTTGCCCGCACCAGACGGCACTCTGTGGAGCGCAATAGCGGAAGTATGTCGGCACTGAGGAACGCAGTATCATCGGAGGGAAGGCTCGCGCACAGTCAACAGCGAAGAAAAAGTGTAAAGGAGGAGGAAATGCGGCGCGACGATAATGCGCGGTTTCGGTTTTACGATTAATCAGCTAATACTCATCGTTTTAACAAAATTCTTGCGGGAGGATATTGCTAGTACATTACTTTACTTGTACATCCATGCATCGGCGGAAGGTATTTCAGGACCCCTTTAACTATCTTAAAGAAGAACAACAAACGGGCAATTCTATTCCTTTCTGAAGTTCGTTTCACCACCGCTTGGCAACTAATTCAGAGACGGACATTGGGCCGTATTTATTGAAAATAATTCGGATAGCCTTGTTTTGGATTCTATCTAGTTTATGGATATTGACATTGGTATAAGGATCCCAGATAATGTTTTCATAGTCAAGAATGGGCTGGATAAGAGATTTTTATGCCAGAATTTTAGTCTCGCATGACGAATATCGAAGAGAACGTCTCAAAAAATGTAATTTCATCATTGCATTGTTATCTATGTAGTTGATAAGTCGATCCCCGTGGAAGTTGCTACATATATGCAAGCCAAGATACTTGTACTCAGTTACTCAATTTAGGGTGTTTCCATCAGCTGTGTAATTATAAACAAGGGGACACTTCAGATTTGTTATCGACATAGCCACACTTTTCTGATAGTTGTCACACATTTGCCAACGACGCCACTTCATGAGTTTCTCAATTACCCGCCGCGGTGGCTCAGTGGCTAAGGCGTTGCGCTGCTGAGCACGAGGTGGCGGGTTCGATTCCCTGCCGCAGCGGTCGCTTTTCTGATGGAGGCGAAAAGCAAAAACGCCCGTGTGTACGAGATTTCGGCGCACGATAAAGATCCCCAGGTGGTCAAAATTAATCCGGAGCCCTCCACTACGGCGCGCCTCATCGCGTTGCGTCGGCGCGTTAAACCCTACAATCAATCATCAATCAATCAATCAATCAGTTTCTCAATTTCTGTGTTAAGCTTTACTTGGCCTTTGACTGTGTGAATAAGAGAATCATTGTAAAATCATTGCCTACGTTAAATGTATCAGTTCTTGGGGTCTTCGGTGTGATGGTCCTGTGAAACGTAGCTGGTACCTCCTTTACCAGTGTGCTTAAACAGGCGTTATATAAATTGGAACGTTCCTGCTTCATTTTTTTCTTAAGTTGACGAGAAAAGAAGGGCAACTCCCCCACCACGAGAGTTGCGATCGCGAGGATAAACATAAAAATTTGGGGGAGTGAATTAGTTATCATAAACACCACTGTGAAGCCAGGTTTCAGTAAGCGCGATAATATCAGGCTCGTGAATTGCCGCCAAGTGTACAAGATAGAGACCGTTATTCACGATGCTTCAACTGTTTACATTAAGCAATTTTAAGGAATTGCAACCGGTTGTTCGTCATGTTTAATGGCGTTTAGGAACACGAACAATAGATCCGCTGGTATCTTCCCACATGTAAAGAACATCGTTAATGGACACCTTGTCGATGATCAGCTTCACTGGCTGTGTATTTTTTACTATTTTCTGTGGTGCAGTCCCACAATTTTGATCTAATATTACGGACTTTCTGAGAAAAGTCTTCTGTGATATAGCAGTTTGACCCCTTGAGTTTAGCGCCGATTTTTAGAATTGCAAGCTTTTCACGGAAGTCAAGTAATTTCACGATGACAGGAAGCGTTTGATCAGGCCGTTTACTGCCAAGTCTGTTTGGCAGTAATTCTGTTTGGCCAAGTCTGTTTGGCATCTTTCTGTTCCTGATACAGTAAGGTCGAGCTGGTCATGCAAAAAAAATTGCGTTGCTCTGTCCCGTAATGATGCACGAGTTTCGCCAGCGGGTTCTTCAATACATGAATAATAATGTGGTTACGACGACTGCGATTTTCTAGATCATCAGTTTTATCGACCATAGAAACAACACTTTTTTGCAGATTGCTAACTTCAGATTCAATGGCTTCCAGTTTGCCTTGCATCAAGGATAAATTGGCGAGAGCCGACTCCAGCGAATCAAGCCTACCCTTACACGGTCAGTGTGTCAGATAATGTATTCTGCGCAGCACTGAATTCGTTCATGCGCTTGATAATCATTTTCTGGCCTGTAAGAACATTGAGTATCAGGTCGCGATCACTTAAATCTGAGATCGATGCTTTGAACTCGGTTACGCCTTCATCGTTATCAGAATCAGGCCCCGGATTTTGCTCGACATCCCCACATTGTACAATCAAGTCAACAAAAGCGCACAAAATGGAACAAACATAATTTAGCACAGGGGGGCAAGGCATCAACACTAAGCAAACGTTATTACTACGAACACACTTAGCATTGGGCAGATAACTATCCTGCACAAGAAAGAAGACGTGCTTGTTCAGCATTGCTGTCGACGTGCTGCCACATTGCCCACTGAAATGCCAGAGGGACGTCGGCCGGTATAAGTAGCTGTCAAGTCGTGACGTGACTCCGAAGGAGACGCTGTAGTCGGTAGCTTCCACGCGTTCGTGCAGCATCGGCTCAATGAAATCGCAGATTGTCGAAACGGTGAATGCGTCCTTTCCTTCTAGAACTGCGGCAGCTGGCGAATCCAAGCGGAGGGAAGCATTTTCCAAGGCAAGCGCATGCTCACAAAAGGTGACCGTAAAAATCTGCACAAGAAAGAAGACGTGCTTGTCAAGCATTGCTGTCGACGTGCTGCCACATTGCCCATTTCTGCCACATCTTCTTCCTGTTACTCCTGCCACAGATGTGCTGCAACATCTTTCGTCAAGTGCGTGAGTGGCTCTGCAATGCGTGCGAAGTTTGCGACGAAGCGCCGGTAGTACGCGCAAAATCTGAGAAATCCTCTCATGCCGTTCTTGTCTTTCGGTTTTGGGAATTCCACTATGGCTAAAGTTTTCGCCGGGTCAGGCAGGACTCCCGCGGCGTGGACGACGTGGTCCAAAAACGTGAGCTCCTCGTACGCGAAGCGGCACTTTTCAGGCTTCAGCGTTAGCCCCGACGTACAAATGGCCTCGAGTACAAACGCCAACCTTGCAAGGTGTTTGCCGAAAGTCCGGTAGGCTTCCTTCGCTTGCCTTTTTTTTTTTTTGTTACTGCGAATACCAGGCAAACCAGTGGCAGACATTTCATTCAAAACCTGCGTTTACTGAACATCCCTCGGCCAGTGTTTAAAGCGAGCACAATGACGGGCTGCCATAATTTTCTTCGTGAAGGCAGTTTTCTTATGACGCGGATGAGCACAACTGTTGTTTAAATGAAGCTGGCGGATGCAATCTGCAATGCACCACCGCCGGCCGACTAGCCCCTTTGTGACACCCCATAAAAACCAAAGGTCAAAACAAGGAGGAGGTTGGGGGTGGGGGGTGGCGCAGTCGCTTCGCTATCATATTTCTTTTCTTGAGATGTCCCTCATTGCCCTCTTTAGAAAAAATTGCCCATGGTGCTGACTGTCGGGACAGCCTGACTTGACCAGCAGCTCAGCAGATGCTTGTTATCAGACGTGCGCATGTCTCGAGACTGTGCCTGTCCCCACCCTCGCTTACTAGCGGCGTCTCGCGACAGGTGCGACTTCCTGGAACACGGCCGGACTCACAAACAACCAAAAGGTCGAAAACCGAAAAAATTAAAATATTACAAAAATCAAATAACGAAAGAAAGAGACAAGTAATAAATAATAACATTCGTCTTGAACGCATCAAAAACGCGACGACTAAAATAAAAAAAACGCCGGTGAAGAACGGCGGAAATACGAGTAAAAAAATTCCCAAAACGAGCCAATCGTGTAATGAATGAATGCCCTGCACTTGCAGAAAAATGCGTGGCTGGCCGAAATACCGCGGTTAATCGTTCTAATAGCGCAAATTGAGCTAACTGGTTTAGCGAAATCTGAAAAAATTAAGAAAACAAAAATAAAGAAACCTAAGAAAAATATAAACTAAACGCACTCCAGCGAAATAGAAAAAATTTAAAGAGAGACCCCACGTGGAGTTTTATAGAGTCATTTTGCCGGAAGAGGTGCCTGGGACCATTTGCTCCGGGGCCTTAAGTTCTAGGACCATAAGTTCCGGGACCATTTTTTCCTACACCCGTGATGAAGCCCTGAGCCCACGTACGCGGCGACATGCTGTACGTCCACAACGTTCTACGCTCCGTCGCCCTTCCTGAGGAGCCCGTTTCGGTTTCCCTTCCCCGTGCGCTGTGATTTTCTGCACTTCACAACGAGATCCACAACCTTTAAAAGAGGACAAAGAGAGGACAATTTAAGAGGAAACCAAGTAGCACCGACAAGTATTCTATAGTGACAAGAAATAATAACCTGAGGTGCGTGACAAACTTCGTGCATAAGAGTGGCAAGGCCAGAAATTAGCTGAATAATGTGGGGTTCAGAAGGGAAAAGGTTCACAGCCACACAGAAAACAAGCGCAGTAAAAAACAGAGGACCTGCCTCGTCCTCCGCTTGTTTTCCGTGTGGCAATGCGGGGTGATGGCTGAACGCAAAGGAGGTGAAACATGCGGCTTGAAGTGGGGACGAACGCGTGGATTTTGATAACGCAGACTCGGCCGGCGCTGGCTAAACTGGGCAGGCAGTGTGGAAAAAGCGGTATGCGCGCACCCAACACGCGAGTGGGCCTGGCAGGACGCGGCGCGTCGCAGCTCCAAGGCCCTGTGCCTAATTACGGCTCCGGCCGGCGCGCCCCTTGACCCCGCTCGCGTCGTCTTCGGCGGCCCGCAGGATCCTGTTCCTCTCCCCGGCCACTTTCTTCCGTGACAGCAGCGGCGAGGCGGTCAGGTTCAAGGCCGCAGTGAGCCGGAAGCTGCGGGAGAAACCCGTGTTGTCCCCCCGGCCGGGTCACCTGCACCAGCACGTGCGCTCCGGGGGATTTCCCGAGGCGCAAAGAAGCTCTCGGAGCGCCCCCACTTGGGAGGCGACGTCACAGGGCGCGATTCCGGTTGGGCGTGCGGCGGCGGCGGCGGCGGCGAAAGTGAAATGGCGTCCAGCGCGTGCGCTAGTCGGGCGCCGTCCGTGCGCTCCTCGGTCTCGCCCGCGCCCGCCGCCCGCCCTCTGCACGGGTGACCCTCGGACACTCAGCTCGCCCGGCCACCTGGTAAGTGTGAAGCCGCCGAACCTGGATACGGCGCGAGAATCCTCCTGCTCGCCGTTGGCTGCGCTCCGGCTGTAGTTCCCGAGAAACTCTGCTTGCACCGGAGTGTTCTGCGGCATTGGTGCTAATACAATTCCGAGCTTACACCGCTGGTGCTGCCGCCGCTAGCCGCTGACCCGTGAGCAAGTTATGCTGACAGAGTTGGCTTTACGTTTGCGCAGACCATCCAAGATTAAACTACAAAACGCTAGCAATGGGGTATTTACCGCAACAATATAACCTCTCTGCCCTCCACTACGGCGCGCCTTGTCGCCTGCGTTGCGTCGGCGCGTTAAACCCTACAATCATTCAATCAATGAACATAGCCTCTCTGAAATCACCGCGATTTTGCTCAAGTCCAGTGTGGCTGATTCCTGATGGATGTCACGGGGGCGGCACGTCAAGTTGCCGGACCATCTTATATGCGAAACTTCTCTTCATGGCATTGCATCTGCTGCATTGCATCTACGGCATTGCATCTGTTGAAATTATTATGTCGATCTACTACCACCGGTAAGAGCAAGGAAATAAGAAACTAAAAGGTTGCAAACTTACCTTGCAAAAACGTCGCCCAACGAAGGGACCGCACCTCCATTGCAACTGCGAAATACGTATACAGCGCTGTACTTGCTCGCTTATAGCTCTGCAATATCGCCTTCCCGCACCGCTGATGTGCCGTTTCGGAACCTGCAATTATAGCGCCGTATTAGGTCTTCTCGACGCTCACGTCGTCCAATGCGCGCGGGAATTTTCGGCGCGTAGGGAAGTCGGCATGCGCAACGGCGGCCGATGTGCCACAAGTGTGGGCTATCGGCACGAAAAGCGCTTTTATCGGCCTCGCATCGCTCTCTTCCCGCGCTTGACGGCGCTCGGAGAAAACGCGCTTTCGAGGAGCCAACGGTGCCGACCAAGTTTCGCTATACAGGCGGAAGAGCCGACTTTGCGCAAAGCTCGCGGGGCTGGCAGTCCGCGGGCGATCGGGCCTATCGGGCGTGAGCGCGATCGTTTCCACTGCGAGACTCGGGCGGATAGCCTTCGCTCGACCCGTTCCACAGGCGCCATAACCGGGTGAGGAGCCCTGCTCTGGCCTCACGCCAACGCAAAACGTCACGCCGCCGCCGCCGACAAGGTAACCACCGCCCAGAGGCGAAAAGCACCGCTGCGCGAACTCAAGGAGCGCGCCCTTCCAGGCGCTAGGCGGCGGGAACACTTTGCGCCGCCGACACAGCGTCTCTTTCGCTGTTTGTACAATTGCGAAGGAGGCATAGGGTTTTCGCAATCCTGCGAAATTTTTATTTATTTATTTATTTATTTATTTATTTATTTATTTATCAGGCTGTAAGCCTTGTCAAAGGCTCAGACAGGAGTGCTACAGTGCAAGAAATATCAGACTTAAAACACCTCTCTACAAAGGTGTTTAGCATGCAGGGGTTAATATTGGTAGCATACATTTATATTTCGCAGGTTAACATACTTTCATTGATGATCAAATTTACAATGTTTCGACTTAGCAACAGGCATGTCCATAGGACGCGCTTCAACAACTTCACTGGGTAATTTACTTCATGTTTCTATTGTTTGTGGAAAATTAAAAAAATTGAAAGTGTTACTGCAGCGATGAACGAAAGGCCTTATATCACGGCTATAACACCGAAAGGCAGGCTAGTTGGTGGCAATTCATAGCTCTAACTTGAGCGCACAAAAAACGAGGACTGAACGAAGACCAACGCTATGGCTGGTTCTACGGGTATAATAAAAAGGTGGTCGGAGGTACGTATTTCATATTTATGTTTAAGCCGCCATGATAAAGGAGATAGAGGAGCTTTAAGAATGTGACAAGGCTGGGAAATTAACTGGTAAGTTGAGGATGGCAGCGTTGCTTCTCTATTGACAGCTTGTTTTCCGCAAGAGAATAGCCCAGGCTCAGCGCCATCTTTCGGTTTTCTTTCGCGGCCTTCCCATTTGCTCTCTTGGCTACTCCTGCCAGCTTTGATTGAGTTGCCCTCTACGGAACAAATTGATCGACAGCACCAAATCTACGTCTTGTCTATCAAACGACAGATTGGTAACAAAAACAGTTCAAAAAACGGAGAGCCGCTGGTCTCTCATCCGTAATTTTCTGACCTTCAAAAATTGTTCCGCCTCTGAACCTCGCTTTTTTTATCAAAACCAGAGCCTGGTTAATGCTGGGCATTGTTCTGGGTGAGACAGAAGCTCCGATAACGACGGGACAACGGGCACGAAACAATTCAGTTACGCTGTCGTGGCTCAGCAGAAACTTGGGCAGACTGGCAGCTTCAAATGCTGAAAATTCCTAGATCAGCTCTTGATCCCCTGCCTGCTGAGTAGGGTAGAACCGATACTAAACAATTACACCCAGAAGAAACGTCCGTCGGAAGCATAGCTTGTGACAAGCATTTACAGTGAGCCACAATTGTTTACACTCCTCTGGACAAGTGACTCCTGTCTTACGCCTCTGGCGTGTAGAGCAACATCTTGGGCTCCCTGCTTATTAAATCGCGTCGCCTGAAGTGCAATGGGAAAAATACACGGATCGCGAAGACAGCGCTGACAGGATTGCGGGAGTCCTGCTGTGTCCTTTTTGTTCGACGTCCATGCCTTTTTTCTTTCATTGCACGGCTGGTATGGCAGCAGGTAAAATACTAAGCGCACCTAACAGGTAAACATAACTAGCTGTGCATAACGGAGTTCCCGTTACGTCAAAATGGTAGATCCATTCGATAAATGGGCTTTTACAGTAACTATGAGTCCAACGCTAACGGCAGTTGTCGTTTCTCTAGAACTGTGATAGTTAAAACAAATTTTTTACCGAATAGACAGGAGCGATGCCGCGCGTCTTGAACCAAATGGGAACTGAACCGTCTCTTCAACTGAGCTTTGAGCACGGCAATTTTACCGCTTAGCCTCGTTGGTCCCCATGATTGAAAGATGTGCCACACATGATAGGTTCGTGGAGGCTTGCTTGTTGGTCACCACGACTAGTCTCGCCTCGGTTGAATAGAATGGATTAGAATAGTTTATTTTGCGTCACAAAGGCCTGCGAAAAAGGCCGAGGAAAAACAGCTTGATGGAACCGCAGGTCCCCACGTTGGCAGGTGAAAAATGCGGAATGTCAGGCGCGATTCTCTGCAGAGCGGGGTGCGGCAAATGGAGAAGAGTGTCTTTGCTCTTGCCGCGTCACCACGCTCGCTCCAATTGGTAGCTGTCAAGACGATGTAAATCGGAGAGGCCTTTCTAATGCAAGCACTTCCTCTACAGCAACGGGAAGGAACACGGTGAAAAAAGTGCAACAAGGTCGAAATCTGGGCGGGTTGGTATATATTCATAATGATTAACCAGCGCAAACTAAACGGGACGAGAGAGAGGAGTACACAACACGAGCGCTGGATAAGCAACTTCAATTTCCGGCAGTGACACCGAAGGCGAGCTAATGCACGTGTCAGAATTCTTTTTTATTAAGAAGGCTTACGAAATATTCCTCGTGCACGTGTCATTGTGCGCAAACAAAACACTTGTATGGTTAAACTTGGGGTACCAACCATGCTTAGAGCAATGCGCCGAAAGGTGGGACGTGAGTGGGCCCTTTAACGTGTTGCGATGCTCCCGCAGGCGCTCATTAATGCACCGCCACGTCTGTCCGATATACATATATCTTATCACACGACAAGGCGATGCAGAACACAACGTTCGTTTTGCATTCAACAAACTGTGACTGGACTCTGACTGTGACTAGCGCTCGTGTTGTGTACTCCTCGCTCGTCCCGTTTAGTTTGCGCCGCGAACCTCTCTTCTCCACTCCTCTAGCCCGATCCTCCCGTGACAAACACGGGGCATGTTTGCTGAAATCACTTCAATTTCCCCCCCTTCTGCTGGTCGCGCTATCATTTGGAACTTTTTGTTACAGTTAATCTTGGAACACTGCCACGAGGTCCGGCTCGCACGAGCTTTTGTTGTATTTTTGGGTCAAGGTATTGTTTACAACGCGTATTTTTTATTAACCGTAGCAAGTATCAAGCACACTTTGATTTTCAGTTAACCAGTTGTGCATTTATGTTTTGCTTCAAAAGTATGTTAGTTTTCTTTTTTGCTCAACAAGGTTTGCAAGCACGAAGTAGATCTCCAGGTTTAGTGCTTTTGAAAGATTTTGCACATATTAACTTCTAGTTCCAGAATTCTTTCAACTTTTGGCTGGAGCGATGAACAGAGGGGCGACAGACAGACAGACAGACAGACAGACAGACAGACAGACAGACAGACAGACTCTAATTTTCGAGTGGAAGCCGCCCAAGAAACACCATCGTCTTTAAAAAAACTTACGAGGACACCTAAGCCCTTCTTATGCGTTGTAAATGCGAAAGCATTGATGTTCATCTGAACGCCTGTGGCGTGTTGCTCTTGCCTCACGTTGTCGAAGGGTTTCGCAATCTTTCCAGCTGAGACGCCTTTCTTCGCAATCCGCGCTAACGCGTACTATGGCTTCGATTTGTCTCGTTCCTCTCGACGACGATGCTAATTTCGCTGCCTGTCTATTAATCGCTCATTGGCTCCGTCCTTCCACTCCGTCACTTCTTCTGCTGTGCGGACGTCCGGCTAGCGCTACTCCGTGTCTTGGCCCGCGCTATGGAATTCCCCGCGCTGTGGAACGCTCTGTGGAACGCTCCGTTTGACGGCTTCCGACGCCGACGCCGTTTTTTGCACTCAATGGGCCATTTAATGCTCTCGGATTCTAAAGCAAGAAGTCATTTTTGCACAAACTCCCGCTTTATGCTTCGATGAGCGCGAGTATATATGTGAGGCCGAAAGCTGTCGACGCTATCACGCACGGCAAAAGTCTCGTCGTGAACTCGCTTGGTCCGTGGGGAGGACGTTTCAAAGTGCGTGAACACTCTTCGAGTGGGCGCAAGAGTCGGCCGGTTATATTTTCTGCATGGCCAATAGGCGGCCACTGCGGTCAGCAGCGGTGCCTTGCAAGATTGCGCGGCTCTCGAGCGACCTTGCAGCTTTTTTCCCTTCTGATGCTTGTGTGTTTTGAGTCTCCCAGTTCGGCCGGCGAAGCTGTGAGTCACACCGGGGCAAAAAGAACATCTCGGTTCGCATGTCGTAATCGGCCGATGCTGTCGGTGCTTGAGCAAGCAGCGGCTCCAAGTTAGACATGTCTCTCCGGAGGAAGCCTTGCGGCAAGCACCGCTTTCTTTTTCCTCGTTTCGAGTTGTTTACAGCGTACGTACGAGCAGACGGTGCGCCTGCGACGGGACTGAAGGTCGCCTGCCCCGCATTCCTTGGTGTCCCGAGAGGTTAAGGCACGGCTCCTGCACACGCGCCTCGTAGCAGCGGCTGCGTTTGCCAGTTTCGATGGCCCTGGATGTGATTCATGGCCACGGCTGGCTTCACGGCACCACGTGGGTTTCTTGCGACCTTTTTTGGTACTATAGTTTGTCGCGGGTGACCCAAGATCGAAACAACTGTTCTGTTCGTCAGTCTGTATGTCATCCGATTCAACGTGCCGGCCAAAATACAGGTGAAAGACCATTAACCGTGAGGTATATGTGGGCAAAGCCATTCCGAACCACCCAAACTGCTGGCATGCCTCAAATTAGTGTACGAATTACTCCGCGCAATGAACACTTCAGCCATATTTGGTGCAAAATGTAAATACAAAACCGACAGCAACAGCGCTCTTTTAAAGCGGCCATGAAGACAAAATTCAAGTTTGCTTGGCTAAAAAGTTCAAATAATATGGTTTCAATAATAACCATATCATTTTTATCACAAACTGCAAAAAAAAGTCTATACTTAAGGAAACATAGATGAAGTAGCGCTTCACCTGCGAATTTCTCGGCCAGCCCATATGACGTCACAGGATCTTGTTTGTGCTACAGGCGACCGCCCACCTGATCCGCCACCAAGAAACAGCAGTTGAAGTGGTGCCTCTAGCTGCGTTTCGTCGGACCATTTCAGTGCTTACGGGCCGTTAACCTCTGATAACTGCGCTTTCAGAGTTCTCCCCAGTGCGTCACTGCTCGTGTGTAGCGCGAAATTTGAACAGCTTTTTATGTGTTACTTTTTTTCAGCTAAAAAACGTCTTTCGTGGCTGGGGCGGAGATCTGTGAGTTACCCAAAGCTAGGTCTTGCAAATAAACGAAGTTGTATTCGGCCGTCATGACCCTTTTAAATAACAAACGCTGCATTCGCTTTTGTGACATCAAATTACGAAGAAAAACCCGTTACAAACGCTGGCGTAGACAGGCGGAATAACTTGCGCTGCTGCAAGGGCAAGACATCCCGACAGAGGGCGCGCGAGCAGTGCGAACGCGGGAGTTGATTTTAGCGAGCGTCCCTTAATTCCAAGAAGGGTGACAGGGTTTTACGTGGCGGCAAAAGCAAAACTGCTGCCTCTCGACGAGTTTTGCAGCAATGTAAGCAGATACGCGGCAGCTTTTCTTTTTTTGTCCACGCGTCACAATTCATGCGGACTCAGGAGTGTTACCGTCACACCCTGAGTGAAACGCCACAGCCTTCTCTGATTTTTTTTTTGTGTGTAAGTTTTTCGCAGTGGCAAGTTTACCGCATTAGATGACGACCTTAGGGCGGCGAACGGCAGTCTATTCCTCTAGGAAACGGCCAATGCAATGGTGGCTGCGCCAGACAGATTCCGTAAGCCTGAAAGATTCCATCCTAATCGCGGCTGTGCCTACACATTTAACAAGTTGCTGTATAACTAACAGCCTGAACCTTAGGTATGCCGTCTGTGAAACCCGTGCCATGAGCATAGGCTATGTTACACGTATTCATGTCTGTGACTCGGGGAAGGTAATTGCAGAAATTGAGAATAACGACAGCATTTACATTCCCCTATGAGCGGTTTTTCCACCCGCATACCCTGGGTTTACATCACTATGTATCTTGTTTCTCGGTGCCCAAGACCAACGCAAAAGGGAGGCATTGGCCTTTGCTCCTGTGTGGCGTGGGACACTTAAGAATTCCCCCGGACCCGCGGCACTTTTCATGCTTACCGATACTTTTTATAGCAACTGTTTTGTTTACTGCTACATCATACTTGCACCTCCGTCTTGACCTTCGTTTCTTGGTTATTTGGTCCGAACTACTTCAACCGGCTTCCTTTCTCCTACACCGTCTCTTTTTCGCCTTCCTTTTTTCGTCGTCCGGCGGGAAGCAGACTAGAAGACGCCACAGCTTGTCTGGATTCTGCGTGGCTGGTCTGCACCCGTTCTACTCACCACTGCAGGACGGAAGCGCGTTTTGGGCTCCAAAAAGAGGCAAGCAAAACAGCGTTTCTGGCCTCTAACGTCGTAAGTTAAGCACTATAAATTTTCATATAAATTCAAAAAATCTCATATGAAGACGTGCGCCACCTTTATCTAGGACAGGAAAACCAAAACCGGTATTGTTTATAATAGAACAATAACAGTTGAAAACGGCCTTTCAATTGTTCCGTAAAACTGTTGGACTACTGACGATTGAACAAGAGCACTGCTCACATTCACGGCCACTGTAGCTTGCGGAGGCATGACTTGAAGGCTGGGAATACTGTATAAAGAAACGCTGCTTTTTTGCCCTAGCGAATCTCGTAGAGTGAATTTCTCCCCAGGCGGTGAACCCCTTAAAAAGTATATCACATTAAAAAAGTAAAGGAAGCCGACACTAACTAGTAAGACTTGAAGGTAGCGAAGCTATGCGCAACCTTCGCGACCATCGCAACGGTTAGTGTGCACCATTGCCGCCGATTTTCTCCTTCGCAGCCGCAGTGACCTTCACTCGATCGTTATTGCTAGAAGTGTGCGCTTTCTTATCTTTTTTGAAAGTGATAATCATTGGACACCACCTTGGAAGGGCGTACGCTATGACGTGTCTTGCCAAGTGTTGCCACGATTACGACTACCGTTGGAGCGTTTTTCTTTGGCCAATCTTGGCGAATCTCCCTAAGTGGGTATGCTCGTTTTGCCCAACTTGTCCAGTGTTCCTAAGTGGATACATTCGGCATTTTCTTGGTATTTTCAACTGCGGGCAGGAAAAATTACAATTTGTCAAACAGCTTCGTTGTTCAAAGCCGCGTGCAGGTCTTTCTTTTGCTCTTCGCTCTCCTTGGCATTCGCCAACCGCTCGGGCCATCAGCGCGGCGGCGTCTGCTGGCCGGCGCGTCCCATTTCACTGCTGCTCGCGGTTGCCGTCCGGTAGTTGGGTAAACTAGAGGTCTAGGTTGAACAGCATACAGATCACAGCAGTCAACATTTCCCGACAACGTGGATAACGATCTTAAACTGCACTCGAAAGAAAATGTGTTCATGTAGGCGTGGAGCTTAAAGATAGGCATTTATAGGCACTTAGGCGCAAACGCCAAAACACGGATTTAGAGGCACGAGAAAAACACCAAAAGAGCCCTTCTTAAAGGGACTCTGCAGCACGCGTTTAGCAGTTCAAATAAACCTGCAGGACGTTTAAATGTCACTGCCAGGAATACCTGAGCCAAATATTACACGCGCACGGGAAGCATTAAGCGCGCGAATATCTGTTAAAGTTGTGGAAACCCAACCGCGCTCTCTTCAATTTCCTTCATTATTCATCGCTTTAACTACGTCATTGCAACGGTGGCTGTCTTATTAGTTGTCGCTAGGGGAACACGGTTTATTTTTCGCTCTTCCGCTCACGATACGCCATCGTCGGCGCTGTGCACCAACCTCTTCTATGCCTGAACCTGCACGAACAGTTTTGGCGTTTCTTTGCGTTTTCAGTGCGCGCAGAGTTTTAGCGACGAACTCAATACTTAACTTTGAACCAGACAACTCGTCAACAAGCGTTTATTGCTTCAAAAATGCTAAAAAATGCGCTTGCTTGCGAGCAGGCACCCATAACTGCCTGGTCGGGAAATCGACTACTCCACATTTCGGAGAAAAAGAGAAAACGCCCCGCCGAAAAGAACATCACCTAGGGGGCGTTGCGCGCAGGCGCAGCATTGAAAGGGAACGATAATGCTCAATTTTTAACCTCGCGCAGCTCCGGTGACAGTGAACCGATTTTGTTCATTCTTGTGGGAGGAGATTGGTGGGACGATGTCCTCTAACCCAAAATTGATCCCATATATTCGGTGGTCCCTTTAAATTCTAATTCAGGCTCATATATTAATGTGGGGCGATAAGAGAGCAAGTAACAAAATAGGCATTTGCCTAAAATCCGGTCCTTCGTCACGTTCAGGTGTGACACTGCACGCAGTATTCTGCAAATTTTACGTTTCCAATTTATAGTTTTGGGAATTTTATGAAGTGGCCCCCTCTACACTCCCGAGATTTTCGGCCGATCTTCGAAGTGCCGCTGTTGTGCAGACGCGGGTTCAAACTCCCTCAATAACACAAGGCAGGATTGAAGGCCCGGGTTTTAGCACTCGGCGAGTGAGTCAGTCCTTAGTTTGACAAGCATCCCGCCATAACCAAGTGTTATAACCGTGCTAATTCAATATTGTGGCGGTAGCGTTCCGGATGCCATCACATATTATCTGCCTGCGGCCCATCCGACACGCCAAATAATTCATTTTCAGTGGGGCCTGACTAGTTACGCCCTTCGAGTGTCTGCGGAAGGGAAAATCACGGTGCGCGGTTGTGTTCCGGTGTCTCGCGGATGTGGCGAGCGGCTGACCCAAAATGGCCGCGCCAACACATAGTCTGTCCATCCTGTACGGCGGAGACCGCAGGTATCAAGGCACCCTAGAGCCTGCGAGACCACTGCGCCGTCTATGCGTGAGTCAGGGAACCGCCTCGCCGGTGGTTCCCTGACCCACGCATAAACTATGATCTTGTGGCGAAGCCTAAAGTGAGGAGCAGGAAGATTGGCGCTGCCCTGCGCCAAGATTTTGGGTTGCCTTGATTTATATTCCATTGATCAATGATGATCAACTCCCACTTGCCGCCTGCCCTCAGTTGCAGTGCTTGCGTGCTCGGTTTTGCAACCTCTGGCGGGGCTCAAGGCGCTGTGGGGTGAGGGCGCTTCCCGTGCAGCTTCGACTTGAAGCAACGAGGTCAGGAGCGATGCGAACGCAGAGCTGACGTCACCTTCTCGGCACGGGCTTTATCGGTTTGTCCTCTGTTCCTTCGCTGTGTTGCAGATCGACGACGCAATATTTTTGTTGCCCTATGTCCTTATTATTTCTCTCACAATCAAATATGCTCAACACGGGTGCGGCGACCAAATAACAGATTACGCTACCTTACCTCGGCAAAATCAGCAGCGTTCACCGCTATCCCGCTTGGCGCGTGCGCCAACTACAGGTTTTCCTGCTGAATTTAATCCAATCGCCATACAATTTGATCCAAGCGCCAGCCAATTTAAGCCCAGTGCCATCTAATTTAACCCAAACGCCATGGAATATAACCCAGGTGCCAGCGAATTCAACCCAAGTGCCAAGCAATTTAATCCAAGTGCCAACCAATTTAATCCAGCTGTAGGAACGTTGTTCAGGGGTGTTTTTTGCGGAATTAGGCAAGCTTTGCGGGCTTTGATGCGTGTGGTGTGATACAAACGTGGTGTTCTTGATGCTTTACGTGCAAAATATCATTTGCGCGTAGCTTAATGGACAGTTACTAACATCCGCAGACCAGGAGATCGGTCTCGTTTGATCCGTAGGTGGCGTGTGGTGATCGTCTGCGACATCGTCAGAAGTGTCGTCTGCACGCGTATTGTCACTCCAGTCCCCAGCAGAGGTAGAGTGTACTAGAAGTTTTAGAGTGGCCCGACCGGCCGCCCGGAGAGGTGCTCGTTTCGCGCAGAAAATAGCGGCGGCGCTGTAGTCAACAACAACTGAAAGCGGCGGCTGGCCGCGCGTACGGCCGCGCGCCCAGTCGGGCCAGGAAACGCTGCTTCTTTCCGCGCGGAGCGCTCGAAATTTGTTCTGCGGGACATCCAATTGCTTCAATATACTGTAGGTATAGTGGACTGTGGGTAACGAAAGGAATAATAAACGCTGCAGCTCATTTTGCGTTAGTTTTGCCTTTCCCGCTCGACAACAACGAAAAAATTACGGATTTTTCTTAATTGAGCGCAACATTCTTAGCGGATTATAAATAAAGTATTTGCATCGACATTTTGGCTATTCCAACTTCCCATCAAAATTTATTTTGCGCGAAATTGCCTGATATGAACCAGTTCATGATTGCTTGATGAGTGTGTCCTTATTGTCCTGCTTGATGGACATAATTGGTCGACACAAATGACATGAAAAAATATGAGGACTGGGATGATGGCTTTTCAGAAGAATTTCTTATTTATTGTCACGCACTTTACGCTCCGACTGCAGTTATGTGGGTTAATATCATAGGTTGTGTTTGTTTTTTTTATTGCGTGAGTTGTTATTTAAGCAGTGGCCCGCTTGTGATAATTAGGGGTCACGGTGGTGTTAATGCTGTCGCCTGTCCGAACAGAAAATTACACGCGCAAGGGAGATATCTTTTTAAATAAAAAAGGGATAGCCCAGCGGTTATCTCAGTTGTTCCAATCACCGTCTTTCACAGAACTATGCCCATAACATTCTATTAATCGCACCACCTTCAACCTGATTCGGTCAAGAAAGGATTTCAATCAAATTAACACAAATTTAATTCACAAGTATGCTGAGAGTATGATTAGACGCACATAAAACCAAAGCAAAGCATAGATCAGAAAATATATTGACCGCGACAAAAATGAAATATAACACGGGAAATCATACACAAAGTCAAGAAAGCTAGCTAACATAGTGGTTCAAATAAACGAAACTAGAACAAAATACACATTGTGTTTTCATTTTCAATAGCCCAGCATATAAAATGTTACGCGGGAAATCATGCACAAGGTCTACACAGGTAACGGTTTGGGAATGACGCTAACAGGGAGATTTAAATTGACATTTTTGGCCAACGCATTTTCATAACTCGCCTGCAATCATTAGCGACGGCTAAGTTTAAGGTGTTGCTCCCGCCTTCGCATGTAATCCCGTAACTTGTTTAAACCTTTTATATAGAAATGAATCCGTGTCACAATGTATACGAAACCAACCAAATTTGCTGTCAAGGTCTCGCTGTGCTGGTCGCAACCAACGCCGTTAAGGTGTTTGTTGTGAATAAGGGCTGCAGCACATCCATAACGCTGTCATGGTGGAGCTCCTTGTCGCTGAAGCAACCGGTAAAAACGTCCTAGAGATCGCTAATAAACTTTAAAAATGCACGGAAGGATTGAGAAGTCCCCCATTACAAGCCTGAGGTAGTAAATACAGCGGCATCTTCCCCTGGCATGCAGGAAGCAGTAGTTGGTTCTGCAGAATTATTTTGGCACTTCGTTTTCAGTACACACTTACTGACCAAGTGCCTGCGACATAGTACGTTAATAAAATAAGAAAGCCCACTAATGACAGTACAAGTACCAACGTTAGGGGTATCTCATAAGAAGGCTCTTAATATTTTCGTTCCAAATAGGAACGTAAAAAAACAGCAAACTTTTTTCAGCCTATAGAATGTGCACCCCGCCGCTTTTGCTTCACGCGCAGAGTCAAGAAGGGCAAGGGAAAACATTCCTGGTGCCTGTCCGTCAAATTAATCCCTCGTTAACTTGAACTCATGCTATCTCAGAATATATTCTCGAAACTTCTTCTTACCGTGTGTTTACCTCCCATAGGCCATACGCATTTGCCCGATTTATCTCGAAACGTTTTTTTTTTTTTTTCGGAGGACCACGGATATATTGAAATACTGGCAGAGAGGACACAAGGCAAAGTCCGCTACAGGCAGCTGATAAGGTCCCCGTTCGAATGCTTGCTCCAACTACGCACCGAACGCGGCCGTGAAATGCAAGTTTAATTACGCGGACTACGCGTCCCGTTACCGGAATGCTGTCTGGCGCGTACATCATTGAGAAAGCTGTGGACGACGCAGCTGATCATGCGGAGGAGGAGGAGCCCCCAGAAGTGACTACGACGGCAGATACAACATACAACAACGGCCGATACAACATAGATGCTGCGTCTGCTTCGTAGCAAGGTAGAATGTAGCGGTGGCGACCACCAATTCATACCATGCATTGAGAAGCTCGAGTAGGCTTTTCTGGTATGCAGATGCGAACGCGGCACAGCCGAGCACAAAACAGTTCTTTCTTCTGCAATAATAAAAGTTTCTTTTTCCTGCGAATTATGTGGCCTTTATAACGAAATCTCCCCTGTGCAATAGTGCTTTTGTTAGAAGCACTAGCTGCTTTTCAGGCCACAAATTTCCTGCATTTGACTTAACTCGAAACTCCGCGCTTATCTCGAAATTTTCAGCTACTTTTACGACTTTGAGTTAACGAGAGATTACTGTAGATCAACAACGTTCTCAGAATACGCATCAAAACATGAGAAAGTATTTGGGGGGGGGAGGAGGGGGTTAGATAAATGTTGGGTCGTACTAGTTTAAAGTTTGATCAAGCGGAGTCATAACGGTCTGCGTCTACGTTCTAAATCACCAAAGTAGATTTAGCTGACCAAAGGCGCGGGTTTGATTCCCGGCCGCGGCAGCCGCTCTTGCGATGGAGGATAAAAGCGAAAAGCGCTCGTGTCTTCGAGATTTCGGCGCATGCTAAAGATCTTCAAATGGTCAAAATTAACCCGGAGCCCTCCACTACCGCTTGCCTCATCGCCTGTGTAGCACGGGCGCGTTAAACCTCATAATTCAAACTAAATCAGCAGAGCAAGCGCAAAACACCGCAGCGAGCAAAGCAAATCTTGCCGCGCGCAGGTGCCGGGGAGCGTCGGCTGTTCAGTTGTCGGCGACAGCAGCGCCGCCGCTATACCGGTTTTATTTTCTGCGCGAAAGTCGACCAGGCGGAGCAATGGGAGAGGCCGCCGCTCGGGCCACTCTAATACTTCTAGTACACTCTAGCAGAGGATACTTCTGTCGCCAGCAGGCGATATATCTGACGATGTCGCAGACGATATTTTGATTCGGAAATGTTGCTTAACACTGCAGAAACGCATTGAATTATTGAAATCAAAATGCAAAGGGCATTTATGTAATGTGTCTTTATCAAAGGAACGTGTGCAGGCAATGTTACGCGAAGATCAGACGATACTTCTGACGTGTGTTATCGACGGCACTGTTGCAGACGATCAGCTGACAGCAATGTTCTGCGCGTGTTGGTAAATGTATATTCAGCTGTTCGCATGACATATTTTGCGCCTATTGGATCAAGAAACACCACGTTTTCATGACACCACTCGCAATAAAGTCCGCAAAGCTGTGCCGAATTTCGCACAAAACTCTTCTGAACATTCTTGTGGTATCTGGATTAATTTTGTTGGGGAAGGAATTAAAATTGCAGGCGCTTGAACTAAATTCTATGGACATTTGGATTAAACTGAGCCAGAAAACCTGTAGTTGCAGTCCGACTTGAGAGTGGTAAATAATCACTTAGACATCTCATCACTTTTACTCCCCAAGCCCCCGATTCTGCCGTTACCCGGTTATAGCCTAACGGATATAAAATCAGCCCCTTTGATTTACTCATTTTCATGACACACGATCCGCACGTCTTATAAAATTTCCTGCGGTAATAACGGCTACATGAATAGATCTGTGAAATTCTTTATTTAGTGGGTCTTTCACATTACAGCGCACAAAGAACAAGTGAACAGCCTTACGACACCTCGCGATATCTCGAGGTGTAATATGTAGCGACCGCACTGAATGTGTTTAGATATTCTCCATGTTAATGGCAGCGCGAACAAAAGAAAAGTTGTGTCTGTCAAACGCTTCACATTCAACGCGAATGATGTTCACAGCGGCTTTTTTCGCGGCGTTAACAACCATGGAGCGCCGGGGTTGTTTTTTTGTCACACCTGCTGGCGCGTTCAGGAGCGCCTGTCGATGTTCCTCTAGGTAGGCCTTGACGTTGAACTTGAACTTTGAAAACACCTCTTAAGTTGGATTGAAGAAAGGGCTGTAGGTCGGAAGTCTTTGGATGAAAGCCGCCACTTCCGCCCGTCGATGGGCTGGAGCCTAGTCAAAAATAAAGACCGCCTCGCCGTCGGGGTCCCGTTCATGTGCTTTCTGCGACCCTTCTTCAAGGAATTCGTTGAACCCTGCCCAGTGTACTTTGTCGGCGATACTCCAGTGGACGATGCCGTTGGCCGACATACAGAGCAGGATGTTTACATTTGCCCTTCTGGTGCCCGTCACAAGTTTTACGGACGGAGCACCTCTATTCGCTCCGGAGCACCACCCATTATAATTGGTCTCATCAATGTAGTGGCGGGACACCGTCCTGCCATCGTTTTGCAGCCATTCTGCGTACTCCCGGCGCTTCGCCGAACTTGCGGGCTGTTTCTCTCTACCGGTCTGAGCGTGACCAACTTCAGGGAGTAGCTGTGGCCATCTAACAACCGGTCGATGCTGGAGAAACTAATCTCAAGGTCTGGTGTGATTTCGGCGAGGGCAAACCAAATCCGAGAAAGCGTGGAAGATGGGTTATTGTCAACAATCTCGGTCAGCGCGTGTACGACGGTCACGTCGAACTTCTTTGACGAACCGCCACGCTTTCTTGTGGTGCTGCCATCCGTTGCTGCATTGGAACTAGCCGTCTTGACGTTTATGCCAAGCGTCTCAGCTAGAAGTTTTAAGTCGCCACCGTGCCAATAAACCTCAACTATCCGGGCTCTGTCGACATTTGAAACGGAGTTGTACTACTTCTTGCCTTCACCCGGCACTTTCTTCGGTCTTGATCGGCACATTTTCTAACACTCGCAGGCCAGGACAGCGGTCTTTTTACTGCGTCGGTGCCGTGTGATGATCGTCTGCGAGTTTGTTGGAAGTATCGTCTGTTCCGGTATTGTTACACCACCAGACTTGCCAGTGTAGTGTAACCCGCGTCAGAATTATCGTCTCCTCCTCGCGTAACAATGCCTTAAGACATCGTATGTAAAAACTCATTAATTATTTTCTGCATTGTTAAGCGATATTTCCGAATTATAATATCGTCTGCGAGATCGTCAGAAATATCACCTGCTGGCGACAGAAGTGTTGTCTGCTCGCGTAAAAATACGCTGGCAAATCCAGAGTTACTGGATATAGGAGTTGCGAAACTCCCCATAGGCCCCATGTATCAAAAAGTGGCCCTGAGATTGGTCCACTGCTTTGGATCTTGTTTTACAGTGGCGCCATCTTTTGGTGACAAAATAAACTACACAACTTGCTTCACGGCCTCCGCGATCGCGGAGGCCGTGCTTGCTTTGCCGCTCGACGACCTGGGCGATAAATGGTATTTGAGTGCTTATGTAAATTTGTTATGTCAAAGGAGCCCAATGTGTTGAACTATGCAAGTGTTTTACATGCATACGGAGCAAAAGTAGTAAACAGAAATGCGACCATGGGGTCAACCATCGCTTATACACTGTCGTCTGCTGCTCGTCCTCTTCGGTCTTCTGGCCACGAAAAAATAAATAAGTCGCTTCGATGGCTTTATGCCACCTGCAACTGCTTATTTAGAGTCGCTTGATCGACTACTGGATTATTTTTGGCATACAATGAGCTGTAGGCCAAACGATAACTCCGAATTGGGTACTTGAGTTCGGACGTATGTTGTGCCGGAGTGCCCGCACAAGCGCCAATTCGTCGAGGCAGATGCGCGGACGCAGAAACAATCGCAACCTGAAAACCGGAGTTAAGACAGCAATTAATAACTTACTAAGCACCAAAAATAAAGAATTATGCACTTTAAAACCAAATTTAACCTTAAATTGTCAGTTCGAATAATTATTTTGTTTTTTGGATAGTGCATGCGGCGGCCGCAGTGGCGCCACGGTACGCACGATCCAAAGCAGGGGGGGTCCAGGCGCGGGCCGTTTTTTGATGCGGAGTTTCGCAACTGCCTACATCGAAGTGCTCTAGCAAATCTGCTGGGGTAACAATACGTCGACACTTCTGACGATCTCGCGGACGATCACCACACGCCACCTAAGAATCAAACGAGACCGCTCTCCTGCTCTGCGGATGTTAGTAACTGCCCATTAAGCTACGCGCATCTAATATTTTGCCCGCAAGGCATCAAGGACCACCACGTTTTCATCACACCACGCGTATCAAAGCCCGCAATGCTCGCCTAATTCCGCAAAAAACACTCCTGAACAACCTTCCTACAGATGGAATCAATTGGTTGGCACTTGAATTAAATTGGTTGGCACTTGGAATAAATTGTATGGCGATTGGATTAAATTGAGCGGGAAAACCTGTAGTTACACCATAACAAGAACAGTCACGTTGTTGGGAATGTCTCACATTTTGCGTTCGTCGTAGCACTGAGATTATTTTGTGTTCGTTAACGGCTTTTCATCTCACAGTCCTCTATTGTTTGTGCGACATATGGCGAGAGCCGTGCATGTTTGTTCAGATGGCGCAATAAACCTAGGCGGACGTTGAAACTGCATAGCTGGAGACCAGCATGGATACAAGCGCAGGCGGTGGTTTGATAGCCTTCTCGCAGCGGCCCCGCGAAGCGGTGAACGCTGTTTAACGCGCGGACCGCGTTTGCCGCTGGCCGAAGCGCTCAGCTTCCCCCCTTGACCAAGAGAGCGACCGAGCCAAGAGAGCGACCGCTGCCAACTGGATAAGGGCCGACCTTCGAGGCAGCGTTGACGGAAACCAGCGTGCTTTCCGCTGCGTGTGCCCTGTTGCGCGCTTGACACTCGGACGGCTCGTCTACTCTGAGCGCAGAGATTCGATGATTGCTACAGCAGTCGCTCGGCCGCCGAAACGGGACAGCAGCGCCGTAGGTGCTTAAAAATGTTTCGATGTAATGTGCCTCTGTTTACCGCGCAACCGAAGGACCTCGAGTGGAAGAAGCTCGGGTGGGAACTCCCTCGTTGCCTTGGCTGTTGGACGTAATCTGGGAATGGTTCATTAGGCTTAGCACTCCGCGATATTCACTGCGTGAAACGTTCGCAGAGGGTAAGTTAAGGTATTTCCGTTCTGCGAATGCTGGTGCGAACGCTGAATGAATCATGACATGGCCCTGCCGCCAGAGAATCATCACTTTGATCACGGTCCGAGTCCTAATACTTGCCTATAGTTCATTACACAAGCTGCATGCAGCACTGTGGAGGCTGCGTTGTTGTTAACAGAGCGCCCACTGAGGGGGCCTAACTCACCGCGAAAGAAAGCTAGAATAGGCGCCGCGGATTTGAGGTTCCACCGGCCGAGAAGGGAGACTGAAAGGTCCTTTCAAAACCCCGTTCGCGCTGAGTTAGGCGCCCTCAGCGAATGCTCTATTGACAACAATGTAGCCTCCACAGTGCTGCATGCAGCTTGTGGTATGAACCAACTGCATGCATGCAGCTTGTGGTATGTGGTATTGTCCAAAGGTCCACTTGGAACGCATACGTTGTTTGGCATCAACATTTCGGGCCTATGAGTCAATTCACACCGTGCTAGACAGGTGGCCAAAGATTACAGGATTGGTTCTTGGGCTTGTTGGTTGTTCCCGGCTGATTCTCGCGCCCGACACCTTTGTCCAATACGGCAAGAGCCCCGACATTTCCCGCTTTCTTTTGGGGCTAGAACACCCGGGGGCCGGAGAGGGCGACTTTCTACCCGGGTGCATTCTTGATTCCATATCGCGAAGGGGCCCATGACGCATGGCGCAATCTTGGAGAATGTTAGAACCTATTTATTTATTTATTTATTTTACCACATTGATCAAGTGCATTAGAGAGGGAAGCGGGGCTAATCTAGGGGGAGCAACGCAACAAAAAAATGAAGCAAGTGCAGCAGCAACAGTAACTGTACAGGTTCATTGTTATTAATGCAGTGAGGAAGCGTTCTCTATCTTGGATACTAGCAATTGGTCCCGCAAAGTGGTTCCATTCGTTCGATGTACGAGGAATGAATGACTGCAAGCAAGTGTTAGTCCCGACGGCTCCTTTGTGGGAGTGATCAGTGCGGGACGAAGGTGGGGAAATAAGGACTGGGCGCAAAAAGGTATTGTGGTAGTAAATTTTGGGAAACAAGCAAAGCTGATTGCATTTGCGACGAGTAGCAAGGTTAGGTAACTTCAAGGAATTTTTTATGAATGTTACACTAGCTGTTCTGCTGTAATTGGGAAGAATGAAGCGAGCGGCGCTGTTCTGAAATAGTTCTAAATTAGAGCTTCCGATCTTCGGTCCCAAATAGAATCTGCGTAATCAAGTTTTGACCGAACTAAAGTTTTGTGGTTTAGTCTCACTTTTTTTCGTCGCGTCGTTTGCGCTGTTTTTCTTAGTCTAATAATGTACCAACTGGCCCGTCAGCATACCCTTCGTGTATAACAGTGTTTTCAATGAGACCGGTCCGGAACGGAAACTGCGACGTAGGCGGCCTAGCATGCGATTAGCGCTGTTAATTAAATGCTCAACATGCAAAGACCAGGTTAGATTATCGGAGATATAAACGCCTAAGTACCCATATGATATAACGGTTTCGAGCGGGGTGTTATTGAGATAGTACGCAGAGGAAGAATACGCCGACCGTGAAATAGGCGAAGGTTTGCATTTAGTGGGTTTAAGTTTCATTTGCCAAAATTTCCATTTCCAAGAATTTCCTCCGAGCACAATCCTGAGATGGCAGCTGAAATTAGATTCTTTTTAGGTACTCGAATACTTCGTTGTAAGAATCCCACTTCGAGGGATCATTCATTTTGACGTTAAGTTGTTAGCAGACGGCGCGCGATCTCGGGTTTCACAAATCAGATCATGCGTAGGCAACGCTGACCACTGCGCACGCAATCGTTTAATACGGCAATAAACGCCTTCTTAGGGGCGAATAACCACACTTCGTACGTGGCCGGCGGCTGGAAGGGGAGAATGTCGCCAGGCGATGCCCAGGGGCTGCAACGTTTCGACTGCCAGGAGCGTCGTTCTCGTCGGCTGGCTGAACCCTAAAAACTTGGACGTTGTCCAATCACACTGCAAACGCCTCTCGCGTAGTTCTACGTCACTGCTGCAGCTGTAGTTGCAGCCGCTGCAGACGACGCAGGTTATTTTTTCTTGAACAGGTTAGCATTCCCGGCACGTAGGTACTCCATTATTACAAAAAATGTGGTTGATCCCTCTTTCATAGGAATCGGCAAAACACAAAAGGGAAGTGGGCCTTCACAGGAGCAGTTGAATGTTAAAAAGAATTTCCTTCTTGTGCGAAGGGTACCCGAGCCTGACCCCGCCAGACGAAGTGACACCGACACGCAAGAAAGGAAAAAGAGGGGAGGGTGCCTCAATTCGCGCGCGTCCCACGTACACGAAGGCGCTGGCCAGCATCGAGGCGCCAACTGTCGGCGCTCATTAGCGTCATGACGCTCTACTTCGCTTCGCCCCTTCTAGCCGGTGCGCACCTAGTGAATGAGTTATAGGGAAGGACATAAGGCGCGTTTGTAGCATGTGCTCACGCCTCGGTTCGTAGCGAAGTGCGAAGAGCGCCACGTACCTCCTGTTGCGGCCTGAGAGTCGTGGGATCGAAACCGGGCGCCGCCGCGTCAACGGAACTTTTTCTGGTGACGTCACTTCCGTGACGGATATCACGTCACCAAACTCTTTCTGTAGCCGGGCATAAAACAATTTCGTGTTAAAAATAATTGCTCAAAAAGGGGCTGACACGGACGAAGCGAGGACGAACACACGATTTTCCACTACATTTTATCATTTTATTGCGCCACTGTATGAAACTTCTTACCTTCACAGGCATCGACAGCGCATGCGTAAGCATTAACCTCGGCGATGCGTTGGCCAAAAAAGCCTACTCCTTCTCGGTGAGCGCAAGCGAGGGGGAGCTGACACATTTATCTCCGAGTCTTGCTAGCGCCTGAGCATCCGTAATTTCTCGCATAAGCTGCCTCCTGCCACGGGATAAGATCGCACACTTGTCAAAGGTAGGTTTACAGCCGCAGTTTAAACAATGTGCAGCCAAGAACCCGCCAGTGCCAGTCTTAGTGTTAGGGCTGTGCTCGCGTATCCGGTCATTCAGACAACGCCCTGTCTTTTACAATTAAGCCGGAGGCTGCACAACACCCTGACCGCACAGGCAACAGACCTTTTCCGGTGCATCTTGTTTCACGTCTCGGGGTGGGGCGATTGGGGTTCGTCAATTTACTCAGCTTACCAAGCTTGTTGGGTGCCGAGAAAAGCACCTTAGTGTTCGCCTTCCTTCGAATCTTCTTGAGGTTGTGAATACCTCCTGCATGTAGGCAACTGCACCGAATTTTGGGCGATTAACGGATGCCACATCTTGAGCTGCTTGTTATGCGCTGGGTCTTGCCTTTCTCAAAATTCTTTCCGCTGCTGATACCAGCACAGGCTTACGATACCCTGCCGAAGATAGACGCCCTCCTTTTTTCTGAAAGCTTGCGTGCAGGAGTGGCAGCAAGGCTTTCTTAGAGCATTCTTAAAGTACAAACTGACGACAGCCCGCATTACAAACCTAGAATGGGCTGGCGTATATGGCAAAAAGGGTTTATTGGCCTGCGGCTGCTAGGACCAGCATGTGTGGCTATTACTGAAGGTGGGGCGAAGGTCAAGAAACCGGATCGGCCCTTAAACCGGCAATTAGTGGGTAACTAAAAGGGGCGTTAAGCAGTTCTCAAACGTAGATAAGGCAACATTCGCCTTCACAGCAAACGGGTCAGAAGGGCAGTCAACAAAAATTTAAAAAATCATCTACATATCTGAAAACTTTATAAACAGTGGTACACCGCATCTGGTTAAAGAGTTTAAAAAGTAGGCTTCATGGTCTCAAGAGGTTAAAAAAAAAAGTCACTAAATATTGGAGCGAGGCAAGAACCAATGCGGTGAACTTGTAATAACACGATAAAATCTCTATGAAATGGCGGTTCTAGAAGGGAATTAACAGCGCCGAGCTCGTCTATATTTTGCTCGATACATGAGAGTACGCTGTCATGTGGTAGGGAATAACAGGGAATCATACAGGTCCTTATTGTCGGTTCAAAACCCCTAGAGGCGTCGTTACGGATCACATTTCAACAAATCAGTCCTGGTTTCTAAGAAAAAAGGAATCGCTAACAGATACGAGGCCGAGCTTGTCCGATAAAAACAAGGCAAACGGCTCTTAACAAGCATCAATTTCTGAAACAATCACGCAGAACGGGATATCGGGCTTGTGCCATTTAGCACTATAGAAAAACTGAAGGTTACCCCCTTTCTTTCTCGAATGTCCCTAGCCAGTTTTCGGAGGTTAAGCCGGTTGCAGAATTTCTTCGCTGGCACTTTTCTTTTAGAGAGGGACACATCCTCAGCTAAAGCTAAAAAGAGCAACGAGTGCTTCGAGAGGTTTGGCGTCAAAATCTCCTGTTGAGAACATTACAGCGACGAGGCAGAAGGTTTTGCTTTAGGTTTTACCTCAACTCTTATTACATGGGACAGTGAATGCTATTTGCAAAACACTGGTGTCTGTATCGGCTCTTACATGGCTCCCACTCTTCATGGCCTGTTTTTCGCCTCTTTAGAAAATGCACTTTTAAGCCAGGTGCGGTGTAGCACTGTTTGTAAAGTTTTAAGATATGTGGATTATTTTTTAAATTTTTGTTGACTGCCCTGCTGACCAGTTTGCTCTGGAAGCGAATGTTGCCTTATTTACGTTGGAGAACTCCTTAACGTCCCTTCAAAAAACCCGCGAGTTGCTGGTGGAGGGGCCGATCCGGTTTCTTGACCTTCGCCCCACCTTCAGTAATAGCCACACATGCTGGTCCTAGCAGCCGCGAGCCAATTAACCCTTTTTGCCATATACGCCAGCCCATTCTAGGTTTGTAATGCGGGCTGTCGTCAGTTTGTACTTTAAACTTTAAGAACGCTCTAAGAAAGCCTTGCTGCCACTCATGCAAGCAAGCTTTGAGAAAATAAGGTAGACGTCTATCTTCACCCTCTACCAGCATCCTATGCCGGTGCTGGTGTCAGTACCAGAAAGAATTTTGAGGGAGCCGAGACCCAGCGCACAACAAGCAGCTCAAGATGTCGCATCCGGCAATCGCCCAAAAATCGGTGAACATGCGAGAGAGGTCCCACAACCTGAAGAGGATTCGAAAGAAGATGGAAATTAAGGTGCTTTTTAGACCCGCCGCGGTGGCTCAGTGGCTAAGGGGTTGTGCTGCTGAGCACGGCGACGCGCGTTCGATTCTCGGCCGCGGCGGCCGTTTGTCTAATGGAAAAGCGAAAAGCGAAAACGCCCGTGTGCATGAGATTTCGGAGCACGTTCAAGATCCCCAGGTGGTCAAAATTATTCCGAAACCCTCCACTACGGCGCGCCTCATCGCCTGCATTGCGCTGGCGCGTAAAATCCTACAATCATTCATCAAGGTGCTTTTTTCGCGGCCCAACAAGCTTGGTAAGCTGAGTAAACTGACGACCCCAATCGCCCCACCCCGAGAAGTGCAACAAGAGGCACCGGAAAAGGTCTGTTGCCTGTGCGGTCAGGGTGTTGTGCAGCCTCCCGCTTAATTTTAAACACAGGCGTTGCCTGGATTACTGGTTACGCGAGCACAGCACTAACACTAAGACTGGCACTGGCGGGTTCTTGGCTGCACATTGTTCAAACTGCGGCTGTAAACCTATCTTTGACAAATGTGCGATCTTATCCCGTGATGCAAGAAATTACGGATGCTGAGGCGCTAGCAAGACTCGGAGATAAATGTGTCAGCTCGCCCTCGCTTGCGCTCACCGAGAAGGAGTTGGCTTTTTGGCCAACGCATCGCCGAGGTTAATGCTTACGCATGCGCTGTCGATGCCTGTGAAGGCTAGAAGTTTCACACAGTGGCGCAGTAAAATGTAGTGGAAAATCGTGTGTTCGTCCTCACTTCGTCCGGGTCACACCTTTTTCGCGCAATTATTTGGTGTGAGAATTTCTTCTTTCTCCTTTCCGTCTTGATAAATTAAAACCACTTGAGTATCTGGGTAGCCGATTAAACATATGCTCATTTGAGCGGAATTGAGGAACATCTATCTGGACAGAAGTTTAGAAAAATCACTTCATGCCCCCTTTAATGAATGGCACCGGGGAATTCTCTCATAATATGAGCTCCAAACAATTCTTAATTCTTCCGCTTTCTTCGGTCTGACCTTGCTACTTCTGCGTTTCTTTCCTATCAGCGATAAGTTTTTCTTCGCGTCTACATTTTTTTTTGTGTTTGCTTCATGTCCCCTCAGGTAACGGCCCTCAAAGGCCGAAGTATGGATAAATAAAAATGAACCAGTGTGGTCCCGGACAACTGTAGGTCGTAGTACCGACAATACGGTTTAACTGCAAACCCTGAAAAACACTGGCCCCATGTTAATTTTGCAGCTATGGTTAAATGTGGTCTATGTCCGTAGTAACACTAGTCTTGCAGCGAGTAACAGAAATAGCCCAATATGTGGTGTGCTTTCTCATTGTTTTTCTAGTTTTGATTGTGACATGGCCAGATGTTAAGGCATTTCCCGTGCGCCGTGTTTTGTTGTAACTCAGTGTTAACCAAGTCGCTGCTACCCCTTTGTGAAGAACCGGTCCAAGCCTACCGAACTGCCCAGCACTTCTTGGTATGGGGACCCATGCCAATGGAAATAATTCTGGGGACAGTTTGACCAAATTATCAACAAAAAAATTGGCTGGCGATTAAGATACGCCCTAACGCGATATTTGGGCGCAGCAGCAGTACGCTGAGGCAGCACTGACTCGTGAGTTTTCTCGACGGCAGCTATGATGTGCCTCAGTTTCGGCGGCACGAAGAGCGTCTCAGGAAGGGACCGCGGACTGCGCCTTAAGCGAACGCACATCCTAGTCACGCGCACGCCACCCTCACGTTTTTGCCAAGCGTCGCGCCGTCGAGCGCCTCGTGCGGGCACAGCATACTGCCCCCTCCTCACCCTGACCGCACGCTTCGGTTAGCGCTGGCTCTCGCAGCCACGGCGAACCACCCTCTCCTCCCAATTTCGCGACACTCTCCTCCTTTGCTTTCTTTCATCGTTCGCTTTTTCTTTCACTCACCGGTCCCGCCATCGTTCACTCAATTACGCCGACAACGCGGCACAGCCCAGAGACGCCCGCCAAAGGTCTGCGCCCTAAAACGACAGCCTTTCAGTTATGAGAAATTCAACTACCTACGGCTCCTGCGAAATGGTGATGCTGTTTCGGCTATTCGGGGGCTAACAACGACAGAGGCTTGCTACCAGGATGCTCTTAAAATGCGGAAAAACGGCTTTGGTGATAGGACCGCCTGGGGCCGTTCTGGTACTTTCCAATACTCCTGGTATTTCGCGATGCTGTAGGGCGCTAGTTCACAAGTAGCCTCCACCGTTCAGACATCTTCCGGCAACTAAACAAAAAGCTCGGTGACTTGCTGCCAGTTCATGTTTACAAAGGCGCAAGAGGACAAGCACGAAGGATGGTTTGTGCACACCTCAGTCCCTCTCTTCTTGCGCCGTCGTGAACATGATGTAGGTACTAGCGCTATCATACGACATCGCGGTTCAGTGTCACCTTATCCGCGCTGCTGAAGTATTTCTCCGCAATCAGGAGAACCCGACGAAGTGCCTGCAGAACTAGGCCGTCTCCCGAAGTTCCCGAGCATTGAGCTGGAGAGCATTGAAAACGTCTTCTTTAGGGTTCATAGAGCGTGACACACCATTCCTGAATACGCTTCGAGCAAGCTCTTCCGCGTTAGCGACACGAAACTCACGTCGTGTGCTCTCCACAGCGACGGAGCAAACTCCGCTGAGGAACGCTCATTTTGCACACACAAACGTCACCTCACCTCCACGTGTTTGCATTCGGTGGGACGTTTTGTCGAAGGACGTGCCTCGCTTTCGCTGCGCGATGAAGTGGCACCGAATACGAGACCGTCGCCGGAGGATCACCCGCACTGCACTGCGGGCGCAGGCAGACACGCATCCATAATCTGCGACCCTCCCAGAGGAAATGCGCTCGCTCTGCATACTGACAAAAGTCCGAACCCGAGCACGACAGTATGCACAAAAGCCTCTTAACGTCGAAATTACAAGTGTCCGCACTGTACTGCTTAGGCGGTAAGTGGCAGTGCCTGTCGCTACGTCAGCGCACGACGGCATGCCCGGTCGCGCTTCAAAGGCACAATCGACGGGAGCACTGAGGTCCAACGGCTTTGCAAGGACGTCATGTTAAAATGCATTAACTTCTTTGAATATTGCTGTAAACACTTTCGCCAGCAGGAAAAGCCACCTTACTTCGCGGTGTCGGATCGTCCAGCTTCGATTACAAAGCCAATTTTCAGATACCGATGTTGTCCTGAGCGCCATAGAAGTACCCCTCATCTGCCATGTTATTGGGGCTCGCTGAGCGGGTGGTGGTTCGCGACGCGGCTGATGAGTTGATCCACCCTGAGGGTGGCAGATATGCACCGTAATTACTGAAGAATCTCTGAGGTCGGGTAAACAACTCCTGGGGGGGGGAGGCGGGGTTTAAATATGCGTACGTGCTTTTGAGGCGCATTCTCGGGGATATTTTTGAACATCTTGTTTGCTGCTACATTCTATTTGCATATCTGTCTTCGCTTTTGTTTATTTTTCCTATGGCGCAAATTACATTGACCGGCTTTTCTTTGTGCCACTCGGTGTATGCGTCGCTTTCGTTCAAATCCCATTCCACTTTTAACAGAAAGGGCCATTTTCTTGACCGGGCAACAACAACGACGACGACGATTACTGGAAGAATTGACGCTTAAGGCTTTCGCCTCAAATCTAGGCCGGCATTGCGGTAATTCCAAACATGGGCGGACGTTTCAAGACATAAGTGCCAAGGCGACAACGAAACCAACCATTTTATGCCGATGGCCCGGTTTTTTGCGGTTGATGTAGCAGCTTGCGACCAAATTTCTCGAACTTTCTGGGAAGTCGAGAGCCCAGAGCTCACCATTTCGCCAATCGGAGGCTACCTCAAAGAGCGCAACGGTACAGCCACGGCCGCACATCGAGCGGCCTTGGTATGGCTCTCCGAGAACATCACCGCCTTGTGGCATCAAAGATGTAAAATGCTGCTCCCACAGAAGACCGATTCCGAGGCTTGCTACAATAATGATGTTGCTTGCAAAGCTTCAGCAACTTCTTTAATGTGAGACGAAGAAAGAAGAGGACTGCTGCCCGTCTATGGCGCGAACCAAACTTGTATTTAAAGAACTGGCTAGCTACAGTGCGCATTACGTAGAAGCCGTCGTCAAGTCTACGTTTCTTACTTTTATCGGAGCAGGCATAGGACAACCGTGTACTTTCACTCCTGCGTGATCTCTTACGCGGTCGCAGACGCACGGTTGTGCTTACCCAAAAGAGCAGCCCAAGAAACGCCCCTGCCACCTGTGTGCGCATAGATGCCGTGCGCGAACACCAGTACAGAGCGTTTGACGGAAAAATTCTAGATACGGTGGATGAAAGAATACTTGTTGCCGCTTCAGGGCGCGCACCTTTAAAGGACGAAAACGGCCACCGGAGTGTTAGCAGGAAACGTGGTGTTCGTTTATTAAACAAAGCCCTCCGCCGAATGTGGAAACTAGCTAGAGTCGAGGACGTCTACAATAGAGCCCATGGGTTTCTTCGCACTTGCAAGATCAAGCTGCATGATGAATTTGTAAAAAACAGAGCGATACAGAGGCCTCTTGAAATTGCCGCCTAAAATTTTTCTTGCGGTCCGGAATGTGTCGAAACTGGCCATCCTCGATTGACCAGTCTTGGATGGCCCGTGGGCAGCCCAAGGACTCTGTTTGGACCGAAAGTCCCGCAGGATTACATGGGGAAACCAAGCGCCGGCTCGTGCCTCCGGCAGTCTTCGGGCGACCCGGGACTGATAATCGAGGAGGTGTCCACTATATTTCTCTGGGGCATAAAGAAGAGGGGAAGGCCAGTTAGTTGCGAAGGAGAGGCCGAGCATACGTTTCGCTCCTCGTAGTTCGAGAGTCGCCTGGTCACCTGCGGCGCCCATCTGGACCGTTTCCTCTTTTCGATTAAGGGCGAGCTTCATTTATGGATGCTCGCTACGCCTTCGCAAAATACTGAGTAGCGTAGTCCCTCTTCACTTGGCAAATTTAATGACACTGATCGAGTTCTACTCCTGGCGGGGAACCTACTAAATCGTGGCGCACAATAATCGCGGCACGGTAAATAGCAGCGACATGCAGCATAGCCTGAGGGGTGGGCTCCATTGCGAGCCGTCGTCTGCGACGCGAGTGCGCGAGGCGTCCTTGAAGGCTCAATGTCGGCTGCCCGGACGATTTCCAGGAGGTGCTCGGGAGGAAAGCCGCCATCCGGGGTCGCGATAGCGCCCGCCGTCTGGGCAGTCTCTCGCGGATACCGGCGCGTGGCACGTCCTGCGTCGGACGTCGTCTTTTCTCACCGCGTACAAAGAGAGCGTAAGGCCGCGGGTGCGTGTAAATACGAGGCGATTTCTGTGGGAGCCATTGTTCCTCAGAAACAGCGCCAGCGCCGCCGGCGGCGGACGCTGAGCGGAAATGTCGGCCGAGTCCTTGGCCGGCTGGCAAGTGTCGCTCGCAGCCTAGCGTATATGCGTTTCCTAGGCAGTACCGCCAGCCGTCACCTGAGCTTGCTTATGGGGGTCATATCACAGCATAAACGTACCTAACGTTTACAAAACCACCGGAATTGAAATAAATTACAACCGAAACGGACATGCAATGGTTGAAAACCACGGTGTAGAAAAATATTCAACAGAAATCGCCGAAACCGACCTAAAAGGGGAAATCCCGCCAACACGCACAAGAAGCAGTAGTTGAAACTGACCAACAGGCAACGAAAATACCCGAAATCACATTTATAATGCATAAAGATGCCATAATGCATAAAGATGCCATGACAAACCCTTGAAAATGAAAAAAACAGTGCTAACGGTATTTGAACCCGGGTTAGAATGTTCACTTCGCAGGAGCGGAACTACTACATTACGAGACCAAGCGGTTCTGAGCGAAAAAAATTGAGGGCCACATGCACGGGAGCATAGTTTCAAACATGCCCCTAATGGCACCATGCGTCGCTTGGCTGTGCTGACTAGGAAACGCCTATGCGCCGTAGCGTCCGTGTTACCCTCCCTCGCTAGCGCCAAGTCACAGATCGTGTTTGTCCTCATCTGGTGTTCACAGTGAAACTGTCTCGCCGTAGGTTCTGACCGAAATTGCGTCGTGCCTCCATCGGGTGGCGTCGACAAGGAGTCGCACGCGCACACTCCACAGCCTCGCGTTCCCTCATGAAAATGGACTTTGAGCTTGCTTAAACCTTGTATTGCGGTTCTATAGAGTCAATAAAAAGTAAATTAAAACTGATACTTTATGGTATGACACAGTCAATAAACATTTTATTGCACAAATTCAACAAGCATTCTATTGCTTTCAAGATATTGAGTTCATATAGCGTTCAGAGTTTTAACAAACCGTCCATTGCGTTCCTATAGGGTCAATAGAACTGCGAACTTGTAGACTGTTACCGTTAGACAGGCACTTACCTTTTACAACGAACATTGAGCAAGCATGGTATTGCCTTCAAAATGTTGAGTTTTAAAAGACTATTGAATTTTTGTTGTCGATCCATGCAGGTACGCTAATTTATCGGTGCATATATATGTGGGGTGCTATTGCGCAGCGTGAATGAACCGAACCAACGCATGAACCGATATCCCGGAATGAACGGCTTCCACTTCGTCTTGGCAGCCCATGGGAGCGGTGGTGCCTGGGATAACGGACATCACTATACTCAATAGGATGTTACGACTATACCAAATAACAATTTTATGAAAAGTTAATTGAGATATATTTCACGAAAACTGAACAGACATTCTATTTCTACTTAGCCCATATGCAACATGATGTTATGACTGGGCACAAGAATAATTTTATACACGTATGACTGAAATAAATTGAAAACCGTCCCAAACTCTATTCAAACCTGGCTCACGCAATACCATGTTAACACCACACTAAACAGAATTTCTGAGAAAGTTTACATGAATTTAACAAAAACTCATAAGAAATTCTATTCAAACTTGACTCGCATGCAACAGGATGTTCCGACTATTCTCATGGAATTTTATAGAAACAGTACTGAGAAACCCGTCAGAACTTCCATTCAAACTTGACTCACTCGCAGCAAGCTGTGACGGCTATACTCAGTAAAAATTGTATAGAATGTTTATGGAGTTTATGGAGACTTTTGTAAAAGCTTTAAAAGAAAATCATAAATAATTATATTCATAACCGCTAACACCTTTTGATTCGGATCTACACACTTTCAGTTAAGACTAAGCGGTGAATTTCTAATAGAAGCTCAGTAGAAATATTTTATGAAGTGTTAACAAATTGTTTATGGGATTCTCTTGATCAATCTCTGTAACAAGTTTATTAAATCTCGGTAAGCATTCTTATGAGGGTTTGCTCCAAAGCTGTTGAAAAATGTTTTTTAACGCGATAGCGTTATTACGCTCATTTCTCGGATTTTCCGTGCGTGGTAGCTGTCCGCTATCAGCCATGCTCCGAGGAACTACGTCAACGAGGCTAACAGGAAACTACAACTGGCGCAGCGAGATACGAGGGCTCGCCCTAATCGGGAGTACAGAGCAGCGGCAACTAAATCGTGGAAAGGAGGACAATTATTCTAAAGCTGAGACGAAAGACCAGACGCGATTTAAGCCGGCGCTGCGCCTGCCTGCGCCGTGTGATTCGGGGGCGCCCGAAAGGTCGCCAGGTGTGCTCGCAACTTACACCACCACCAAAGTTACTAAAACGCAAAAAAATATGGCGGAGATTGCACTAGGGGTGCAAGGCTGGAAAAACAGCGGAGCTGGGGGTCAACCTAACTTGTTTCCTCCTTGAAAATCCGTTGTAACTGGGGGAACACACTGGAACAGCCTTGTAAAATCCTGCTAAACTGGGCCTCACCCCTCACACATAGCCTAGCCTAACAAGAACATCGCAAAACCTTACAAAACTCAGCAAATCCTGGCAGCACCTAGCAAACCTTAGCAACACCGGAAGATACTAGGTTGACACCCAGCTCCTCTGTTCTTTTTTCATACAACTGCAGCCCTATTTCACACCCTTTCAACACCATGCAGAATACCAAGGGCGTTGCAGTCGGTCAGCACCCTTTCACCACACAAAAATAGTGTACTACTAACTACAGTATTGGAACCTAAGAAAAATGACTTTGCAACATTCTTTTTCCACGTATACTACACCTTTTTTACCAACAGGAGTGTGAAAAAGGTTAGGCGGAGTCTTTTTTACTTTAAAGGTCAAATTGACTTTTCACGTGCCAAAGCTTAACTGGGGATTGCAGCGCACCGTATATGGAAACGAGCGATCAATGCAGACGAATTCTTTTTTTGCTTTTGAGCATTTCTTGCGAGGTGTTCAGGACGGTATGAGGCGATGCCTTGTCCTTCGCGGGGGAATTATACATGCATGCATGACCTCAATTGATGAGCAGCTGAACACCTTTTCTACACCCTTTCAACAGCCTACCATATACCAAGGGTGTTGAAGTCGGTCAGCACCCTTTTTCTCACACAAAAACAACGTAGAGCTACGAATAAGGGTGTTGAGATTCAAGAAAAATGGTGTAATGTCTTCCCAACACCCTTTTTTTTAGTTATACTGCACCCTTTTTGACCAAGGAGGGTGTAAGAAAGCTTTGTGTGTCGTGCCTTGGAGCTTGGTTTCCACCCTGGAGGTCTACGTTCCCTTTATCCCCTTTTCTCAAACTGACATTAAATCTTTCTCGATAAAAAAATGAACACTTTGAAACACTAACATTGTCACCATCTTGCTCAAACTGGCAAACACACCGCAGTCGCCACCTTTCACGGGCACATTTTAAGCCAGAAAAGCGTAAATGGTCCCCGCCTTCCCTGTTCCGCAGTGATAAAAAAGCGTTGCTGCTACTCCAGCTCTCGCCTCTGAACTGCGGTTCTTGGAAAGCACGAATGTTAACTGCGGGAACTCCGATTCAAAATGCTCACCCCACGCCGAAGTAACGCTATAGCGTCATACGTCTTAAGACGGAGACGTAGATGTCCCCTGCCACTTTTTTTTTTGTGCGTTTATTTAGTGCAGGCATCTTCAACTGAAATGGGCCGCTGAAACGATCGTATCATTCCGCTGAGTTTTATTTACTTGTGACTATTAGTTAACAGTGAATTTGTGAACTGCTGTCAATACACGCCCTTCTCCGAAGGGAGTACCGTAATAAAAATGCGGCTCTTGTGTTATGGAAACTTCACTTCACTTAACTTCACTTAATTTTCTTAAAGACCCCACAAGGGGGTGTTACATGGGGGGTAGGTTGTACAGAGATGTTACAAATGCCACAATTTTTTAGCAAGACAGGTACATGGATACACTTTGAACAAAACGTAGTGGGCAGGTGATAGAAACGATGTCGCGGGGAAGGCTATTCCATTCTGCAGCTGCGCGGCAGAAAAAAGATGCAGACAAAGTTCTGGTGCCAGAATGGGTTCGGGAGACTTGAAGTGGGTGGCCCGTGCGGGGGGAAATGCGTGCGGCGGGAGCGATGTAAGGTGGGCGGCTGAAAGAACTGTGATAAATCTTGTGGTAAAGTGATAGTGTAGCGATTCTGAGGCTAGACGAAACAGTGGACATACGAGATTCATTTTTCAGGGATGGCATGCTGTTATCATATGAATAGGAAGCATGAATGAATCAAGAAGCGCGATTTTGCACTGCTTCGGTAGCGTTGATCAAGTAAGATTGGTGAGGGCTTTAATTGGGTGATGCGTACACAAGTTTGGGCCAAATTAGCGATTGGTAAGCCAAAAGTTTTATGTGGTGGGGTGAGTGACGCAGAAGTTTTTTAGAAATCGTAATGACAGGTTAGCCGATGAAATAATATTAGTAATATGCGTGCGCCAGGAAAGATCAGTGGTCAGTGTTACACCAAGGTATTTATTAGAATGACTTGCTTCGACAGGTAAGTTAGCGATTTCATAAGAAAATAGGAGCTAATTTTTGCGGCGGTGAAAGGAAACTAATTTACATTTGTTAATATTATGGATCATTAGCCAGCGGTTACACTAGTCTAACCCTATATTAAGGTCATTCTGTGGGGCTATTTGGTCAGAAATGTTAGTTATTTTGCGGCAGATAACACAGTCGTCAGCGAACATGCGGATGTTGCATAGTAAGTTGTTAGGCAAGTCATTGATATATATTAGGAATAAAAGCGGGCCGAGGACAGACCCCTGCGGTACACCGGACGTTACAGGAAGCGAGTTAGACTCGACATTGTTAAGGTAAACAAATTGAGAGCGGTTAGTCAGAAATTTGGCAATCCAGTTTAGAACGTCGGGTGGCAGATTCAAATGAGAAAGCTTCAGTAGTAGGCGCTTGCGGGGTACTATATAAACGCATTGGTGAAGTCAAGAAAGACAGCATCTGTTTGTAGGTTAGTGTCGAGGTTAGTATGCAGGTCATGAAGGAAAAGTGCTAGTTGGGTTTTGCATGAAAGGCCTTTTCGAAATCCACGTTGTGAGCGATTAAAAAAGCTGTTGGAATCTGTTGGAGTAGGAATCTGTTGGAAGCTGTTGGAAGAGCTGGAATCTGTTGGAAGCTGTTGGAGTAGGAATGACTTGAGAGTATATGATATGTTCCATGAGTTTGCACAACACACTGGTTATTGATATGGGGCGGTAATTTAGCGGACAGTCTCTGTTACCTTATTTGTGAACTTTAATGACCTTCCCACACTTCCAGTCGCAAGGCAGAATTCCTGAGGACAAGGATTGAGAAAAGAGCAATAGTAAAAATTCGGCAGATATGCGCTTTGTGTTTTTTAAGGGCTTGGTATTTATTTCGTCCGTACCGGTAGAAGATGACTTGATTTATCTATTAAAGACAGGATAAGGGCAGACTAACAGAGAACAGTTCGGTTTCAGCAGAGTCAGGTTGGTTGGAAACAGCGCGTTAAAACGGGATCACGAAGAAAAAAACCGGACAGGACGAGCGCTAAGAATCAACTGAGATTTATTGAAAAAGAAGAAACGTTTATACATGAAAATTTCGCTGGAAAAGAGCCCGCTGAAAAATAAATGTACGGATCTCACATGAAACGAAATTTTGGATGTCGTCGATGTACATCCAAAATAAATGTGGACCCAAATCAGAACGCAGCGATTCCCGGGTGTGACAGAAGTAGGTGACGATACGATATTACTATGCCACAATGCGGTATATTCATTAATATTTGTCCGCATGGTCGTTCTACTAATAAAGTAAAAACTGCGTAACGTAATTACTAAGCGCTGATCAGGAACCAAATTAAAAGGTGTTAAAAGTCAACAAAGGCTGCATCAGTTTGGTTGCCTGCACGTATACTGAAAATCAGTCATGAATTGATACAGTTGAGATTTGCAAGATTTCCCACGTAGAATAGTATGCTGATAGGAAATAGGAAGTTATTGGAAGAGAGATGTCGCATAATGTACAAAATACGTTCCAAAATACGTTCCAATATTTTGTAGGCTACAGCAGTCATATGGGCCTGCAAATAAAGTCGGTTTGGGGACCTGCCTTATAAATTGGAACGAAAGCTAACTTCAATCTCCTGGTAGTATGTTTTTGTCCAAGGATTGCTGAAGCAAATTGGATTGATTGATTGAATAAACTTTATTCAAAACAGCAAGCGCGATGTTAGGGCGCCCGCCCGGTGAGAGGCGTCCTCAGTCCAGGATGCCTTGGAGGTGACCTGCTCGCGTTGCCCTCTCTACCAGCATGCGCTGGGTAGAGGGGTCGGAGCTGGCCAGCAACTCCACCCACTGCTGTGTGGTGATGTTGGGGAGTGGCGGTTGGGTAGGGGTGTTGGGGCATTCTACGGTAATGTGGTAGAGAGTTCCCATGTTTGGACAAAAGTGACACGTGGCTGGGTATTGGGTAGGGAACATGGCGTGGTACAGTGTATTGTGGGGGAAGGTGTTTGTCTGCAGCTTGCGTAGTGTAACTGCGTCGGTCCTGGAGAGAGTATGGTGAGGAGGTGGGTATTTCTGTCGTTGTAGCCTATAGTGGGCGAGGATATCAGTGTATGTGAGGAGAGGCGTGGACAGGGTTGGGGGCGGGGCGAAGGGGAAGGAGTTATTAGGGCAGTCGGCAACGGCCCGGAGTACATGTTCGCGGGCCGCGGCATGAGCCGCTTCATTGCCTTCTAATCCCATGTGACCTGGAGTCCATACGATATGTGCGAGGGGCAGATGGAGATTCTGGCGTAAAATTCGCAGGGCTTGGTGAGAGATGCGGCCGGTGAGGTAGTTGCGGCAGGCTGATTGGGAGTCTGTTAGGATCGTGATATAATCTTCTGTGGTTTGTAACGCGAGGGCAATGGCGACTTCTTCCGCTGTGGTGGGCTGTGAGGTGCGAATCGTAACGGCGGTGAGTTCTTGACCCTGGTGATTGGTGACGCTGGAAACAAAAGCTTGGGGATTGTATGCCGTAGCATCTACGTACCGAGTGGTAGTTTGTTGGGCGTATGCAGTCGAATGGTGGCGAGCTCTGGCTTGACGGCGGGCGGTGTGGTACTCTGGATGCATATTGCGTGGTATGGGGGCGATGCGCAATTGCTGGCGGATTGAGAGAGGGATTCGTTCCTTTTGGTCATGGCGAGCTTGAGCTGAGTAGCCGAGTGTGGTGAGTAAATTCCGGCCAGTAGGTGTAAGGGTGAGCCGACGTAGTTGTGTGGCTTTGTGGGCTTCGATAAGTTCTTGCCATGTATTGTGGAGGCCCAGTTGGAGTAATTTCTTGGTTGCTGTAGTAGAAGGAAGGCCGAGTGCTGTCTTGTAAGTTTGGCGGATTAGAATGTCGAGCTTCTTGATTTCTGCAGTTTTGAGGAGTAGGTATGGTGTGCCGTACATGATGCGACTTGTTAGTAGTGCTTGGACGAGTCTCGTGGTGTCATGTTCTTTAAGGCCGTGTCGCCTTCGTGCTACTCGATGTAGGAGGTGTGTTAGCTGGGTTACGGTGCGCTGTAATGGTAGGATTGTTTGTGACCCGGAACCGTCTTGTGGGATATTGAGACCTAATATGCGAAGTTGAGAAGCATGGGAGATTGCTTGTCCGTTCAAGGTAACTATCGGTAGAGGAATTTTGTCCTTGACGCGATGAGAGGTCCGTTTTGTGAGAGTCAGAATCGATGATTTTTCGGGTGCACATGTGAGACATCTTTGTTGCATGTAGTCTTGAATGATGTGGACAGCTTGCTGTAAGGTGTCTTGTTGTTCTCCAATAGAGCCAGTGGAGGTCCAGAGTGTCAGATCATCCGCATAGATGGCGTGTTTGAGGTGCGGAAGGGCTTGCAGCAGCGGAGGTAGGTCTTTCATTGCCAGGTTAAATAGAAGAGGGGAAATTACCGATCCTTGGGGCGTGCCTTGTGGTCGTGTAGGAAAAGGGGCAGTGCGTAGGTGGCTTAACCCCACTGTGGCTGTACGATTTGTCAAGAATGCTTTAACGTAGTTGTATGTATGTTGTCCGCAGTTTGTCGAATTTAGTCCGGCGAGTATGGCTTCATGGGACACATTGTCAAATGCACCTTTAATATCAAGTGCCAGGATTGTATAGCGATTGTGAGAAGTAAGGTGGTCGAGGAGGTCTTCTTTTAGGTATAAGAGTATGTCTTGCGTTGTGAGGTGGGGACGGAAGCCAAACATAGTGTCGGGGAAGTGGTGATCATCTTCTAGGTATGCAGAGATGCGGTTGTGAACGAGGTGTTCAAATAGCTTTCCCAGGCAAGAGGTCAGGGAGATGGGACGGAGATTGTCCAACTTGAGGGGTTTGTTGGGCTTAGGTATAAGGGTGATGTCTGCATGTTTCCATTCTGGTGGGATAGTGCCTTGCGCCCATTGTTCATTGAGATAGTCCAGAAGGTGATCAAGGCTAACATGGTCCAGGTTTCTGAGGAGCTTATTTGGTATCTTGTCTTTGCCAGGTGTTGTATTGCGTGTAAGTTTGTGAAGGACGGCTTCGAGTTCGGATAGCGTGAAGGGGGCGTCCAATTCTGGGTTAGGTTGTCCTGTGTACACGGGAAGGGGGGTAAGGGAGTCAGACTGGGAGCTTGCATAGCGTTGCATGAGGTCGTGAAGTATCGCTTGTTCCGAGCCCGGGTAGTTATGGATGAGGCGACGAAGTTGATGAGTTGTAGTTGCTTTCGTTTCTCGTGTGCCCATCAGCGTGCGGAGGATATGCCATGTTTTGCGGGTCCCAAGTGTACCTTGTAGCTTGTCACAGAACTGATTCCAGTTCAGCCTGCTTAGGTATGCGGCGTACTCGGCTGCTTCCTTTGTTATGCGTTCGATGCGTTGTTTCAGCTTTCGATTAGTGCGGTGTTTTTTCCAGCGTTTAAGTAGTCCTGCGCGGGCATCCCACAGATGTTGCAAATGAGTATCTATTGCAGGGTAGTCAGGGGTAAGGGGGATTTCCGTGGTGTACTTGCCGAGTCTGGTAATTAGATCTTGGCTCCATTGTCCTATGTCTGTGATTGGTACATCTTGTTGATGGTCGCGGAACTTCTTCCAATTGGTTAATCTGGCAGTGCCAAAACGGAGTTGTGCGCATTTCTGATTGGTGATCGTCAGTGCAAGGAGGTAGTGGTCACTGCCCAGAGTGTGTGTCGTACATTCCCAATGGGCGTCCTTGATATTCTTGGTAAGCGTGAGGTCAGGGGTGGTGTCTCGGGAAACGCTATTCCCTATTCGAGTTGTTGTTTGAGGGTGGTTTTGAATCGTAAAATTAAATTGTTGGATGGCCTCTTGCAGTTTGGTGCCTTTGATGGTATTTCGTCCGTAGCCCCAGGCCATGTGTGGCGCGTTAAAATCACCCAGGACAATCAGCGGGCAGTGTTTCGCACTGATCGTGGCGCGTTTTAGTAGGTCACGAATTCCGGTAAGCAGATGCTTTGGAGGACTGTAAATGTTAAGTACGAACAAGCTTGGTTGGGACTTGTGGGCAGGGAGAACTTCTATAAACGTGTGGTCTATTGTGCTTGGTAGGGTTATAATCTGCGCAGTAAGGATCATGCGGACAAGGATTGCAGTGCGGGAGTTTGAATTTGACGAATAAGCCGTGTTGTCGCGGAGCTGAACATGGGGAGTGCCGGTTTCTTGTAATGCGATGATGTCTGGTCTGCTCTGTTGAGCGAGCGGAAGAAGTTGGTCGCGTTTATTGGTATACGAGCGACAATTCCATTGCCATACAAGCAGTTTGTTTGGAGCCACGGTGGTCTTCTGGTCAGGGGGGAAATTAAAGGGAGTCCTCATCGTCGCAATCAGGTAGTTCCATTTGTTCAGGGTCAGGAGGCAGGGGATGTTGCTTGGACTTCTTGTGCTTTTTGCCCTGGGGGTGTTCTAGTTGCTCTAATCGTTCTTCGCAGTTTTGGAAGCGGTGTTCCATTCGGTCTATGCGGGAGTTTATGGTCTTGACAGCGTCTGACAGAAAGGCCTTGATGCTGTCTGTGGCGAAGTTTATCAATTCTTGCACTTGCGGTAAGGTGGGGGCGATAGGTGTAGACATCGGGTCATTTTGGATAACATCACCATGGGAGGGGGCGGGGGATGAGGGTTGCGAGTTCTGCATTGCCTTGGAGGTGTTGTTCGCCGTGATGAGTTGTTTCAGTTCAGTGATTTGGGCTTGCAATGCATTAATCTGGTGTGTTTGTTGAGAGAGCTGATTTTTGAGGCGTGCATTTTCTTCTCGGAGGAGGGCTACTGTTTCAGGTTCTGGGGAGGTAGTGTTCGTTGTGTGGAGGGTGGTTGGAGCAGTATTTTGTGGCGGGGCAGCAGTGGGTGGAGGAGAGACAATTGCTGACCAGCTCACCTTCGTTGAGTCAGCGGGAGCCAGTCTTGGGTAGTTAGCTTGCGTCAACGAAGGGGGCATAGGTAGGGCTTGGCTGATGACGTTTCGGAAAGCAGGTGGGGGTGATGGCTTCAGCTTGCGTTTGCACTCCTTGCTGGCGGTAGTGTGAGTAAGGCCACAGAGTTTGCAGCAGGGCACACAGTCATGGGTCGGAGTGGGGTTGGGGGTGTGACACTGCGCGCAAATGTTCCTGTGGGGATCGGGGCAGATGTCTTGACGGTGACCAAGTTCGCCGCACTGAGCACAGCACTGATATGTGTTGCGGTAAGGGCGACAGCGAGTTAAGGCACTGTACGCCCTCACAAAGAATGGAACGTGAGGTCCGTCGAAAGTAATAAGTGCTGCATGCGACTTCCCGAGCATTCTGATGTCCAAGATGGGTGGGCCGGTGGTATGGATGGCCATGCGGAGTTCATGCGGGGTGGTGCCTGGGGTGATGCCCTGAATAACGCCCCGGGAAGTACCCGGGGGCGGCTTCATGTAGGCCGTAACTTCGTATGCAGTAGAGCCGAGTTGGATAGCGGTAAGGAAACGGAGGGCGTCAACGATGGCTTCATTGGGAGTGCTTACCGCAATGAGGTTGTTTTGGGCTTGGGGTTGTACCGTGACTTGGGAGTAGAACTGTGCGGCTGGTATGTTGCTGGCGACTTGCAGGCTGTTGGTTATTTGGTTGGTGGTCCAAGCTCCGACCCGAAGGCCCGAGCGCGGGCGGATAATTATCTTGTAGTCTGTGGCAGGCAGTCGGGGAACAGGCGGTGCACGGGAAGCGGCAGGGGGAACGCTGCGTTCAGGGCTTACTTGAGGCGTACTCGGATGGTTGTGGTTCTTGAGAGCTTGTCTTTGGTGTAGTACTTGTCTCCAGGGGTCGTCGCGTGGCAACGACCGTCCGCTCAGGGGGTCAAATGCTGGTGCGTCAGATGCTGATGCCATAGTGCTTGAAGAGGGCTGCATACGAGGCGCTAGATGTGCTGCCGGCGCAGCTGCCGGGAGCCGAGCGCGTGCCAAAAGCGCGGCGCAGCTGGGGCTTGCGAGCTAGGCCTGATAGGCCTAGCGAAGTGAGCGGCGTGGTCCGATTTCAAAGAGCGATTGCTGACCAGTGGTAGTACGGATCCTGTTGTGGGTGGTGTCCAGGTGAACCGCGTGATGTAGCGATCCTCGTGGTGTAGGTTTTACCGCGATAACTGGAAATTACCGGTCAATACAGCAATCAAGGCGGGAGCCGATGGGGAGCATGTATACATGACGCGGCCCCCTAGCGGCCAGTCAGCAAATTGGAAAGAAAAAAGAGAACTGCATTTCCGTTAGCTTTATTAATTGAGACGTTGTTTGATCAGATGTTATTTGACAGCTATTAGTTAAACGTTGTATGGCTCCTGGCAAACTTTCCAAAGTTATCAAGATATCGGAAATTACGGCATTCTCAGCGTGAGAGAGAAATTATAGCGGCGGAGATATCTTTCAATGGTCAAGACACAAGACAATGTTGTGTTTGCGGCCCAGCTACTTTTAATGGGGTAAAGAAGACGGTTTGTTGAAGCGGGAGTTTTGCTTTCGCTGTGTTTATTAGAATTAATGGTGCTCCAGAATTGCTTGCGATGATCCTAGCGTGAACAAAGCAAGTTTTTGCTTTTTAAATTACAGCATTGCAGGTGCATGAAATTTATTGTGTATATTCCAGTCATCAGAGTGACTTGAACGCTGGGTAGCTTCGAGGGCTCGTTTCTTTCTTCCAATTTAACCCTACGCATAAACCACGGACGTTGCATTGAAATGTAAAGTCGTAGCTTTGGCAAAGAGGTCCCTGACATACAACAAAGCCAAGTAATTAAAACCAAGTTTTGCCCTACTGATTTAGACCTGGAATTGTGTAAATCTTGTACCAACTACTCGTTAAGGAACTCCTTGATCACAGACAAGTTTGCTTCTGAATAATTGCTAATGAACTTCTGTGTTTTTCACTCCTTTGAAAAGTTTAAACAAAGTCAAAATTAGGTTGGGCTCATTGCCCTCTATTTATTCGTCAAAAGCGTTTACTGTAATGCTTTCAGGGTAAGTAGCTAAAGCACACGGTATTAAGGGTGGCTTTCCCTCGAGTGTGTTCCTTAACCTTTGGTTGTAATGAAAACGCATCACGTAAGTGCAGAAAGTTTTTGCACCCGTTCCTAATTGGGCGTACTTGATCGCTCCGCCAATCAATAGCATAAAAATTAGCTACCGCCATGATTACTGGAAGGCGCGGAAACGAGCAGTAAATGCATTCGAGTTCGGCTTGAGCAGTAACGCCGATGGTAGGACGAGCCAATATGAACTTATGAAGATTTAGAGGAAGCGGGGAGAACAAGAGGTGAACATGTCTGCATAGAAGAGAGTAGAACAGGAACGGGAGAGCGCTGAGGGACTTGCGGAGAGCGATTACCATTATATATTATAATTAGATTATAGCGCGAGGGCTGCGGATGTATTTTGACCACCTCGAAATCTGTGCATGTGACGTGGGCAAGACAAGATGGTCTTGTTTCGGCAAAATGCTGCGGAAATTTCCCATCAAAAATAATAAAGGCATACGTTTCTTATCGGAATCGGGGCGGCCCTTGCACTGACGTTCATTTAGGAGAGGAGACTGGCCCCGTATCAGAAGGGTAGCTTTGTGCGGTACAACGGCCTCAGAAGCTGGATGATGTCAAAAGGTCCGTATCATAACAGTAAACGGTTTTTTGCGGGGATGACGAGGTTAGGCGGCCCTGCGGAGAGGAAACAAGGCATGTTGGCGCCATGCACAAACAAAAAGAATGATATATGTTCACGGGACAGGCTACATAACACACCTATGGAAAGCAAAAAAAAAAAATGGCTCCAATCCACGCTGTGGAGGCAGTTGGACGGCGAAGCTGTAAACGACACCCACAACGATTACCCATGCGGCGTCACATGAATTCACACACCTGGCATCCGCTCACTGCTGCCACCCATCACTCTTCGCCTCCCTGTCTCACTACTCTCTGGATGAATTGAACGGAGGTTTAGGAGTGCAATTCAAATTTTCCGCTTTCGCAGTGCCCGCGCGCCCCCTGACTGACAGCGCGAGCGGGAGTTCTTTCTTTTTTCCCTTGCTTTCATGTCGCACGTGCCAGCGCCTACTGCGCAATTTGGAACGCGGCGTATCTGGCACCCACTTTTCGCGTCTTTCGACGCGTGAGGTGGAGGGCGACATGCGTGTCTTTGGCGTCATCTCTCTCTCTCTCTCTCTCTCTGCTTCCTTCTCACTCTGTTTCATGCCTCCCCGCCAAAGAGCGCCTTCCCCTTCTCCAAAGGTTGAATAAGTTAGAAGTGCTTTGGCATCTTCGGAAAGGGAGTTTGTTGCGATAACATTACCTCTTTGGTTGCAGTCATTGATTTCAACGTAAATGAGTCGGTACCGAAAAGGGAGCGGGTAACTCGTTTCGGATTGTAGACATTCGGCTTGCGACGGCCCAACGACCTGGCCCAACACCACCCAGAGTGGAATTATCCAAGAACGTGTCAGCGGCTTTGAGTATGCAGCCGAACAGCATATACTGTCACCCGGCGACAGGACGAATACGCCTTCCTCGTCTTCTCATGGCGCGACGGTATCGACAACGAAGCCACTGGTACTGGCGTGGCAACGAGTTAACAGCTGCGCTGGCCACGCACACTGGCTGTGCGGAATGGCCTCCGATTGGCATCGACGTCAGGGCCACGAAAGTTTTGCCGGTCCGCTGTAAAACCAAATTGTCGCCGATGTAGAATGCGATGACAGGCGTTTGGTGCGTCCGTAATCGCGTTATCTACAGCACGCGGCGCTCCTCGATCCGTGTTCGCCTTTGTAACGTCTCTCTTTTTTTTTATTGCCTGCTTTGGGTCAATACATACATGCAAATCATCGACAAAATTACACCACGAGAGAAAACACTAGCACATACCTTGCTAGTGTGTAAGGTTTAAAAACGCGGTAGTCTCGCCACACTCTCCAGCACAGCCAGCCACTCGGGTGGACTACGCTCGGCTTTCAACACCTCTACTATGTAGCGGACATTTTCACAAAAGTATTCTCTCCCTGGCCTCGCATCGACATCATTGTACCGGCGGGCCATGCGAGCCTTCCATATACCGTGTAGGGCCAGTAACATTATGAAGTCGTATGGAACATTCCCTTCATTTTCTATGGCTAAAAACCGAATTCTATGACTATCCACAGGAAAATCTTTCTTTAAGGTACGCTATAACACGTCCCATAGGAAGACCCCGTCCCAACAATCTATGAACACGTGTTCGATGGTATCTGGTTTTTTGCATGGGAAGCAATCAGGGCCCCAAGGCACAAATAAACCTTTCTCAATCATCGAGGTTTTTACAGGTAGTACACCGACATGCAATTTAAAGAAAAACGATTTAACATAGCCATCTCTCGTCAAGGTCCTCCGCGTGACGGCAAAAACGTGTCACAAACGCGCTGTCCGCGAGAGAAATTTGCGGCTGAGTTTGCCAGCTGCTGTCGACGAACCGAGGGTCCCACTAAAGTCTTTGGCTCTTGGACCCTCCTCTGTATATCCTGGATATTGTAACAACTTGTTTTTGGAAATAATAAAACTTGAACTTGAACTTCAACTTGCTGTCACAGCGCCCTTTTGCCTGGGATGAAGGCGGGTCCACGGGTCATGACTTGCGTTCGTACAAATGTTGGCTTCCACATAGACCTGCGTCGTAAATCTGACGAAATATCTATGCTCAACATTGCGAGACTAATGGCAAAGATATATATATTGCGGTTTTTACGTCTTGATTTAGTGGCGCAGCGGAAATAGCTCGGATGGTGGGAAAGGCATCCTTTGGGAAAGGCAGCCTTACGGAAAGGCACTCTCGCTTAACTGACACAACCAGCTCCAGGCTCACTTTTCCGCGAGGCTAAAAGCTGACTCAGTGGGTGCCTCGTATTTTGTCAACGACGTCATCGAAAACAGTGAGTGTGGCATGCTCGGAGTGCGGTCGCTGATTGACTGTTAGTCAGCGAGCGGCGGTCGCTCCGAGCGTGATCGCCCAAAGCGACTGTCGTCGGTTGCACTCGCGTGCAGCGTCCGCCCGTCGGGGCAGCGATCGCGGCCGCTCGGGCCACTTTCCAGGAGGCCAACCGGTCGACCAGACGACGAAGGACGCGGCTATCGTTAGGCTCACCGTGCATGCGCTCGCGGAGCCTTAATTGGCTGCGCTGTGCAATTTAGAGCAGACGTGCGGCGCTCGGGTGACACGTTAGCAGCGCTGAGAAGGCCTGTGCCCAGGCTCGCTCACTCAGTGCTGGAGCTCAGCATCAGACTTGAGCCCAGTTCCCAGCTGCACGTTTCCAAAGGATGGGGCGACTTCATTTAGGCCGAAAGTGCTGTGGTACTGTTCCGAGTCCGCGCCGCAATAGTCGCAAAAGGCGAACAACGCTACGGCACATCCGCCAGTGCCAGGCGAAATATGACAATGCCAAACTGCTGCTGGGTGGTCACGAGTTGCAAACGAGTTGCGCAGGTCAACCAACTCGCCCACGGACCAGTAAAGCGTAGAAGTCAACAGCGCGTCGTGTCTAGCACCTGTGCCTCTGCGCGTGTACGACGCCTGACTACATCGCATCACATTGCTCGTGCACCGACTGCCTTAGGATTCCCTCCGCCGTATCTATTGCGCCATCCTGGACTGCTGGACTATGACAGTTTTGAAGGAGCCTGCACGAGACAACTGGAAGGACTGTTCTTGCAGCCAGCAACTGCTGCGCGTTCAAAAAGAATCCGCTGTCGCCAAATGATACGCGTCATCCTACTAGGGAGACAAACCCATCAGTGGCTCTTGGCTGCATGATATTGAACATTTGGGCTTCGCACAAACGTTTAGGTCATGGACTAACTGGCTAAACCTGTCACAACTGCAGTGCGAAAGTTAAGGACATGCTGCCGGCGCCGCGATGGGATACTTCCTCACTCGGCATTTTTCCGTTCACGTGCGCACCGTTCCGGTGTTCCGTGACAGCACCTGTAATAACCAGCCCGTAATAGGCGTCGATACGCGTATGTAATTTCGGCTCCATATTAGGACGGAGCGACGTCACTAGCCGCAGGCTCTTTTTTCCGACGACGGCCTCGCGATGGTATCAGTAATTGTCGCGTTAGAGCAGCAGGCGGCGCCACTCCGTTCAGGTGACTGTTGGCGGAAATGCAGCGAGTTAAAGGACACCAACTCTCCTAAATTATGGTCTTTTTGGACCAGGAGTTCCAGGTGTTGTTGTTGAAGGCTTCAAACATTTTGCGCCACTTTCATTGAACTACCAGAAAGACTAACCTTGCAGAAAGGATTTTTCCGTCTCAACGACAGAAAAAGTGTGATGCTCGTGCTTTAAGGAATAGCGCACGGCTCAATCAGAGCAAAGTGTACACGGCGGAGTTTATTGGGCGCAACTCTACGAACAGCGGGCCATGCGATAAGCGGCGCAATCATGTCGTGAACTCGGGCGTCCAAGGTGTCGGCAGCGCCCATTCAACCACTGCAGCACGTGCCCCGAGCTCGTAGTGGGCGTCGTAACGGGGCTGGTTTTTCGGTTACCTCCAATTACGGCTGCACGGGCGGGACTGCTGTTCTCATTGTTTTGCATCGACCTGTGAGCGAATCGTGGCGCCGAACAAAGCAGCCGACCGGAGGCGCGAGACGGCTGCAGCCGCGGCGGTCGTGATGGCGGCGCACGGCGGACTGCGATTCCCGCGCTGCTCCTCGGCGGCCTTGACACCGTTGAGAACGGAACGCGCGCTTTCGCTTTTCAGGGGGCCTCGCCGCTGTTCGCCCTTCCTTCTGCTTCCGTCTTCCCGGGTCTGCTCCGTGCAACGGGCGCGACGGTTTGAGCTCCTTTGAAATCATACGCTGCAGCTGCAATTGCTAGGCCGCGTGAGCAAAATTCATGGGCCTTTGCGACATGGACGGTTCAGGCTGCGCCGCTCTGCGGTGTTTTACAGGCCCTTGCACGTCGTGGAAGCCCACTCTGCCAGTCCTACCTCCCAGTGCCGGTGCAGTGCCCCACGATCACGCGTTCTCCGGAGTTGGGACAAAAGCTAGCACCCCCTGCGGATCCGCATGAAAGAACCAGTCTCGCTGCTCTGCGAATCGACAACTATATCACGCTTGTAAACAAAGGAGGGGTGAGTCGTCGCCCACAGAACCAGTTGGGAGCTGCAAGAACATCTAGGCGCTCTGACCTCGAAAAGAAAATTGGTTTGCGCTTGTGCGTTTCGAAAGACATTCAAGAATTACGCCGCGTACGCACGAACACTATTGAACGCCTTTCTGAATAGTGACAGCTCGTGCTTCCAGATGTCTTAGGCGAAAGCACATGGCAACATAGGACGGGGATTATCTCCGCTGAGGCCAGGAGAAATGCTCTGCAACACTGGCGCCTGCTCACATGCGACGCCGGCCAATGGAAGCTCGGCACATGCTCTTCGTTGCGCGTCGACTGAGCCCAGTCAACCGCGGGGCGGGAAGGCTGCAAAAGATGTGTGGGCCAAAGCCTTATATGCACGTACCTGATCAAAAACGAAAAGTGTCCGTAGTCGTCATTGCCACAAATGGTACCGAAATCGCCGCCGCTTTACAGAGAATATAGCAAAATTCCACGGGCCGTTTAGGTATGCTTACGTGCTTTGAAACGAAAACGCCTCAATTGCTGCATTGTGTCGGCGTCTCTTTCTTCGCTTTCGCTTCTTGCCTCTTGGCGCCAAGTACTTCGGCAAGCAAACTGGCACACGGCGTGCCTTCCTTAAATTGGAATTCTCTGCAGTTGGTGCGCACCTCTTCTATTCGCGTGCCATCACTTCCAGGGCGCGGCCTATTGCATAACGTTTTGCATTTACAATGCGTGCACTCGCTGTTCTTCATTTACTCGGTGGGAGTAGTCTCCGAATGAAATGCTAGCGCCCAGGAAACCACGCATTTACGTTCTAAATGCATGGTTTCACAGTATATGCTGGGGAATCTTTTAGGCCGCTTTAGCCCCGGGACGCAGCCTTTCACGTCGTATTACTCCTCTCTTTTCGTGCGGAGACTTGTTATTTCTGCTGTCGGTGCAGCAAGCGCCACTCCTCTGAGGTGTCGTGAGACAGCCGAAAATGTGTTCCCACGAATGTCTCGTTAGGGTTGTGCTTACCGTCCTCCAAACCCTGCGCGCAGCGTGTCGACACGGTCGCTTTTATCGACAAGCCAAAATCGCCGCCGGTGACGACAGGGATTGCCCAAGAAGCGGGATTCCTCTCCGCGCGGCCGCAGTGCAACGAGCGAACGAAGCAGCCGCCGGTGGCACTGTCATTCGCGCCGATGCTTTGACGCCACCCGCCACTCGCGAGATTCCAGTGCCCCCAGCCAAGCTGCCGACACAGCCTGGAAGGGACTGTGGAGCTCATGGCCGCTCCATCCTTCTTCCTTGGCGTGCCTCGCGAACTCTGACCCTTACGGTGACCAAACGACTGTTGGTGCTGCGCGAAAACCACCATTTAAAGTTTGACCACTACAAAAATATTGAGCTGGTGAATCAACTCTTCGGCGCGAATATTCGAAATGCATCATGCACAAAAGATAAGAGATTGCCCTGACGCTGCTTGTCACGACGGCGCAAGTGAAACGGGGCTGCAAGCTAGGACAAGTCGTAAGAATGGGACCGCACAAGCTGTTCTAGCAGCTCCCACGGCGGCGCGAGACAGCGGCTACTGACCCTGCCTTGCCGTCGGTGCAGACACGCGCTGTGCGGAGGCAGTCGCTGTACCATCATTCGGTTTGACCAAACACAACTTCAACAGGGGCGACAGCCATTGCGGGCGCAAATGTACCTCAACTTTTAAGCGCTAAAGCGCGTAATTGAAAAGGGGCCCCAGATTTTCCGCAAGGGACGTAAGCGACGCAATACGTGAGCGGTACATTCACTACCGGATGGCCGCCCGTTCCCGAGACGATGCCGGCTCGGGATTACTAGTAACGCGAGGAACGGCTGGCCAGGAGGCCGAAATCTAGCACCAAAAGTGGACTTAGCGTGCGTGCTGCCGCGATATATTTTTACGGTGCCCAGTAGGTTTGAAAGTGGAGTAGTCGTTGTTAAATGAAGGTAGATTACGCGAGCAACAGATTTGTAACTGGATCTCATACTGAATAACATTGAGCTACAATAGGCAATAAAGGAAATATAAAAACACTCCTTTTAGTTTTTGTTTTTTTCATCTCAAGGACAGGTAATGCATGTCCGATTCGGATACCGGCCGTGCGCATATTTTCCTTTGTTATTTCTTTCCTGACACCTTGAAATTCCTCATGCAAAAAAAGAGACGCCCTTCCCGAATTTCTTGATGCTGACTTCCATCGCGGTGTTGATTCACTGGGTCCCTTTTCGGCGATTGCCTCAAGAATATATATATATATATATATATAATTCTGAAAAGATAAGAACTCACACAGATCGCGAAAAACATAAGGTTAGTAGAGACAGAGACAAACGAGAAAGACGTAGAAAATAGAAATAAGTTTACTGACGTTTCAGGGAGAGGACTCCCTTTCTTCAGAGGAAAGGGAGTCCTCTCCCTGAAACGTCAGTAAACTTATTTCTATTTTCTACGTCTTTCTCGTTTGTCTCTGTCTCTACTAACCTTATATATATATATATATATATATATATATAGGAAATGAGGGGCTCGTTGAAAATAACACAGAAATAGGAGTTGGTAGCCAAGAACACCTCGGAAAGCAAAGGGGAGGATGCGGTAGGTCATTGAAACAGCTAAAGAATTTGGAAAGAAAGAAAGAAAGGGGAGAAAAAAATGCCCGCCAGGTGGGATCCGAACCCACGACCTCCAGAGTACAGACCGGCATTCTGGAGGTATTCTGGACTGAAATCGAAGGTGGCAAAAATCTGTTGGCGATTACCTTCGTAAGTACCTTGTAGACGACTGACAGTAAGCGGATCGGCGTGTAATTTCTCATGTCCTTCATGTCACCTTTCGTGTGTTCGCGTTCTTCCATGATTTCGGTACACTCGCGGTCAATCTTTTTCGCGGTCAAAAATTTTAATCCAAAAAAGGAAGCTGGCCAGGAACCTGGCCGCTTGCCACGTTCCTGCGTATTTGAACGGCGTAAATTGTGGCAGAAGCTGATATATGCTTTTAATGTGATTCGCTATATTCGATATATGGTTCGCCACAGCCCCTATGGCGAATCACTGCTCTACACTTCTGACAGCTTTCACGTTGAGTGGAACTGTTTTAATTTTTTCTCCCTCGTTGGGCTTTTGCGCCCTACTCCAGCGTCAGGTCAACCAGCTCGCTCGCTCAGTGCTTCAAGGTAGAGACCGGTAAGCTGGCACAGAGCATTTGGCTGCTCGCACTGCGCGGATGCAGAAGTGCGCGAACGTGACGTGCGTCACGTATGCGCTCAAAGAAACGCGACGCACCCGCAGGAAAGCATAACGGAACTCCCTCGGCGTGTGCAAAGCTTGGAGCGCTGTCGCGCCAACGCACAAGGAATTCCAGCCTACCAAAAGGCCTGGGCAGTGCCCTTTGAAATCTCAACAGCAGCGCGAGTGTGGTCGGAGAAGTTTTCAACCCCTCGTTGATTCCAGTAACCTCTCGAAGTAGGGTGCGAAGTTCCTTGCATGGAATGGCCGTGCAGCCGCCGTATTGCTCGAAGACGAATCTGCCAACATCGCACACACCCCCACCCGTGCAGGACACTATCCTAGCACCACGAAAAGCCCAACTCCCACCACAGCAATCCTCCGCTCCGAATGTTGAGAGGAGCAGAGGCAAACCGTACACGGAAATGTGACAGGGGAATTGTCGTGGAGTGAAAGGGCAGCCGCGTGCGCGGAAGCTACGCGTTCGGACATTACGTTCAATTCACTGTGGCGGCAGTGATTAGTCTCATTACCGACAAGCGTCACGTGTCACCCTCCCATCTCGCGTGCTCTTCCTCTTCCCATGTCCCGTTCACCTCCGGTTCGTGCTTCTCTCATCCGCTTACTCACGGGATTCTACCCCTGCCCTTCTCGCTTCCGACCAACGCGCTCCACTCGCTCCCTTTCCCGCGGAGAATGATCCACCGGAGTGGCTGCATCCCTGGGATGCGTGCGTCTCCTTGACGGAGTTCTCAAACGGTGCCGAGTTTTGTTACGCTGTTGTACTTATTATTTTCTCACTGTTGGTTTTCGTATTGCGTGTTAATCGTCGTGTGATAGTTTGGATAAATTTTTCTGCAATAAAGCAAAAAGAAAAGTCGGCTAATGCGGGACGCGCAAATCTGCCTACGACGTGTGACCGGGACGCGCATGCACAAACCACGTCCACATCCCGTAGAGGCCTACAACGCGTAGCGCCATCTATGAGCATATAATCACGTTCTTCTTATACTCTTCAACGAGCAGTGGCGGTGGGATCTCTTTAGAGTGTAATCTCTTGGAGCAGAGTGTCCGTTACTGGCTCCCAATCGCATGAACCCGGTTCAAAGCCGGCAGGAGCCTCTTCTTTCTTTACGAGTCGTGCATCTTTGTCCATGCAGCAGCGGTTATTATTGCGTAAGCAATAGATTAGGAATTTTGGCAAATTATTTCTGTTCATTAGCGGACGGAGGCAAACAAAAGATGAAAGAACGAGAAAGCGCGAGCAAGTGCGCTATTGACTGCGGTGGCGCTACATTCGCACCGTTTTGGACTCAGATGATCAGGGAACGTGGAATGGCAGCGGCACTCATCCCTTCCCTTCTTCTCCCACGGCGTCTCCACGTGCTGTAAAACGGGGTGAGGAGCGAGTCCAGCCCCCAGCAGGCGGAAAAAGAGAACGGATGGGCATCGAAAGCGGCGAAATGGCGGCACTGGTAGTCGACAAAAGGAGCGACAGGCAGACAGTGTTGTTACCGCTCGAGCGACCACACGCGACCTCTTAGATTGCTAGACTGCAAAACGCGGTAGGCACGGTGGGCGAAGGGGATCCGAGAAAAACTTTGTTGAGAGATTCTTAGCCGGAAGAAGGCATTGGGCCGAGGCTCAAGGAGCGGAATGAGATGCCCCCGCATTCTAAAAGATTAATTAGCGGATCTCATCGCTGCTTTTTTGTCGGTTCACATCATCTCGACCGCAGGGCTCGGCGCGCTTCAACCAGGTGCCATTCAAAGGCACTCCCCGGCAGGTCTGAGAGGACAGGTGTTTCGAGGCGCTTAGCTGCCCGAGAACGGCTCGTGCAAGGTCGTCGCCCCAGACGGAGTGGGCGTCGCCAAGTGTCGACCTTGGGGCCGCCGCAGGGACCGATTTCTGCCACGAACTGCACGCGTCACTCACGGATGCAGTGTCGGGCAAGCAGCGCAAGGCTCACTCGGCCTTTGGTTTTCCAAGAAGCCATCGCCTTGCGCCAGATGGTGCAAGATTTGAAGATGGGCAGTAGCCGCGCTTTACACGCGTGCGCCAGCAGATACGGAAACAAGTCTGATCTGCGACACACTCGTCCTGTCGCCCCCGCCCCCGCTCCTGTCGCCCCCGGCTGTCGTCCCGCAGACCACTCAACAGGATTGCAATTCTTACAAGCGTTTGATTTTTGCATCGTCGATAGGTGCGGTGCGCATCGATATAAAAGCGAATCTTTATACGTCTGCGGGGAAAGAAAAGCCGGCGGTCCAGCGCGATCCGCATGCGCAAGAAAAACAGGTTCTAGAGGTGTAAAGGTGAGGGGAGACAGATAGTCTGGGCTTATGGCAGCGGAGCGCGCAAGCGATAACGGCGGGTCGCGGCAGCTTCAATGTGGCAATAGCAGGCACCGGCCACAGATCACTTCGAAATAGGTACTATTATGAGCAATATGAAAGGGAACACAGGAACGCGCAGAAAACACCCTCAGACCCAGATATGAGTGATACGCAGCGGCCACCGCCGGAAACAAAGTGGAAAGGGGGACGCTGTTCCAACAACTGTTCCCATTCCCGCCGTGCGTCTTATCGGCTGTCCGACGATACCGGTGAAATGACGTAAGCTGCGGCTTTGTAGAAATGCCAGCGTGGTAGGGGTGCCAACAGTTCGTGGAAGAGCGCCCTCCTTTCCCCCTTGGTTTTTCACAGCGCCGTCCGCGTATCGCTCCGAGTCTGTTTCGAGGCTGTTTGCCACGCGTTCCTGTGTTCCCTATCATATTGCTCATAATAGTACACGCACTCAGCAGAAGATCAGCGACTGAGCGGCTAAACACGTTTTTCGGACGTTGCAGGAACCGTTGCCTTAAACCAGCGCTTGCCACGACGAACGTTGGAACGGACAAGGGAGCGATTAGATCAACTGGAGGCCACGTGGATCATCACGTGCGGTACACCCATCGAGACGGCCTACAAAAGGATATCGCCTCCTTTGGACTGCCGCACACGCACTCAGCTGCAGCAGCAGCAGCAGCGGAGCTGTCAGATGAGCGACTGAGTGGCTGAACACGTTTTTCGGACGTTGCAGGTTGGTACGTTCTCCTGGCCTCTTGAAGGCCTTTATTGTTCTGTTACGCTTCCTGCTGCTGCTGGGTGCACTTTGAGAGCAAACTTTGAAGTGCATGTGTGCTAGGTATAATGAGTGACATATGTCCTTCATGCGAAGGCAAGATTCATCAATCGGAGTCATGGCTGCTGTGTTCGGAATGCAAATGTACTTGTCATATTGGCTCATGTTCGGCAGTTACTGACGACGCCTACAAAAAGAAATCCGCGGGTGCTAAAACATATTGGACATAGGTAACGTGCAAAGTGCCGACGCGGGGCGCACAGTCCGCGGAAGTGCAGAATGGGGCAGTGGAAAAGAAGTGCTTCAGAGCTGGCGGAAATTCATCACAAGCTTACTGAACTACTTGGAATCAAAGTAAAGGTGAACTCCTTGTTGGGAATAAAAACAACTGTCGATAAAATCGAAGAATCGATGGAAGTTATGTCCAGTAAGTACGATGAAGTTCTTGCGCAGATGACAAAACAATCGTCAGAAATGTCAGAATTCAGAAAGCGGGTTATGAGGCTTGCAGCACAAGATAAACAAAAAGACGTGGAAAAACTTCAGCAGGAGCTGAAAGAGTTCGACCAGTACAGCAAGCGTCTCAACCACGAAGTGAATGGGTTAACTTATAACGAAAACGAAAATCTATTGGCGAAACTCCACAAACTGGCAACTGATTTAAAGCTTCCACAACTTTCTGAGTCTGACATTGAAGCCACCCACAGATTACTGTCAAGAAACGAAAGGACTCGAGACAAGCACAATACTGTGATAGTTCGATTTTCATCTCGCCAAACGAAAGGAAAATGGCTTGAAAAGAAAGGGGAACTGAAGAAATCAAAATCAGCTATATTCTTCCGGGAAAACCTAACGGCACACAACAAGAAGCTCTTCTGGCAAATAAAAAGTATAGCACTTGAAAACAATTACGATTTTGCATGGCACAAGAACGGCAAACTTTTCGTGCGCTGCAGCTCCAATGATAGGTTGATTAGAATCGCAACTGCGGAAGACCTTGAAAAAATACAATGAAGTGAAAGATAGGTGACCACAAGAGAAGACTGCTTTTTATTCGGAAACATGACAACCAACTACTATGACGCCGAGGCCTTCCAGAAAGTTCTTTCACTAAACAAAAAACAGTTATCCCTGATTCACCTTAATGCACAAAGCCTTCAAAATAAAAAAAAGAATCTGTTGACTTCCTTTTGAACAACTTGAATCACTGGTTTGACTTTTTAGCTTTCACCGAAACGTGGTCTACTGATAACCGTGATACCGTACAGTTTACGAACTACTGTTGTGCATCAATATGGAGGCAACATAAAGGGGGTGGTGGTGCATCGATTTATGTTCACGAGAACGTGAAATACAATATTTTTGAAGAGTACACTGTAATATGGACGCATTTTGAATCTGCTCTATATAGGCCACCTCCAGGAGCTATGACTAATTTTCTAGATTTCGTATCTGAAATGCTTGAGTACTGTGAACAAAATGGCGCGCGCGTAACTATTACAGGAGATTTTAACATACATACGCTGTCTTCAAGCTGCACCAAGTCTTGACCGAATGCTCTCTTTTATTTATGAAAATACACATCATGTAGCTACCAGGATAACACAGTTGACTGAAACTGCATTAGATTTATGCTTCACGAACTGTAAAAGTGAGGTTTGCGCAGGGGTTCAGACACCCGGAGTGAGCGATCACCTTCCGACTTTTGCATTTTTACCTGGGCAGCAAAACAACGAAGTCCAGTAAATCCTACCCATTATCGGAAAATAAAGCAAGAAAACATAAAGGGTTTCCAAAACGTTATCGCAGGAGAGAGCCGGAATGGTATTTACAATAACACTGATCCAGTGAGCGCCTACGACATATTCAGAACAAAGATAACAGAACTTTACGATCTAGCCCTTCCGTTCGTGGCATACAAAAAAACCAAGAAGGCAAGAAAACCATGGATTGATGCTACACTTCTAAAAAGGATTGAAGCAAGAGAAGTTATTCACTGAATTCATAAAATCTAAACGCCTAAAGTACTTGATGGAGTTTAAGCAGGTCAGAAATAAGCTAGCGTTTGAGATTAAAACGGCTGGGCTACTACGCCAATAAGTTTGCGAATACAGTCTAGTCCACTTATAACAATATCCAAGTGCCAATAAAATCCCATCTTTATAACCGATAATCGTTATAAGCGGGTCGAGAAAAAAAAAAGCCACAAGAGAGATCAAAACATTTTATTAGCATGCAAGTGAGGTAGTGCAACTACTCGTTTGCAGAAAAGCCATAGTCAGTCAGCTTTGACTGCTTCACGCGAAGCTGACGCACATCTTTTTCGAGAGCATCTAATTGCTCCACATAGCTGAGCGGGAGGTCCTTCGCGAAAATGAAGTCCCGTAGGGATTGTATCATTCGTTGGGCCTCGTGCGATGACGGTACCTGGGTAGGCTGCTCAGCCGCGTCGTCGTCGTCGTCGCTCTCACCGCTGTCCGCTGCACCACGCACACTCGCAACGATCGCCTCGTCACTGAGGCACTCGGACGTTTCCACACCATCGTCGGCATGGAGAAAATCGTCGAGACCCGACGCGTCTTCGTGTAGCGCGGACCATAACTGTGGCACCCCTTCATCGTCGGGTGCTTCCGTGGCCTCCCCTGGGATCGCTTCCTCCTCAGACGCAGTCGACTCGTTTTCTGAGGAGTGGACGGGATGCAAGGCGCGTCGCGTGCTGTCGGCGCCGAGTGCCGGCGCCAGCGCCGGCGGCAGCTCGCATTTTCGGCGCGCGCGGTAAGCGGATTCAATCGCTATATCCGATATCGCGGCTCGGGAGCATCGTAATAAGCGGGTTATTTTACCATAGAAAGCATACAAAATTGGACGGTGCAATCGTTGTCCATCGTTATATCCGATATATTGTTATAAGCGGTATCGTTATAAGTGGATTCGACTGTATACTGAATGATCAAAAAGCTACTTGGAACACTGTCAACAATCTTTTGCAAAACTAGAATACGAAGACCATTTCTCAGCTTCAAATAGAGGGCAGTTCTCATGCCGGCACTCAACTTGCCCATATGTACAATGGCCATTTCTTGAGATCAGGAGCTTCCGATACTTAAATTGGTGCCGTCCAGTCGTATAAATCGTATATTACAGCATGCATCCCGGAGTCTATTTTCCTAACTCCCACGGAAGAATCGGAAGTAGCCTTGCTGATAAAGAATTTAAATAACAATTCTGCTGTTGGCTTTGATGGTTTAAAGGCTGAAACCTTGAAAGCAGTTTCAGAGAATATTAGCGCACCCTTTTCCCACATCTGCAATCTTATCTTGAACGCTGGAACGTTCCCGGACAAATTAAACGTAGCTAAAGTGTCTGTTATCCACAAAGGTGGTGATGAAAATGACGTGGGTAATTAAAGGCCCATTTCTGTTTTGCCAATATTTTCCAAAATCATAGAACATGTTATATATGTAGGATTTGCAAATTTCTGTAGCTCAAAAAAAGTAGTAACAGAACATCACTATGGGTTTTAGAAGTACAAGTTTACTGAAAAAGCCCTACGTTATATTAAAGATAAAATAATCGATAATTTGGACAAAAACGCAACACAATCGGAATATTTCTTGATTTTAAGAAAGCGTTTGATTTTATTAAGCATGAAATTCTTCTACAAAATATTTCCCATTGCGGAATAAGGGGCTCGTCCCTTAATTTACTAAGAAGTTACCTTACTAATCGGTAGCAATATACTGATATGAAACACTCAAAGTCTCAAATGGGCAAAATAAATTACGGCGTCCCACAGGGCTCCATACGTGGGCCACTTCTATTTCGATTATACATAAACTATATTGTAAACGTACCTCTAACACCAGATATTATATTATACGCAGACGACATTGACGTATTTTTTTTAATGTCAAGATACCTCTAGTGTACAAAAACAAGCTAACCTTTGGCTTAACAATTTGTCTCTATGGCTGAAAATAAATCAGTCAGAATTAAATATCAAGAAAACAAAGTACATTATTTTTCAACCTGGAAACCCTCCTATTCTCCGTAACACGCAGCTGACATTTGGAGGAGTTTTGATTGAGCCAGTTCAGACTCAAAAGTTCGTAGGCGTCATTTTTCACGAAACGTTGAACTGGTGTAGTCACATAGATAAACTTCATACCCAGGTATCGCGGTCCAGTGCTGTAATTGGAAAAAATAGATGCTTTCTACCGTGAAATCTCGATATAACGAACTTCAGGGGACCGCGGAAGATTGCTCGTTATTCTGAAAGGACGTTGTAGCGAAAATCGCAATATATAAGACAACAAATAACATTTCAATGCCTAAAACGACCTACCTGTAGAGCTGTGCCTCCTTGAAATCATTTTTCTAAAAAAATGCGCAAGTTATCATGAAACAATGTACGTTTATTTAAAGTAGTTGGCAATTTTCTTCTGGTGCGTGCAGCACAAGCTTCCTAGCACGAAGGACTGTAACTCTTTCATATTCCTGTGGATTGACTCCTTGGCCGCGTGGTTTTCCCCGGAAATGGGCGATTTTAGTACGCTGTCCAGCACATCCGCAGTCGTTACGTGCTAGTCGCAGTCCTCGAGTGCTGCCGCGGCACCCTCAGAGGCATCGTCGTTCATACCGTCCTCACTCCCTTCTTCAACCTGAACGCTCATGCTCTGAAGATCGTCCTCTGTGGTCAGCTCCGCTGATGTCCGTGAAGATCCAGCAAGCAACCCCAGCAGCGGCGGAAAGTAGAAAAACTCGAGGTGGGGCGCGAGTAGCGCGGGCCGCGGCTTTCTAGATGGAGGAGGCCACCCATCCTTCATTTTTTTTCCCTTCTCCTCACCTGATGTTACCTCTCTCTCGCATCAGCTCGCGCATTCCGCGGAGCAAGTTGCGAGACGTCTACTTCTGCGCAGCGCTTTGCCGTGTCGTCTGCTAGCATACGGCTCCGGTTGCCGCGATTGTTTAACGCAAATCTAAGAATCTCCGGCGTTAAAAATATGAGACCGTTGTACTGAGGCGTTGTTAACATGGCACGAAACTAAATAAAACGATCGTTATTTTGAAAAGTTCGCTATTCTGACGTACGTAGTAGTGAAATAATTTTACATTAAAGCTATAAGCAGTCGGCGTAGGATTTCTTAAATGTCGTTAATCTGAAAAGTTCATTAATGTGGTGTTCGTTGTACCGAGATTTGACTGTACCCGTTTGGGTGACAAAGCAACTTTACTATGCGTTAGTTTATTCCCGCATACAATACTGCCTGTTAATGTGGGGCTCGACAACAAAAACAAATAAAAGTGCTATACACAGACTGCAAAAAAGAATGCTACGTATAATCGACATTGTTCCGCGTAGAACGTCTTCTGCTCCCCTTTTCCTTAAGCATGGAATGGTAACATTGAAAATATCTTTTATAAAAAGCTAGCGACAGTCATCTACGATCAAATCAAATCAAACGCAGATACATTCAATGATGCTTACTCCCGGAAACTACAAATGTATAACTTTAGAAGAACCACCTATTACAGTCAGAGGACTCGGACCAACTACGGTAGACAAAAGCTAGCGCACCTTATTCCTTCGTTTTTAAACTCAAACACCATGGCCACCGGCACAGTGAATGAAAGTCGATCACCAGCAATTTTCAAAAAAAAAAGATACACGCTTATCTACTCACGCTTCAAACATGATATTGTTTTTTTTGTTTAAGAATTGTGTATCTCGTGTCCCTTCGCTGAAACGCGCGGTAAATTTTTCAATTCCTCACTACTGTTCAAAACTGCGGTTTTGTTTTTACCGGCTTTTTAAAGGGCTTTTATGTGTAAAGAGTGCACTTATAGATGTGGATATATACCTTATCCTTTCTTCGCTATATATCTATACTTAGTGTATTTCATTGTATTTAATCTATGTATTTATGCTTTAGACAAACACACCGAGTGTTGTGCATTATTGTGGTCTGGGCGGGGATCGGTGCATTGTCAGGCATTCTTTTGCCTTTTCACCACCCTTTTCCATTCAACCACTGGATAAGTGATGTATGTTTGAAATGATGATGAATAAACTTCATACTTCAGGTAGGGCAGCGTCACACGTCGAACACCGGCCGCAAGTCACAGCTTCGCAGGTTGACTGTCAAGTCAATCCACCAAGTAGACAGGTCACACAGAAAACATTTATTGCACAGAGAGTTAACCATATATAAGCCAAACAAAAATGCCCTCATGGTTCGAGTTCGTGGGTGAGTCCTTAAATACGGTGCTTCTCAGTTTACCGTTGATGACTTCCTAGTTGAGGATGGAACCGTGGTGACCTTTGAAGTTTGTAGGCAGTGACCGCAGAAGGAGCCGCCGAGAGGCCAGGGTGCTGCCGTCGGGAAGTGCTTGGCGAGTGGTCCAGCCCAGTGATGTGCTTTGCGAGGAATTTTTCCCTTTGCAGGGAATTTTCAGCAGTAATTTTGGCGAAAAGGTTATTCAGAGAATTATTGAACGCAGAAATGTGAACTTTTCTTCAATGTACGGAACATCACTGGTCCAGCCCGGAAGCCCAGCCAGATGCATCCAAAGTCTCCACACGGTGTCTTGTGGTCCGAACTTTAATGCGTGCAGAACCATAAGCGTACACACTACCATTTTTTCAGCAGAAGGACATGAAAGTTTACTCATTCTACATCACATTCTTCAAAATCAAATTCAAGAGTCCATTATCTATAGAGATTCTCTGAGCGTTGCTCTTGCACTATCATCTTACAGGTCCTGTCACATGGTCAATCGGGTTTTTAATGCCATAATGTTCGCGTGTGACAAAAATCCTCAACTGCTCCTTTGCTAAGAACCAGTCGGGCTTGTTGGTTCATGTTGAATGTTTACAGCGCAGACACACGAGGGACGAAGAAGGACCTTAATGTGTCTGCGCTGTAAACATGTGGTCCTTTACTGTATTCCGGGCCATGCTGGGATCGCTGGCAACGAGTTGGCCGACGGAAGGGCCGCCGCGGCTGCTTCTACAGGAACACAGCTTACATAACAACACTACCACTCACGGCTCACATCAGACAGCATCTTCGTCCCGAACGGCAAGCACGGTGGAGCGAGCAGATGTACAATAAATTACACGTAATAAAACCACACTTGGGACCATGCACAACTGAATAACACAAGCGAACAAACGAAGCTGTCATATGCAGATTACGGATAGGCCACACACATGCAGCACACTCACAGCTGCTCACTGGCTCTCAAAGACCCCTCCCTGTGCAGTAGGTGTGCAGAACATCTATCCCTAAATCACATTCTTATAAATTGTAAGGCACTCAACACAACACGACATGAACACTTCCCGGAACTCTGCAGACAACATATTCAACCATATCCGTCATTCTGTTTAGCCGATGATCCCATCGTTTCCATTAGGTGCATTTAAAGTATTTATTACAAGTTAATTACTTGCAGCAAATTTAACATTACATGTAATCACAACTCTGCCGACTATCATATTAGGTGCGTTTAAAGTATTTATTACAAGTTAATTACTTGCAGCAAATTTAACATTAAATGTAATCACAACTCTGCCGACTATCATGATCGTCCGACAAAAACCGACTATCATTATCCGACTTACCATTATTGACCCATTTTAATTTATATGCCAATAATATATTCTTTATTCTTTTCGCAATCTTTGCCCTTTTATGGTCTTGCGCCATAAAAAGACAGTCATTATCATCATCATGCAACGAGGTTGGGGGGGGGGGGGAGAGATTTACCGCTTACTCGTGACGCCTGCACGCGTACGCCCTTCAGCTGGCTACTCTTCCCCGAAGGCATGACCGAATACGCCGACAGCCCTGCAGCCAGCTTACCACCATGGCTGATGCCGGTTTTTCTGGCTGAAAGCTGTCGTTATATGCAATGTGTGTACGCTAGTGAAGCTCAGTGAACGCTGATGGTTAGCAGGCAATGCCGTTTCCTAAATGGTGGAGCACTGACGCTCATGGCAAGCACCTAAAGCCATCGACACCAGCGGCGCTCTGAAATCCTCTGTTAGACGGAATATAAAGCTTATAATCTCAAGCTGTGAAGGTTTTGTTTAGGCACATCGTTAAAAGCTCTGAAAATCGTTCTACTCATACACCTGTGCTATTTTGAAACGTGACGGAACCGTACTTGTCGGTGCACTCTTCAACACAAGGTAAAGTTCCCGATGCGTTAAAGAGTAAAAAAAAATATTTCATATTGAATGAGCATGCCATATAGCTTTTGTCATTAGATGCCTTTAAAAACTCAATGACTTTGTCCGATTTTCGCAATTTCTTGTACTCGGAAACGGTTTAAATTTTTAGGCAAAAACACCGCAATGCAGTTTTTCCAAGTTCCATTTTCAGATACAATTACCCTTAGAGGGATATCTACCTTGTGGGCTTTCGCACTGAAGAACTTATCCAGGCTCAAACGATTTCTCTAGGGATTTTGAGAGACCACCAAGATTTAACTTTTTACTTATTTTTTTGCCTTTTCTCTGACTTTTTTCAGGGAAATGTTATCTCGGAATCTGAAGGCTGACAAAATAGCTTATTTAGCTTTTGATTTATGGAGCTTTACTTCAAAACAAGAAAGCCCCCTTATTTTTCCGAGAGTAGGAAAAATAGCGCGTTGGCCAGAAGACCGAAATTCGCCGTCGAACCAGAAAAGACAGCGCCCGAGCTGCTCAGCTTGGTGAGGCAAGTATCTTGGCTGGCGAAGCAGAGTCCGACAAGTGCGTGTCTGAAGTTGTGGACGTTCTCTTGAAGTGCCGACAAAACAAACGTGATGCAGGCGGAGTCGTTTTTGGAGACCAACCCGCTACCCTTGCTACCCTCGTACAAAGAAGGGGGCTTTATGCTGCTTCTACGCTACTTCAATTCATGAAGGAAGCTCACACTTTTACAATGATGGAGCAAGGTAGTTGCGGCAGCAGCGAAAAAGCAAATCGGCTGGCATAGTGGACTTAAAACCGTCGTGATGGTCGTGAAGGTTGCGTACCGCTTCGCTACCTTCAAGTCTTACGTGTTAGTAAGACGCGTTAGTAAAACGCGAAAGTGTTCTATTCCGAAATTCACGAAGATATCATTTACGTCATATCCGTCATGGAAGTGACGCCAGTACAAAGCAAACGGCCTGCAAAGGGTGCACCCCTGCGCACAGTGCCTTTTTGTGGGGAAGCACCTTTATACTATAGCGTACCTGATACTTCGGGTTGTTCGTTTTCGGGTTTTATATTTTAAAACCAAAGTGTTTTATGCCTGAATACAGCACGATTTTCTTGACGTCATATCCGTGACGGAACTGACTCCAGTACACGTTTGCCGAAGCGACCCACCAGCAGGACGTCGCTCGCCAAGCACACCCGCAAGACAACCGCCGACCTCAAAATCATGCTCCGCTGCAGATTTCGCTGCACATTTCACTTTCGTATTTCAGCGATTCCTATGACAGAGGAGTCAACCACAGTTCTTTTTTTATTACGCTACGCACACTACGGCGAGCAACAACTGCTCCGCTGCCTAGCTCCGCTGCCTAGCTCCGCTGCCTAGCATGCCAATAAAAGCGCAGGAAAATGGGAGCACTAGCTAGCCTCGTTGACGAGGTTGCTGCAGCGTGGTGCCGCGCCCCCAGCACGGCGATGGTCGCTTCCGTGGTAGCTTGCGTCCGCCCTCTTGGCTGTTTCCAAGCTCCGTGCGTGATACGGTGAGATTGCTGCAAGGGAGAATGAACTTTCATGCTAAGCACAGCAGGCGGGCGCAGTGATGTGTAGTAGCGAGGGGCTTCCACAGATTGATGAGCGCTTGAACTTCCCGCCAGTTGTTTCCTTCGTGCGCTGTTTCACAGCCGGTCTCCTTTACTCCCGTGCACCGTGCTCCCGCGCGTAGCGTCCCCGAACCATGAGTTACAGCGCACTCGCCGACCTGGTCTGTTTTCATATGACTCTGGTAGGCCTTCAAGAACGCTTACTGCTTGCTCGTTCTGCTGGCCGCTAGCGCACTCTGCGACGCGTGGGATGCAGAGTAGACCATTAGGCACGCAGTGCGTCACGGCAAACAGGGCCGCCGGTTTCTCACACGGCGTGGCCGTTCGGGAGATCGTCAGCTCACGATAAGTTCCGTACACCGGTCCATTTGCTGGTTACAAAGTAAGAAACTTTTCTGCGCTCGAGCATTACACTGGGCGAAGCCAAAGACAAAGAAAAAAAAATTAAAGCCCTTTTTAAGAGAAAGATGATTAAAGCGCCAAGCTTTCTCCCATCATCCCATGTAACCTTTGTCATAGTCCAAGTACAGGATCCAAACTGTTTCGACAGTTTCGGAATGGCGAATCAGATAGACGTCGGCTTCATAACGTGGGAGACCCAGGTTCGATTTTGACCACTGAAAGCATTTTTTTCTTGACGCGCTTGACGTGACTTTGTGGAAACTGTGGCGACCGGGCGGGGGCACCCGATCCGTTCTCATTGTCGATATTCGCCATTGTCGATATTCGCAGGTTGCCTGAATTAATCTTGGAGCCTCGTCTACGGCATTGCGGAGTATAAATTTCGAATTTCAAGTAGCACTATCAGGAGCGACCCATTGTACTGAAAAAGTGTGGTAGTGCGGACTTGTTGGTGCACAGGGAAAATTTAAACAACAGCGCTTAATCGGGACAGATGAGTGACATGACAGGGGGCCCTACTGTCCCGTTTAAGCGCTGTTGTTTAAATTTTCACTCCATTGTACATTTTGACAACGATGAGTGAGTAATCGTGAAAGTACTTCTAAATAAAAGTTTCCCTTCGCACTGCGCTTTTAAAGCACTACGGACTACGCTTTTAAAGCAAAGCTTTCTACCTCTACCAGCAAACGGTTCCTTCGTGGCGTGCAGGACACCAAACTTCTAACGCGGCTGAAAAGGAGGAGGGAGGTTTGCACTCACACGGCACAGTGTAGATTGCGCGGCGAACGCGCGCTCTGCGTTCTCTGCGCGGCGACCGGCGTGACGGTGGGAACCATGGCGGGAGCCAATCCATCGGCTTCGCCGTCTGCTTTAGCGACGGTAGTTTTAGGTTTGTTTTGGAGCAGCTTCGTGTCCATTGCCCGCTTCCTTCGAACAGCTTGATTAACTTGTTCGACAGCACCTTCTGGGTAACCCGGACCCGACAGAATTGAGTGGACGTACGGCAAAGATACACTAAGATTGGTTTGCAGGGCGAGAAAACAAAATGTAGATACCACGTACAGACATCTGGCCGCTAGAGAAAAGCTACATTTTGCTTACTGCTAGCCAAGAATGGGACTCCGTTTTGTAATTGATGAATACCGATTCGGTTGGGTTTTAACAGGTATTACAAACGGCGAAAGGAGCAACTGGTTCTGATCAATAGCGATTATAAAAGTTCTCTCAGCTTGCTGGCAATTCTGAAACTTGCTACTAACTAGTTTCAATCGGTATAAATGGGAGTCACTAAGGTCACATGCCGAATTGTTTCTGTGTTTGCGCTTGTGTCGCGCGGTGAAGTAGCTCCGAGCTAGCACATCAGGATGGCTAGGTTACGCTGTCTCACCCTTCGAAAGACGCTCCTCTCGGTTTTCTTTCTGCCGACCGACGGCGGGCTACAGCGACGGCGTCCGTCACCCCCGCGAATTCCAGTTAACGGCTGGTTGAATATCTGGTTTCTCTTGTTGCAGAACCACGTGTGTGAATTCAAGTGACGTCGCATGGGAAATGGATGTGGGTGCCGTTTAAAGCTTTGCTTTTCAACGAATTTCACAGCGTAGATTGGAGCGAAATTTTTTAGTCGGGCACAGAAACGTACAGAAAGCTTAGAGAGTGGCGGCGCCTTTTCACACCTGACCTCAGAGGCGATGTGGAAAGTCTGAGTGATGGGTGACCAAGTTTGAAGGGCTTTTCACCGTGCCTTTTTATGACACCTTCTATCTTCCCTTGTCATTTAACTGGGCTACACTAATAAATTCTGTGCACAGTGCGCAGTTACTGTCTATTACCCCCCCCCCCCCCCCCCCCCCCCCCCCCGCAGGCGCCACGTGGCGAATGTGTACCGAGTGTCGATTTCGAGGCCCAGCGGTCGAGTACTTCTTTATCGGTTGGGGGTGTTAAGGCAAGATAATGTACTGCGTACACCATGGATTTCCATGTGGTTCGTTCATCTGTAAGCCTTACATCAAGCCTTACAGTGGCGCTCTAGAGTGGGTCCACATCACGCCGTTTTAGTTTGCATGTTGTTATTGCGGCTCATTGCAACTGCGTGGCAGCATGCATTGCGCTAGCTCGCGCGAGTCTTTAATCAAGCCGGGTCTCTCCTTGCAGGCCTCCTGCTCCCGCCAGCCGCTTCGACCATCGTGCTGGGAACAGCGCCGCGCGCGGGCTTTCTGACGTCGGTGTGCAGACAGGGCTGCTGCCGCGCCTCCAGCGGGCGCCGCAGCACTGGTAAGAAGAACGACAGTTCGTTCCATTCCGATGTAGAAATAGTGGACTTCCAGGCTGTGGTGGAGATTACGACCTTTAATTTGCGAAGAAGGGAGCGCGCCATGTTTAGGCAGTGCGGCAACTTGTTCCGCTCTGCTGCACCGAAGCTTGCGCGTATACAAGCTTAAGCGCTATTTCGAAAGGTGACCCTTGGTTGGCGGGAGTTAGTAAGCGCAACCGCTCCACGCTCGCGGCAGCCCTTGGAAAAGTGCGCTAGGCAGAGCTCGACAGGCTGTCCCGGCTGGTCGGAGGACCAAGGACCCGGCCGGCTCGCATGTCACGTTTGCTTCATGGCTGATTGAGTCACGCGCCGGCACTTGCAGCGTCGTCTTCAATGGAGGTATTTACAACGGTGTAACTGATTAAGAAGGGGCTACCACTCATGTCCCAGTTGCTTTCCGTGCTGTACATCCAAAGAAATGTGGCGGAGGTGAAATGTCAGTGCAGTCTTCCTTTAATTATTTCCGACTGCACTGCTTTGAGGCGCAACCGCCATTAAACGAAAAAAGTCGGTGTCCTGAGGTCCGTTACCTAAGAAAAGCGCGGCCAGAGGCTGCCATTAATTTTCGCTGAGGCTGCATGTAGCCCAAACCACGGCTGCTTGATGGAAAGCAGGTCTGGTCCGCCAAATGCGCCTCTCCGCCGGCGACTCCGTTAGTTTCCCCTCCCGCTACAGCGTCGGACATGGCGCTGATCACCGGTGAAAGAACCGCGACGGCCGCCGGCCGCAAGAGCTGCGTCTACGCGTTCTGAGCTTCCGCGTTTGTGTCCGACCGTAGTTACTAACGTCGTAATTTTTAAGCTATTGTGGTGATCCTGAGCGTCGCAGAATAACCACAATTTCCGAAGTACACACAGCGCTGCCTTTATTTTCCTCTTAGCGCGACTGGCAGCATGAATGTGTATTGTAGACGTGTATTGTACGCTGATCATTTCTTCAACATTTTTCCGAGTATTATTCGTGCGATGTTTGCACGTCAATGGTGCTTTTTCAAAGAGCTCTGACGAATTCCGTTGATGTTTCACACGGTGTGTGATCATCCAAAGACGAACAGGGAAGGCCACCGCCTCTGTTATTTGTGATGGGCAAAAATTACATAAATTGGAGATGCTGTGGTTTATTTCCTAAGTTTATCTTACTGCGCGTTTTACAACTGCGGCTAGATTTTTTCCCATCTTTCTTTAATTGCGTTTTTTCAAAGTCCTCAAATGGCCCCTTGGATTGCTTGCTTTGTGATTTGTCAAGTTGACGGCCCCAAATTACGACGAAGCAGATTTGATTAGAATAAAATTGCTGAAAAACGTTAACGGGCAGAAATGAGGCTACATTCAACATAATTCTCTGTGGTCGCTGAAAATTTCCGTAGTACCTAATACCTCCCAAGAGGCCCTCTCAAAGCTTTTGAACGGGGTTTCTATCGAGTATCGCATTGTCTTTATAGCGGTTGCACTTGTGAGTGAGTAGTCAACTGGCAATTGAAAGCTTCCGTGTAGCGCAGGTACACGGAAGCTCTGCCCTACGCGGTAAATCAGTTCGCTCATACAAGAAGAAAACATGTCTGGAAGGAGGCTTTTGTGACAAGTTCAGTGTATTCCCCCGAGAGTCGTCGACATCACCAGCCCGGTTTGCAAGCAGGGACCCCAAGAAGCTTCCCTAGTTTCATGGACGCGGTTCTGTCAGTGCTGTTGCTGCACATCATCATCTGGCAGCCTGCGAGGTGGAGAAGCACGGAATCGCAAATAAAAGCGTGCATATTTTTTCTCAGTTCTAAATAGGCGAGAATTTTGCCGTTCCTTCCGAAAATGTGCGTATTGGCTTGCACAGCCGGAAAGTTCGTGGACGTGGCTGCAGCTAAGTGCGATTTTGGGAGGTATGCGGGAACCCCTCCAGTGGATGTTCGGTTTCAACTGCACTTTGCATTTACTGCACACCAGCGGCAATGTTTGGTGGAAAGGTGTTTCTCAAGCTAATATTATTTATTTTTTTATTTGTTATAGTGGATATGTACATACATAAAGATGCAACGCAAGCAAGAAATAACAGACGTAAACAATATGCAACCTACACTAATACGCTAATGTAATTCCTAGTCAGCACCACCGGTCAGCATCTTGGGATATAAAACTGGCGGTTCGCACATATAGCTGAAAATTGAGGAAAAGTGAAGCAGGGGGAGTGTGTCGAAAAACGAGGGACGTACTTAGAAACTTTGGGCGACGACTCAATGCCCCTCAATCACACCACCACGTTTGCGGAAAGAACGGCCCACCATAAATTTAATGTTTTCGTGAGGACACACCACAGTGGATCGCAGGAGGGATGAGGCACATCCTTCAGACAGACAAAAGCTACGCGGGAGCTCTGGCGCGAGAACGGGGTGGAAAGCCAGAGGTATATATAACGACCCAGAAAAATAGAAGCCAGAAGGAAGAAACACGCACTTCCGTTGTCATAGTCACGTCAATCTCATCACAACCTCAACGTACATTTTCCAGGTGTTTGAAAACATATTTACTCAATATATACTCAGATAACTGAATTTGTTTGTGCACCTTTTACCTTCTGGTTGTATACTTTACTCCGTATTTAACTTCGAATGTTTGCCTGTTTTCAATTTTGTGATTGCTTAGAATTTTATGGGTTGCTGTACGCTAACCTGATCCCGATGTTTGTAACATTTGGATTCGTATTCCTTTAGTATTCATCTAGTATTGTACAGTTTCTAATTTTTGTGTCTCTACCTTGCACATCAATATATAATGTTATTATCAACTAGAATTCCTCAATTATCGTCGTCTGGCATTGACATGTTAATGATTTTAATTTATTTTTGTGTATTGTGTTTTCTCTGCCACCACAATAACTAAGTCCTGAACATTTCAGCTAAGAGGTCCTCCTGACAGTTTTTAATTCTGGACCTCCTTCTGTACTAACATCAATTGCGCATTGTGTAAACATTTATTTAATCCAACTTGAAACCTTGAAGAACAGATGGCGTTGCACGCCTCATTTAGAAAAAAAATATTGCCCCATAGGATTTGGGAATAAAAAAGGTGACTATGGGACGTAGGAAGCAAAGAAATGTTATCACGTCCGAAGAAGCTATTCAGAAGTTAGAAGAGGTAATGCAAAACAGAGAGGAGAAAAAAAGCTTCTGGTGGTGAAGGCTCCAAAGGATAAACAACCCCAAGGCAGGGCAGTGGGCATCGAGGAGGACATTACCAAAGATGGCATTTCAGGGGAAATTCTTGACGGAACGACCTGCGAAGAGAGAGACATCCTGGAAAACCACGGGGGTAGAAAATCAAGAAGAAACAGCTATCATATAACTCAAGGTACCGGCATAAGTAGCCAACAAGGGCGCACACATGTGAACGTCGGCTGGACAAGGTATGCTCTTTATGACAACACTTACACACCAAAGTGTCGTCGATGCGCCAGCTACGGGCACACCGAAACCCGATGCAGTCCGATGCTGCAACTGCGGATAGAACCAGCACTACAAGCATTGTGGGACAGGAGTGCGCTACTGCTGGATCGGTGGTGAAGGAGAGTATGCAGGCTCGGCAAAAACTGCGGCCACTCTATGATGTCAAACAGGTGCCCTAAATCATCACCATCATCATCATCATCACCAGCCTATCTACGCCCACTGCCTGGCAAAGGCCTCTCCCATAAATCTCTCATTACACCGGTCCTGTGCTAACTGCGACCAATTTATCCCTGCAAACTTGATATCATCTGCCCATCTAACTTTCTGCCGCCCCCTGCCACGCTTGCCTTCTCTAGGGATCCACTCTGTTACCCTTAATGACCAACGATTATCTTGCCTTCGGATTACATGCCCTGTCCACGTCCATTTCTTCTTCTTAATTTCTACTTAAGATGTCCTTAACACGCGTTTGTCCCCTGACCCACTCCGCTCTCTTCTTGTCCCTTAATGTTACACCTATCATCTTCCACTCCATTGCTTGTGGAGTCGTTCTCAATTTAAGTTGAACCCTCTTAGTGAGCCTCCAAGTTTCTACCCCGTAGATGAGTACTATTAAGATGCAGCTGTCATACACTTTCTTCCTCAGGGACAGTGGTAGGCCGCCATTAATTATCTGAGAATGTCTGCCGTATGCACTCCAACCCATTTTTATCCTTCTTATTATCTCTGCCTCATGGTTGGGATCTGGGGTCACAACTTGGCCTAAGTAGACATAATCGCTTACCACTTCCACTGCCTCGCCCCCTATCTGAAACCTCTGCGGTGTCCCGAGGTTATAGATCATTACATTTGTTTTCTGCATATTAATTTTCAGGACCACGGTTCTACTCTGTTTGTCCAGTGCGGAAAGCATGCTTTGCCCGAAATATCAAAGGTGCTTTCAATATCAACGAACTGGATATCAACGAACTGGAAATATCAACGAACTGGAAAATATCAACGAACTGGAGCAAATTCTCGGCAGGCTCACGTGAACGTGGCAGGAAGGTTGACCAAAAAGTTGGGACTGCTTTTGTCGGAGGCGCCTGTGGCTGCTACGGCGTACAACTTCGGTCCACGTAAGAGCTGTACGTGGCGGCCGTTCTTCAATGCCAGTGGAGTCATCGGATAACTTTCGAGGACCAGAGTCTTCGTGCCCTGTTTCCAGGTCCGCAGGGTGATGGGAGCAATAGTGTGGAAGCGCTGCAGACATTCAGTGGCTGGCAATGGCCGGGGAATCCATGGTGAAGTCTAGCCCGGCGCGCGACCAGGCCTAGGCTTAGCGCAGCGGGGAGGCCCAGCGCACCTACGCACGCTTCGCCGGCAGGAGCGGAGTGGTGGCGTAGTGGCACTGCGGGGTGGGCGTACCCGTCGTGGCGCTTAGCCGGCTGCCCACCCCGCTTTGGAATTTTAGAGAGCCGGAGAAGGCGAAAAACTCACAGCAGCGTCGAAAAGACTCTCCCGTTCAGGACATCTCGGGTACCCAGGCTGGATTGATACGTTTGTCAGCCTTACTGGAGTGGCGTCCGCTGCCGTGCGGCACCGCGGCATAGCCGTCGCAGCCTCAATAAACGGTGGCTGGGCCACGCTGCCTCATCGGCCGCCTACAGCTCAACAAATCATTTGTAGGGTTTTATTTTAGAGAAGCTCCAATGCGTCACGTGAGAATTTTTGTTGTATATAGGCGAAACATATGTAGTAGAGAGCAGACTTACTGCTGTCTAACAGTGGCGCAAGTGCACGAGCATCGAAAGAGCAACACATGAATAAATGCGAAGATTGGAGAGGTTTGATTTAAACACTAGCGGTAGTACCCGGCGGTGCCCGGGTGGGCCATTATATTGCGGACAGCAATGGGTATAACACAAGTTCGTTTATATTTTAGTCGCCATATTAGGCTACTTCATTGGGAAATGGTACACACTCGGGAGCGCCTGCCTGCTGTCAGTACATGCGCTCCAACTGCAGGCGCGTCGTGGTAATATGAAACGACTGGCACTCGAGTTTTACTGCAACTCTCGCTAAACAAATTACACCAAGATGGCGCGCTCGTGCGAGTGGATCAGTGCGTGAAAAAAAATTTGAGCTGGCGAAGTAGGAGTGGTTCCCAATTTCAGAAAGCCATGTGATGAGTGGGCAGCTTTCACTCTGGAGGAAGTATTGTCTGGACATCCAGATCGCTGTTAGTCACCAGGTTCTCCCACAGCTCAAGGTTGGCAAAAGTTCATGGAAGAAGGAGGAGCTTGGTTTGCTTGCACTCTTAATATGATACGAGTATGAGTTCAGGTTGAAAACACAACTTGAAGTCTGCCCGAGATTGCGCTGGGAGCACATGATGGAGGCCGGCTGGGTGAGGTGTATTCTTCCTCGTTGGAAGTGCTATCTCAGAAGATATGAACGATGCTCATCGGTACAGTTTTATCATAAGTAACATGGGCTCCTTACGGGAGGCACGGGGCTGCAAAAAGTCCCAACAGATGCTGAGGGCTAACCTTTGCGCTTTTTACTGGTACATCTTTTTTACATTTATGTTATATGATACCAGCTCCTACCGGAAACGCGTAGTTGCCGAAGGTGTCAACAGATGGCGACCGCTAAGCGAACGCGGGAAAACTCTAGTGAATTTTACGTTCAAAAGGATGCAGATTAAAAAATCTCGCTGGCCTTCTTATGCGCATGTTAGGACAAAATCCTGAAAGTTGTTTTTGGCAATTTAATGGGTAACATTTTCAAGAAAAAACAAATGGGAGATGCCAACTGGCTGTGTGGTTATTTACGAATGTGTAAAAACAGTGTTTCCCGAAATCCTGCTTGCCTCTATTAGGAGGGTGTCATTGAAAAATGTTGTAGAACAGTGTTAAGATAAGTGAGCGAGTTGCCTATCTCAACAAAAACCAGTTCGATATCTGAAATGGCGGGCGGTAAAAAAATTATCTGAAAAACAATTTTACCGCTTTTCACTCTCTTCATGGTGAAATTTTTCACATTTTCAGAAACATGGACCTCCAACATCGTAATCAGAATGTGCCCTTGAAATCTGTAGCAGTTTAAAAGAGTAGTTTGGCTAGACGTGTACATAACCTATTAGGCCTTTTTGGCTCGTCAGCCGTGTCATTTGTAAAAAGCAATTTGGCCCTTTTAGCGGCGTCGCAGGGCGAAATCCTTAAAAACGTTTCTGTGCATTTGTATGAGTAACATACGCTAACAAAAATCAGTTGGATAACTGAATCGGTGAAAGGTTTATTTGAGAATCTTTAGAAACACCATTTTATTTCCCGAATGCGGAATCACCTCGCGGGTGTAGGTTAGGGCGAAATCCAAAAACTACTTTTTAGATATTCGTAAGGGCTACATATACCAGCAAAAATAGCTTCGATCTGTGAATCGGTGACCGAGAAAATCACGAATTCGCCAAACCACAATTTCGCCCTTTTCCTCGGTAAGGAGTGCAATTTCTGAAAAGCCCGCCTTAGTGAGCACCTACTGAATGACGCAAATAAACTTGTGAAATTTCAAGCCTCTAAATCTAACCGTTTAGGCTGGGCGTTGGTGAGTGAGTGAGTGAGTGAGTCAGTCAGTCAGTCAGTCAGTCAGTCAGTCAGTCAGTCACTCGGGCACTTCTTTTTATAGGTACAGATTACAGCTGAACACGTCACCAAAAGGGAACTTTGTAGCAATCGAGATGTCGTATGCCAGGAACGTGGTCGCATGAAAATTAATTATTGAAACTTCCCATCGTGCAAACGTAATGGTACTTCCCGAAGCGTTCGGTTTAGGCAGTTACCTGCTTCGTTTCACGCAGTCGCCAGGAGGGTGCCTTGTAATCAGACAGCCCTGTCGCTTCTTCGGTTGTTTAAACGAACGTTTAAATAAATATCGGCGTGCTACGTGGGACTTAAACGCCATGCCCTGGATGCCCTAGCCTTAATTTGACAGGCGGGAAAACGTCCGGGTGATCAGTTTTCGTGCCTAAGAGATGTCCATGGAGCTAAAATGAATGAAAGGCGTGCAACTGAGAATGGGACGAATTTTCTGCAAACTTGCACCACTCCAAAATGAGGCTGGCTGCTTAGGAGGCATGAGTCGATGCTGTCGAATTTGGAAAGAGCTTTTCACAACGGCTGCAGCAGCCGCTGTAACCGCGGTGCCCATGCCGGGGGCTGTTACGATGGGGACGTGCAACGGCCTGTGGCGCTGAGACGTGCAGGGTGCCTGTTAAAGAGAAGTGTTATCGATTGCGTGTTTGTTGCCTTGCACGCCGGAAACACGGGTTGTGCGACAGCAACACGAAACTGAGTCATGAGCGCGCGTTCAGGAGCGCGCTACTGTGGCCTAAACAGGCCACCACCGGCACGTGCCCCGAGCGAGCGGAAATGAGCCGTCCAAGACAGCCGCGGGCTGCGCGGCAGTACACGTGTAACGGCCTTGCCCTCGTACGGCGGGAAGCGTCGAGCGCCCTGCCCAATCGGTATCGAGGCATGCCGTCAACGCCGCTTGTACACCCTGCGCGTGTTCCGGTGGGCAGCGCCGTCATTAAGTGAGCCGGGCCTCTTGTGGAGTGGTCAGGCGGCAGCCGTCATAACGGAGCGCAGCGGCATTTTCCTGTCAAGTTGTTCCTCCACGAGGGCAAGGCACGGCGACGCGGGAACACCCTCGTCGTCGTTTTGCTGGACACGATCCGATTGTCCAACACGAAGTGGCAGCCCGAATCCCCAAATGCTGAACTTTGGCTTGGTCACGTGGACAGCCGTTGCTGCGGGCCCTGTCTACCTCTGGGCTGAAAGCTCACCGAGATCGGCGAATTGTTTACGTGTTAGCTTACGTCGGTTCCAAAAACGCTTGACTAAGGAGAACAAGCATATCTTTAGGCAGAAGAAATTCTGAGGGGACACAATGCCAAGGCGCCGACTGCAAACCTGTTACGCTGATTATAACCCAAAGCAGTGCGTACCAACCAGCCGCCTTATTTCTAACCTTCAGTTAAAGAAAGAATTATATTGGGCGAAATAAAAATGTGACGAAAATAAGGCCCCAGGATTTCCTAGGCTTCCTTGAGGAAGGCAGAAATACGGCACGGGCGGACAGGGCCATCCTTTTGGAGCGCGCTTTTATAAAGTACTGGCACCAGCATTCGATTACTAAACCTTGCCTAATTCTCTTCATAAAATTTCCACCATGCCTTCCCGCCGTTATGAGCGTCAAACGTCGCTCTGAACCAATTTTAAATTATTATTAGCCACACAGATTCGAGTGGCCCGGAAACTGCGCGGCTCAGCTGATCTGTGACGAAAACCCCACTGTGTGGCGTAGAAACGTCTTGCTGGTCAAACTCGATGTGCTCTGTCCCTTCCATCTCAGCGAGCGACACGCATATTAGCGGGGAACGAAAAGGCCAAGCACGTGCACGGCAAAAGTACAACAGAAAGAAAACGTGTTAGCGGGTCTTGCTGCGTCTGTCGTATTGTTTCGCCCCGCCGGCCCCCAAACTCTGGGAAGTTTCAAACGGGCTGAACGCGGAGGAACTAATCTCTAATTGTGTAGTGGAAAAGACGGTTGGTGAAAAGCTGCTGTGCTCGTTTTTTAAGTCAATGACAAGGATGCCACCTTGATTGTAGAGAAAAATGTGATGCCATGTTGTTTCAGAAGCCCCGCTCCTGTCCTGGGTTTCAGCGGCCGAAACCAAAAGTGATGCGGTGAATGGCGCTATTCGTCATAATCGACAACACGTTTATCACTCTTACTTCGGGCGTAATCTTTTATGAGATTTCACGTACACATTGGATCAAAATAGGTCCTAAAAACACAATTTTGATGTCACTTTCTTTCAGTCTGAACACTCAGGCTGCGATATTCCTTGTTTGGATAGCGAGGCTTATCCGCTAGCAGAAGTTTTCAGGTGGCAGTATAGCGCTTTTGCAAGACGGGTAGGCGTTACTCCGACCATGCTTTCATCAGCATCTCTTGGCCCACTTTCCCTCAAAATTAGCCGAAAGTCAAATTTTTGGCGGACAAGAAGCACGCAAAATTGGAAGCTTGCGAGAGTTTACCATCGTAATACATTGAGTTGACGGAAAGCGCAGGCTAACGTTGGCACAGGGGAAGAAAGCAAAAGCTTTGGCTAGTCTAGATTTTTGTTTTCCTCTTCTGACCCCGTGTTAGTTTGCGCTTCCCGCCAATGCAATAACAGGCAAGCGAATCTCACAGACTTTTGTCATGTTAACTAAAGTGCGGTAGTCGTCGCGCTGTTCGAATTTTTCGTGCTGTAAGGAACAAAACAGAAAACTATTTCTTGTCACTCTCTGAATGCTCTCAGTGATGTGCGGATTTGTCAGGTAATCTTCAGATAGGGTATTTTATTATCGATATATCGAACTATTTCGCAATCCCCTTGGAGTTCGATATATATCCGTGTTCAACTGTACTGTGACCTACACAAAAAACTTTTTTACGCCCTTTTAGCCGAAAAGGGTGTATCAAAGTGGAAACAGGGCGTTGGGAGGCGTTTACACCCTTTTTCTTGAATCTCAACACCCTTTTCCTAGCTCTACACCCTTTTTGTGTGAAAAAAAGGGTGTTGATCAACTTCAACACCCTTGGTTTTTCTTAGGGTGTTGAAGGGTGTGCAAAAGGTGTTCAGCTGTTCATCGAATAAGGTCATGCTTGGATTCATAAGCCACAAGCAACAGGCTGCGGATCCCACCAGTGCCAGTGGCAACACCGGGGTCAGCATGTGCTGCTCCGATGCCCCGGAAGCAGACTTGTAGACAACCAGCCTATCGAGGAAATCTCTAACGGATTGGGGGTCATCGTATCCCTTGTATGTCGGGACGGCCTGCTGTGGTCGTGTCGTTGTCGGTTCAGGAGGCAAGTTAGACGCTGAGTAACGCTGTCACAAAGGCTCGCGACTGTGTCCAGCATTGAACACAATCTACCTTGCTGGTCGGCCATCTCCGGGGCAGCGTTACCTTCCTTTGCTGCCTGGGAATTTCTAATGGTGGTTACGGAGCGAACTTTTATGATTTGGTTCTCACCTGCACTCATCGTTCAGAAGCAGAGAAAAAAACAAACAAACAAACAAAAAAATCAGTTATGTTCCTCTGGCGTGTGCTACACGCACGACGGATTTAACTTTGCGCAATACCTCATCGGGTACATCATTGCACCGAGCGAAGGAAGTGTGATCTTTGTTGATGTGCACTAAAGCATCACTGTTTAAAGATATCTCATCTTCTTCTGTGTTCTGTGACTCACAGTCGTCTTCGCTCGCGTCGGGACAATGACTGTTTTCGCTTCTTCTTGGCTCTGTCGCTAGCTGCATTCCATCATTGGACATCTCACAAACTTCTCAGCAAGATCACTTACAGCAAAGAGATACCTGTGCGCACAAGTGAATGGCGTGAACAACGAACGGCCCACCGACGGGCGCCCAAAGCAGCGGAGAGAGAAAAGGGGCAAAGGCGGCTTTGTTGGCTAGGCTACCGCACATTAAGCTAGAGTTTTCGATGGCAATGAACATGGTGATGGTGATAGCTACTGTACTTAGTTACTGCACATACACAAACGGCGGTTCGGTTTCACGCGAGACTTGCGGTGCTGCTACTTCACCCGAATTCTTAATACTAATGTTCCTTACTATACAGGAGAAAATAAATTGCGGGTGTTATTCTGAAATATGTGCGATATTAAAATTCGTAGTTCTGAAGTATTTTACAAACATAGGCAGTCTTGCGGGGATTTTGAAAATTTTTGCAAATTTGCGAAATTTGTTGAAGTGTGGTTCGTACTAACGAGATATCCCGCCGCACTATCCAAGATCGCGCAAGGGGCGGCCGTCGCATCGTCTTCAGAGTACTCCTGGGCCTGCGGAAGGGTGCGAAGGTTGCGAGCTGGCGGCGGTTGCGTACGGCCAAGGGATTACGGCCCCTCACGATCCTGTGCGGCAAGCTTTCGTATGACTACGGCAGTGGTATTTGCGAACTTCGGCACGCTGGCAGCCACCAACCCGCTAAGGCGGCGGTCACTCACAACGCCATTCGCCGCGGTATGTGCGTGCTCGAAGCGGGTCCTAGTCCACCAAAGCGAGTTTAACGGCGGACGCGCGGCGCGTGTTGACGTCTTGCACAGGACAGCCGTCCTGGCGGTGGCGCCATCTGTCGGCCAAGCGGTGAACCTTCGTCTGGCGAGACGTCATCATCACCGGTCATTGCCGCGCCTCTAAACAACTCCGCTAATAAAAGCGGTGTCCAGTCTCTGTAACCGAAAAACAGCTCCTACAGCGGCGTTTCATTGCCTGGGCGTTCATTAACATCGAACGTTCCACGGCCCGAGATTGAGCAAAAAAATCAAAACATCCCCCTCGCGAGGGGCACGATCAAATGCAGAGCATTTCCGCGGGGGGCGTGCCTGCAAGTCTTATGGATTACGTATTGGTTGTTGTTGTTGTAATTGTTGTCTTCCAGCGTAGACATTGTCGATGAAGTCGATGGTGAAACGTGAAACGTGCCGTGAACCCCCTGCCGCGGCTATTACGCAACGTGGAGAGGCTACGACGCAACGTGGCGCGGCTATGACGCAACACAATCCAACACAATCCACTTTAATCCAACTCAATCCAAATCCAATCCAAGCCAAGCCAAGCCAATCCAATCGATTCCAATCCAATGCCCTTCGCGAGAGAGTGTTATAGCGCCGAAATCGCGCCACCACATGAACGCGAACCGAACGCGGCGAGAGTGGGTGTTGCGAGCGGAGAGAAGGCGAGGAGGACGCGGGGGAGAGGGCGCACCTGTGGCCGACGGTTGAATGAGTCAAGGATATAAGGCGCGTGCGTAACCTTCCATTTTGTGTCGGCTCCGTGGAGCAGTCGGTAAAGTGCCGTGTGCCTTGCGTTCCGCCCGCAGAGTCGTGGGATCGAAACCTGGCGCCGGAAGGTATTGTTTCTTTATATAGTGTAGGGTGCGGACTACGGACGCCAACGCGGGTGACATCGTGAGTTACTAAAATGCTCTGCATTTAAAACATAGCTTTGCCCACGAGCGAGAACCATCCCAAGTGCGCAAATCCTAAACGTTCAACTCAGCGTTTTCCAGAAACGCGCGACCAAGAAATAAATCCTAGCCGTTCTGCGCAGGCACGGAAAACACAAGGAAAATACTGCAAAGCGGTTAGGGCTTTCAAATCACAGCCTGTACTCACGAACGTGTAGCAAAACCCACGTCGGGCGCCACTGCAGCGAACTACGACCTTGCTGCTACCCGGTAGTCAGCAGAGGCTGAGACCACATATCAGATGAACATGTTTATTCACCGCTCCTTGGTCCTTGGTATCGCAGCACCTCCGTATCACGCATTTCGTAGCTGACTGGCCCCCAGGTGCTCTAGATGCAACGTTCTTTTATAGCTGTCACAAGCGTCCGGCGCCTGCGCGCTGCTGGATGTTCATGTTCCCCACCGCACGTGCCGGTTGTTTGGGGGCGGTGCCCACCGTTTTTAATGCTGCGCACTCCGCCGATTCAAATTGCCACGCATAGCTGCTGCCCTGGCCACACCCTTGTTTTAGGGTGTTGAGCAACTTTACACCCTTTTCTCAGTGTGTTCACACGAACACCCTTTTTCCATCTGTACACCTTGTTTTCGACAAAACACCTTTGAAAGGTGTTCGCCATGGGACAAGATTCTTACACCCTTTTCGGCCAAGAAGGGTGTATAGAAGTTTAGTGCACCCTCAGGCAGGCTAACCGAGCTTACCATCTTAATCTTTTCAACGCTGAAGTCGTGAGAAAAACTGCTGTTCTGTCGAAAAGAAAACAGTGTACTTGGCCGAAAGCAGGAACATGCGGAGGGGTCAAAACTTATTCTGAACGGCCCACCGTCGTCTGGTGCGCGGCTGGCAAACGCATTTAACAATTTTTTGTATGTCTCGATAACAGCTCTTGCAATATTTACCACCCAGTAACTCTAGTAGCGCGTTCCTATTCCCAACTGATGCTAATGAAATCTTTCGCACGTTCTCAACCTTTCCTAACAGTAAGGCATGTGATGCCGATGACATTCAAATCTGACCAATTAAGTGCACATTGGTTCGCTTTTTATAAGAACTAAATCACAGTTCGGATTTAGAAAAGATATTTCAACCGTATCTGCGCTTTTAACACATGAATGAATGACTTTATTTCAGGGAGGAGGCTATAAAGCCATGTGGGTAGGGAATGGACAGTAGGATTGGGACAGTAGTAGTATAACTAAGTAATGTTCAAGCTTCACTGTAGCGGCACACAAAAAATAATTCTGCAGGCAATTGAGAATAAAGTGGCAGCATTAGGAGTCTTTGTAGATTTCTCGAAGGTGTTCGGTTGAATTGAACATGCTATATCACTAAAAAGCTCGAGCATTACGGTTTTAGAGGAGAATATTTTACTTTGCTAGAAAGCTACGTTAAATTCTGCTGCCGGGCTGTTGTGATCGCCACTGAAGCATCTGATTATAAGGCAGTAAAATTAGGAGTACCCCAGGGGAGCATCCTCAGGCCATTATTATTTTTACTTTATATTATCATTATATTACTTTATTATTATGATTATGGACGACTCTGGCAGATTTGTTCTTTCTGCAGACGACCTCACCATACTTCTTTCTGGTCAAGATACCACGAAAAAATTGTGTGATGCAAACAATGTACTAAATAAATTGGATAATCGGAGCACAGGTAATTCATTAACGGTAAACACATCTAAAACAAAAGCACTGCTGTTTAAGCCACTAAATTATAAAGCAAGTAATAGCAACAGCATCTGCATTGCTGCTTCCAGCCTCGAAATTGTCCTTTATGTGAAAAGCATTGGTGGTTGTTCCGAGGAACACTTAACACGGAAAAAACACATCGATAATATTTCGAGCAAACTTGCACGCGTCTTTGGTTTCCTCAGAAGGTTACGGTCGAAAAATTTATATTGAAACGAAACTTAACGTAATAAGAGGCTTGAACAGAATCAATAAGGTGGGCCACAAAATTGTTAATTTACCATTCCCTTTTCTTCTCTCACCCTAACTACTGCTTCTTGATTTGGGGACGTGCGACCGCAACCAATACAACTAAAGCACGTCTACCACAAAAGAAACCCGTGCGAGCCGTCTCAAATTCTGCTTATTATGCTCACACACAAACGATTTTCGAAAGGCTCGGTGTTCGGCCCCTTCAAGTACTGCATGCCTGAAAATCTTAGTAAGAGCTACAACACTGAAACCAAAGAAATTTTAAGTTTTTTAGAAAACTTTCGTACCTGACTCTATGTCATAACATTTATAAAACACGTAATACAAAAGCATGGTTTGTCCCCTACCCACGTACCAATTACGCAAAACAATTATTTTACCACCCGTTACCACGCATGTTTAATTCACTTAATCAATGAGAAATGTTGTGTTTGTATTTATTATTGCTTTCCGCATTTTTGTGGCCCACCATATTGATTCTGTGCAAGCCTCTTGTTGCATTGTGCTATGAAGTTTGGGTTTAACATGAATTGATTGTGTTGCTGCGAAGGATTGGGATTTTTGAACAACATTGATTCATGTATATATTTTTGTTTTTCCTCTTGTATACGTGTACACGCTTGCTTTATAAATACATTAAAGGGCATGGACCCCGTCAAGCCGCTTCTGCTGGGTTTTTGTCCGCGGTCGCGACATCGGCATTTTGATGTCGAATAAACTTGACTTGATTTGTAAATAAATAAATGTGGTTGACCCTTCTTTCAAAGGAATCGGTAAAACTCAAAAGTGACACATGCTTTCACAAGAGCACTTTAATGTTTATTGTGCATCGATATGAACTTGCACATCGCTATTTATATTTCGTCTGTATGTCACTGTTAGATGCATGAACATTAGACACAGAATTACACATGCCGGAGCATTGCGTAAATCCGATTAAAACCCCAGGCGCTCGCGAACCCTGCGAACGAAACCGAACCGAACGGGTTGTCACAGAATCGTTTGGTGAAGTCACAGTACTCTACAGAGAAAGCAGCATGATTTTCGGGTCGGCAGCAGCTTGTGGGTGTGCTTGGCGAGCGACGTCCTGCTGGCGGGGCGCATAGGCAAGGGTGTGACGACATTGGTCCTGCTGCGTGGCGTTTACGCGAGACGCTTGCGTTGCGACGAGCTCAGCTTGTGGAACGCGGCGGCGGCTTTCCACAAGCTGAGCGGCGTTCCACGTAGGCGGCGGACGGGTAAACACTGCAGTTGCCGCTGCTACACGCTGCCCTACCGATGCGCCAACTATAGGCGCTCATTACTGTCATGAGGCACTATTTCGCTTCACCTTTCCAAGACGGCAGCACCATCTGAGTGAACAAGTTACAGGGAAGGACATCCGGAGCGTTCGTACAGCTACGGCGGCATGACCTTATGGCTCAGTCGGTACGGCATTTCCCACCCCGCCGCGCCAATGTAACTTTTTCTGGTGATGTCATTTCCGTGACGGGTATGACGTCGGTGTGGTTTGTGTGCCCCGGCATTAAACACTTTCGTGTTTAAAAAATAACGCTTCGGATGAAGCGCAATTGTGCCACTTTCTTGTGTGCATAAGAATGTGGACATTTTTTCTGCTGTTTACTTGTATCACTGATTCATCTTCGCGCCATGTATTTGGTTTGAAATAACGAACGCGGCATAAATATATTTTCGGAAGAGGGAGAGATACAGAAAAAACATGTTTATTGAAATCTAGATATGGTCTTCTACTGAAGCTTCAAGGAGGCGTCCTTACTGCAGGGTTAGGTTGCTCAGATAAAAAAAGTATTGCAGCATCCGTAAATATTATCTGCATTTTGGGATAATTTATATTTGTGCCCCCAGAAACATCTATATAAGAAAGTTTATGCACGCCTCCGTATCACAGCGGCAATGGTTGAACGCGAAGCATTCCGGTGAGGGATTCCTTGGCTATCGCATGAGTTTTGATTTTGACTCGTAGACGGTTTGGACTTTGACTTGTAGACCTTTGACTTTGTATTTCACGCAATTCGGACTTTTGACACCAACGGCTTTGACTTTGGCCTTCGGCACGCACGAAGAAAGCTTCACGTTGAACCGTCGTCGTCGTTTTGGGAGCGGTGCATATTTCTGTCTAATTTTGCACGTACATGCAACCGTCTCCAAATCCAAACTGCTTTGACCATGCCGGATTGGCGCAATTGTATTAACGTCGGCTTCATAACGCGAGATACCTACGTTTGATTCTGGCCACGGGAAGTTTTAATATTTTTTCACTGCACCAACGATCATCATCATCGTCAAAGGAAATTTGCTTTCCTGCAGCGCGTTTTGGGGTGGACGACAAACGACGCCGGTGAGAGGCTGAAAGCTTCGTCTTGAAATATTCCATTACGTTCAAATGAAATATACCTGAATTAGGCACCGAACTCGCGTATCGCGATATCAGTACTCTGTAATACTTTTAAGTACCGCCGTCTGGTACTGTTCTGAAAGAAATTTCAGCAGAAGAATATGACATTGTCTCGGACGTGCGTGAGGGATAGCAGTGCTGATGCGACTGAAGCAGCGGCATAGCTCGGGCAGCAGCGGGGCTCGCGTGGCGACACGAGCAAGGCCATCTCGCTTTCTCTCCGCTGGCCCCCAAACAAACAGGCAGGCTGGCCGCGCGTACTGCCCTTGGATTAGCCGGTGCTCAGTCCTGCTCGCATTTCTCCCTGCTCCTCCTCCGCTCGGCAGACTGGAGGAACTGCTCTTGAGGGCCGTGCGAGAGAGAGCAAGCGAGGCAGGGATCCGCTCGGGGTGTTTGTTGTTGTCACATTGGCTTCTCGTCTGCGTCACTCCTTTGCATTCCCATCACGCAGCGTGTTGGAGTGTTACGGGTGTGTTTCCGTTTTAACAGCAGAGCAGTTTAGGCCGACACAAATCAGTCCGGCCTGGACAGAAAACCCCGAGCGCTCGTGAGCGCATGCCTCGCGGCGTCTGCCCAGCGTCGTTGGTTGGTTGGTACCAAAAAAAAAATGGCTCGTACCCACTCAGGGAGATTGGCCAGGAAATGGGCGCTAACTGAGAGAAGAGGAAAAACTGGAATTTGGATTAAAAGAAGTAAAGTGAATATAAATACAGGAAAAAGGTGAGTGTAAACGGGAATAAAAAGACAATAAGTAACCTGCCAGAAAATGAGGTGCGGTAGCAGATAGAACTCACCAACTACAAAATCAACACAAATAAGGAAATGATAGGCCGAAGGGCAATCGTGTAAAGTACTTAAAAAAATAAAGAAAGAAGATTTGGCAGAGAAGGAGATCCAGTGAGCGGGAAGGCAGAGGATACAGGCGCAGACATGTTTTTAAGAGCAGCCCGCCATCTTGAATTAGCGGCTGGCACGGTAGACGGCGTGATTCAAAGATGAATGAATGTACAGCGCCGCAAAGATCCCCGCGTCCAAGTTTGCGTGTGGGCTTACGCCACGTGGGCAGCCTCCGTCGTCGTCGTCGCGTAGCGACAGCGCTCCACTGGTCCGCCACGTCGAAGACGATGACGACGGATCTGTCATAATCGGTCTCGGAAAACTACTGCAAGGTGAACAGCCAGTACATGTATCAAGGTTGTAAAAAAATTACTAAAGGATATGTGTACAGAACTGGAGCAAATGTTCACTTTCTAAGAAGGCAATGAAAGCACTCCGGAACGGGGGCAGCTCGGTTAGGTTTGCCACACTGGTAGGCAACGTATTCCACTTGGAAATACCAAGCGGTATTTCATAGTTTTTTATAGTTACCATGACATGTTTTTGTGGCCTCTGTGTGTGCGTATGTGTGTAGAGTTCGCAGTCCTGAATTAGGATACGCCAGCATTGCATGGGACCCTTAAAATAAGATGAACGATGTTGAGCGGGTTGAAAAAAAAGCAGTTCGCTTTATATACTCCAAATATTTAACATCGGATTCACTCTCTGCACTTATGACATTCAGAAGCTTTAGACCCGCAGACGCGAACAACGGCTATGTTCGCTTCAATTATTCAATGGTTCCCTTCAATGGTAAACTCGCCACCGATTCATCACCGCACTTATCTTTTCTGTCAACGACGAACACATAACAGTACCATACCAATTTGCTGACCACATTCTTTTGCGAGAACTGACGCATTTATGTACTCTTTCTGTTCACGAACCGTGTCTGACTAGAAAAAGTTACGCGAACCTTATTCGGTGTAAAATGTGTAGAATTAAGCGCATTAGTTCTGCTTGGAGTACATTACTACTTGTGTTGCAGAACGAAGTGCCGTAGAATAAAGTGCATACATTTCTGCATGGCGGACGTTATTATTTGTGTTGTATACGGGACATGCCCTTCCTGCTTGGACCATCTGGGGTCTGCAGAGTGGGTGTTAACCAAACAAACAATAAGCAACTGCGCCATCACCTCGCAATGCTGCTGTCGCGTTCCCATTGCTTCATTTGTTTAACTTGCAGAGCTCTGAGGTTTTCTTTCTGTTCGCAAAGTAACTTCCTCTCAGGAAGAGTTCCCATTGCTAAGACCGTGAGACTGAGTGTGGAGTGGAACTTCTGAGGAAGACATAATGTTTTTTTGAGTACGCCCCATACCACTCCGGCCTTTTAAAAGCGGGGCCAGAATCAAGAGAGGGAGAAGTCGCTGCTCCTTAACACGTGTGATTAAGACAGTGTGGCAGTTGTGGTGCCTCGAATAACACCGTGTCGGTGCTCGCGTTTGCGACGTTCCGGGGCACGTTAACTTTCGAGGGCCAGGTTGTATACCCTCACACCAGCTCCGGCACGCTCGGTTAAACCGGTGGCACTTGGTCAGCTGGGTGCAGGAATTATTTTGAAGGCGCATACTGGCGGGGCGAACGATTACACAAGAAGCCGCCGCTGACAAAAGGTGCGTCGCTTATGGTGGCTCTTAGTGTCTAATTACGTACACGCGCACTCGAGCGGCCTCTCGGGACAGCAAACAGCCGTGATGTGCGCGTGAGTCGCAAGGCTGCGCCGGCACATTATAGGTGAAGGTCTCCGGGTGATTTTCCCCCGTCGGGCCGCCATGCCTGACCCCGCGCCATTCAAGCGGTGGAGAATCACGGAGCGCCTGCGATGAACGTTACAGTCAATGTCACAGTTCCGAAGTCAATCTGATTCTGCTTGATTCGTGCTTTCTAACGACGCAAGAAGAGAAGCAAAACTACGGAATGGCAGCATAATGAAAAAATGACACGTTTCGGTTAGCACGGTTTCCTTTTACTGCCTTTGTAATTCAGCGCACTTTATTATGTCATGGATGCGCAATCTCCCAGTATAGCTGCAGGATGTCCGCTCAAGAGCGGTGTGCACAGATCCTTGCAGTGTTTCGAAAGCGGTAATATATAAACTATCTCACTCGTGCGCTCTTTCCAGGCAGCATTGCAAAGCTATGATTATCGCCACCACAAAAAAAAAAAAAAAAATTACACCATCTTCCCGTAGGGGCACCCTGAGTAGTATGCGAAGCAGGCATGGGGTCGATTCAAGTGCCCATTAGTTTTCAGTTCGTCGTTTCCGTGAGGTTGAGGTACGTAGCTGCCGTTATATTTACCGTTTGGTTTCCATGGTAACTGCCGCACTTTTCACTTACCGGAACTACGAAATGGGAAATTGCGTTGACCCCGAGGCTGTTTCGCATACTAGTCAGGGTTCCCCTACATGGTGTAATTTTATTGGAGGGGGGTGGGGGGGGGGTGTTAGAGTGGAGAGGCGTTAGAGAGAGAGAGAGAGAGAGAGCGAGAGTCGTTGTACGTGGTATGAGTTTGTCTTTATTTAGGCATTATCATCATCATGTTCAACGTAGGTGACGTCGAGCTGTGGTTGGCGTTCCGCTTTGATTATGACCGCTTTATGGTTTGTGAAATGTAAAGTCAAGGGCTGTTGTAGTGGATGAACCCTAGAGTTGCTGAAGATGAGATCGATGCACGCTCCCCGGATGGTTGTGGGCTGCTTGTAATCACAGCCCGCCGAGACTCGCCGACGCACGCCGCTGCCGACGACGATGAAACTTCGAAGGCGCGTGAAGCGTGCTCGTCTTGTGCCGGCCCAGGAAGACACCGGCAACACTGTCGCTCCAGGAGCCATAAAAGGGTAGGACACCACCGGGCGTTCAGCAAGCCGAGCATGCGCAGTGGGGGTATGGACGGCGCCACAACGACAACGACATAGCCCTGACCAAAAGATGCTTCGCATCTAAAAATAAACGGTTGACGATTGCCATACTCCCTAATGCGAAATTTGTGCGCAGCGCGAACTGCAGTCTTCTCGGGAGATGATCGCGTTATCAACGAACGCACTCTTGCGCCATTTCGCCGCGCGTCGCCGCCGCCGCCGAGCGTGTTGTTGTAAATCGTGTTTGAACCTCCCGGACAAATGTCATGTGGTTCGGATGAGCCTAGCGACGAGGAGGGCGCGACGGTTGCCTCACTCGTCATTCAGCACTCACTCCCGAGTGCTGCAGGGCAGCGATGGTAAGCCTCTGCGTCCGTCCTGTTCGTTCGCCGTCCTTGTCCTTGCTGGGGTAGAGGTCTTAGATCTCTTTCATATCTCTATTGATTGTAGTTTTCGGTTGCTATTTGTTCCTGATTTCTGGGGGCGGTGTATAAATGCGTATTTTTGACTATGTAAATTTACATCTTTTGTTTCTTTCTGTTTCTTTTTAGGGTTTTTGAAGGTTGTCAAGTGTGGATTGATGGGCTAGTTGGTACTTTGACATTCTTGAAGCAAAACGTTATCTGTCTTGTTGTAGTGCGCTGTGCTTCAAGTTCTGCTCGACTTTCGTAAATCTCCATTTACGATAGCATTACGATTAAATGTGTTAATTTAAATGCGTTACTGTTTGCCTCCGCTGTTCTTTTATTCCTGACTACGTCGTGTTTTTCTGTTCTTTTTACTTTTGTGTTCGTTTTCGGGGCACTTGTACAAGATACGCATTTTTTATTTAGTTGGCCCATTCTTATCAAATTTTTATATTTTAATTCTTTGAATTACAGGTTTCTAAATTCTTTTCGATAAATTACCTCCATTTACGCTCTTTTAACGAATAAATAGTCCCTTCAACCACTTATGCATTTTTTGTGCCAAAACCGGGCGTTACTTGGTTGGTCCGTCTTTGCAATAGTTTTATTTCTGAGTCGCTCTTTTGTATTCTTTTTCATTTTTGTGTGCGTTTATGCTGCCGGTGTGCAACATTAATATTTGTGCCTGCGTTATTTCGCTTTTATCAGTTTTTATTTTATATTTCCTAGCTTTTAAAATTCTGTTCGGCTAATTTTCTGCGTTTCCGCTATCGAACAACTAAAGGGGTTACTTGTGTCGATTATGGATTTTTCTGCATATGCAGGGCGCTCTCTGGTTTGTCCGTTTGCGCGATCAGTTTCTGCGTCCTTTTTACGGGCGTTTTATTCCTGCTACCGTTTTGGTGGACACGTAAAGGATGCATATTTTTTTTATTACGTTAGTTCATTTTTGCAATATTTTTATGGTTCTTCTATTTCTTGGCTTTTTTGATACCGGTTGAGGAATGACCCCTATTAACGTTACCATAACAATTATACGGAGTGCTCGGAAGAGGATGCCACGCATGAGAAGGAGTAGCGGTCGTCGTTATTTGATTACGGGCCTTGTTGATAACCTCCCCACGTGTCCGAAAAAGTTTGAAGAGATATGTGATAATGTTGGCAACTGTTCTTCCGGTGTGCCCTCACTTTAATTTTTCGCTTTCGCCGTGCTGGGTTATCGACTGGCTTAATGCTGCACTCCGGTGTTGGTGCCCGGTGTCGCCCGGTGAAGCCCTGCAGATACTGCGCGATCAACCGAGGCAAGGCCCATTTAGGTGCAAGGTTCGTTTGTTTGACGTCTATTCCAAAAATCCCCCTGGGCGCCCCTGACATCTTTCACGGATGTCGCGCGCGCGAAGTTTCGCACAAGCCGGCCCTTCTGGCGAAGCAGGATTCCTTGCACAATTGGTCGCTTCCTGCAGGTCTGCCCGGTTCCTTCCCGACGCAGAAAAGCCAACTACGGCGCGTCTTTTCCGAAGAAGTGTACAGGCGCCGGATGCAGCGCTCAGGACCGGCAAGGAGCGGGACGCGGGCGCGCAGAGCGGGCGAAACAACGGGAAGTTACCCACGCACTCCACGAATGACGCTCGCCTTTGGAGGAGGGTGAACGCGTGCCACTTGCGCGCAAATATTCATGCAACGGGCGCGCTTTGCCTGCAACTGCAAGCTCAGGAGGGGGAAGGCGGGGAAGAGGCAGCTGTGGCGGTCAGCTTCTCTCGGCTCTCCACACGTGGATATCTCACGCAGCGTGCACATGTCACAAGTTCTGCTACAGCTGTCAGCAGAGAAAGGACTGGGCAAGTCGTGTTTAACCCGAGGATTTTACGTCTGGCGCCGCTCATTCTGCGCAAGGTGGGAACGTTTTGCTACTACATACGAGTAGAATAGCCGAAGCGCATTTCGGAAGCGCGTACACAATCCTAGTCCACGGGCAAGTTTCTGGGGTTCATCAGTGCCATATGGTGGCAGCGATCCCCTGGGGCCGTTGGGCGTACTTGGAAGCGCAAAGCCATGGGGCAACAACCGCGGCGGGTAACAACCTCTGACAGCTTAGGTGAAAATGGTTCCTTTTTGCTCTGCGCAAGATCTTTAAGTTTTCAGCTTTCAAACACTGAAAGATGCGGAATAAAGTGCTTCAATTCTGCCCGAACTGCTAAGTTATCGTGTCACTTGGAATTCTTTATCGGGGAAAAAGTCACTGGTATTGCGCTGTCAAAAATTACTTAGCTAAAACGGTGCTCCGATTTCAAGAGAGACGCATAAACAAACCGACACCAGCTCATCCGGCGAGTTGCAGACAATTCAACGACCGCCACTTCACAGAAGCTGTTTCATCGAGCACCGTTTCCTCGAACGCCGCTTGGTCGAACGACATTTTGGCGAGGACATTTCATCGAATTAGGTCGCGCACAGGGGAGCAGTGTGTTTGACGTACATAGAAAGAAATTAGATTTTTGTTTTTCCCCAACCTCCTGTCGTGACGATGACTGCTTTTTACGTTTATTTTTTGTGTTGAAGCATGCCTTGATCTCAAAATATTTCCAAATGCATCAAGAAGATCGGACTGTAAGGCTTTATGGAAGGGACGCTCATTTTTCTGCTTTTTTACTACAGTTCTGAGCTTTGGCCTTCCTGGCCCCCGTCCATCCGGGCAATAAAATTCGTCAGATACGTAAACTAACCAGAGTTACTTCTAGAATTTCTTAACACTTGTTGGAGCGCACAGTTCCGACGAACTGAAGGATGACTTTCCCCCAGCTGCCTCGGGGCTGGTATGCTTTTTCAAGCATTACTTCATGGCCTAACAGGAGTGACAAGGTACAGACAAGGTACAGCCGGAAGCACTTCAGCGAAGCCAGCTGCCGCGAAAGCAAAGAAAAGTTTTACTGGCCTAAGAAGAAACCATCAAGCGCGTCTTTGGCAGCCCGCGCATGCGCAGATCACTATTGGAAAAAAGGTACATTGCCCTACGGCGTTAAATGCGACGACGACAAGGCCGGCGTGCAGCCTACGCGGGCTCTGTCATGGCGCTTGTAAATATTATGCATCCCTCGTAGTTGTATCCTGCTGCCGTTCATGTCCATGCACATCCGCCCTTCATGTCCATGCACATTTATTCCCAGTTTGATTGGCAATTGGAGTACATACAGTTACGTGGCTACGCGAAAGCCAATTCCATGTGGGTTAAGAAAAGTTGATTACTGTTTGGTTCTTATCTAGTTTTCGAAACGGCGGTTCCTGTATATTCATTTAGTGGGGAAAGAACCGGTACAGGGCACCAAGAAACGTGACTACTGGAGGATGCTGTTCTGCAAATTATTCCATTTCGCCCTCCGAAGAGAACCTACGCAATAACAGAAAAGAGGCAACACTGACGCGCCCACAAGAAAATTACCCTGCACGTGGGCGAGTAGCTAGATGGGCAACGCGGCAGGGTTTGCCCTAAGAAGGGGGAAGACAATAAGGCCCGCTGTAGTTTACCTCTGTATAGTAGAGGTTTCGCAACCTATTATATCAGTCGCGGTTTTCCAACAGCGTGTGTCGTGCGTAGCTACAGCCAGACTTGCGTCATTACTGCCACCTCTCCTGAAGTCGAGGGGAAGGTTCGCTGTTTGGCTGGAGAATGACCGATTGGGCTTTACCCGAGTCGTATCTGCGCACGTGCTCGTGTGCTCGCTTCGTCCTGGCGGCGCATCTTGCCCGTACTTCTTGCTCTGCTGCGCCTAGTGGGTCACGCCACTAGTGTGACGCGTAAACGAATGTGTCCAAAGAGTGCCGTCCACAGGTAGGATGTTGGAAGGTCTAGCTGTCACCCTGAAAGTGAAAAAGCGGTGCAAAAAAGACCGCGTACTAACCGGCCAACGATCGTCTCCCAAGGATCTATATATACCTGATCAAGGATGATGTGCCGACGCGCACGCTGTTTTCCACTTTGAAAGCAGGCACCAGATTTAAGGATTCTGTCCGAATGTAGACACCCAAGAACACGTTCAGTGTCTACCGTTTGGGCACGTCGGTTAATGTGTCTACTGTATTTCAAGAACGTTTGACGACGGGCGGTTGCGGAATTGTCATTCAGCCAACAATCATAATTGAAACGTACAGAAAGCATATTAAAATATAATAGAGCATCAATGTAAAACATTGGAGCGGCTAGCCTGAACCCTCGGCTTGGAGACATCCGGCTGCGGAGACAGCTTCACAGACAGGAATTCGCCTATACGTAGCTTGAAATTCAACTTCAGAGCAAAGACTAAAAACAGGAGGAAAAAGAGGAAACAGCTGCGGAGGGCATGGAAACTCGTGGGAATTAAGATGCTGGCGCGCATGGGGGTTGCAGTGCTTTCCGATGCTCGCTGACCAGCTCCGCACGTACCCGTGGCGCAACTTTCGTCTCAGGTGTTTTCCCTGAGGGCGCAGAGGCGCCAGACCTGTCTTTTCTTCAGCTTCAAACTGCGCGCCTGAATCAACCCCTCGCCATCTATAGAATCGCCCAATCAACCACGTGCGCTGTGCCACGTTTCTAGAGTTCAGGTTGAACCAAGTGATTTCTGACGGTCACGCTGTGGGCCCATGAGGGGCGGCGCACCTTCAGTGTTTCATTTGTCAATTTGGTACACTTATTTGAAGTATCTCGAAAGCCATGACCCGCCTGGCGTTGCGGGAGAGTAGTGGTTAAGCCTGTCACCTTTCCTCCCGGTGTTCTATGACCGTCCTTGCCATGGTTTCTTTAGTCACATGACGTAACTGCAGCTCCTTTCCTTCCCATTTCGACATCATATCGTGAGTTACGGCCATGGCTCATTTCACGGAAATGAGCGTAATAACTCTGTTTGTTAAAAAGTCCGCAACAAAAAAAGGAAGCTCACACTAACGGCGTAAGACCTGAAGGTAGCGAAGCTTTACGCAACCTGCACAACCATCACGACGTAAGTACACGATTGCCGCCAATTTGCTTCTTAGCGGCCGCACCGACCTTTACTCCATCATTGTTGCTATAAGTGTGAGGTTCATTCATTTTTTTTGCAAGTGTCACCCTGAAAGATACATAACTTTGGAGGGGCGTACACTAGGGCGTATCTTCCTCGTTCCGAGCAAATGTTGCCACGATTAGTGTGAACGCTAGAGTCTTTCTCGTTCCGAGCAAGTGTTGCCACTATTACGGCGAACACTGGAGCTCTACGCAACCTTCACGACGATCAAGACGGTTTAAACACACGATTGCCGCCGATTTGCTTCTTCTTCGCTGCCGCAACGACCTTTACACCATCATTATTGCTATAAGTGTTATGTTGCTTCTTTTCTTTGGAAGAGAGAATCATTGGACATCATCTTGGAGGGGCGTACACTATGACGTGTCTTCTTCGGTCCGAGCAAGTGTTGCCTGGGTTAAGGCGAACGCTGGAGATTTTTTTTAGGGGGTGGGGGGCTATGTTGGCCAGTCTCCTTAAGCGGATATGCGAGGGTTTGGTCAAGCTTGGGAATCTCCCTAAGCGGGTATGCTCGGCATTTTTGTGGTATTTTTAACAGCGGACACGAAAAATTACGATTTTCTAAACAGCTTCGCCATTAAAACGAAACATTGTTTCCTACTCCAGCAAACCATTTCAAAAAACCGTGGCCACTAGCAGGTTACCTTGAGAGGTTATATAATAAGATCACCTGGAAGTTCACACACATTTTTGCATACGAAGAACGTACAGTTGTCCCGTGGTGTATGTTAACTGCGTATGGCATAGCGAGCTGTATAACGTAATCACATTTCTACAATTATTTGAAGATGACACTGTGTTTTAATAAATTTTCAGGACTCTTGAACTCTGCCAATTTAAATCAGCAACAGATCCGTCCAAGATAAAATTATAAACAACGCTCCAAGTTATGTTTCATACCTATCACTTTTCGACACAACATAGGGCCTTTCAGATTTTGGACGGTTTATTGCCAAACTAAAATTATTTCCACCAACGTAGTTAGAAATTCGATGTGGTTGCCCGACTGTATAAAACTCCGTCTTTCATGTGAGCTAAAGGACATGCACTCCACAAAAAAATGGTGTTGGTCCCTCTATCATAGGAATCGCTAAAACACAAAAGTGAAATGTACCTGCACAGAATCAGTTGCATTTTATTCTGCATCGATATGAACTTGCACATCACTATTTATATTTCTTCGGTATGGCACCGTGAGACTTATGAACATTAGACAGTAGATTGCACTCGCAGGAGCACCAAACCGAATGAACAAAAGGAACCGAACGAACCGAGCGAACGAAACCGGATCGGTTGCCAGCGAATGGTTTGTGGAACTCACGGTCCGCTGCAGCGAAAGAGCTTGATTTGCGGGCCTATCTTGCGGGTGCGCGTGGCGAGCGGCAACCTGCTGGCTCGTCGCTTTCGCAGATGTGCGACCACTGCGTCCCTGCTCCGTGGAGAGTGCGGCAGACGGTTGCGTTGCGACGAGCTCAGGTGGCGCCAACTTTCCGCGTTCATTAGCATCAGATGCACTACTTCGCTTCACCTCTCTTAGACAGCAGCAACATCGAAATAGAGACGGTTATAAGAAAGATATGTGGAGCGTTCATACGACTGTCTGCGCTGCAGCTCGTAGCGCAGTCGGTAAAGCGCCAGGCACCTCCCGTTGCTGCATGGGAGCACCGGGCTAGAATGCTGGCGCGGGCGCGTTTTTCTGGCGATGTCATTTCCGTGAAAGATATGACGTGAATCAGATCTTGGTGAATGCCGGCATAAAACATTTTCGTGTTAAAAAAAGAAAAAGAATGGATGTCTGTCCCTCTAATATTCACGCTGAAAAAAAGGGCATGAGCAGTTTTTCCCGACTTAACAAGTATCGATTAAAGGCTTCAAGTTAGCGACTGTCTCCATAATGACGTGCAAGTCTTAAAGTGTGAACCGCATGGAGCGTTTTCTGCTTGCGAAAACGCACCGCGCACACCACAGGCCCGCTGGCGCGTAACCACCCGCACGATGCGCGTGCCGCGGCCGGCGGCGGCAACATTGCGGCGGCTTCGGCAGCGAAGTAGTGAGTGAAGCTCGAGCGACCGCTTCTACGCGCTCTCTAAAATGCCGCTCAAGGCATGAACGAAGTAGCTTGTGCGGTTAAGGAGCTTATAATGTGGGTGAAAACGGTACTATATAACATCATCCGCGCCGCTAGTGAAAGCGCCCATTCAATATCTGCAGAGGTGGTAAGCCTAAACATCCCCGGCGGAGCCAGCCGGCTGTCTCGAGCTCTTCCAAACCGCCTCCATGAGGCGCGCGCCTCCCCATTGGCGCAACTCGCCAGGCTCCTCCCATTGCCGCGCGCGACGCGCGTCAAAATCTAGCCGTGGCAGATGCTGCTGCGGGCGCGCAATCGTCGACGCGGGCGTCGAAAAAACGCGCGCGCAAGCCGACGCGCGCGAATCACCTGAAAAAACGCTACATGCGGTTCGGCCTTTACGACCACAGATCCATGTAGCCGAGGAAAGTAATTTTCATCCCTGATGCTCTGTAACAATCATTGTGCTATACCAAACTCACACAGCCATGCAATACAATTGCTTCTTAGGAACTATGACCCCCACACAAGGCGCCTGTATATTGGTGTCACATTCTAGCCTCAAAAGATGGCAGAAGCTTTGCAAGGATTTTTGAACATGGCATCTCTCATTTGTATATTGTGGTGCTTGTTGAACAGCTTTTATCTCATTTCGTTTCGCTCTGGTGTCTTGCATTGCTTCAGGACGTGACTGCGTACGGAGGCGACACACGTGCTAGGCGGCAAACTGCGCCAGCAGCGCACTTCTAGTGACTCAAGGACTGCTTGAGAAGAGGCGGCGCTGCGAGCGCGGAAAGCTGCGTCATGTTGAGCACTACCGGCTGGTTCGACGCATTCCGGGAGAACGGGGGCCCCACACTGTACACGAGTGACAACAGGACTTCAGTCAGTGCCGATCCCGCCGAGGTGCTCGTGTACATCGCATTCGTCACGCTCCTGGCGGCGTTCCTGGCGATTGTTCCGGGCATCCGTAAGGAACGGGCCACCACTGTTGTCTGCGTCGTCTTCAGCCTGGTCGTGGGTGCCGCCATTTTGGTCGGACTGCATGGGTCCCGGTGGCACGTCGGCCAAGGGCGCACGCGGACTTACTACAGGCGAGTAACGTCATCCCTGGTTCCAAGAGCACAACTGTGCCTACTCCTTTGCGTGGGTTAACTGCATATTTCATTGTCGTAGTGACTACTGTGTGGGACAGAATGTTGACATCTCGCTCCTCATCGAACAGAGGAGATATTGCAGTCTAAGTGGTCTCCGTGGGGCTTCTTCCGCAGAGCGCTCTAGAACGACCAACCGAAGGTGCCTAGTGTGCAAATTCGACGAATCACGGGGACGAGAATTCAGTTGGAATAAAAAAAAGCATCTGCTCAGGGACAGTTCTCAATGCGAAACGTCATTCACGCCTTGCGTGTTATTCCTGTGCGCATACACTTTTGTAGCGTAAGCTATACTGGCCGAGGTTGAGCAGTTTCGCGTGGACCCCGAAAGGCCGTGCTACGAAAGTGCGAGGAGCATTGGATTAGATTGGATTGGATTGGACTAGATTGCATTTGGATTGGATTGGATTAAATGGGATTGTATTGGATTTGATTAAATGGGATTGTATTGGATTTGATTGGAAATGCAATTCAATTGGAGTACGGATGTGCAGATAATTGGGTCTGCACATTCGCTGGTCTGCGCATTCCAGAGGACTGACGTCATAGCCGCGGCAGGCCCACTGGCGCCGGCGCGTGCCCAGCTGTGCACCTCCGTTGCGCAGTAGCGAAGTCTGACGCTGCGCCGGAGTCGCTTGATAGCCGTTTCGCGTGGCTCCTGGAGAGCCGTTCTGCGCGTGCGCGAGGAGCAGTGACTGGACCGGATTGGATTGGATTGGATTGCTGAACCTTAGCTCACGCTACGTATATCCTGGCATAGTCGATTTAAGCCAGTACTAATTTTTTTACCTCAGATAAGAGCGAGCCATTTGAAATAGTGGAAGCGTCTAGTGACGCATGTGCAGTAAAGGTCGTGGAAAATGTACATCACATGTGCAGAGCACGACGTGCAAAGTTGGTAGTCGTTAAATAAATTCTTCGTTAGCATGCAGGCTGCAATCTTTTCTGAAGCTTGGACAACGCGTCTCCGATACCTGCGTCCGCACTCCCGACGGTGGGCAGTCCGCTTGTTTGCGGGCTGCCTTTCAAGTTTTCGCCCTGACACGGACTTCGGAAGTGTTTCGAAATTGGCGGGGGGATGAAACCGAATGAATAAATGAAACTTTATTGTCGTTTTTTGAGGCTTGGTAGCCTAGTTTGGGAGGAGGAAAAAAGGGAAAGGGTGTGGGATGGCCGTCGGAGTCGTGTGGTCAGTTGACTAATATTAGCGAGTTTTAGCAGTCCGTCCGTTCCGTTGCTTACGTAGCTAGCGTGTTGACGGGGACCCATCTGGGGACATGGGCATTCTTGACGGTAGGTGCGCGGGCCTGCTTTCGCAATGTCCGCGCCTCCTCGCACTTCCGCGCGCGCAGGCGCAGACCGGTCCCGGACAACCCGGTAACAACCTAACGAACGGAACTGACGGACTGCTAAAACTCTATTATTAGAGTGAAAGTTCTGCTATGTTACGTCTCTTAAGGCCATTCACCGCATCGCAAGTGACTTTCGGCCCACGAACACCTTTTTTCTTGTATGTTTACTCGCTCGAAGCCTCGCCACGGCGGAAGCACGCGACTAGGCGAGAGTAAAACGGCTGCTCCGCCTTTGCATGACCATTCAGCGTCGGCTGGGCTGTGTGCGCGTCTTGCTCACTGCAAGGAAAGCACGTGACTAGGCGAGGGTTTAGCGGCTGCTTCGCCGGTGCTTAGTGCTCGGCATCGATGGATGGGCTGTTTGTGCGTGCACTATAGCGCAAGCGAAAGGGTGACTCCAATAATCTTTTACATATAGCTAGACGGCCGGCTCCGAAACCTTAAGCAAAGCCAAACTTTCACGAAACTCTCTTCGCTGAGTCCTTGCTTTCGCTCGTTATAAGTAGTTTTAAAAAGGGTCGAGCCTCAGCCATTGTTATTACATCGGAGCTGTATTAGGTTAGGTTTTGACCAAATACTCGCGTCGACGAAAGCCGCCTCGGCAACTTTATAGGCAAAGCCAACTTTCTGGTCAATGCTCTCTAGCTCGCAGTCTGATGTATCTTTAAAAAAATTCATAAATTAGGAGAAATCTCCACTAAGGCTCTTATGCGGACTGTCTCCAGTGTGATTTTTTATAGCTAGATTTCTTTATGAGTATCCGAATGCCTTCCGATGTTTTATTGTTCTAAAGTTTTTCCGTGTTTCCAGCGTTCTCTTCCGGGCTGTTTTGTTCTTGTACCGGTTAGCAAGATGTATAAGATGCATAGTTTTTATTTCGTAAATGCATTTCTGTAGTTTTCCAGACAGTTTTTCAGTTTGTTCAATTTTTGTTTTTCAAACTTGGGTTAAACCAGTGATCTCTAGTAAAGCTAAGCGCGATGAAAGAAAATATGCTTCCACAGAGGATAGGTCACGTCGTGTTGCGAAAAGTGATTCACCAGAACAATCACATCGTAATGCCCTCCCACGACAGAAGGGATCCTGCCGGAAGAGACACTATATTGAAAAAAATTACGTTAATGTTGGCCTTTCGCTTAACCATTTCATTACGCCGAGTTTTATTTACTTGTGATAATAGTTTAGTCTACCGTGAAGTTGTAAACGTTAAAGAATTCCTGCCTGTCATCTTAGAGTGAACGGCTGTACCTCTTGTTTTTTCGAAACAATGCTCCCCAAATAATTACATTTACCGACTACGATGACTCCTTACACTACGCCGAGTTTCATTTACATTTTATGTCGTTACGTAGTGGCAGAACAAAGAACCATGACTGAGTGTAGTGTGATATTGTCACGAAGCGAAAGGTGGCGCCATCGCTTGACAGAAAAACAAGTTTATTGGAGCGAACCGTGGCCTCCGCGATTTGCTGCCGGCGGCGCGCCGTGCCGCCGGTAGCCGATCGCGGAGGCCACGAGCGAACTTGTGCTCCCCTAAAAACTAAAAAAGAAATGCACAGGCAGCGATGCACCAGTCACCAAAGTGACGTGTGTAGGCTAGTGTCGCCGAATCGAATGCCGCGGCGTCTGCTCTGCGGGAATTTACCTTTACGGTTTCAAAAAGGATAGCCTACTATAGAAAACATGCATGTCATCAATGAAGTAAAAGAAAAATCACCCTTTACATGGCATTTATAATTTGATTCAGGAGACACCACTGCACCACTTGAAGAATTAAACAACCAGGGGTGAGGAGACCTACAGAAGAATGCTAGACGGCATGTATAACGGTTTTACAGGCAGCATAATGCCTCACAAGCCAAGCAAAAAGTTCCTGATACGAAAAGCAAATAAGGCAAATATACAGAGAAATACCACCCCGCCAAAAAGTGTTCACAGTATGTGGGGAGGTTATTCAGGAAGAAGACGAAGAAGAAACATATTTATTTAGGATCAGAGTCAGCTGACGGTGGTGGCCACCATTTTGGCGGTGACCGCGGCCGCCCGGGCGACCTGTGAAGGTTGATCCTCCTGGTCTGGGAAGCGCAACACCTCCTCGTACTGCTTACATGGGGTTATGTTCGGATAGGGATCTCTCAGGCAACCCTACATAAGGTGCTGAAGGGTGCCGAGGGACTGGCAGGCAGTGCAGTCAGGTGAAAGGCATGGGGCTGGCTGAATTAGGTGTAATTCAGCTGGATTGGGAAATGTGTTCGTCTGTAAAAGATGCCATGTGTGTTCTAGCTGGATGGTGAGTTGTGTGTGTGCCGGTGGAGAGAGGCGGCGAGAGAGGTGGTAATGTGTGGTAATTTCATTGTACGTGATCATTCGGTCTCTAGCGGATGTGGCGCCATGGTAGGGGAACGAGTTGGGCCCGGCTCGAATGGCGAGTTCTCGAGCCATACTGTGGGCAACTTAATTCCCCTCCAGGCAGCATGCGCGGAGCCCAGATGATTTCTACAGGGTACGTTGGGGGTGCTTGCTGGAGAATTTTGAGTGCCTGAATCGAGGGTGACTGGGAATACGCAGGATTACGGATGGATGGGGAAGGCTTGAGGCATTTGAGGTTTGCTGACGACGAATACCTGCTTAGTCAATGGGCAGAACAGGTGACAAAAATGCTGGGGGAACTACAATCGGAGAGCTTCGCAGTGTGGCTAAAAATAAATGTGCGTAAATCTAAAGTAATTATAAATGAGCATGCTTAAAGCGCCCTCTTCAGCTTAGGCGAAGAAGCACTGAACAAGCAGAATAATGTAACTCATAGAACAGCCTGTAAGTGCTGATCCCAACCACGAGAAAGAAATCCGAAGTAGAATAGGAACGGGCTCGAGAGGGGGGGGCGGGTGCATTCGGCAACCATTCAAAAATAGTGATGTTAAGTAGCACTGTCGATAAAAAAGAATAGCATACAACTATTGCGTTTTTTCGGTGATGACAAATGGAGTGGAAATTTGGCGCTTACTAAGCTGGAAAGCAAACTTTTGTTGACTGAACGGGTCATGGAACGACGAATGATAGGAGTTATGCTTAGGGAGAGGAAACGAGCTTCCTGGATCATAGAACAACCTAGAGTAGAAATTATCATAGTTTAACATAAGAAAATATGTGGACTTTGGCTTGCCATGAAATGAGACGAACTGACAACCGATGGGCCACCACGGCAACAGAACGGATACCCAGACACAGGCATGCAAGATGGGGAAAGCCATTAGCTTGATGGAGATAACAAAGTACATTATTAGGAGCCAAAGACTCCAATCGGTCCACACAAGGCAGGACCGGGTGCGGGTCAGTGGGAGATGCCTTTGTGCTTGAGTGGATTTAAATAGGCTGTTGGTCACGATGGTGATGAGTGTTCACTCCCGCGTGCTTTGGGGTGAATTATTCATACGCGATCTCGTGGGTTTTGGGTAAACTCATACAGGGAGGAACGAAAGACTTCGAGGACATGGTAATGTATGAGGACTGCTGTTTTTAAGGCATCAAGTTAGTGTATAGTTTGATGAACGTTTTAGGCGTGGTTAAATGTGGCCGCACTAAATGTGCACCCCGAATGCATGTTCACAGGCAATTATTTTCATCGCCCTGTTACCTTTGACCAACATCTTAAGGCACCATTTCTTTCTCGACGCCGATGTCCAGAGACGGCCTTTTTTTGATTAAAGGGACGGACAACCAATTTTTGTCGCGTATATGTTCTCGAGCTCATATGAAAGCCAACGTGTTATATATCCCGGTAACCGCAAGCCATTTATAAACAAATTGGCGTAAATAATTTTAATGCGGCAGCAAACTTTGTGAAATCGGAAGGGTGGCGGTTCGCAGTGTCGAAACTTGGCACTACAATGTGTGTCCCGGTCACGTGACCTGCAAACCTTGCAGCTACTGTAACTGCTGAAACGTTTATTTTCATATTGAAAACCTTTTAATTTGTATAAGTTTAAATTGTATATGTATTTTTAAACATTATTTTAGAAGACATGCCGCCCGCTGTCGCTGGTTGCTCTCAGTGTGGCTAACTGAGCCTTCATGCCCAGAATCAACGGCAGCGTTCAGTGAACAGACCCAGTGAAGGAGCTTTGACGATTCTGCCTGAGTCAGGGGCGCTTGTTCTGCGAAAATATTTTATTTCAGTTTTCAAATGCGCCAACGCCAGAAAAAAAAGAAAAGGTCGCGTCCGGGGCGAATCGAGCTTCCGGCCTCCACAACGTGAAGCCAGATTCTACTTATCGTCTACCCCAACAGATGGCTCATTCGTGCAAAATAGATTGTTGAATTAAAAAAAAACACACAAAAGAATAAGAAAGCCTGCAATTCACACATTTTTTAGCTGGGGACAAGTTTTTAAATATCGTTTGTTTTTTTCGGACAAAGACAATAGTATGTTGCCGTGCTACTGTATGTCATGATTGCCAGCGTTATTTTTGGGAGGACACATATGGCTTGTAGATCTAAAAATTCCGATTTAAAAGTTCTAGGGTGTTATCAGCAAAACCTTTCCCATTAAGGTGTTTTAAGTGATGCCCTTTCATTTGGGCTGAAGAATATATACTCGCCAAAAATCGTTTGTGGTCCCTTTAAGATTTGACACCTCCGCTGTTGTCAATGCTGGAAAATCCTGGAAGGGTGCCCGTTTACCTCGTTTGCTGTTTCCCATTGCTCAGATTGCATTGACCTGGTGAAAAAAGTTTCTCTACATAGCCGAAGCCTTCAGTAAAATAGCAAAAGGCCCTAAAACCCTCAACGGGTGAGGTTTTCTGCGGAGCCGGATGCAGCAGCGCGGACAAGAGACGTCCGCCTTGACTCCTCGCACACGCGGCTGTCCGTCGCAAAAATGCGGCCTTGAATAGCGGCGTGTGAGCGCCTTCCGGATTTCACCTCGAGGGTGACGTCGTTGGTGACGGGCGTCCTTTACTAGGAGGCCAAGTGGAGGAAAAGAACATAGGCGCATTGCAGGGAATACCCCGAGACAGAGCTCTCGATGATTGCCACCTTCTTCACTTGTCAAAACAGGCGCCGTTGTCGGGCCTCCTGGCCGCGAGGTGTCCGGGTTCGGAGTAGCCACGACGTGAAAGTTGTTTTTACCGATGGCAGTCTTTCTCGGGGTGCTTAAACCTGAGAATTTCGCCTACCTTTCTGTCTGTCTGTACCTCGATTCAGCCAGCTGGACAAAACTTAACGCAATACTTGAGCGAGAAGTTTCATTGCATGGATATAAGGAATACATGATGGCCCGCTGTTCCGATTCCTTCGGGAATCCGGAGTGTATCTGTACATTTTATTTTTCTTTATGGTCAATAGCAAACTTCCGAAATAAAAAAAGAAGTTTGCATAGGCACAACATTCCCAGACCAGCAAACCTGTCAACAATTGTTCACCAGAAATAAAACGTTAATTTGAGGTGCAATATTATTACATACCTGGTACTAGGCATGGTTCTTTTAGTTAAAAATAGATGCGCGATTGATATTTTCTCTAGGAAAGAAAAAAATGTTGAGAACAATTACTTTACGCAAAAATTCAAAAACCGGTAATGCCAAGACCTCAAATCAGAATTGGAAGTCGAGCAGGAATGGCAGCTTCCAATAGACGGCGCGTGAGGAGGGGACGGTTGAGTTGACTTGGGCGAACCCATACCGTGTTTACCGTAGGAGGAGCGCGACAGGAGGGCAAGAGCGTGAGACGAGCGGCATCTACGTGGCCATTCGCAGCGGAGTGGGCAGAAAACGAATTTTCGCAGAATGCGCCATTTTAGTGGTTTGCCTTGAAGCAGAAACTAAAGGCATTTAGAAAACGAACGGAAAGCAGGCTGGCAATTTGCACAATCAGAGTGAATTCGGCTGCGCTTTAGTGGAGCGATTTTATTTCCGCATCGTTTCTACGTCGTAGTGAAGTGGCACATCATTCAGGGACAGTTGCCCGTTGCTGGGGTGATGGACTCAAAAGGAATCACGAGGACTTAAATGATCCGTTAGTTGCTTTGGAGTGGAAGGGGGCTAACTAGTATCAGTTATCTTATGAATGTACTTCACAATCGAAAAAAAGAAAGCGGACGTTGAAGACGCACACAGGACGATCGCTAGCCTGTGCGCTTCTGCTTCTTACTCGTCTTTTTAATGGGTAGAATTCCTTGCCGAGTACTCACACAGCCTCGACCGTGCGATGCCCTGCATTTCAACTAAAATGCAGATATCTCAGAAGTTCTACCTGTAATCGCTAAAATGCCGTAAATAGAGATAACTGCAAGGTCGCACGAACTTTTGAAAAAATGAAGAAATAATAAAAATATAAAATAATCACGGAAAATGGCGAACTGTAAAACGCTCTGCATTCTCACAATAATGCAGATTTCGCGAAAGTTCCTAATGTAATCGTTATAACAACATAAATGTAGATCATTGGTCGGACGAAATTTTGAAAAACGAAGGAATAACAAAATTTACAAAATTACAGAAAATGTCAACACGTCTACCGCATGGTGTTTCTACAACATTGCACATTTCGCGAAAGTTCCACTTTTAATGGTTACAATAGCGTATATGGCGATAGTTGGTGGAACAAAATTGTGAAAACATAGAAAGAATGCAATATAAAGTAATTACAGAAAATGGCGAACCGTGTAACGCCCTGCATTTCCATTGTAATGCACATTTCGCCAAAGTTCCAAATGTAATCGTTATGATAACATACATGGAGATCCTTGGTCGGACGAAATTTCGAGAAACTAAAAAATAACAAAACTGTTACAAAATTACAGAAAATGTCAAAACGTATACGGCATGGTATTTCCAAAATATTGCACATTCCCGAGAGTTCTACGTGTGGTAGCGTGTAATCGTTATAATAGCGTAAATTGGTTTAACGAAATTTCGAAAACTAAAAAAATTAATTTTTGTCCAATAATTACTCAAAATGGCGAACCGTAAAACGCCCTGAATTTCCACAATAATGCAGATTTCAAGAAAGTTCCAAATTTATTCGTTATAATAACATAAATGGAGATCATTGGTCGGACGAAATTTTGAAAAACGAAGGAATAACAAAATTGACAAAATTACAGGAAATGTCGAAACGTCTACCGCATGGCATTTCCACAACATTGCACTCTTCGCGAAAGTTCCACGTGTAATCGTTACAATAGCGGAAATGGCTATAATTTTTCGAACAAAATTTTGAAAAAATAGAAAGAATACAATGTAAAGTAACTACAGAAAATGACGAGTCATGTAACGCCCTGCATTTCCATTGTAATGCACATTTCGCGAAAGTTCCAAATGTAATCGTTATGATAACATACATGGAGATCCTTGGCCGGACGAAATTTTGAAAATGTAAAAAATAACGAAATATTACAAAATTACAGAAAATGTCAAAACGTATACCGCATGGTATTTCCAAAATATTGCACATTTCGCGAGAGTTCTACGTGTGATAGCGTGTAATCGTCATAATAGTGTAAATTGGTTTAACAAAATTTCGAAAACTAAAAAAATGAATTTTTTGCAATAATTACTCAAAATGGCCAATCGTAAAACGCCCTGCATTCCCACAAAAATGCAGATTTCGCGAAAGTTCTAAACGTAATCTCATAACAACATGAACGGAAATAACGGGTGGGACAAAATTTTGAAAAACTAAAAAAGAAAAACAAAAAAATAACTGAAAATGGCAAAACGTACAAGGCATGGCATGTCCACAAAAATGCAGATTTCGCGAACGTTCCACCTGTAATCGTTATAATAGCGTAAACGGAGATAATTGGTCGGACAGGGTTTAGAAAAAAGAAAAAACAAAAATGGCTGACAAATACACTCAAGAAAGCTGCGCAGCGATTATTCTCTGAATTGCTTCTGAATTTTTTCTCTAGTAAAATGTAGTAAGTTAATAACCAACTACCCCAACTTTCCGCCTTAACTAGGAAGCATTAGTTACCTCATTACGCGAAGAAGGCATGTCGGAAACATGTGGCAGGGAAACGGCACGTCAATTCCCATTAGTTTGGATGCGGATGCAATAAAGGGATTGAAGCAGAGAAGAGGAGTCCATCGCCTGCCTGCACTGGTTCCGTAGTCCGTAGCCGCTGGGCGCTGTCCGTAATCCGTAGCCGCTGGGCCCTGTCTTTCTACGATTCGCTAGGACAAAAGCTGGGATAAGGCGTGTAGCATCGCTGGCGCCTACATGTCAGGGGAGACAGCAAAGCGAGGCCACAGGCGCAAGTGCACTCCCGACTAGGTACGATGCAACGCTACGCCGCAAAGCAATCTCCTTTAGCGAAATAATATTTACCCGCGATGTCCCCGAGAAGGCAAATACCAAAGCGAGCGGTTGTTCAACGAACACGGTAAGCTGCAGCACTGCACTCGGGAATCGCCAGGTATCCGGCGCGCACACAGTGACGACCCCAGCGAGGAAGGCAGCAGGGAAACCAGACGCTGTGAGAGCGAGAACGAGTGGAATGGGGGCAAGGAGAGGAAGCACTTGTTTCAATTATTCGCCGCAGCCCTATACTCGGTGACACTCGCAGAAACAAGTAATGCGCGGCGACTACACCCCATAAGAATTTGTTAGCTGGGTCCATAGTTTTCTTTCATTGAAGGCGTAGAATTGAAATGTTACAACTCATGTATCAATGTAAAAAACTTTGAAGAAATATGAACATTTATTAGTTGTGAGAGGAAAAGCAATAATGTGGTATTCAGTGGAGTTAAGGAGTTTTCTGCAGCGTGTAATATTGTTAACTTTTTGTTTGGGGTATCGGCCAGGTGTAAGAGTCAGCGGTCACTCCCACAAGGTTGGGTGTAAATGCTTCAGACTCCATGGCGGTACGGCACTCTGTCGTGCAGTGCAGCCTGGCTCACTTGTGATTTGTGCTGCTGTGTGAAGCGGGTATGCGTTGTTGTGTGGGCATGTAACTTTGTGTGAGCATTGCACCATATCTTCCCTACCTATTGCCTGTTGAAACTTATCATGCACACAATTTTTTTGCAAATTATTTCCAAAAGTAAAAAGGACAGACAGTGTGCTTGCAAGGACAGGATGGGCTGGAGTGTTTGCAAAAGTGTCCGGCGACTGCATGCATTGGCGAGCTCCATGGGAAACGCCACACATGTGACAATGAGGCTAGAAGCAGAAACGCAGGAATATAGGTACCGCTCATCAGTTGACAAATTGCCGCTATGCTTCAGGAAAATTTCGGAAAACATGTTAATTTTTGTTGGATATCTGACAGTTGTGGAAAAGTATATTTGTACAGTTCGTTTTCCCAAATACTATTTGCCCCCTTCTGTTTTTTTCCCCTTACAGGGTGTGAAAAATAGTGCACGCCGACACGAGGCAGCAACATGATCGCAGATTATTTGCGCTATTCGAGATAATACAATGTATGTTTTTATGAGAAAATCAGGTGTTAAATATGCATTTGCACCACCACGCAGGTCATTCTCCGCTGAGCGACTTCCTGCCACGCTGGGAGTGCATGTGGGCTTGTACTCAGTGAATGTGACGTACGTGGTAGAAAATGGTGGCAATGGGAGCACAGACATCCGCTTCAATGAGGAATTTCCCTGGCCAAAGCCCACCTCGCTGCGCAAGGAGTACCATGATGCCCTCGTCAAGGGGCTCCCTTTCCCCATCCTCACTGTTCTTGACTACTTAAGCCAGGTAGGTTAGAGCAAGTAAGCTCTGGGTTCCCTTCAAGGTTGGCCTCTGTGTCACGGGGGCGGATAAAAAATGTCTATTCCAAGTCGTGCCATGTTTTACTTGATACTTAAAAGAGAGAATGTTTGCTCTCAGGTTGGAAGTTGCCTCTGTAAAAACTCAGTGGCCTTGCCCTCACGCGAACCCTTGTGCGCTAGCCGTGATCTCGGGCTGGCACATTATTTCACTAACCTGGTTGTATAGCGCATGCCTGGGTATATCGGCTCTCTCTAAACAGTGTCTTCCTGAAGCATCGCCGAATGTACCAGCCGGTAGTGGCTTGGTACAGCAGCGTGAAAGCGATCAGACCTCGCTGTAATATATTTCTATTCAGTAACTTCTTGGAAAGTAATTGCCACCGCTTCCAAGAGAAAGCTTCTCACATCTGGTGTTATGAATGAGTTGTTATTTCGGTGCGATAGTTTGGACTTGCCTGCCTGCAAGCGCTTTGTCGGACCAAAGAATAGCTTGTGCAGAAGTTTGCTTTTTCGTTCATGGTAATACATGGTCAACGTGGAGCAGGGAAATGGGGTGTACGCGCACTACCTATGACATCAGAGAGTGTCCTTAGAGGCATCCCGGAGCACTAAGCAAAAAGTCGCAATAAGTCTACAGTCAGGTAGATCCCAGTGTATTCAGGTAGTCAGCGTAGTCAGGTAGATCTGAGGACGTGTTGCAAGTTGCCTTTGTATTTTTTAATAGTGTGCACGAAGGTCTCCCAGAGACATAACATATGGGTATACTATTCATGCAAGGAATATGTGAACACTTGTAAAAAAGACCGCACACAGCAGTCAAACACACATCTCTGTGAAAGATACATTTCTAAAACAGAAAACAAAGATGGAGGGAGAGAATACATGACTCAATTGACATTTACAGTACATTGTTCGCTTCAAAGAAGCACACATGGCAGTTGGGGTTTCAGAATTACACTGGTAAAAAAATACTACACAGGGATCACAAGAAGTATTAGCGGCAATTTATAATCTAAAAATTTGAGCTAGTCATATCGGAAGACAGACGTGTCGGTTATCGTCGCTACCTCGGGGGTGCCTCGTTTCACTCATTTACCCCAACATGAAAGGGGAAGCGTGACATTTCTTGGTCATCGCTAATACGGGAGACGCTTTACATTCGTCGTCAGTGCGGTTGGACTGCCGGAAAAATATTTGCACATAAAAAAGATGTCTCACCATATACACGGAGTGAAAAAAACAAACGGGAAAATTTACGCTGGGTGCTAAGGTCCAGACGATTAAGAATCTTTCTTACTGCTGGTACACTTTGGTATGGCGAGTACGAGCCCAGAATGAAGCGGGTAAATTTAGTTTGAAGGAATGCGCCAAAGGCAGACAGGATTGCTGTCTCAGGGTTCCCCGTAATGGAGGCATGATCGAGGGTTACTCGGATAAGGGAAATGCATGCGCAATGTCTTGTCGCAAGATATACACAGAAAATCGTTTTTTCCAGTGCCTTGTTTGTTATGTGGTCAATACGGATGGCCCAGTTTAAAGCAGGAGTAAAGATCACACCTAAGTATTTGGAAGACTACTGGCTCAATTATGGAACTGAATCACGTGTATTAATTAGTAAACAGGGTATTTAACTTGGAAGAAAATGTCACAACCTTTGGTTTTATAATTTTCCTGTGCTACCTGTTTACGTCATCAGGGGTCATCAGTAATGGTGACCTGCCTATAAATTACAGTCATCAGGAAACTGCCAGAGCGTAAAATTATATTGTTCACAGTGTCCTGATATGTATATATATATGTATTTGAGGACATTATTTTTCAGCACACGTTGTTATAATTCCTGCTGAAGGGGCACTGAGTGCCTGACGAGGGCTCCTGACCCTCTGGAGTTCACAACAGAGGAGTTGACAGCAGAGGACATGTTCAAATCCAATATGCGTGCTTAGCAATAAGGTCCAGCAATACAGAGAGAAAAAAATAAGTAAATGAGGAAAAATACAAAACAATCATACATTTCCAATAAAGAGAATCCCAAGTATATATATATATATATATACAACTAAATTTTTGCCGGAAGCCAGTTGAAAAATACACAAAAGTGGTTCTTTTTGACCACGGTGAAAAAGGATGCGTTTAATACCATTTCGGCCGAGGGACCAGCCTTCGGCATCTGACGAAGGCTGGTCCCTCGGCCGAAATGGTATTAAACGCATCCTTTTTTTCACCGTTGTCGAAAACGAATTTTATATATATATATATATATATATATATATATATATATATATATATATATATATATATATATATATATATATATATATATATATATATATATATATATATATATATATATAGTAAGGAAATGAGGGGCTCGTTGAGGAAATACAGAAACATAGGTCGGCAGTCGACAACGCCAAAGGAGGCATAGGGGTGTGGTTAGGCTCTAGTTTTTACTACGGTTAATGAAGTTAAGATTTTTTTTTAATAAAAGGAAGAAAGAAAGAAAGAAGAACACGCGCCCAGAGTGGGGTCCGAACCCACGCCTTTCGATTAGATCTCGAATGCCTTACCAATTCGGCATTACCGAATTGGTAAGGCATTCATGCCCACCTCCAATGAATGATCTCATGGGGCCGTTTCACAAGCACAGACAAGCACGCATAGAATAAAGTAAAACGAGAATGAAGCAACGAACGCGAGCAAAGAATCGTGAACCGTATTTGGAAAAGGGGGTAACTGCGAAACTACTTTGCTATGATTCGAATCAGCCCTAATGTAAATACTTGTGTTCACCATAAATGTCGACAAAAGAGGTTTTCTGGTCGTTCGCTCCCTCATTTGGCTGCTTCCTACTGTGAAATGCCATCGGGCGTTTCGTTTTGCATATCACAGGTGGCGTAGTCGTTCTAAGATCAGCTTGCACTTGTTGGCCGCCATTTTCGCCTAGAGGAAAATCGTTTTTTATTTATGATCAGCATAAAGAGGTCAGTGTAGGGCTGGTTCCCTATGGTAAAGAAGATAGACCACAAAATAGACCACAATCGTGTGAAATTCGCGCGCAAAGGAGCAGCGCTTCGCTCAGGAAAAAAAATTATCGCCATGTACCACACCTACTCAGGCGCGCGCCTGGGCTCTGCTGCACAGCCACTGCCATGCCGGAATGCTGACATCACATGTCCTCTTGCTTCTCGTCCGAACTGTGTGCTCAGATTTCTAGCGGTTGACCCAATGGTGGATGCACAATAAAATTTCAGACACACCGCAGGGGAAAATTGTAAATTTGCTTCCATAAGACTGGCTGACCCAGAACCTTTTTCTGTTCGTCGAACTAGAAAATTCTTGGTTAATTCTTAAAACATTCTGAACATTCAGTTGAGACTGGTCAAAAGGGTAAATCTTGGTTGTGGTGTTGTGCCTACGCAACGCAAAGTTTAAAGATGCCGGTGCGAGAAACCAGCTAAGGTTTTTTTAGAGGAAATGCATTTTGAGAAAGCGTGCGCAGCCACTCTTCCCTTATTCCGTTGCACAGCCTTCCAACTGGGTGCAAGACACAGGCGGCTTCCTATGGGGCCGCATGTACCGGCGGGCGGGCGACTGGACCCAGCTCTTCCTGTGGGCGTCGTTTGCGGCGTGGCTGCTGGCGGACGTGCTGCTGTGTGCCGTGCCCCGCTACGGCGCCTACACGATGCAGCTCACGGGCGGCCTCATGGTGCTCTCAACCATCATTTACGGCTCACTGCTGCCGGACACGCCACTCGTGATCCCGCTGGAGGACGGCCACTTCCTGCGCCTCGCACTGGGCTGGAACTTCTGGCTCGTGCTTATCTTTGGTCAGTACTCCCACGCACAGCGCAAAAAGCAACTTTCAGGCGGTGTTTCTGCAGCTGTGGTCGACCGTCGGCGCGATTACGTATGCAGCCAGACTCGTGTCTTTTTTACCCACGTGGCCTTAAATTCACCTGTTTACGGTATTCACTAGGATCCAGAGAGGCGCTGAAGGAATAAGAAGGAAGTTAACCAGGAGTTAAGCTGTGAGCAGCCACGAAATACAGGATCGATGAACAATGCAGGGGTGTGCGCGTTCTAGGGCTGAAGGAATGAGGGAATGGCTGCAGAAATTGAGCTGCAAGCAGGCACGTAATACAAAATAAACAAGGGCGTCCCACTTCTTGTAATCTTGCTTTGCTGTCAAGGTGGATGCGGAAGAAATCTTTATGGGATACACAAAATTCGAAATAATTTTGCAAGGACGTAATTTATTTCATTTGCTAGATACTGCAGCCTCAAAACTAAGCAGGTAGACATAAAATATACAATAGAGTGAGTACATCCAAAACAAGGGATTGGAAAACGATCGGAAGTAATCCATATTTAAAATATGGCAACGAAGCTTGACAAAAGTTGGGAGAAAATGGATGAGAAGACAGAAAAAGTTACGAGGCAGTAAAAACATGTACAGAAACGACAGGAGCAGTGGTGCAAATGCTAACACTCTGCAATAAGATGACCTTTTTCAAAATAGGAGACATCACTCATCAAAAATACATTCCACTTTCCCATAGAGGGGGAGGGGGGCGAGAGGACGCTTAAAAAGGTTCATGCGCGCAACAACGGCGGGGCTTGTAGGCGCACCTTGTAGGGTGATATTTCAGCGGTTCCTACAGACAACCCTTCTACAGTTAAATTCTCGATTCTGCATTCTGTTGAAATTCATGCCGTAAGCTTGTCTTTGCTTATGGTATAGCGGCAATAAGCTTGGGGCACAAAACTACCAGCATAAAGCGGGGTCCTGGAACGGAAGTAGCGGATAATACCCAGCTCAACTTAACCAACATATCTTGATCCCCAATTGGGAAACACGGCAGTTTGCTTGAGTCCACTGTTAAAGAAGACTGGGAAATTGTAGCTCTTATGCAGTGAATAATACAGCGAAAAATCTCAGAATTTCGTGAAAACATGCATGAGAAATCATAGGGTGCTCAAATGGCCGAAATAACTACTCTTAATTTGCCTCTAAAGTCAGGGTATAGGTACCAAGCTATTAATAACTCCATATGGCCCTGCATTTCCAGTATCTTGCTGCCTGATGTAAGGCCTCACCAAGAATGGAAGAATGAACATGCAATGGTCATTGGTGAAGCGTACTGCGCGTGCCCTGTCTTTGTAAGGAACTCCACAGAATTCGCCGCTCCTTGCTTTTACACAAAGTTAAGACTGGGTATCTTAACTTCGGCCCTCAAATTTATTTCTAGATATTTGACTAACAGGACCCACATTATTTAGATCCGTAAACGGGTACCATTACAGAAGCAATGCACTTTGACAGAGGTTTATCGCGACAATACATTTTAGGCCAATTTTTGCTTTATGTGAACAACTTATCATTTCGCTCTCACACACCACCTGTTTTTTACACGGAAGTGCAGCAATTCTTCGTACTCATGCATTCCAAGTAGATGTAAGCGAAAATTATTGCTGATCGAACCAGGGTTTACTCATGGGGTTTTCTCATAAACCAGACAGAAATGTAGCTTACTAAAACAACTTTCACCGACTGACCTCAACACTAGCCGATGACATTAAGGGTAATGCCACAGGGACATATGACCCCCGTCTAAGATTATGTGCAATTTCTGGCCAGTACTTTAATAAACATAAAACTTTCATTCATACCCGGCCTCTTCTTTGTGATGTCGTTGAAGGAAAGCGTCGAGCTACGAAGTGCTGAGCATCGTTTTGGGTACGCCCACCACAGAGGCTGCCCTCCCGTAGCTATAAGGCCGGAAAAAAGCCACCTCAGCTACCACTCTATCACAACGTTTTACCCGTTTTCGTATTTAGTTTTTTATTTATTTATTTACTTGTATACCCTAAAGGCCCCGAAGGCCATTACATAAGGGCGATCAGAAAAGCAAAACTTGAACGGATAATATACATTGAATCAGTATACAAACATAGAAGATTTACCTAATCAGGGCAAGCAATACAATTTTTGCGGTAGAGAGTTGCCATCAGCCTAAGAATGAACACAAAATGTGTGTTAACAGAGTAAAGGCAGCACTTGAGCATACAACACGTGTTTTGACAATTTACAAAGTCATAACATAGACGGAGCAATAAAGGAACATATAACACTGGGCTTGAAATTGACAAAGTCAAGTTCCATCTATTTGCGCAAGGTGCTCATTTTGTAGTTATGGTAATAGCGCTGTTTGAGTAGATGGTAAGTTTGTTGAAGGTACTATGTGTTCCGGCAACGCGTTCAATTGTGTGAGGCTCAGGTGAATTCTGGTATTTATTTGCTCTTGCGACAATTGGTTAGGTTTTGGGAGTGGTGTATTCTGAAGGCATCGTAACTGCCAGTGCGAATGTGGAGCTGGCAAAAGGAAGAAGCGCGCCGAAGTACGGAGTAGAAAAAAACTAGTCGATTATATTTTGTGCGCATGGCGAGTGGTGCGAGGTTTACGGAATGCTTTAGGGCAGATACGCTCTGATGACGTGAGTAAGATGACGAGATAAAGCTTAGCGCCCGGCTGTGCACAGATTCAAGTAAATTTGATAGGTACTCGTAATGCGGGTTCCAAATAATTGACACATATTCTAACGATGGTGCAATGAGCGAAGTATGCGCGAGGAGCTTAGTGCTCAAGTTCGCAGGGTGTAAGCGACGTTTTAAGAGGCCCAGTTTTTTAAACATTTATTGGTTACGTACTCTATATGTGAGTCCCTGCTCAGATCAGAGGTTCTATGAATTCCAAGATATTTACACGATGAAGCAGGTTGTACGCCTCTGTCATTTATTGTGTACGATTTAAGGGCCGGTCAAGCAGACAAGAAATCCTTACGTGCTTGTTTTTTTTCGAAGTTTATGCCCATTTGCAATGCATCACACCATTTCCATAGTTGCGTTACGTCAGATTGAAGAGCAGATACCTCAGTGGACTTAGTTATTTGCCAGTATAATACGCAATAATCTGCGAAAAGGTGAATGGAAGAGGTTATGCCACTTTCGATCTCATTGCTATACATCAAAAACGAAGGGGGCCCGAGGACAGAGCCCTGCGGGAGGCCTGATGTGGCGGGAACAGGACGGGAAATAGAGCTATTTAGTTTAACAGACTGTTACGGTTGGTTAAGAATTCACCAATCCTTGTCGTCGTATTATAATCAAGGTTTAGGGTATTAATTTTTAAAAGTAAGCGTTTGTGAGGCACACGATCGACGGCCTTAGTAAAATCTATTAAAACAGCGTCGGTATCAAGGAACGTGTGAAGGGATTTGTGAAGGTATTAATAAAGCTGTGTTTGACATGAAAGGTTTTGCCGGAATCTCTGTTGGGTTTGCAGAAGATTGTATTGGTTTATATAGGTCAATATATGGCTATACAATATGTGCTCGAATAATTTGCTGCCAGTTGATGTCAGAGATATAGGTCGATAATTCGTGTGACGCATTTTGTCCCCAGATTTGAACCATGGCTTTATGTGCGCAGCTTTCCAGTCTTTTGGCACGCACCCAGTTTCTAGTGATTGCTGGAATATGAGGGTTAGTAAGTAAGCTGATGTAGGGCAAGTAATCTTAAGAATCTTTGTACTTATGCCTTCAGGGGCGGGGCTTGTAGTCGTTGAAAGTCTTTTGCACAGGTGACACCATTTACCGTGATTGTAATAACCTCAAACTGGTGTGTGATGGGGCTGCGTGGTGACGTCAGGGAGAGTAGAGGGAGTTTGCGCCTGACATTTTCTTGGAAATGTCTGCTGAAACATTCTGCGCACTCATCTGAAGGAAGCGTGATGCCGTTATCATCTTTTGGATGTGGAACTGCTTGGTTATTTTAAGGTTTAGCAGACGCCAAATTTTTTGGGGTTACTTTTAAAGGTATGCGGACGGGTTTTATTCGAGTATTTATTGTTAGCGTTCTGAACTTTTTGCCTCACTACTTACTTTTTTGCAGTTTAACCAATCATCCGTGACCTTCGTCCTTGCTCCCTCCCTGTACGCTGTTTTCTTTTTGTTTAAATATGTTTTTACTTCACGCATAAAGCTTGGGTCATTTGTCTCTGTCTTGATTGTCGTTGGAGGTATGCATGCGCTTTCAATTTCTTTGAGTTAATTGCAAAACGCCATGCCGTTTTCGTTCGAATTTTGATTGTTGATGTTAACCTCGAAGTGGCTCGTAAAACTCGTCATTATACAGCTTATCTTTTTGGCGTCTGCGCGTGCGAAATTCCGAATTTGTTTTGTAGCTTCTCCTATATCTGAGCGTGCAAAGAAAATGTGCAGTATATCAGCTTATGTTATATTTTATTCGGCCGAGATAAGATAAGACCACTCCGTGGAAGCACCACTCACAAAAAGAGATAGGGCCTGAAATATTTTTTTTCTTTTGTAGCGCTGTTGTTTAAGGGTACTTTACACATGATTGATTGCAATAAAGTGCGCATCTTTCTGGGTTTGTTAAGCTACCAAGCCCGAGAGCGCAGTAAAGCTGGAAGGCCGATACCAGAGAACAGAAAAAAAAAAAAAACAGTTCAGACGTGGCCTTCGTCGTCAATGAACCACAATATTCAGGTTTTCGCGCAAAAACCAGGCAACTTCACTACTCATTAATGCCGAACGCTTTAAAATCATACCAGTACCTAAAATAATGTTTTGGGCAGTCTCTTCCACTCCGCCAGAATATACACACTCCTTCTCGTTCATGTTTAATTGTTTTTGTGCAGTAACTGCTTGCGTTCTTATAATTGCTTTATACTTTTGGTGTTTTGATGCATGCTTTCACAAAAGCCATATACCTAGATTTTCTCGCATCGGAATAGGAAAAGGAGTTGAAGCTGTAGTTAAATAATAAAATGGATGCCCTTTATAATTAGATGCTCCCGTATTTTTACTTTCAGCCGATTGGCAAAACATAATAGCCAGCAAGTCAACAACTACGTATAGGAAAGTAGCACAGAGCCGTCGGACAAGCACATGGGCATCACATTACAATCGTGGTTTTTTTGTGCAGGTATTTTAGCCATTATTTTTGGTGGCTCGATGGCGGTGGTCGACATACTATATCCAAGCAAGTTCCCTACCATACTGGAAGTTGACTACGACACACCCTACCGCTACTTCGTGGCTCAAGGAAACCAGGACAGCAGAACTACAAGTGCAGCCAATAGCACCACCAACACGCCGTTGCCACTCCACAAGTACCAGAAAATGGGCTCAAGTGAAGAATACAGGTAAAAGGGATTTTTCGTCGTTACGTCTGCGAGGATCACATACAGAATGGAAGTACGGCAAGGAAATAATTAACAGCAATGGAAGTTAGTTGTAGGAAACTAGTTTTTTACAGCACAAAAAATATTTCCTTGCTTTTGTTATGCAATGTCTTATCTGAAAACTTCTGAGGATAACCAAAGCTATAGCCATGGAGGATAACGGTATTGTTGCAGCTCCATGTCACGTAATGAAACCTCGGTAGAAATTGGGCTAGTTGGTTGATACTGCTCATTCCGAAAAACAGCGCGAAGGAGGCAGGACGCAACAAATGCTGGGTCGTCGGCTCTTCTTGTTTCGTGTCTTCTTCAGGCTGTTTTTTGAAATGAAGCCTGTGTACAGCGCTTTTCTCGCACACAGTTCGTATGTAAGGTATATGAAAAACTGACTGTAGTAAAACTTTGAAAGTGGCTTCACCAAAAGGTCAAAAGGTCGCTATAAAGAGACTACCAGCTTACTCTTCATGCACTATAGTTATGCATCAGCCAGTTATGGTCCTGGTCGGTGTGTGTTATATCGCTTTATACATTGTCTCTCTGTAACTGGCTAGTTCAATGGTTACGTGAGCGGACGATATTGTAACGAAGCAGTGCAGGCGAAAATATGTATTTAAAGTTTTTACATAACAGAATGCACCGCGATAGCTGGTATCGGCGTGGCTCAAACGTTAAGTGTGCAGCCAACCTCTTTTTTCGTTTATCCTCTGGCCTCCACACACTCATCATCCTCGGCGATTCTGTTAACACCCGTTTACCAACTCACCCGATATGTAAGTGCCGTAAGGCCGTGGGATCTTCAGGCAATCTACTCCACTGGCACTACAAAATTGGGTATTTATTTATACTCAGGCGGCTCAAAACGATAGCTCGGGTGCGGTCGACGGGCCGAGAGCTTCGGCACGGAGACGTCGTCAGCCCGCCTCTTCGCCCTAATTTAAAGGCGGTAGTCTTTCTTGGGCCACTCGAACGTGGAAATTTATGTCTGTCTCTCTGTCCCTTGATTCAGCCACCCGGCCAAAGTTAAGGCAGTTGTTGAACGCGACGATTATATAGCCAGAGCAATTCCTAAACATCGGGATCTGGTGGTAGTGTTCATACTTGTCAACACTGTTCAGTAAAAACAAGGCTTTATGCATATCTGAGGCACAACATCAATACATAAGTTATATTTGCACTGTTCCTTCATTTAAAAATACGTTGCTCCACATTTTAAAGACGGTAGTCTGCGATGACAAACACACTGTAAGAATGCGAAACGCGCAGCCCACCACCGCGGACACTGTGCTGCTCCCCTGCCAGTGGCCCTGGGTGCGCAAAGTCGCGTGTTACCGAGGGCCAGTGCCAGATACCGCCACCAGTGTCGCCAGCAGACTAGCAGTATCTTTGATGGTGTGTTGGAGAAAACGGTGCCAGATCATGCTGTTTTCCACCCTTCGGTGACCATAGCGGCGGTCATGAAGTGCCAAGTATAGGCGCAAAGATATACCCAGAAAACGCAAGGAAAAGATCATCATCATCGTCATCAACAGACTACTCAGGCTAAGTGCAGGGCGAAGGCATCGCCCACTGACTTTCCACCGCTCCTCTCCTGCGCCACTCTAGGCCACTGTTGGTCACCCAGTTTCCCGATTTCATCCCTCCATCCTGTTGGTGACCTTCCTGCTTCCCCTTCTTCTAGACCCGTCTCTTGGTATCCACTCCATTACTCTAATTGTCCACCGGTTGTGGGTTCGTCAGACTTCATGGACAGCCCAAGTCCGTTTCTTTTTCTTCACTTGAACTACGATATCAACTACTCAAGTCTGTTCCCTCATCCAGGAAGTTCGTTTCCTGTCCCTAAGTGTTACGCCTAATGTGATTCGATTCGCGGCCGGTTGCACCGATCTCAGTTTGCTTTTTATTTGTTAGTAAGGCGCCAAGTTTCAGCTCCGTATGACATCACCGGCAGTATGCACTGGTTTGAGATTTTTCTTTTTAGTGATAGAGATAGCTTACTTTTCATGATTTGGGAGAGCTTGCCGAGTGCTCACCAACCCATACCTATTCTGCCCCCCCCCCCCCTTTCGGATTTCTCTCTAGGGGTTTGGGCCAGCGCTAACCATCTTTCAAAGGTCCTGTTACTTCTTCGAGATCTTTGTCTCGTGAGCTGGAGAAGACGTTCTTGGGAGGCCTATTTCTCAATACTTTAGATTTATTCCCAATTATTTTTAGCTCCCCGGCCATGCTTTCAGGTTTTATTTCCTCAAGCATTTATTGCCAGTGTTCTGCAGTGTCACTCAGCAAGACTATTTCGTCTGCAAACCTCGAATGACTCGAGTATTCTCCGTTTATCCTTAACCTGTGTTTTCCCAGTCAAGCTTGCCAAATACCCCCTGGAGACATGCTGCGCACAGTTTTGGGGAAATTGCATCTCCCTGTCTTACTGCTTTGCGAATCAGAAATTTATCGCCTGCCTGTGGATGGTTATCGTGTATATTGAAGAGTACGGAGCGACCGCTCCCACCCTTCGCTGCTGGGAGGCTTCGTCGCTCCGCGCAGTGTACTCTGTCGGGATGAGTGACCATGCGGCACGCGTGCGATTGCGCCTCAAAGAAGGCCTCATTCGTTTTTTTCGTTTTGTGGCAGCAGGTCTCATAACCGAGAAACCGACACCACAAATAGCAGTGAAGACGCGGGACTACACGCCGACAGGCAGGCCCAGCATCAAGCCGACAGCAACCACCCACACACATAGAATTACAGGGTAGTTTGCGGTCAGGGTTAAATTCGCCAAATTAGTGCATCTCTCTAGCCGATTTTTTCAGAAAAAGAGCAAAAAACAACGGCTCAACAGCGGAGCGGATTCGTCACATCAAGGTTAACCGTCGCAACGCCTTCGTTACATAGACGTCGCAAACACATCGATTTCAATGGGGCTGGCAATGGGGAATTTAAAAACTTTGTTAAATCGAGGAATTCCTTACATATAGGTATATTACATCCAGGTTTAACACTCGCTGTTTTGATATTTTTTGCACTGAAGATATTTTTACCACTGCATATTCCTAAGTATGGGCTAAAATTACTGAATTTTTTGTTAAGTCATTATTGTGTTAGCCATGTCGTGGCTCGATCGAAATGGAATAGTACAACGTAGCTTTTGGAAATTAAAAAAAAGGTTTACAGGAGTGCTGCCGCGAAATTTCTAAGCTCGGACAACCATGGGAAAGGTTTTTCAGAACGAAAAAGGTTTGGGCGTGTTGGTTCATAGTCACTCAGAAAACAGAAACTCAGAAAAAGAAACAGAAAACAGAAACTCAGAAAAGGCTTTCTTTGTATATAGAGATATCTCCCAGAAAAATTCAATAGCAACCGTTTAGTAGAACATATTTTAAGTAAATTTTAATCTTTCCGCGCACAAGAATGGTCAGAAGAGACACCCTCTCGAAATCGGCACCAGCAAGACGCCATTTGCTCCTCCTGGCTCCAAACTGCCTACGTGGGGGCTCCGGAGACGTAGCCAGCTGGTGGCTCGATTGGCGCGCTCTGTTCCGCCGTGTGTACGGGTCACTAGTTTGGGACTGTCGTCGTGTTGCCCGGTGGCTCGATTGGCGCGCTCTGTTCCGCCGTGTGTACGGGTCACTAGTTTGGGACTGTCGTCGTGTTGCCCGGCGCGGGGAGATGGTGGGGACCACGACCGGTCTGGACGCGTGGGCGTCCACTCCGGAAGTGGTGCGACGAGAACGATGACGTCACGAGAGCCCTCATGTCATCGTGGCCTTGCCGGCAGTCGTTTATTTGAAATCGAAACTGGCAGCAGTCATCGAGGCTGTAAAGAAATATATCAACTGTCTGATGTACGATTCCATGGTTAGTGGGCTGTGAGGCACCCATAGCAGCGAAAAGAAAACGCGAATACTTTGTGTCAATACTCCTTTAAAGGAGTACTGACACGAAATTTCAACGCTGAGATAGCTATGTAGAATGCTGCCTTTTTATCAGGAGGTATCTCCCAGCAAGTTTCAACAGCAACCGTTCAGCGAAACATACTTAAAATCCATTTTAATCTTCGCCCGCACGAGAGAGCCCAGAGCGGACCGACATGACATCATCTGCTACTTGCCCCAAACTGCCGACATCGGGGCTCCCGTGACGAAGCCGAAGCGCTGGCTGTGGTTGGCGCGCGCTGCTCGGGTGTGTGTACAGGTCATGGTTTTGGGACTGACGTCATGCTGCCCGGGCCTGTGGGGACGGCGAAGACCTCGGCCGGTCTGGGCGCGCGCGTGCGCTCGCTCGCGCGCACTTCCAGAGCTGCAGCGATACGGCAAGAATGGTCACGTCACGTGATACCTCCTGTCATGGCAGCCGCTCGGCGTTCGTTTTGTCAAAACCGAAACTGACACGAATAAACGACGCCGTAAATGAATCTTTAGGCTGCGCTCCGCCGTCTAATCTGTCATTCTATTAATAGTGGGCTGGTAGGCACGCATAGCAGCGAAGAAAACGTAACACCAAAATTGCGTGTCAGTACTCCTTTAATAATCGAGCAAACTGAGGGTAGAGCAGATCAGGACAGAGAATCATGGGAAGACACGTACGACATTTTCTTACTTGAAAAGCCTGCGAAAAAACGGCTGACGGTTATTATTCTCTGTAATGCGAAATTTGTGCGCACCACGAACTGCAGTCGTTTCGCTCACGCGCATAGGTGCTGCATCTCAGGAAGGGAGCGTGTGAGGAGCACCTCATGGTGGCGCGCGCTGATCTGCCATTATTCCCCGGCGCGCCCCCGCCGCCGGGCATGTTGTTGTAAATCGTGTTTCAAACTTCTGCGCAAATATCACGTGGTTCAGATGAGCCACACAACTAGGCGATCGCGGAGCCCATCCACCAGTGCCCACACTCGTTGTTCAGCACTCATTCCTGAGTGCTGCTGCGCGCTGAGGCCGCACTCACAAGTGGGTTCTCTCGACAGCAGCGATGGTAAGCCTCTGCGTCGGTGGCCCGAACTGCGTCTCATGAAGTGAACCATCGCGTCCTTTAACTAGACGATGATTGAACGCATGTCATCCTCGAGCGCCAACGGCACGCGCTGCTATGGCGTCATCTCGCAGGCCGTCGCCAACGCCCAGCATGTCTCACTGCCTTTCCTTACTGCGTCGCGGCCGACGAGCGTCTAGAGCGGGCTTAGTATACTACCCTCCCCCTCACACTTTCCCCACACTTTCTTCCGCCCTTTGTTTGCTTGGTTATGACGCCGACGTCGAACCGCAGTAGCGGCCACCAAAGTCCTGCGCACTAAAAGCAATGCTACAAACTAAACGGGGTAAAGGCACCCGCTAACAAGTCTGCCATAGTTCGCCAAGGTGTGCTTAGGACTTAACAAACGACCTGGGTCACTAGTATACGTAGGAGTCACTGTTGGCTTTCTTCGAAACATTAGATTAATTAAGGAGTTTTCTTTCTCGCTACTGCGCGCTTCTTCTGTGTTGCCAGAACTTGAGTTGGCAACTTGTTGGCAAGTTGTTGGAATTTGTATTGGCAAAGTATTTTGCGTCCGAGCAGCTACAGATGTAATACAGAAAAGGGTGTTCACTATAGCCTCTCAGACATTTTATTTTTATTGTTCAACCCATCTCCAAATTTTACTGTTCCTGTATCCCATCCCAAATCCCTGCTATGTTCCCTGTTCTGCTTCCCTTCATTCTATCTAATTCGGAACACCTGAGATCCAGCCACATTTTTCGTCTTCCTGTTTAGAACTGTTTTTAAGGGCAGTTTGTTTAGTTTTTAGTTTTTCGTCTGCAATACGTGTGGACCTCAGCAGTGAGTAGGATTACTTCAAATCGCAGTGTACACTAGAAGTGTTCATTGTTATGGTATGTCGTTCTGTGCAGTGGACCTTCTTCCAGTGGCCTCAACCAGCTGGGCAGCCTGGTTACACCCTCGGAAGACGGGGACTCCGTTACACAAATGATTGACGAGTCCGACGTGGGCATAGACAATGCAGCCTTCGAGCAAGAGAGCGATGACGGCTGCGTCATGGTTGATGGCAAGCGTGCAGTTACGCTCCAAGACTTTGGCAAGTTTGCCGATGCAAACCGCAGCCAGAGCCCATCAGGATCAAGGGCAAGTTCAGTGGCTACCAAGAGGCGCGTATTTGGCTCCAGCATTGGATTCAATGTCAAGGACGTCACCATTGACATTCACGCGGACTCGTCCAAGTGGTGACGCGCCCAGCAGACGGACATCGCCGGCCTTCCTTTTACTCCTGTCCGAAAACTGTGCTCTCAGGGGGGGCCTGCAGAGCAATGAAGAAAAACGAAGGTGTCCCGCAAGACACTACCGCGGTGCACCGGTGGGTGTGGTGCGCGCAGGTGATGCCTAGTCCTATAGCCCTATGAACATGGATGGCTTTTGGTTTGCAGAGGCTTTCATGCTTGAGTGACTAGCCCAGCTATTGGTAAGAAACTTTTTGGGGAATCAAGTTCTACAGCCGTGTACAGGGGGCTTGTAGCTGTGCTAATTACACTTGCTTTCTACTCATAAAACGTCCATAAACCCTCGTCCATGCACTTACAAGATGTGAGATTTTCTGCTGCAAAACAAAATTATGAATAATTGCAACCATGAATTCTCTAGCATGGCTTTGGTCTGCCAGACCGTGCAGCCGTTATGCAGCGTGGAGCGTAATGTCATATTGCTGGAGAGAGCACAAAAAAGGAATGCCATGTCATATTTTGCTTTTTGTCGACTAATGTAGTGGTTTAGGACTTGTTGATAATAACTTAATCAATATCTTATGTTCCCAGTTTTTGTTAGCAATCGTTGTAGATATGAGTGTTTTATTGTCATGTTTTATTGACTACGAAAATGCATACCAAGCTGCAGGTATTGCGCGAAATACTTTGGTGATAAAGGCAAAGTGTGCTTGTCACCAAAATTATCAAATTAGATTGGACACTTTGGCGTTATATAAGCAAAAAATAGAAAACTTTCGGGTGTAACTCACTGAAATGGAAGAATTGTAAAACTCAGAGGCCATCATAGCAGTGCACCCTGAGGCAAAATTTATTGAATTTTTGTTTGTGAAATATGCAGTTGATGAGTATTTTTTCTGTTTCCTCGTCTAGCTGATCTTTAAGTCAAAGTAACGTGGTCATGGTTTGGGTAGAGCAAGACGCAAAACCAGAAAGGTCAAAGGGCAGTGACTTCTCACAGCTGACACTTTTTACTGGCACGATACCGCGCCAATTTTCATTGAAACTGCGCACTATCCCCGTCTTCTAATGTTGAATGTTAATATTCTCCACTGTTATGGCTGCTTTATGATAGCGCACACTGTTTAATATGTTGGTACCTATAATTTTTCGCAGTACTTGCGAATGTCCTCACATGGGATGGCATGAAATTGTGTGAGGTGGAAGAGGAAATTAAATGTTACTTCAAAACACACCTTCCCCGCGAAGTACACTAAGCGGACAAAAAGAATTGCCAAAAGATACACTCTGTATACTTATTAAGGCTTTCGAAAAATTGAATTAGATACTAGATACGACAGGCCGATTGAAAAAAGCGACATCTGCGGGATGTGAACTGATGTCAAAGACCAAAAATACTGCTGCTTCGACAACATTCATTTCAGAAGCTTGTCCTTGGCATTCTGCATTTGTCCAAGAACTGAGTAGGGAAACAACTCACAACAAAATCTTGGGGAAATTTTAGTTAGGAACTGCGTTTCTGAAAAAGTCTGGTATGAACCTTGGGAGAAAATAATGTTTTGGAATAATCTTCCAAAGTTTTATTGTGACACCTTGGTTTTAAGCAGTGCTATGGACGCCTCGGGAATCTGGAGAGGAGCCAGCCTTCAAGCACAATCATAAGAAATTGATGATCGGGGGCTTGTTGGTTTTGTTATGTTGTCGAAAATTTTGGAAGGGGCAGTTTTGCAAGGAGTAGGCAAACAAAGTGTGACACAAACGCTTGAATGAAACCCACAATCGTATAGGCAAGAAACAGGGCTTAGAGGGCCTGTATAATCGCGACCTCCGTGGCGCAAAGGGAAACTTTCTGCTCTAATAGCGGAGAAAATATTAGTTTCTGCATCGGATTTTAGGAGCTTGTTCCCGAATAGGTCGGTCGCCAGCTTTAGATCTCCCTGGCGCAGCGAGGCCTCTGCCCGCGCTAGAGGCAGCCTTGTCGGCACTCCAACGAATCACCTGTGAGGACTTCACAGAAGCCTTAGAAGCTGCTTCTAAGCTTGTGCCTGTGGCGACGCCACTTTGCTATGCCAAAGTTGCAGCACGTTATTGTCCAAACGCTTAGCGCCTCAACACTGCGCAAAACATACACCGCCTATTCCTTCTGTTTGGTCGGCGCTCACTCTCACGAATCTATGGTGCACAACCGAGAACCGCGTGATTTGCTTCTCTTGTGAAACTGCAGGCCATGACGCGTGCTTTTGGTGCCATCAGCTGTTTCTGCACGGAGATGCTTTCCGACGACCGGACTACATTGGCACTGTATGACCACCTTGCTAGCTTCGCAACGCTGGACTTGCAGAGCAGTCCTACACCTCACCTTCTGACGAATTCGCTTCCAACACCCGCCGGTCGCCTTCCACCTGTAGTCGTTCCATATTTCCAATGCGTCGTCGTCCAACCGTCCACGAGTAAAACTGATCGCCGCTCTTTCGGATGCAAGAGCTGCGGACCCGTCGTAATATCAAAGGCCTTGTATGTATTTTACAAACGTGACCAAAGTGATTGTTGAAGACTTCACATGCCCATGAGGAGAGTGAAGTTGCCGCATCAGCCTTGGACGACATAACAATGACGTAAAATCAGAAAAGTATTAACGCTAGTAGCCGGTTTTACTACCCGCATTGCCACAGCGCATCACGTGGAGTCCTTCATCGTTTGATCCAACCGGATTTTCGTGCAAAATTAGCTGCACGTCTTCGCGTTTCTCGTCCTTATGTGTTCACATGTGCATGTTTGCGTGCAACCTGTTGTCACGTTCTTGCCTTCTCATTTTCTGTGCCCGTGCCGAGGGCGCTTTGCTTCCGCTGTGGGACACCGCAATGGCCAATATACATGCTTTTTTAACAGTGCAAGCCCAAGATTTTATCATTTTTACGCCCTCCGTAGTTGTCATGCCAGTAGTCGGTGGCCCAATACCAGGCAGAACTGCTATGTTCACGCCTCCTGATCTATTTATCCACGGAAAAGGCATTCCTCTCATCCATGCTATTCTTGCTCTCGAGAATACTGCTGGCACAATGTTTAATGACAGTACATGTTTTGAACCAATAACTGCGTTTTGTGGAGGGAGTTTTGGACATGTGGAGAGTGTTGGCACACACTTCATCAGCAACTTCCGAAAGGGCTCACGTGTTCTGTCCCTCCAATCGCTATGACCACCTTTCTTTGTGCATCTGATTCAGCCGCACTCGTTCTTTCGTAGACAACACCCTCGATCCCAAGTAGAACTACCTGACGGGGTAGTTGATGAGTAGTTCCCACGGTTTGAAGCGCAACCAAAAAACGCGGACAGTGAACTTGAAGTAGACAGAACCGGCTTTAACTTCCAACTACTTCATTGCACTATGCATGCACCTATATTCCAACAAAAATCGAGAGGGCGAGAAAGAAGGATAATGCCACATCCAGAGATGATAACAAAGGTGGAGATGGATGGAGCAGTACGTTTTCAAGAAAGCCCATTTCGCTACTGTGCAGTGCAGTCGAGCTGTCACACACACAATCACTTGCTCTCTTTTTGATATAGCATCCTTCAGATAACTTCCTGGCCTTCCTGTTCTTGCTTTTGTTCATTAAACGCAGCGCATAACCGCAGGCATAACAGTGGGCAGGAAAATGCGCTGCCTTATCATTTACAATCGGCAATTCATATTTCCGAGCTAAAACCTTCCGCAAGATACGGAGAGCTCGAAAACACCGACAGCGCAAAGCGCTTTGAGGGCTTTTCCCACTTGCCTTCTTTCTGCGTTCACCCAGTATGCGCGAGCACAAGCGTGCAAGTTTACAACGGTGAATACAAGGGTGATCCCGTATCTCTCGGCCACCTTTTTCGTGTTCTGAGGCACTCTGTGCATGTTCGGCATGACATCCGTTTTTTTGCGGTTGGCAGATGTTTTTGGCTTTCTTCTCTCCTTTCACTTTTCAAAGCAACGTCTTTGCCACAGTGACGATGACAGTGCCAAGGAAACCGGCCGAGTGGAGCCTGTGAATTTGACGATTGAAATCATCCTGCATCTTGTGAGCGCACAATTAATGTGAAGCAGATTCCAGAGTGAGCGAAGTAATTGCTGTTTTAGCTGTTTTAAAACAAAGCTGTTTACCGTCATGCTAATCAGGCGCACAGCATATATACAGCTCAGAATTCGTTGAAGGAAATCGCAAAACAAGCATCGAAACGGCATTACGGATGATGAAGCGCCTGTGACATTGGGACCCTCTACCGCCCCCCACCATGTGTTCCTGGAAAAGATTATGTTTGCAGATTATTTTTGGAGGCTAAGCAGGACCAGTGTCACTAAATAGATCAGTTCTTTCCCAAGGCGCCAAGGGCATGCGTCATGCCGGCATTTGTTTGTCAGCATTTGCCGCCAGAGAAGCCGAGCGTATACATAGTGCCAGTGCATACGGTATTACTTGGTACCGCCACTGAGGCACGCGAGTCAGCAACGGCGGCCGTTCTGTTGGTCACCAGTGTTGCGAGGGCATGCGTCACGCTAGGCATTTTCATGGCAGCAGAGAAGCCGAGCGTAGTGCCATTAGATACGGTATAAGGGTACCGCCGCCAATAAGGCACGCGAGTGAGAAACGGTATCCATTTTGCCGGTCATCAGTGGTGCGAGATGCGCATCTTATGCCTGGCCGCTAACTTTGACCGCGTCATTTGTTAAGGACGGTACCAAAGACTGAGCAAACCGGCTTTCTTTGGACGCACATGTGCTGCTGAAATGCTGTTACACGGGTTATGTTTCATTAGCATTCGCAACGACGCCAATCGCGTGCAGCCGCAGAGCAGGGAGGACAAGCAAAGCCTACTGGAGTTGACCAACTAAACTGCATAAACAACAAAATGGCGGCGCCCACGAACCGTCGCAGCGTAAGGAAATGTCAGGTAACGCGAACTGACCAATTGTCCTGGAGGCGGCACGGAATAATGGGAGAAAAGAGTGCCGATACTAATACCGTTATCTAGTGCCCCCTGCCCTGCGCAACCGACAAGCCCGCCAAGACGGCGAGAAGTATTTTATACCCTCCTCCATCACCAGTTGTTGTGGTTTACAATAGTTTTCCTGGTTATGTACTTTCGCGGGCGGGATGACAATGAATCTTTTGAATGCTCAGATTGATATGGCAGAAATTCTTTCTGAACACGTGGATTGTAACACCAACAAGCATGGTCTTCAGAAAACGTCATGGTAATGTCTAAAAACTTCAGTTCATTGTCAACCAGTACTTTTTGGGTGAAAGCTAGGCCTTTCCCGTGTCGATGAAACAGCTCTAAAATCTTTTGTACCTAGGCAAGCTGCGTCACTAGGGTTAATTTCTTCAAAACAATAAATAGCCATTTACATATCTGAAAACGGCAAGGATAACATTACAGTCAATAACATCATAAAAATTTGGTCTAGACTACTTAAAAAGGTCCTGTGTCTCGCCGATTCTGTGCAACAACACCAGAAGCGCTCCTTAGTCTTGTTGCATCTCTGTAGTTAAGCTTAATAATTGATATTGTTATTTCAAGTGCTCCAGGCAGCACTTCAGGCCTGGGAGATAAGTAAAGCACAATTACATGTATAATTGACTGAGAAAGTCGAGAGGAGTCGCGCTGAGGGCAGCCCCCTCGTGAAATCTGAGGGGGGCGACATTGTTCTGCCGCGTACTCCAGGCGCGCATTGTGAGAGAATATGGGTTTCGCGAAAGACTCGTTCCGGCCTTATTGGGCACAACTAACAAAATTTCAGGTGATTTTTGCGTTATTTGTTCGCAACGGGGTACGAGCGGGAAGCAGAAAATCATTTTAATGAGCGAGGAGTGAGAAGGTCGACTAAGGCAAAAAGCGGCGAAAGCGTGCATGTTGCCTCGCATTCCAATCCACGTATGTGAAAACAAATGAAGGGATGAAAGAATGCCGTTATTTCTCGTACAGTTTACAAACACAGTACGAAGGACGCTTTTGAAAGCAGTTGCTTATAGGTACCACTTATCCCAGCTAAGACACTCTGTAACCGTGCAATATTTGTTTGGTCCTCGCCGCAGTAAATAATCAGCTTTCGCAGTTAAAAACTGATGCGGCTCCGCCGGTTCCACAGCTGGCCCAAAGGGGCACAGACAATAACGGCAATGTAAATGGCGCTGTGATGTTCTCAGAACATGTAACGTGGTATACATATCTCCTAGGACAAAACGGTAACCCAGGTCAGTTTGTGTGAGTGTACGCAGAATTGTAGTTGGAAACCGATCGTGGCTTAGCATCGCGCCAATTTTGTCATGAAGGAGTTGACATTCTATTTGTGTCGCCAATTTTTTGTTAAACGTGGCACAGCACTTACTGCCAAGTTTTTAATCACTCAACGGATCAATTTTATTTGCTTCTCAAAATTATATATGGGTATTTTATACAGAAAATGCAGAAGGGGGTCTCAAAGTCAGCCCCTTGGCGGGGCCTGCTGTACAGAACAACACAGAAAAAAAAGATCAGCAAGGAATACAAACCATGGACAATATATACACAAAATATTTAATACAGAGTCAACACTGTGTGTGCAAAGTACGGAAATATGTTGAATTTGTTAATTTCGAACACCGTTTCTCTTCACAGGAAAAAATGCTGCCATAAAACTTGTTTTACAGAACTAGTGAATCACTCCGTCTGTTTACTTATTGACACATTCCGAATGTCGGTTAAGCCTTTGTGCTATTTGTAATGTGACTCTGTTTCAGCATATAAATGTAAAAGATAGCATAAAACGCACAGCAGACACCTTAAATATATTTGTTGTACGACAGTGACGGCGACAGAAGACGCTCGTGGTGATACTAGGTCTCCAAATAGGAACAGCCTATTTACTGTGCGATCCCCTCCCCCCTTGACATGGCCATGATTATCATACTGCATTTATATCCTCAGTTTAGGAGGGATTTCGGTGTGAAAAGTCCACAGAACGCCAAGTGGCTGTTTGAAAAAAAGAAGTTTTAAAAGGGAATGGAATTGACTTTGTACTTAAAGCCGTGCGAAGGTGATTTTACTGTGCAAAGAGGTGCAATGTGTACTGGTTATTTTTATGTGCGAAAGCTTGTTAGCTCCAAAAATTGTCACTTTGGAGCACTGCATCTATTGTTGCTTGCTTTCTAATTCACACTGTTTTTTAGTTTCATTGTCAGTGCTTGCTCAGACGTTCGTTAGTTTTTGCAATAAGTTGTTGCATACACTGGGGTGTGAGCGTTTATGTTATTTATTGCTTGAACTTTGAGGCCTGAAAGCCTTTGTTTTGAGTGTTCGCTGTTTTAGTGGTCTTAGGTGGCCATCAGATTGGTAGCGTGTGATAAATCACTCTAGTCACCATTGTGCTTGTAATATTCCTGTCACATTAGAAAACACGCCAAATTGGACTTGTAATTTTATGAACTTGGCTCTTTGTTCCAAGAAACTCTCCTCAGATGTTTCAGAGAGTGACATCACAACGACATGTGGCGGTAATGATTTGGACCACGATATTGGCTGCTGCAAAACCGCAAACATTATGGTTATGGAAACAGTAGCCACTCTTGGGAGCCTTCATTTTCCCCAAGTCTATACAAGTGAAATAGGACGTTTTGCAACTGTATTTTTCAAGCACTGGTCTGAAAATAAATCAGTTGCATTTACTGACCTGCCATTGCTCTAAAAGAATTCAACACGATTTTGAATCACGAGTTGAAACAAGCAGCTGGCAGATATTGCAGCATATTTCCTCATGAGACGACATAACTACCGCAGTTTACGGTGCATGAACTTGTAAATCAATCCGAAACACAAAAAAGCTTCATAATGACATTGATGCGCCCAGTGCGGTGTATTCCGAAGGATTGCTTCCGGACATGCCCTTAAAAAATATAAAACTTCGAACGCATCAATTTTTCCCTTTATTGTACATAAGCTGAGCGCAATCTGTACAAACTACGTAATTACGATTACTGGCCCAATTTTGTTCTTGTGCTCGATTGCGCTCATCAGAATGTTGCAAAATTGTTGAATGTCCACTAGAAAATTTTTGAGGTATGGCATTTCTATTTGGCGAAAGTGTCCATGTGAGTAAGTGTTGCTCATCCTTTGTGCGTGACAGCACAACACTGAAATTGGAAGCCGCCGCAATGAAAAGACGGCATTCCTGATGTGACAGGAATATTATTGTTTCGACCAGTACACTCCTGGCCAAGATTTTTCCAGGTGACATCTTTTGTGAATTTTTTGTTATTTGTGAATAAAACATCGTTGAGGATTTTCATTGCTTTCAGTGATCACTTCTTCTAAAATAGCGGTTAAATTTTTTCAGCAACAGAATTCTGGGTAAATGCAAGAGTAAGCATCAATTAATAAAAAAAAACAGCTCGAGACACGAGCGAAAACAGAGAGGGACGGGCGCTGCCCGTTCCTGTCTGCTTGTCTTAGCGCCCGTCCCTGTCTGCTTTCACTCGTGTCCCGTCCTTTGCACTGTTTTTATTAATGGATTCCTACCGACTAGCCCAGCTTCGCACTCTCGTACAGTAATTCACTGCCTTGTAATTCGGTGCCTTTGAATATATTTCGCACTCAACGTTAGTTGCGCAGACTGGCAAAGCAAAGGTGGCGATGACCAGCAGATTTGCGGCGCAACTTTGCCTTGCTGCCGTGGCTATGCACTAAGAGAATGCTTTATTTTTCAAATTACCAGGGACAGGACAGGATTAAATAGATGTCGGGTTATATCAAGGTATCGTGAATTGCCTCATAATTTCTGCGAAACTATATAGGCTGAGGTGGCGCAGGGGAACATAAAAGGCCTATAATTATTTGGCCATTTTGAAGTGAAACAACTGTTCAGTTTTGGCTTTTGACTAGGCAAGGCATTTGACTGGAATAAATATGTCATTTTGTTTCTAAAACTCTGGTATTAAAACTCTCTGTTATTAAACTTTGGTAAAAACTCTCTGGTAAAAACTCTGGTATTAAAATTCTAAAACTCTCGCCCAGCTTTGGAACTGCTACGGAGTTTATGTACTTTTATATATTTATTTATTTGTTTGTTTGTTTATTTATGTATGAATTTATTTATTTATTTATTTATTTATTATATCTCAAAGGCCCATTCGATGTATTACATAAGGAATAGGCATAATTAGCAACGGATGAACAATGTTACAGTCCCGTGCAGTTCCAACCCAAAGGAGCGAAGATGAGCAGTAGTTTCTGCTGGCCGTGGATAAACAGCTTGGTGATGGTTTGTACGGCTAGACAATCGATGAACAGGCAACATATTGGGAACATTAAAAGGATCGGGATAAAATGTGTGAAAAAGACAGGGTCTAGGTATATGACGACGTGATTCTAGCTTGTTGGGGTATCAACGAGCTTTAAGTTCGGAAACGCTGGAATGATAAGAGTACTCAGAGTAGATAACCCGGGCAGCGCAATTTTGTACAGATTTTGAGTAAGTTAGATGAAATTGATGAGGGTCCAAAACCGAGCATGCGTACTCTAATTTAGGGCGAACAAGTGTGGTATAAGCTAATAACTTCACTGACGAGGGAGCAAGTTTGAAATTCCTACGAAATAAACCCAGCGCACGATTAGTAGAGGACGCCCCGTTGTTAACGTGAGATGACCAGGTGAGGTTGCTTGAGAATGTTACGCGGAGGTATTGATATGATTCTGCTGTTAAAAATACGGAGCCAGAAATGGTGTAAGTTGCTAATGTTGCCTACGGTGGAAAGATATTAACGACGTTTTATTACGTTTGAAGACATTAACCAATCGTTACACCAGGTTAAGGCAGTTTGGAAGCATAAGGATATTGTTCCGTTGCAAGAAAGGCAGCAGGCGAATTTGGGGGCAAAGACAAACGGAGATTTATTTAGGCGAACTTGTGCCTCTAGAAAGAAAGCCACCAAAAAGACGTGGTCGCACGTGAAGCACTGATCAGACAAATCAGCGTTCCAAAGAACGAGCCGTTCCACGAACTTTCCTCGTCTCCGTGGCTCCGCCTCATAGCAGACGCACTCGTGACATTTGCCCCACTCTCTAAAGGGCATCGTCCCGATGCTCAGGGTAGTAGCTACACACGGAAAATAGTAGAGAACTGGAGCTCGGGAGAGACAGACCGCATCGGAGTGCTGTCGTCCAGATTTATAAACGACGGTTATGTCGAATTCTTGGTGCCTCAGGCTCCAGCTCTCAAGCCGTCCCGAAGGGTTTCTAAGGCTCGTCAACCAGCATAGTGAATGATTGTCGCTTAGGCTTGAGACGGCCGTCCATACAGATAAGGCCGAAATTTCAACACCGCCCAACAACAACAAGGCATTCTTTTTCAGTTGCCGAGTAGTTCGACACCCCACGGGAGAGCGCCCTGCTTTCGAAAGCAAGAACCTTTCCGGCACCATCTTGCTTTTGTACTAAGACTGCTCCTAATCCGATATGGCCTGCGTCCGTGTGGATGGTGGTCTCTGCGTTTTCGTCAAAATGGGCTAAAACAGGCGGTGTTTGCATGCGCTGCTTCAGCTCATTAAATGCCGTTTGCTGTTCCTTGTTCCACAAAAATGGGGTATCATCTTGGGTTAGGCGGCTTACGGGGGCTGCGATGTGGGATGGGAAAAGGCTGGAATAAATCGGCGGTAATATAAGCAGAGTCCCAAAACGCGGTGTGCGCCTTTTTTGTCCGTAGGTTTCGGGAAATCGGCGAAAGCTGCAATTTTGTCATGGTTTGGCTGTACTCCGCGGCTAACGACGTGGCCTAAAAAGCGGAGCTTCTCGCAACCGAAATCGCATTTCCCCGTCTTTAGTTTGAGTCCGTCTCAATGTAATGCCTGGAGGACCAAACAAAGTCTTTCCAAGTGCTCCTCGAAAGTAGCGTAAAAGACAACGTCATCGAGGTACACAAGACACGTTTGCCATTTCAGGCCGGTCAAGACACTGCCCATGAGCCATTGAAATGTTGCTGGAGCTAAGCATAAACCAAAAGGAAGAACTTTAAAGTATCGGGATAAGATGACCATATTTAAGAACGTTGCAAAGCTTAAAGGAACTAAAATTTATAGTTACGAAAATTTCTCTCCGCAAGTTCGTGCTCTGCGTAAAAAAATGTGGGACGCCGCTGCTCCTTTTCGTGATATATGGTGTTCTACTAGCTTGAGGTTTGATTACATTCTAATAAACAAAGCTTGGTACTGCTGGGATGAAACACCGAATTTCCTTGTCAAAGCACCTAGTTTGCCGAATAATTCCGATGCGATGACCTCCTCGGCTGCATCCGGTTCGGATCTCCGTTCCTCTCCTGGTTAACGTTCCCCGGCAGCAGCGCCTGTTGTCTCCAGTTGACGTCATCCTGGCAGGAATGAAAATTTCGTCCTTCTAAATTTAAACGCTAGCAGCATAATACAATAGCTACCTAGCCTTCTCTCTCTTGTTTCAGCGTATTCGCCTCACGTCATCGGCATAACCGAAACGTGACTACATGATGGTATTCTCAATTCCGAGTTCACTCCCCCAGGGTACACAGCAGTTCGCACTGATTGACTCGAGGGGAAAGGGGGTGGTGTTGCTCTTCTGATCCGTTCGGACTTAAAATTTGCTGTGATTCCAAGCTCCGCCGGCACTGAGTCTGTTTGGTGCAAGATTTGCCTCGAAAAAATATGCAATTGTCGTTAGCGTTTTCTATCGGCCTCCTGCGTCGACTATTCAAACATTACAAATTCTTAATAACTTAATGTACGAGCGGAATTTTAGTGCATCGAACTTCATTTGCGTGGGTGATTTTAACGCCCCAGGGAACCACTGGCCTTCCATTACGTGTAATGGTCGCGAAATTTATATTTGCAGAGGAGTTATATACTTTACAGTATCTTTCGGCTTAATTCGAATTGTTCATGGTGCCACCAGGTTGAATGCTGTTCTCGATCTCGTATTTTTGAGCTCCGCCTTTTCGGATAAAGGCTTTAACTTCGAAAAAAATCATGGCCTGTGTAACCATCAGGCTGTTCTCGTTTCCCTCGCATGCGTAAGGAATAAACCGCGATATGTTTTCACTTCGTTTCCTGACTTTGAACGTGCGGATGACCTTTCTGTTTTAGACGCTTTTGCCGATGCGTATGATGATTTTGTGCTACTCAGCGCTTCAGGTGACATTGATACTCTAACTACCACTTTTGAAAAGCTAGTAAAATCATGCATTTCAGAGTTCATCCCTACAAAGACTAAAAAGAAAAACACTGGTGTTCCCTGGATGAACCGTGATCTTTTCCACTTATCTCGTTAAGTCCGGATACTTCTGCGCTGAAAATCGCCTAGCAATCCAGAAAGTATTATCAAGCTTACTGAGGCCACGAGGGAACTTCGAGAGCAGCAAAATAGAAGTAACGATTTCTTTTTTCGTGTTCAACTGCTACGTTTACTATCCGACAATCCCCGCAAGTTCTGGCGCTCGGTCCTACCCCGCGATGCTTCCTGCAATTCTTACAAAATAAACGACAGAATCGTTGATGGTCCGGCGGAAATTTTGAACACTTTTAACTCGTTCTTTCAGTCTGTCTTTACAGTCGACAATCTTGTTCCTTCTTTTTCCACCTTGAATCAAATGTCTCCAATCCGCGATGTAGTGATCACTGAAGAGGGCGTGTCAAATCTTATACTTAATTTGGACACTAAAAATGTTATGGACCCGATGGTATCCCTAACATGTTTCTCGTTCGCTACTCTCTTTAGACCTCTCAATACCTTACAATAATTTTCAATAAATCCGTAAAATCTGGTACCGTTCCCAGATCTTGGAAAAATGGCAAAATAGTACCTTTACATAAATCTGGTGACAACCAAGTTTTCAGCAATTACAGGCCTATCTCTCTTACCCCTCTTCATGCAAGCTATTAGAGAATATTATATACAAACATATTATTGCATTTCTCGAATCTAACGATCTGTTGTTTAACTTCCAACACGGATTCAGACGAAGTTGTAATACTGTTACGCCGTTAACCGAATTCGTGCACGACATTACTAGTAACCTGGACATTGGTAATCAGGTTGACGCACTATTCATTGACTTTTCGAAAGCGTTCGACACTGCACTTTACTCTAAATTACTATGTAAATAAACATCATATTAAACAACCCACAACTAGTTACTTGGATTTCTAATTTTCTTTCCGAGCGCTCGCGACACGTTTGTTATAACTCAACTGACTTCGATATTGTTAGTGCGAGTTCAGGCGTTCCGCAAAGTTCTGTACTTGCCCTGTTACTGTTTCTACTGTATGTAAACGATTTGCCTAATAACGTAACCTCTAAAATTCGTCTGTACGCGGATGATTGTGTTTTTTATGAACCCATTGACTGTCCTAAAGCTCATCATCGTCTAAATGACGATGATGAGCTTTGTGAATGGTGTGCAACCTGGCAAATGAGTATCAATTTTAACAAATCTGTGCTTATGTCTTTCACAAATAGTAAGTCCCCTTCCTGCTTCACGTACTCGTTTAACGGATCCACCTTAAAAAAGTATCAGAATACAAATATCCTGGTGTTGCTCTTTCCAGCACTCTATCCTGGTTTCAGAATATTAACTTTATCTGTACAATATATTTAAAAGAATTAGGTTATTTAAGACGAACACTGTCCCAATCCCCAAAAAGCACTAAATTACTAATGTATAAAACACTGATTCGTCCTGTACTTGACTACGCATGCCCCGTATGGAACCCACACAAGCAGAATGAAACCGATAGAATCGAGACCATTAAAAAAAAAGCTATCAGATTTATTTTTAATCGCTATGATCGCTACTTTTCACCTTCCATTGCCCTGTCTTCTCTTGAACTCACCACACTACGCTTGCGCCGACTAGAGAATTCTATGAAATTGCTTTATTGTTTTATTAACTAAGTATATCGCATGTCCGACAATACCTACATCTCATTTGCCTCGCCGTCCATAACTCGAAGTAATCACCAGCGTAATATCAAGCCTTACCATTGTCAAACCAGCGCATTCAAATTTAGTTTTTTTTCCCTTTCACTGCCGAACTCTGGAATGGATTGTCTGGTGATACTCGCTCCCTTCCGCTGGGAACTTTTTTAATTGGCCTTGCTGATTTGCGCTAACTGTTCTTTTGTTTTATTGCTCTGATTAAGGCGGACTTGTGGGCAAGTTGGTATTCCATTGCAAAACCGTTCGGAGCGCAAAACATAAACGAGGGACGATGAGAGAGCAGAAGAACAAGCGCTACTTCCAACAAAGATTTACTAGGAAAAGAAGGCATATATATACACAGAAATCATGCGCACACGATAGATTCTTGAGGTCACGCTGCACACACACTAGACACGCATGATAAAATCAAAATAACAATAAAAACACCAATAAAACAAAATAACGAAACAAAAAAAAAACTATTTCTTCGACAGCAGCTTGTGCGACACGCGTATGCACTTTCGTATGTCCAGATACGAAAGTTCCTTTTGTCATAGAGTCAGAAATGGCTTGCTCCTGCATACATCCCCTCCGAGGCGGGCCATTTCAGAAGCTTCGATAAGTTCCCTTGTTAACTGGTTGCTATTGTTAACTGGTCTTGCTATTGTTATAGTCTGATTGAAGGCAGGTTTACATTTTTTACAATCTCGGCAGTGCGCACTAAGGTTCCTCGAGTTTCCACACTCTACATTCCATTTGTGCTCCCGCAGTCGATCATTTAAACACCGTGATGTCTGGCCTACGTAATTGCGACCACGGAGAGGGCAATTACATACACCACATTTTTAGTACACGCAGTGAACTTGTTCTTGTGTTTGACCTTGCAGGTCTTTTTCCGCTTCTGTCCTGGGGAAGTGTCTTTACAAAGCTTCGAAAGCTTTTCAGGAGCGGAAAAAACTACCTTCTCATTGCTGCGGGCGCCGATCTGCTTGAGCCATATGAGAAAGGTGGTGTACCTGCAGGACAACTGCGCTTTTCCCCCTGGCCTGGTCCCTCACGTCAACCTCGGGCGGTTCGTTTCTGAGGGAACGTTTGTCGTCTCCCAGGAGCTTATTATTTGTCACAGAGGTAACAAGCGCCAGTGGGTATCCCGCCTTACCTAGAGATTCACTTGCGCCAACAGACTGTGCGCGCACTTGTGAAAGCAGGATTTGGTAAGCGCGTTTTTCAGGCAAAGGTTAGCGATGCCACGTTTTACGAGTTTCGAGTGGCCCGAAGAGTGGTGAAGCAGCGGCTTCATTGATGGTGGCTCGTATTCCCAGCACACATGTTTGTAAGAAAACCGAAGCCGGAGATCCAAAAACCGAATGCTCTCACGTTCAGGAATCTCGTGGGTGATTACAAGCGGCTTTAAGAAATCAGTGAACACTTGTAGCGTTGTTGACACTTCTGTGTCAAGATCGCCGTTCTGTTCAAGAGCGCCGTGTCCCGTTCACTTCGTTCGTCCTTGTTCATTTTGCGGTTACTTACACGAAGAACAAGAAAGTCGTCCACGTAACGAAAGACGTGAGTGACAAAACACGCTTAACAAATCCTGCTTTCACAAGTGCGAGCACAGTCTGTTGGCGCAAGTGAATCGTCTAGGCAAGGCGGGCTACCCACTGGCGCCTGTTACCTCTGTGGCAAATAATAAGCTCTTTGGAGACGTCAAATGTTTCCTCATAAACGAACCGCCCGAGGTTGACGTGCGGGACCAGACCAGGGGGAAAACCGCAGTTGTCCCGTATGTACACCACCTTTCCCATACGCTCAAGCAGGTCGGTGCCCGCAGCAATGTGAAGGTAGTTTATACGCTCCTGAAAAGCTTTCAAAGCTTTGTAAAGAAACTTCTCCAGGACAGAATCGGAAAATGACCTGCAAGGTCAAACACAAGAACAAGTTCACTGCGTGTAGCGAAAATGTGGTGTATGGAATTCCCCACTCCATGGTCGCAATTACGTAGGCCAGACATCCCGGTGTTTTAATGATCGGAAAGAGCAGCCATGTTGAGACAGGAGAGCTGCTCGCCGTCCGCGGCCCCGCGCATCGCAGTCAGCTTTTCACTAGGTCTGTGACTTAAATGTTTTGATTTAATCGCGCGTAAGTAAAGCGGGAACATTCCGCAACGCTTTTCGCAGCCCGCCTTTAATTTTGTCGCTGATCCGACTCGGAGACCGACCCTGCCGACACAGGCCTACCGTTAGGCCTACGTAGGAGTACGGCTCGGGACCGCGGGAGCACAACTGACAGCACTATCGGACAGCGTGTCTACTAGCGTTGTGAAGTGACAATATGTGCAACTGCCGTTGAGAACGCACGGTACCGCATCGAGAGAAGCCGACATGGAACCAGACAAGCGTCAACTTTCACCGACGACCGACCAGCGACGCTTACCCAGCGCGGCCCACCCCGGCGATTTTCAAGCGAGTTGGTCATCACGCGATCCCAGCGCGTCGGACAACGGGGGTCTGTGGGAGAACGCAGTTTCCCGAACGCAACGCAGAGCAGCTAGGAAGGCCGACGGTGAACCAGCGTCCCCCACGAGCCAAAGACAACGGACGGAGCTCGGCACGTACGTACTGCGTGTCCAACCCACGGTGCGCTGCGACATGACCATCGTCGACCCCGAAGACTTGAACCGAGCGATTAGCTCGTTTTCTGCGGACGCTGCGCTACTGCGACACCAGATACTGAGAGTAAGCAAGTTGTCGAACTCCATCACAATCACAACGTGCGACCCGATTCAAGCGGGCCGCATTCGCGAGATGAGGAAGCTCCCGCTGCAAACAATAGAACCAATCCCGGTACGGGTGCACCAAGTACCGAACGAGGGCATGTCGCGAGGCGTCATCTACCGTTGCAGGCCGAATGAGCCGAAGCAAAAACTCGTGGAGGCACTCTACGCCGATGGCGTGGAAATTCTGGCGGCCCGTCCCATGGGCTCCCGGGGCACCGTGCTCCTATGCTTTGCATCGCCACAACCGCCTAGGAACGTACTCTACTGGGGCTTTCCGCGAAGGGTTGAGCGCTACGAGCAGCGCTCGCTGGTGTGTTCGCGCTGCCACAACCCTGGACATAAGGCGTGCGTGTGCCCGGCCGAGAATCCTGTGTGCAGCACTTGCGGCCGATCTGAACACTCGCCCAGCGATTGCCCCAATGGGGAGCGCAAATACTGCGTCCTCTGCAGGCAAGATGGCCACATGGCCATAGAACCAACTTGCCCTGCCCATGTTGCTTTTGAAGAGAAAGCCAACAAAAAAAATTGCCCCCACCTCCCCGAAGGGAATCGTGAGGAAGTGCGAATGCATTTCTTGCGCAGAGAGTACACGGCGTAGTAATTCTGCCATCGCCTTGAGAGGCGCAGTACCGGCGAGGGGGAGCGAGAGGCGCGCCAGCTGCAGAGCAATGTGACGTCACGGCGCGAGGAGAGGGTGAGCAGACGCAAAGGCGCCAGCGCGCGGTCACGTGGGAGTGTGACGTCACGGCGCGAGGAGCGGTGCGGGGAGCGGCGCGCGCCCGCGCAAACCGCGGTGAGGCGGCGGAGCGCGCGCAGTCACGTGGGGTGTGACGTCGCTGCGCCGTTGCTACGGACGCTCCTCTCCGCTCCTCGCGCCGTTGCTAGGGGAGAGGAGGAGGAGCAATGCGGACGGCGGAAGGTTCGGGGTCGCTTATAAAGTGCATTCGCACTTAAAACATCCCACCTCCACACGCCAGCGTAATAACCACAGACGCCGCCGAGGGCCTTCCGACCGTCTGTTCACAGGCGCCTTGGCAACTGATGCAGGCGGAGACGACACTAGGCTTGCCCACAACTACCATGCAAGCCACGCACCCAGCCCAACAAGCACTGCCGCACCGGGTGTGACTTATGCGAGCACGGTGACACGCAGTGCTACAACACCGGAGGCTGAGCTAACCAACATTCAGAGAGAAATGGAACAGGAACACAAGGCTTACAAGCAAGATATGCAGCGCCTCCAACAGCAGATCAACTGCCTACAAAAACAGGTAGAAGACACCAAGAAACAATACGCTCGGAAACAAAAAGCACGCGAGGAATGTGTGAAAATGCTAAGTGCTAACATCGCTGGCATGAAACAAATCGGGCACGAGTTGCCGGTGCAGAGTGCGGGACAACGGCCTTCTCCCGGCAGGAAGGATAAGCAACCAGAGCTGCACGACCTCCGCCCCTCGGACTCAACACAACAGCACAGCAAACGGCCCGACCAAACCCCAACAACACAGCATCCCCCTGACCCCAAAAGTCCACCAACATGGCAGACAACCACCATAGAAGAGCCAACGTGGCTGAAATCCTTTCAGGACCAGCTGCCACAACAGCACCACAGCCAAGAGCGACTGCTGCAACAGCACATTCAACTGCAACAACAAGCAACTCATGCAGATGGCCATGCAGCCTAGCACAGAGAGACTTAGTCACGGTGAACATGGCCCGGAACAGCAGCACACAGCCCTCTCCGCATGAGCGACCCCCTGACGTCTTGCAGTGGAACTGCCGCGCGCTGCGACAGAGCGCTACCGAGCTCAACGAGCTCTTCCGCCTCACGGGGCAGCCAGCTGCACTTCTTCTGCAGGAGACCAGAGGCACTGAGCCGGGCGTGACCGGCTACAATGGGTACTTTCAGCCTACCATTGAGCACGCCAGGAATAACAGGGGGCAGCAAAACAAGGTTATCGAAGCTCAGGCGCAGTTTTCGTACGGCGTGACATCCCGCAGGCACAGATCGACACGTCGGCCTAATGCAGCTCAGTGAAGGAAGTAGTGGCTGTCCGCTGCACTCTTGGCAAACGCAGACTCCTCATGGTCTCGTACTACGGACGGCCTGAACCCAGTTGTTCCAGGCGTGGCTTGCGTGGCAGAGTGAATTTTCAATGGATGGCAGACCTCCGGCAGCACTACCCAAAGGACTACATTCTCATAGCAGGCGACTTTAATGCGCAACACCAGGAGTGGGGTTACCAGAAAATAGATGCCAGGGGCCTGCAGATCAAGCAAGCAACCGAGACGGCACGCTTGATACTGGCCAATGACACAGATTACCCGACACGCTGCAGCCCCCGAGTGGACCAGCGGGACACCACCCCAGACCTCACCTGGGCTGACAAGGGCCTAGTGACGGAATGGAGACGCGGGGCGGACCCAATGGGCTCAGACCACTACCCGCTCTGGCTGGAGCTGTCTGTGGGTGGCTGCACAGGCCGCCCTCGCCGATCCAAAGCAATAGATTGGGATGCGTTCCGGAAAGCAGTGGCAGAACACGACAAGAGGGTCCCGGTGACCCGACGGCTCCTTAGATCAGCACAGGAGGCCACACGACATGTGATGGTAGACGAGTCAGCTCCTACCCCGGATAAGCACTTACTGAACCTATGGACCACACGGGAGAGCCTTCACAAAATCTACCTGACCAATGGCCGGCAATACGGGGATCTCCTCCGAGTGCGCAACAAAACTGCTCAGGCTCGCCGATATGCCAAGCAGCTTGCCCGTTCGAGGTGGTTTGAATACTCCTTTGACAAGCACACCAGCACTCGCAAGTTATGGCAAACCCACCGAACCATGTCCGGCAAGCACAAGACACAAAACTCGGCACTCAACATACAAATGGCCTTAGACCTGACGCCAGAAGAATTCGAGGTGGCCGCCGCTGAGGCATTCTTTCCACAACCGGCCATCCCAGCAGACCCACGCACCTATGAACCAAGTAAACCAGCCAGTGACCTGGGAGCTGAGGCACCATTCACTCTGCAAGAGCTGACCCTGGCCCTGGATGCTGCCAACGTGCGCAGTGCTCCAGGCGGGGATGGTATCACTTGGCGAATGCTCCTCAACCTTGATGAACCAGAGAAGCTCCTGCTGCTGGACGAGCTGAACGAGATTAGGCGAACTGGGAGCATCCCAGCAGAATGGAAACATTCGATTATCTACCCCATCCCAAAGTCAGGGAAAAAACCCAACAGCATCAAGAATCTCCGACCTATAGCTTTAACGTCAACGCTATGCAAGCTCCTCGAGCGCATGGTGCTGACTCGGCTCACATACCACCTCGAAGAGGAGAACCCAGCTTTTTTCGATCCAGCCCAGACTGGCTTCCGACCAGGGCTGTGCACTCAAGACAGCCTTCTGCTACTGCGCCAGTTGGTGGGAGGGGGCCGTCGGGGTCGCCTTAAGGTTCCTGGCATCCTCCTGGCAGTAGACTTGCAGAAAGCCTTTGACACGGTGGCGCACACAGCGATACTGAAGGCTCTCGATGGGGTGGAGTTGGCACACGAATCATGAACTTTGTGCGATCATTCCTGGTGGCCCGAACGTTTGAGGTCAAATCTGGATCGGGCCACCCAAGGACATTCTCAAATTCCAGAGGAGTGCCGCAGGGTGCCATCTTGTCTCCAGTCCTCTTTAACATCGTGATGCAAGGTCTGGCTGTAGAGCTACGGAAAATTCCGCACCTGGGCTTGACATTCTACGCAGATGACATCACGCTGTGGGTGGACCCCAAGGGCACGAACTTGAACACAGCAGATGTACAGGGAATCATGCAGCAAGCCTTGGACACCATCGACAACTACCTCCCTTCCACTGGCATGCAGCCGTCACCGGAAAAGACTAACCTCCTCCTGGTAGGTGGCTACAACTCTGAGCGAGCGAAGATAAGCCTTACACTGGCCGGCAAAACCATCACCCGACCAGCGGAGCGGTGGGTGAGGATCCATGGGGTTCCCCTCAGTGAGGTTGGTGGACCAAAGGAATGGATCCGTCAGCTTAAGCCAACGTGGCGCCGACACCTCCACCTGATCCGCCGCATAGGCAACCACTTTGGCGGTGCCGGCACACACACCATCAGGACATTATGACTGGCAACCCTCACCTATAAGGCATGCTACGGAGCAGCTTGCTTCACATTGAACCAAACCCACTACGCACAACTGGAGGTCCTCCATCTCGAATGTCTCCGCGCAATAACTGGCCTGCCGCGTCACACGAGGACTGAAGAACTCTACAGGTACTCCGGCCTCCCTCCCCTCAAAGCCTTTATCGAGGCACACAATGAAGGCCATGAACTACGACGGCAAAACACAACTGCGGGTAGAGGACTCCTCACCCTCACAAAAGAACTATCCCCCGATGCACCCAAACTGCCACGCATGCTGGAGCCTTGGCTCGATGTGCTCCTCAAGCTTCCCAAACAACTCTCCAAAAAGTGCCATCAGCAGGATCATGAAGTGGAGCGTAGAGCAGCAGCTGCCTGTACTGACAGAAGCCGGAACTCTGTCTTCACGGCAGCCACCTGGGATAGAGTTCTTCAGTCCTCGTGTGACGCGGCAGGCCTGTTATTGCGCGGAGACATTCGAGATGGAGGACCTCCAGTTGTGTGTTGTGGGTTTGGTGCACCCAAACTGCCACGCCTGCTGGAGCCTTGGCTCGATGTGCTCCTCAAGCTTCCCAAACCACTCTCCAAAAAGTGCCATCAGCAGGATCATGAAGCGGAGCGTAGAGCAGCAGCTGCCTGTACTGACAGAAGCCGGAACTCTGTCTTCACGGCAGCCACCTGGGACCCCATCACGCGCAGAGCCAGGCTAGCTGCGATCTCCCCAATCGGCACATGCAGACAAATCCACGTGCATGAGCACCGACCCAGCCCAGACCAGATTTCACTGTCCGCCATCCTGTGTGCAGTGGACGGTGCATTCTGCATCGGTGCAGAATGCACCGATGTGCGCATGATTTCTGTGTATGTATATGCCTTCTTTTCCTAATAAATCTTAGTTGGAAGTATTTGTCCCTGTGCTCTCTCGTCGACCAAGGTTTAAGTTTTGCGTTTCGAACGGTTCTGCAATTTATTGCTCTGTTAATCTGTTTAATTGCTATTTTTTGTTCCGTGAATGCTCACTCCTGCCATAGCCCCAAATTGGTGCTGCAGTACGTATAAATAAATAAAATAAATAAATAAATAAAGTCCATGCCGTGTCACAAATGCAGTTTTCTCCCGGTCCCGCTCATCGACCTCGATCTGCCAGTAACCACTCCTGATATCCATCGACGAAAAATACCGTACGTGGCGCAGTCTGTCAAGGCAGTCGTCGATTCGCGGTAGCGGGTACACATCCCTCTTGGTGACTTGGTTTAGCTTGCGGTAGTCGACACAGAAGCGGAGACTACCATCTTTCTTCCGCACCAGAACAACAGAACAACAGGCTTTGTGATCGCTGTATCACATCGTCCTGCATCAATTGTCTTACCCCATATAGCGTCTCGTTCTTTGGGAGAGAGACGATACGGGTTTTGGCGAACAGGTCCCCATCCTCCACGGTAATGATCGATGCATCGGAAGGGGCGTTTGTCGTACCTTGGTTGTAGAAGAGAAGGAATCAATAAACTGTTGTAATAGCTACAGCAGGCATTCTTGCTTTATGGCTGGTAGACCAGGGCATATGTCGAAGACGGAGAGTTCACCGCCACCTGGCGCTCTTTCGGCCTGTAAGGCTAGACATTCTATGTGTTCTTCAATGTTCTCAGAACGTGCTACGGCGGTTCATTTGGAGATTTGCTGGCGTTCGTTGCTGAAGTTTGTAAGAAGTACTTCGGTGAATTATCATTTAGGGGCACTACTCCTCGTGTGATTGAGATGCCACGGGTAAAAAGAACCAACGGTACGCAAGGTCGACAAGCATTGTTTGTAATCGAGGTCTCGAGACAGGACATCGGTAGAGCTAGACTGTGACTACACGCTCTGGCATATTGATAATGGCGTGATATTCACGCAGAAAATCCATTCCCAAGACAAGTCTTTGCAGCACTGGGGAAGGATGAAGAAAGTGCCGACAAAGTTCGTATTATTTGTACGGATTCTCGCAGTACACTTGCCCGTCAGCGCCATTACGTCGCCGCCTGCTGATCGACTCTGTGGCCCAGTCCATGGCGTTTTAGATGCGAAGCATCTCATGGTCGGGGCTATGTCCCTCCCTTGTCGTTGTCGTTGTTGCGCCATCCACACCCCCACTGCGCATGCTCTGCTTGCTGAACGCACGGTGGTGTCTTACCCTTCTATGGCTCCTGGAGCGACAGTGTTTCCGGTGTCTTCCTGGGCCGGCACGAGACGAGCACGCTTCCTCTTTAAGGGCTCCTGGAGCGACAGTGTTGCCGCTGTCTTCCTGCGGCACGAGATGAGCACGCTTCACGCCCCTTCGACGTTTCATCATCGTCTGCAGCTGCGTGCGTCGGCGAGTCTCCGCGGGCCGTGATTACAAGCAGCCAACAACCACCCGGGGAACGTGCATCGACTTCATCTTCGCCAACTTTAGGACTCATCCACTACAACAGCCCTGTACGTTTACATTTCACAGACCATAAGGCGGACCTAATAAAAGCGGAACGCGAACCACAGCTCGACGTCACCTACGTTAAACATGATGATGATAGTAAAGGTTTGGTTTGTTGTTTCTTGCTTCGATGCGCCGATGTTGTGGCGTGTAGAAGTTTTCCCATGGTCTGCGTTGGTGCCTGATGGTTGCGGCACTGATGACACGACGATGAGAGTTGTTGAGGGTTTTTAAACTGTAAATTTAAGCGAAAGACATATACAGGATATTTACAGACTGAAGTAGACAGAGTAAGAAATAAAGTGAGGTTCTTGGTCACCTAAGACTTTGTGCACGCGGCACCTCCGTCAGCGACGGACCCTGACCTAAGACTACCCAAGTTGTGAGATCCTCCCTAGCCTGACCTGGCTAGCCCGGCAATACGCTGGCCATGCATAGCACATTGGAACACAGAGGATTCGACCCCGACACCTCGTGTCTCGTGGTTTTATTGGGTCGCTTAGTCTCCACCCCCGATACACAGGCCAATCAGCATCCCCTGGCGATTTGATTGGTCGGGTTACCACATCCGGGTTTGAACTACCGTGCGCAACGCCCCCCGTAACCCTGAAACATCGGTCACCTTCTCTCACAACAGAAAGAAGGAAAATATCAAAAGCATATGAAACAACTACAACAAGCATTCAGAAACCGGCGGGAACACGTGCAGGCGCCAGGGACAAGCTTCTACGAACGTGGTCTGCGTCGCCTGTTCCCACGCTTCTCGTCCAAGACCAGACAGCCGCTCTACGCCAGCTGGAACCTATAACCGTCCATCTTAAGGAAAAGCGGCGTGCTTCCGTGAGTGTCCGCCGTTGACATGCGACACCCGGTTAATTGGACCGTGCGCCAGAATCAGCGCGTAGGGACAACAGGACACGGCGGCCGGCGCAGGCGTCGCCTCTCCAATCCCGGGCCGCCACACGAACACCCTCGCACGCTTTCACTCCGCGCGCGCACGGGCCTACAAAGGAAGCACTTTCCCATAAATCGAACGCCGTCGAACCGCAGTTGAGAGCTCCAAGCTTCCCCGTCTCCGGCGGTGCGATGGACCGAATGGTTTTACAACCGGCGAAACGATAACGCAGTGGCCCCAGAGCCAGCTACTGCCCGGCTCCCTGAGTGCCCTTGAAGCCGCCGTACCGCCAATGTTTTCCCACAGCTGCACCATGCACTCCGACCAAAACAATGCGACGACGCGGCTACGGCGCGAGACAATGTGTCCTCACGCGAAGGGCGTGACCCAGAGGCCGTTTGCTCTTAACAAGCTGGCTGCCATAAAGTCATTCATTCCAATTCTCCAGAACCGCCGCTCCCTCCGCGATCGACACATCCGGCGTCGCTGGCGCCTGGAACTCTTACAATGATAATGCTTAAATAAAGATAAACTCATACTACGTACAAAGTCTCTCTCTCATTGTCTCTCTTTAATGCCTCTCCATTCTAACACCCGCCACCCCCTCCAATAAAATTACACCATCTTCCCATAGGGGAACCCTTAGTAGTATGCGAAATAGCCATGGGGTTAACTCAATTTCCCATTTCGTAGTTCCGGTAAGTGAAAAGTGTGGTGGTTACCATGGAAACCAAACGTTAAATTTAATGGTAGCTACGTACCTCAACCTCACGAAAACGACAAACTGAAAACTAATGGGCACTTGAATCGACCCTATGCCTGCTTCGCATTATACTCTGGGTTCCCCGGGAAGGTGTAATTTTTTTACTTTTCTGAGCTTGTTGGCAAGTCCTTGGCTCATTATCAAAAAATCTGCGCCAGGGTTCACCAGAGCAGTTACTTCCTGCCCGTCGATTAAAACAGAAAGATTGGCGCTCACCCCTTCATCGGCGCATTCTTCCGACGTACGCCGATCGACCGCCGGCGACATTGGACGGTCTTCGGAGCTTCCATCGGTAGCAACCTTACTTCTAGAGGTTGTCGGTTCTAGTTTCCCCGGAGTGGACAAGGTAACCTCTGCCTTGACGCATCCTGGGAGCTTCGACAATTGAACGAAGTGTTCAAGCGAGCTGGCGAGGGCGAGCGTGGCCGCTGTCTCACAGACAGTTCTTGCCTCGCCGCGAGAGAGGCATCCATTTCAAGGCGACAACCGGTGGATAGAAGTACGTCGACGCCAACGAGCCCTTCGAAGCCCAACTACCGCCGATCCTCAACATTCTTCCCCCACTGCCACAGCACGAAGCAACCACCTACGATCGCCACCACCACCAGCCCCGCTTCCACACGGGGACATCAAGATTGTCTTTCGACCCCGAGGCGGATTGGACCTGAACTTCCACGACCCCCTCACCCTAGCCACCCTCCTGCAAACGCAAGCCTTCCTTCCCCGTCATCCGCAAGATCAAATCAGGCTACATCTGCGTGCTAGCTTCGTTGTTATCAGCACTTTGGAAGACCGCGCCTGTCAATATAAGGCGCTCAACAATCTCCGTATCAACAACCAGTTATACCCCCTTTCAACACACATTGCGGCACCAGCAAACTCAGCTGCCGGCGTAGTATCCGGTCTTCCTTTGGACAGGAACGCTGATGACATCCTCGGCGACCTGATACACGTTAACCCCCATCTCCACATCCTCGATGCGCGCCGCATGGGCTCCTCCACCCTCACACAGGTTACCTTCCATGGATCCAGGGTTCCTTATTGGATATGCTACCACATAGTAACACTACGCTGCACTCCCCTGAAGCGCAAGACTGAAGCCTGCCTGCGCTGCTGTACCGTAGGACACCGGGCCGACGTATGCCTCTCACCGGCAGTCGACAATCGCTGCACCATATGCGGCAATCTCAACCCTTCCCCGCAACACCCGTCCCACCCTCGCTGCATAATGTGCTCCGGCCCTCACCCAAGGGGAGACCCAGCTTGCCCACAGCGGTACCGAAGAGCCCCGACCACCCACCGCCGACTCATCGTTGACCGCGACAACCCAGCGTTTTCGGCACCACAAGGCCATCCCTCGTCTACAAAGATGGCCAGCCGACCTCTACAGACAGACTCGGGAACCCATTTCCAGCCATCCACCTTCATGCCGGCTACCAAGCCACCCCATGGACATCGCCAGGGCGCCCTGTTGCTCAAAACTCTGCAACCCCAACCAACGCCCAGGTGAGCGCGCGAGGGTAGGCACCCCTCCATCCTCCTCCATCCCCCCGCAGCACTTCCCCCCGCTCGTACTCCCTCAATACCAATCCCCTCTGACAGCAAGAGGTACCAGCAATGTCAATGGACAGTCACTCCGAACTCAAAGTAGCAAACTCAAACAGGAACAAATGAAACCCACCTACGAACGCACCACCTGTAAAGCGGCAAACCACCGACCCCACCACCCCCTCTCCCCCTACCATCCCAGAACTTACTTCTCGCATAGAGGCTTTGGAAGCCCACTTACAACACCAAGCCTCTACCATCACCACCCTCCTTAAAGCTTTAGAGAACCTCCCCTCCCAAATGTCCCGCATGCAAGCCAGCATCCAAAGTATAGCCCTCTCCCTCCAACCCTCCCAGCCCCAACTTACGCCTGGCCGTGGTGACTCGATCGCCCCTAAACAGTTAGTTATCTGGCAGTGGCACTGCCGAGGCTTTAAGTCCAAACGCGCCCTTCTCACAACATACATTGACCACCACGCCACACAACCCCACATCATAGCTCTGCAACATCCGGGACCTAACGTCAAATGCACGGGATATAAGACACTCCAAAAAGGATCAGATATAGCATTACTAGCCCATTGTAATCTTACGGCCGATATTGTGGATCTTAACGGTACTTTCCCTCCCCACACCCTCATAAAAACTATCGCCATTTGGCCTGAACCATACTATGCATACTCAACATTTACAGCACCCCACGATTACACCACCGCTCTCATAAGCTCTTCAAAACCGCACTCGCAGAGGCAGCTAATGCCCCCCTCCTCACCATAGGAGATTTCAATGCTCCCCACCCCACATGGAATTACCCCCGCACCACACGAAAAGGTCATCTCCTCTGGGAAGACATTCACAGCACCCGCCTCGCCCTAGAGAACGAACCACACATACACACGCGCCTTGGCAACAGTGTACAACGCGACAGCAGACCGGACCTAACGCTCACACACAACATCAAACGAACAACATGTCAACGCCTTGACGACACCCTCAATAGGGACCACTACATCATACAAATTCTACTTCCGCTCCCCTCACCACGACCATGCCGACCCACCTCATGCACCCTTGTTAATTGGTCCAAATTCCACACCTTACGCAGTGCGACTGTCCAACTAACTTCCTTTCACAGACATTTGACATTAGTTCTTTGATTAAGACCCTCAAAGCCGACATCAGTGCACGCACCACAGAAGCTCACATTACAGAAACTGCACCGAACCCAGACGTGCACATGGTTCACCTACTGGAAACTCTAGCTAGTCTAACCCGGCGCTGGAAAAAACAGCGTTACAACCGCCGCCTACACCTCCGAATCCCACAACTCAAGCAAGATGTAGAGAAATACGCTCAGCACCTCCAGAATGCACGCTGACGAACCATCTGCGATTCATTACACAATCTAACCAGCCTGAAACGCACCTGGAACTTCCTTCGCCACCTCCTCGCCCCACGACGACCAAAGCAGAAACTGCATCTCGGCTAGTTACACTAGCCCACAACCTATCCAACTCCCTGCCGAATCCCCTCGACACCCTGCGCAATTTCTACATAGGCCAACCACAACCCCTTTCTGCCCCTCACCCGCAATATCACGCACCCCCTGACTGCAAACTAGACGCTCCTTTCACAAAAGCCGAGATTACGGCCGCCCTGCACCACCTAAATCGTAACACCACCCCAGGCTCAGACGGTATTACATATTCAGCTCTCCGAAACCTCGACACCGCGTCCATCGAAACTTTGCTCGAACACTTTAACGACTGCTGGGCTCATAGTACGCTCCCAGAAACCCACCGCACAGCCACCGTTACCCTCATTCCGAAACCCCATAAACCACTAAATTCTCAAAACCTCAGACCCATTTCCCTCACCTCCTGCATCGGCAAACTCCTAGAACAAATGGTCCTCTCCAGATTAACTCAACATCTAGAGGTCATGGATGCTTACCCTCACAACATGTTCGGCTTCCGACGCCACCTCAGCACCAACGACATTTACCTCGAACTCCACCAGCACCTATTATCGAACCCACCCGAACGAGACACTTCAGCTATACGAGCCGTAGACCTCACTATGGCTTTCGACAATGTTAGCCATTCCGCTATTCTGGACAACCTCAACTCTTTGCAAGTCGGAGAGCGCTACTATAGTTACGTACAAGCTTTCCTCGCGTTCCGCACAGCAACTCTCCGACTTCGTCTTTTAAAGTCCTCTCAATTTCTATTACCTGCCAAAAGCACCGCGCAGGGCTCAATACTCTCCCCCACTCTTTTTTATCTAGCTTTAATACCCCTTGCTCGGGCTCTCCTACAAATACCCACACTACAGGGCGCTTTGTACGCTGATGATATAACAGAATGGATGTCACGAGGCAGCGACGCGCATATTCAACACACACTCCAACTAACGGACACAACAATCACAGCGACAGTGGCGGTGGCAGGGCCATCCTGCCCCCCCCCCCCAAATCACAGCTCCTTCTACTACCACCCACCCACCGACCCAAACAATGGACACCCAAAATCCAAGTCGCTTTGTCGGGCTCTGCCATACCTCTAGCAAACCAAATCAAAGTACTACCCTTACAAAAATGAATGTTGCGATCCTATTAAACTGTTATGCAGTTCTTATAGAGTCTAAAGGAACTCATTAGAAACTCATGGCAGACTCATGACCTAACGAGTCATCTCTGTAAGATCTCTAAAGAATTTCAAAAAAGACCTCCCTATAAAAACTCACTCTCCCCATTTCTATAAGATCTCTATAGAATTTCAGAAGAGACCTCCCCATAAAAACTCACTCTCCTCATCTATATAAGACCTCTATAGAATTTCAAAAAAGACCTCCCCATAAAAACTCGCTCTCACCATCTATATAAGATCTCTATACAATTTCAAAAGAGACCTCCCCATAAAAACTCACTCTTCTCATCTCTATAAGATCTCTATAGAATTTCTAAAGAGACCTCCCTATAAAAACTCACTCTACTCATATCTACAAAATCTCTATGAAATTTCAAAAGAGACCTCCCTATAAAAACTCAATCTACCCAGGCTCGATAAAGATTCTATACACATTTTACTGAACTCGTTCAATAGCAGTTCTATAGAGTCTACTCTATGAAACCTGTTTTAAATTTTTGTAGGGTCTTCACCCTAGCAACTAACTCAATATAAGCTCACTAGAAATTCTATTGAAGTTTTAACGTGATAACTCAAGGAAGTTTGTGTTGGCTCACTTTGAAGTTTTTCATCCAAGTTTTTTCGATGGAGGCGGTGCACGGAGAATGAAAATGTCCGTTACATATGCAGGTTAAAGGATGCATATACCGCGATCACCAAATTTGGAATCTTAAAAAAATGATATAATTGGCTTCAATGGTTTGTGGAGGTCACTCCCAGCAATTTTGCCAGCTATATAGAGCGGGGCCGGAGATGCATGTCGAAAATCAATTTTAACTGCCCCGTCGCGAGAGCCTGCGGATTGCCACGGCACTAGCAAAAAAGGCGAAATATATTAATTCCTTGCTGGTTTTGCACGTACGGGTTATGTCAGATCTGAAATGCACTAAAGTGACTATGCTTGTTGGTTTAACATGATAGGGAAGGGCGCTGTAGTCCCCCATTACATTAGATCTTAGCTACCCCGTTCCGGAATGGGAATCACTCTCCGGCGCTGTTGTGGTCAGTTGTCTCGTTTCGCCAGGCAGTTTTTGTTACATATATGGCATCGTCAAATCTTGCAAAGTGAGAAAAAACGAACGCTGTATATACAGGCTTTCAAAACCAATTGAAGACAGACATCATGAACAAAAAGTGAACTCTAATGCGTTCCAATTAAAACTTAAATCCTGTAAATAACGTATATTACACGAATTTACCAATTATTTTTCGAATTATATTGAGATAAATTATATTTATATTCGAATTATATTTATATAAAAATATTTCGCTGCTGTCGCGAAATTATATTTCGAGACCGCAGCGATGGCTCAGAGGTACAGCACTCGCATCGTATGCGGGAGGTACTGGGTTCGAATCCTGGTACCGCCGGGCACCCACCGGTTTCATTAATGGGTGCAGGCGTCCCTGGTCGAGTGCGGACCCTTGAGAGGGGAATCCACGCCTGGAAAGCTCCCTTTACCCTATCGAGGGGCCCCTGACCCTTCTCCATCTGGCGGGGCCCCCGGCCATCATGCCGCGTTGCGCCATTACCGGGGGTGAAAGAGTCTGGCGGCATGTCCTGCCACAGGCGGTTGCGAGTTGAGCGTCCACCGTGGCTGTGGAAGGCACCATGTGCATTCGTGGGCCTTGGTTGCGCCGGGCACCTACCTGTAAAATAGGTACAAGCGACTCCCCGGCCTGGCGCTCGGCCCTTGTGTGGGACTACAACGCTTGGGAAGTTCACCCGGCTTGCACGGGAAATCGCCCCTATGGAAAGGGGCGGCTGCAAAAACTCAGGAACTTTTAACCGCCGCGATGGCTCAGAGGTACAGCACTCACCTCGTATGCGGGAGGTACTGGGTTCGAATCCTGGTACCGCCGGGATCCCACCGGTTTCTTTAATGGATACAGGAGACCCTGGTCGAGTGCGGACCCTTGAAAGGGGAATCCACGCCAGGAAATCGCCCTTATGGAAAGGGGCGGCTGCGAAAACGCAGGAACTTTTTTTTTCGAAGTTTGGATAAGTACTCGATAGAAAAAGTATTTTTAAACTCAATAAAAAGTTTTACGCATATTCATTTTAAACTCTGTAGGGAACTTTAATAGAAACTTAATAGATCTAGTCTATCAAGTTTCAATAAGTACTCGATGGAAAAAGTCTATTGAACCTCTTCGTCCCATTTCAATAGGAACGCGGTGGCCAAATAACTGTTGAAACTCCATAGGCAGAGCAATGGAAACTTAAAAAGAAATCATTAAGTTCTTTCGACAAAACTCAATAAACTTTCAAAACCAAGGCGATAAAAATGTTTGTAAGGGTAGGGCTCACTATCCAACAGAATCGACTCAAGACACACACCATCCTCCTACTCAAGACCCACGCAGACCAAATTTCGGGACTTCTACGGCGCGTCACCGCGCGAGGACATGGCCCTAGGGAGTCAGACCGCCCCAAGATTACCCACGCCCTTTTCACCCCACGCAGCACGTATACCCTACCATACCTTGCCATCACCCGCACCGAAATGACATGAACAGAGGCCATACAATGCGCACTATATCGCCGTACGCTACAGCTACCCTTCAGCGGTGCTTCCGACGCTCTCCTCCACACGGGCACCTTTAACACACCATCCGAACTTATAGAGCACACTTACAGGCCCAATTATCCCGCCTTGCCATAACCCAAACCAGCAGAACTGTCCTATTCTCCTGAACATTAACCCGCCAATCCACCACTCCCAACCCATCCGGATCCCTCTAGAATATCGAGAAGTTCTCTATCCCATCCCTGTCCCCCGCAACATGCACCCCACCTACCTCACAAACCGTCGCCTGGCGCGAGCACGATACCATGCCCAACACTTCCCTCCCTCCTCGGACACGGTATACGTTGATGCTGCAGAACAGCAACCCCGACGTACATACATTATAGCAGCAGTGAACCAAACCCCAACGTCCTCTACTTCAGCAACCTTCCGTGCTCCCCATCCCCATGAGCCGGAGGAAGCTGCAAGTGCCATGGCCACCACCCTCCACCCCACCCCTAGCCTCATATTAACGGATTTACAAACGGCCGTTAGAAATTTCTGCAGGGGCATCTTTTCGCCCGTCGCACACAAAGTTCTCTGCTCCCACTCCCTCCTGACCGCACCATCTCCCTTTTGTGGACTCCTGGCCATATGGGCTTTGGCGATGCGGAGAAGGCCCACAGGCGGCCCGAGCTTTGATACACCAGACCCCTGAGCAGAGCCCCCTCCCCGCTGCACATCCCCCTCCTCACCTAGAGCCACTGCTTACCTTCTGTGAAATCACCCTCCATCACAGGCTTTCACGCAACACCCTTCCGCCCCCTCACCCCTCGTTATCCTCCCTTGAATCATCCCTCTGGAGACAGATCCAAACGCATTCCCTGCCCACTCGATCAATTCTCACCCACATATCGCCACCCCTCTTTCCCACTGCCGCTTGCCCCCACTGCGGGGACTACGAAGACACCCCCCCCCCCCCCGCCATCTGGCACTGCCCCGCCCTGCTTCCTCTTGCCCTGCCCAACCGCCCCCCCCCCCCCCGACTCCTGGCTGTCTACCCTCGCGCGCTTGGACGCCCAGTCGCAGTGCGCCCTGGTCGACAGGGCTCGGGCCTATAAAGCTGCGCTTCCGCGGCTCCACCGTCCCTACTAAGCCTAACCAGGAATAAAGCGTGTTTCTCTATCTCTCTCTCGCCGAAACGAGGAGGGCGCTGAGCGGTGGGTGAAAAACTGGCCGATGGTACACGTGACTCGCTTCACCGCAATGGTAGCATAGAGTGTTCGGTCTGCGGTGCACCATAAGTTGGTCTTGCGTATCGGTGGCTGGAACATAGGCTCAGTGCGGGACCATGTCTCAGAAGGCGGCTTTCGTTGCGTTGGGAAAGAGGGCCGTACAGACGACCGATGACCCAGCTGCTAGGGCATTCGCATAGCTCACTTGCAAAACTTCTTCGCTGGGTTCAGGTGGGACAATCGCTTTACGGATCTCTTCGCGGACGACCTCAGCAATAGTAGCAATGACTGGCTGCGAGGAACTCGTGGTAAGCTTTCTCAGTTCTTTTAGATGCGAAGCATTTCATGGTCGGGGCTATGTCCCTCTCTTGTTGTCGTTGCGCCGTCCACACCCCCACTGCGCATGCTCGGCTTGCTGAACGCCCGGTGGTGTCTTACCCTTCTACGGCTCCTGGAGCACAGTGTTGCCGGTGTCTTCCTGCGGCACGAGACGACCACGCTTCACGCCTAATCGACGTTTCATCGTCGTCGGCAGCGGCGTGCGTCGGCGAGTCTCCGCGGGCCGTGATTACAAGCAGCCCACAACCATCCGGGGAACGTGCATCCACCTCATCTTCACCAACTTTAGGGTTCATCCACTACAAGAGCCCTTTATATTTCACAGACCATGAGGCGGTCATAATCAAAGCGGAACGCCAACCACAGCGCGACGTCACCTACGTTGAACATGATGATGATAATGCTTAAATAAAGACAAACTCATACCACGTACAGCGTCTCTCTCCCCCTCTCTTTAATGCTTCTCCACTCTAACACACCCACCCCCCCCCCTCCAATAAAATTACACCACCTTCCCGCAGGGGAACCCTGAGTAGTATGTGAAATAGTTATGGGGCCAACGCAATTTCCCATTTCGTAGTTCCGGTTAGTGAAAAGTGTGGTAGTTACCATGCAAACCAAACGCTAAATATAACGGTAGCTACGTACCTCAACCTCACGAAAACGACAACCTCAGGAAAACGACAAATGGGCACTTGAATCGACCCCATGCCTGCTTCGCATACTACTCAGGGTTCCCCTATGGGAAGATGGTGTAATTTTTTTGACAATGCTTCGGACAAGGTCACGCAGGGAATTTTCGTTCGCTCGCGAGAGAATGGCGACCTGCGCCGAAGTTGCGTTGTCCAGTCTTTTGTATATGTGGCAGCGATCCAGCAGCGCTCGTTCGATGGCGGTACCTTCTTTTATAAACTGCGGCACAGTCTGTGGCGGGTTTCGCACGAGTCCAGCAAAGAGCTGCTTCTTCGCGCCGTGCATAACGTACCGGAGCTTTTTTGGCTCGGACTTGTCGGGATCCGCTCGCGAAAAAGACGCGCCATGTCCTCAGCCAACATTGCCTCACTTTCGTTTGGCTTCTGCACGCGCTATTCAAGGAGTCGCAATGCGTTGTCCCGACGATATGCGTTCAGGAATGCCTCGCGAAGGTCGTGGCGAAAGTCATCCCACGTTCGCAGGCTCGCTTCATGGTTCTCAAACTATGTACGGGCACCGTCCTCTGGCGAGTGGTAGACGTCTCTTTGTTTGTGGACCAGAGATTTTACGAATCTACTCGTTCGTACTGGTCTAGCCGGTCGTCGACATCTTCGTACACTTCGCCATGGGAGCTGGCCGGTTGTCTGCCGAGGCTGCTGAAAAATCAGTTGTGAGTTGTTGGACACCATGGTTTGCGTTTCACGAGCTTGACGTGCCTGAGCATTCCCGGGCATGAGGCCGAATTCAGGGGTTAGGCCCAGAATGCGACGGCTGCTGCGATGGACAGTCATGTGGAGGATAGGAGTCCGGCCGGCCGGGGCTAGATGAACGACTGCCGGTAGTACGTCTGGATATACCCCGCCCCTACCCAGTGTTTCGTTGCAAGAAGGGCAACAGGCAAAATTGGGGGCAAAGACAAATGGAGATTTATTTAGGCGAACGTGTGCCTCTAGTAAAAAAGCCACTAAAACGACATCGTCTCAAGCGAAGCGCCGATCAGCCAAATCAGCGTTTTAAAGCACAAGCCGTTCCACGCCCCGCACGGAGGAACTTTTCGTCATCGTCGTCTTCGTCGTTCCGCCTCACAGCAGACTCACTCGTGACAATATCAGTGTGTTTTTTATTGGACGGTACATGAAGCAGTCACCTGGAAACAGGCGAATATTTGGTGAAATGTTAGTTGGAAGGCCATTTATATACAGGAGGAAAAGTACGGGTCTGAGTACTGTGCCCTGTGGCACACCAGTGATTACGAGAAGGTGGTTAGGTAAATGGTTGTTAGCGTACACAAATTGTTGCCGACTGGATAGAACAATGCGAATCCAATTTTAGAATGTATTAATGCTTCAGCAAGAAAGTTTGAGGAGTAGCCGTTGATGCGGAACTCTGTCAAATCATTTTCCAAAATCTAAACAGGGGGCATCGGTGGGTGTATTTAGGTCAAGGCTGGAACTGATATCACTGTAGAATGAAGCAAGTTACGTGTCGCAGGATAATCCTGAGCGAAAGCCATGCTGACTATGGTGAAAGAAGTTGTTACGGTTTAGGAACTTGACGACGTTAGAGTAAATCACATGTTCCTATTAAACTATGCTAGTGAGCAAGATAGGACGTTAGCTGCTAGGCTGGTATGGAGGGCCCTTTTTAGAGACTGGAACAATGTTACCCACTTTCCAGTCTTCCGGCACCACTCCTGGGGATAGTGATTGCTGAAAAATATGGCATATCACACTAACAGTGGGTTTTGTGTTTTTAGCATTTTAGCGTTGATGCCTTCGGCGCCGCATAAGCTTTAATGAGTCACAAATTTGGCAATGCCCTGTTGAGAAAATGGGATGTCCTATATCATGTCGTTATCGCGATGATGGAATAAAAGTATGCCGCCGTTAAGATCAATAGTGAACATGGAAGAGAAGAAATGATTAAGTTGCTCGGCACCTGCATTGTCGGGGACAGGCAAGTTATGATTATCAAACAATGCTAGTGGTTGGGAATCGTGGGGGTAGGTAACGCTCCAAAATTTTTTCGGGTTATTTGCAAGCATAGGCGGCAAATTCTGCCAATAAAAGGAACGTTTCTCTTTCATAGCTTGCGTACAGAATGCTTTTTCCACAGCGTAATAGTAGTTCCATTCACAAACGTTATTCGATGGTTTTCCTGATCGAAAAAGTCTTCTCTTTTGTATTCTTGAGTCATTTTAACATGTCAGTGAACCATGGGGATGTCTTTTTTTTTGGTCATGGTAGTAGTGGCCACGTATTTAATGAGCTGGTCATGGATTTTGTTTTTGAAGACCAACCAATTAGTGTCAAGAAAGCGCTGTGAAAAGTCGGCTAGCAGGTAACTTGCGAATTCTACGAGTTGATCGTTTAGAGCAGAATAGTTTCCTTTGTCGTAAATGTTATTGTTGTTGTTATTTTCGACAAGCGTGTTAGGTGGCAAAGGTAGGTACCATGAATCACTGAATGGTCACTTAAACCAGGCGTCATTCTGGAAACATTATCAGGCTCAGAAGTGAGAATAAGATCAAGAAGATTGGAGGAGCTAGCTCTGTGACGTGTGGGTTCAGTGAGGAGTTGCTTTCATTTAACTGTTGTTGGCAAAATCGCCTTCAGGAACATGTTTGGCGGCTGTGCTTGCCAGATTCATCCACGATATCTCGATATTGCTGGCCAATTAAAATTACCGAAGAGAAGTATGGGATAAAGACGGAAAGGTTTAGTTACGGAGTGAATAGTCTCGTGGAAATTGGGTACAAGAAGGGGGTCAAGAGTGGGAGCCCGGTAACGAACTCCAATTATCGTGGGGAGATAGGCAGCATTGCAGAGAATTAACATAATTTATAAGCACGAGGATACACTAAATTCTGTGCAATGAAGGCTTTTATGACTGCCTATAAGCACTCCACCACCACATTTGTTAGTACGGTCAGGCCGAAAAATGTTGATCTCCGGCAAACATTGTAGCAACTGATTCTGCTATTGAAGGATTAAGCCAAGTTTCGGTTATTATGAATACATCTGACTCTGATGAGCTAACTAGACTTTGTCAGTCATCAACTTTCGAAATAATGCTTCTGACGCTCGTGTAAAGAAATGAGAACGGTCCCCTGGATGTATCAGCACTGCTGGTACCTACGTGTTTAGAGGGCACGGTACAACTTCCGTATTCTTTTGATCGTAAACGGAAGTTTTCTTGCCCATAATAAATTTGTCATGTCGGAGTTTACATGTTTGCCGCTGTGCACTTCAAAGTTCGCCGAAACGTTTTCTTGCTTTAATAGGGCCATGAAGCCAAAATTCAAGTTTGGTTCATTCGAAAGATGGTCTCGTTAGAATCATGCTGACACCAATTTTAACGTAAACTTCGCCCAAATAAGCTGTATAATTAGAAATACATGGAATGGCCACGCGAACCATTAGCTCATTTCCCGCAACAGAACCCATGATGTTATACTAGCCAGATCTGCGATTGGTGGAGGCCGGAAACAGCAAACGCAAATTAGGCAGAAATTATCAACTTGCCGAAGGAGCTATTTGCGCATACATTTAGGGCACATTCTTTTTATATCAGTAAGCATGGTGGGAGAAACAGTGGAAGTTACGAAAGCACCGGCAACATAGAAGTACCGATGCGTACTGCTGTTAAAACTGCGCGCATTATGCTTCGTTTAGATGCACAGCACTGCGGAGTATTGGCGGTGAGCGCGACCAGGGGCGGCGCTGCGGATCGCATTTCCGTGACGTCGGCTTAGGGATTTTCGCATTTGTCGTCGCATTTGTCGTCTGCTTCTGCTTCACTGGCTCTTTCATAGCGTTCAGTTGACTTTTGATGCTTGTCCGCGCGATATTTTGCGTATGCTGAACTTTTTATCGCAATAAAAGACTTAAAATCACATACACGAGATGAAGGCGCGATTTAAAGAGCAGTTTTTGAAACCCCTCCGGAAGAAACATTGCCGGCGTCGCGCCATTCCGGCGAATCATGCCCTGTGCGGAGCGCGAAGAGTCGGAGTTATGTGCCAGCTGCTGTATTCAGCAATCTTTCCAACAAAGAAAACAGCCGTAGCCTAATAACTGGCAACAGCGAAAATGAAAGAACAAAACAAATTCCAGGCCTTCCGGGATGTCGGCTCTGGCAGAAGGCATTGCGATTCCCGTAATCGTATGTAAAGTAAAACCGTTTTTGCTACCTTGCTGAACGCTCGAATGTCTTGTATCAAATCACTTCACGTTGTCGTGGCACGTAATCGTATGTAAAGTAAAACCGTTTTTGCTACCTTGCTGAACGCTCGAATGTCTTGTATCAAATCACTTCACGTTGTCGTGGCATTAAATTATGAAGACATGCACTATGCGGTGCTTAAAATTGTAGGGGGAGTTCCACATAACGAAATAACCTGTGTAGCCGCGTGCTGGTTTTATACCAGGCTTCTTAACCGTACGGTGGCTCATTGAGCAAAACGAGTCACTTGTATGGTAAAAATCTAGCAACACTATGTTTGTTCAGACCCGGAGGGATATATCGATACATTAGTTCCTCTCACCTTACGTCGGTTCCACGACCGCTGCTCTTGCTGTCAACTGACCCACCTGAACAATTAGTCCAACTCAAGGAAGATCTGCGTCGTGCCAAACGCGCTCTCATCCAACCTTGTGGAACATACCTTCCCAGTGGGCTTGGTCGCTGGGAGGAGGCCCTGCTTCATAGACTTCGAGTTGGGGTGGCCCTCTCTCCTGCGGTAACCCGGGCGTGGCCAAAGCGACACCATTCCCCGTTTACCAACAACTGCCCCTTCTGTACGGCTCCTGCCGAAGACGCCGACGCCAACCACCTGCTATGGACGTGCCCTTTCCTGAGTGCAGCGAGATCCCGACACCTTCGCGGCACAGGCCTGCATCCTGGGAGACCCCTCGATCTCCAACGATGGCTGTGGGGGCCCCACCACCGCTGTCTTCTGGACTTCCTCCGAGAAACGGCTGTCAACTTGTACCTGTAGGACCTTATGCCAAAGGGCATTCTATCACAATTAAAAAAAGAACCTCTTTGCTTATGTCCACACGAAATAACTTTGTCTTTAACCTTAAAGTGTGCAAATTTAATCATGACTGGTCGGTTTTTGTTAGCTTTATATTTACCTAAGCGATGAGCCCTTTCGGTATCCATTGCATCAATTGTGATGTATAGTTCCTTTGCTACAAAATTGGAGCACCGCGCCTTACGACTCGGACCACGTTTCATGCTTGGGATCTTGTAGACGAAAAAGTGCTCGGCCTGCAAAGCCAAACAGTTTGGTCCTGATTGCAGTGACATCGTCCGCATTTGGGGCAGAAAGCGCACTGATATTGCCTAATTGTGTTTGCATACGTGCTACTTATTCGCAGTCTTTTTCTATTTCAGTTCCTCTACTGTTAATCTCCTTGATAGCACCATCGTTTTGAGACAGTTTCTGTTGGATAGCCCAAAGTTCTTGTGGCATGGAAGCTTGAACAGACAGGATATCTTTAAGTACTGTCATTACGTCACTCAACTCCAGCGATTCGCTACAGCGAGTGGTAGGACCGGGGCTTAATCCTATGTCGCCTGAGAAAGCTAGTAATTACTTAAGGACATGCACGCAATAAAGCACAACATTGGAACTGGGCTTGGCAACACCAGAAAGGCCGCGTAACGAGTACGACGTGCACACAGTAAGTACCAATTATTTACCTGCAGGACAAAAATTGCTTCTGGCCTAACTCAATTAGGCCTGGGTGTGCGCAGCGAGAGGTGCGGTAATTACTTGTTTAGCTTGGTTCTCTATATAGTTACGACACTTCTCGAGGCGTGCGGCTCGTTCTCCCACCATCTCCTCGGCCGGCTTCCTCTTCTTCGCTTCGTTCCGACGACGGAGCCTGACTTCTTTTAGTCTCTCCCACTCATTTTCTATATCTGACGACGAATCCCACTGAGCCGCCCATTCTATATGTACGATGCAACGCCGGCTTCTCCTGTGTTGTTGCAACGCACTTTCGCCCGCTTTTCCTGTGGCGTTATGCAGATGGCGCGGCGTGTGGTGCTGCCAACTGCGGTGGTTGTTAGGCAACCGCTCAGCTCGCGGTGCGGCCACCGGCCACAGCGAAACGGCGAGAATACGGCCATTGTAGCTCTCGCTACAAAAGGCGTTGCAGATAAGTGGCCGTGGCCACAGCTGGGGTGCTGTCAAGCCCATTAAAGGCTGCAATCAGCCAGTTCGAGCTTTTGTAGTCCGGTGGCAAGGACGACGTTATCCGAAGATTAGCAGTCATTGGAATTACGTGGTGTGGTAGCAGCGGCCGATGCACTGGTACGCATTTTCAGTACGGGGGCGGAGGAGGTGATTGTTGCAGTTGTAGATGCACAGGCCAAAGGGGTAGGTCCGGGTTAGGTTCCACGTTCAGCCATTCCGGAGGCCATGGCGCCTTTGAGAAGCCACCGAAGCGTGCGTCGTCGGACAGCGGCCCGCAAAGCGACACCAAAGCCTGCAGGCAAACAGGAATTGCAGGTAAGTGGCGGTGGCAACAGATAGGGCAAGGTAAATATAACTGGTAGCGAAGCTTCCATAGAAGCCCATACGTTCAGAAAATGGCGGCTCTTAAGCTGCTCATGGGGCTTAGCGCCATCTGTGTGAGGAGGGAACGCTTCCGCCGGAACAAAAAATAAACAGGATGTGACGCAAGATCCGGTCAGAAAGTGACGTCATTTTGGTTGCATTAGCGGGAAAATTTGACTTCAAAATAGTCTTAGCAGGCCTCTGATCGCTGAGGGCTCATGTCATTGCCATCCGACGCAAGTTGGCGAGGCCTTCTCGTGTGTGCTTCAAGTCAACGCCAGCTTATACTCGTGACTACAGAAACGTACTGTAGCATACTGTTGTATGATTTGCCTCGGTGTTTCTAAAAACATCTTGCATCTTCTCTGAACTTTTATTCTGTATTCATGCCTTCCACTGCTGTATAAAAGCAACCAGTTGTTTATTTTGATTGCGGCGTGTGGCAAACGTACCCCCCCCCCCCACCGGAATTTTTTTTCTGCCTTGGGATACAGAGCACAAAATGACACTTGGCCACTCTCCCCGGCCCCCCTTTCATATAAAAAACGTGCCCACTCCTTACCCCGATACCAATTTCTACCAACGCCACTGCTGGGTTTAATTGCGTCGCACATACGCAGGTTGCGTGCGTGCCTTAAGTATTGATCAAGGTTATATAATGCTTGCTCAGTTTGTGTACTTCTGTTCTAAGAGAAGAGATAACGCATAGCCATGCTATAATCAAGACATTTGAATTTTATTACAGGATAAACATAAAACAAATTTACAACACTGCACGCATGCAGTGCACGCATGCGTCCTGGGGGCACAACACCGTATGCCCCACAATGTTCAACGCACTGTTAACCTTCCAGGTCGTGGTATCCTGGCTCTCAGCCAGCACCGCGCCGTCTCCAAGCCCTCTATGGGCACCCGGACCAGCCCCTATGCTTCAACCCTGGAGCGTCAAAATTCCCGTGGAACGTCGAATCCCAGCCGGAAATCCAGTTTTGGCTGGTTTGCGCTTCGCATGGCGGCAACCACCGTCTTCTACGTCATCGATCACATGGCCCGACAGATCGCTACATAAACCAGCAAGCCACGCCGCCCGCTTGGGGCACAACACCGTATGCCCCACAATGTTCAACGCACTGTTAACCTTCCAGGTTAGTTATCTTGACCGTTCAAAACATTATCGTTCTAGTGATCGTTTTCTGCTGTTGGTGTTGTGCCCCAGGCATCCTCAGCACCTTGTAAATTTGAGCTTGTGCTGTGACATGATTACCTGTGCTTTACTGTCCGATTTAATATTACTACTCTCCGGAGATGTCGAACTAAATCCTGGACCATCTGAACCTGTTCCATCTGCCTTGGAAGCCATTAAGCAGCTTGAGGACGGTCAAACCGAATTACGCGCTGAGTTGAACAAACTTAAAGAAGTATGCGACCACTTAACCAAGCTTAAAGAAGTATGTGACCACCACTCCAATCTTCTATCCTTGTTTGAGCAGCGTATCAAAGCAGTCGAATCTAGTCAGCAGTGTTCGCCAAGTGACTGTATGCATGCTGAAACAGGCCAGTTAAAACAGGAACTTGCCACCTTAAAAGCTGCTAACATCGACGTTAGCAACCGCATGCGCAGGAATAATCTTCTTTTTATTGGTATCGACGATGATCCCAAGGAAACTTGGCAACAATCAGAAGAAAAGGTTATAACATTTTGTTCAACCCAGCTCACCTTGCCGCTGCTTTCTAGCAACATTGAGCGAGCCCACCGCATTGGTACCTTTTCGGCCGACAAAAAACGACCCATTATTGTTAAATTTAATAACTACAAAGCAATAAGATGGCATCCTGTCTTGTGGAATCAAGTTGAAAGGTACTAACTACGCCATCAGAGAAGATTTTGCTGCTGCCACTCGCCTGGCTCGCTCCAAGCTGCTAAAGTACATCCGTCCTGCAAAATGTGCTTTTAAGCTAAAACTTGACAAACTTCTGGTTGGAAAACGCTGTTTTTCTTATGATTCGTTGTCGGATAGCATTATTGAATGCACCCAAGAGTTAACAGCCCAGCAGAAAACAAGTGAATTATTTGCAAATGCATCGTCTAGCACAGATTGACGCCCCGTGCACAGCCCTTCTTCCCCCATTTCATCACGCCCTCGACCGTTATCATACCAACCTTTAAACGTGGCCTTCACAAATTGTCGCAGCATATTACCTAAACGTGATCACCTCCACAGTTTAATCGAAGACGTAAATGCTGACGTTGTACTCCTAACCGAAACTTGGCTGCACCCTGAGATTGTTGATAATGAAGTACTCCCGACAAATCTTAACTTCTCCGTTTATCGCCGCGACCGGTTGGAGCGCAGGGGTGGTGGCGTTCTCATTGCTGTACGCAACACCCTATCTTCATCTTTCATATCATGCGACGACTGCCTTGAACTCGTTTGGGTGTGTGTGCGACATCGCACTCTCACCGCTGTATTTGGCATCTGCACCGGCCTCCCGATAGCCACACTTCGTTCTGCTCGTTGCTCATGCGTGCTCTAACCACCGTCAAAGAAAAATTTCCCGATGCACCCCTATTTTTGTTCGGCGATTTCAACTATCCTTCAATCAGCTGGCCTCTACTTTCCACTCCAAATACCTCCCCAACAAGCGATCCGAACCAGTTCATTCAGCTTACTCTTGACTTTAACTTGCATCAAGTCATTTCATGCCCCACCAGAGGTAACCACACGCTAGACCTTCTACTTACCACGAACCCTGATGATGTAACTAGTGTAACTGTGTTGCCCAACTTCAGTGATCACAGCTTTTTGCACATTTGCCTATCCTTGCCTTTACGAAAAAAATCACCTGAATATAAAAAGATTACCGATTATAAAAGAGGCAACTACGATGCTATAAATAGGGATCTAGCCCTATTTTACGAAAATTTCCTGGATACCTACCAAAGTCGCACCGTTAATGCAAACTGGGAAATATTTAAGAATAAACTTATAGGCCTCAAAAACCAATTCATTCCAACAATGTCTGTTAAAACGGATTCACACAATCCGTGGTTTACCAAACGATTGAAATCCCTACTTAACAGAAAAAAGCGCCTGTACAGATCTGCAAAATTAGGAAACACTGCTGACGCTTGGACAAAATATCATCAGTGCGCAGATCAGTACATAAAAGAACTGGGTGAAGCCAAAGAAAAATATTTCTCTGTAGATTTGCTATCAATTTTGAAGTCGAACCCCAGTAAGTTCTGGCGATTGCTTTCCCCTAAGTCAAGGACCACCCTAATCGAACTCGTCGATTCCGAAGGCAGACCAATTCATAGTGAAGATTGCGCATCAGTTCTGAATGACTACTTCACATCAACATTTACCCCCGTGGATCCAACTGCTTCCTCCTTCCCCCCTCTGATTTCCTCCTCCTCTACCCTCCCGACTTTCGACATCCGCCCTGACGGAATTTCTTCCCTGATTCAGAACCTCAAATCTTCTTCTTCCGCTGGCTGTGATGGCATTACTCCCAAACTTCTTAAAAACACTTCTGATTATTCTAGTCTTCTTCTCTCTTTAATTTTTACACAATCTATTCAAACAGGTACCGTTCCGGACGATTGGAAAAAAGCCCAGATAGCAGCTGTTTTCAAGTCAGGCGACAGGTCAATCCCTTCTAACTACCGTCCAATCTCTTTGACGTGCATTTCTTCAAAACTGCTTGAACATATTATAGCGTCTAGTATCATAAACCACCTTGAATCAATTAATTTCTTCTATCCGCTACAACATGGGTTCCGCAAACATCATTCCTGTGATACACAGCTGGCCGAATTTACACAAGACATACTTCACTTCATGGATAATAATCTTCAGGTTGATGCGGTTTTCCTTGATTTCGCCAAAGCTTTCGATCGTGTACCTCATAATCACCTCATTCGTAAGCTAAGCTGTCTTGGTCTCCCTTCTAATTTGTTAAGTTGGATTCAGCACTTTCTTTCAGGACGCATGCAGTTTACCTTCACCAACAACTATCAATCTGCCCTCACCAAAGTAACCTCTGGTGTACCGCAAGGCGCCGCCTTATCACCCCTCCTCTTTCTTATCTACGTGAATGATTTGCCCGTTTGCATAAAATCCCATCTTCGACTTTTCGCCGACGATTGCGTCATCTACACCGTCATAAACAACCCTGACAATGTTTCAACTCTTCAAAGCGACCTCGAACTCATTGCTTCATGGTGCGATAAATGGCTCATGCCATTAAACATAGCTAAGTGCAAATCGTTGTCCTTTACTCGTAAACGTAGTGCAGTTTCCTACCCCTACTCCATTAATTCCACTCCCATCGCCTCGGTGTCATCTTATAAATATCTCGGGGTTAACTTGACTTCATCTTTATCCTGGACTACCCATATCGATACAATCTTCTCTGCAGCATCTAGATCTCTTGGCTACCTCCGACGCAACCTCAAGTGCGCATCCTCCGAAGTAAAAAAACTAGCTTATATAACTTTCGTACGCCCGAAACTTGAATATGCGGCACCTATCTGGCATCCGTCCCAAGCGTACCTAACAACAAAACTTGAATCCATTCAAAACCGCGCCGCCCGCTTCATATCTTCGCAATACTCCCCTAGAACCAGCGTCACTGCAATAAAACTCTCGCTCTCCCTCCCAACACTAGAATCCCGCCGAATTATCGCCCGCCTATGCCTTCTTCACAGCTACTACTATCATCCCCGCTATCGGCATCCCTTGCTTCAACCAGCGCACAGGACTTCAGCACGCCTTCATCACAGCAAACCCATTGCTCGTATCTCCGGCAAAACATCGGCATTCAACACCTCATTTTTTCCCCACGCAATAGTCCTGTGGAACGCTCTACCGGAGCACTGCACGTCATGCACCGACCGCGAAATGTTCCGCTCCAAGCTCACCGACCACTTGTCTGAGCAGCCTGCTTGTTATCGATAATTTGACTACCTCATGTATTTCTGTCAAGAATTCTTCATTTGTACGCACCTTAAAATTGTAATTCTATTTTTCAGACAACATTGCAGTATTTGGTTGTCTTTACTGTCTACATGTATTCGATTCTAGTTTCTGTATGTTTTCTTTTATTTTTTTGTGTGTTATGTTTGAACATTGCTCTGTACCTCGTCACTTGCCCTCCCTTATGTAATGCCCTCGGGCCTTTAAGGTTGAAATAAATGAAATGAAATGAAAATCAGCACGTATACCATAAGTAAAAAATGTTCGTGGGCACTACATGCATTATGATCTTCCTTACGCGCCGAAAAATGCACTTTACCCGTAACACATAGCATTATGAGCAATGAATTCGTCAACAGCAGATACTACTTCGAAACAGAAGAAAAGAACTAGGCACTGCCTCTTGACGCAGAAAACCGGGCTGCAGGAATGCCGATTCACGAAAGTGCAGCGAGCATACCGCAGCTGTACCGGCGTCTTATCAAGTAGACATGGGTTTCTACAGAACTTCACCCAGGATTCACGCCTGCAATTTCCTGGTTGCATTGTTGAGGCAAGTGTCCCAACAGGTAAGTAAAGAGAGGAAAAATGGATCAATTCAAACGAAAGCGACGGCAGTATGTAAAAGCACACAATATGAAAGATCTGGCAGAAGCGCAGCACGGAGCAGCACAACACGGTACTGCGATGTAAATAATGCTTTCGCATACAAGTGCGGGAAGCAACGAGCACTACAAGCGTTGTAATGCAATAGAGAAGACACTGAGATAGACAATTAAAGCGACTCGTTTAAATTCGAGTGGTACTACGCTGAGAAGTCCTAGAGTAATTGACACTACTTGCTCCGAGCCAGCCTGAGGTGAAATCAAGAGATAACTGTGACATAACAAAGCTTTAGACGCATTTTTTTCGAAGCACCACCACGTCCCCTTACACAAACCCCGTGCACGTATTAACAGTACTATAGTTTCGCGTTACCTGTGGAAATGAGAGGAAAATGGTGCAGTAAAACGCCAGGCGTATGGGAGTTGCTCTTGCAACCTTGTACAGTCCATCGTTTCCGTATGTACCGAGGAAAGCGCTCCGCTCCAACCGTTGGCAGCATCATCCCGTAGTTCACCGTGCCCGCCGGGCACGGTACTAAACGTGTTCACCGACGATACAAAAAGCACCTCGCAACTCCACGCACAGCAAAAATTAAGTGCACACAAAATTATCAAGGAAAAATTTCCCCGCATTTCCCCGAGGGGAAGAATGTGAAAGTGCGAATGCAGGAGTTGAAATCGCGCGGTTCGGTAATGTTCGCGAAAGAGAGATCACACACACACACACACACACAACTACAAAGAAAGAAAGATGCATTTATTCACAGACACCTATTTGTGTTGTCGTTGTTCTTGATTGCTAGAGCGGATCTCAGCTTTGAAATTTCGTGTCAGTACTCCTTTAAGCGGGTGCATTAGCCCTTCTCACGCCCGATTCCTGGCCAATCCCCCACGTGGGTATGTGCCATGCACAGACACCTATTTGTGTTGTCGTTGTACTTGATTGCTAGAGCGGATCTCAGCTTTGAAATTTCGTGTCAGTACTCCTTTAAGCGGGTGCATTAGCCCTTCTCACGCCCGATTCCTGGCCAATCCCCCACGTGGGTATGTGCCATGTCAGCGGCCAGACAGCGCGCGCCCATCTCCCCCCGTTGCCAAGGAAGACGAGGAGATTCCTGGCAAATCCCCCACGTGGGTATGTGCCATGTCAGCGGCCAGGCAGCGCGCGCCCATCTCCCCCCGTTGCCAAGGAAGACGAGGAGCGCGCGCACCCGCAGCTGTTGCTATGTGGACGGACGGCGGTCAACGGAATTCAGGGTCGCTTATAAAGTGCATTCGCACTTAAAAACGAATGCAAATGCGCACCACCAAAACACGCGAGGGGCGTTTCCTAGCAGACGAACTTTAGGAGCGCCTTTCCGAGCACTACAAGGACTGCATCACAGAGCAGTGACATGTGCCATTCTTGAAAGGGTGCTACAAAAAAGGTTTTGTAGATTGAACAGCATTTTCATAAATTATTTACACAACGTGCCTAAAGAAATGTGATTCAAAAATAAATATCGTTCGTAAAATATAAATATTGTTTTATTGTTGAACAAAACTTGGTTTTTTGTTACTAGTGTTTGTTCCCTCCTCACCTAGTCGCGCTTCAATCGCCACTCCCATAAGCCCCCCATGCTGATGTCGCTGGCAATAGGTTCTGAACCGCTTTTCGCCCGAAGCTTCGCTACCATTTATATTTACCTTGGATAGGGTGTTGCCAAGCCCCGTTATTTGACAGCCCGCTTATTTGGCAGCTCGATAGATACTGCTGCCCCGATACGCGAGACATAGATGGAGTGGGCACTGTGACGGCTCGTGTTCATCGAAAAGACTTCAGCAGGTGATTGCCCTCAAGAAACTGCGCATGGCACCATACTGGTACGGCGTCATCCGGAAGCACCACCAATCTCGGTAACCGCCGCTAAAAGAGACTAGCGCTGGCTCTAACCTTGTATAGGGCTTGTTATTCCAGTGTATGTGTGTGCGTGTGTGTTCATTGAACTTCTAAGAATCAGCGACGGGACACCGGTCTGTGACCCTTTCGAAAATTGTCCGGCGCGCCACATGTGCACGACGTCAACAGGCCAGCTATGGGAATTTCGGGAGCCTACGTGTAGAGAGAGACAGAGAGAGAGAGATAGAGAGAGGGAGAGAGAGATCATTAAAGCAGCCCATGTCCGGGCTGCCGAAAATTGGGTTCTGGTGGGCCTGGAAAGCGAGGCGGAAATTCCGCAGATGTCAGGGCCCCGCACGTAGGCAATGTGCCGGGCGAGGCGAGGCCAAAGGAGGGGGCGAATATCAGGCGGAGGAGCGGCCCGCCTTTCCCATGAGTATGGAATGTGGCAAGGTAAAAGGTGTGGATGAAGGAAGTGAGGTGATCGCCTGGCGCGAGGACAAGTCGAGTAAGTGTGCTTAACGTCGGGGTAGGCACCACACACCTGACAGTGGGGCATGCCATTTAGGGTCATTATATAGTGAAGAACTAGGTCACAAGGGAGGGACAGAGTCTGAGCCTCGCGGATGTAAGTGCCTTCGCTGCGTGTGAGGTCAGAAGTGGGAGGAGGAAGGTTGCGGCGGGAGCTATGAAGGCATTTCAGCTGTTGCCTCCGGGCCTTGCGATGGGAGGTGCCTTCTTCCTTACGGCTGTAGTCCTGGGGCCAGGGTTGATGGTCGCTCGAGTTATATTCGCACGAACAAGGGTATGAGCTCCTTCATTCTCTACAATTCCCTGGTGTCCTGGTGTCCGGGACCCATTGTAGAAATACGTGCAGGTGGCTGTGGGCTGCCATGAAGCATTTCAGCTCGTGATGGATGTGCGCAGGTAAGAGTTAGTTGCGAATTCTCCGAGGGCGCATTGACTACCCGTGCGGATGGTAATTTGGTCAGTTGAATGGGTTTGCAGCACGATCGAATCGGCAATGGCTTGAACTTTAGAAGCTGTAGAAGAAGGTACATTACAGTGTTGACGGATGATGTCTTCACGTGGACCTACCGCGACAGTTGTGGCTATGTTGTCGGAAAACGTGGCGTCTGTGTAATATGTGTCATGTGGTGAGCTGAAAAGCTGGAGGGCTCTACTTCGGCGCCTGCCGGAGTCTGAAGACGGGTCCATCTGACGTGGGATGGGCTCGACCATTATTCTAGGAATTGTGTCCCATGGTGGAGGTTCTTTTGGTAAAGAAGATAAGTGAGATGTCGCAAACCCTATATGAGCTAGGATGGTGTGACCTTGGGTTGACGTCGTGAGCCTGAGCTGTTGAGCAGCGATGTGCGCGGCCACTTTCTCCTCAAGAGTATTGTGGAGGGCCACGTCGGCAAGAAGATAGTTATGGGCGTACATGGGCACACAGAGCTCCGTTCGTGAGCATTTCCGGATGGCGATCTCCAATTTATTGTTTTGAGTTTTCGTGAGTTTCGTGAGGGAAGGGCGTACAAAACTGTGGAAAGGATTCTACTATCTTGTGAGGCTCCTGTTCTTCGAGGCCTGTTTTGTGACGGGTGCCTCGACGAAGCATGTTATTGATTAAATTGGTCTTATTGATGATACTTTTTGGTCTATACTGTGCTCTTCCCATCTTGTTGCAAAATAAAGCCGAGGATGCGGATGTGGGGTCGTCGGGGAATTGGGTGGCCGTTGACAGTGAGGCTGATTAGAGAACGATAGATGTCTGTTTGTTTGTTACTCTGAATAAGAACAACGACGTATTCTGATTATTCTGAGGAGTATTTCAAGCCCACGGATTTTGCATGACCTTGAATAATATCCAAGGAATCCTGGAGGGTACGCTCCTGGTCACAGGGACTGCCTTGGAAGCTCCAACTTGTGATATCGTCGACATAAATGGCATGGCGGAGATACGGAACCGAAAATATTTTAGAGGGAAGGTTTTTCATAGTCAAAATAAACAGATTGGGCGATAGGATGGAGCTTTGAGGAGTATCACGGCGTATGGAGAAGGGGGCTGGTGGTTGGTTGGCGGGTTCAACAATGCGGGTAGTGCAATTGGATAGAAATTTTTTGATATAATTGAAAAGGCATGTGCCAGGCCGAGTTTCTTGAAGGCTTGGAGGATCGCGTTATGGGCAACGTTATCAAAAGGCTTTTTTAGATTCGTTTCGAATATAGTGCTGAGTTGGGCAAGGCTTGGGATTTCAAACACGTCTTCCTTAATCCGGAGCGCTATGTCTTGGGTGCTGACATGCTTTCGGAACCCAACCAGGGTATGGGGGAAGCGATTTCCGGCCTCTAGATGCCATTCGAGGCGAGTGAGAACGATTTTCTACATTAATGTTCCGATACAGAAGGTCATCGAATTAGGACGCAGGTTCGTCGTTGGAGTTGCTGGTTTGCCGGGTTTGGGGATAAGGGTAACGTGGGCCTCTTTCCATTCTGGCGGCAGACTTCCAGAAAGCCACACCCGATTGATATGCGTCAGAAGCTCTTCAAATTTAGGGTCAGGAAGGTTATGGAGCATTTTATACATTACGCCATCCGGTCCAGGGGCTGTGCGTCGATTTAGTTGAAACAGCTGAAACTTCCGGAGGTCTTCAATAGAAAATTCAGAGTTAGTTCCGGGATCCATATCTTCTGGTTGATCAGATATATACTCGACATTGAGTAGTCGAGGGGCGCATGATGGGTAGAAAGGGTTTCAAATTTCTTATATGAGGGTGGGTTCATCGAGGAGCTGTGCCAGTACTATTTTTTGAAGGGTGTGTCGAGGTATTCTCCCTCCAAGGAGGGATCTGAATAGGTTCCAGACACGGGAGATGTGAAGATGGCCCTTCATGGCATTGCAAAAGTCAAGCCAGTGCTGTGTGGCCAGTTTTTCGGCGTATTCCCGGCATTCCTGCTCTAGGGCTACGATTCTTGAGCGGAGAGTCATATCGCCTTTGTTTAGGCGCCTGTGTTTGAATAACGTGCGACGCTTGTCCCATAATGAGAGGAGGTGGCTGTCAACATGTGCATAGTCTTCGGTGCGGGCGATCTCTTTACTGTGTCTGCAAATAGTGGAACGTATCGCAGTACTTCACATGCCTATGAGCAGATTACACGTGTCAGTGGCGTCCAAAGCTGCTCTAGCGTCTGACCAGTTGAGCCGAGTATGTTGGAAAGCGCCCATGACTCACCTTTTACAGAAGGCATCTTGGGGACGAGACGAGTCGCGAGATGCGTCATGCCTAAGACAGGGGGGCTTCGGGCCCCGGAGTATAGCACTCGCTCGGGTACGACCTCTGACGGGAGAGCGATGCGGGGAGCGGGCGAGACGAGACGCAAGAAGCGGTAGGAAGAAGACAGGGGAGCTCCGGGTTCCGGAGTCTATAGCCATCGCTAGGCTGTGACGTCTGACCATCCGCTTCCACAGCCAACCGACGTCCAGTCACCATTCGAGCCCGCGCAGCAGCAGCCTCATCGCGGCGGACCCTTTGTTCACGCCTGACACGAAGAAGCATCATCGCTGTCTACGACACCTGTTCGTACGGGCCGGCGCAGCAGCAGCCTCATCGCGGAGGACCTTCCGCTCGAGCCCCAGCCACCGCGGTGTCACCGCGGCGAAGGTCAGGCCATTCCTACAAGCCCGTGCCGCATCATGCCGAAGCAGCCATAAGCGAGATCTAGCCCAGGTGATCCTATCAAATACTATGTAAAAATGTCTATGTGTCCGTGCCTCTATCTCCTCATGACCAGTGTGGGCCCAAGGTCACGTTGAGAATCCCGACCATCACAGTACATTGCACACAAAACACATCAAACATCATCAAACAAACATAACATGCATTTGAACCATATTAAAAAATATGGTGAGACAGTTCTGTCGCAAAAAAAGTTCATTTGGTTTTACCGCAAGGTAGCTCCAAATACCAAATAGATTGTTTCAAATATCTTGGTATTTCTATGTATCAGCAACGCTTGGGAAAAATGAATACTTAAAGCAGTGTACGAATGGCTTTAAGGGAACAATATGTGACGGGGATGTTCGGCTATGTACTGAGCCGACGGGTATGCGTCAGTGTTTGGGCTGGAGAGAGGGTCTGATCAGAGCTCAGCAGCTAGAAGAGGAAATCGACGACGATCGCTCTCGACTTGGTTCGTGCGTGAATCTGGACACTCTGCTGTGGCTTCTCCTTGTAAATACCTTTGGTTAATACAATACCTTCCCCGTAACATTTTTGGTGGAGGTGCGGGGTAAGACACGCACAGCACGGAGCTCCGCAGCGGACGGCAAGTTCCCCGACCAACGATGGCGCCCGAGGGAGCTAACGCGACTGCATCCCCATTCATCGTTATCTCCCAGCAACGTGACCTGGGCACGTTCTGCGGCACAGATGATGTTGACCTTGAAGACTGGCTGAAGACGTATGAGCGCATTAGCGCTCATAACAGGTGGGATCCCACCATCATGCTTGCGAACGTGGATAATTCTCTTAGGGGAGCGGCCAGGACTTGGTTTCGAACTAACGAGGAGACGGTAACAAGTTGGGACGACTGTAAATCCAAGCTGCGCGAGCTGTTCGGGAACCCTGTAGACCGTCAAACCGCCGCGAAGAAGGCACTGACTTCCCGTGTACAGACCCCTACCGAGCATTATGTGGCGTACATTCTGGACGTGCTATCTTTGTGCCAGAAAGCTGACGACCAAATGGCGGAAGCGGACAAAGTCGGGCATATCCTTAAGGGAATAGCGGACGACGCTTTCAATTTACTCATGTGCAAGGACTGCACAACCGTGCAATCAGTCATCAAGGAATGTCGCCGGTTTGAGCAGGCAAAAGGACGTCGTCTGACTACTATTTTTACCCGACTTCCAAACACCGCACCAACGTCGTCGTGCGAGGATCGTTGTCTTTCCGAACATCGACCTCCGGAGACTGACATGAGCCCAGCTACGACGAGAAGTCTGACCAGGCTTATCAGACGAGAGCTCGAGGCGATGGCCCCCACGACGCTTCCCCAATCGGAAACGTGCCTTCCGTCCATCCCTCTGATCCAAGCGGTCGTTCGGGAAGAGGTAGCCAAGCTCGCCTTTCAGCCGGTTTGCGCTGTGAGAGGCCCAGCCGTTCACGCGCCTCACCTTTCCTCGAGCTACGGCGGCCGCAATGAATACCAACCGTCCACCTATCGTAGCCGCTACCTTTCGGAATGGAGGACACCCGACGACAAGCCGATTTGCTTCCACTGCCGCCGAGTCGGGCATGTTGCACGGTACTGCCAGAGGCGTTCACCATTCTCGTTCCAGCAAGACCTTTCCAGCTACACGCACCCTGATCAGATGCCTCGTCGCTTTACTCCACCGCCTCCGCCGCAACCAGTAGACGTCAACGCTCCGTTCCGCCGGTACAGCCGATCGCCGCCGCCCCAGTGCCGTCAGTCCCGTTCGCCACAGCCGCCCCGGCGTCCACTCTCGCCGACACCGTATAACAACTCCTGTCCGGAAAACTAAATGATGCAGCTCTCAGAGGTGATGCTGCATGTCCGACGACCACCGAAAATCCTCTGTTGACGCTTTGTACACGGAAAAATTTACTGGAGATTCAAGTTGGCGATGTTGCCGTTACTGCCTTGATTGACACGGGTGCACATATGTCGATTATGAACTCGGAGCTTCGCCGCCGCCTTCGCAAGGTGCTTACGCCCCCCACTTCACGTGTTGTACGAGTCGCTGACGGAAGTACGCCCACTGTCGCAGGTATGTGTGCAGCGCGTGTTACTATAGCTGGCCGACAAACCGTCGTGTTGTTTACTGTGCTAGACCAATGCACTCACGACGTTATTCTTGGCCTCGATTTCCTCGCGGACCACTCAGCACTCATCGATTGTTCGGCTGGAGTCCTTCACTTAGAGCTGCCTTCTTATCACGGCCACGACGACGTCCGCAGGCAGCACTTCTGTTCCTCAGCCGACGTTCATTTACCACCCCTAGCCACTTCGTGTCCTTGCAACTGTCCCCCCTTGTCCGTGATGGTGATTACCTCGCTTCGCTTCTTGCTGGCGTACTCTTCGCGCGTAATGTGATGACGCCGCACGCTGTCGTAACGGTTTTGGATGGTCGCGTCCGACTGCCGTTCACCAATTTTGGCTAAACACCGCAGGCTATCCCAAAGGGAATGTCGCGAGCTACACTATGTACAATTTCACAGTGCGAGGTGAATGCATTAGCCGATGTCACTGGCCTAGACTGTCAGCGCGAGGCCAAGCCCACTTCACCTCTGCCGCTCGATCTCGAACCCATGATAGCCTCTGATCTGCCAACTGCACACGCGAGGCAACTTTGGGATTTATTGTCATCGTTTAGAGACATTTTTGACCTTGACGATCGCCCTCTGGGACAGGCCACTGCTGTTCAGCATCGCATTCAGACAGGGGATGCCAATCCCGTACGCAGACGACCTTACCGGGTGTCCATGACGGAACGCCAAGCCATTCAAGCAGAAGTGGAAAAGATGCTTCGCAAAGACATTATTGAGCCTTTCAGCATCCCCCGTTATCCTGGTCAAGAAGAAGGATGGTACATGGCGTTTTTGCGTGGACTATCGTCACCTCAACAAGGTTACTACTAAAGACGTGTACCCCCTTCCTTGCATTGACGACGCGTTGGATTGCCTCCACGGGGCCAAGTACTTCTCTTCCATTGATCTCCGAACTGGATATTGGCAGATTGCCGTTGATGAGTTCGATCGCGAAAAAACAGGTTTCGTAACGCCGGATGGTCTTTATCAATTCAAAGTAATACCCTTCGGCTTATGTAACGCGCCAGCCAGGTTCGAGAGGATGATGGACTCTCTGCTCCATGGCTTTAAATGGTCTACTTGTCTCTGTTACCTTGATGACGTCATTGTTTTCTCGCCCACGTTTGAAAGCCATCTGGAACGACTTGCGGCGATCCTTGACGTTTTCTGACGAGCAGGACTACAGCTGAATTCCAAGAAGTGCCGCTTCGGGCGACGCGAGATCACAGTACTCGGCCATCTAGTTGACGCCACTGGAGTACGCCCCGACCCTGAAAAGGTTCGGGCTGTCAGAGAGTTCCCTCAACCTCGCTCGCCCAATGACGTCCGAAGCTTCGTAGGCTTGTGTTCCTACTTTCGCCGCTTCATTAGAAATTTCGCGACTATCGCCCAGCCACTAACTGATCTCCTTCGCAAGAACGCTGCCTTCTCGTGGGGCCCAGAACAAACGGAAGCCTTCCAAACGCTCACAAACATACTCACAGCTTCTCCCATTCTGGGACATTTCGACCCGGCGGCACCCACTGAAGTCACCCACGGCGGCACCCACTGAATGTTACAAGACAACGACGAGGATGAGAACAAAGAAGAAGAAGTAGGGCAGGCGAGAAGCCAGCGCCGGTTCGGTCTCATGGCTGACGTCTTGTAAATAGTGAGAATACATTGTTCGCCCATCTCATGGTTCACGTCCTTCGTCCTGCCACCACGTAGCATATTTGGTGGAGTGTGCGGGGTAATCACCTTCATCCTGGCCCACATCATCTCGCCGTCTTGACTCCTGAAGCGATCTTCTCCAGGCTCTTGGAACGCGTCGGCATGCCCCAGCCCCGGTGAGCCATCACGGCATCTGTTCCCCAGCCCGTGCCCCAGCCTATGACGAGCCGAAAGCAGCCGAGACGTGAGAAGCCGCGATCAGATAAGACGACGATGCCAGCCCCCTGCTCCTTTCGCCGGCGCGTCTTCTCAAGGGCTTTGGACATTGCTTCATGACGTCGGCGGGAATGGGTGTTCTGGGGCCAGTGTTCACCAAGCTCTTCCTCCTCACCGTGGTGGCAAGGACGTATTCACTGTGTATTATAATTTCATCGTTCGTACTCACTACACTCGCTCATCTACTAAAGCCTCGACCGGGATTGTCTTCCTCGACGGCGGGGTAATGTTACAAGACAACGACGAGGATGAGAACAAAGAAGAAGAAGTAGGGCAGACGCGCAGCCAGCGCCGGTTCGGTCTCATGGCTGAGGGTCCCATGGCTGACGTCATAGCTGTAAATAGTGAGAATACATTGTTCGCCAATCTCATGGTTCACTTCCTTCGTCCTGCCACCACGTAACATATTAAGTCGGTGAGATCGGGGTGTGGCACGTCGAGTGGAACGACAGAAAGAAATCGGTGCTTCAATGCAACTGCGGTCGTGTATAATCTCATGTAGCATAGTGATACAATCAAGCGTGGGTCAAGGAAGCAGGGGTTCTAACGATAATGCGCGTGCGGGAGATTAGGGAAAAATTGCGTTCAAATCGGCCAAAAATTCACCCTATCGCCTGTTTCTGTATGCCTTTGTGCTTATTTATCTGAAGTGCAGTGTAGGGTGACTATATCACTGAGGCGTACTGTGGTAAGTGTGGGACGAGGGATTTATACCCGGTAAATTTGAAGTTATTGGTAGAGTGCTTGAGTGTTCGTTTTATGTATTCCAGTTTCTTAAGTGCCCTAGCGCAAATTGTTTCAATGTGATAGTGCCATTTGATGTATTGAGTGAAGCTAACTCTAAGATATTTGCATGTATTCACAAAGTGTATGTAGTGTCCATTGCAATTATAACTGAAACTTAGCTGCTCTTTTTTTTTGTTGGTAAAGGTCATTTGGACAGTTTTTTGGTAATTAATACTCATTCGCCACGTGGTGCTCAACCACAAAAGGACGAAAATGCATTGTTGAGAACACTTTATATATATTATTAGGCTAGCATTAAGAACGCAGTCATCAGCGTTAAACCGCAGTTTCACTTGTGTGTTCCTACGTGTGTTACCTCAATAATGTGAATAATAAATAGGGGCTTAAGGACCAAGTCCTGAGTATCCCAGAAGTGACTGCGCCTGATGATGACTGTGCGTGATTAAACGTAACAAATTGTGACCTCAAACGTAGCCAACCAGCTATCCAGCCGAGTATTTTGTCATCTTTAATAATCATTCTGTGCCTGTTAACGGGTTTTATACGACCCAAGCAAATGCATTGCTATAATCGGTGAATGTGACGTCAACTTGACCTCGATTATTCAGAGGCGAAGCGATGTGGTGAGCGAATGCAATGAGCTCAGTAGTAGAAAAAGCAGAGCGGAAACCGTGCTGATTGCGCGCGACAATACGTTATTGTCAGCGAGGTACTGAATATATGTGTATGAATTGTGTGCTGTAAGTTAGTAACATGTATATGTTAATGAAATAGGCCTGTAGTTGGAAACGGGTTGCGCATTGTCCGATTTATATACGGCAATTACATTGCCGATTTTCCAAACGGCTGGTGCAATACTTAGCTCGAACGATTGACGGAAAATTAGGGTTAAATAACGAACCTTCCATTCTGCATAACGTTTAAAAAACATGTTTGGTATGCTATCCAATCCGGCCCCTTTGGTAGTCTCTATACTCATGAGAAGGTTATAAACTCCTGTATAACCAATTTCAAAAAAAGGTACGGTCGAAAGCCCAAATGTAAACAAAGCAGTCACCGTAGCCCCATCTGGTGACGCCGGCTGTGAAAAATCGCAGAATATGCAAGTAATTCACCCGGCGGGGACTTTTAAACATCGAGTAAATGGAGCTTTCAATAGCTCCCCGGTACCACACGAAGTACAACCGGTTATACCCAATTGCAACAGTACAAAAACAGGCCAACCGGCAAAGAGAATTTTGTTCACACGAAGCTGGAGAGAAATTAACGGGAAAGACTTTCTTGCGACCCACCGCCAGGGGGACGAGCCCGGTGGGACCCCTCCTGTCCCCCCTAGGAAAAAGCCGGAAAGGGTGGGTTGCTGGGAACGGGAACTTGGACATCGGGATGGGTTATGGGAAAAGGGTGGGAATGAGGGAAGCAATTTTGCTCCAATCCTTTTGTCTGACTCTCTTCCAAGACTGATTGCTCAGCGAGGGCATCAGACAGTGCCAATGGCCAAATATGCGGCCCCTGCCACGGGTTACCGCTCCCCCATAGGGTCCGATAACTGGGCCCCAACTGTCGGAGACAGGAAGTACCCTATTTAGTGGCGACGGTCGGCCCCCCCCCCCCATCCCCCCGACCCCCAGCTCTGCGGCCGATGCGTACTAACGTCCTCGATCAACTCTCCCGCACAAGGTACTCATGAATCACCAGTGAAGCTTTCCACTATACACGGGTACTTGCAACACCTGCTTTTCACGGTCTCCGGACACCGGAAGTTTGTATGCGAACGTGAACTGAAATCCATGTTGCAAAGCCAACCACGTTCGCAAGGGTCCCACAGGGCTGTTCTGCGAGCCCTTTTCTTATGTCCTCCTCTGTGCCTACTCTTTCGCTCAATGGAACAAGAGTATTGTGGCATTGCCGCTGGGCTGGGCGGCTCGGCGGAGGAGATCGCTCCGGGCCTACTAGCCGTTACTAAGCCAGAAGAGTTTCCCCGGTCGGTGTACTAACCTCACCTTTCCTCGTTTTCCCCTGTGCGGAACACCAAGTAGCTCGTGGTAGCACGTCCCGTGGCAGCCAGAGAAGATCAGTCTATAGGCCCCTCGCAGCAAGGTTACAGGGGGGCGCGACCCCGCCCCCCCCCCGGCCTCATACGGACTGTACAACATCTAGCCCCCATGACATTTGGTTACAGGGGTATGTCACTCCCCCCGACTTATAGCGATCAGGTCGCTGGCCCCGCCAAAGCTTGCGGTTACAAGGGTCGCCAGGGCCCGTAATGGTTTCCCGAATTTAATCGGTATTCCTAATACAACGATTGTACGCTTGCGGCACTTGCTACATTCGCAACTTGACTCGCCGGCCTCCTCCCACGCTGGATTACAGGGGTGCGTTACTTCCCCCAGCCAAAGAAAGTCATAGTTGATCGATCTCGACACGCTTTCCTGCTTCAATCGCATTGCCAAGTGCCGGGTTGACACCCGACCGCCCGACCTCCGCGTAGGACCTGATTCCAGTTGTACCAGGAACCTCCGCAGTGGCGGCCGTTTTGCACGCTCCCTAGGCAGGGATTGTGCGGCCTCCCCGGTTCCTCGAGGAGGTCTCGTGGAATTACCGTACTTCCACGCTCTGGCCCCTATGACATTAGGGTACAAGGGTTTGTCACAACCCCCGGCCTGCAGACCAGTTCGCAAGTTCAACAGAACGAGCCCCACGCTATGGTTACAGGGGTGTGCACGCCCCCGGCTCGGTAGTGGTCTACCCATTGCTTCAGCAATGGTACGCCAACACTACGTGCGAACTGTACCGCTTGAGCGCAGTGATTACGTTGCAACATTGACCCGCTGGCTTCCTCTCACGCTGGATTACAGGGGCGCGTTACCACCCCCAGCCTTTGGCCTCCTCCCACACTGGATTACAGGGGCTCGCTACTTCCCCTAGCCAAGAAAGTCATAGTTGCTCCACAATACCATCTTTCGGGATAAAAGGGATCCTTTGACGAACTCCCGGTGGCTCTGCACTCTCGCCCCCAAGACTGAAGGTTACAAGGGCTCATCAAGTTCCCTCGGTCAGCAGACCAGTTCGCATTAAAGGCCCCTTCCATGCTCCGGTTACAGAAGTTCGCTACACCCCCGGCCTCATTGTGTGTACCCATGCTTCAGAATGGCACGATAAAACGAACTGTACCGCATGTACCAAGGTAATTACCAAGGCGATTACCAAGGTAATCGCTAACCGAATCTCTGCAACCTTAGATTTCAGTCAACCTAAAGAACAAGCAGGGTTCCGTAAAGGTTATTCAACAATGGACCATATTCACACGATCAATCAGGTGATAGAGAAGTGCGCTGAGTATACTCAACCCCTATATATAGCCTTCATAGATTATGAGAAAGCATTTGACTCGGTCGAAACCCTAGCAGTCATTCAGGCATTACGGAACCAGGGGGTAGATGAGCATTATGTAAGAATACTAGAGGATATCTATAATGGGTCTACAGCTACTATCATCCTCCATAAGGAGAGCAGTAAAATACCTATAAGGAAGGGTGTCAGACAAGGAGACACAATCTCTCCAATGTTATTCACAGCATGCTTACAAGAAGTATTCAGAACGTTGGATTGGGAACAGGTGGGAGTAAGGGTTAATGGAGAATACCTCAGTAACCTCAGATTTGCTGATGACGTTGCCTTGCTAAGTAACTCGGGGGACGAATTGCAAAGCATGCTTTCCGCACTGGGCGAACAGAGTAGAACCGTGGGCCTGAAAATTAATATGCAGAAAACTAAAGTAATGATCAATAACCTCGGGACAGCACAGCAGTTTGAGATAGATGGCGAGGCAGTGGAAGTGGTAAGCGAATATATATACTTAGGCCAAGTTGTGACCCCAGATCCCAACCATGAGGCAGAGATAATTAGAAGGATCAGAATGGGGTGGGGTGCATATGGCAGACATTATCAGATAATGAATAGCAGCCTACCATTGTCGTTGAAGAAGAAAGTGTATGACAGCTGCATCTTACCAGTACTCACCTACGGGGCAGAAACTTGGAGGCTCACTAAGAGGGTTCAACTTAAATTGAGAACGACTCAGCGGGCAATGGAGCGGAAAATGATAGGTGTAACATTAAGGGACAAGAAGAGAGCGGAGTGGGTCAGGGAGCAAACTGGTGTTAAAGACATATTAGTTGAAATTAAGAAGAAGAAATGGACTTGGGCAGGGCATGTAATGCGAAGGCAAGATAACCGCTGGTCATTAAGGGTAACAGAGTGGATCCCTAGAGAAGGCAAGCGCTGCAGGGGGCGGCAGAAAGTTAGATGGGCAGATGAGATCAAGAAGTTTGCGGGGATAAATTGGTCACAGTTGGCACAGGACCGAGGTAATTGGAGAATAATGGGAGAGGCCTTTGCCCTGCAGTGGGCGTAGACAGGCTGGTGATGATGATGATGATGACCGCATGTACCCCTATGACTTGGGTTACAATTGCTCGTCACCTCCCTCGGCGAGCAGATCGGTTCGTGTTTATAGGCCCCTTCCTAGCTGCGGTTACAGGGGCTCGCCACTCCCCCGGCCTCATAGTAGCGCTCACATTGCTTCAGCAACCGTGCGCCACTATAACACAAACTGTACCGCTTGGTGCAGTTGCACTTCGCAACATTGACCCCCCGGCCTCCACCACACTGGATTACAGGGGCGCGTTACCGCCCCCGGCCAAAGAGAATCATAGTTGATCCACAGAAATTTGCGACCGCAAATTTTGTTCGAATTACCATTCCAAGCACCAACCTCGGTAGCCACCCAGGCTGTCCGGGCCTGCGTCCGCATCACGCATCGGTGTTCTTGGAAGGCCCTTGCCCTCAGAGTGCCTGGGAGTTGCTTAAGCTCCCATGGGCGTTGAATACCCAATACAGTGGGCCTGGCACACCACTGACTCCTGCCATTGCGACGGACCAAAGCAGGACAGCCGAAACCGACCGACACAGCCCAGTCCGCCGGCAGGGAGGGCCACGTGCAGGCCGGCAGTAAGATTTCCTCCCCGGACTTTTAAACAGTTGAAATAGGTGAAAAAACCCTTCCACTGCACGGAAAGGAACTTACAACAACGAAAGGCAGAAATAACAACAGCACTCGTCGAGCCGCAAGCTTGCTCGGCCCACCCGCGGGAATTAATTCGGAAAAAAGGGCACTATTCATTAGGCAGGGTAAAGAGATTGTTCAAGAAGACATCCGCTACATCTATCACTCAGCTACAAAGGAGAAAAACCCGACATAGGCACAGCGCTATGCCGCAACCGCCGTGCATATACCGAGCTAGGAGTACGGAGGGTATCCGGGGCGACTCAGACAACATCCCTAAAATTTGAATATCTGCACAACTCCTGGGGTCCCACATATGTACTATGACTTGCTCTGACCACCAGAGCAAGGGCTATCTATATGGGACCGGCTTTTATGTAAAAAAATACGGAAATAGAATTTCGAAGCTCTGTCGTGGTTCCAATGCTTCCATGCTTTAGTGACCACAGGGTTGCCTAACTTTCCCGATAGAGTTTTTCGGCCTAGAATAGTTTTCAAATGGCGAGAAAGGACGTTCACACGGAAAAATTCTTCTGAAAAAGAATGAACGTGACCGAATTATTGTGGTGAAGTCAGAGGCCCACCTGAATGAACAGAGAACCCGAACATAGTTGTTCTACCCCACAAAGTTTCAGAATTTCGTCAAAATGTTAAGTCCTCTTTCTCATTCTTCAACTTGAACTGCCGCTCAGCTAGATCTAAAATTGAAGAACTAGAAATACTTTTTTCTGTAATTAATTTCGATTTTGCAGTCATAATACTGACGGAAACCTGGTACGACGGCTTGTCTGAAATGTATGAACCAGCCGCGTACTCTCATTTCTTTGTAAACAGAAATGGCAAGCGGGGCGGAGGTGTATCTTTTTTGGTAAACAAATCGCTTTCATGCGAAAATCAAAAGGAATTTACAGTTGTAACGAATTATTATGAGACCGTAGCAGTTGTTTATGGTAGACATATGTCCATCGGCCTATATCGGCCACCTAGTGAATGTTTCCAGACTTTTTCCAGCTATCTGGAGCGCTTGCTGGAATTCGCCACAGTAAATAAACTTAAACTCACCCTAGGCGGTGATTTCAACGTAAACATGCTCGAAAACAGCCACAAAAAGGAATCGCTGTCCTCCATAATTGCTACGCACGGTTTCGATGTCATTCTTACAACTGCCACCAGAGTAACCGAAACATCTTGCACACTTCTTGATTTCTTTGTCACCAATATTGAACCCTCCTTAATTAATGTTGATGTCATTACTGTCGATTTAAGTGACCATCTACCTGTGTGTATGTTTATATCTGCTGTGACGTCTCAAAAGAGTAACAGTGAAAAAAGGGTTTTTCGAGATATGTCGGTAGCGAATTTACAACGGTTCAGAGATATTTTAGCGAGTGTTACATGGGAAAATGTATATTCGAAATCTACCTCAGACGAAGCGTATGATTGTTTCATAGATGAATTTTGCAATGTTTACAAGGCCGCATTTCCTGTTAAAACACTGTACTTAACTAAACACTGCCGAAAGACTTGGATAAGCAAAGCCATCCTAGACCTAATAAGCTTGAAAAACCGCTTGTATAAAAAATTCATTCGCACTAAAGATCTCACCGCGTTTGGCGAATTCGAAACCTGGCGTAACAATCTGGTGAAAGTTATTAGAAAAGCTAAGATTTCTTACTACAACGACGTATTTTCACACGATGTAGGACGCTCTGACCTTACGTGGAAAAAAATAAACTCTATACTACCGCAGTTCGTAAATAAGAATGAAAACCTGGCCATCTGCTATGAGGGTGAAAAGGTATCCCAAGACAAACTAGCTAACTTATTTAATGATTTCTTCGTAAGACAATTTTCTACGTCAACAGCCGACGATAACTTAATGATTGAAGAGTTAACACCAAACCAGAGCTCGATATTTCTTTCACCCACTGATGAGCAAGAAGTTACGTCCGCAATTATCAATCTGAAAAATAGCAGTGCTGCAGATGTATACACACTACAAATAAAGCCGATTAAGTACGCGGCCGACTTGATTGCTCCTCCTTTGACACATGTAATCAACTTAATCCTACCCACAGGATCATTCCCAATGAATATGCAAATAGCAAAAGTAATTCTAATTTTTAACGGAGGTGATAAAAACGTGTTCAAAAACTACAGGCCCATATCGATCTTGCCCCTATTTTCAAAGGTTCCCTTAAAATTGATGCACTCCCTGTTCACTACATTCTTCACTAAACACTCAATTCTAAACAGCTTTCAACATGGCTTTAGAAAAAATTGCTCAACTGAAACTGCACTACTAAAACAAAAGGAAATAATTGTTCATAGCTTGAGATGCCACAGTTTGACTCTAGGGATTTATATAGACTTGTCAAAAGCATTCCACTCAATCAGCCATAGTATCTTGATTAAAAAAATGCAGTTCTACGGAGTGCATGGCGTGGCGCTTAATTTGATTGCGTCTTACTTAAAAAAACCGTAAAGAATATGTGTCGTTAAACGAGTTTTCTTCAAAATTAAAAACCATAAGCACAGGTGTCCCTCAGGGAAGTATTTTAGGGCCACTGCTTTTCAGTGTGTACATAAACGATCTTCACACACTATTCCAAAAGCCTGAACTTTCGTTAATTTGTTACGCACACGACAACAGTATCTTAGTCACAGGAAGGAGTACTAGCGAAATCGAAACAATCTCCAACCGCAGCCTATACCAGCTCTTAAACTGGACAAAACAAAATGCCCTAACAATTAACCTAGCAAAAACAAAAGCAATTCTTTTCGTCCAAAAAATAAAATTGTCACTTCACCTAAAATAACACTTGGTACTGAACACATTGAGATAGTGGAAAATTTTAAAGTCTTAGGGGTTCATCTTTCCAGTACTCTTAGTTGGGATAAGCATGTCGAAGCAATAAGTAAAAAGGTTTACCAAACTGTAGGCATAATAAACAAACATAGGTTTGTCTTACCTGAGCGTATAAAACTTTTTCTGTATAATTCTTTAATTCTACCCCATATCAGATACGCTCATTTAGTCTGGGGAACGACTACTATGAAGAATTTGAACACGCTTTATCTGTTGCAGAAAAGAGTTGTGCGAATCATTGCAAACGTGCCGTTTTTGGATCCTACAGAGGAATTATTTCGCTAGTACCGCATAATCAAAGCAAATCATTTTTATGATTACCACTTAGCGCGTTCATTTTGCCTGCGAGTGAAGAATAATGATGCATATTTGGCTGGCCTATCTGAGTTAAAGAAGAAAAGGGGATTGTATGATACGCGATTTACCGAAACATGGCTTGTACCGATACCACGCAATAATTATGACATGCAATCACTCTCTTACATTCTTCCACAACTACTCAACAAATTTGAAGCGCAAAACATTCATTTTGCTATTTTGTCAAGAAAACGTCTTCACGATTTGTTTCTTTGATGCGCTCTTATATTTGGTTTCTTTTGTTCAACAGATGTTCGCAACTGGAAAAAACGAAGTTGCAGAGAGGGGATCCTTTTCTTCTGTTTTCTTTTTTTTTTGCTATCACAAATAGTAAGATAGCGGTTACCATTATATTTTCGTGTGTGGGAGTTCAATTGTGCTCCTCGTTGCGTTTTTTATCTGTATGCTTTATTAGGTCACACGAATGAAAATGTATACTGTGTGTGAGTATGTATCACTTTACTTTTCTGTTAAAATCTGCGCCGATCATTGCTGCCAGTACTGGGCCAGCCACCTCGTCAAGCTGCTTGAAACAGCATCTTTTTGTGATTGGCTCATGCCCTATAACAAAAGGAAAATAAATAAAGACGTGATCTGATTTAAAAAAAAAGCACTTCCATCGGACTTTTGGCAGCTGAGTTTCAAACTGGCATTTCATCGTAGCTATACACTTGAGCACAGCATTGGCTCGCTTTTCCAATGGCCAGACGTCAGTGGGTCTTGCACGAGTTAGCTCGAACCTTGGCTTGTTCTATCAGATCCGCGCATATAAAGACAGAAAAAAACCGAGAAACGCTGGCTCAGTATCACTGCAAGCGTGCGCGGCAACATTGTCCGCGGGAAACTTCTCTCGCTTTCTCTCTCTTTTTAGTCTGGCTCTGTGCCGTACCCATGCAAGCATGGAGTGCTGCATGCTCCGTAATTAACCATCATCCCGGATACCTAAGAGGCTACAGTAAAAAGGTTCAACCATGCGAGGAGGCCTCTTGGGACACAAACAGCACTCTTCTACCAAAGAAGGATCTGGCCACCCTGGTGTAGTAGATGGCCGCCACCTGTCATGACTCACCAACTCAACTCTCGGCCGTCCGTCCACAGAAGCTGTAAACTACTTGTCCATGGCGCCGGTCAGAACAGCGATACAGCAGAGGGGGCCAGGAATGTCTTGGTCCGTACAGGCCGCCATTGGAACTTGACCCTTGCGACGTTCAACGCACGCACTCTATCTAGCGTGGGAAGCTTAGCTGTATCACTAGAGCAGGCCTAGGACATAAGTGGGATATTATATGGTTACGAAGCATAGACGGACAGGAGAAGGCTTCATGGACCTCACTAGCGGGCACATTCTGTGCTGCAGTGGACCCCAAAAGAAGAAACAACACGGGGTGGATTTTTAATCCACAGAAAAATAGCAGGAAACCTCGAGGAGTCTTTCAGCATTAGCGAGAGAGTCGCGACTGTTGTGATCATGCTAAACAGGCGATACAGGTCAGAGATAGTACAGGCCTATGCGCCAACAATGACGTATGATGCTGACGCCGTAGAGAGTTTCTCCGAGGATGTCGAATCAGCAATGAATAAGGCCACAACACAGGTAACGAATGCGATGGGAGACTAACGTAAAGGTCGGTAAGAAGCAAATGTTTGAAAGGTCAGTGGGAAACATCGGAATAGACAATCGCCACAGTACAGGAAATACACTGGTGGGATTTGCAGAGAGAAATAAGCTGGGGTTGAAGAACACTTTTGTCTACAAGCGAAAGAAAAGGAAATGGACATAGAAAAGTGACGATGGTACAGCCAAAGACGATATTAACTTCATTTTAACTGACAAGCTGGGTATAGTGCAAGACGTAGAGGTGCTAACTAAGAGTCGGAGCAGCGATCATAGGATGTTTATGTGCAAGCTAAGGATGAATCCCAGAAACGGGAGACCAATTCGTGAAAACTAAGGAACTTCCCAAGGAATCAGTAAGACCAAGATCGCAAGAGTTTAAAATACCTCATCAAAACAAATTCTCGCTTTTGAACGAGCAGAACGAGGTCAGTGTAGACAGAATAAATGACAACCTAACATCGATACTCAGTGAATCAGCAGCAGGTACGGAAGAAACAAAATGTATGTTACAAATGGGAAAACTAACTAATTAAACGAAGCAACTAATTGCCAAAAGTAAGAACATGAAAGTGTTAAGCACGGCGGAACGGACTGAAGTAGCTCAGCTGTCAAAAATGATGAACAGAAGTCAAATAAACGACATTCGTGCATATAACATGGGAGTAATAGAGGAAACGCTTCAAATAAGGGCGCTTGAAAGCAACTAAGAGAAGGCTAACCATCGGTAAAGACGGGATGTACGCACTCAGAGATTAACAGGGAAACATTACGCACAACTTGGAGGAAAGGCAGCAGAACGATTGTACACCAGGCTGTATACAAGTGACGTTAGGCCAGGGGAAACTACTAAGAGTGCAAGCACAACTTGCGACGTCCCACTAGTAACTAAAACGGAAGTTAAAAAGGCTCTCAAAGGCATGAAAACAGGAAACGCTGGAGGTGACGACGCCACAAACGAAGAGCTTCTGAAGGAGACAGGAAATGTCTGGGAAAACTTGGTGCACTATTTTCGGAATGCTTGAAGACTCAAAAAATGTCCGTATCCTGGAAAAGGCCAACATTATTTCCATCCATGAGAAGGGAGATCCCAAGCACCCCAAGCAGTACTGACCAGTTGTTTACAAGCTGCTTGCTGATTAACAGAAGTTAGCCGCATAGGTAACAGCTAGGATTTACAACAAACTAGCGAGAGGCTAGGTTTAGGAAAGGGTACTTAACCATAGCTCTCATTCATGTCGTCAACCAAGTGATAGCAAATTCCGCAGGGTACTCAGACCCCTGTGATGGTTTTAATAGCTACGAGACAGCGTTTGATTCCGTGCTCACCGAAGCCGTTTTAGAAGCAAAAAAGAAAAGGGAATACAGGAGACCTACGTACGATTTATAGAGGACATATGCAGGGGGTTTCAGGGAAGGATTTTAAGTAACTTTATAAAAAAAGGCTCGCGCACACTAAATTTTTAACACCCTTAAGGTGCTAAAAGGGTGCACTCAACATTTTGCACCCTTTTTGCACCTTTTAGGGACCAAAACATTGCTCCGGCACCCAATCATGAGGGTGCCACAAATTAAGGGGTGTAAATCTTAACATTTGTACACAATTTAAGGTGCTAGAGGGGTGTACTGAACATTTTGCACCCTTTTTGCACCTTTCAAGCACCCAAATATTGGTCGGGCACCCCACCTCGAGGGTGCCAAAATTCAGGGGTGTAATCAACAGTTTCAAAGGGTGCTATGACCGTTAAAGGGGTGCTAAAAAGTATTTCTTCTCGATTGGGGTGTTACCACGGCACCCTGTCGTTAGGGTGCCTAAAAGAACGGTGTGTGAATGCAAGCATGCAAAATTGCACAAAAACAGGCTGAATGTTTAAACCGCACATTGCAGTATTTCACCTCCCGTTGAGAGGTTTAAATATGAACTCTCCACATAGACCAGGGGAAATGCTCTAAAATTGCTGTTCGTAAATTGAACAAAACGTGCTGAATGCTTAAACTCCACTCTGCACTACTCTACTTCTTCGAGTGTATCACAAGGTTCGTTTCGATGTCTGGGTGCACGGGAAGGGAAGGCTACAAAAGGCTTCTTGTAGCCCTATAAATAAAACTTTTACGCAAGGCATCCGTGTCCTCAACGAAATCGAATTTACCTAAGAATTTGTTCCCGTATTATTATGCCCCGGGCAAAAAGTCCAACAAGACTTTCTTGTTGGGCTCACAGAACGCCTGTGGGGCTAATACGAAGTTCTGTCGGCACTCTATCGTTCCAATAGCCTAGTCTTCCAACAGGGAGTTTAACCTTGATGGCGTTTGTGGGGCCAATAAGAAGCTCTGTCGGCACTCTATCGCCCCAACAGCGTAGTCTTCCAACAGAGAGTTTAACCGTGATGGCGTTTACCGGCTCGCCAACACGATCAGTGAACGCCAACAGACGCCTTGTTCGTAATCAGCGGCGCGAGCGCGCCATCAGACAGAACTGACAGACGCCCTGAAGGTGGTTTTTAGGGCCTAAACAGCAGCGTCTATGTCTGGCATAGACGCTAGACGTCAACGTTTGTGTTCTGAATTTTCCCTTCAATAAGTAACAGTCAGACGGACGATAACCACGGCAAGCACAATCGTTTGTGGCTGCAGTCTCGGTTGCTCTTCGTCCACAACAAACTGAATCGGCTGTACAGCTTTCTTCGAGGGCGTGTATGCAGGGGTTCTATCTTCCTTTTTTGCGCAGGCCGACGGGGGCGGTCGTGTAAAATCATTTTCGCTCGTCGCTGCCCGGCGGCTGCTGTTCTGCCTACCTGCTTGCTGTACCTATTACGTCGCCGCCACCGCATGCTTCGGTCGCTTTCTAATAATCCCCACATGTTACAAACTCAGAGGTTTTCGCACTGTTAGCAGTCGTTTTACACGATGGGTTTGATGCGCCTGACATGCCAGGAGTGACATCGCACGTAGTATTAGAGCGACGTTGCTTGTCTGCAAGACGGTGCCGGTCAAACAAGCGTTATCAACGCCATAATTCTAACGGCACATTCCATTTATTTCGTGGCTACCGTGGCTTGCACAGAAAAGGTCGGGTTGACTGCGATAGCTTTTCTTGAGTCAAATAATGGAACTTTGGCTCAATCGCTTGCAGCGCTAGGAATGCGGCCTCGTCTGCAAGACCGGTGCGTGAGAAACAAGCGTTAGGACAGCCAGAATTTCAAAAATGCAGTATAAAATAGACACAAGCGACAATATTCGTTGACAACTTACGTAAGTATAGAGTTGTTTTAGGCGCCCCCGAACACCGCCCGCCGAGATAGCTGATTGTTAACGCGTCCGTTTACTGTTTTGTAGGTCAATGGTTCGATTCCTCGTCGAACGTGGTTTTTTTTTTAGGTGAGGGTTTCATTAGCTCATTTTTTTACGACCAGGGTAAGCGCCTGTTCCTTGCTTTCTATCACGCCGACATTTACCGCCCTCTTCCTCAACCCAAAGTAGCTCGTTTTCTCGCACGTTCTCTCTTGAGAAGCCCGCCGTGAAAACAAAACCAAAACAAACGTCAAAACCTCTTTACAATATCAGTATATGTGTCAATTACTTTATGTGTATTCACTTTTTTTGTTTAAAAACCTTAAATTTAAGTTATAAACACATTTCAGACTTTGAAAGCAGAAAGATAATTACCAACTTACAGTACTAACACAATTTTCGTCAAACATAGAGGTGCTGCATTTGAAGTCTGGCAACTATCTCTCACTTTTTGTGTGTTTTTTCATGGCGGTTTGTGCCGAGTGGTTGCTGGCGTGATTTAATCTGTTTTATCTATTTCAAGCTTAAATCATCGTTATAGAAGCTTTATGGGTGATGTCTACGCTTCCAACCTACTCGTGTGTTGAACATGGGGACCCCGGAAGAACGATCATCGCCGGATAAAATACTGCGCGTCAAAAGTGGATGACATTGCATCAGAACAAAGCGTGTTCGTGTGTCCGCGAGATGAAGACGACAGTGAAGGAGAATTGGACGTTGGAAACACCGTTTTTGCTCGGGTAAGTACGCATTTTTTATTATTCTGTATTTGGTTGGAACGAGTTCTGGTGTTTATGGGTCAGTAATTCGCTAGACCACCATCTCGTTTCCTCTGAGAGCCTACGTGAGTTAGTATACTTGTTTGGCGCCCAGTCCACCGTTTCCGCAGAAGTCAGCATCAATTTACGCTGAAGCTAGACCTTGGCTACGATGCTCGCGCTGTGGTACACGGCTGCTAATAATTTCACATCACGCAAGGCTCTTTAACACCGGGGCGTTTGTTTATGTGTCTCTCAAACAGTGCCTTTGCGGTTGCAGATCGCAGTCGCAATTTCGCGTGAGTGGCACAACGCTGTGATTAGTCCTCCCTCGTGAATACCCGCGGTATACCAAGAAATAACATGAACAGTAGGTTCCCTGGAAGTGCATGTGAAAAAGCGTACACTTGATTTCATTGCTGGCGTCTCGTAGGTGTTGTGAAATCTCTCCCCCCCCCCTCTTTACACGAATTCCGTGCAGTGCGCTTCGCAGCTATTGCGCTCGCGAGACCGGCGACCGTACGCCTCGCGGTCTTCGGGCCGCGATATGTGTGCTGTTCTCGTGAAGCTCGACAACAGCGTCGTGAAATTGCCGTACTCGCTCGCCAACGCGCCCCGACAGCGTACGCGTCGACCGGGTGCTGACGGAGTTGTGCTGGAAGAAAAGCAGGCAAGAGATGAGGGCGCACGAGGTGTAGTTAAACAGATGAGAATTTACAAAGTGCAAGGGGGAGAAAATAGTATGCTAGGGCAGGAAACGGTGAGAGTTCGGGCCGCGCGCCAGCGAGCGAGTACGGTAATTTACGTTGCCGAGCTTCGCGAATCCGACACGAATATGACGACGCCCGTCTGAGAGTTCATAGAGGTATAGAATTCACATACGTGCAAATTAAAGGTGAAATGCGCGCATGTGGCCTCGCAGGGAGTTAGCATAGTCTCGGGGTAGTGGGGGAGATTTCACAACGCCTACGAGGCGCCTGCCGATTCCGTCAGAGTAGCTCTCGGGAAGTCTGGGGCTTGATATCAGAGGCATATGTATTGTTTAAATTAGTGCAGAAAATTGAGCCAATTCGCAAGTTCTCATTTTCGCAAAACCGCAGGCCATACAGAGACTACCAAGAAAGCTGTAGGCACTCACTCAACTCGATTTCTATTGGAGAATTGAACGTGCAGATACAAGTCAGACATTGAAATGGAGGAGCCTCAACTATCACACACCAGTTCCGATTGAAAGCAAGGGATACAGATGAGCTGCTAGCATGCGTTCCATGCAAATTAGCTCAGTAGCTAGCTTTGCATATATCATGCATACCCCACTCACAGTACCTGCGGGTCTAATAAATACATTCTTACTGTGACCTAAATTTCACTTGGGGTGTTTTGGGAATGTTCTTATTAGTGCCTTGGAGGTTACTGTCTTTAAACGATTAAAAATCTACTTGATGTAAGCATTCGTGCTTTGTGTGTGCTCTTCTTGTATTTCAACAAGTGTCAGCACACTCACAGATTATGCACCTGCAGGTGCTGCTGCTGGCTGTCCTGGGTCAGCTGCCTTCCAGTCCAGTTTCAAAGGTTTTGCCAGGGCCTCCCTTGGCCAACAGACACTGCACCTGCTGTACCCAAGTACTGCCTGGCCTTTCATTGGTGCTCCGTACGCTTTGCCGCCAGGAATGGTCATTCATCCATCATCTGGCCGCTTGGACCACCCGTTCAGAAGTCAGCGCATTTGCTCGACACATCGATCCAGGCACTGCTGCCATATCGGTGCACCCACCGATTATGTACTTTGAGGTTAGTTATTGCATGTTGTGGAACCTGCCATGATGTATACCTGTTAGCAGTGCTGTGGCCTCTGATTATTTGAAACATTTTCATGAAGCAGTGCTGTGCGTATGGAGCGTGTCATTGCTTAGCAGAGATATTGAAGAGAATCTGGGGCCGACGACTAAAGGGCAAGAAGAGAAATTGAACTGACTTTGAAGCAAGTATTCGTATGTAATCAAGCCAAGCAAACATTTAGGATCTTTCGATATGGTTTTAAACTTGCAATACAAACTGGTCTACTTCAGATCATACTGGTATTAATAATACTATACCGAAAAGTACATCCCGCAGCCTGTAGAATTCTGACAGCGCTTTTTTCGCAGTCTCTCATGACAGGCACTATTCTGAATGGTTGGAAGATAGTCTAGGTAGCACCAATCTTTAAATCAGGAGACCGTACTTCACCATTAAATTTCCCTAACAAGCACCATATGCAAGGTCGGGAAACATTTCGTCCACTCTCAGGTCGCTAATTATTTATAAAATCACAATATCATATTCGAGTATCACCACGGTTTTCACAAGGGTTACTTGAGAAACACAACTTTCAGGATTGGTTCACGATCTACATTGATCCATTGACGCAGGCTTACAAACTGCGGTAGTTTTTCTCGATTTTTCTAAAGCATTCAATCGCATTGCACACCACAGACTACTTCTCGAACTTCACCCTAATGTCCTCACTTGAGCGAAAGATTTTCATTCTTCTCAGATGCAGTTTACTTCTAATAACTATATACTTCTTTTGCTCGTGCCACTTTGTTGTCCCCCCAGGCAGGTTGCTTGGTCTATCTTCCATGTTGCATATCCTCCCATGTAGGTCTATTTGCAGATGATGTTGTAATTTACCACACAATTTCTTTCAACTACTACCGTCAATGCTTTCAATCTGACCTTAACACAGTTAACTCCTGGTGCTGCAAATGGCTAATGTCGCTTATCTCTAAAACAAAGTGCATGACTTTAACAGTGGCAAGTCTCGAATTGTAAATACTTACTTCATTAACAGCAGCCTGATTACCTCTTGAGACAAAGGTGTTTTGGTAGGCCGGTAGGGGAGGGGGGATTGCATGGTGGATTTCAAAAGGTACATCGATTGGGAAAATAAGACGTGTGATTAATATTTTCAGTTGCACTCCAAAACTCGCTTCATTTAATATGTTTAACCCACTGCAGTGGCTAGGATGGTGTGCTGTGGAGGCGAATGTCGGTTAGATACCGCTTGGTGTGGCCGCTTTTCAGATGGAGGCAACACGTAAAGACGCCCGTGTTTTGAGATTTCGATGCGCACAAAAATACCCAGGTGGTCAAAATTAATGCGAAGCCTTCCCCTACAGTGCTCCCCATATCCGAAGTGTAGCTTTGGCGTGTTAAACCACCGTTTTTTTCATGTTTTTGGTATATTACCAGCTGCTGTAGCAGGTGCAACTTAAAGGTAAAATTATACATGATGTTTCCAAGAGCTAAATATAAAGGCCATATAGAGATATGGGTCTATCTCGTAGCAGTAGTGAAAGGTTATATACTCTGGTGCAGGTTAAGAACGACAATGGCTCATGTGGTGTAGTCCAGTGTTTGACGGAATGCCGTGTAGGCAGGTAAAAGCATTATTGCAGTGATGAAACGTAGGTCAGTGACCAAGTCAAGAAAGCCATTTAACGGTTTGTTGCTTGTTCATGGTGAGCATGTGTCGTGGAAAACAAAGCTATATATTGGGCATTACGCGGCGCAATGAGTTTGCATAGATATGGTGCAGATTGCCATCCATTATGTTGATAATGTTGGGCGTCGTCTGAACGATGAGGGACTCGAACAGTAATCGAGAAGATAGATTGCACTCAGTTGTCAGTAATTTTGTCTTGTTCCAGTCGACCACGTGTCCCGTCCTCTCACGGTGCTCTGCCAGTGGACTTGTTTTTGCATGGCCCTTGTTCACTTCGTTCCAGTGCTGCATTAATCTTCTGTGCAGATTGCCCGTTTCGCCAATGTACACTGATTTGCATTCACCTCATGGAATCTAATAAACAATACACGGAAGCTTGGAGCGTGAGAGGGGGTCTTTCACGCTGACAACGTCAAAACATAGCTTGTTGTGACTTCCTCGTCTTCACCCCTTCCAGCAGACGACGCTGATCATCATCATTTTCATCATGCTCTTCACGAGCTGCCGCATGCTCTCGTGGCTGCGTCGGCTCGCTCCACTTCTTCTTCTAGTTTTCCATTAAAGCCTCATCGGATCACGACGTGTCGCTCCCCTTCCTGAGCATCGCGCCGCAGCTGGAGGACCCAGAGGTCCAACACATGGTGCCGAGAACCCGGGACTTCTAGACGACGCCAAGCCCATCGACGCACGGAGCCGCGAAAGCCCAGAAAAAGACGCGGCGCCTGCGATCTTGGCGAGTTCACAGCTGCGTGCGACCCAATGGAACGACAGCTTCGACGACGCCGCAGCCTACGGGCGCAACTGGATGGCCTTCTAACGGAAGCGGAAGGCCACATTGGCAACAGAGAGGCGACGGCAGGAGCGGTGAGTGTACTGCTCGAACGAATCAATGCATTTTATGGCCAGATAGAGAAGTTGGACGAGGCGATATTTGAAGAGACACCGGATGACCTAGTAGACAGCGAGACGACAGACGCGGGACAATACCGCGACAAGGTTGTCAGCGCTACCGCGAACCTTCGTCTCAAGCTGCAAGAATCCCGGTCTTCAACGCCACGTCCGACGACCGTCCACCCATCACCGACTGGCAAATGCAAGCTTCCCCAGCTAGAGCTCCTCAAATTTGACGGGAACCGCAGATCGTGGCAGCGATTCTGGACGCAGTTTTTGGCAGCCGTCCACAACAACGACGAGCTCAGCACGGCTGACAAGTTTAACTACTTGAGCAGCCTCGTGACTGGAGCAGCTGCATCGGCCATATCTGGACTGCAAGCGACCGAAGAGTGCTACAAGGACGCCATCGAGATATTGAAGAAGCGCTTCGGAGATGATCGCATCATTGTGCAAGATCATCTGCGAGGCCTCCTGGACCTGAAGCCGGTGTCATCGTCACCCGACGTCCTACAACTGAGGCACCTTTACGATCGGGTCCAGGTTCATATCCGAAGCCTCAAGGCGCTTGGCACGAGCTCCACGACCTACTGCACCATGCTGCGTGAAATCCTGTTAAGGGTACTACCGACAGACATGGTCCTGCGGTTCCATGAGGGGCTCAAGACGTCATTTTCCCCAGATGGCGCTTCATCGAACCCACACGGCGACTCATCCGGTTTAACGGCCTCCCCTGACCAGGAGCTTCAAGTGCTTCTGGAATTCTTCGACCACCATCTTATGTGTCGAGAGGCTGTTGCTGAACGCGCGGAACAGAAATTTCATCGCACCCCAGAGAAAGAAGCACGAAAACGGAACCACCCGTGTGATGTTCCCACGGCAGCTGCTCTACAAAGCTCAGTGAACCCGCCGCAGCAGTGCTTCTTTTGCCACTCTGGAGCTCACTCTTCCGAAGCCTGTGATGCCGAAGAACTCAGCCTTTCGTACAAAAAGGAGATGCTCGCCAAAGCTGGACGATGCTTCCGTTGTCTCAAGAAGGGTCACTTGGCGAGAGATTGCAGAAGCCAGCTAAAATGTGGCAAGTGTACGAGAAGGCACGCAAGATCCGTGTGCCCTGCAGACAGCACTAACGACACGGAGAACGTGACGTCTGCACCGATCAACCTGGTCGCGAAACAAGCAGGCTCCGTCGTGCTGCTGCAGACAATCTCAGCCACAATAGCAGGCGCGAAAACGTCAGGGCGCTACCGAGTTCTGTTCGATGGAGGAAGCCAGCGGAGCTTCATTACTGCGAGTGCTTCTGAAAAACTCGGTTGCAAACCGCTGGGTGAGGAAACGTTGACCGTAGGCGTGTTCGGCGGTCAAAACACACGGAAAACGATGAATAAGGTGCGAGTTCTCCTTTGCGCTGCAGACAACAAACGTCCAATCAGCATCGATGCCCTGGACGTGGACACGATTTGCAGCGAAAACATCCCTGTACCAGAAGAAAGAGTTCTAAGGGAGATGAATAATATGCACATCGATACGAAGGCTCTTTCGGTACGAGGAGTGGAGGGTAAACAGATTGCGGTCCTTATCGGGTCAGATTATTATTGGGAGCTAGTGACCGATACCGTCAGACCTGTGCAGGGAAAGCTGAATGCGGTGAAGACTAAATTAGGATGGACGGTACAAGGCCCTTTGCCTGTTTTTTCCGACTTCGTCCAGTGTTCCAGTGCTGTTGTGCTTCGATCGTCCGTTGAAGGCCAAGTGGTCTCGAAACTTGTGACTCCTTTAAGGGATCATGAGAGCATCGGAGTCAAGGCTGAAGACAAACGAGCGACGGGCAGCGACTTGGCGCTAGATAAGTCAGTGCTCAACAAGTGGACATCTCCACAACCAGACCATCCACTACCCTACTTAGGCTCGTGGAAAATGACTAGGACGCCTTTTGGAGCTACTTCTAGTCCTGTCCTCTTGACGGCTACCTTGAAGCACCACTTTCAACTCGCCGAAAATCACTACCCACTGGCACACCGACCACCGCAATACTTGATGGGTACGAACGATTCGCTCATAGGAGCCAACATTAATCAAGAAACGATGGAGAACAAGGAAACAGAGATCGTCCAAGAAGCTTCCACGAACTTTTGTGAATCGGCCAGTAATGACCCTGTTGTAGACGCCCCCCTAGAACAAGGAATGCATCCGCCGGAAAAACCCCTCTGCTCGCATCCCGGAACCCTAAAAGTGCTGAGGCCTCGGTGCAACAAGCAGCTGGACACCTCTTCGTTCAAGAAACGGGGCATCGGTCACGTCATCGTGGAGCACCAATGCACCATCGAGGCGTCAAAGCCTACTGTAAATCTGCGTGAACGAGTTTCTCCAACCTCATCCCAGTGGAGAAAACGTGCAGAAAAAAAGGTGAAAGCTCGAGGCAGAAGGTTTTATACCGAGCCGAAAGTGAAACGTCGAGTACAAATTTGCGGGTGGCAGACAATGAACACAGGAGAAGAAACTAAAAGGCCGGGACGTTTAGTGAGGAAAAGAAAAGAATGCAAAAACTTCCCTCCACCGAAGGATGGAGACTTGCAAACAAAGTTCACCCTGCTCAGCAGGTTCCCATGCCTCAGAAACCGTTACGACTCCTACCTTCATCGAGCGAGTGACTTCAAGGATCGAGTGGTTAGCAAGTGGAAACACCGATGGCGAAGAAAACGTTGTTTGGACGTTACGGAACTGTTGCCAGCTGCTGCACATCCGACCAAACTTAGGGAACAAGACAACACAGTGCTATTCGTTGGAAGACAGCACCCGACATAGCTCTGTCGTTGAGCAAAAACTCATCGGTGGATGCAATGTGCATCGTTAGGGTGTACAGCCGGTAAAATGCTTGTCTATAACACAGCGTTCGTACTCTCAGCCCTATCCTGCCCCGCCGGAGCGGGATTTGAATAAAACTACTGCGGAATTCTGAAGTCTTAGCCTTTCGCTTTTGGCTCCGACATGTTTGGGACGAGTATGTTTCGGCAGTTTTCGGATGTAGCTGGTTGAAGCTGAAATCGCTGTTATAGACAAGCGTTTTACCGGCTGTACTCAACTTTTGCCCAGCGACACCACAGTGAAGAGATCCATACAGCTACTCCACCCTTTGGAAGCCACCTAGCGTCATCTGTCGGCGGGGGAGACTGTTGTGACTTCCTCGTCTTCACCCCTTCCAGCAGACGACGCTGATCATCATCATTTTCATCATGCTCTTCACGAGCTGCCGCATGCTCTCGTGGCTGCGTCGGCTCGCTCCACTTCTTCTTCTAGTTTTCCATTAAAGCCTCATCGGATCGCGACGTGTCGCTCCCCTTCCTGAGCATCGCGCCGCAGCTGGAGGACCCAGAGGTCCAACATAGCTTGCTAGTGGGCACATGCACGATGTATGCACTGCGTTTCTTGAAAATGTGTGCGAGAGTTTCACCGATGGGTGGGACGTAGGTAATTGCTGCATGTTTTGATGCAGTCCTTGTGGCTGCCTAAAGCATTATATTCAGAAAGAAGCGAAGAGGGCGACTAGCAGGAATCCGCATTGACATTAACAGGCAGAAGCGTCTACAAGGCCTGTGTCAAAACGGGCTGCAATTCTCGTCCTACACATCAATCAAGCTTTTGCACGAATTTTAAAGAAACACATTGTGCACATCATTCACGTGCCCACTAGCAAGCTATGTTCTGACATTGTCAGCGTGAAAGACCCCCTCTCATGCTTCAAGCTTCCAGGTGTTATGTTTTGAACGAAAAAAGGGCCATTTAAAGGTGACACCTCCTTCCTTGCCGATTTCTGATGCCTGATTGTTCAGTTTGTGGGGATAAGTTTAGCAGATTGCTCACATGTCTAACCTGTATTTGTGCTTGAGCAGTCAAACGCTTTTGTTAGCAGTGAAGTAGGTGAAAATTGTACTTTGATTGTAGTTGTGTGCAGATTACTTACATTGTGTTAATTCGTAGAAAAGCAAAATTGAGGTAACCCTGCTAACTGTTCCACATTGCAGCATTTTATTATGCAAACGTCAAAGGAGCCATGAAGAGAAAACACAAGTTTGGTTCATTCAAAAGATTGTCTCGTTAGAATCATACTGACACCACTTTTAACGTAAACTTCGCTCAAATAAGCTACATAATTAGGAAAAACGGGAATGGTCATGCGACCCACCAGCTCATTTCCCGCAACAGAACCTGTGATGTCACATGGGCTAAGCTCTGCGATTGGCGGAGGCTGGCAGAAGCAGACGCAAATTAGGTAGAGCTTACAAACTAGACGAACGAGCGATTTGCGCTTAAATTTAGGGCACATTCTTTACAAAGCAATAAGAATGATGGGACAAACAGTGGAAGTTACGAAAGCACATGTAAACATAGAAGTACTGATGCGTTCTGCTGTTCGTACTGCGCACAGCATGCTTTGGTTTAGCTGCACAGCACTACGGGGCTTGGGGTTGTCTCAGACGACACAGGCCGATTAACGCAATCAACGGTGTCTTACGTGACCCCATTTGTCGAGCGAGCACTGTTTCAGGGAACGAATATTTTCTCCCAGAACAAAAACAAGCCAGGTTTAAATGCGGGCAAAAACAAACCAAACGCTTGCCACGGTATGGTGGCGCCATCTAGGTTACGGAACGTAAAGAAACGCGGGAACAAACCACACCGCTGTACAGGGTGGAGACAACCTTTGAACGGTCCCGTGCCGCCGCAATTGGGCCAACGGGCTCAACGCGTTATTCTTTTCGTTTCCCACGAGACCTAGCAACGCGAAACAGACAATATGATTCAAACTTCTTCAGTAAACCGCGTTGCGGCGATAATTTTAGCGCGGTTTTGACACAATGACTTGCTTCGGCGGCGAGCGAGCAACCGAACATGGCGACGCCAGCGTTACGTGTCTCTACCCTGTACGGCGGATGCGTGAATGAAGGTATTCTAGGCTGCAGAGCGGTCGGTTCCCGTGATGTCACTTGGGACCACGAAAACGCACGATTGAGCGGGAAAATCAAAATTTTAACCTAAATTGTTTAATTTCTCAGTGAATAAAGCACCGTTTGTATCCGGACAAGCGCTGGGGGCACTATAAAACACGAAATCTTTCGAATAAAACCAACTTGCATTTTCTCTTCATGGCTCCTTTAAGGAGTTCAGCTGCTTGTTAAAGGTGCAATAAACAGTGGTACAAAACGAAGAGCATCTACTAAACAGAAATATCTTCACAATCGCAGGATGCCAACGGTCCGCCTACCAACTTGTGTCCTGCATCGTTTCTGCTGGCCGGAGCGGCTCATGGAACATTTTCCAGCTTCTCAAAGTTTGTGGTCAAGCGCTCCTCCAAGTGAAAGACGCCGCAGAGGGATCTTTTGTTTTAATGCCACAATTTCATGTGCTCAGCAGCTAATTTACTCGTAAGGCTTTTTAAATATTCATCACCCAAGAGGGCATGTTACCTTCGTCTTCGGTGGAATGTGTCTGCACTCGGGTTATTTGTGACAGAAACAAGTGAACCGCGTCGTGAGGGTCATTGAGGCCTTGCTGATTGTGCATGCTTCTGAAATGACATTTTCATTCGGCTGAATACTTTCCAAATATTACGATTTGTGAACACATTATGGTAAAAGTCATGATTAGTTGTACTACAGTGCAGGAAGGAAATGCCAACATACGTTTTAAGCACCTCTGATATTTCAGATCGTTGGCTGGTGTGCAATAAAACAAAACTGAATTTTTTTTAATGTAAAATCAAATATTCGTTGTCACCAGTGCATGACCATAGTAAAAGCTATCTAGTCACCAAATTTAGAATTAGACACGAAATGCCAAGAAAAATAGGGAAATAAACTAGACAGCTCGCTACAATAAACCAATTCGTAAAATTCCTCAATGTCTATAAAGTGATGATTAAGGCGGGTTAAGATGTCAGTGGGTTTACACACCCAACTTGCAGGGAAGCACATGAGCTCTCAATATTAACATGTTTTTAGTGAAGACCGTCTTCCTTCATTAAGCTGCTTTGCACATTGATGCCAGTCTGATAAATGTAGTCCTGAATTTTTGTTATGATCAATCTTTGTATGGGAACCATATATTTTTATATGATGTCGCTGTGTATTTCTGAAACTGTATCTAGTCACCAATTCCAATTTGTTGTGGTCAGGTTTTTTCAACTAATTCGTAGCTTTTTTAACAATTATGGTATATTTCGTGTGCCTAAAGGAATGCCTCATTGCATGTTTAGCCTATGTAGTGTTGAAAGCGGACATTTTGCTTCAAAGTGGAATGTCGGGCTAGCAACATGGTACTTTGCGTGCTGCTCACTTTCATTCATGCCATTATTTTTTATATTATCATTTAAAATTAAAAGCCAACCAATTTGCTGTCGTTTTAATTTTGTCACCTACTTTATACTTTTTTTAAGAGAACGACGGGACAAACTTGTGACGTCATTCTGTTTTAACTGTTTCCTGTGTTTACCACTGGTTTTTTACGCATTCAAACATTTTTTATGAATTTGTTAAACAGTGATTAGTTCAGGTGCTCAAACAATTTTTGGTTGCGAAGGCTCCCTGTAGCATTTATATAAGTGCTCTCTGCTCTATTTTTGATCCAATACCCCATCACCAGTCTTCATGAGGTGGTCTTTTGTAGAAATGAAGTTGAAATAAATATTTGTTTGCATTGCTTTACATGTCTTGAAAGAATTTCTTGTTCATTCTTGTTTCTTTGAACCCTGTTTCAGAATCCTGCTTAAGGAATTTCCTCTGTTATTTTTTTTTCAGAACCAGGAAGGGTGCTCATCCTCGGTTCTTGCTGAAGCAGCAGTATCCATACTTCACACGTGACCTCTGAACACACAGTAATTATGGTATGAAACATTCTACCAGCATAAGCTTGCTTTGTAGAGGTAATTGTAGATGTCAAAGCTCTTGACAGTGTAGCCCAATGTCTGGTGTAACGCGCAATGTCTACAACTTGTAAAAATTAATTTTGTGGCTATAATGTTTGAGATTATTTTAAAATGCACGTCAACTACTATTAAGAATCACTGTCTAAATTGGCAGCCATTTTCCTGGTGGATACAGAAAGTGAAAAAGCGCATGTGTAGAGATTTCAGTGCACCTTAATTGTCCCAAATTTGCTAAAGCTAATCCAGAGCCCTCCCTGTGGTGCACTTCATATCCCATGTACAGTTTTGCGTAAAAACAGCTAAAATTTATGATCAATTTAAACTTATTTTAATGTTTTTAGCAAATATTCTCAGTTTAAGTTGCTATATTTAGAGTAAAATATTTTGTAGCAATTATATAGCTACCAAAGGTTTACAGAAAAGCTTTTTGCTTTTGGTTATGCACCTTCTTATCAAAAGAAAAATGTTGTTAATAAAGGCAGAAGAAACCCAAATATGGAAATTAGCAAACCCTAAAGCTGCGGATAGACTGAATGTTTTGTAGAGAATCTTTTGCTGATTTCAGTTCTAGTCAACTCTACAAAAGTCTATCGACGTAGAATGCTTGCCGTGAGGCACCTCGTAATACTAGCCAAAACTAATGGGCCCCGGCTGTTGGCTTTTAATTTACAACAGTGACAAATGACCCCACATCTCCCGGCAGGGACATAATGCAAGGCACCATGTACAAGCTAGCCTCATGATAAAATAATGTTTTATGAACCATGACATTACATTTCAACCATGGGCTTCACCAGGGAACTTGTATGCATTGTTGTGTGATGTTTGCAGTTCTTGTTATTTCTATGTGGGGTCATTTAGTCTAAATGTATGGTTATAAAACTCCAAGGTTATAAAACCTTGCACGTGCTGTACCATGTGAATATTTTTTCGTAAAGCAAAAAGAATAATGCAAACGAAAATAAATGGCTTGGGTGTAGTAACCGGCATCCGGGCAAGCGTGGAAAACGTTGCTTTATTTCCCGAGGCGCGCACTGGCAGCCTCATAACTGAAGGACGCGCACCCAAGCCGGGTGCGCCAATTTATACACAAAGCGTCGCTGCTGCGCACGCGCTGCTAGCCAACCGCTGCGCTGATAACACGATCGCGACACGACACTCCCTCCCTGCACAATTCTAAAAACTATCGTAGGTCAAACGGTCCGGTGGTCGTCGTTCCCTGTTGCTCCTCCGCAAAGGGACCGCTTCTTCATTGCTGGCCGACGGCGCTACCGTGGCACGTGTAGCCGGCTCGGCAAGGCGTTCCGTTGTAAGTGCAGCAGGGACCACGTCAGGTGCATGAGGCAGTTCGCATTCAGGGTGGTTGTCTGGATGATTGGTCGATTCAACGCAGGATGGTCGCAGATGGTCAGCGTGCACGAACCTCACTTTGTTTCCGACGCACACCAAATAGGTTGACGGAGACTTGACACGCGTCACTCTGCCAAGCCACCATTTCACCACATCACCGCGCACAGAACGCACCAACACACTGTCACCCACAGCAAACACTCGGGGCCGACCTCTTCGCTTGTCAGCCAGAGTTTTCATTTTCTCCCTCCTCACAACCATTTCATTTCGAGTCTCTGGCCGTAGTAACGACAACCTGGTCCGCAGTTTCGTTCGCAGGAATAATTCCGCGGGTGTCCTTCCCGTAAAAGTCTGAGGAGTTGTGCGGTAAGAAAACAAAAAGTTGTCTAGTCTGTGTTGAAGAGACCTCGTAGTGCCTTTTTCAGAATCTTCTAGATTCTGTTTGAGTAGTGCTTTCTTGGTGGATTGCACCGCGCGCTCCGCAGCTCCGTTAGACTGCGGATGATAGGGGGGTGTCAGTGTGTGCCTAACACCATTCGATGAAAGAAAGTCTTCGAACTCTTGTGCACGAAACTGCGGACCATTGTCAGTTACCACTTCCAAAGGAAGTCCATGCGCAGCAAACCAAGATCGCACAACTTCAATCGTCTTCACGGCAGTTGTTACACCCATAGGTTTAATTTCCAACCATTTGGAGTAGGAGTCTATGGCTAGCAGAAACATTTTTCCTTTTTCTTCTGCAAAATCAAGATGTACTCTTTCCCATGGGTTTTGGCACACTTGCCATGGTGTCAAAGGTACAGGTTGAGCTTCAGGAAGGACAGACTGACAAATTTTGCACTTCCGCACAGTTTCTTCCAGGGCGCTATCCATGCCTGGCCACCATAGCATTGACCTTGCTACCGCTTTCATTTTGGTTATCCCTAAGTGCTGTGCGTGCAGCAACCCCAAGACAACACTGTGCAAGGACTGCGGCACAACTACGCGATTCAGCCACACAATGCATCCGTTATCTACACTGAGTTCAAACCGGCGCAACCAGAATGGCTTTAACTGCTCGGGTACAGTTTTTTTCCAGCCGTGCCATATGTCACGAACGACACTCAACAGTTTGTCCTGTCCAGTTTCGCGCTCAATATCTTTCACTGTCAGCGGCAACTCATTCAGTGGCGCAAAATAAAAAATATCTTCACTGTGGTCGTCCGTGTCCGGCAGCGGCAAGCGAGACAACGCGTCCGCATGACTGATAGCTGACCCTGGCTTATGCTTTGTCTTGTAGCGATAGCTCGCCAAAAATGTGACCCATCGATGCACTCTTGCAGTTGCAAGAGCGCTGCCCTGCCGTTTAAGATCAAGCAGGGTTGTCAGGGGTTGGTGGTCCGTTAACACGTTGAAATCTCGCCCGTAAAGATACTTGTGAAATTTCTTCACCGCGAAAACTATGCTCAGGGCTTCTTTTTCTATTTGCGCATAGTTACGCTCGGACGGGGACAACGACCGTGAAGCAAAAGCGATGGGTTTTTCATTCCCGTTTTCAACGTGCGATAACACAGCCCCTAGCCCGTATTCCGATGCGTCACACGTGATTTGCAGTGGCTTTTTTACATCGTAGAGCTGCAAGACGCTTTTGTCGGACAGCATTTTCTTGCAAGTTGCGAACGCCTCGTCGCACTTACGCGACCAATGCCATCTGCTGTCCTTGCGGAGCAAGTCGTGCAGCGGTTCTAGAATCGTAGCCAATTTTGGCAGGAACTTTCCATAGAAATTTACTAAGCCCAAAAAGGCCTTCAGCTGCGTCACCCTAGTAGGTTTCGGCGCCTCTTTGATGGCCACGACCTTTTCGGCCGTAGGGTGCAAGCCATTTTTGTCAATGTCATGCCCCAAATACGTTATGCGCTGCTGAAAGAGCCTACACTTCTTGGCATTTACTTTGATACCATGTTCACTCAGGCGCCTTAGCACCTCCTCCACTCTGTCGTAACACTGCTTGTAGTCTACTCCGGCTATGACAATGTCATCCAAGTAGCAGGCAGTGCCAGGCATACCTTGCAGGATTTGATCCATTACAGCTTGGAAAATTGCTGGAGCACACGCTACGCCATAAGGCAAGCGACGGAACCTAAAAAGGCCCATGTGAGTGTTTATGGTGAGCAATTCTTGTGCTTGCTCATCCAGTTCCAGCTGAAGGTACGCCTTCGACAGATCAATGACAGAAAACACGGTTCCGCCTTCAAGTGTGGCAAAAATATCCTCGGGCAGCGGCAAGGGGTAATGATCGACTTCAATTGCCGGATTTACTGTGATTTTGTAATCCCCACAGTGCCGAAGTTCTTTTCCGTCTTTCTTTGGAACAATCACGAGAGGCGTCGCCCACTTGCTGTGCCTTACCCGATACACTACCCCCGCTTTTTCGAGATTAGCGAAATCTTGCTCGACTCGCTCGCGCAAGGCGTATGGCACTGATCGCGCTTTGCAGAACACTGGGCATGCGTCCTCTTTAAGTACAATGCTTGCTTTGAAACCCTTGATAGCACCAAAACCAGCATTAAATACATCACGGTACTTTTCAGTGAGGGGCGTTTCCCTTTCCAATGCCTGCACGGAAAAAACCTCACGCCAGTAGAGTTTTATCTTTGAAAGCCAATTTCGGCCAAACAGCGTAGGCATCCTTGCGCCTTCAGTCTCTTTAGCAATCACCAGAGGCAATTTGAAACACTGTCCTTGATACTCAACTTTTACGTCGGCTACTCCAGCAACAGCGACAGGCGTACCGTTGTACGTCATTAATTTCACATCCTCTTGCGTGAAACTGGCATTAGGAAAGTGCCTCGCCCACTCTACTTCCGAAATAATCGACACGGCCGCACCCGTATCAATTTCCATAGGAACTACCTTCCCATTTATCGTAACGTGTACTCTAAATGGGGGTGTGTCGGAACGGTTCACGTGACACAAAGTAAGCAAATCTCTATCCTCCTGCGGCTCTACACTATGCACATGTTTCGTTTTACACATTTTCGCAATGTGATCCTTTTTTTTTACATTTGAAACAGTCACTAGTCAAAAAAGGGCAACTCACAGGAGGGTGGTGTCCTGCACACCGGTGACAGCTCGTTTTAGTCCCTTGCGACGCCTTCTTAGCAGGGCTCGTTTTTCTTCGTCCCGCTTTGCTTGGTTTTCCTTTTTGCGGAGATTTCTGCGTCCCTCGTTGCCAGTACACTTCCGTACTGTCAGAAGATGCTCCCGACTTGTTTGGTTGCAGCATCTCTTTCGTGTCCTGGCTCGCTGCTTCCATGGCGATGGCGACCTTGCACGCATGCTCCCACGTGATTTCTTCGTCCGGAAGGGCCAGTAACCTGCAGCGTACGGCTTCAGTGCCCAATCCCGCCACCAGCCGATCCCGAAGAGCGTCGTTCAGGAAATTGCCGAACTCGCACGTCGAAGCCAGCTTCTTCAATTCCACTATGAAGTCTGCCACGCTTTCATGTGGCGCTTGTTGGCGTTGGTTGAACCGATAGCGTTCGGCGACCAGTGAACGTTTTGGAGTGTAATGTTTCTTCAGCACACTCACCGCTTCCACGTACGATGCCTTGGCCGGTGTCTTGGGCAGCAGTAAGCTCCGGAGCGTGACATAGGCGGTTTCCCCTATGGCCGTTAAGAAGACTTGCAGTTTCTTCTCTGCAGCGATGTCATTGGCGGCAGCGAACAATTCGAAGCGTTCCAAGTACACCTCGAAATTACCGCTGTCCGGCTGGAACTCCGGCAACGTGCCGACGGTTTTGCTGTGCACAACGGGCGCAGTCATTTTAGAAGCTCGGTGCGGATCCCATCCTCGTCGCCACTTGTAGTAACCGGCATCCGGGCAAGCGTGGAAAACGTTGCTTTATTTCCCGAGGCGCGCACTGGCAGCCTCACAACTGAAGGACGCGCACCCAAGCCGGGTGCGCCAATTTATACACAAAGCGTCGCTGCTGCGCACGCGCTGCTAGCCAACCGCTGCGCTGATAACACGATCGCGACACGACATTGGGTACCCAACTTTTATAAGTAGATTATAAGCCGCAGTCAGGAGGGAACTATATTATGAGCCGCAGTACGGAGGAAACGATACATTTTGCATTTGGTCTTCCTTCATATTGAACCTTCCTGCTCAGCTCAACAATAAGGCACTAAACATTGCAAGTAGCTACCGTGATTGGAAGTTTTATGCAATACTGAGAAGCCAAGGGTTTTAAGGTTCAAGGAAGTTTTGTGTGGTTGAAGTGTTGCACACCTAATTGCTTTCACTGCATAACATGGTTATGCTGTGCAGTGAAGCTCGAAGGATGTGTACTGCAGTTCGGCAAAGTGAACATATAATTGGTTTTTTACGAAGTTTTGGATAATCAACTACCTCTAAAGTTATAACTCTGTACTGAGATGTGGCTCCTGACTCTTTAAATATATGTTTTAACAATCGGTGACTCAAGTTCAAGGAAATTATCAGCTGACGTTGAGCTTCAATAGAATGTCTCACAGAACCGAGCTTGGAAAGCACGAATGTTTCATACCATAATCATGTGTCATATTGTGCAATATGTGGTCTCACACCTGCTGCACCATTTGTGAACCGAGGATGACACACCCTTTTTGTACCCCTTTAGGTGGGTGCTTTTGCAGAAGATGCTCCTACAGATTGGGGTGCTATGTAGCACCCTAGGATACTTTTAGGTCGAAAAGGGTGTTATAAGGCACCTGTCTTCTGGGGTGCTTCACAAAGGGTGCTCCTGCGGCGACAGTATCCAAGCACCCTAAAGGGTGCAAAGTTTTCAGTTTTTAGTGTGCTCCTGCGGCGACAAGCTGAAGCACCCTTTTGGGCGTAAAAATTTTTAGTGTGTGGAGGTAAATTTTTTTCTCTTGCGCCAAGTGATCAGGAGTCGTGGCTGGCGCTATAAAACGGGTGTATGAACTAAAGAATGACCTGGGCACAGGCAGGGGGTGACAGTGGATTGTGAGGGAGAGGATGGTGCGCACTGCCTGGCTCAGAGTGTGTTCCGTCGCTTTACGAGAACGGGGTGTCTGGATCGTGAATTCTCTATTTGATTCTCCATATGCTGGCGCCGTGAAACCCGGGGTTCGAGGCACGATTGGACTGGACTTCGACGGCGCAGCGGCTACGAGGCTCGCGACCACTGAAACCGATTTGACTGATTCATTGATTGTAGGGCTTAACGCGCCGACTCGACGCAGGCGATGAGGCGCGCCGTAGTGGAAGGCTCCGGATTAATTTTTAACACATGAGAGTTTTTAACGTGCACCTAAATCTTGTACACACGGGTGTTTTGCTCTTCGACTCCGTCAGAAAAGCGGCCGCCGCGGCGGGTAATTGAACCCGCGTCCTCGTGCTCAGCAGCACAACGTCTTAGCCACTGAGCCACCGCGGTTGGTGCGAGGCCTCAAAGCCTTCGCGCTACTTCATCCAGGAGGCCTTGCCTTGGACCGCTGTTAATCATGGCTCGTGACCAAGCCGGCCCTCGTTTCGCTACGCCACCCCTTCCCGTGAAACACCTGAAGCTACGCCGATGGCTCCTGCGAAAGAAAATCACGGGGCTGATTGCGGTCATCGACGGCCTTTTCGAGGACCGGGATCACAAAGATCAGAAAGATCTTCCGCTTCCACGACACGCCGATTGAGACACGGGCCCTCGACGCTGAGATACAAAGGAACCTGACGGGCGACAAGCAGAAGGAAGGTCACGTATCGCAACACTTCTACAACAAAATGCGCTCGTGCCAAACGCGTATGCTCCTCCACCCGGTTGGCAAAGCCGCTATGAATTCCGCCGCCGCGTCCGAACCAAATGGGTGAGTTACAGTCGAGAGCTCATGAGTGTTCCCAGCGGGCCGCGAGGCACCCACTTTCTAACTATACCGCGGGTTCAAACTAAGACGCTCCCAGAGCAATCTGAAGAGCCCATCTGCGATAAAAATGCAGCTGATGCTCGTTTGGCGGCCTTGGCTGCGCTGTTTTACATCCCTGTTCGGAACGCTGCCCGCGATGACCTTCAGCCCATCAATCCAGTCACCGACAAAGTAGTGGACCTCTAGATTTTGGAATGTGCGTGCAGAATGATTCCACTGACATGGACGTCCTACCTACCCACCACACCACTGCCACCGAGTGAATGGCCTGACATTTCGCACAGTTACGATCCTGCTGAAACGGTACTGCTAGCTGGGTTGCGTATGTATGGCTGACCCTCCCCTCCCACAAGCACGTGAGGGGCCTCCAAACAGGAAACGAATGAAGTAGCCCGGTGATGTCGACATGGGGAAACAGGACAAGACGCTTCGTTGGAAACCACCCATCTTGTTGGCCGATCAGACTCCACCATCAGCTCTGAAGCTCCGGCGGACAGCTCGGTTCCCAATCTGGCGCCTCCCGGTGAAATGTCGAATACAGCACGCCCCGAAAGTGCTGAGGCTCACAGGACAACAAACCGTGATGAAAGCCAGCCCGCTACCAATAATTCTACAGCACGCCTTGTGTTTCGCGCTGCCACTTGCGTTTTCGTACCGACCGACGTACGTAGCAAGGGGTGCGTGCTCGCTCGCGATCAAGAATTACATGAAGGCACCCCAGCTAACCGGACGCCCGTACGAACCCGGGGGCTACCGCACGGCAAGTGCAGTAGTCACGCGCGATCGCCACATTTCCAAGATTACTTCAAGGAAAAGAAAAAGGCCAAGGAGAAAAGATGTCACAAGAAATCTGAAAGTACTGCAGCGATATAAAAGACGCTTCTGTCCAAAAAACGCGTGAGCCTGACTTTGAGAAGAACGATTGTGGTACAGGCGGTCGATGAGCTGATGAGTATGCGAAGCTGCATCCAGCAGATAGCCTGCCTCCGCATTCAGATCGCCTGCCTCCGCACAACAGAGTAAGGCGTCCAAGCAGGTGCAAAAGTGGAGTTGTGGAAACGACGTTGTTGGCGATGCCGAGAGTTTCCATAAAGGAAAGTTACCAAGGGTCTGCACTGCAAAGTCGACCCCTTCAGTGTCCCAGGTCCACGTCTTGGACTAGGAAAAAGATGCGCCCGCAAACTCTTCTTGCCGAGCTACGTGGGGCTCACCGCTTGGAGGCCGCGGGAGACTTCGGGTATTTTTCACCAGGCACGAGAAATGCTTTCTCTGCGCGGACATCTTCCCACTAAACTTTTTTACACCCTTTTTAGCCGAAAAGGGTGTACAAATCTTGTCCATGGCTAACACGCTTAAAAGGTTTTTTGGAAAAAAAAGGGTGTACGGATAAAAAAAGGGTGTTGAGGTCAACACCCTTAAAAAGTGTGTTGAGGATGCTCAACACCCTAAAAAAATGGTGTTGAGCCTCACACCATTTTTTTAAGGTGATGGCATGCGCAGTGGCAATGTGAATTGGCGAAGAGCGCACCATTCAACACAAAGAGTCAATACGCACAAGTTACACTTGGAAGACAAATGAATTGAGCAAGAAAACCAACGGAATGCGAACGGTACAGGGTGTGCATACTTACTTAGTAATACATGTGCTCTTCTTGCTTTTATATCCAGCACAGGAAAGCCCCCCGATGGAGTCAGTGGGCTTGTCACAAAAAACAAATATTTTAGCGCTAATTTTGGAAGTATGGATTTTACTATGAGAATATACAAATCGACACGCGGATTTAAAAAGCTTTTTAATTACGAGGTAGTTTTTGTGTTTCATAACTTATGGAACTTTATTAAGTACCAAAACAATCTTCCCCGCCACCTCAACACCCTTCAAAAAGGGTGTTCAATATTTGAAGACCTTTTTCCCAGAAGGGTGTAAAGCTACAAATTAGGGTGTTTGAAAGTAACAAAAAGGGTGTAAAGAGAAAAGGGTGTAAGAAAAGACCGCCAACTTAGAACAAACATGAAGAGACCTGCAACTTTGGAGGCATTTTGTAGCTGTTTACGCGGGTGGACTGAACATTTTCTACAAGCGGGGGGTGTTTTGTACATCACGATGTTTAAACCAATATGAATTGGCATAATTTCATACCAGTGAAGCTCTTTAAGCTTGAGCTAGTTTCGGTGGCGTTAGCAAAAAAATACAAGGAAAAAGAGCTGCGGCACGTGTAAAGGGTGAAACACCGCAGATAGGGTATTATAACAGTGAAGTCGGCTTTTGAGCTTGTTAGGGTGTGAGCACAAGGAGCGTATACGTATGCGCACCTCTTACTCTACCATTTCAAAGGTACTAGTTTTTTTTAGGTCCTAAAAGGCAAAAAAGTGGAGCAGCTTGCAATAGTGGTACAAGGCTGGCGAAACAGCATAGCGGGGGGCCGACCTACCTTGTTTCCCCCTTGGAACCCCTGGCAGTGGGACACACACACACACACACACACACACACACACACACACACACACACACACACACACACACACACACACACACACACACACACACACACACACACACACACACACACACACACACACACACACACACACACACACACAGATATTGGGACAGCCTTGGAAAATCTGGGTAAACTTGGCCTCACCTCTCAGCGGTCATCCTAGCTTAGCAAGAACATTGCAAAGCTTAGCAAACATAACAAAACGTAGCAACACCGGAAGAAACTAGGTCGACCCCCAGATCCGCTGTTTTTTTTGCAACTCAACACCTATTTCAAACCGTTTCAACAATCTACAGAACCTCAAGCATGTTGCAGTAGGTAAACACCGCTTTCGCCACACGACTATAGTCTTTTTAATTTTGAAGGTTCAAATTGGTGTTTCACGTGCCAAAGCTAACCTTGGGGCATGAGGTGCACTGCATATGGATACGAGCGATCATTGCATACGAGCAATTATTGTTTTTTGCGCTTGAAAATTTCTTGCTAGTAGAGGAGTATATAAGAGGATGTGTTCTTCTTTGCATTATGCATCCAAGCATGGCCTTATTCAATGAACAGCTGAACACCCTTTCGACACCCTTTCAACACCCTTAGAAAAACCAAGGGTGTTGAAGTTGATCAACACCCTTTTTTCATACAAAGAGGGTGTACAGCTGGGAAAAGGGTGTTGACATTCAAGAAGAAGGATCTAAAGGCCTCCCAACACCCTTTTTCCACTTTTGCTACACCCTTTTTGGGTAAAAGGGTGTAAAAAAGTTTAGTGTGTACATAAGAACTGCGGTGGTACAATTACACCTTCCGGGGTGCTTCAAAAGACGCCATCCGTCATTGGAGCACAACGGATTTTGTCGGCACCATTGTCAACGCGAATGGTCCAAAACGAGGATGGTTACATTAAGCAGCAACGACGAAGATCGCGGTTGTGGGACAAAAGGCGACACCGCTCTTCTTTTAGCCGCTCTTCATGGTCATACCACTCTTCGAAGAAATGGAGCGACTGCTCGCGCTACTCATCACATCTCCTGCCGCCCAGGTCACGACGCACAAGTAGGGCGGCGTTACCACGTGTCAACCTGCTGCCGTACACGATGTTGCCTATAGATATGTACACCATTCTACCACCACCGCTGTGAACATTGGCACATTCATTGCCGCGTGGTCACTGGAACCGGAATTAGGTGCCCTAGTCAAAGGCCAGTCCTTGCCTTTCTGGCGGGGGTGTTGGAAATAAGGAATGTGGTGGGCGCAGCCAGGGGACGACAGCGAATTCTGAGAAAGAGGAAGCTGCGCATTGCTGCGCTCAGTGTGTTCCATCGCTTCACGGGAACGGGGTGTACGCTTTCCATCTTGGATTCTTCCAGTGCTATTTAGGGGGATAATTAACTAGAATATGTTAACTAACTGTTAAATAATTCTACGTATGTGCTCGGTAGTAATTAGAAAATTGTGGAGAATCATGAATTCATCCCGTATCGATTAATAAATTTGCGAAATTGTAATTGCGTCCAGAGCTACAGCGGTCAGGGCATCAACTCTCCAAAGGCGCGCAATGGCCTCCGTTTGGGTGCGGCGGCACGCTGCATGTGGGAATAATATCAAAGAAAATAAAAATAGAAGGAACTGCTCAGTTTGTTTTCTAGAAACCCGGCAGTCAGTTCTTCTTCTTCTTCAACATTTAGTACCTACAGCGCCTTTTTCGCATTAAAGGGGCTGGGGGATAACAAAAAGAAATAAATCATGTAGTTACATTGATAACCAAAAAAAATGTTCCAGAGGCCGCGAGCCGCTTTCAAGATACATTCGTACGCACAAGGAGGAAAAATAAAAAATTCACAGCATATCCACGGGGTGAATGATGATGAGTGGGCGAAGCTCCTGAGGGGAAATCATCGGTAAAACCGTGACTCTTCAGTGAAAGTTCGCCCACTACATCTGTGTCCGAACGTAACGTTAGAAAGTCTCGCTTAAACCGCGCGTCGGCACCTTGGGGCTGAGCTCGCCTGATGCGTTTTGCAGACGCCTCACGAGCTCTCACTGCATCGGGGTCTGCCTGCCGATACGCGCGCTTTCTCGCCGCTTCCCGTTCTCTGACGTTTTGGAGATCCTCTTCGCGCCGCAGCCGTGCCGCTTCGCGTACGGCAGGGTCCTCGCGCCGTTGCCGTGACGCTTGGGCCTCTCGTTCTCGAACGCTGGGATCTTGGCGGCGTCGTCGCGCAGCCAGACGACACGCTTCGGCCTCCCGCTCTCGTACGGCAGGATCTTGGCGGCGGCGTCGCGCAGCTTCACGGAGCGCTTCTGCCTCGCGGGCTCGCACATCTGCAGCCTTATCCATCGGGCGACTCCGAGCGCGCGCCAACAGCGAACGGATTTTATTACTACGCTCCCCGCCATCTAGTACACAATCCAAGAACTAAACTAGACGTAGCCACGCCATCTAGTAAACAATCCAAGCGCATCTTTTCATCATATACAAGTACCGCCATCTAGTAAACAATCCAAGAACTAAACTAGAGGTGGTTACATACATATGTCGAGGATGGACAGACCCACGCCCTAAGGAGCTTCGCCCCTAAAAATAAAAAGAAAGTATGTGCCATGCTGTTCAAATTTAGGAACTGACCATTGTCAGTCACAGCACAAATGGTACACAATATCAGCGAGTTTCAGTAGCTGTACAAAGAAAAGGCCGCGGCAGGTCGCCCCATTTGTTTCCGCTCAGTTGCTGGCGCACAGAATATATGAAACACCGCATCAACGACAACACGAGCAAGAAATAGAAGAAAAAGTGAAAGTACAACACTGTCCTACCATATCAGGCTACAAGGCAGTTCGAGTCTCTCTCTCTCTCTCACTCTCTCTCTCTCTCTCTCTCTCTCACACACACACACACGCACACGCACACACACTACACACACGCACACACGGACACACGCACGCACGCACGCACACGCACACACACACACGCACACGAACACACACGCACGCACACGCACACACATCGCAATAAATTCCCAGTGAACAAATGTGCATTAGTTCGAAGCTTTTAACAAACACATACAAGCGTAAAATGCATCCACAGACTGTTCCGTAACTACGAGCGCAGGTAACTTATTCCATTGGTGTATAGCTTTCGGAAAAAAATGAGTTTGTCAATGCAAATGTGTTGCAGCGAATTTCATGGACATTGCAGGTGTGATCCATTCGCGCTTACATGTAATGAGGTGCAAAAATGTAATCATCGCGGGGAATGTCAATTTGAGACTAGTATATGGAATGATATAGTTTTAAGCGAATCATTGCCCTTCGATCTTTTAGTGTATCCCACTTCAAAATCTCTTTGCACCGACTTTCGCTAAACTTCAAGTTCCTAAGACCCTTACCAATGGCATACCGGGCTGCAAGGCATTGCACTCTTTCTAATTTATTTTTGTCAAGAACCGTTTGAGGGGCCCACACGGCGCAAGTGTACTCTAAGATCGGCCTTACGTTAGACTTGTACAGCAATTCGCGCGTTGCCTGCGGAAACTTTGTTGTATTGCGCTGCAGAAACCCCAGAGTCCTACAAGCTTTGCGTACGGTGTAATCGATATGCCGATGCCAGCAAAGCATAGGAGTGAAATAAACTCCCAAATATTTGTACTCTTCTAGAGATTGTAGAGGAACGTTTTTATTGAATAAGGGAGCTTATTTGGGCTTTGCTTTCTTGAGAAGGTAAGGCCGACAGCTTTGTTTAGATTAAGTTGCATTCCCCATTTTTTCGCATAAGTCGTCTATATTTTTCAGATCGTTTTGCAGTATTTCGCGATCATTTTCCCAAGTAATTTTTCTGCGAACAGTCGTATACATGAAGTGATGTTATTGCTGATGTCATGTAGAGAAGAAATAATAAAGTACCCAAGACGGACCCATGGGGAACTCCTGACGTTAATCGTATTTCTCTGATGATGCGCCGTTCACAACCACATACTGACGTCTGTTATTTAAATACTCCGAGAACCAGGAAAGTATTTTGGGTTGAACACCATAAGTCGTTAATTTTCTAAGCAATAGCTTGTGAGGAATCGTGCCGAATGCCTTCTTCAAATCTAGAAAAACATAGTCAACGTATGCGCGGTTGTCTAGCGCCTGGGCAATATCGTGAGTAAATTGGATCAACTGAGTTACGCATGATAATCGTTTTCGGAAGTCGCGCTGGAAAGGGTTGAACAGGTTGTTATCGCTCAATTATTTTGGAGCACCAGCAAGTTAAAGAAATCGGGCGGTAATTGGAAACCGCATTACGAAGTCCAGATTTGTGAACAGTAGCTATAGAGGCGATTTTCCAGTGTACAGGGAGGTCACTGTATTGCACCAATTTAACAAATATTATTTTCAAATATGGTGATATATAATACGCACATAAATTTAGCAAGGCATTGAGCAAACCATCAGGCCCGTCTGCTTTCGATGTGTTTAAGCCTTCAAGTAGTACTTGTATCCAACGCCAATCAAATGTCACGTCTTCCATACGCCTTGTCACTCCTAAATCACGCATTCTCCTTTCGTCCGTAGACGTCACCGGCAAAGAAAACACAGACGTAGAGTAGGAATTGAAGCATTCTGCTTTTTTAAGAGGTTCCTCAATAGTATTGTTACTTTGCATTGAGGCTGGTATTGAAAAAGTATCCTTTTTATAGCGCTTGATGTATTTCTATATTTCCTTTGAATTCTTTCTGATACACGATTGAAATGAATCAAAGAAACGTAATTTAGCCTGGCCTACTGCATTTCTCACTTCTTTGGCTATTTCTTTCAGTTTCCTAAGGTTACTCACTGAAAGATTGCGCTTGAATGCTCTAAACATTCTTCGTCTCCGTTGTGTTAATCTGTGTACTTCTTTTGTGTACCACAGTTTATTTTTGTTACGTCTTTCCGTTAACAAACAGGATGGTACAAAATGATCGCGCAGCTCGAAAACATTCTTTTTGAATACTCCCCACAATTATGATACCGGCAAAGTATCAGCGAATGTTTCAAAAACGATAAAATGATTCTCTAGTGCCTCAGTAATGTCCCCTACATTACCTTTTCTGTAATCAAAAACTTCTCTTGCCTTCTTGCTATATGTGTTTTCAGTCTCGAAGGGATAATCGTTATGGAGTTTACGTGTTCAGGTTCATTTGTGAGAAATAGGTCTAGAACGTGTTTTTCTCTAGTTGGCTCCAAGACAATCTGGGTAAGTGTAAATAGATGCATTAAATTTATCATCGCTGTATTGTGGCCATTAATTTGTACCGGGAAACGCAGGTTGGTGCTGCCAGTCGAGATCCGGTAAATAAAGTCGCCGGCTACTACCATGTGATCAGTTTGGACTGCCTCGGCCATACAAGTAAACCGACCCAAAACATCGGCTGAAGATGCCGGTGGACGGTAAAAGCTACACACAGATAATGATTCGCCCCTACCTAGCTTTATTTGACACCAGACTGCCTCGCACGCTGAGGATGGCACAGCGATAGGACTTGAAGGAGAGAGAGAAATAATTATTTATTGGAGAGTTTAGCTCCAACCCAAACAGGAGCTGGCTACTCCAGGCATTGGAGTATACAAAAGGTACAATACTTGCCCTACAGGAACCACAAGGGGTTAGATTAAGTACAGCAGCGGATGAAAGATGCGCACTCTGTAACTACTTGCTCTGTGTAGTACACAAGCACACCCATATATATAATATATATATATATATATATATATATATATATATATATATATATATATATATATATATATATATATATATATATATATATATATATATATATATATATACATGATTCCTTACAGCAGTGGAATATAGTTAAAAAAAACCAAGAGAACTATACACATCTATATACAGACGACAACCACGACGCGACACAGGTAGTTTCGCCAATATGGGAATATAAGAACTGTTGGGGCATGGAACCGGCTGCGCCGGTTCCATGCCCCAACAGAGCACTGGCGATTTCCGCTTTTTGAAGGCCGAACGTATTGGCGATATCCCAGGGTTTAGAGACTACTGTGGAGCATTGCCCGAAGTCGTCTACGGCGCATGTCGAATTCCAATCTTCCGAATTGACTGAAGCATAGTTCATTCCCGTGACGTTCACTAACAAGGTTTCCTTGCGTTGTGGATCTGCGCCGTTCCCAGGTGCGTCACAGCAGGCCAAGGTTTCCCACGATGGAAAAGAGTAGGTCAACTGTAACAGCAGTCAACAGCAGCAGCAGTAGGTCAACTGTAACAACCATGGCCATGCCGCTTTTCATCATCATCATCATCATCATCATCATCATCACAACCAGCCTATCTACGCCCCCTGCAGGGCAAACGGCTCTTCCATTATTCTCCAATTACCTCGGTCCTGTGCCAACTGTGACCAATTTATCCCTGCAAACTTTTTGATCTCATCTGCCCATCTAACTGTCTGCAACCCCCTGCTACGCTTGTCTTCTCTAGGGATTCACTCTGTTACCCTTAATGACCAACGGTTATCTTGCCTTCGCCTTACATGCCCTGCCCACGTCCGTTCCTTCTTAATTTCTACTAGTAAGTCCTTAACACGCGTTTGTTCCCTGATCCACTCCACTCGCTTCTTGTCTTTTAATGTTGCAACTGCCTGTTAAGATGCGGACTCAAACAGCAATCAGGAGCCTCAAAACTGTTTCGACTGGAATGTAATTTCCTCAAGCTTGAATGTGAGTAGCCACCAAAGTGCTGTTGCCTCGCCGCGGGCCGCGAATGGTCAGGTGCAAGTGTAAGCAATGGTCAGTCACCGTGTATATATACAGCGCTTTATTTCGTTCTTCGTGTTGTGGTCCTAAGTAATATAGTTACAGCTTTTTTGCTAAAATGCAGATCTGATGGAGAAACTTCATTGAACTTCGAATACACAGCCCGCGACGCTGCCGACGTGCGGGGCGTACGTCCTGGTGCGGCGGGTTTGGGAAGATCACGGCAGTCAGCGCTAACAGACGTTGCGAGTCGAGCAGGAGAGGGATGGAGAGGGGGAAGTTCTTCAAAGGCATTGAAGGACTCTACTGGCACCCCACACGCAGTCATTTCGAGACCGGAGACATATGCTGAGATAAAGGTCTTTAAAACAACATTGATCACGTGATTTTTGGATGATTTTGCAGATGACAATGCGCGCACCACACTCAAAGAGTCTGTATAAATGACAGTTGGGGTGATGATGTTCAACAATATGACTGGCAAGTCATGACCATCGCCCTCGTTCTGCTATCACTGGTGCAACAAAATACGTAGCCCGCGGCCGCCGTTTGCGCGGCGGGCAACATTTAATAAATCTTAGGCTATGATCAGACTACCGAAGCAAAAGCCATGTCGTTATCTCTGGACGTAAAAAAAAACAGCGTGTCACGCAGTTCGGTTAGCTCAGACGCGAAATGACGTCATTCTTTAAAGTTATTATGACAGTTGCCAGAACAGTCTGAACCCGGCCTTATCTTCCAAGAGGCACTGCTGGTTGACCACGAAATATATTTTTATTTTCAACCAAAGCTCCGATAAACTGTCAGCTAACCTGTAATTGCCGTTGTCGTCTCAGCAGCTAATTATCATGAAATTTCTTTTGGGGTAGTTCCGACAAAACAAGTGTTACAGCCCTTTTAAAGGCAGGTATTCCGTATCGCTTACAGCTTCCCTAAAAACAAACTATGGCAAGTAAATGTGATTCGGTGTAATCCTAACGTCATCCTCGCGGCCAATTTCAGTACGATATTGAACATGATACCTACATAGACTGAGCGCTAAGTCATTCACCAGAAAGCTTGCTTTACCGCAAGATTAAATTTGGCAACGCGACTTTTTTCTATGCAGCCCGTGGACGGACGCAGTTTCAGACAGGTAGCCTAAATAGCTCCTGTAAAGTAAATTTATTCGTAGACCATTACATGACTTGAAAGATAAGGTTCATTCAATGATGCGCGCCGGGCAAACGGCGGGCGCGGGCTACGTATTTTGAAGCACCAGTGATAGCAGAACGACGGCGATGGTCACGTGGCGCCGCCGCGGCTGCCGCGAATATCAAAAGAATGTCGCGGGCAAGCGAGCGATGAAAGATGCCCGGTAACAAATAAAGGCCAGGCATGCGCAAAGCGCGCCTAGCACACCAGCTCCTTGAGCCTCGACCCGGCGCTCGCTGGCTGCAGATGGCGCAGCAATGCAGTTGTGCGCCGCTCGCCCACGCGCTGCACGTCCCGCAAACTTTTGCTGGCGACTGTACCATTCAGTTATTCACAACGGAGTTTCACCTTACGACCGCGCTATCTGCCTCTTTTGCTTCGCTGACGCGGTGCAGGATTAGCTTAAGCCTAACGTGATTTCTTTTTTGAAAGGGCGGTTAAAACGTATTTACACCGCAGGCCCGAAGGCGGCCTTTTAGGGAAGCAAAGTAAGCGCGAGTGAGGTGAACTGTGGAGGTGAATGTCTGTGCTGGCATTTCTTTGTTGATATTTCGGCCACCTGATATCGTTCGACTGATGGCGCCGCGGCGGGTGAGCGAACACTTATCTTCGGGGGGCAAAAGCTTTTCCTACCGCAGTGATTACGCGTTACAGATAACGGCGGCGTCTTATGAACTGTGAGAAGTTGCTAGTGCGCCAAGCACGGAGTTAGTAATTCCGGAGCCCCTGTCAGTGTAGTTCTTGGCTTGTGTGTGAATGTCGCATAATGACAGGACCGGTGCGCGTCAGCTTTCCCGCAAAGCTTTCCTGTCATGCGGACGAACTAACTTATCCGTCGCGCGGACAAACCAGCTTGTATCCCAATGTTGTACATGAGCAAAAAACCTTAAATATAAGCTAGCGTTTCGCAAGGTCATTTTTTTTTGTTTGGATTACATGAAAAAAAAAGATATTCGGGGGAAGCAGTTACACTGCCTGACCGATCGTGATACGGCCCCCGGCACCTGCGTCGCGTGATTCTACGGACGCGGCCTCCGGAATGCTGGCCGCGCAGCCAGCTTGCAATTGAAAACCGATCCTCCGGCGAAAGCGCTCTGGCGCGACGGGCAATCGCATTTGAGCACCGAACGTAGCTCGCAGTCTAATTAAAGGAATTATTTTAAATGCGAATGCATTTATTAGCCGGGGGTTGTCTTGCTCCGTTGGCCGGCGTGCGCCTGCATCCCTCCAGCGCGAGCGCACGTGAGCGCGCGCACGTGCGCTCGCGCCTCGTAGTTCTGCCTTCGTCGTCGTCGTCGTCGTAAATGCGAATGCATTTCTTTCGCCGTCGTCGTCGTCGTCGCACGTGCGCTCGCGCCTCGTAGTTCTGCCTTCGTCGTCGTCGTCGTCGTAAATGCGAATGCATTTCTGGACGCGGCTATGGAAAGTGTGCGCGTGCGCTCCAAACCCTCTGACCCCATAGTCTTGATTGGCGACTTCAACGTTGACGTGCGCAAGAAGAGTGGCGAGTGGCTGGTCGAGTACATGCAGACCAGGCACTCTATGCATTGTCCCTCTGCCGGCTTCGACACGTGCCCCACTACCATTCACGGGAGTTGCATTGATGTGGTCTTTACGCGAAACTGTGACGCGCGTATGCTTCTCAAAGACCCTTTGACCGTGCACTTTAGCGATCACAAGGCAGTGATTGTGGCCGTCAGGTACAACGATAACACAAACAGGTGCTGATGAATAAATGATTACGTTCACACTCTCGTCATTAATTACGCCATTACTCGCAACACACTCATCGGTGCACCCAATGCATTCGCATTTCTGCACGATTCCCTTCGGGAAGGTGCGGGGGAATTTTTTGGCTTTCCTGAAGTGTATACGTTTTCGTTATGCTCAACTACAGGGGCAAAATACGCTTGAAATGCTAATGCTTCCCACTTGAGAAACATTGAAGGAAGGAGGCGCGTGCTGCTGATCATGGAGATTTAAGATGTACCCACCCGCTCGCTCTTTCAGCCTTTATTAGCGCGGCAGTGCGATTGCGCTGCACAGTAAACGCCGCGTGGCGGTGGAAATTTTTCGAGAGCGGGGAGGCTATTCGCTATTGATACGAGATCAAAGTTAATTGATTGATTGTGGGGTTTAACGGGCCGACGCAACGCAGGCGATGAGGCGCGCCGTAGTGGAGGGCTCCGGATTAATTTTGACCACCTTGGGAACTTTAACGTGCGCCGAAATCTTGTACACACGGCCGTTTTAGATGCGACGCATCTCTTGCTCGCGGGCATGTCCCTCCATCGGCGTTGCCGTCGTGGCGGCGTTGTCCGCACGCTCACTGCACATGCGCAACTCTCCTCCGTTCTTCTCTCCGACAGCTGTGCGCAACACTCTCACTCCGTCTCATTATCATAACAACAGTTGCGCCTGTGCGCTTCGCTGCTCTGGGGGCGCGCATGTGTGCGCAGCGCGCGACTCTCCCCTCCGGCTCCTCTCCTTTCAAAAGCGGGGATATAAGCGGGGGAGTACACGGCGCCGGATCAGTCCAGCGCTCGCTCTCGCACTTGACTTGATTTTGCTTGACGATACCTCCGTGCAAGATCTTCAGATGAAGACGTGATGGAAGCGACAGTCCCTTCAGCGAGTGGACTGACGCAATCCAATACCAGCGTCAGTCCAAACGCTCCCCCCTGATGCGTCGCATCACATCAGGGTTCCCTCGCCGGAAGATGGGAGTAATTTTTTGCCTTTCGCCTCCATCAGAAAAGCAAAGCGGCCGCCGCGGCCGGGAATCGAGCCCGCAACCTCGTGCTCAGCAGCGCAATGCCTTAGCCAATGAGCCACCGCGGCAGGTACGAAGACCACCTCTACAGTGAAATTATGGGGTAAGGTAGACACATAAATATAAGGTAATTATTGATTTCGGAGGCTTAATAAACTAAAATTGATTGATTAACTTTTTAGTGGCTGCAGTAACCAGACAAGTTTGTATTGGAAAGTTGGACGCAATCATGTTTCTACGCAGTTTCAATTGGCAGAATTATTCTAGCGCATCCGTAGTCCGAGATACTAAAAGGCGAAGTTCAATTGCCGTTCGCATGAGTACGCATGCAAGACAGTCTGCACAGGCGCAAAGCTCCTCCCTTCTGTGATGTGCCTGCTGTGTACGGTGTTTAGTTCGTCAATGGGGTGGGGCACAGCAAAAAGCGATAACTGGCATCCATTCATCCTTGGCTGGTGTTATTGCAATCTGCAGTACTCGGAACCCCTATTAAAACACAGAACAAAAGGGAGTAGCTATGTGCCGGTCTTGACTTCTAGCATGCGTAATCATGCGAACGGCAATTAAACTTCGCCGTTGGATATCTCGAACTACGGATGCGCTGGAAGAATTTTGCCAATAAAAACTGCGTAGAAACACGATTGCGTCTAACTTTCCAATACAAACGTGCCTGGTTACTGCAGCCACTAAAAAGTTAATTAATGAATTTTACCTAATTAAGCCTCCGAAATCAATAATTACCTCCTATTTATGTGTTACCCTTAGCGCATAATCTCACTGTAGAGGTGGTCTTCGCGTAAATCTAAGCGCGTATTTTTAAAGAAACCTGTTGACTTAACTTTGATCACCCTGTATATGAAGTGTCCATTTGAGGTGCATAAAGGCCGCTAGGTCTTCGAAGAATGTTTCGAATCAACTTGAGATAAAAGTGTTGGCTTATCAGCTTGAGGTTCACACGTGGTCAACATTGAAGTGAGGCTGAGGGTGGGTTGCGGCTCAGGGAAGGTCAAACTCAGTTGTACTCAACTGACCTACAGGCCAGCTTGCCAAGTAAGGTCCAGAAATAGAGGCAAGGTAAATGTGAGCTTGAAGTGAGCTTGCGAGGCTACTTCAGAGAACTAATTTATCTAAGGTGAGGTCAAAGGTAATGAGCTGAGTCGTTCACCCATCTCGGCTAATGACATAAGCACTGCTTCATTTTTCAGCCACCAATGTTTCACACTACTGAGCAGTAGTTCTGGATACGTGTTAAAGCACAGTATAGTTGTCAACATCCTTGCTATTCTTCTGAGTGATTTGCTTGTGGACTGCGAGATTACAATTTACAACTGTGATTTTCAATTCTGCCTTCTTTCACAAGCTTTGCTTTGTTGTTAGTTCTATTTGTGAGCACTTTGCTTCTCTAGTGACATAACTCTAGGCGTTTCACTTCATTTTGGTTTCTTTTATTTGAAATTCAGAACTGCATAGGTTACACAGAAAATCTTTCGTCATGTTTTGACGCAGGGAGTTTTCAAGAACTTTTGATTTCTAACACGTGCTATAACTGACAAATGAGGAGTACACAGTTCGTTTCAACATTCTTTTTTAAATTTCTTTCCTCCCTTTTTTCTTTTTTTTTAGCTGGAGGTATTTTTAATTGCTCATAAATAGTAATTGTTGACGTTGCAAATTTTTTTGAAGACGTGACATTTTTTCTGTCTTGGAGTTGCTTTATGATGCCTACTATCAGGGGCGTAGCCAGGAATTTTTTCCGGGGGGGGGGGCGTACTCTACCAAAAGTTGGGAGGGGGAAATGTGTAGGCAAGGCTTCTTGCGCGTTGTTTTTCAAACAAAGCTCGAAATAACTGACTTCGACATGCGCTTTGTGTACGCTGAATGCTAACAGTAAAGCCCACCTTAAGGATCTTACATGATGATTATGATGACCTAAATTCCCGTTCGACGGTCTATCGGTAGGCCACGGGTGATTCGTTTATCCGCACTGCAGGCTGTTATGCGGGCACGCGCTCAGGAGAGTGATCATGAGTGTGCTCGTGAGTGGCTCGCAATCCCCGAAGTTCGTTGGGCGGAAATGGAGACAAACACTTACTGGAGGCAAACGAGAACCTGCCGCGAGCCTCGATCGGCTCGCGGCAGGTTCCCGGCACAGCTGGGTGCATCCGGCGGGAAATGTAGCAGGACTAAGTATGTTGAGATGTACAGCATCTGGAACAGGCACAGGGACCAGATGTTGACGTAGCCCTTGTTTTCAGCTTTATATGAACAAGAATGTCCTTAAAACTGCAGGTTCCACGCCTGCAGGCAACTTCAGGCAGGCAACTTGAGCCGCACCCCAGCCTGGCACGAAAATTCTCGGAAGGTGGGGGGGGCACGGGACCGGTGTGGCCCCCCTGGCTACGCCCCTGCCTACACGCCTGCCTACTGTTGCGTTAACATAAAATTGGTCAACAAGGTGGCTGCAGTGCTTGCATTCATTCAGAGGTAAGCATTTGTATGTGCATCATTTTTTTGGTCAGAGCAGAGTGCCTGCTTATCAGCTACTTTGATTTCGCTGCCATGGTATTTGAGATGGATGTACAATAAGTTGCACTCACATAATGCAGTTCCCCTGTTACTGAAGCGTTGCAGCGAGCATAATGTGTGTTGGGTAACTTAGGTCGACAATGTAACTGGAGATGTTTTGTCGTGCAGTCATGTACAACTTTCACACCGTGTTCTGATAATGTGTTTGCTTAAAATAACACTAAAAACAAAAACTAGTCGGTGTTTTCCTGACTTCGTAGTAACGCGTGTTTGGTGCAGCAGAATTCTGGACAAAAAGTATTCACACGGTCTTACTATGTGAACAGTGCGTCCACAGAATCTGCGACGCGATGCACATGGCAGCAGGAGGGTTTTCCCGAGGAATTTTTGAGATGTGAATATTTGTAGAACAGAAGGGGTGGTGGCGGTGGGTAGGGAGAAGGAAGTTTGTGAATTTCAAATTTGAATCACAAAAATGGAACAACTCTGGTTGGATACCAGGCATTGTGGGGCTTCCACCAAAGTGAAACGTGAAAGCTCTTGAACAGAATAAGAAAGTTAAAGCGCAAACAAACTATGACTCCAAACATTGGCCTGCAGCGGACAATATTTATTTATTTATTTATTTATTTATTTATTTATTTATTTATTTATTTATTTATTTATTTATTTATTTATTTATTTATTTATTTATTTATTTATTTATTTATTTATTTATTTATTTATTTATTTATTTATTTATTTATTTATTTATTTATTTATTTATTTATTTATTTATTTATTTATTTATTTATTTATTTATTTATTTATTTATTTATTTATTTATTTACTCATACTGTTGGCCCAGGGGCCGGTACAGGGTGGATGTACAACAGAGAACATGGAGGCAGTAACTGCCGCCTCAGACACGAGTGCAACGCAGAATGTGTGCGACACAGTATGCCGAACAGTATGCGGCACAAGTATAGTATTCAGCTGCATTGTGCACAGGTTCAAAATGCAGAGGTACAAAGTACAAGGGTACACAACAATAAGCAACTCTGACAAAAGTGCAATTAAGGCAAACTGGATACGACACATATCTTCCGTATGGGCGCGGACCCCACTATAGGGCCAAATCATCAAGAATTCAAATTCAAATTCAAATTCAAATTCAAACTTTATTTTCCTTGAATGCACAAGGAGGGGCAGTCGCAATAAGCTGCACTGAAAGGCAGCTTGACGGGACGACTGTCCCCACATTGGACAGCAACTAGGGGCACGAGTCTCTCGGGTCAACACATTGCCCTTGAAGAAGATACGGTTTCAGTTACACTTCAAGAATCTGTTACAGTTCAAGAAAAATATCAGTGTAGATTTATACAACAAAAAATCAAAGAAATAGTTTAAACAAGCGTGAAATCTGATAGCGGAAACAGTCAAAAACACGTCATACGTATATTTACATTGAGCAAGCATGAGGGAAAAATATTACATGTGAACAACACAAGCGTTTAACAGAACATTCAATGTTTGCGTATTACAACACCACAGAAACACAGGAAGTAAAGTATACAAATTCAATTGAAACAGTAAAACATATTAAATAGAATTAAAGAAATAATTCCCGTAAGTTTCGTTTAGAGAGGCGTGATATATCTATTTCTGCCGCATTCATTTTATTTAAAAGAATTGGAAGGTTAACTGTCAATGACTGCAAGCCATAATTGTTTTTGGGAGTGGGAGTGTGCCAGGCATTAGTGAAGCGCGTGTTGTACATAATTCGGATAATTGTACATTACATTAATTGTACATTAATTCGGATAATTCAGTATAAAATGGGTTATTGTTTTTAACTGCATTTGTATATATTTGCGTTAGTCTAAAATCATATAAGCGATTAATATTAATGATTTTATAGTTATCAAACAGTTCTTTCGTGTGAGAGGCAAACGAAGCATTTGCCACGATTCTGATGGCTTTCTTTTGTAATAGGAGCAACTTATTCAAATTCGTTTTTGTTGTTGTGCCCCAAACTAGCTGGGCATAAGTTAGGTTTGGAAGAAACTAGGAATTATAGATTAAAAGCTTTATGCCTTCAGGCAATATGTGGCGGGTTCTATTTAGTATCCCGGTTATTTTGCACAATTTTTTGTGGATTTCATTGACATGAATGTCCCAAGTTAAGTTACTTGAAAACTGTACTCCTAGAACTTTCATGGTCTCAACTATAGCAATCGGTTCTGTGCCGAGCGCTATTTTGGGTACTGGTGCAATTTTATTTTTAGGCTTAAAAAGTATAGCTTTCGTTTTGTCGGTATTAATTCGAAGACAATTGTTATTGGTCCACTCAAAAAAAGTTGGTAACATTTCTTGACAGATATTTTCGATATCGGCTGTCATTTTTCCTCCAATTAAAAGAGTAGTGTCGTCCGCATAGCATATGAGGGAAACCTCAGGACGTGTCGCAATGCGGTGCGAATTATTTACGTACAATGAAAATAATAGGGGGCCGAGTATGCTCCCTTGGGGTACTCCCGTTTTAATGCATCTACGATCAGATGAAAATTTACCTATGGATGTATATTGTTGCCGGTGATTTAAGTAGGAAGCAATAAGGTCATAAGCGGTACCGCGAATTCCAAGACAGTGCAGTTTATTTAGTAGAATTTTATGGCTCAAAGAATCAAAGGCTTTAGACAAGTCGACGTAAATCGCCAGTGTTAACGAGCTGTTGGAAAATTTTTTTAATATAATTTCTTTTTGCTTGACTAATGCAGTCTCTGTTGAAAAGTGCCTTCGAAAACCGTGTTGAAAACAATGAAGCAAGCTATATTTGGAGAGATAATTAGACAGCCTACAATATATAATCTTTTCAATGGCCTTGGAAAAAACTGGTAATATCGATATTGGTCGATAATTTTTTAAGAGATTGCTATCACCGCCTTTAAACACTAGCACCACTTTCGCAATTTGTATGCGTTTTGTAAATGTTCCACTAGCCAAAATTATGTTACAGCACTATCGGCTTCTATGTAGTGTAACAATAATTTTTCAAAGTGCGCTAAGGAGTCTGATTTAGTAATTTCTGGCAGCAAATTGTTCCAGTCTTCAATTGTATTGGGAAGGAAAGAGTGTTTAAATGTATTTAAACGAGTCATTATAAGCATTAATTGGTTAGGGTGACTACTTCTAAGTGTACGAGACAGTCGAGGTTTCAAATATTGCTCTGCGTTAAAGTTAAAGTAGTTACGGTGCATTAAGTAAAGAAACTTTAATCTCGCTACTCGGCGCCGTGTTGCGAGAGGTGGCAGGTTAAGTTTATTTAGCATGGCAGTAACCGAATCTGTTGACCTGTAGTTGGATAGAATAAACCTTGCGGCCCTCCTTAGAATTTTTTCAATTTTTTCACTTTGGTATTTCTTCGAAGGGTCCCATACGATGCAGGCGTATTCTAATAGTGGACGGACAGTGGTTGTGTAGGCAGTCAATTTGGCTTTCGTAGTTGCTAGTTTGAGGTTCCTTCTCAAGAACCACAATTTCTGTTCAGCTGCACTACATAATTTGTTTATATGCGTTTTCCAATTTAAATCTTCAGAGATTGTGACCCCCAGATACTTGAAATGAGTGACACGTTTTAAATCCTTTCCAAGGAGCTCATAATTGAAGGAGAGGACATTTTAAGTTTTGTTCGTTATTCTGGCGAATACTGTTTTGTCATAATTAATTTTCATATCCCATTTCGTGCACCATTCATGGATTGTTTTCAATGCTGAATTCAAAGTTACTTGACCACTGCGACTGGATATTTTAGAATAAATTAAGCAATCGTCCGCAAACAGACGAACTGTGAGCTTTTTGTCAATACTATCTGCAAGATCATTAATATAACACAAAAATAAAACCGGGCCGAGGACACTCCCCTGTGGCACCCCGGACTTGACCTCTAAATGAGTTGATTTCACTCCCTTAATCTCGACATATTGCGATCTGTTCGTGAGATATGATTTAATCCAGTTAACAAGGTTCTTATTAACTCCAAAGTGAGTAAGTTTAATTAAAAGTTTAGCGTGCGGTACGAGATCAAATGCCTTCGATAAATCCAAACAAACTGCGTCTATTTGACCTGAATCGTTTAATGCGCTAGCGAAATCATGAATTGTCTGGAAAAGCTGCGTTACTGTTGACAGTTTGCGTCTGAAGCCATGCTGGTTAGGAAAAATTAACTTAGAACTTTCGAGGTTGGTAAAAAGACTTCTAGATAGTATATGTTCCAATATCTTACAACAGGTGCAGGTATTTGAAATAGGTCTGTAGTTTTCAATATCATATTTGTTCCCGCTTTTGTATACAGGTGTAACTCTTGCAGTTAGCCAGTCATCAGGCAGTTGGCTTTGATTTAATGACACGGTGAAAATTATCACTAAGTACTTAGCCACCCACTCTGCATACCGCTTCAAAAATTCGTTCGGAATACCATCTGGTCCAGGTGACTTCTTTACATCGAGGTCCAATAACAGCGAAAATATTTCTTGTTCTGATAAGACAATGTCCGGCATGTCAGGCGGTTCGTAAGAGCTGGGTGTGGGAGAAGCGTGTACGGAGGATTTTTCGGAACGAGTAAACACAGAGTGGAAGTATTCATTAAATCTTCGAGTTATTTCCGATTCGTCAGTTGTAATATGTCCACCGACTGAAATATATTGGACCGTTCTTTGCGACGGGGAAAGGTGACGCCAAAATCATTGTGGGTAGTTAATCATAAACTGGGTCAGAGTTCCTGAGTAATATTTTTCCTTAGCGGCTGACAATTTATGCTTGAGGGTACGCGAAAGATCCCTAAGATCAGACCTATTGCTTGCCTTGTTTTTCCTCATGCGTTTTATTTTACGTTTTAAATTAATAATGTCTCTATTAATCCAGGGATTGCATTTCCTAATCGGTTTTACTCTTTCAGGAACAAAGTGATGCAAGCAATGGTTTATAATATCTTTGAATTGGTTCCATAACACATTAACATGAGACGCCTCTTGGAAGGAGTACAGTGACAATTCTAAATAATCAAGAATGCTAACACCGTCAGCACTGGAAAAAAGTTTTGCAAGTTACAGTTGGTCTCTTACCATGTTTGGTTGACAGCAATTTTTTTATAGCAACCAAAACCAGCTTATGACCGGAAATACTTCTTTAATTGAGACATCGTATTCGGACAGCCGGCTATCTACAAATACAAGATCAAGGGTGGATTCTGAAGCAGGCCCTACCCTAGTTACACCTTGAACACACTGGGTAAGGTCATAAGTAAATGCTATGTCAAACAAAATTTCGCAGTGTTTGAAGTCTGCCGAGTTTATTTCAAGTTTATGCCATCGTATCCCGGGAAGGTTGAAATAACCTGCGATGATTAACCGAGTTTTATCAGAGGTATTTGCGTACAAAAAATCTTGGATCGATTTTAAAAAGGAAAGACGAGCGTTCGGTGGGCGGTAGACTGCCCCGATGACACAAGGCATGCCGCTCAGTTCTGTTTTACAGCAGACATTTTCACAATCAGGACTATTAGGCATTGGTACAAGCCTTAGCTTTTCTTTAAAAATGATTGCGACGCCACCGCCCCGTGTATCGCGGTCTTTACGTATCATGTTATATGCTGGGGGATTGATTTCGCAGTCTTTAATTTCTGGTCGCAACCAGGTTTCCGTTACGATGACTATATGAGGGTTGTATTCAAAAAGAAGGCGCTCGAGGTCCTCTGTTTTGTTTGCTAGGCTGCGCGCATTGATGTTGGCTAATACCAGTTGCCCTGCTACGTTGTTACAACGTCAATCTGAATCATCTTTCTGTGAATTTTTCTTGTCTAACTTTACCCTACAATCCTTTGCGTCATCCCACACGAATGTTTCTTTTTAATCGTAATTTTGTCTCGCACTAGCTTTACTTGCAGGCCCCTGGCCCTTTCCTCTTTAGCACTTTCCCACAATTTGCGTTGCTTTTGTAGCGTGGTCTGCGACAGATCGTTTGCGATGGAAATATCGCTGCCCTTAAGTTTAGCACAGTTCTTAAAAATCATAGCCTTTTCATTGTAGTCAAAGAATCTCATAATTATTGGTCGCGTCTTACCATTACGTTTTTTCGCCAGCCTGTACAGGTATTCTTTCAATTGTTGAAACTGAGACACCAAGGCGCTTTTCGAATACACCGGTCAGGAATTTTTTTCTTAGCTCGTCGTCAACTTCGTCCGCGCTCTCCGGAATTCCAAAAACTAAAAGATTGTTTCGACGACTCCGGTCTTCAAAGTCGACTACCTTGTCCTGCTGACACTCGATAAACGTTCGAATGTTGTCTATGTCGTCTTTCAGCTGTGCAATTTTCGCCTCATTTATCCCGACTCTTTTGAGTGCAATTTCAATTTCCGAAATTTTTCGGTTCATGGCGTCGAGTTGAGCTGAGAATGCCGTTTGCGTTGTTTTAATTACTTGTATGTCTCCAGCTATGGTTTTCTGTCCTTTCAAGAGTTCTTCAAGCATCTCATGCACAGTATCAGGCCCAGGATTCAGCTCTACATCACCAGCTAATAGTAACAACATTGAAAGACACTGCATAGAATTTGCGGCAAGCACTTTGGGGCACGGCACAACAATAATAAATCTGTTGTCGCTTCTGTAAAATTTAACAAATTTACTGACCTGGAATAACAGAACAACAGGTTCAGTTGTCTTCATCGGGAAAGCTTCGCCGTGCCCACAGGATGGCTCGCCGATCACTGGCCTTATGTAGTCCGTGCAGCGGGTTGTCGATGCGGTCAACGTCCCGTGCGCACGCGCCAGTCCTTCGTAGGGGGCGGTGTTCCTTGTAGCATCCGATAACAAGGCCAGTGCTTGAAGCTTGCACTGCCGTTGGAACAATGCACAGCAAAGCCTGGAATAACAGAATACCAGGTTCAGTTGTCTTCATCGGGATTTCCAAGCCACCTGTTAAAACTCCTTTTCACATAACGAGATGGTGGGAGGGGCGCTCCACTGCTGCTGGCATTGCTGTTGCATAGTGGTAGTTTTTAGTTCTTAAGGAGCGCATTTCAAACGGGTGGCCTAACGAAGTGAGCGGGCGGTGAAGTGGAGCAGCGGGTGGTGGTGGTATAAATAAGCGGAGAACCCTGAGCAGTCGTGAAATAAACTGGTACCAATTGCTTGATGCTCTTCTTAAACGTAATAAAGGAAGGCATTGTTTCTCAAACCGCATGCTCTGCAATTTATATTTTTCACTGCAAGTGGAAAATTTGAGTAAGTGCAACAACGATGTTGGACACACTTTTCATTGCAGTTCATATATACTGCAATCATTGGTTATAACGTTATTTTTTTGGTTTTTCTATATTATTAGTGGACTGCACTTTACCACTTAAGTGTTCAAGGAAAACATGAACCCTATAAAAATGTTTTCTTTTTCCGTAATTCCAAGTTGGCATGTGATAGCAAATGCTTGTTTCCCTGTAGTATATTTTGTGAGGAACTCTGGGCTGCCTCTAAAACCTCGAGCCCGAATCCTGTACCAAGTTTTGTTGCCGTTTACTAGTACTAACATACCAACACCACAGGGTACCATGATGCAAGAAGGTAGTTTAAGCGAGGCCTGGCTGTTAATTAGTTGGTCCCTGTAGGCACCGGACAGTGACACGGCACGAAGCTGCAGCACCCAGCGCAATTTGCGGCACTACGAACAATGTTGGCACAGTGGCTATGCCAGGACTTCAGTACGCTTCTTTGTCGTAGCACAGTGTAAAGCATACTCATTGTCACTTTTAAGTTTATTAAGAGGAGTTATAACATTCTACAGTAATTCCGCCACGCTGTCCTGGTAAACGAAGACACATTTACTTGGTTCAACTCACGTACGGGAGGCCAGGTCAAGGCAACTTTGCGTGACGCCTAGCATGAGAAATGCAGGTAGAACATATTTTGTGCCTCTTATCACTTACTTCAACAACTCACTCAGGAGGTATATGGTTTGGTTTGAAAGCTAGTGACCTTTTTTAACAATTTCGTGACCGCCCTTATTCAAAATCGTTCAATTTGAACGATAGTTTGAGAGCGCTTTGTCATAGCGTTCCAGGAGTTGCTCGAACAAGTAAAGCTTTTTGGAGTTAAATCAGCAATGGCCTTTCAAAATCACTTTTGTTTTTATTTTTGCAACAAAAACGTGATTTTAAACACTCGTTTGAAGCACGTGGGTGTGGAAAAGGGGTGTGGTCATCGCGCGTCACTGCTACCAAAGAAGAATGCGCGTTACTAGCAATTATTCTGCATCAGTGCTTATTTTTTGTTATCAGGGCATGAAAGGTGAACCAGAAAACGATTTTCAATCGTCAGGTTTGCACTATGACCGTAATAATCTCAGAAATCGGCTGAAAATATTAAGCAGTGCCTGTTTGCAAAGCTACTTTATGATTTTAGGCAATTTTATTGCCTTTGCGCACGTAGGTCTAAGTTGTGTGGCAGTTCGAGGACCATTCGCGAACAGTTTACAACACTTTCAGTTTCATTTCTGCATCGCGAAATTTATATTTAGCGCTACTATGCATTGCCTAAATTCAAGGCTACCTGCCATGGCGCCTTGGGTGTCCGCAACTGATCATCGAACAAAGCTTGCCGCTCCTGGTTTCACCCAACCTTAACCCGATTTCTGCAATAAGAACTTCAGATGCTACTCAAAAGATCACACCCAGTCGCCATATATCTGTTCCGTCGAGGACAGGGCTTCAAACCGCCCTTACACACTGCCAGCTGTTCGCCTGCCAGTTTAGTTTCCATACCAGGGTATCTCCGGGGTTCTAGTGTTGCTGCTTAGTTGAACGGTCTATTCGGACGGAGTATGCACTACTGTTTCATTTCAAATATTTCTAGGTGGCGCTGCAACGGGGGTTGCAGCGCCACCCCCGTTTTCTGCCATCGAGGCTACAATTGCTAGTCAGAAGATGATAATAAAGCTCAACTTAATGTTTTTTGAGAGATAACTGACTGTTAAAGTCAGCAAGATCCAATCATGGAGTTCCGTTTTCAACTTCATGCATGTTTTTCCGTACCGCGTGGTTGTCTTAAATACTGTGCTGGCCATAACTGCAAAGTCAGTTATCGAAAATGCGTTTCTACGCTACTTCGGGGCAAATTGGTGCCTCTGATAATGTCAAACCGTTAGATTTCTGCCAGGGAACCACCCAACATTGCACATTTTGAAATGGAGGTTAGGCCTCACCGGAAGACACGAGCACTGCGCGTCCTAAAATTTTTAAATATCTGACAAACTGTTCCGCGCAAGTCTGAATTTTTTCTAGGGCGTGTTTCCGAAATGTTTCCCTACAAATTCTATATCATATTTTTTTTTCTATTACCGGTGGTTTGTTATACACCCGTCCTTTTCTGTCATTTTTTTTGACAATTTGACAAAAAATTTGATTTTGATATTTTTCTCAACTATTTTTCTCAGCCTAACCTCCATTTCAAAATGTGCCATGTCGGGTGGTTTTCTGGAAGAAATATGACGGTTTGACATTATCAGAGGCACCAGGTTGCCCCGAGGTAGCGTAGAAACATACTTTCAATAACTGACTTTGCAGTTATGGACAGCACAGTATTTGGAACAAGCACGCAATGCGGAAAAACATGCATGAAGTTGAAAACGGAAATCCGTGGTTGATGCTTGTTGACGTTGACTGTCAGTTATCCCTCAAAACATCAAGTTGCGCTTTATTATCATCTTCTGACTTGCAATTGTAGCCTTGCTTGCAGGAAGGAGGTGCGATGCCCTAGAATCATGCCCTGCAAACTTTGGCCGAGTAGCTGTTGCGCGATCAACAAGATCTGCACTACAAGCCTCCTCCATTGCAGCACCACCTAATATTTTTGGAATGGAGCAGTACAAAACTTACTGGAGACTCAGTTCGAATAGACAGTTCAACTAAGATGCAACACTAGGCCCCCAGAGATGCCTTCGTATGGAAAACGAACCTGGCAGGTGAACAGCTGGCAGTGTGTAAGGCCGTTTTGAAGTGCTCCCCTCGTCGGCACAGATGTCTGGTGAATGGGTGTTATCTGTTGACTTACGTCGAAAATTCATTATGCAGAAATCGGGTTAGGATTGGGTGAAATCAAAAGTGGCATGCTTTTTTCGAGGATCCGTCGCGGACGGCCAAGGTTCCATGGAAGGTAGGCTTGAAGTTGGCATAGTAGCACCAAATATGAATTTCGCGATGTAGAAATGAAATGAAAACTGTTGTAAATCGTTTGCGAATGGTCCTGTGGTAAGCAGAACTACAACACGACTTAAAGCAATGTGCACGAAGGCAATAAAACTGCCTAAAATCATAAAGCAGCTTTTCAAACAGGCACTGATTAACATTTTCAGCCGATTTCAGGGATTATTACTGTTAGAGTGCAAACCTGACGATTGAAAATCGTTTGCTGATTCACCATTCGTGCCCTGGTAACAAAAACCAACCGCTGATGCAGAGGAATTATGAGTAGCATGCATTCTTCGTTGGTAGCAGAGACGCGTGATAACCACCCACCCTCTTCCAGACGCAGGTGATGCAAACGCGTGTAAATAAAATCACGTTTTTGTTGCAAAAAAAAAAAACTCATTTCGAAAGGGCATGTTCTGACCTAACTCCAATAGCCTTACTTGTTCAGGCAACACCTTGAATGTTATGAACAGGGGCTCGGAAGGTATCGCTCAAATTGAACGATTCTGAATAGGTGCGGTCACGAGAGTTATTCGCAATTTGATTCTCCCTAAATGGAAATAGTAACAACAAACTTTGTGTTTGTGTATAGTGAAAGTTTCATGTTGGTAAATTGAACGAGTACAAATTCTGGTCTATACACTGAATGCCTATTTTGAATTCATGAACTGTGTTATAACGTCACTACAATATTACGAGGCGCATTGTGTTATCTTCTCTCCACATCTGGTATTTCACTCGTGCAGGGCTACCACGGGATAGATAAAATTCCCCCTCTCGAGCCTCTGGATGGGGCCAAATGGCTAACTGTGGACCGATGGCCGCCCTTCTGTCATTTATGAGTTTTCATGTGCATTTCAGCATGCAACTTAAGCAGTAAAAAACAGCGCAGTAAAGAAAACACTCAATGAGAAATGCTTTCGATGAACATATATTTGGGTGTTGGGCTGGCGCGGCATTCAACTAACATATGGGAGCTGTGGTATATTTTTATTCGTTAATTATTTTTTACACCTCAAGCTGTGACTTGGGATCTTTGTAATTGTAGTGCATTTGTCCCATCCACCCAATTAGCAGGAAAACCATTTGTTGAAAAATTTCAGTTGCAGCTCGTGAATTTCAAATTTTTCTTCAGGCCAATGCTATCTCTATTTTCTATAGCTATTCAGTGGGGGAGACAATAATCGTTCGTTTTTTGCTTTCCAAGAAGAAATAGTTTTATGCTGTTGAATAGCTCACAAAACATTTCGCACCGTCAACGTCTGAAAGTCTGTATCACGTTTAGTCATATGTATCAAATGCGGAAAAGTCCATGAAATTTTTGATGGTGCAGAGAAAGGTTGGAAACCAAAAGGAACCAAAGGAAACTCTTTAGAAATTGCACTTGTGGTGCTCGTGCTAGCGAAATTAGACAGCCTGCTGGCATTTTACAGCTAACGTTAATTCACTCGCTCACCCTTCTGTTCAAAATGCAGGGAACACAGCGTTGTATATAGAAAAAAAAGGAATCTGGGGAGAACGCACAACCTTGAGAGCAGCCTTCAGAGTTCTGTTTGCGCACCACCCAGCAGTTAGAGTGATTGTGAGAAATTATTGCACTGTTCAGGAAATACTTGCAAGTAATGTTGTGGCACTTGCCTTTGGGAGGGCACATTCACTGGTGCTGTAGGCAATCAGCGCTGCTCAATCACTCCAGAGTCGTGCAGGACTGCCTAGCGCTGCATTCGCCTGGTAAAGTTCGCTGTCCATACCTGCTACAGTCATGTCTCGTTAATATGGACACCCTTAATATAGACACCCCGCAATATGGACGAAATTTTCACCGACCGGTCTCTCGCCATGCAATTCTGCCCTGTTAATATAGAAACCCACAGTCCGGACTATGGACACCTATTTTGGGGACGAAACGGATAAATACAGGCACTTTTGTCTCGTTATTATGGACACGGTTACACAAAGCAAAAAATCGAACAAATGACTGGTGACCTTCGAGGCCCCAGCGCGTTACAGAATTTTTTTTTTTGCCAAAACATGACTTTACCTCGGAATGCTCTTCCTTCCAGTACCATAGAATCAAATTTAGAACATTCGTAATCAGCGAACAACACTCTAGGGTAGTGACGACAGGGTGACACCCTTTCCCCATAAAACAATTCCCAGTGCTGCATATTCCAGAAACAACTAATCATGAGGCTCAGGACAAGATAACAGGACGATAATAGTGTGGTGAAGGTGCTGGGTAAGTGGCTCAGCAATTTTGGAGAATCCCTCAATAAACCGGCGGTAGTAGGCGCAAAGGCCAAGAAAATGCCGGACAGCCTCTTTATCTCGAGGTGCGGTAAAAGAGGCAACGGCAGCTGTTTTTTCTGGGTCTGGTCGTATCCCTTTGGCGCTGACGATATGTCCCAGGAACTTAAAGGGACACTGAAGTGATATGTAAACATTGCGGGATTACTAGCGCAAATTGTAGTCCGGAGTCCCCAGGCCATGTTTCGACCACTCTAGGCGCGTTTACGCGATTTTATTTAGTAGAAAAACTAATTCGAAAATGCTGTCCTCCTCTCTTTACGCTCGCCCATTTTCTGTGGCGTTTTCGTGTGACGTCAGGAGGGGCTGAGCTGGCAATTGGCTGCGCCACGGCTGCGCTACTGCACGGCTCCCCGGCCGACAGAGTCACTCGGCCCAGCGTTTCGTCCGCCGGCCGCCGGCGGGTCGTCGCAATCAAGGAGGTTAAAAAAAATTGCTTGGTCGCAATTCGTTCGCTTAGTTGAAACGAAGCCAGGACACGTTTGTGAATGGAAGAATGTGCCTTTCTTTGCTTGGTTTGTTTGTACACTGTATCTAGCTCCGAGTCAAGGTCGTTTCACACAAGCGCTGCACAAGCGCACATGCGACGCTTCGCTGATTGGTACGCCAGTAGGAAAATATAAGGCCTCTTGAAGGCGGGAGAAGAGTCAGCGAAGTCAATATAAGTACTAAGGAAATAAAATCAACTGATATTTTTACCGTACAGCGTAAAACTAGGGCGCGGGAAGCACTTTTTTGCGCTGGGCGAACAAGCACAGCGGTCAACAGCACGACTACGCATCTGCGAACGCTTTTCCGACTACGAAATGCAATTGCTAGACGTGAGCTACTGTGGAAACTCGGGCGACGCTTACTGCACGATCGCAGTACAACAAATAGTCACCTAAGCTGCTTGAAATGCCGAAACTAAATAAAAGTGTAAACCGGTTGTACAATATATACCCTATATTAACTGGACTTTCGCGTGCTGCTCCGTGGCCTAGTTGTCTGGGGCGCCAGGTATGTCACCGCGGATGTTTTGCAAGTCACGCGTTCGAATCCCCGTGGGTACGTGCTTTTTTTTTTTGTAAGTTAACTTTTTTGTTTTCCGCCGATGTTTTCTATATTGAGTTCACCTTTTTTTGAGCCGCAACGTTCATGGCTACACGAACTAGTTCACAAAACGCGCGCAGGCTGGCACTGGCGCGCTAGCGAGTTCTCGTTGGCGTGCTGTTGCCATAAGCACCGACTGCTTGCAGGCAGTGGGCACAGGCCAGAATGAACAGACCCTTGGCGTGGTGCGAACACGCTTTTTACGATACAGGCATGAGGGAGGCAAGCTCCAAATATGGGGGAAAAGCGCATGACATTTGGGCGTCTGCGGGTACGCGGAGGGCGTTCATGCACTGCGTAGGTCTCGGCTAGTGAATGCTACGACTACAAGCCGTCCTGGGAGGCTTATCTTGTGCATTTTACAGTCGACAACATGGCAGAAGCGCGGTACGATGATTACTGAGATATTGAGAATGCCCATCCAACAACGCCATTGGTTATGTTTTACAGAACCGAAACCGAAACCGAAACTTGTGTGATTGCTAACCTTGGGCATCGTCCAATCACGGCGCCCCTCCTCCCAACGTCACAGCCTTAGTTGGTGCGGCCGCCGCAAACCGCGCATGGTAGTTTTTCTTCTTTCGCGCTTTGTAAGATAATTACCGATTTGTCAACCGGATAAACGATGAAAAGTGTGCTAATTTGAGCCAGTCTACGCAGTGCAAGCAAAAACGGGAGCTTGACAAATTCACTTCAGTGTCCCTTTAAGCTCTGTAAATCCAAAGTGTCATTTTTCGGGTTTTAGCGAAAGGCCGGCCTTGCACACTGCCTCGAGCACTTGTCTCAGCCGGGAGAGGTGGTCCTCAAACGTGGTGGAAAAAATTACGACGTCGTCTAAATACACAAGGCATGTCTGCCACTTGAGACCGGTGGGTACAGTGTCCATCATTCTTTGAAATGTGGCTGGGGCAGAACAGAGGCCGAAAGGGAGCACGTTAAACTCGTAAAGTCCATCCAGCATGATGAAAGCGGTTTTCTCCTGGCCCCTTTCGTCGACTTCGACCTGCCAGTAGCCACTTCTCAAGTCGATTGACGAAAAGTACTTGGCCAAAGAGTCATCTGTGCAAAGAGTCATCTGTCTGTCCAAAGAGTCATCTGTGCGTGGTGGGGGATAAACGTCTTTTTTGGTCACACGGTTCAGCTTGCGCTAATCGACGCAAAAGCGTAGAGCAGCACAAGCGACAGAAATAATCTACCGAAGCGAACCACCTACAAAAAAAAGGCTAGGGAGTGTGTAAGGTGAAGCGCTCAGTCGGCGGGGACGACGACGACGACGACTTCGCGGACACATGCCCGTGAAGGGATTGTCCTCGTTTCGGCACGGCCGAAAAAGACGAAGTGGCAGGTCACACGAGCCAATGACGGTGAACGCGAGGGCCCTATGAGAGCCGGCCACGACGGAGGCGGGACGAGGCCAGACGGGAACGAGGAAGGACGGCGATTCGAGTGGAGGAGTTACGAGAGGACGGTTCGAGGAGAGCGGCGTCCAGGCGCAGATCGAGAGCTCATCGGGTCTCGGGGACCCAAGCTCAAAGGGATTTACCTGACGCCAAGGCCTCCCCTGACCAGCGTCCCATTCCCCAGTGTCCTGGCCCGTGGCAGGCACACGCGCTGCGTCGTGCCCCGGTCCTGAATGACCACGGCCTGTAGATCGTCTACCGGCGGCTACCGGGTGCCGGCTGCCCGCGGCCTTCCCTGACGTGGCGCCTGGTGGTGACCAGGTTCCGGCCACGACCGCTCCTGCAAGTGCCGTTCGTGGAAGAGCTGCGACGGAGCAGCTGCATCGTCAACGGGCCAGCACGCGAGACTTCCGACGCGACCCTCATCGCAACGCAACGCGACACCCCGACGCCCCGAGTACTACGCCACGTCACGGTGAACTCGTTATAAACTTTTTGTGGCACTTTTCTAGCGCTTAGATTTATAGGGTTTTCTGTGCATTAGTTAGATGTTTTGTGTTTTGTTAGCTCTCTGGTAGTCTATCGTCTAAGTATTGTATTATTGTCTGCATCGTGCTTTGTTCTGTAATACATGTTTTCTTTATAACCTCTCAAAGCGCCCTCGTCTGATTAACTGGTGACTGTGGCTACCCCCAGTCGCCACTGAACACACCCTACTCAAGAACCTGCAGAGGGGGTTTCCTTCCCTCCTCACAAAATTGGCGTCCAGGGCAGGACGAGGGCGTTTGCGCATTGAGAGGTTACGGTGCGACAGGTATACCTGCATCGGTGTACCATGAACGTGCAAGAGTTAGTTGCCACCAGCGAGCGTCTTGGGTTGCGTGGGGCGGAGTTGCGTGCGTGGGTTGACGATGCTCTAGCGAAGGCGCGAGATGAGAGGGCGGCAGAGCGAGAGGCTAGCCGCCAGGAGCGCGAGGCTGCACGAGTGCGACTCGAGCAGGAAGAAAAGAACCTCCAGCTAAGACAGGTTTGCAGAAATTGGGGAGAGTAGAGGCTCTGGGGAGACTGCTGGTGACGCGCATTCTCCGGACAGCCCTGTCTTTAATGTCAATCCGCACAACTTCATTCCCGTCTTCAATGAAGCTCGTGATGATTTCGACGCTTATCTGAAGCGCTTTGAACAAGTGGCGAACGGACAGCACTGGCCGAAAGAGAAATGGGACACAGCGCTCAGTTTGTGTCTAGCCGGAGAAGCTTTGAAGGTCTTCGGACGGCTGTCTCCTCAGGAGTCCGTCGATTATGACAAGACTAATCTGGCGCTACTGCAACGTTTCCGTTTCACGGCTGAAGGCTACAGGGAAAGGTTCCGGCAGAGCAAGCCGCAAGACTGTGAGACGGCGAAGCAATATGCGACGAGACTAGAGAGTTTCTTCGACCGCTGGGTGGAGATGGGAGGTACTCCTAAAACCTATGACGGAGTACGAGAGTTAATTGTCTCGGAGCAATTCCTGACCAACTGCCACAGCGCGTTAGCAGTTTTCCTACGGGAAAGGGACTGCACGAAACTCTCGGAAATGACGCAGGCCGCCGATCACTTCCTCGAGGCCCAGCATCAAATCAACCTGCTGCGCTTTAAGGGAGCGCAGGGCGCTGGGTTGTCAAAGGAGGCGAGGAATATGACCAACCCAGCCAGAACCCCTCGGTGCTTTCTGTGTGACAAGCTGGGTCACCAAGCCTCATATTGTCGGTCGAGGCCAAAGCAACCGTACTGTTCGGATTGCCGTCAAGTTGGTCATAACGTCAAGTCTTGCCCTAAACGAGCCAACAGCAAGGAGACAGCATCTTTCTGTATGTCACCGACAGAACGCTAATGCGTTTCTTCGAAGGACAGGGATGGCAGTCCTCTTTGTGATCATTCCTGTCCAGAGAGGGGGCAAGAAATGAGGGTTGCCCGCGCGGTACAAAAGAACTCCACGCGGCCTCGTCTTCCAGTGCTCGAAGGAGAACTCTTCGGGAAGAAGGTTTCTGTGTTGCGGGACACCGGAAGCAATACACTGGTGGCCCGTAGGTCCCTGGTTACCGATTTGGCGATGACAGGGATAAAAGCTACGTTGCTTCTAGCAAATGGGGAGAGCGTCGAGGTCGAAGAGGCAGTTGTCGAAGTATTAACGCCTTATTTCTCCGGAAAGGCTACCGCAAGGTGTATTGCAGACCCCCATATATGATGTAATTGTGGGAAATATTCCAGGGGCACGCGATGCCTCAGATCCGGATCCCGCGTGGAGGGAAAACGGCAGCTTATTATGGGCCACAGAGACAAGTGGTGACGTGACCGCCGCACCCTCCACCCAAGTCGTCATGGGGACGAAAGGACCTACGACACGCAGAAGGAGCCCCACAGCGGCCTTGAACGTCATCGAAGTAACCCCGCAGGAGCTTCGGCGGCAACAAGAAAACGACCCGACTCTACGGATATGTTGGGACAGGGTCGGAACACCCGTAACCGGCAAGCGAGCGGGAGTTCACACGTTTTTCATCAAAAACGGACTTCTGTGGAGGCAATACGAAATGTCAAGTGACAACATGTTTCAACAGGTCGCAGTCCCGAAGAAGTTTCGGTCCCAAATACTGAGCTTGGCACACGAGAGTCCAATGTCGGGACACCTGGGAATCAAGAAGACAGTTGGGCGTCTGTTGGAAGCCTTTTATTGGCCCGGGGCGCAAGCGCACACGCAGCGGTACGTCCGATCATGCGACGCTTGCCAGGGGACGTTTCCAAAAGGAAGAGTCCCGAAGGCACCACTTGGGTGCATGCCGCTCATTGATACACCGTTTGAACGAGTAGCGGTCGATATCATTAGTCCCATATCGCCAAGGTCATCAAAGGGCAACCGATACATTCTGACCTTGGTCGACTTTGCTACCCGCTACCCAGATGCGGTAGCGCTACCAGATTTTGACTCTGCTACGCTGGCCGAAGGCTTAGTGGAAATGTTTTCAAGGATAGGTTTTCCCAAAGAGGTCCTCACAGATCGGGCCTCATGCTTCAATTCAAAGTTTATGGAGGAAGTTAACCGTATGTTGTCCATCAAACATCTTGGCACTACGCCGTACCACCCCATGAGCAATGGTTTGGTTGAAAAGTTCAACGGCACTTTGAAACAGATGCTGCGGAAATTGGTCCAAGAGCAACCTAAGGCATGCGATCGTTACTTGGCACCTCTCCTGTTTGCCTACCGGGAGGCGCCCCAGTCCAGCACAGGGTTTTCCCCATTTGAGCTCATCTACGGACGGCAGGTGCGAGGACCATTAACTATCCTTCAAGAATTGTGGACTGGAGAGAAGCTCGTCGAAGAGTCGAAAACCACATATGGCTACCTGTTAGACCTCCGCGAACGGCTTGAGAAGACGTTGGAGTCGGCTCGACAAAACTTGCTCCAAGCCCGGGGGTCCCAGAAGAGGTGGTATGATCGACGGTCTAAAGCACGAGAACTCAAGATCGGTGATCAAGCTTTGATTCTGCTCCCAACGACTCACAACAAACTACTGATGCACTGGAAGGGGCCATTCAGGGTCTGTGGAAAGAAAAATTCTTTTGACTACTGGCTCGACCTTGGGCACTCCAAAAAGCTATTTCACATCAACATGCTCAAACGCTATGAAGAGCGAAAACCGGAAATCGCCTTGCAGACCTCATCATTCATCGTGGTAGAGGAAGCACAATCCGAATCCCGGTTTCCTGACTACAGCGCTCCTGACCACTGTGGAGTCGAGTCCGTTAAAATTTTGGATAGTCTGGGTCACTACCAGAGGAGACAATTGCATGACCTCTTACAAGATTTTCAGGATATATTCTCAGAGCTTCCAGGAAAGACTAATCTCTTGGAGTGCCACGGAAAACCCCATCAACACACCGCAATATCTTCTACCGTTCAAGGTACAAGAAATTGTGGACAAAGAGGTAAAAGACATGCTGAAACTCGACATCATTGAAGCCTCCAAATCGCCGTACAACTCCCCGCTAGTTCCGGTGAAGAAACCGGATAACAGTTATCGAGTTTGCATAGATTTCCGCCGCATCAATGACATCCTGGTCGCAGATGCGGAACCTATCCCAAGAACAGACATTATATTTGCGGAGGTCGGAACAAAGGTTTTTTTTTTCGAAGTTTGACCTGACCAAAGGGTACTGGCAGGTGCCTATGGACGAGGCTTCACGGTCAAAGACTGCCTTCTCAACGCATTCTGGGCACTACCAGTTTAAGTACATGCCTTTCGGCATCAAGACGGCGTCGGCGGTTTTCACACGCCTCATGAGACTGTTATTGCAGGGCATGGATAACGTTGTTCACTACATCGATGATGTCCTGGTCGCCACGAATGACTGGGAGGAGCATCTCGCGACTCTCCGGGAACTTTTCGGAAGGATTCGGTCTGCTGGCCTGACAGTTAAGCCACAAAAGTGTGAATTGGGCGCCACTTCCGTGACTTTCCTCGGACATAGTTTGGGAGAAGGCAAAATACAACCTGTGGAAGGTGTGGTCACGAAACTCATTGAGTCGCTGAGACCAGAAACCAAGAAGCCAGTACGCTCGTTTTTGGGACTTGCCGGATATTACCGAGACCTCATCCCACGTTACGCTGAAAAGGCACAGCCATTGGTTGAAATGACCCGAAAGAACGAGAAAAACAAAGCCGAGTGGAACCCTCAACGGGTGCGAGCTTTCGAGATTTTGAAGGCTGCCTTGTCTTCTGGACCTGTCGTCAGAGCTCCGGACATTCGGAAGACATTTGTACTGCGCACCGACGCATCGGAAAGTTGTTTAGGTGCTGTACTGATGCAAGAGCATGACGGAGTGCTGCACCCGGTTTCTTACGCCAGCCGCCAACTCCTGCCTCGTGAAACCCGGTACTCAGCCATCGAACGGGAATGCTTGGCACTAGTTTGGGCCGTGGAGAAATTTTACATCTTTTTGAACGGAACAACATTTCTTGTCCAGACTGACCATCAGCCCTCGAAGTACCTCGCAAGCGCCAAACACCTTAACAGTCGAGTTCTCCGGTAGAGTCTAACTCTACAAGAATATTCATTCAGAGTAGAGTACATCAAGGGGTCCGAGAACGTAGGAGCGGATTACATGAGTCGCCTGTTGCCGCCAGCCGATAAGTAAGATAATTGAGGTAATAGGGTAACGGTGCAGTGGTTGGTGTTGTTGGGTTCAAGCCAAGTGTTCTAGACGACGTTCTTTTGTACCTAGTGGTGGCATGACATTGCGAATCGTGAAGTGTTGTGGTGACTCACGGGAGACTTGTAGTGCGCGAGTGTGTGTGACAGTCACTGAATGTAAGTGATTGTGTTCACCGTGTGCGGTATGGTGTTCACCGTGATTGCAACTAGGTCTACCCCGTCCAACCACCCAGCAGTGATTCTTCACCTCCTTGTGCAGTTTTTTTTTCACGGAAGAAAAAACTTTCTAAAGGGGGAACACATGTAAGGTGAAGCGCTCAGTCGGCGGGGACGACGACGACGACGACGTCGCGGACACATGGCCGTGAAAGGATTGTCCTCGTTTCGGCACGGCCGAAAAAGACGAAGTGGCAGGTCACACGAGCCAATGACGGTGAACGCCAGGGCCCTATGAGAGCCGGCCACGACGGAGGGGTGACGAGGCCAGACGGGAACGAGGAAGGACGGCGATTCCAGTGGAGAAGTTCCGAGAGGACGGTTCGAGGAGAGCGGCGTCCAGGCGCAGATCGAGAGCTCATCGAGTCTCGGGGACCCAAGCCCAAAGGGATCTACCTGACGCCAAGGCCTCCCCTGACCAGCGTCCTATTCCCCAGTGTCCTGGCCCGTGGCAGGCACACGCGCTGCGTCGTGCCCCGGTCCTGAACGACCACGGCCTGGAGATCGTCTACCGGCGGCTACCGGGTGCCGGCTGCCCGCGGCCTTCCCTGACGTGGCGCCTGGTGGTGACCAGGTTCCGGCCACGACCGCTCCTGCAAGTGCCGTTCGTGGAAGAGCTGCGACGGAGCTGCATCGTCAACGGGCCAGCACGCGAGACTTCCGACGCGACCCTCAGCGCAACGCAACGCGACACCCCGACGCCCCGAGTACTACGCCACGTCACGGTGAACTCGTTATAAACTTTTTTTGTGGCACTTTTCTAGCGCTTAGATTTATAGGGTTTTCTGTGCATTAGTTAGACGTTTTGTGTTTTGCTAGCTCTCTGGTAGTCTATCGTCTAAGTCTGCATCGTGCTTTGTTCTGTAATACATGTTTTCTTTATAACCTCTCAAAGCGCCCTCGTCTGATTAACTGGTGACTGTGGCTACCCCCAGTCGCCATTGAACACACCCTACTCAAGAACCTGCAGAGGGGGTTTCCTTCCCTCCTCACAGAGTGTTAAATAAAAGACTGTAGAAAGCCTGCACGAAAAGAAGAAATTGCTCAAAACGTAACCGTTAAACTGACGAAATAGGCGAACGAAAGACGCTGCATGCTAGTAACGCCCCTACAACCGTACAGTGGGGCCTGTGTGTTTCGCATGGGCGTTGGTGAGTCAGTCGGTCGGTCATGCCGGCCCATGTCTCTAAATATGGCAATTGCAGTAAGCAAATTTGTCATCTCAATGCATTCCTTTCTAGTATCATGAACCACGGAAACGCGATAGTTTTGTGACCATATGACCAGGCCATAACGACTACAACAAAGGTTGCGCGGTATGGTAGCCCCTGTGCTGCAGGTGTGGCATAGCAGGCGATGACGAAGCACCGTGTTGGCTTTTGGGTTGTTCGCCATCTTGCCAGCCAGCGCTGTCGGATCCCGCCAGTTAGCCACATCGCGCAATGAATACTTTACTGCCTGCGTGAAGCCAACCTGCCTCTCTGTTGGCAAGGCGCAATATGTTTACTCAAGAGATTTTTTCCAACTACCTAATCTCTTCAGCTTAACATTATACTAGCGTATCTACATAAAAGGGGCCTTATTCAATAGACCGATAAATAAACTATCCGAGACACACCCCGATCAGGTGGCACGGTAAATGGAAACTGGCATTTCTTCTTCCCGACCCCTGATAGCTCGCGCCCCGCGTTTCCAACTGACCACTCTTGCGGGGAGCAACCCATCTGCGCTAAATTCTGATTCTTCCTCGCTTCCGGCACGCGAGGCCAGCCCTCGCAAAGGGCGTCACGACAAGCTTGTTAGCACGCGTCGCAAGTGGCGGCGCAAACAAAAGGCGAGGCGTGCTGCGAAGGTCGTTTCGCCCGCGGACCGCTTTCCTAGCGAAATGTGCTTCCATATTTCGCGACCTCGCGGGGCACCTTGACACAGCGAGCGATTGAAAGCCAGGGCAGCGCCGAGGTTGCGGCGTTCCAATTTCGTTTCCTCCCCCGCGGTGATTGGCAAAGCATAGGAGGAGGGATGCCGTAACATAGCGAACCTATGCAGCAGCCGGGGGTACACGTATACCGGTGCCGACCCAGCCGCCGTGAAATTTGTGGCTGAAAATGCCGGGTTGTCCTATGTGTGATGTCTGAGCGGATGTGAATATAATATGATCGGGCAATGAGACCGCAGATGGTCTCGGAAACATCTTTCAACCGAGTCTGCGCTTCTAACACAAAAAGAAATAATCCTGCAGGCAATTAACAATAAACTGGTAACATTAGGAGTATTTGTAGATTTTTCGAAGGCGTTCGATCGAATTAACCACGCCATATTACTAAAAAAACTCGAGCATTAGGGGCTTAGAGGTGAATATCTCACTTTGCTAGAAAGCTACCTTAAATTCCGATGCCAGGCTGTGGTGATAGACAATGACATATCTGATTATAAGGCAGTTAAATTAGGGATACCCCAGGGGAGCATCCTCGGGCCACTATTATTCTTAATTTATATTAATGACTTGGTAAATATCGACAACTTTTGCAGATTTGTTATTTATGCAGACGACACCACCTTACTTATTTCTGGTAAAGATGCTAGACCTCTACAAACGTGGGACTGGCACTTCGGCTCTCAGGCTCCCATGCTGTCACTCAGGGCCATAGCCGGCATGTTTTAGGGGCGAAGCTCCTTAAAGCGTGGGTCTGTCCATCCTCGACGTATGTATGTAGCCACCTATGGTTTAGTTCTTGGATTGTTTACTAGATGGCGTGGCTACCTCTAGTTTAGTTCTTGGATTGTTTACTAGATGGCGGGGAGCGTTGTAATAAAATCCGTTCGCTGTTGGCGCGCGCTCGGAGTCGCCCGTTGGATAAAGGCCGACCTCCATGCAGCGAAATGTAGGCGAAAAGGCGGCGAACGTCGCCCGGCGGCGGCCGCTCCGCCGCCGGCGTCGAAAATACGGCTGTTCGTCGGCGATCTACGCGAGCTAGATGTCGAACGCGCGGCGGCGAACGCGACCGGAAGCGGCAAACTGCATTTTGAGGCCGCAGCCAATCACAGCCTCGTACTTCGTTGTACTTCCTGTCCTGTCTTCCATCGGCGGCGTTCGCCGGGTCACGCTGCATGGAGGTTGGGGTGGACGAAAACTGAGCGGCGCGTCAAACCACGGCGTCCGCCGCGCCAAGATGTGAAGAGTCACGGTTTTACCGATGATTTCCCCTCAGGAGCTTCGCCCACTCATCATCATTCACCCCGTGGATATGCTGTGAATTTTTTTTTTCCTAGAGGGTTGCTTAGTTTTTCCGAAAGTCTCGCATACGCGCTGCCTAAAATCAATTTCGAAGGGGGTTTGAACCCCCCCCTCCCCCCGTAGGCTACATCCCTGCTGTCACTCACCAAAACCGAAGGCACAAAGCTGACGGTTACAGAAAGAAAGTGTAAATGCCGCGAAGTTTCCACGGCCACACGGTAATCGACCTCGTACGTAAGTGCCTTTCTCTTCAAAGCACACGTATTGAGGTATTCCACCGTTGAAGTTGGCGTGGAAACCATAGTCATCGAAGCCAGTGAAGATAATTTGAAGTGGTAGAATTAATTACTACTTCAAATAGTTTTATTCCTACTCAGATCGCGAGGAGCCAGGCGCCGAGCGCTGCAAAAAGCGCCAATGTCAATGCACTCCATTCGCAAGCTTACAAGCGTCCGATAAGGTTACGTAGCCGTTAGTGCATTTAAAAGAAATGAATACTAATACCATTAGTTTTATTCGTACTCAGATCGCGTGGAGCCAAGCGTAGACCAATATGAAAAGCGCTCATATCATTGTAGCCCATACCCAACTTTAGAAGCGTCCGAAAAGTTCACGTAGCCGTTATCGCATCTAAGAACCCAACACATCAGTCTAGACTCCGTTTCACCGCACATATCCGCTCACAACACCACGAAAACAATCAAAGCAGCGAAGCAAACACGGAAAAAACAGCGGGAGGCCGCGTAGTTCAATGCACTGGCTCATTCCACTAACGAGGACTGCGCCTAGTGGTGGCGCCACCCGTCCCTATAAACATTGAATTAGGGCGCCTCGATTCACGCGCGTCTCCGCCGTGCGTCAGCGCTGGCATCGAGGTACTCGGCTTCCTAGTCAGCACAGCCAAGCGACGCATGGCGCCATCTAGGGGCATGTTTTAAGCTGGGTCCACGTGCTTGTTGGTTATGTGCCGTCGGCCAACCAGCCAGCAGTCGTCGTTTCATCGGATTATCTCTTCGATCATCAACGCCGGCGACCGATCCACGTTTTGAAGTTTAACTTGTGCCCAACCGAAGAAATATAAATAGTGATGTGCAAGTTCATATCGCTGCACAATAAACATTCAAATGCTCCTGTGAAGGCCCATTTCACTTTCGTGTTTTACCGATACCAATGAACGAAGGATGAACCACATTTTTTATTACGTGCTCACGGGCAGCCCCCGCGGCCCGCCCGCTTCGTCGTCCTCTTCTTCGGTCCTTGTTAGAGCACGCGGTATTTCCTGCCTTGCCCTTTGCCGTGGTAACCTCAACACATGTAATCAACAGGCAGCCCCACCTGTAGAGGATTTCGGAATGGGAAAAAAAGGTAACATCTCCAATTATATCTCCAGTCCCTCGGCCCCGCACCAGCTATTCTGGCCCTTCAAGAGCCTAGAGCAGACGCTAAACTTCCAGGGTATAGCTCATTCAAGGGGGATTCTTCGACTTGCATCCTGGTGAGCAAGGCGTATGTATACGACGCTCCAATTTGATCTAGATCTGGACACCGAACCGGAATACAGTGTGGTAAAGGTCCTTTCACTTAGACGTCGTGATCCTCCAATACATGTGCTCAACATTTACAGCCCCCCGCGCAAGCCCCGCATAACTCTTAACGAAGTCTTCTATCGAGCACTTAAATCGGCTGACAAAGAACCCCTCGTGATAGTTGGGGATGTTACCGCCCCGAGCCGTCATTGGGGATACCACTTCGAGCAGGCCAGGGAACGCAAGTTAGCGCAGTTAACCTCCACGCTTCGACTTACGCTGCTCACGGAGCCGGCATGTCCCACGAGTATGGGAAACTCGGTAACTCGCGACACGTGTCCCGACCTATCTCTAATTCGAAATAGTAGAGATGCTACTTGGGAAAACCTGGAGGAGACACTCGGTAGCAATCACTGCCTCCTTAGGATCACCCTCTTTGCGGAGGCTGCTAGAAGAAAGTGGGGCCAGGCCAAACTAACCTACTGGCATGAATTTAGGCTGCAAGAAGTTCCACCTGTTCTTCTCACAGACAGCCTAACGGAATGGGCAAAACAGATCACAACCTTACAGCAGCAACACGTTACAACAATTCATACAACTGCAAAAAAAACCAATTGTGGCCAACCATCTGATGCACATATGGGAGGCACGCCGGAGCCCTACTAAAAGATGGAAGAAACAGAAACTTAATCGCAAGCTTCGAGTCCGCATCAGTGAACTAACTGGAAAAGAGGCGGAATACGCTGAACAACTCAGCGACGCAAGTTGGATAGAGAGATGCAATTCGGCTGCGCGACAAATGGGATCAAAGGGGACATGGCGCCTTTTTCGTAGTCTCATTGACCATACTCAGACGAGAGGGGAAACGCAACGTCAACTCCGAAGAGCCCTACACGGGTACCAAGGTACGACGACCCAACTCGCGGATACTCTATGTGACAGGCATCTCTGCCGCACGGATGACTCCAATGGACCTGAGTATCAGTACGCCGGCAAACAGAACCCAGACATGGATGCCCCCTTTACACTACAAGACCTTCCGGCAGCTTTAGCTAAGATGCGAGAGGTACAGCCTCGGGAAGAGACCGTATAACAGTCCAACTATTGGCGAACCTATCGGACTCGCCCTGATTGCAACTGTTATATTACATAAATCAAATTTGGGACGGCCGTCTACTCCCCCAAGAATAGAAGACCTCCTTGGCCACTATGCCCAAACCAGGAAAAATTGTTAATATTGATAATCTGAGGCCCATTTCCCTCACCTCATGTGCGGGTAAACTCATGGAGGCGATGGTCCGGGATCGTCTCTTTCCACACATTGAGTGCACGGGCCTCTTAGCTCACATTATGTTCGGGTTCCGCCCACATATGTCAGCACAGGACATCCTTCTCCAGCTACACCGCGACGTGATTCGACCAACCACAATGCGACACAACGATAAATCCATCCCTGCCCTAGATCTCAAGGAGGCACTAAACAACGTCCGGCACAGCAGCATACTAGCATTAAGCACAACGGATTGTGGTCAAAAAGCCTTCGCGTACGTCAGAGATTTCCTCTGCAAACGTCAAGCATTTCTGAGGATCGAAGATGAGGAGTACAGTCCATATTACATGGGTACAAGGGGTACTCCACAAGGAGCGGTTTCGTCACCGCTACTCTTTAAAAGCGCTATGATGCAGCTGCCACAAAAATTAGCTCGAGTAGAGGGCATACAACATCCCCTTTACGCCTATGACATAACAATCTGGAGCACAGAAGGCAGCCTCGGGAAAATGGAGTACCGCCTTCAAAGAGCGGCCAGCATTGTCGAAAGCTATGCTAATGACTGGGGCCTCCAAAGTGCCCCAACAAAATCATAACTTTTGCCCATTAAACCCAATCCTAAAGAGAACACAAGGCTTTGCATCTCTTTCACAGGTGGTTCTATCAGAGAAGTGGAAGAAATTAGGATCCTGGGCCTGCTTATTCACAACAAACTTAGTCCAGAGACCACCATTGCCAAACTGAAGCGAACAGGTGAACAGGTCGGACGGATGATGCAACACGTATCCAACAAGAGCGCCCGGTTACGGGACAGGGACGCGCTCCGGCTCGCCCGTGCCTTTGTGACCAATAGAATCCTCTTCTCCGCACCCTACCTACGCACGTCCAAGCAACACGAGAATAGCATTGACGTCATCATTAGGAAGACCACAAAACGAGCTCTTGGCCTCCCGGTGGCTACCTCCAACACCAGGTTATCGGCGCTGGGAGCGCTCAGTTCGTATCAAAAGCTGAAAGAGGCTCATCTCACAAATCAGTACACGAGACTTGCTAAGACGGCGTCGGGGTGCCACTTGCTTAATCGCCTACAAATCAAACACGAGTGCACCCCGTGTTTGTCGCCTCTACTCTTAGTCCCGTCCCTGCGCTGTTCAATTTCATGCAATGAACCAACTAGCCCAGTTACAAACCCTCCTGCACCTCAGAGGGGACGCGCAAACTCCCAGAGTTGTCGCGGCACAGGCTCTGGGTGCATCCACTTCCGCGTAACATGGAAAAACACACTCACGAAGACAGGAGGGAAGCACGCGCTAAGACCCTGGAAAGGAAATACGCAAATAGGCGCGGTGTGTTCTACGTTGATGTGGAAGGACCGTCGCCTCTAGGGTTCTTCACTCCCGCTGTAATTCACAGGGACCAGCAAGTCGATGGGCTCTCCTTCCGGGCTCCTAACTCCACGAAAGCCGAGGCGATTGCCATAGTGCTCGCCGCCTCGGACGCGAAGTCTAATCACGGACTCTCGCCGAGCCTGTGAAAGCTATTTAGCGGGCACGATACCACTCTTGGCCTACAGTATTGTAAAACGAGTGGTGAGGTTCGTAGACCCCGCACCTAAAGAAATTGTGTGGTCTCCGGGGCATCAGGGTCTGAGAGCTAACGAGGCCGCGCACGCGGCTGCCCGAGCGCTTACCCACCGGGCGCCTCACCCATGCTCTCCCGGCTCGGAGATTAGCAAACCGCTTCTGCGGTTTAGAGAAATTGTGAAACATTACTGCGATAACCGCCGGCTTTACCCAGCCCCTGCAAAGGGTCTGAGCAAGGTCGATGAGCGAATACTGCAGCGCCTGCAGACGAACACATTTATGTTCCCTGCAGTAGCAAAGCATTTCGACCCTAAAACAGATGGGCGGTGTCTGCACTGTGGGGAGGTGTGCGACACCTTCCGCATGGTGTGGGCATGCCAGAGCAACACTGCGTTATCCCCCAACCCTTCCCATACCAGAGAGGCATGGGAGGCAGCTCTGTTCAACTGCTCGAGGCTGGAGTGTCAAAGGGCTCTAATTCGACGGGCGAGAGCAGCGGCCTTGACCAATCGGGTCCCGGAATAGGGACTGCAACTGTGCGGGGGTCACCCTAACTCTCTTTTCTTCTTAACAAAAATAAAGTTTCACTCCTCCTCCTTCTCCTCCTTAATCCAGTTCGGAACGCTTGTTGGATTGGTTTTGACGATAGTAAGCGGGGGGGAGAAGTCGCTGTGTAAGAAAAATACCGGGCCATCTCCACTAACATGACACCTGGGGAAGGGCGAAGCATGCAGTGTATAAGTGTATTCTTCGCGCCTTGGCATTTTTGCCAGCGGAGATGAAACCGTTGGGATGGAGGGGTACAGCTTTGCTGTGAAAGTATCTTGTCTTTAAAGAAGAAAGCTCTCTGCGCGAGGCGGAAACGAATGTCCCGGTGTTTTTTAGTACGCGTTAAGAAGCACTCCAGCTAGAGGCGTAAACGAGTGTCCCAGTGCTTTTGCTACGCCTTACGCTCTCGCGCGAGGCCTAAACGAGTTTCCCGTTGTTTTACTACCCCGACTACATGAAACGACGATTACCACTATGACAGGAGACGCCAACAGCCCCGGCCCCTAAGTGGCTTCGCCTCACTGGAATCCTCTCCTGGAGCATTGAATGGGACATGATATTAAACCCCTGAAAAACCGTGTCCCTTCGCTTCACCAATAAACGGAACCCTCACCAACTTTCGTACTCTCTCGCAGGAAATCCCATAAACAAAGTTCAGGAATATAAATATTTGGTCATAATTTTAACAAATAATTTAAGCTGGATCTCGCATGTTACTAATGTTTCTTCCTCTTCCTTTCGTAAATTATGTTTACTTCGGCATAAGTTTCGAGACGCTCCAATTAATGTTAAACTACTTGCATACACAAAGCCAATTAGACATAAACTAGAGTATGCTTGCGCTGTTTTGGACCCTCATACATCAAATAATATTGACTTGTTAGAAACGATCCAAAGGAGAGCTATTCGGTTTGTTTATTCAAAATTTCATCGCACAGAATCGGTTTCCGATTTCATGCGGAACAACGGAATTCCAACCTTGCAGTCCAGAAACCGTTTCTACGCCTGAAATTATTGTATTTACTTTATCACTGCAAACTTCCTTTGCACTGGAGTTCCTTTTTGAATCCCCTTGCTACTCGCCGCACTCGTCATTCCCATTCTGTCCTTAAAGGGGTCCTGAAATACCTTCCGCCGATGCATGTATGTACATGTCACCAAATAAAGCAATGTATTAGCAATCTCCTCCCGCAAGAATTTTGTTAAAGCGATGAGTATTAGCTGAGAAATCGTAAATCAAAAACCGGGCATTATCGTCCTGCCGCGTTTCCTCCTCCTTTCAACTTACTCTCCGCTGTTGACAGCGGGCGAGCCTTGCCTCCCATGATGCTGCGCTCCTCAGCGGTGACGTACTTCCGCTATTGCGCTGCTCAATACGGGCAAGCTTTGTTGACACCATGAATCCCGCACTCCGCTCAAGGCTGGAAAAGCGAACGAAAAATCTGGCCGCACGTGTGCGGCGGCCTGGCGTTGCCCTTTCGCGGTGTACGTTGGTGCAGTTCCTATCGGCGGCACGTGACTTTTTATCGGCGGTGAACGCGCAGCCGCACGGGGAGGATCATGCGCTCGCTCTCTTTGATGCACCGCGCTTATCCAAAAAAGCGCCGTATCAGAGGCCCCGCTGGTGCCGGGTCTTATTTCGCGGCGGTGGTAATTCCTGCCGCCGGCATGTGAAAAAGACATTTTAAACCGATACAGAACCCGGCCACAAAATGCTTCAATCATGTGACCAGTTCAGCTTGGGGCGACGCGTGCTGGAGAACGGCAACGTTGGCAAAACATGCTCCGCCGCGACTCTGAGCTTTCTAGAGAGCGAGCGCCATTTCTTTGACAATCTCAAACATCGGTTGCCTTGGCAACAAGGCACAAACCACTCTAGAAGTTTGTTACGGTTTCGTGATTCCGGTTCAGCTCGGGGCCCCACCTCGCGACATGTGGGCACTGCAGGCGTACCACTCACTCCCATTGGGAAGTGCGAGATGCGTTTGGCATTACCGGAGGCGATGGTGTGTGTTGTGGACGCCTTTGTTTCGCGATGAAATGCGACGTTGTGCTTCTGCCGGTGGATAGTGCTTCCCATGGTCTGGATTCTCTTTCTCGAGCGACGTACGACTCAGCCTCGCATGGGGTATGTCTAGTGTGCGTGGCTAAAAGCCACCTCGGCTTGTGCGCCAGAGTTAAGTGACTTGCTTTTCATCCCCGCAAACCGCGCGCGAGGTGAGTGCCGAATTTACGACGGGCAGGAGGAGGCAACCCATCGTCTGTCAATCGCGGTTCAGACTTGCAACGCATGTTGTGACGTTGTGTTCGTTCGAAACGCAATCTCTGGATTGTTTTGAAGTTGAATAAATAGTGTGCGTCAAACCCGGGCATTCGGCTCAGGGCGTTGTCTGCGATTGCATGAAAGAAGTGCCACGGGGCTTCAACGCTTTTTAGAGAATATCCAAGTAAGAGAATATCCATGTCGTGTTATGGCTGTGTTGCATTCAATACAAACGGTTAAGCGTTTGTTTCCACTTGTTTCGTTTGTCGTAAAATGTCCAAGCACTCCGGCACTACGCTGGCAGATCAGCCGGCGAGCCGACGCTGAGCAGACGACTCATCTCTTTGCCGGAAGTGCGTGAAAAAGTCGCCCAATAGCAGGATGTCTAGCTCATGACGAACATCTGGGAATCGATGACGTAGACATGTGAAGATGGCGGCGTCCAAAAACACGAAGGGAAGGGTGAGAAAAAAGCGACAAACTGTGCAACAAAAGTGTGAGCTTTCCGCTGCGCGTAAAAGAGTAATACTTGGCACAGGTGACGTTGACGACCCAATCTAACGATTGCGCTAGTTCATTTGGTGTGCTCAAAATGCCTTTCAGGGCCCCTTTAACCCCAATGTTCGCTTCTACTAATCTGTTTAAATTTTCTTTTTTCCCCCGCACAATTATTGATTGGAACAACACACCCGAAAATTGTCTAAACCCTACTCGGTTCAATAGAAGGTAATGTTTAGTTGTGCCTGTGTGGTTGTGCCTAGCGTACACTGTTTTGTACTTGTGTTCTTGTTTCTACTTCTTGCTGTTTACTGTTTGTATTAACGTTTGGTTGATATTGCTACCACATTATGCACCTCCTTCTTGGGCCTCCATGACCTGCGGTATGTTCTTACATAAATAAAATAAAATAAATAAAATAATAAATGCCGCGTTCCAAACTGTGCAGTAAGACGCCAGCACATTCGGGAGGAAAAGCTAGCACAAAAAATTAGTGTCCTTCCACTCTGTGAAGGAGGATGACCCGCAAATCTGGACGCGGTCCACGGAGTGCACGAAACAAAACACGTTTGTTGTAATTTCCGGTGGAGCATACTTCCTAGCCTACTAGCTGAATGGGCTCTGAAGGAACCAAGCTTTGTTCTTCCAGGCAAACATGGAGCTGCTGTGTCCCTCCCGCGTCTTATGCATCACACTGTTTCATCACTACGGGCATGAAACCAATGGCTGCGCGTGCACACACCTCCTACTTCCCACTATTCTCCACTACAAACCTGCAACTGGTCATGTGCACGGGCTTAGAAGTGACTGATAGACGCGCTCTAAAATAACCCTAGAAAGCCCTCTGGAGAAGTGATATTGGCTCACGCCTGCGTTCCAAGCGGGCAACTTGCTGTTCATCCGCGAGGGATTCACCGGTGCTTGAATGCTGAACTTGAGTCGTTAATGGCGGCACCAGAAGCGTTCCGCTGTTTTTTGCGCCCGTTTGCGCTTGTGCTGGGGCCAACGCTTCAATTCTTGCTCTTCTTCCTCCGAACTAACGCCATCTATCCGTCCCCTAATGATTTAAAACCTGGAAGCCCTTGAGCGCTATTTTCCGTACAAACATGTGGCTGTCTGTTTCCCTTCCCCCTTGTAGGCATCTTACTGTTTGTGTAAGATGTCTGTAAAACACATCAACCCACACCTGAACCACACGATTAAGGAGCCCATCCGACTAAGCGCATTGAGCCATGTAATTTCGGCATCTAAATCTCCCACCAGCACAACGGGCATTTCATCGGTAGAGGCGTGAAGCCTAGCTGTGCACGCTGCCCATTTCCCATGCGCAAACCGTGCACGCATAAACCGGCAACCGGTGATGGGTAGGTGTGAAAGACATAGGCGAAAATGTCGCTCAGAAGGCCTTCTAAGCTGAAAAGAAATAGAGGCGCACGCCAGCGTTCCAACTGGGCAAGTTTCTATTCAACTTAGCTTTACTCGCAGCTACTTCGCCAAGTGGAATTTCAGCGGAAACGACGACGGTCGGTTTCAGCCGTTTTAGGGGGCAGCGCTTTGGCAGCCGTTACCTTGGCTTCGCAGGAGCGGCGTCTGTCTATGTCCGCGTAACCGAGTGGGCGAAGGCAGCAGCGACGAAAGAAAGGAAAGGGAGAGGAGCGTCAAGCGAAGGGTGAGGTGGAGTACGACACGCGCGGCTACGGCGTCATTTCTCCCACTGACTTTCCCTCACACATGTCTCATGCGTCGCCACCGTTGCGACCGGGAAGGCCGACCCGTGCCGAGCTCCATCGCCTCCGACATACGTTTGGTAGCGTGGTGTGAAGCGAGCGGCCAGCCGCTGTTGCAGCCGTGATGAACTCCAGAAGCCGTAGGCTAATGCAGCTGTTTACTTCAATACGAGAGATGAACTGAAGCCAAAGAACGATGCCCCGACGGGCGAGGTAACAATACAGGATACAGGACTCGAGCAGAGTGACAGCATTGATTCACTGCGCAAGCAGGAATGAGTTATAGCGCTTGAGGGGCTCGTATTTATACCCAAAAGCGCCAACGGTCAAAACAGCACTCATTCTAGATTGTGCGCACGCCACGAACGTCACAGGCACACACCACACTCTTTCCAGAGTTTGTGAGCAGTCGGTAGTAGCGGCGCACGCTGAGTCCGAGAGAGGGGAGAGAGGAGGACTCTGCTGCGGACGTGGGCCTTCCGTGTCCTTGGGGCGCGTTGAAGCCTGCTTCGTCGGCACCCACCGAAGTTTGAAACTCGCCGAAAGATAGGCGCCAGAGGACCGGGCTTGTCGAGACGTGAAAGCGCGAGTCACGGACACGGGGGGCTTGCTAAACAGGCGCACGTAGTGGAGGCTTCGCCGCACAGCCGAGGAGTGTTGCAGGAAAGTACGGTGGCGGGCCGATTCGTAACACCACCAAGGAGAGCCCTCCCCTTGACGCTTTCCCCAGATGCTTTTCTATTCTCCGCTACCGCTAATTGAAACCACGTGGCATTTGCTCGGGAGGTTCAAACACAATTCGCAACATACTGGCCGACCGCGGCAGCGTGCTGCAAGGTAAAAGCAGATTAGCGCATGCCGCCGTGCGTTCGCTGGTTACACGAACACTTCGTGTGGTGACCAAAAAGACTGCAGCTTGCGCTGCGCACAAATTTCATATTAGATAGTGAAGTAATCGTCAGTGCATTTTTTACGCCAATCTGTGCTTCTATTTATTTTTCGCAATCATCTGGTAACCGCACTACCGCCGTTAGCTGCCGATGCCAAAGGGGCATCGGTGGAGGCGAGGGAAAATTAGTTGTGAAAGAGGTGTCAGCGGGGATGAGGAGGAGCCCCGGAGCGGCGCCGAATAAATTGGTGACACCGGAATGAAGACGGGGGAGGGGGCGGGGGGTTTAGTCATATACTGCTTTGCAGTAAATGAACTGAACTGCCCGTTGGCGCAGTGTCAGGAAGGGGGCGCGCGCGCAATGCGAAATGCGTTGGACAAACCTCCGTTCAACTCATCGAGAGAGGAGTGGACAGGGCGGCGATGAGCGTGCGGGCGGTAGCAGTGAGCTGGTAACGGCGGCACAAGCCACTATGGCGAATCACTGCTCCGCACTTGCGACAGCTTTCACGTTGAGTGGGAGCCTTTTTTTTTTTTACATTCCTTACTAGCTGTTTCCTAAGGCATGTTGCATGGCTTGCATACAATTGTGGTTAGCGACGGTTGTTTCTTTGCCACATCTAGCGCATAGCTCTGGCTTGGGTGGCAGGCACACGCCCTGTTGGTAGCCAATGCCGCCACATGCTGTACAAAACTGCACTGATTTACGCTAAGGACGGCGTCGAGTTATTGCCCCCAGTACTTTAAGGTAGAAGCTTGCGTGCGGTCCATTAAGGGTATCAGTGCAGCCGACGAGTTGCCTATACTCGGGGACAACTTTCTGTGGCAATGGAAAGAAAGCTACGGAAGGGGGCGGGGGGGGGGGGGGTGAGGTAAACGTTTTTTGTTGCTCCGCCAAACTAGTTCCCAGTAAACTATTTTCGGTTTCGGTTTCGGCGTGACGGGTATGCATTTCCTACAGTTTGTTTCTTTGCATAAGCTCCGTGGTTGAGTGTGCTGAACCGCCATCACCAGTCATGTGGGCTATTGGCGTCGCCTTCTCTAGGTTTCGTTTGATTGCAAGGAAAAGCCAACTCTTTCACTGCAGAACTCGGGCTGACTTAATACATTATACCATGGACGATACCGTCGAACTTTGAACCGTCCAGAAACGCCGTAAATTTTGTCAGCGCTGCAGTTTTGAGGGCAGGCATTTATATTTAAAGCTCTTCTTGAGCTAAAAACTGGGCAGCACCACGGGCACGTGTAGCGTGCTTACATAGCGCAGGCGGGCTATACCGTTAGCGCAGCACGCGCACACTACGGCGCGAAGTGAAATCCCATTTGGATCGCGCTGAGTTAGGCAGGCCCCAAGAAGTACGAGTAAGCTTTCCCTGGACCTCGGAAAGCGTACAGCGTAAGCTCGCGCTGCAGAACCCATGAATCTTGTGCTCAATCCCCACCACTGTCCATTCCAATATCTTTGATGAACATCGTGCAGGCCTTGGGTCGTGTCTTGCTATACTAAGTGGAGCAGGTTTCATACCTGAGGATAGCAGTCGCACTGCACTGGCTAACTTGCCTATTTACACCATAAAGGCGTGTCAACAGTTGGACGGCTGAATAACGTCACGCTCTCTAAACACCTGCAAAATTAACGCTGGCCGTAAAGTTTAAAAACAATTGGTCACTAAACCTTTTGCCAGTAATGTGGTCACTGACATCGTTAAGAACATCGCATTAGATAACTTTGCCGAACGCCAATATTCCGAGCCGCACGCCATCTTCTTTCCATTTTAAATGTGTGATCATTCGCACACTACTTGGCCCATTTGCCAAAAAAGCGCCGTCTGCAGAACCGCGTAACCGGGCCTCTCATCAAAATTCCCATTGGCTGCAAAAGCCCCCTTTTCCTTGTCACTCGCGTCAATGTTGTGGGCTGGCTTTACATTAAAAAACAGCTGACTAGTAATCATGGCTGTTAATTTGATGTTCGCCTCCCTCTGCACTTGTTTCTACGCACAACATTTAGGTTGACCAGTGATGGTCCTGCCCGTCCAATTCACCAATTTTCATTTGGCGGTGACGTGACACCCTACCACCGCAAAAGTGCTCCATAATATCGCAACAATGTGCACTTTTGTGGCTATGGCCAGGATTCGCATACAAAATTATAGAACCAGCAAAACTCCTTCGACACTCAGAGCGCAGTTGCAAACAGTTTGACATCTAGACACCGTAAGCATTAGTCAGCAGGAATAATATGTGCTAAGTGAAAATTGAAGCAGAAGAATCTGTTTTCATTTATTTCCTGCATAATCAGCTGGGCAAAATCTGGAAGTCACTCCAAGTATTCACACACCTACAAACACACGCACACGAACCCGTCACAAGAGTAAACCTTTAAAACCGTGGCCCCGTCTTTCAAGCCCAATTGAGCCCTCAAGGCCACACAGCCACGTATTTTCAAACGTTTCTGGCTCTGTTAGAATTTATTTGCAGTAATTTCTTCATGATAAATCTGAAAACCACATATATGTATTAGACGTTGCACTACAAACGTGACAAAGTGACACGGTCCATTCCCATTTTAGCGAACATTTCTGCAAATTCTGTTTCATGGGGGCGTGCCTTTACCTTTCGCATGTTCGACACCGCATCCTGGGGCCTCGGGAAGCTACTATTTTTACAAAAGCTAAGGCTGGTGCCAGGGAAACCCAGAGCGTTTCGACATTTGAAAGTGAGACATTGACGATTCGTATTACTCCTCGCCATTTAACCCTGTAAAATACGTTTGAACAGAAGTTATTTGAGCTGGACATGCTCCTTTACTTTATCGATCTATCCTGTGTAGTCGAAAAAACGAACTTCTAAGCATATAACTGCATGCGTAGCATGATGTGTGTGGTGTAAAATGGGACGCAGTCGGTTACCATTATGTATGCACCTCACCACAATATAAGTAATGTGGACTAAGTACCATTGAGCGCGTACTACACCACAGCGATATGATGACTGAGCGTTGAACAAAAACTGCCGTTTCTGAGACGCTTTGTAAACCTGATGCATAACATGTAATAGCCTGAAGTATTTCGTTATGAAGGTGCTCACAAAAGCAACACGAATTATTCAGCACTATAGCAGTTATGGCTTCTCCCGAACGGCAAATGAGGAAAGGGAAGACGTTCAGTCCTTTTTAAATTTAAGTCACTGGTAATGTACTTCACGCCTCAAAGTAGAAAGATAAGATGTTCACGAAAGCGGTTTGAGTGCCACAGAACACCTGAAAATGGGTTCCCGCAATTTCTTCTTTTCCCTAAGATAGCCTTCTCTCGAAATTTTTAATGCTTTCTACGGCATTGGCAAAGAAGTGCGATTTCCTTTTCTGTCGAAGGATATCAATAAAACTACATCTTAGCCGTATTGTGAAAGTTAACTGCTGCAAGGCAGTTTCATAGATGTCGGCGAAGTTCATTATACTATGCGGGGTGCGCGTGTATGTTAAACCCGCAAGTGCATCTTCGGTCAAGAAGCACCAAATATATATGCGGTTCATTGTTCCAGTTTCTGCATGAAAGAGTGCATACTTCACTGCCGTGCGCGAGTTATGTGGAACAAGACACGAGCAAAAAATATACAAACGCACTCTCCACAACCGTTTACTGGAACATAAGTGGAACAGTAACCGGAACCGCCGACATCGCATGACCCCATTTTTTCGGTTCCAGATAAAAACCACAAACATAAAGAAAACAAGTTGATGGTTCCAGATAAGATCCAGCTATATCCCTCGTTCCAGTTATATTTTCGTTCGGATCCACATAAAATATGTGGATCACCCTTTTTAACTGGAACTTATATGGAACCCGAGAGTGTACACTTTTAATCGGGTTCCATATAAGTTCCAGTTAAAAAGGGTGATCCGCATATTTTATGTGGATCCGAATAAAAAAATAACTGGAACGAGGGATATAGGTGGATCTTATCTGGAACCATCAACTTGTTTTCTTTATGTTTGTGGTTTTTATCTGGAACCGAAAAAAGTCTTTTTTCTCTTTCGCGGTCTTGACGTTCTTTGGCGGCTCGAATTACGTCACGGAGGCGATGTAGCGGCTGTTTGCCGGTTTTCCTTCAGTTGCAGCAATGAACGCTTTTCGACAGCAAATTTAAAGAGTCAAACCCTGCCGTAACCGGTATGTAGTAAGGGAAACGATCCTGGCCAATCCCCCAAGTGGGTATGCACCACAAACTGCGCAGGACGCCGCCTGGTTCTTGCTGCGGCAGGAAACTAAACATCCCCCTCGCGAGGGGCACGATCAAATGCAGAGCATTTCCGGGGGCGCACGACGTTAAGTAGTTTGCGTTACGTTAATGTTGTTGCACTTGTTGCTGTTGGTTGTTGTATTGTAAATAAATGAGGAGACGTAATTACGTGGTCACGTGACATCATTTATTAGCAGGTGGGTATGATTATTGTGGCGCAGTGGGAAGAGCACCATGTACCTCCCGTTCCGCCCACAAGTAGTGAATGCGTTGTATCAGCAGCTTCTTGACGTAGTTTGAATGAGTCAAGGATATAAGGCGCGTTCGTAGCCCTCCATTCTGTGTTGGCTTTGTGGCGCAGTGGGTAGAGCGCCATGTACCTTGCGTTCCGCCCGCAGGGTCGTGGGATCGAAACCAGGCGCCGGTAAGGAATATTTTTTTTATATAGCGTAGGGGGAGGGGTGCGGACTACGATGGACAACTAGAACGGGTGACATCGTGAATTAAAGAAATGCTCTGCATTTTAAACAAAAAATCATGAGCAAGTGAGTACAAATGAGTACCTCAGTCACAATGTGCAACTCATAGTAGTAACCTAGCAAAAGCGTACAAATTCCCAGCACTTTCACAACAGATATCGACTGTACCATTTTTACGTACTGCCTTTGGAAACCAAATGATTCGACACACTTTGCATTCCTTGTTAAATCACCTTATCGCCAATGAGATTACTACTCAGCATGCAAACATTGTTCTATTGAAAAATTTCTTCATTACAGCAGAATGATTACTGAAAAACTGTGTATAAAGATGTCACAAAAGCGATTGTCTTTTAAAAAATGTACTTTGTGATGCCCGTTGCTGTCTGCCCCGTGGCTTGGACTTGGTGAAGTCCGCTTGTCGGTAATAAAGTTTTATCGTGTCTTATCTATATTTCTTTCAAGATGACTGAAACAATTACAAATGATAAAAACTCAACAATGCATTTCTGGACGTCATCACCACCATCTCGCCGTTCTTGCCAGATAATTCTTTCAGTCTGGTCATTTCATGCACAGGTAACTGCTATTTGCAAAGGCTGTTTGCAGCCCCTTGGGGTTTAATCAAATTTTCTCACTGCATTTGTGACAAGTGTGTGGCGCCCAATCCCTGATATTCGTTGGCCGCTAAGTTCAGTGGCCCCACCACGCTCGGTGGGCAACCTTGTGTGTGGCCGGGCAATAAACACCGCCGAGCACGGCTGCTCGGGAGTCAGTCACCGTCACCACCAGCACGCTGCATGTCGTCTCTCGGCTGGAGGGCAACCCTACCCTGACAGGTTCACGAACGCGGGTCTAAATCGTGACACTGGCGACGAGGGAAGAAGCCCGCGGAGCGGCCGAAGCCACCGAGAGCGCCGCCACCGAGAACGCCGAGACACCGCCCCCTCAAGCCAGCCGCCATTACGCCATGCCGCTGTACGGGAGGCTCGAGCCGTTCGAGGGTGAAGGGTCCGCCTGGCCGGTCTACGAGGAGCAAGTCGGCGTGTTTTTCCGGGCGAACGACACACCCGAGGCAAAACAGCGCGACATCTTCCTGGCCAGCTGCGGGACCCGCGTCTTCGCTCTCCTGCTCGACCTGCTCAAGCCGGCCACGGCGCACGACAAGCCGCTGGGTGAGCTGCTCGCTACGCTACGCTCGCACTACAGCCCGGCTCCGTCGACGTTAATGGAGCGTTTTCGCTTCAATAACCGGAGCCGCCGAGACGGCGAGACGCTCGGGCAGTTCGTCGCAGCGCTGCGAGGGTTGGCGCGAGCGGCTGCGCCTTCGGGGAGCAGCTCGACTCGCTGCTCCGGGACCGTTTGGTCTGCGGCATCAACGACCCCGCCATGCAGACGCGACTCCTGGAGCTTCCCGACCCCTCGCTGGACGACGCCGTGAAGGCAGCGCTGGCGATGGAGGCTGCGGCCAAGGACGCGGGCGAGCTAGCGCGTGCGGCCGGCTCACCATCGGCGGAGGCGGCGGTGAACAAGATGGCGGCACGGCATGGCAGGTGCGTTCGCTGCGGTGGTGACCACCCCCCTTCACAGTGCCAGTTCGCGCAAGGGGAGTGCTTTGCGTGCGGAAGAACTGGGCACATGGCTCGGGCGTGCCGAGGGGGGACGACGGCGGACGGATGGAAGCAGCAGCCGGCGTCGAGCACAGGTTCCGCGCCAGCCCACGGCCGAGGGAGTCGGCGCAAGGGTAGGCGGCGGGGGCGGCCGGCAGCAGCTTCGGGTGCAACGGCTAGGCTTCACGTCGTGGCCGAAGACCCGCAGATTTTCGACATGTGGCACGCGGCCACAGTGCAGCCGCCGGTGCCACCATACTGGCTGACCGTCGAAGTCTGCGGGCGCCCCATCTCCATGGAGCTGGACACAGGGGCCAGTGTGTCAGTCATGGCCGGGAAAGCCTTCAAGCGCACCTTCCCTGGCGTGGCCGTCGAGGCGTCGGGCGTCATGCTGCGCAGCTACTCCGGACAGCCCGCCCAAGTCGAGGGTCAAGCCCAGGTCAGCGTCCGCCTTGGCGACAGGGAGGCCACCCTTCCCCTGTACCTGACCAAGGGGCCGTCACCGACGTTGCTGGGCCGGAACTGGATCCAGGCGTTGGGCGTGAGGCTGCCGGAGTACCAGGAAGCAGTGCATGCAGTGGCAGACGTCCCCGGCCTCCTGACCAAGTTTGAGGCCCTGTTCCAGCCCGAGGTGGGGACATTCACCGGTACGGCGGCAAGCATTCAGGTGCCAGAGGGAGCACTGCCCCGTCCAGCCCGACTGCATGGACGGCGTCATCGAGCAGCTGCTGCACCGGCGAGAGGCCGGCACCAACGGCGGCGAGGTGCTGGGCACCAACGGCCGCCTGCTGCACCTGGTGGTGCTGGGTGCCAGGGCCAGCGCCCAGCAGGTGGCGCAGGCTATGCGGCAGGCGCTCACACAGGGCTTCCGGCTCGACGACAAGGCCCAGTACGCGCTGGATTTCAGGATCATCGACGGTGACGTGGGCCTGCCGCACAACTCGTTCCGCACGGAGCCCCTGCCCCAGGGCTGCCTGTGCGTGTACGCCAGCCAGCCGGGGCTGGAGTACATCCGCGAGAGCCTCGAAAAGACCCTGCTGGCCAACCTGGAGCAGGAGGACCGGCTGCCCTTCCACGGCCTGCCCCTGGTCATGGTGTTTGCGGGCCAGGGGGACTTCCTGCGCGAGGAGGGCATCAACCGGGCCAAGAGCCTGCAGTGCCCCTTCGTGGACGACAGCGGCGGCCTGGACCCCGTGCGGCTGGAGCAGGCGCTGTGCGCGCTGGTGGAGAGCATCGAGCGGCGGGCGGGCCGACTTCGCATCTACCGGGCGCTGCCCGCGGTCGCGGGGCCCCGGCCGGACCTGCGGCTGATGCTGTGCATGGTGTGTGGGGACCCGTACGCGCCCGAGCAGGTGCTGGCGCAGCCGGGCTGGCTGGCCACGGGCCCGCTGCACTGCCTCAGCCTGGACTCCTTCAAGGGGAGCCAGCTTCACCGACCGCTGCCAGCACAGCACCAGGGGCTGGTGCTACTCGCGCCACTGCGGCACCACGCGCAAGTCCTTCGACACCGGGAAGGCTGACAGCTGGTGCGAGTGTGACACAGGCAGCACCTAATGCTGCCACAACGGCCTCGACACCTGTGCTCCGGCGGAGTGAGAGACTGCGGAGACCTCCGGACCGGTACTCGCCGGGGGGACAGGTGTTTTGTGTTTGTGTAGGACAAACAAACTTGGGGGTGAGGGGTGTGACAAGTGTGTGGCGCCCCCCATCCCTGATATTCGTTGGCCGCTAAGTTCAGTGGCCTCACCACGCTCGGTGGGCAACCTTGTGTGTGGCCGGGCAATAAACACCGCCGAGCACGGCTGCTCGGGAGTCAGTCACCGTCACCACCAGCACGCTGCATGTCGTCTCTCGGCTGGAGGGCACCCCTACCCTCACAAGTTCACGAACGCGGGTCTAAATCGTGACAGCATTTGTTTTGGGTGAAACAATACGTGACGTGATACTCCTCACTGCTTGCTCCCAGCTCTCGTTCTCAGGTTCCATTTTACGCATGACAAAGGTACGAGTGCATCTTAGCTGTAACCCAAAACCGACTATCTCAATACTACTTCGCATACTGACAACAAGCACTCTTAATAATAGCCTGGTGCTGCGAAAATCCAGCCACGAATGAGCCGGCTACCTCCCAAGTTGTGGGCATCAGAAAGGTAAACAAGGTGCCCTCTAAGTTGTTGCAGCACCACATAAACCAACAGAGTGTAGTTCCAAGCTTATGGCCACCAGAAAGGAAAACAAAGTACCTCGTCACTTGCCACAGAAGACCAGAGCCACATAACCAAAAAGCGTACTCAATTAGCCCAATTTCAAATCAACCTCACCCGCAACGAACAGTGGCACTTTTTTATATACCCTCAACAACATGCCGAGGTAACATCAGCTATCACTACAAAAATACGTTTTCGATTGGTGAGTGAAAACATTTCGTAAAACAATGTTTAATTCTTGCTGAATTTTTGCGGAAGCAAGCTGTACCACCACCAAATTAAGTGACATGATGCGCGGGGCAGTTTTGAACAGCTAGACGGCATACGCTGTCGGCATGCCGTTCCTTTTGCGGTTGAAAATTAAGAGAAAATTACCACCTGTGTCAACCAGTTATGTTTTGCCTGAAAAGTTTCCCTAGGTTTCCTTTTCATCCTCTATTCATCGAAGCTGAAATCTGTCCCCCCCCCCCCTCTAAACCAACGTTTTGTTTGCATATATCATACAACCACGTGCTGCAGCAACTCACCACACAAAACCAGAAAAGAACAGGAAGTCAACGTGAAAAAGAGCGAGGCAACAGACAAGAAGGTGTCTGCGCAGTGGGGGACTTTCCGTGTACTTTTCGACATATGCTTTCAGTACAAGGCTGCACTGCTTTGCACCCAGTTGCTTTTGGAAGTACCCTTCAGGGAAAGCTTTTTGCCACTCAAAGGTTTCAGTTCCGTTTCGAGCGACAAACACGTTTGAGTATTTGCGCCATTTCCAAACTCTTCCACAGAGGACATTTCTAGTTACCTTCAGCCGCAAGACAAAAAAAAAACTCTTGAAACAAGTGAACAGAAATACACAGAACACATCAGTAATGGATTTCCTTCATACGCAAAGCTACTATGGGAAACACAAAATTTCAGGAATGCTCAGAACTTGTCCAGACGTGAAGGTAAAAGCCCAGCTGGACCTCGCGTGGAGCTTTCATATAATTTTCATCAAGCCTCTCTTTCAGTTTCAGCCATGAAGAAGTTAAAGTTGAAGTTGAAGTTTATTTCACCACAACGATACACCATGGTTTGCACAAAATAGAAATAATTGTGGCATGAAAAGTAGTAAAAAAGCTGCGCTATAGCAGCTTGACTAGCTCCACCTCCCATTTGTACAAGGCAACTGAAAAAATGGCGCAGCATTGGGAATGGCACAATTAAAGGGGCCCTGAAAGGCAATTTGAGCACACTAAATGAACTAGCGCAATCGTTAGATTGGGTCGTCAACGTCAGCTGTGCCAAGTATTACTCTTTTACGCGCAGCGGAAAGCTCACACTTTTGTTGCAAAGTTTGTCGCTTTTTTCTCACCCTTTCCTTCGTGTTTTTGGACGCCGCCATCTTCACATGTCTACGTCATCGATTCCCATATGTTCGTCATGAGCTAGACATCCTGCTATTGGGCGGCTTTTTCACGCACTTCCGGCAAAAAGATGAGTCGTCTGCTCAGCGTCGGCTCGCCGGCTGATCTGCCAGCGGAGTGGAGTGCTTGGACATTTTACGACAAACGAAACAAGTGTAAACAAACGCTTAACCGTTCGTATTTAATGCAACACGGCCATAACACGACATGGATATTCTCTTACCTGAGTACCTTCCCTAAAGAAAGCGTTGAAGCCCCGTGGCACTTCTTTCGTGCAATCGCAGAGAACGCCCTGAGCCGAATGCCCGGGTTTGACGGATACATTTTATTCAACTTCAAAACAAACCAGAGATGCGTTTCGAACGAACACAACGTCACAACATGCGTTGCAAGTCTGAACCGCGATTGACATACGATCGGTTGCTTCCTCCTGCCCGTCGTAAATTCGGCACTCACCTCGCGCCTTGTTTGCGGTGACGAACAGCAAGTCACTGAACTCTGGCACGCAAGCGAGAAGGCTTTTAGCCAGGCACACTACACATACCCCATGCGAGGTTGAGTCGTTCGTCGTTCGAGAAAGATAATCCAGACCATGGGAAGCACTATCCACCCGCAGAAGTACAACGTCGCATTTCATTGCGAAACGAACGCTACACATAGGAGGCGATGCACACACACACACAGCTTCGGTCGCTGCATTGGCTTAGCTGCAAGCTTCGTTCGGACAGTCAGCGATGATTCTACCATACAGAGCTGCGTGAGGGCGACGTGCTAACCACTTCACGTATTTAAAAACACAGGGGCAAAGAACTTGGTTCATCAGAAGCAAAAGATCTTTCCTCCATTATTGTTCGTGAAATATACTGGCTAATGTTGCTAGTGTGCCGAGGTCGGGCCCCAGGTGGGCGCCGGGAGCGATGTACGCGGCCGGCTGCCGTGCGGGGCGCTGCCGTGCGGGAGTGTGCGCGTTCGTCCGGCCCGAGCAGATCGCGCGCTTGCCTCCGCGCTGCGTAGCAGACGGCAGGGGCAGAACTTTCCAATCCCGCTTGCGACGAAAGCGAGCGAAAGCGACGGGAATTCTGTCGCGCGAAGAAAATTTCTCCCGACAGTTCGACAAACACGATCGTCGCGCGACAAAGCGACGAAATTCCCATCGCTTTCGCTCGCTTTCGTCGCAAGTGCGAACGGGCCTTCATGCGCAATCTCCGTCCCACATAAAATAAGCTCTTGCTTGTCGCCTGAGCATACGGTTGATATGTGACTACGTTACACTGTGCTTGCGAGTGTATTTAAACGATGTCACTAGGTTTGAAACGTAAGCGCTCGGCGTGCAGCTTTGTAAACGCAAGCAGCCTCACGTACGCACGCTATTTTGCTGCTAATATAGAGTTTTAGTACAGCGTTTGTGCCTTTGCATACGCTAAACGCTAAATTTTTGCGTCCCGCTACGTAAACATCGCGAGGGGAGTTTTAGTAGAACGTCTCATCAGTTTTGCGTTGCGACATGCTAATGCATACGGCGCCATCTGTTAAATATTTTCCGAAATGACTCGGCGGCTGTTCTGCTAGCGGAGTGCCGGAGTGCCTGAACATTTTACGACTATCAGAACACGGATGCGCTCGAGTGCGGCGTTGGTTTGCTCTGCGCCTTCCCGTTCATCGCCACTGATAAAGCAATCCGATCCGGCGCGTTTTGTGCACGGGTTCTGTGTCGGTTTAAAATGTCTTTTTTTCACATGCCGCCGGTAGTAGGAATTACAACCGCCGCAAAATAAGACCCGGCACCAGCGGGCCCACATCTGAGACCGCGCTTTTTGGATAAACAGTGCGCGGTGCACCAAAGGGAACGAGCGCACGATTCTCCCTGCGCTGCTGCGAGTTCGCCGCGAAAGGGCAAGGCCAGGCCGCACACATGCGGCCAGGTCTTTCGTTCGCTTTTCCAGCCTTTAGAGGAGTGTCCATGGTGTCAACAAAGATGAAAAAGCCGAAAGAGCTGGCCCGTAGCAGACGGCAGTCTGTGGAAGCGCAATAGCGGAAGTACGTCACCGCTGAGGAGCGAAGCATCATGGGAGGGGAGGCCAACAGAGAAGAAACAGTTGAAAGGAGGAGGAAATACGGCGCGACGATAATGCGCGGTTTTCGATGTACGATTTCTCAGCTAATACTCATCGCTTTAACAAAATTCTTGCAGGAGGAGATTGCTAATACATTGCTTTATTTGGTTACATGTGCATCCATGCATCGGCGGAAGGCATTTCAGGACCCCTTTAATTGCACAACTGATTCGTCTGCACTTTCGTTAAGCTTTCATGAACTGGTTCTGGCCAAAGACATTTTCCAGTTTGTAAACAAACCCACTAGAAAAGAGAAAGAGCAAGCTTTTATTTGAGATATACTATTTGCGACCAATCACTTATTAAAGATGTTAATACAATCACAGGCATCAGCGACCATAACTGCGTTCGTGCCTATTTGTCCCCGCCTAACTGCAAAAGAGTGCACACCAATCTGAGGAAGGTATTTTTCTATAACCGAGGTGATTACGCAGCTTTGCCGGAAGAACTTCAGTGTTTCCATCAGAAGTACTTTTCTTCTCTAGGAACGAAGCATAAAGAAAATCACAAGGAAATGTGGAAATTTGATAATCCCAGGGCGGGGAACCCACAGGGGTACCCAGCTTCAGAGTTGATAGGGAAATACTTACGGACCACACCTAAAAAGCTACTTGTTTTGATCATTATTTCAAATCAGTCTCTGCGCCCCCCTATTTAGGAAACTTCCCGCTTGTCTCTGAAAAGATAGGCCAACCTATGGGCCCCATAACTATCACTTATAGTTATGGGGCCCATAGCTATGGGGCCCATATCACTCAATCTGCTTAAAAATGTTAAAGGTAATTCAGCTGGTGGACCAGATAGCATACCGAATTATGTTTTGCATGCTTGTTCTGAAATCATTGCTTGCGCGGGATTGCGCAACAAGACGGCAAGAATAGAGGGGTTCGCCCGCGCTTTGCGAGATATGGCGCCACCGGCGCGCTTGGGAGCGGGGAGCTGGGAGTCGCTTCGGCGGCGAGGCGGCTGCGGAGAGCAAGAGACTTCGGCTGCGGCGCACGGCGGGCGGCCGCCGGCCGCTCCGAGAGAAGACTATACGGCGTGCGGCGGCGGGAGCGACCCGGCGCCTTCCCCTTCGAGCCTGGACCGACCATCGTCCACCGGTAGCGGCGGAGTCGGACGACTCCGGCCGCTGGAGCAACGCGGGACCCGTCGATGGCCGAGAAGACGGGGCCAGCTAGGGAATAAACCCCTCTGGAGGTTGGCGTCGGTTGCCTTTGTCTCTTGCCTGCCTCTCACGCCGGCGCCGTCTACACGGCAGCCGCGTGAGGAGGATCGTCAGAGTGAGACCCTTACCACATTTTGGGGCCCCAAAGTGGGGCCTCGACTGCAAACGCAGTTGAGGCGCATACACGCAAGATGGCAAGCAACGACAACGAGCGGAGCGATGAGAGGAGGCTGGAGGCACATAGGCCTACTGTCAGTATGGCGGCGGGTCGGCTCCGCCGCCGCGCCGTGCCCGCGCACACGCGCCGGCGGCAGCGATGAATTGACCCCCCAAGCACCGAATGGTGCGGCGGACTCTGCCTACAAGGATGCAGCGGTTGGGAGTACGCAAATGAGCACCATAAACCCGTGACTACAGCGCTTCGACTTGTCCGATGCGACGTTGACAAATAGCGTGTAGGACATTGAAGCTCAGTCTTCTCTTGCTACCGGTGGTGCGAAGGGCGACGCAACCGTCTCCACGCTAGTGGGTGCTAACGTCTCGTTGTTGGAAAGGTGGAGAAGGTACCGCCCCAGATTGCATTCAGGCAGTAAGAGCTTCGCGTGGCTCGGCAGGGGGCTCGTTTTTTTTTCGGGAGGCGATCGTCAGTGTTTGTAAGAGACGGACCTCAGGCGACTATCACCGGAGAGCCGCGCCCGTAAGCCGCCTGTAACGCGGTGGGCGCTGGCCTTACGGCAGCCGGTATGCTGCGATGTGTGTGTGTGTGTGTGTGTGTGTGTGTGTGTGTGTGCGTGCGTGCGTGCGTGCGTGCGTGCGTGCGTGCGTGCGTGTGTGCGCGCGTGCGTGCGTGCGTGCGCGCGCGCGTGCTTTCGTGCGTGCGCGCGCGCGCGGCCGCCCGTAAGCCGCTCAGATTGCGGCGGCCGCTCGGTCTAGTGCAGCTGGTAATGTTGCGACCTATACTCGGGGACAACTTTCTGTGGCAATGGAGACAAAGCTACGTTGGGGGGGGGGGGGCGAACTGCTTTGTGTTACTGCGCCAAAGTGCTTCCCAGTAAACTAGTTTCGGTTTCGGTTTCGGCGTGACGCAGACGCATCTGCTACAGTTCGTTTTTTCGCATGAGCTCTTTGTTTGAGTGCGCTAAACCGCAATAACCAATCATGCAGGCATATTGTTACGCTGTCTACTCACGGTCCACAAGGTCAAGTGTCCCAAGGAATTGACCAACGAATTTAAGGGAATGTGCTGGCAAGGTAGAGAAAGACGAGGTGGCTAGCGTTCGCGGCTGCAGTCGGACATACTGAGCTACCCCCTTGTTGTCTTGGCAATAAACCGTCGTTCCCCGTACGTAACAATTGTGGTGGAGGGTGCTGGGTACGCCACGACGGATCCTCAGCACACCCAGGTTCTTCGCCGGAGCTGACGAGTCGCTGGTCTACCACCATCGCTGCCGGAGATGCCCAACGAACCAGCTCAGCGCGTGGCTCCACTGACCACCTTGCAACATCCACGAGAGCCCCGCGACTTCTCTGGCGAATCCGGTGAGGATGTCGACGATTGGTTACGGCACTACGAACGAGTAAGCCGATACAACCGATGGGACGCGACCATGCAGCTCGACAATGTTCCGTTTTCCCTGACTCACACAGCGTTGATTTGGTTCGAAAATAATGAATCAACCGTCACCAGTTGGGATAGCTTTGTAACGGAAATCAGGAAGCGTTTTGGTGACTCCGACGCCAAAAAGAAAAAAGCCGAACAGACCTTGCTACAAAAAGCTCAACTCCCGGGAGAAACATGCACGGCATACATTGAAGGCGTGCTGCAGCTCTGCCGGATCGTAAATTCGGCGATGTCTGAGGAAGACAAAGTGGGTCACCTTCTTAAAGGCATCGCCGAAGATGTTTACAACTTTCTGATAAGCAAAGATCAGCTGAACACTACGGCCGATGTTATCCAGCACTGCAGGACGTTTGAAGTTTTGAAGATGCGGCGCGTTACGACCAAGTTTGGACGTCTTGCCAATGTCACCACGGTCGCTGCAGTTGATGTTGCCGCGTCAGGCGACCTCGCTGAGATTGTGCGGCGTATCGTGCGAGAAGAACTCGTACGGCACGCAGAGTTGACTCAGCGGCCTGATGACGTTCGCGATGGCTGTGCAATGCAAGAAGAGCCCTTGAACGCTTTCCCAACCAGGAACACCCGTTTCAACTCAATGACGCTCGCGGATCCCCGGGAGCTGGCACCTCACGTCGACCGGAATAGGAGGAGCCGTAATGAGCACCTCAACCCTCCATACCTATCCCAGTACCCAAGCTATGTCGGACGCCCTAACCTCGAGTACAGAGACGGTCAGACCGAGTATCGGAGAGAACCTCCTGTCTGCTATTTTTGCGGATGGGTTGGCCACATTGCGCGTTATTGCCGCCGCCGTCACCAAACACCAAGATTCGAACAACGGCCCGTGTTGTCGCGCACTACCTACCCTCGCGATTTTGGGGGCTACAGACATCCGCAGTCAGCACTTTCTCCTAGACAGGAGGCATTCCAGCAATCTCGTCGCAACAACTCTCCGGCCTCTGACAGGAGTGTCACACCCCCGACTCAGCGCCAACGGCGGTCCCCCTCTCCACGACGTCGCTCGCCCCCGCCGGGAAACTAGCCGGCGCGGCCGATGGGGGTGAGGTCGCGGGACAGTCTTTTTCGGAAATACCTCTGCCTGTCTTAATGTTAAAGAACAAAGTGGACGTTATAATTGACGGAATTCCCGTAAGCGCTTTGGTGGACACTGGGTCTACGGTTTCGGTTATGAGTTTGAGATTTAAACAGAGTTTACGACGAAAGGTGATGTTTCATTGGGATCAACCTGTTACATTTCGTGGAGTTGGAGGCGAAGTGTTGTGTCCGCTTGGGACTTGTTTAGCAGGAGTGCATCTCGGTGGAAAGGTGTTCAAGACAGAATTCACTGTACTCCCCCATTCAACACACGATGTCATATTGGGTATTGACTTCCTGAAAGAGTGTGGCGCTACTGTTGATTGCGCGAATGGAGAAATTCACCTGCCAGATGATGTTCCTTCACCCATCATGGACGCTTGCACTGATATCGCCGCTCTTTCTGTATTGGAAGACTGTGCCGTACCAGCACTTTCGGCAAGATTTATTGTTGTTACTTCGCCCACAATCCGTTCAGGCACGTTCGAAGCCTTGGTGGAGCCAGTACATGAACGATGTGCCAAAAAGAACCTACTTGTTCCGCGCTGTGTCGTCTCAGTTGCTGATGGCTGTGCCAGATTGTGGGTGGTGAACTGCTCGAACGAAACCACCGTGCTTCCCCAGGGCATGAAAATTGCTTCGTACGACGAATATGCCCCAACCACAATTTCTGCACTGACCGATGCCCCAGTTTATTCTCTGTATCCTTCTCCCCAGGAAGCAAAGTTCATTGGAATGATTGATAAATCTCTCCGCTCTGACGAACGCCGGTCTCTGTTGAGGATTCTTTCCCGGTACTCTGCCGTATTTGATTTTTCCCAGACCCGCTCCACGCTGTCGTTTCCGAAATCCCGGGCGCACCACGTCATAAATACCGGATCAGCACCACCAATTAGGCAGAAACCTTATCGAGTATCACCATCCGAACGCAAAGTTATTAACGACCAAGTCGGCGAAATGTTGAAGCAAGGCGTGATTCAGGAGTCCTCGAGTCCTTGGGGAGCGCCCGTTATTTTGGTGAAGAAGAAAGACGGCTCCTGGCGGTTTTGCGTTGACTACCGCCGCCTGAATGCTGTCACAAAAAAGGATGTAGATGCTCTACCAAGGGTTGACGACGCTGTTGACTGTCTCCACTCAGCTTCTTACTTTTCTTCCGTCGACTTAAGATCCGGATACTGGCAGATTCCTATGCATCCAAGCGACAAAGAAAAGACGGCTTTCGTCACCCCAGATGGACTATACGAATTTAATGTTATGCCCTTTGGCTTGTGTAATGCGCCTGCCACCTTTGAACGCTTCATGGACACTGTTTTGCGTGGTCTGAAGTGGAACATATGCATGTGCTATCTGGATGATGTCGTCATTTTCGGTCGCACTTTCGAAGAGCATAATTCCCGCCTAGCTGTTGTGCTTGACTGCATACAGAACGCAGGCCTCGTATTGAACTCAAAAAAATGTCGCTTCGGCGAGCGCCAAGCCCTTGTTTTAGGCCTTTTGGTTGACAAGGATGGTGTGCGGCCAGACCCGAACAAGACTAAGGCTGTTGCGTCCTTCAAAGAGCCACATTCTGTAAAGGATTTAAGAAGTTTTCTTGGCCTCTGCTCGTATTTTCGACGTTTCGTGCCCAGATTTGCTGACATTGCGTCGCCCCTAACGCGCCTGCTTCAAAAAGACGTCCCTTTCATCTGGACTCCAGAATGTGAAGAAGCTTTTCGCCAGTTGAAGTTTGTGCTTACATCGGGTCCAATCCTGCGCCATTTCGACCGCCTGGCCCCTATAGACGTTCACACAGACGCTAGCGCAGTGGGAATTGGTGCCGTGCTAGTTCAACGTCATGACGGCCGTGAACACGTTATTGCTTATGCCAGTCGTTCGCTGAGCAAAGCCGAGCGTAATTACACGGTCACGGAGCAAGAGTGCCTGGCAGTCATATTCGCGACTCAACGCTTTCGTTCTTACCTGTACGGCCACAGCTTTACCGTAGTTACGGACCATCACTCACTGTGTTGGCTTGTGAACCTCCGCGACCCTTCAGGCCGTCTTGCACGGTGGGCTTTGCGTCTTCAGGAATTCAACTTTACGGTCACCTACAAGAGCGGCCGCAAGCATTCCGACGCCGACTGTCTTTCCCGCCTCCCAATGGAAACAACAGACGGCGATTCTGATAACCTCGACGACTATCTTGCAGCTGTGACCACGGAGTTTCCCGACCTCAGTACATTCAGGAAAGCACAACTGCAAGATCCGCACCTAGCATCACTGTTCGATTCAGCACGTCAAAGTCCAACGCGCAGCTCCTTCTGTGTGCACGACGGGTTACTCTACAAAAAGAATTACTCATCAACCGGTTCCCGATTGCTTCTTGTGGTTCCCCAAAGCTTGCTTACTTCGGTTCTCCAAGCTATGCATGACGATGCCACTGCGGGCCACATGGGACTTGCTCGGACGCTTCACCGCACGCGCCAGCGCTTTTACTGGCCCAAAATGCGTCAGGTGACAGAACGATACGTCGCGAGTTGCCCCGAATGTCAACAGCACAAGACTCCTGCGTCAAGGCCACTTGGCCAACTGCACCCGGTAAACCCACCGCACTCTCCATTCGAGAAAGTTGGTATCGACCTGCTCGGCCCATTCCCACGGTCAGCGCACGGTAACCGTTGGATAATTGTCTGCGTGGACTACCTCTCCCGTTACACAGAGACCGCTGCGCTCCCATCAGCTACTTCCACCGAGGTCTCAAACTTTCTTTTGCACCGTATTTGCTCCGCCACGGCCCGCCTCGTGTCATCATCAGCGACCGTGGGCCCCAATTCACCGCCGATGTTGTCGAAGAACTGCTCCGGCATTCTTTCTCGCAGCTTCGTCCCTCAACCCCTTACCATCCGCAGACGAACGGCCTCACTGAGCGCACCAATCGGACACTTACGAACATGATAGCTATGTACATTGATTCCAAACACAAAAACTGGGACGCCATATTGCCATTCATTACGTACGCATATAATACCGCCCGCCACGAGACCACAGGATACAGCCCTTTCTACCTCCTTTATGCGCGTCCCCCGTCGAGCACTTTGGACACGATTTTTCCGTTTTCTGTGAACGATGACCGCAGCGTAGCTAAGACTCTGTGCCTCGCTGAAGAAGCCCGTCGAATCGCTAGGTTACGTACTCTGGCCTCGCAAGACCGGTCGAAATTGCGCTACGACAGCTGCCACCGAGACATGTCGTTCAGAAGAGGAGATTCTGTGTGGCTTTGGACCCCCCTCCGCCAACGCGGTCTGTGTGAAAAGCTTCTGGAACACTACACAGGGCCATTTGTAGTTCTCAATCGTACCAGCGATGTGAATTACGTCATCTCACGGCTCCTTAGAAATGGCAGACGAAGCAGCAAGTCTCAAACAGTTCACGTGGCCCGACTCAAACCCTACTACTCACGCGGCATGTCTTGAGTGGCCCGGAGGGCAACGTCTCCACCGGGGGAAATGTTACGCTGTCTACTCACGGTCCACAAGGTCAAGTGTCCCAAGGAATTGACCAACGAATTTAAGGGAATGTGCTGGCAAGGTAGAGAAAGACGAGGTGGCTAGCGTTCGCGGCTGCAGTCGGACATACTGAGCTACCCCCTTGTTGTCTTGGCAATAAACCGTCGTTCCCCGTACGTAACAATATTAACGGCTCCTTCTCTACGTTTCATTTTATTCTAAGCAAAATCCAACGCTTTCACTGGAGAACTCGGACCGACTTAATATATTATAGCGTGGACGGTGCCGTCGAACTCTGAACCAGCCAGAAACGCCGTCAATTTTGTCAGCGCTGCAGTTTCGAGGGCAGGCACTGATATTTAAACTCTTCTTTAGCCGAAAATTGGGCAGCACAACGGGCACGTGTAGCGTGCTTACATAGCGCAGGCTGGCTATACCGTTAGGGCAGCACGCGCACACTACGGCGTGAAGTGAAATCCTATTTGGATCGCGCTGAGTTAGGCAGGCCCCAAGAAGTTTCGGTGACCCGTAACTCGGAAAGTGTATAGGGGAAGCTCCCGCTGCAGAACCCATGAATCTTGCGCTCAATCCCCACGCCTTCCTATTCCAATATTTTTGATGTACATCATGCAGGCTTTCCGGCGTGTCTCGCTATACTACGTGGTGCAGGTTTCGTACCTTAGGATGGCAGTCGTACTGCACTGGCTAAGTTGCCCATTTACAGCATAAAGGCGTGTCAGCACTTGGACGGATGAAAAACGTAACGCTGTCTGAACACCTGCACAGTGAGTGCTGGTCGTAAAGTTTAAAAACAATTGGTCACTGAACATTTTGCTAGTAATGTGGTCACTGACATCGTAAAGTACATTGCATTAGCTTACTTTGCCACACGCCAATATATTGCCGCGAACCATGCATTGGGTTTGTTTATTTGTGTTTTGCTTTTACCGCCCGGCTGCGCCGGTCTGTGTTATCTCTGTGCCAAGGGAAGCGCGTGTTCCATTCTTTCTTTCTTTGCCGCATGTGTTATCTGTTCTGATAGGGAGAGCATTCCGATCTAACGTGAACAGCCTGGAATAATCTTCTTGGATCTACAATGTTCTCGATGCGAATCGACGGTTCGAGAACCACGTGCGCCGAAAGATAAAAAGCCTGCAGAGCAGACGCCGGGGCATTCGATTCTGCGACGCTCGCCGACGCAAGTCACTTTGTTGACCGCTGCTTCGCCGCCTCTGTAACTTTTGAGTTGTTAGCGGAGCACAAGTTCGCTCCAAATAAACTTGTTTTAAGTGCGAATGCACTTCATAAGCGACCCCTAACCATCCACCGCCGGCGGCGGCGGCGGCGGCGTCGGCGGCGTCGGCGTCCGCAGTGCTCCTCTATATTTAAAAAAAGAAACAGCATCCGGCGCCAGGTTTCGATCCGAGGACTTTGCGGCCGCAGCGCGACGCTCAACCGACCAAGCCACGGACACGACGCTGATATCAGTGTTAGTGACGCGCCTTATATCTTTAACGCATTCAAACTGCGTCGTCAGCGGCGTGCGTTGGCGACTCAGCGGCGTTATAGCGGCTTGATAACTGCGTGGTGTACACGTGATACTACAAACCCGATGGAAGAGATGGAAGAGAAGGCGGCGAGGCGGTGGGCTGCGGGGGCCGAGCGCAAGCGCCGCAAGCGGGCCGACAACCGTGCATTCGCACTTTCACATTCTCCCCCTCGGGGAAATGCGGGGGAATTTTCTTCTTCAGGACAACTGCGTCGTCCTTGGCTTTGTTACATCTGGTGATGGTGCTGGGTACTCACCCTTTATGCTCTCCCTATCAGAAGTCGCCAAGTTTTTCATAAGACAAGTTGTGCTGCGACATGGAGCCCCTGAAGTCCTCATCACGGACCGCGGAACGGCCTTTACTGCGGAGCTCATGCATGGAATCTTACGCTACAGCAACACGGATTACCGAAGAACGACGGCGTACCACCCACAAACGAGCGGACTAACGGAACGTTTGAACAAGACGATTGCGGATATGCTGTCCATGTACGTCGACGTTGAACATAAGACTTGGGACGAAGTGCTCCCGTATGTCACGTTTGCGTACAACACGGCTATCCAAGAAACCACGCAGATGACACCGTTCGAGCTCGTCTACGGAAGACGGCCGACTACAATGCTTGACGCCATGCTGCCGCCCGTAGAAGACGACGACCTGAACGCCGACGTCCAAGGAAGCCTTCAGCGTGCGGAGGAGGCCCGCCAGCTCGCTCGAGTTCGTATAAGGGACCAGCAGCTGGTGGATGCCGGCCGCTACAACCTCCGACACCGAGCCGCCGAGTACCACCCAGGGGATCGTGTGTGAGTTTGGACTCCCATCCGACGACGCGGACTGAGTGAGATACTTCTGCGACGGTATTTCGGACCCTACAAGATTCTACGACGTGTTGGCCAGCTCACCTACGAAGTGATCCCCGATGGTGACTCCGGCACATCACGACGACACACGCGGCCCGAAGTCGTCCACGTGGTTCGCTTAAAATCTTTCGGTGGACGATGACGAAATTTAATTTTTATTTCTTCGGACTGTCGCCTATGTTAGCATCGGTCGATGCACTCTTAGAGGGAGGGTAATGCCGCGAACCATGCATTGGGTTTGTTTATTTGTGTTTTGCTTTTACCACCCGGCTGCGCCGGTCTGTGTTATCTCTGTGCCAAGGGAAGCGCGTGTTCCATTCTTTCTTTCTTTGCCGCATGTGTTATCTGTTCTGATAGGGAGAGCATTCCGATCTAACGTGAACAGCCTGGAATAATCTTCTTGGATCTACAATGTTCTCGATGCGAATCGACGGTTCGAGAACCACGCGCGCCGAAAGATAAAAAGCCTGCAGAGCAGACGCCGGGGCATTCGATTCTGCGACGCTCGCCGACGCAAGTCACTTTGTTGACCGCTGCTTCGCCGCTCTGTAACTTTTGAGTTGTTAGGGGAGCACAAGTTCGCTCCAAATAAACTTGTTTCTTCTTCGGGACAACTGCGTCGTCCTTGGCTTTGTGACAATATCGAGTCGTTCTCAGATTGGTGGTTAAGCCACCCCTTTCCATTTTTCAACTCGTACACTTCTTGGCTCACTTGCCAAAAAAGCAGCGTATCCAGAACACCGCAACTGGGCCTGTCAGCAAAATTTCAATTGGCTTCCAAACCAGGCCACAGAATTCGCGTTGGCTGCGTCTAGCCGCTAACTCTTCATCAACTTTAACATTACTTTAACAAAACTGCACGAAGCACGGCAGGAAGCCGCTAACTCTTCATCAACATTCCAATTGGCTGCAACAGCCTCCTTTCTTTATCATTTAGATCAACGTTGTGGCAGCATGGCTGGCTCTACATTAAAAATAGCTGACTGGTATTAATGGCTGTAAATTTGATATTGGCCTCACCTTGCTATTACTAGTTCCCAAGCCCAACACGTGGGTTCACCAGTGATGGTCCTGGCCGTCCAATTCACCAATTTTCATTTGGCGGCGACATGACACCCCACCATCGCTAAAGTGCTCCAAAATTTCGCAAAACTGTACGATTTTGTGGCTATGGCCAGGATTTGCACACACAATTAAAGAACCAGCCGAAAAACTCCGACATTTAGGGCTGCCACCGCCAATTGCAAACCGTTTGACATCGCTACACCGTGAGCATTAGTCAGCAGGATTAATATGTGCTACGTGAAAAATTGAAGCAGAATAAGGAATGTGTTTTGTTTCATTTATTGATTCCCTGCATAATCAGCTGGACAAAATCTGGAAGCCACTCCAAGTAGTCACACAACCACAAACATGCACACGAACGCCAGTCACAGGAGTAAACCTTTAAAACCGTGGCCCCATCTTTCAAGGCCACTTGGGCACTCAAAGTCACGCAGGCAGGTATTTTAAAACAAACATTTCTGGCTCTGTTAGCAGTTATTCGCAGTCACTGGGTACGGTGTACAGTAATGCCTTCATGATAAATGTGAAAACAACATAGCTGTACCAGACATTGCAACACAAACATGACAAAGTGACACTGCCCATCCGCATTGCAGTGAACATTTCTGTGAATTCTGTTTCATGAGAGCGTGCCGTTTCCTTTCTGGTGTTCGACCTCATATCCAAGGGCCTCGGGAAGCTAGTATTTTTACAAAAGCTAAGGCTGGTAGCATGGAAACCCACAGCGTTTTGACATTTGAGAGTGAGACATTGACGATTCGTATTACTCCTCGCCATTTCACCCTTCAAATACACATTTAAAAGAAACTATTTGAGCCAGAAATGGTCTTTTACTTCAGCAATCTACCCCCTGTAGTCGAAAAGACCAACAAAAAAAAGTGAGCAAGTGAGTACAAAAGATTACCTCACCTAATATGGCATGGTAGTATTTTTTTTTCAGATGACTGAAACAATTACAAGTGATAGACAACTCAACAATGCATTTCTGGACATCACTACCATCTCGCAGTTCTTGTAAAATAATGCTTCCAGTCTTGTCATTTCATGCATAGGTAACTGCTATTTGCACAGGCTGTTTACAACCTCATGGGTTGTAATCAAATTTTCCCTTTGCATTTCTTCTGGGTGAAACAGGATACGTGACGTGCCACTCCTCACTGCTTGCTACCAGCGTTCGTCGTCAGGTTTCATTTTATGCATGACAAAGGTGCAGCAGCAAGTGCATCTTAGCTGCCATCCACAACCGACCACCTGAAGACTCATTCGCATACTGACAAGAAGCACTCCTAATGATTGCCTGGTGCTGCACAAATCCAGCACTGTATGAGCAGCTACCTCCTAAGTTGCGGGGCATCAGAAAGGTAAACAAGGTTTCCTGTAAGTTGTTGCACACAAGCAGCACCACATAACCACCATAGCGTACTTTCAAGCCGCTGGGTATCGGAAAGTTAAACAGGGGGCTCTGTAAGTTGCCACACAAAAGCAACAACAACCAAGCGTACTTCCAAGCTTCCGGTCACCAGAACCGTAAACAAAGCACCTTGTCACTCGCCACACATGACCAGCACCACACAAGTCAGCGCACACCGGTTTCATCACAGTTCCTCTACGCCGCTCAGTTCATTGTCACTGCAGTCACTAGAGCTGCGGGAGTCGGAACCTAGCGGAATCACGACGTTGTCGATTTTGGTGTCGATTGCACCATCCCGCTTCCAGGCCTCTTTCTCAAGACGCTCCACATGACCGCAGTCCCGGACCCAGTTTTCGCAAGTCGCGAGGGCGATGGCTTCCTTGAGTAGTCGTTCAACTTCAGCGAGAGTGAATGAAGTGTTGTTAGCAGCAATATAGCCCTTAACGTGGCTCCACACCATTTCAATAGGGTTGAATTCACAATGGTAAGGAGGAAGCCGAACAAAGTCATGACCAGCAATTATGGCCAGGGCTTCAATCCGGTATCCAAAAAAACTTGTGTTTGTTCTCATTAACCAGCCGAAGTAGCTCAGGCTTCAACTGGTCATCACACCACGGGATGGTTTTTGCAGTCACCCAAGACTGAATGTCGGCCGCGCGCCATGACGTCCAGGGCAGCTTTTCGGTCTGAACACTGTGGTACGGAGCATTTTCCATGACAATAACACTGCGTGGCTCAATGTTGGGTAGAAGTTGTTCTGCGAACCACTTCTCAAAGCGTGGGCCATCCATTTCACTGTGGTAGTCGGAGGAAGCACTCTTTGACGCACGGAAAATGAGACATGTCCCGTCCACAAACCCATTCTCACTTCCAGCATGACGGACGATGAGCCGACCACCTTTGCCACTTGGTGCACGAAGCCCAGTTCTTAGACCCTTGCGAAAGGCGTCTTCACGGGATGACACAGTGGTGTCCTCCCACACCGTACCCTTTGTGTGCCCAGCATTGACCCAAGTCTCGTCGAAGTAGTATACAGTCCTGCGAAAATTAAAGAAATACGTGTCAGTTTTTCTTTGGGGAGAAGGGTTAGTAAAGATAGAGAAGGCATTTATTGCTTGCACCTACCCCCTTTCTACTACGCAGGCAGGTATGTTTAGTTTTTGGTGGCACCGCAAAACACCAAAATAAAAAAAGTTCGCAGAACGTACACCACCCACATGGCTAATGAAATTCAGTCAGTGAGAGCTATCCATACAATATTATAACATGTAGATGCATACTTGTACCTTCACTTGCTGAACCAGAATAGCATGAAAAATACGAACAAGAGGCAGGGATACAGAAAAACGCCACGAAAAAAATAAAGTGAACACCAGTATGCATGCGGGGCGGTGTTGATAAGTAACTCTCAGCAAGAAAATATTTGGCTCTACGAGAACTTCCATCGTTATTTTTTCTCGTTACATTTCAACTCTCAAATAATGTTACATACGAAATTGTTATTTTAATCGCCGGACCAGCAACATTTTTCTATCTGTCCACCAAATCGAAACAGTAACCAGGTACCGTTTCTGCTTTCGCATTTCTCGAAGGGTCTGCGGATATTTCCGCCGCGACACGATGATGTCATCCCTTTCCACAAGCGCAGAGTTACGTTTTTGCTTCCGAAAAGCAAATTAAATGTCATTCAGAAGCCGACGCATCGTTCTGACACTCAGCTTCGGCAGCCCCATGTCGGGGTCGCTGGTCACATCGCTGACCATCTTTTCTGCATTTGGCGCCTCGTTGCGAATGAAGTACTGATGCACTTTCCGTGGGACAGCAGCAAGGGTGAAGCTGTCGTACCGCTCCTGTAACTGCAGTACCGTTCCTGTAACTGCAGGCGGTTTCCCAGTCAACAAACGAAGCCTTTTGCACTTTGTGGACTTCGGGGTCCAACGAAAAACCTCATTCTTCAGCCGTACGACCGTACGCTCACTTACGCCGGTAAGCTGGCTAACTGAACGAAAAGCGGAAACGACGGAGAGTCCTGGTTGCGCTAGTCTCACTTGGGCGTACACGTTGCAGACAACTTGCTTGGTCTGGTATGACAGCTTTTGGTTGCGAGGCTTTTTGAAAATCCTTTTGAGGCGAATTAACTGGCGGGCTATCGGACGGAAAAGTAGCTGCTGTCGATGAAGACACCATTTTTTTCTGAAGAGAACCGTCGTGCAACCAGTGGTAATTTCCGCAACCAAACAAAAGCGAAAATTGAAAAAAAGTAACGCTTAGCGGCGATTATATTCTGGCGATTTATTGGCATTGTCAATGCAGGCTAGAAAAAAAGAACTATATGTTTTTGAATTGCATGGGTTATGCGCATTGAATAATGTTTGTAGAACTACTTCCAAGTGCGCAGCGAAATGTGGTTCGGCCGGCCACTTCACCCCTCCCCCTCGCGTAGCTTTCTCTCCATTGCCACAGAAAGTTGTCCCCGAGCATTGGGTGTTCGAGAATGCGTGTGTGAGTACGCACCTGTAAGCCGTGTTACGAATCGGCTCGCCGCCGTACTTTCCCGCATCACTCCTTGGCTGTGCGGTGAAGCCACTACGTGCGCCTTCCAAAACAAGACCCACCGTGTCGGGGACTCATATTTTCATTCCGGGACAAGCCTGGGTCTCCGTTTCAAAACTTCGGCGGCTGCCGGTGAGGCTCGTCTCAACGCTCTTCAAGGACACAGGGGTCCCGCGATCGCAGCGGAGTCCTCCTCTCTCCCTTCTCGCGGACTCAACGTGCGCCGATGCTATCGACTGCTCACGAACTCTGGAAAGAACGTTGTGTGTGTCCGTGACGTTCGTCGAGTGTTGCCGCTTGTTGGCGTTTTGACCGTTACCGCTTTTGGGTATAAATAGTGCCCCGCAAGCGCTATAACCGATTCCTGTTTGAGCAGTGGATCCATGCTGTCACTCTGCTCGAGTCCTGTACTGTTACCTCGCCCGTCGTGGCATTGTTCTTTGGCTTCGGCTCACCTCTCGCTATGAAGTAAACAGTTACGTTAGCGTACGGCTTCTGGACTTCTTGACGGTTGCAACAGCGGCTGGCCGCTCGCTCCACACCACGCTACCACTCGTATGCCGGAGGCGGCGGAGCTCGGCTCGGGTCGGCCCACCCGGTCGCAACATCCGCAATATGGCGGTTGACGCCGGCAGCTGATATTGCTGCAAGTGATTTGTAGGAGCCCTGCCTGCTTGACGCTAACGCAGCTTTGCCAAGTAATGCACCCGGGCAAAGAAAACTTGAACAGGTATTTCGAAGCCACCACCCGTGTTATGTCAGATGAGCTGCATCCAAGTAGGCTTTCTCGCCAGGGACAGGAGTTGGCGGAAATCCGCTGCTCCCTTCCTCAAGAATCGGAGTCATTCGCATTGAAGGGTGAGGGTGGAGCCCTCCGCACACGGACGGCAATGGGAGTCACGCCAGTTACCAGTCGCCACCGCCATGGACAGCGAGGACGGACGAGCTGAACCACCCGGCGGGGCCGGCCAGTGAAGGTAGCACCGGGCGCAGCCTGTTAAGCTGTCGCCAGTTGCAACTCCGCCCCCCCCCCCGGGCCAGCGCCCTGCGGGCGGACCGTACGGGAGGACCAGCCGTTCGAGAGTACCAGCCCCCGAAGCAGCCACGGAACCCAGGAGGCCGAGGGACCTGCCATTGGGGAGAACGCCTTGCACTGGGAGCACAGGTCGCGTCAGCAGGCGACCTCCGCATTCTTCCGCTGCGGCTGCCGGCTTCTTCTGGGACTGCCACACTACTGTGCTTCACAACCGTGAGAGACTCGGACCAGTGCAACGCGTGGCACGCTCAGCACGCCGAGCTTCGCGGATACGGCATCATATATGGCGAACATTGGGGGTGAACTGGCATAGGGCGTATTTGGCGTATTTCGTAACTTGAGGTTTGAGATTGACTCCGGTGCTTCGCGGCGCCATTTCAATGCGAGTGGCGTAGAGTATTTAGGGAGGAGGAGTGTGAGAATTGTGGCTGCCCGCGATCCCGACTCGGTACGCGGCAGCGCTCGGGGGGCCCCTCAGCTTGCGCGGGATTGCGCAACAAGAGGGCAAGAATAGAGGGTTTCGCCTGCGCGTCGCGAGATATGCGCCACCGGCGCGCTTAGGAGCGGGGAGCTGGGAGTCGCTTCGGCGAGAAGGGGGCTGCGGAGATCGAGAGACTTCGGCTGTGGCGCTCGGTGGCGGCGGGTGGCCGCTCCGAGCGAGGACAAGAGAGCGTGCGGCGGCGGAGCGACCCCGCGCCTTCCCCTTCGAGCCTGGACCGACCATCGTCCACCGGTAGCGACGGAGTCGAATGACTCCGGCCGCTCAAGCAACGCGGGAGCCGTCGATGACCGAGAAGACGGGGCCAGCTAGGGGAGGGCTTTGGGAATAAACCCCCTTGGAGGTTGGCGTCGGTGGCCTTTGTGTCTTGCCTGCCTCTCATGCCGGCGCCGTCTACACGGCAGCCGCTTGAGCAGGATCTTCCGAGTCAGACCCTCCCCACACACTCGTTACTATGTTCATTGATAAAGAATGCCTCAACCAGTTCCCTAACAATCTGATCTTTATGCCTGTACAACACCACAGACTCATCAAACAAAGGGTGGCACCCACATTTTTTATAATGCAGAGCAAGTTTTGCGCCCGTTGAATTCGTTGTCGTAAATAAATGCTCTCTGAGATGGACGATTACACAGCCCACATACACGGACTTACATGACAACAGAATTCTGTAAAGCATGCCAATCGTACAACGAAATAAAGGCTGCGCTTGGTTAACACCGCATTTGTTCTTCCCTTTTCGGACGATCCTTGTTATTAACAATACGGCAGAGATTACCCACTTTGCTTTTGCCGAATACACAAACAACACACAGGATGATGCGCTGTGTGTTCTTTTTCTTGTAGTGGGTTGTCTTGCGCGGTCTTATTCCACGTCGCCATCTTTTACGCATTTTGTTTTTCAACGATGTATTATTAGCTTACCCAACTTTCAGTTGTGCTGACACATCATTTATTCCTGTTCCTGTGGAATCTGCATAGGAGGGCTTTCAGTGGAAAAAGAAGTGCTTGGACCTGTCCCCTACGATGCTGGTGCAGGGCCTGGCGGGCAAGCCTTGGTCTACATTCTTTCTGGGTACCCATTGAAGGCAGGTGAATGCCTCCAGAAGTGGCTCTTTTTGTGGTAAACTCGAAATTAGTAGCAGACTGTGTCTGCTTGCAGACCCCCCTCGTAGTACGACAACCAAATATGTAGCTGTGACCGAGTTACTGACGGGAAGAATTAATAAAAAATCAGCTGCTTATCTGTTGAAACGGCAAAATGGCGGGATGTGAAGCTTTACAAAATCAACTCTAACACCAAATTAACCAGCCCAGTACTGAGCACCTGTTTCTTATCAGGGTGGTCTGCTGCACTGCAGTTGTGCTTTCTAGACCTTTACCGATGCAGGTAATCCTTGACCTTCTGTAGCATACAACCATTGTCGTTAGATGGAAGTGCGCATATTCTGTGTAATTTTCCACGCTCATGCAAATCCAAATTGCTTCGACTGTGCTGGAATGGTACCATACTTGCTGCCCATATAGGGGTGCTCTCCAGCTGAAACAGACTTGGGTGTCAAAGGAGTAAGAGAGTAAGAACTTTAAAATAGTGTCAGAAATGAGCACTATATAATAACTTTCGTTTTTGTAACGTGTTAACAGGTCGACCACCCTCATGGCGACGGTAGGATGTGACTTGTTCGCAGAAAGGCAAAATCAGAGAAAGAGATGGGCAAGGAAGTCATCGTTGCACGACAGCTTCTGCGATACCCAAGTTGGGTTGCCTGCAATCTACGTGCAAGCAAAATTGTATGCAGGTTTAGTTTTATTGCCTGGTTAAAGAGACTACTGGTATAGAAAATTTTGAGCAAAGCTGGAGTTGGTCGTGTTTGTATTTGTTTGGGGGATTTTAGTAAAAATGTCCAATTTGATTATTTATGTCATAAATTTTTTATCTGCTACCGGAACATTAATTTGTAGATGCCGTTTTTCTATATATTTGGTGTTCTACATTTATTTATTCAATACACCTTTAGGGCCCCTCGGGCATTAATGACGGGTGTGGTACCTGAGTACATTAAACGAACCATAATAACATAACAGAATTCTGACAAAAAAATAAAAGAAAACGGTACAGCAGAAACGTCAGTGTCCATACGCATACTAAAAAACGTACACGCAAGAAACACCATAATAGTATACTTTGTTTAAGCTATTTGGTCATTTGAATTTTGAATTAGAGGCTCCTAAGAAAATAAGTGTAATGCTTGACCAGTTGTCAAAATGGTATTTCTTTTTTACTTTTCAGTGACAGAGGTCTCAACAAGCATCTGGATGCACTGCAACATTTGTGCTGGGCACCTCTGATACCTGTCATCTTCTTTGGCTGTGAAACTGGGAATAAATAAAAAAATAAAAACTGTCTCCTTCCTTTCGCATATTCCTTTTACATTTTTAAGACAAAATACTGCAGGAATTTATAAATAATATGGAGGAAAATATACGAGCACTCGCTCATCATCATCCCCTGGTCACTTATCTGGTATTTGTGCTGCAGTTTAAACAACTGACAGGTAGTCAACATTACCAACGATTTCAATTTGCACCTCTCAAGCTGAAAAGTTTTAATTCATTTGTCTGAGGACCATTCAAAAGTCATCTCAAGAGGACATGATAAAGATTGGGATGCAACACTGCAGGTTCTTTTACAACACCATTTTCTAAAAATTTTGCATATTTTAATACTAGCCTTCCCATCTCCTCTTGAAGCCTGTAAGTTGCAAGCAATCTAATGGTTGCTCTATACCGGTTACTACAAAGGGCTAGTGTCATAGCAATCAAGTATCCTGCAATAACACAAACTTGGTTAGATCATCCATCATCAATAAATGTTCGTTTTGGAATGACGAGATCTGGAAACTGTCTTGAAGAGGCACTATCACGTCCTACTTTTATTGTTTAGTTTAAGAGTGGCACACTGTACAAGTAAAACTGCTATTGCGATTACTGTTCTCCCCGGTACACGCGTGCACATCTAGAAAATCTCGCAGCTCTGTACGGAATTTTTCTTTGATATTCTCATTGTTCTTGGAAGAAGCAAGGTACTTAAACGCGGATATAAAATATAAATCCGTGCTGGAGAAATAATGAAGAAAACGTCCTCCAAGTCTGATGATTTGTTTCTGCGGCAGCAGCAATATCAGGGCCACACAGAGGCAAAAAAATGTTGCAACTTATAATAAAAGAACCAGTGCAGGACTAACTAGGGACAATACTATGGACACGGTCAGGCAGGGACGCTCCATATTCGTAAAAAGAATGTCAAACAAGATGCGTCAAACCTGAAATAATTACAAAAGGAAGCCTCAGTTCCAGCCGTTTCTTGCGTAGTCGGCTGCTAGACGCCGGCAATCAGCTTCTTACAGGGAATTCCCTAGGAGGCGACGCACAAGCCTGCTCGCTTCAACAACAACTTCCCTAAATGTCCCCAACTTTTGTCCCCAACTGGCGGTGTTTTCAGGAGCCAATCAAAACGTGGGATATTTTCCTCCTTTTGGCCGCATGCGGAGTGAAGAATCTCCTGTCCGAAGCCTGCGCCAGCCTCTGTTTCCTCGGGGATGTTGTCACCGAGCTGCGCGAGGAGAACCGGCTTCTGCGACGGGACAATGTGGCTGGGCTTGCCCAGCAGGCTGAAATCGTCACTTCCCTGCGTGAGGAGGTTCGCTGCCTGCGGTGTTGGTCCGCCACCTTCCCCGCTTGTTTCCCCGAAGCCTGCTAACCTTTCCACGCTACCGGTGACGTCACCGCACTCCAGCCTCCCCTTAAGGTCGCCGTTCGCCGCGGGACGCTCTGTCCGGCCAACAACAGATCGAGGTCGTGACGTCAGAGCCAAAAGTCACGTGGCAAGACATTTTCGTCACTTCCTGGGCCGTGGGCTTTTTTTGTTTTTACTTTTTTCACGAAAGCATTGCGCATAGCATCAAGAAGCCATGCACTGCGGTTCAAGGTTTCAGCCAAAGCATGTCGAGGCGATTGCCAAAAGCATTGTGAGTGAGCGCTACGGTCGCTTCGCCGTTTTTTTTTTTTTTTTTTTTGATATTGCGTCATTTTGCCCCTGGGAATTTGTTCTGCGCCACAGTTGGTTTCTTTCCACGTAGATGATACCCGCGTGATACGTTGTCGTGGCCGGTTACTTAAATCAAGTAAGTGTATCGTCGAAGTGTCCCTCGGCGTCGCGTTGTCTGTTTCTCTGAGCCAGCTCACGAATGAAGCCGTCACCTTGAGCCCTCGCTGGTGAAACGGCGACAACACGACGACACCGACCTTTTCCCTAAGAATCGTGGACGAAGTCTGACACCACTAGTTTTGCGCCCCCCATATCCTACAAGAGAACAAGTCACGTTGCCGTCAGCCACAACATGCAGTTCACCAAGCGGGGATATGTCGTGCTGTGATGCAGCACATTCAGTGATGTGGAAATGATTGTGTGCATTATGGTGCTACGCTGGACGTACCACATTCGGCTTGTTATTGCGGTGACAGGTAAATGCGCAAACAAGACGTGGTCAAGCTCACTGTGTTCCGTTATATCTACGAATTCCACGGTGACAGAGAGAAAGAGAGAGAGAAAGCCTTTAACGAAAGCTGAAGAGGTCAGTGCCACTAACTGAGAATTTGTTTTATGGTAAAGGTACATTAGCCAAGCCATTGCACTGAGCTTGCTATCACCCTTGATGTTTGCGCTCGTCATGGCTGAGTGCGATGCTTGCACGGGCAGCAATTTTTTGAGGGCAGCTGTATGATGCGGGCCTCCGAATACAAGTGCCTTACATAGATACTATTACATATTACATACATACTATTTTACATTGCCTAACTGGTGAAAAGAGCAAACTTTAAATCGTAAATCAGCGGGAAGCTCAAGGAATGTAAAGTTTGATAACTGCACGTCACAGACCTTATAGCTTCAGCAAGTGGTGAGCCTGTTTTATATGCATCTCCTGCAGCTGTAACTGCCCTACCTGGCCTAATTGCACCCAGTGATGGTGCAGTGTCGTGGTATTTTATTGTCCCTCTGTTTTCTTAGTGCAGGAACACACCCAGCTCAGCGTCATCACAAACTTAAAGGGACACTGAAGTGATATGTAAACATTGCGGGATTACTAGCGCAAATTGTAGTCCGGAGTCCCCAGGCCATGTTTCGACCACTCTAGGCGCGTTTACGCGATTTTATTATAAAAAAAACTAATTCGAAAACGCTGTCCTCCTCTCTTTACGCTCGCCCGTTTTCTGTGGCGTTTTCGTGTGACGTCAGGAGGGGATGAGCTGGCAATTGGCTGCGCCACGGCTGCGCTACTGCACGGCTCCCCGGCCGACAGAGTCAGTCGGCCCAGCGTTTCGTCCGCCGGCCGGCGGCGGGTCGTCGCAATCAAGGAGGTTAAAAAAAAATTGCTTGGTCGCAATTCGTTCGCTTAGTTGAAGCGAAGCCAGGACACGTTTGTGAATGGAAGAATGTGCCTTTCTTTACTTGGTTTGTTTGTACACTGTATCTAGCTCCAAGTCGAGGTCGCTTCGCACAAGCGCTGCACATGCGACGCTTCGCTGACTGGTACGCCAGTAGGAAAATATAAGGCCTCTTGAAGGCGGGAGAAGAGTCAGCGAAGTCAATATAGGTACTAAGCAAATAAAATCAACTGATATTTTTACCGTAGAGCGTAAAACTAGGGCGCGGGAAGCACTTTTTTGCGCTGGGCGAACAAGCACAGCGGTCAGCAGCACGACTACGCATCTGCGAACGCTTTTCCGTCTACGAAATGCAATTGCTAGACGTGAGCTACTGTGGAAACTCGGGCGACGCTTACTGCACGATCGCAGTACAACAAATAGTCACCTAAGCGGCTTGAAATGCCAAAACTAAATAAAAGTGTAAACCGGTTGTGCAATATATACCCTATATTAGCAAGGCATTCGCGTCCCGCTCCCTGGCCTAGCAGTCTGGGGCGCTAGGAATTCACCGCAAGTGTTTTGCCAGTCACGAGTTCGAATCCCCGCGGGTACGTGCTTTTTTTTTTTTTTGTAAGTTAACTTTTTTGTTTTCCGCCGATGTTTTCTATATTGAGTTCACCTTTTTTGGGGCCGCAACGTTCATGGCTACACGAACTAGTTCACGAAACGCGCGCAGGCTGGCGCTGGCGCGCTAGCGAGTTCTCGTTGGCGTGCTGTTGCCATAAGCACCGACTGCTTGCAGGCAGCGGGCACAGGCCAGAATGAACAGACCCTTGGCCTGGTGCGAACACGCTTTTTACGATACAGGCATGAGGGAGGCAAGCTCCAAATATGGGGGAAAAGCGCATGACATTTGGGCGTCTGCGGGTACGCGGAGGGCGTTCATGCACTGCGTAGGTCTCGGGTAGTGAATGCTACGACTACAGGCCGTCCTGGGAGGCTTATCTTGTGCATTTTACAGCCGACAGCATGGCAGAAGCGCGGTACGATGATTACTGAGATATTGAGAATACCCATCCAACAAAGCCATTGATTATGTTTTACAGAACCGAAACCGAAACTTGTGTGATTGCTAACCTTGGGCATCGTCCAATCACGGCGCCCCTCCTCTCAACGTCACAGCCTTAGTTGTTGCGGCCGCCGCAAACCGCGCATGGTAGTTTTTCTTCTTTCGCGCTTTATAAAATAATTACCGATTTGTCAACCGGATAAACGATGAAAAGTGTGCTAATTTGAGCCAGTCTACGCAGTGCAAGCAAAAACGGGAGCTTGACAAATTCACTTCAGTGTCCCTTTAATAAATCATAGCAAAGCGAAGTTCATCCAGCTGTAAGTGGTCATAGCGCTGTATTCTTATTTTTATGGCAAGCCTTCCCTGACCAAAACACCCTTTCCCATGGCGTTTTACACCTATGGCTACTGTTTCCGAGACCAACTGTGGGTTGCCAATAGAAGCAGCCATTCTGCTGAGAGAAGGAAGAGTCACCTATGCAAGCCTTCCCCATCAAGATGCCAATGGTCACCTGTACTCATGCTATTGTAACTCCAATTGCCTTTGGAAGTCTCAGCTGTGCAATGTGCTGCCCAAACTGCAAATGGTCAACACAGGAACACACATGCACACTAGCTCAATCAGCACAGTAAAGCACTGGGACAGGAAGATGCTTTGAGTCTTCCAGCATATTCATGGTCACTATTCAATACAGTCGAACACGGATATATCGAACTCCAAAGGGATCGCGAATTAGTTCGATATATGAAAAATTCGATATAAAAATATGGGCTCTGAGACCTCACCTATGGCGGACGAGCATTTACCGATCGTCGCATTCAAGAATGACAACTAATTCGGCACTCACGACGCAACAGGACGCTTTATGTCTGTGAAAAAAAAAAATCACTGATCAAAAAATCACAAAAACCTGCTCCTTCGCCCAGGAAATGAAATTAAAGACGCTGGTCTCGATCTTCTCGAGGCTGCACAACTAGAAAATTCCAGCAGTACGCTGCGCCTTCACACACCATGCACAACACGCACGCAAAAAAAGAACAACGCGCACGTACCACAATAACTTTGAAGGTAACAATTCCAAGGCTCTCTGAACGGACTCCAACAAAGCGCTCGCGATGGTCATCTCCGAGAGAAATAGTGATCTCCGAAAGGTGCGGGACAACTCGCCGAACACCAGCAACAGCAGCAAAATGCAAAAGAAGGAGGATTCCGCCAGCGCCTTCGTTCCCTCTTCCCTTTCCCGAGACGGCATCGGGGGAAGACAGACCCAGAGAGAGAGGGAAAAAAAATCTCTTTTTCGGCAAGCCGAGTAACGTACGCAGCCGAAAAAAAAAAAAGACGTGCGCAGTCGGGGCATCCCTGCCTCACACTAACATTTTCCGAGCGTTCGGGCTTGTGTGCCTAGAGAGATTTAGCATACCGGGCTCCGTCCGCTCACGCTGCGGCGGCCGGTAGCGGGGCCAGACTGGGCAAGCGCAAATTCGTTCCGGTAGGGAGGATTAGTTACGCGAGCCAGTCTTCGCCATGCCCGCGCATTCCTCGACATCCTCCTCAACCTCAATCGGGGGTGCAGCGACCGCCGAAGAGCACCTTCCAGCTCGCGCGGCGTTCGATATACCCAATGTCGGGAAAAATACGGTTCGATATAAACGTACGAATTCCTATACTTTTACACACGATTTTCAAGGGGATAATTTATGAGTTCGATATAGGCAATAATTCGATATACCCGTGTTCGATATATCCGTGTTCGACTGTATTTCTATCCGGTGATTGCAAAGACACAGCCTCAATGCCTCTAATCACTTTGTCGACCACACTTTCCCCTCACCATTAAGACTAAAAAATCTCTGCCCTCAAAGTTGCCAATGCAACTGCTCCCTTCCTTCCACTGTTTCCGAGAGGAGGACGTTTCTCTCCAAAGCCTTCTAGTTGGAGTGGCGGCCTCACACTTTTTCAATCTCGACACATGTAATGTCCTGCCCACTGAAATCCGTATGCATGAGTCACTAAGTTGTGAATTTTGATAATATCCTTGCACATTGATAGCAGGTAGAGGTTCTGAAGAGTGGACTCTGATGGTATGTGTTGGGGCAACACGGTACGTAAAACGGACTCAGCAAGCCTAAAAAGGCATTTTAGGGCAACAAAAAGCCAATATAGACGCGAATCTAAAAGTAGGCCCCTATAGGCATGATCAACAGTTGAATAAATTTTAATTCCTGTAGTTCGTGCTTCTATGTTGAATAAAGTTTACAGGGACTGCAGCAAAAAAATGGGAATTTTGCCAAAAGTTCCGATCTCTAGTTATACTTTGTACATCGGCGCATGAGCTGCGTTACAAATATTACCATGTGCCTGTGCATAACTGTTTCGTGTGCTGGAACTTGGTTTTTTTGCTGATGTTCGCATGGTTTCTGTATATGCACAATTATACTTTACCAGTAATACCTATATTTGCACTTGTTCCTGTCATCCTTTGTCTCTTGTCAATAGTTTGCCTGTACATATGCGACTGTAGCTTACCAATAAATCCTAGTAGAAGTAGCACTTAGTCATGTCATCCTTCTTTGTCTAATCCAAATTTTGCACTTTACACGTGTGAAGTCGCCCAAAAGTTCACACTGGTCAGCTACATCAGAGATCTAGTACATCACCCACTAAAAGTCTGTATGGCTTCAGCTAATAATTAGGCCGTAAGCATTTTATTATTATTTTGTTGTTGTTGTGGTATGGATACCATTAAAGTATTATTTTTGGTCATTTTTCTTTCCAAACCAACACTACCGATTAATTGATTAAAGCTAGCCAGTTAATGGGATTAAAACTTTTAACCGACGCCCAGCCCTACTACGTATGCAACCTACATTTTGGCTTTATTCAAAAGGTCAGACAGTGTACATCATTACTACAATGTTGTATGAGGAACAACACTACCACCACACAGGAATTAGAATACCCACGGGTAAATTTCACAAGCCCGGAGCCAGAATGCAAAGGAAGCCAAATAAACGAGGGGAGGCCATCCACTTATTAAACAGCCATCGTTTCCGTCCTTGTGAAAGATGGATAAAGCCTGCCACTTGAACCCACTTGAACTGTGGTATCAAACCAGCTTGTCCGAGTTACTGCTGCTGCTTCCTTTTTTTCTGCCATGCTACAGGCACTCGGTACGAAATGAAATAATATTTGCTACCACTAAACAAACGCGGTCTTAAGTAGGAACAAAATGTCGGAACCAAAAGCCCGCAACCCTCCTAGTTGTATATCTTATAGGAGTTTCTGTAGAGACCAGAACTGCGAGAATAAGAAAATTCTGCTTTTAAACCTGTTTTATTGGAATAGCTTTGTAATAGAACACATATTTTTAAAATAAAGTGATCTCCTAAAGCACATTTCTTTTCTAAACGTGTTTTGGTTGGGTTGGTCTATGATATTGACAAAATAAAATAAAAAATTCTTAGCGCTACTATAACGGCGTATGAAATGAACGGACGACAAATACGCCAGCTGCTTGCCTTTCTCGTCCGTTGTTCTTGTAGCGCTCATATTTTTTCAACTCCTTCCTCCTGTCCTTTAGCCGCACGTCACCAGTGCATTGCGGCAAAGCCTGTCGGCGCTAGCGGTGAGAACGGCGCCAGTTAGCGGTGGTCGATCGGTCATTCAAACTTTTTATGGGCCTGGTACTGGTACTGCAGCGGAGTTATGGTGGAGTCAGTGACTGCCGAACAGGCAACATGAGCAACACGCTTGCAGCAGATATGCGGCGCGTTCATCCACAGCTCGACGCTACACTTGACAATCATGTAAGCAACCGTCCACGACGTTGACCCGCGGCTACGTTGACACAAGTTCGGGCATCAAACAAACGCCAAAGCGAACCTACCGCTGCGGAAGGGCGTATGTACTTGCGCAATAGTGATAAAAAAAACACCTTACCGCAGTGCATAGCTTCTTGATGCTATGCGCAGTGCCTCGCGATAAAAGTAAAAACAAAAAAAAAGCCCACAGTCTGGGAAGTGACGAAAATGTCTTTATCACGTGACTTTTTGCTCTGACGTCACGATCTCGATCTGTTGTTGGCCGGACAGAGCGTACCGTTCGCCGCAGCCGCCGCCGCCGCTGCAGATAGCAAAGGCAGCCCCCCTCCTGTCCTCGACGAACGCTTTGGCATTCGTAGAACGCTTCAGCAGCCAACCAGCTGCGCCGTTGAGTGATTTGGGTTCCCCTTCGGACTCCCCTTTGCTTCCGCCTCTACGGTCCGACACTGCGACTAAATGGCCCGCCGAGGAACTTAATAAAGAAAGAATCCCTCCTCGCGTTGGTGCATCGGAAGCTTCTTAGTTGGTTGTGGTGCGCCGACCACCGAGCTCCAGGGCCATCTTTGTTTCGAAGTTGTCGGCTAGCACGACATCTGGGCAATAGTTGGCCTACTTGTCGAGTGTGTAAGTCACGCCATTGCCGTGCAAACGCCTTAAGACCAAGTATGACTCGTATTCCTCTTTTCGCGTAACTGTTGACGCAGAGTGTTTTAGGGGCCTGGGCGACCCGTCTATGTGGCCAAAGGGCTGCCTCTTCAAGCCGTTCCAAGGCAAGTTCCACCCTGGCATGCTGCGCAGCTGTGAAACTACTGAGCATGACCAACAAGAATGACACTCTCGACATCTATTATCAAAACGCTCGGGGTCTACGTACTAAGTCCTCCGAATTTGTTAGAAATGTTGTGTGCTCCAAATTTTCTACTATTGTTATTACTGAAACTTGGCTTAGCAATGATATCTCGTCTTCCGACTATTTTCCTCCGAGCTGTGAAATTTGTAGAACCGACTGAAAGTTAACTGGGCCTAAGCAAAAGGGTGGCGGTGTTCTCATTGCCATCCATCGCCCAGTGCAATGCGTGCGGCCGGCAGACCTCGAGACCCTACAGGAATCACTCTGGCTTGAGGTAGGCATCAAGAGGGGCGAGAAGCTGCTCATCGGTGCATTCTAGATATCCCCGGATATTTTACCTGCTGAATATAATCGAATGCTCACATATATCGAAAATGTTTCAAGTGCACACTCCAACCTAAGCTAATTATACTTGGGGACTTCAACACCCCAGGTATTCACTGGAACAGTCTTTCATTTCAGCACAAAAACCATTGTGCAGCGCATAAATGCACCATGTTATTAGATTTTCAATCATTCACCTCCTTGCAGCAGTTCTGCCACATAGAAAACTTCTGTGGTAATGTCCTAGATGTGTGCTTCTCGAACTTGAAAAACGTAGAAGTGTGTGCCTCCGAAGTATCTCTTGTACACCCCGACAAGTTTCACCCCCCTCTTATTGTCTCTGTCTCTGTCGCTGCCCAGCATTGCTATGGTGGTGTTGACGATTGTGCAGTCCCGCGATATGCTTTCAAGCGTGGAGATTATGTTGGGCTCTATCACTTTTATTCATCTGCTGAATGGTCTAGTGTTTTTGATGTCAATGATGTTGACGAACAGGTTCGACGTTTTACCGAAATTGTCAGGAGTGGCATGGAAACGTACGTCCCTTGTTATATGCCTGTTCATTCCAAATTTCCCCACTGGATCTCTAAAGAACTTCGAAGTTCGCTTAAACTTAAAAACAGCGCCCACAAAAAGGCCAAGTGTTCTGGGCTTGACAAGTGGAAAGCGGAGTTTAGTCGGTATCGCTCACTTTGTAAAAGCCTCTACCGGCCTGACCACCAGCCCTATATAGAGTCGTTAGAGGCTGCTGCGTCTCAGAAACCGGCTGACTTCTGAAGGTATGTACGCGGCCGTTCTAAGGCATCTAAAGAGCACATTAGCCTGCTTAATTCCGATGGTGAACAGGCCTAGGATGTTGCCACCAGCTTTGCTCAGTACTTTCATTCTGTCTTTCAATTGCCAGATGGTAACGACGAACGCCTATCTAATTTTCATACACTTATGTTCGATAAAAAACTTGTCAGTGGTAGCCTTAAATCGATGAAACCATTATTTTCTTGTGGTGCAGCTGGAATTCCAGCAGCCCTCATGAAGGCTTACGGCAACATTTTTGTGCCTGTCTTAATTCTTCCATTTATAATAACTGTTTACTTTTCGGCAAAGTTCCACGTGCATAGAAGATCGCACAAATTTTTCCAATATTTACGTCTGGTGATAAGTCAGCCTTTCCTAACTATCGCCCGATGTCACTCCTTTGTGTCGCCTCAAAACTCTTTGACTCAGCTCTGCACAAAGCTCTTGCTGCCTACGTCAGGAACGTCCTTATACCAAATCAGCACGGCTTTTTCTCGGGTCTATCGACGGTTACAAATCTTGCAAGCTTTATGACACAGGGTTCGGCGGCAGTTTGTGAAAACGGTCAATTGGACGCTATTTATTTTGACGTCATTAAGGCTTTTGATGTGGTGAAACATCAATTATTAATTAACAAGCGCACTACGTCCGGTGTAGACGCAAGCCGTGCCTTATTGCCTGTTTTTTACCAACTATCTCCTTGACCGGTCCTTTTACGTAGATGTAAACTTCAAAAGGTCTCGTGTTTACACTGCAACAAGTGGTGTACCTCCGGGTTCCGTGCTGGGTCCCCTCTTGTTTTCTATCTTCATCAATGATGTGTAAACAGTGTTAACAAAATCTTCATTTCTTCTCTATGCTGATGATGTGAAACTATTTAGGCACATTACCGGTGTTCAGGACTGCTGTGCCTTGCAGAGGGTTGTATCGGAATTATCGGTCTGGTGCAGCCAAAGCTGTCTAATTTTAAACCCCGCTAAAACAAAGGTTGCCACCTACAGCCGGAAAACCCACCGTCTACTGTTTTCCTACAGTATTGAGGTAGCTCCTCCGAAGAGGGTTGAGGAGATTAGGGACCTCGGGGTTCTTTTCTGCAGTACCCTCTCTTTTTCGCCTCATATTAGGATCATCCCCCGGCGAGCGCTCCGAAGTCTTGGAAATGTGTGTCGGATCAAAAAGGAATTCTCGTCTCCAGATCCATGCCTAATGGTATACAATGCAATATGTATCCCTCAGTTAGAATATACTTCTGTTGCCTGGAACAGCATCTCTAAATTTAGGGGTGAAGAAATAGAATGTGTGCAGAAGAAGTTTTTATCCATATTTAAGCACCGCCGTCACAATCACAGTTCTCATCCTGATTCTGACTTACCCATACTTCCTTCCATCCATTCGTTGAACTGCAGACGTATGCGTGCAGATCTTATATTTCTTCACAAAATTGCTCATGGTGACCTTGCTTGCGCAGACCTGCTTAACTGTTCAGAGTTTAGTGTCCCACAAAGGCCCACCAGGTCGCATCGCCCGTTCTTGACCACTGCGTGCAACTCCAATCATTCTCCTGTGCGCAGAATACAGAATTGTTACAACCGCTTCTTTGAACGCCTTGACATCTTTCAAAGTTCATTTACAATTAACCGTACTGCGCTGTAAAATACAGTATGTTAAACATCAATGATATCTCTGTCGTACCCGCCGCGGTGGCTCAGTGGCTAAGGCGTTGCGCTGCTGAGCACGAGGTCGCGGGTTCGATTCCCGGCCGCGGCGGCTGCTTTTCTCATGGAGGCGAAAAGCAAGAACGCCCGTGTGTACGAGATTTCGGCGCACGTTAAAGATCCCCAGGTGGTCAAAATAAATCTGGAGCCCTCCATTACGGCGCGCCTCATCGCCTGCGCTGCGTCGGCGCGTTAAACCCTACAATCAATCAATCTCTGTCGTTCGTGTTTTTTTCATTGCTGGAATTTGGTTTCTCTGCGATTGTATTTTCCAAGCTCATAGTTGCCTATTTTTGAAACTGTTTACTGTGATTTGTTCATCCTTCCACTTTATTTCTGTCATTTTCACTACTTCAGTTTGTGTGTTTTGTCGCTTGTTTGTTTCTTGCGATATATTTCTTTATTTTGTTTTTATGTACCTATCTGTGTGCCAGCACTCAGGCCTCTGGCTGTTCCTGGGCACGTAAATGAACATGATTTATTTATTGATTGAATATTAATATTATAACATTTTATTCTATGTAGTATTTCGAATTTTTTATTGTTCTTCACTCACCCATCTTTTTACTAGCTTTTGATGTGACAGCCGCGAATGTATTTCAATTCGGCCTTTTTCCCGCCCTCTCAGTGCGCCAGCACGAAGGCTTCGGCTGTTCCTGAACACTTTAATAAAGGTTGATTGATTGATTGATTGATTGATTGATTGATTGATTGATTGATTGATTGATTGATTGATTGATTGATTGATTGATTGATTGATTGATTGATTGATTGAGTTCGCACGTACACTTGTACACTTACAAAAATGAAACCTATGATAACATGGAGACCCACATATATACGAACACTTATCTGAAAGATAACCTAGAGATAGCTAGCTCACAGAGCTCGGCTAAGCCAATCAACTGTAATCTGTAGCTTCCCTTCTTTACACTGAACCATAAAATCGCGTTGGGGTATATACTACATATACTACTACATCAGGATGATATACTACATCAGGGTGAGACGAACTGAACACTGACACGCATATTACGCCCACCTTACACTGTGTTCATTTACGAACGATAACTATTCTCCAACGAACGACACAAAATTTGCGCTTACCTCACGCTGTGTTCGATCTCGAACAATAACTACTTTTCTAACGCCGAAGAAAAGGTCTAACTAGGCGGTGTTAGGTCACGTACATGAACCATTTCTTCAATCGAAAAACACAAAAATTTACGCTTACTGTGTCGATGCGAGCTAGTTGGTACTTCATCATGGGAACAGGTTAAGCGCCAGGCACAACGGAAGGAAGTAAAACAGACAGGAAAGGGGCGCCCCTTTCCTGTCTGTTTTACTTCCTCCCGTTGTGCCTGGCGCTTAACCTGTTCCCATGATTACGCTTACTTCCCGGTGAGTTCGAGCACAAACAATACAGAGAGTTTTAGCAGTCCGTCTGTTCCGTTCGTTACGTTGTTACCGGGTTTACCGCGACCGGTCTGCGCCTGCGTGCGCGGAAGGGAGAGGAGGAAGGGCGAGCAGGCGCGGACATGGCGGAGGCAGGCCCGTGGAACTAATCCCCCTACCGTGACGAATGCTCAAGTGCCCAGACGGGTCCCAGTAAACAAGCTTGCTACATATGCGACGGAACGGACGGACTGCAAAAACTCTCTAATAACAACCTCTACAACGCCAAGCAAAAGTGTAACTACGCGGTGTTAAAGCACGACGATCGACACACTGCAAACCAAAAGAAACAGACACTTAACTTCCTCCGTATTACGAAAACTCGATAAGCACTTGACTGACAATACAGAATGAGTAAAGTACGCAGTTTATGCAAGCGCTCGCGGATTCGTCTGAACCCTAAGAAATATCCTAAGCCCTCGTCAAAACAAACATTTCCCGGTGCAGCCTGCGGAAACGTTGCTGCCACTTAGGCCGACCGGCTGTGCTCATCTTTTGCACCACACAGTGTACGGGGGAGCTCTTTGAAACTGAAGGGGGAAAACACGCACAACGCGTGCGGAGAGTACTGAAGTGACGGGAAGCTATAGAAGAATGGGACGCCCGACCATGACGAACGGGTCGACGGTGAACACACTCTCCCCGAAACGCCTTCCCTCTAGCTCTCCGAGAATTCCTGTGGAACCTAGTCAGCTTCTGCCCTTTCTCGCATATCGCCCCTCGGCCTTTGTCAAGGCTATGGAGCGGCCTATTTGTTTCCCTCAGATGCCTGTGTTTTGCCACTGCTACTCTGGCTACCTGGGCCTACAAACGCTTCTAAGCTGGCATAGCCAAGTGCCATGTGCTGGGCCGCTGTTCGCGCCGAACACTCTCCTTCGTACGGATCATGAGGATCCGCATCTTTCCCGCGTCTCTCTGCGGAAAACAACGGGCTTGGCAATAGCCCCGCTCGTTGACATAAGTCATTCCTAGCGTCTCCTATCTCTAGAGTCTGGCCGTTGCCCGTACCAATGGGCTGTGACCTAGGTTGCGTCGTCAGCGCCCCAAGATCTACGGATTCACTGGCCTTCGTATTCGGCCCACCCCTGTCTGAAGTCGCTGAGCCTTCCATGTTCTCGTGGACAGAGCTTCGGGTCAAACACGTGTTCTGTTTGACGACAAGCGTCACCTTCTCAGCGTTTGCAAACTGCTGAGAAGTTTCTGATGAGGGGACCAAAACTAGGCTTTCGTCGCGGTCCGTACACTTCATGTGCCTATTTACCGGTTTCCTGCCTTTGTTTCGCTCATTGCAATCTACCGACACAAGCGGCTCGCTTCCTGCGTGGCTACTTGTTCGGCTCACGCTCTGCGATCCGCCGATGCAGTCTACTCGCTACTTCTCTGCGCGCCTATCGACTTAGGTCGCGCTTCGCGATCTGCCGACGCAGTCGACTCGCTACTTATGTGCGGAGTTAGCTCGTGCTTCGCGATCTGCCGACGCAGTCGACTCGCTACTTGTTTGCGCGGCTACGGATTTAGCTCGTCCTTCGCGATCTGCCGACAGGTGGTACCTACGCCGCAGGAGAGCTGTTTTGACCTTGTCATACACCTCTGCATCCTGTTTACTCAGCCACGCGATCACATTGGCGACCCCACACTGCAGCAGTTCCAAAAGTTTTTGGGGCCAAACGTCGGAAGAGAACGGTGTCTTCTCGAAAGTGCACTCCAAAATCCACAAGAAAACCAGCGATGTCCTCGCCAACCTGGTACGGCAGCAGAAGGTCTTGGATTTCCAGGCTCGCGGACTCCCGCACGGATGGAGCAGAGTCTTCGGCGGACATCCGAAACTCCAACTCATTCATCTTGAGCTCATGCGCTCTCTCGGCAGCTTTTTCGCTGGCCTTAATTTCTGTCTGCTCTTTTCGCGCTTTGCTGCCCAGTTCAGCCTGCTCTTTTCGCCGCGCTTGGCTGTCATGTCGAGCCTGCTGCTGAATGCCTCGTAAGCTTCCTGGGCTTCCTCTAGAGTCACCTCATCGGACTCCGTGAGCTCGAGAATCTGTTTTTTTTTTCGCTTTGCGGGGCCAACCGAAAGACCCGACTCCTCACGAATTTCGAGGAGGTCCCGCACTCTGAACTTGTTCATCGTGATGCTGCACCCCGAATCGTTTACCCTCACCTACTCACTACAACGAAGTAGAAACCAGTGACAAAAGTCAAAACCCAGAACGCACGGCACTGCGCTAGCAAGGTCTGGCAATACGAGAGTTAGAACTTCAGGCACCTAGCCCACCAAGGTACTGACGCTGGCTGATCACGCCGAGCTGCCATCCACTCTTTCGAACTAGGATACTGTTGTCGAAGTGGACCATGGTTGGTGTCGTGCCGGGGCAGTCATGATGCCGAAGTTGAAGGAGAAGAAAACTTTATGTACAAGTATTTACATTTCGACATCAGAGAACAGGCGGTGCTCTCCTGCGCACGAGAGAATAAATAGGCGCGTTGGGTTTGTTCCCCTTCACCCTCGTCCTCGGCTGACGTCAGGACGCACCAATCACAAAATTCATGATGCTGATAGTAGCGCCCCCACGCACACACACACACACACACACACACACACACACACACACACACACGAGAGAGACAAGCTCCTCTCTTGCGCAGGTTAGCGTTAGGTTGCCCCTGCAATGGCAATCCGTCTGTGGTCGGAGCCCCCCTTTGTCCTGGTGGTGTTGCACCACCGCGAAGACGTCTTGCATTCGGCTGTCGTAACCTCGTCGAGTGGCTCGTTGAAGACGTCTCCAACGTCATCAAACACGCCACAAAAAGGGCATGACAATGATGCGCAGGCACGCTGCCGAAGCTTGCATTGCGGTGCGCCAAGCAATGCCAAGCAATGCTCCGCATCAGCCCCGCGACTGACCGGTTGGCGCTTGAGGGCCCCGAGGTCGTTGAAAGGGTTATTGTCCAGCAGCGGCATTGTTCGCCATTGTGGACACGCCGGTTCGTCAAACATTGATTAGGGACGACCGACGGAAGGTTTTTGGGGGTTCACCTGAGCGCAGAAGACGGGTTGCATAACATCATCGCAACACCCCTTAACATATCAAATTTTCCTAATTCAGGCTATTTGACTGGAGTATAAGTCGTCCCGCAGGTGATGCGACTAAGCAGCAGGGCTTGTTTGAGGTTGCAAGATTAATCCTGTCTGAGAACTGCGTCTTAGACATTGAGTGACACAAATAAGCTTTAGTGTGTTGGAGGCTAAGGGCAGAACTCGGGCCATCATAATGCAAAGGAGCACCAAGATTACACAGAGCAGAAACTTGGGGGATATGAGTGTCTTGAATCACCTGAGTGGAATTCGATGGGGTTTCGGCAGGCCTATCTCGCGTGCGTAAGCAAAACATCAGTAGTGTAGACTTGTTGGATTGGCAGCGTAGCCCTTTTGGTATGACATATGTGTTGATAGCATCTATAGCTTGCTGTAGTGTGTCGTTTTGGCTCCAACTGACCTTGAATTGTCCACAGTATGATGTTGTTGGCATAATAATAATAATCTTTATTTCAAAGTACTGAATACATATTCGGGTCAGCCCAAGCCAAAAAAGGCTTGTGGGGCCGTGTCAGGCAGTTGCTGCCCATTACGGACACCGCAATACAAATATTGTCGTCTTAAAAAAGGAACAGAAAATAAAGAAGAAAAAAAGTAAAAAGCAGGTACAAAAAGAAAAAAAGAGTCTGGGAATAAAACAACCACCAGAAAATACATTCAACAGCTTCCACCATTGAACATTCAACCACGTAACACGTAATTTATCTTTCTCAGGCGGGAAATTCCCAAAAAGGGTGCAGTTAGCGAAAGTTTCCGTAATTTATAAGAGTGGTGATATCCATGACATGTCTTACTATAGACCTATATCAGTATTGCCAATATTTTCTAAATTAATCGAAAAGTTGATTCATAAAAGAATGTCAGCTTTTATAAAAAAAACATACGATCATTACCCCTTTCCAATTCGGGTTTATGAAAAATCTATCTACTGAAACAGCATTATTATTACAGAAGGAGATAATACTAGAATCTTTCGAGAAAGGAACTTATACTTTGGTAGTATTCATTGATTACTCCAAAGCATTCGATCGAATGAATCACAAAACTCTTTTCTTAAAACTTGACAATTATGGTTTTCGAGGTACGTTTCTTTCCCTTATAAAGAGTTATTTGTGTGAACGGAAACAGCAAGTAATCATAAACAGCTATAGATGATTGATTGATTGTGGGGTTTAACGCGCCGACGCAACGCAGGCGATGAGGCGCGCCGTAGTGGAGGGCTCCGGATTAATTTTGACCACCTGGGGATCGTTAACGTGCGCCGAAATCTCGTACACACGGGCGTTTTTGCTTTTCGCCTCCATCAGAAAAGCGGCCGCCGCGGCCGGGAATCGAACCCGCGACCTCGTGCTCAGCAGCGCAACGCCTTAGCCACTGAGCCACCGCGGCGGGTAAACAGGTATAGATCAACTTTTAAGACTTTGCTAGGTGGTTTACCACAAGGGAGCATCCTCGGGCCACTGCTATTTAATTTATACATAAATGATATCGTAAACATTGACAAAGGCTGTAAAATAATTGTATATGCTGACGATACCAGTCTATATTTCCAAGAACCAACATTACATGAACTTGAAATAAAGGCGAACACCACTCTAAGGCATTTAAATACCTGGAGTATAACTAATTCCTTAAGCATAAACGCTTCTAAAACGAAAGCAGTGTTATTTCGACCCAGAAACAAAACAATTGACTTGGAGCTTCGTGCAACAATTGGGGCATGTAATGTGGAGCTGGTTAAAACGGTAAAAAATCTTGGGGTTGTCTTTCACGAACACATGTTCTGGAATGCTCATGTTGACGCCATGTATTCAAAACTCTCTCGTAGTGTTGGCGTGTTGTGCCGCTTACGTTTCTTGATACCCTAAAATATAAAAATACTGCTATATAATTCTCTTTTGTGCTCAACATTACGGTATTGTTTTCTTGTATGGGCCACCACAACCGTTACAAATCTGGATAAGATCCATAGACTTCAAGAAAAAGGCAACTAGGGCAATTGAAAATGTAGCATATGATGAGCACACAGGCCCCATTTTCCAGAAACTAAACATGATTCATATACATGACTTGTACAATTTAGTATTGCTCAGGCGATACAAACTATATATCAAAAACAACGACCTATACTTAACGCAGCTCGCTGGATTAACAAACCGTCCGCGTGTCTACGATACTCGCTGCACGCACACATGGAGTATTCCCTACACACGCACCAACTACGGTCGACAAATGCTTAAATATACCCTACCGAGCACATTGAATTCCTTTCGGGCTTGAAAAACCTCCTATTTATTGTATAGTCATGTCTATTGTGATGATGATTACTGTTATTGCTAGAGACATTGAGAAATTTTGTTCGACTTTGCGTTACCCTGTCACTGGCTGTTTTATTGGAATGTACCTATGCCTTTTTGGTTTGATTTAATAGATTTTATAGGTCTAAGCATGCCAGTAAATTGCTTTTAAATTGCTTTTAATTGTTTTTTATCGCGAACTCATTATGTTTTTAGTTCAATGTATGTAATATGACTAAGTGTGCCAGAAAATTGTTTTTTCTCCGAACGTACTTGCGCTTGTTTCCGTTGAGTACAATTATGGGTAATTGTACCATAAAACTGCTGTTGTAAAAAAAGTTCCCTTTTATCTTCTTTGCATTACTCTGCCAAATTGTATGTCTACTGTACATGAATGTCCATTGCAACCGCTGTTTGAACTGTATAAGGGACACAGGCCCCGTCAAGCCCAAGTTGGCTTTTTGCCTGTGCCCTTAGTATATCAGCATATCCAATGTTGTAATAAACACTGACTCTGACTCTGACTAATGAAGGTCTGAGACTTCGCGAAGTCTTATAGGTGAGTGGAGTAATTACCATTGCAGTGGAGAGGTGATATAACGGAGCCTCCAGAACATTTTCTTCGCCTTTTTTGGCTTTAACAGCTCGTGTTGAGTGAACATCCGGTACAAAAGCCGAAAATGGCATGGGGATATTATCCGCTTGTTCAATGTGAATGGTGATTTGTGTATGTACCAAGTTGTAATGAGGTGTCGCTGGGGAGGCCAATCCACCGATTTCCACTCCACAGGTGTAGTTGACAAAAAAGACGCAAGGTACGAGGAAGAGGAAGAAGGCGAAGCTGTTTGTTCTCGGCGGCAAGAAGACGGCCACCCTCGTGGTGTAGCCCCGAGGACCGTCGCCGGCTCTCTCGTCTGAGCCACTGCCAGGGCTCCCGACGAGACGACCAGAAGTGGTTGCGGCCGTTGGAGTGATCGTGGTTCCGGTGGCGTGCGCGGGCAGCAAGGCCTCGCTGCGGACCAGGCCTCAGCTCCTCACGCCCGCCGCTAGCCATCGGCCACCGTTCCTTGCCAGCGAGGCACCAGTTCGATGCCGGCAGCAACCTGCTCCGTCGTCCGACCGTACTCATCCTCCACTACCGAAAAGTCGCTCTCCGATTTATCACTGCACGACGGTCTCGCCTCTACGAATGTCGCAAGTGTATGAATAGTGCTTTCTAACTGTGTTCACTCTCGTTCTCCCCTGAGTGTGTTTCCGCGTCGACTCCGTGCGTGCGCTTGTGTCCATTCCGCTGTGTACATCTTACGTTCATATATTTGTGTGTGTGAGGTTGCGAGAACATAGTCCAGGCTCGTGACTTTCTACGCGGTCCGGCCCAACATTCATTACACAAGTGTTCAAATATTTTGCAACAAAAGAGGTACAGGCGTAGTCCTTAGAGGTTTGTGGATCTTTGGTAAGAGGGTGATCTGCTCGTCCACTGTGCAGGCAATTCAAAGACTACTTGTGCAGGTTGTTGAGGTAGATAACAAAAATGTCTTTCTTTGTAATGAATTCCTTGCTCTGTCTTATTTTTTTACACTTTCATCACTTCATGCTCTTAATCAATTACCTTTTTTGGCCCCGATCCTCCCTCGAAATGAAATCCTAAATACGTGACTGGTGGGCGGATGTTGCCGCACCAAGAAATGTCTTTTTTTGCACCCCCACGCTCACGTGTCTTTCCCTTTGTTGTTTGTTGTCTATAAACTTGTTGTCCCTGTTTCGCAAACATTTGTGGGTGCATTTGTAGAATTCCAGTCTTTAAAAGCCGTCATCAGTGGTACAACTGACAGCTGGGCATTTGGGCACGTGTGGACATTAAATTTGGGATTTGTAGATTATCTCTTGCTGAATTTATTTCGAGTGTTCTATTATCCTTCTCTGCCACTGAAGTTTTCTGAAATATGCCCAATTAGATATTAGCTCATGATATTTTGCAGCACTAAATTCACTTCTAGTAAATTTTATGGCTAGTATAGAAAATTTAGAACTCATATAGGTCTGGAGGAGGAGAAAACAACTTTATTTGGTCGAAAGGGGAGGCCTATTCAGGCCTGTGGAGTTCTAGACAACAGCCTAGATGGCTTGGCTCCTGGCGATGTCTTTGGCCCTTTGGTTGGCCCACTGTTGGATTTCAGACTTTTCGCTGTGCGGTTCGGTGTCCCATTGCTCCTTACTAGTGGTAACAAATGTTCCTTTCGAATTTTCGAACCCATGTCTCTGTATACTCGGGCGTTCCCATAGCATGCGAGCCAAGATCGCATGCTTAAAGCAGTGTTTACATCCAGCGTTGTGCATTTCCAAATGGAAGAGCCAGTAGAGGGTTGGGTTAGGATAAGTGATCATCTGGAGACGTCTAAACGCCACATCTTGCTTCTTGGTGAGCGAGGGGTCAGCAGCCGGGTGACTTCGTATTTCCCCTTTGTATTGAACAAGCACGTCTCGGCAAGTACAGACGCGATCTTTGGAGTCGACTGTGGAATGTGCGCTAGGGCTCTCGGTGGGTGAGATCTCGGGCAGCCTCGTTGGCCCGTTCGTTGCCTTGTGGGGGGGTCCACACCACATGTGTGGGGGTCCACATCAAGGTGATTCTGGTGTTTTGGTTAGTCTCCTGGCGGGTAAATACCCTGCGCCTTGCGCTGGAAATTCTTCCTTTTGCTGATCGCTTGATGGGAATCGCTAATTATTTTCCGCACTTGGGTAGCTGCTGTATGGGGCTAGGGCAAAGGCCAGTTCTTCGTCCTCCTTCGGGTGTTTGGTTTGAGCGGAGCAAGGATAAAGAACTTTGCTCGAGAAGTAGGTGGCGGCTGAAACCATAGCTCCACGTGGCTGTGTCAATGCAAACAACGTGCTGATTTCCCAAGTTCCTGGACTGACAGCTCTCTCCGCAGGGGTGGAGATCTTGTCGCCGACGGTCTTCTCATATAAAATGCGCAGGCTGTCTAATAGCTGTTTACCGGCGGCCATCTCGGTGAGGGGCTTTAGGTGCGCACTGCTTGCGCCTTGATTAGTTCTTCAAAAGTGTTGCGCGCACCCAACGCGTCGTATTTTTTGTTTGGAGCGTACATAGGTATTCGTAGGGCTTGGTCGTGCTCGTTTCTCGACGAGGCAGCTTGGTTTGGAGTCATTTCAAAATATTTACAGAATTGTGGAGTTGTTAGTGGTTCGTGTGGGGGAGAGGCTGGAAGATGGGTACGTGTTGTTAGTAAGGGGGGGGGGGGGGGGCGATGGGCGGGTATGGTGATTTACCCGCCCCAGTTGACTGAATGCTTCCCTCCAGTTCGCAAACTGGGGTCACCTAAAATGGCAGACAAAAAATTTTGCAGTGATGATGTGTCCAAACTTTATGAAATGAATAAACCATCAACCTCTTTCCAACGTATAAACGCACAGTCTGCTCGTAAGAAGGAAGAAAACCTCGGTAATTTTATTTCCCGATTTTGATTTTCCTTTGACCTAATAATGCTCACCGAAACATTGTATCAAAACGACGATGAAGTTTGAAAACAACCTGGTTACACAACGCATTACCTCAACCGCCCCGCTAAAAAAGGAGGCGGGATTCTGCTAATGACTAGATACGATGCAAAATGTTACTTAGTTGAGCAATTCTCCCCATACCCAGCTTTCTCGCTCAAAATTACAACCTCTCGGGAACCTAGAAAAACCACTTTAGGAAAATGATATTTGACACAAAGCTAGAAGTCACCGTGAAGATTAAAACGCTAAAGGAAGATTTCAAGTTTCTGAATATGTTTTTTGTGTAATCGCTGTCAAATCCAACTCCACATGCATTTCTATGGGATAGTTCCCATGGCTCAGGAAGCCAGTCGCGCAACGTGCGCGACTTGAAACTGTGCACAAAGCAAGTATTCACCCCAAATATTAGCTGTGCAAAAGAAGTTTTCATTTCGCTAAAAAATTGCAGAGTAATCACTGTTGAAAGGACTGCCATGAGTGGGAAAGCTGCACCTGAAAATAATGATGACTTCGAAGTTATATGCACACAATACGTCTTCTCTGCTTTATATCGTCCACCTTGCGGCAGTATTCCTAAATTCCTAGGTTTCTTGAATAACTTCCTGGGATGGGCAAATGATAATTCCTTCACACTTGTGTTGGGTGGTGACGTAAACATTAAAATGCTAAACAAAACTTCACCACATTGCGAGCTTACGACTTTACTGCATTCAAATTCCTGCATTAACGCTGTTACTTCCCCAACTCGTATAACTGAAACATCGGCAACCTTAATTGATGTGTTCATTACCAATATGGACGCCGAAATGCTTCAGTCCGGCGTTATAGGAGCTGAAGTGAGTGATCACTTACACATTTTTTTAATGTTGGATGGCTCATTAAAAACAACTCCAACTCCCCCCCCTTCCCCCCCCCGGAATTAGTTGTCAAGATATAAACCCAATCTCATTAGAACTTTTCCGCACCGACGCTGCCTATGACGCCTTCATGTCAATTTTCCTTAGAATATACAAAAAAAATATCGAGATCAAAACATTGTGCCCCAAGAAAAGACGAAAAGCATGGATTAAAATTTAAAAAAAAACTCATTAAAATTGATTAAACAAACAGACAATCTACAGCGACGATTCCTACAAACTAGAGACTCAAGCGACCTGCGGGAATTTAAAAAATTTCGCAACAATGTTACAGCTTTGAGACAAGCTAAACGCAGGTATATCAGTAATTTATGTAGTGCGGAAAATATGCAACGGAGCGATATTTTGTTGAAAAGAATTAACAGCCTTCTCGGGCGAGAACGGGAGCAAATTCAAATCAAAGAACTTGCACTAAATGGAACGCCAACGTCTGGGACAGCACTGGCAAAGGCATTAAATAACTTTTTTGTTTCCCTTGATAACAGCACATACAATTTGCAATACGGGAAATATATGCCATCCCCAAAGAGTAACAGCGCATTTTTATTACCAACACACTGTGCCGAAATCACCCATACCTATCTTTCTTTTAAAAATAGTGAAGCACGGGACGCTGACGACATACAGATTGGCCCGGTAAAGCGCCGCCCTAGAGCACGTTTATAACCTTGACTTTTCACATGGTATCTTTCCCGCGCGCATGCAACTAGCAAAGGTGGCTGTTCTGTTCAAGGGGGGAGGAAAAACAACTCATCCAATTATAGACCAATATCAGTTCTACCAATTTCTTCAAAAGGATTAGAGGTAGTAATAAAGGAAGAATGACCTCGTTCTGTGAAAAGCACAGCATAATAACACCTCCACAGTTGGGTTTTTGCAAAGGTTGAATCGGCACTGCTCACCCAAAAGGAAATAATTTTGCGTTCCATAGAAGGAAAATTCTTAACATTGGGCATTTTTATTGATTTTTCGAAGGCGTTCGACCGCATAAACCACTTAACACTGTGAAATAAGCTGGAACACTATGGATTTAGAGGCGTATGCTTAAACATATTAAAAAGTTACCTTTCGTTTCGGCGCCAGAAGGTCGTTATCGATAATGCAGTTTCCGAAATCAAACAAATCATGTCGGGTGTACCGCAAGGCAGCATTCTTGGGCCGTTATTATTTAGTATCTATATGAATGACGTAGTAAATGTTGACAGCTCTACAAAGTTTGTTATCTACGCCGACGACACTACTTTGTTTTTTATTTCTCGTAATGCTACAGAACTACTAACTAAAGCCAACAGTGTTCTTGCGACCCTTAACGAGTGGAGCATGCTTAATTCCTTGACTATCAACAGCACAAAGACAAAAGCAGTTATGTTTAGGGCCAAAAATCAGAACTACAGTATGGATGGGCACCTGCTTATTGGTGCATCGAAAGTACAGGTTGTTGCTTCTGTAAAAAGCCTGGGAATTATATTTGAAGAGCACCTTAATTGGACAAAACATACTGACTTACTTTCAAGCAGGGTTGCACGCGTTGCCGGAATTCTTGTCAGGTTGCGATTCGTCTTGCCCACCACCATTAAACTACTCATTTACAAGTCTTCATTTCTTTCACACCTTAGCTACTGCTTCGTAATATGGGGGAACACCACTATTGCTAACATTACAAGGCTTGAACGAATACAGAAGAAAGCGGTGCGTGCGATTTCAAATGTTGCGCATGACGCACATACCGCACCTCTTTTTAAATCTCTGGGCGTCCGCGAAATTCATCATCGGTACAACGACACTTTGCTTAAACGATATCATATGGGAATGAAACAAAATAACAATTTCATTGCTTCGCTATCTAAGTTTACTCTGAATTGCCCCAGCTAGCCAACACGCCATTCTGAAAACTGGCACATTCCTTTTCCCCGAACAAACTACGGAAAACAATCGCCTCAGTACTCATTGCCATCATTACTAAACAGGCTATCGTGTGACTGAACTTCTTTGTTGTCAGTGTTTATTTCTACAAAACTGTTTTAAATGTATATTCTGCGATTGTTTTGAGTGCCTCATTTATTTATTTTGTGTGTTACACAAAGAGTATTTTCCTTGTATGACTGTGATTGTGTGACTGTGACCTTCATTTATTGTCAGCGTCTATTTATTCTACAAAACTGTTTTAAATGCATATTTCAGGATTGTTTTGAGTGCCTCATTTATTTAGTTTGGAATACAAAGTGTCTTTTTCTTGCGTGACTGTGATTGTGTGACTGCGACTGTCATTCATTGTTACGGACGAAAACCAGATCATGTCGGATGTTGCTGCTAAACGCTTTGTACATTTTTTTATTTTTATTTTTGTAGCTTAGAAAAATGTTTTCTGGATGATGTACTCTCAAATTAGGGGCCACAGACCTTACCCAGCCTGTCTGAATGGCTTTCTCTCTGTGCTCCTGGCATTTGTACCCATGAATGTCAAATAAAATAAAGATTGATTGCTTACATACCTTGTGTCACAGGAGTTAGTAAAAACCGACGACGACAGGGTATACGCCTATACAGCGAAGGCGTGGAGGCGTATACCCTGTTTTTTTTTTTTTTTTTTTTGGAGGTGGGGGACTTGGATTGCTGCTTGGACGACGTCAGCGCCTGGTTATGAGGTCCGCTATCATGTCGCTGGATATATGCGGGAAGTTTTCTAAACAGTTCGTCCACATCACATGTTCAACCACTGGAAAGCGCCTCTCTGTCGCCATCACAATATCTCAGCACACTAAAGCTCGTTTGAACGAATCGTACGGCCGTATCAGCGAAAAAGTCCTCGACCGCTCGCCTAAGAAGATAAAATGGCCGTGGAGCCGAAGAGCACAGTGTTGCCAGAACACTAAGCAATTTCGCATATGGCCTATTAGCCCCAATAGGAGCCAATAGGCCGCGGTAATCAAAGGGCGCTGTGGTGCTCTCGCGCTGTTGCTGATCGACCTACGCTGATTGATGCTTGGTGTCAGATGTTCGGTATTATTAGTGTAGCGTCGCCGTCATCATCGTCTTCATCAGCGCGATCATCACCATCCTCAACCAGCTCCCGCTCGGATGTCTTGGGTACTGGGGCTCCAACAGCGCGCTTTTGCCACTGGTCCACAGCCCTCGACACTTACATAAATGTGCGCTCAACCACTCTACGTCGTCGGCCTCCTACAATAGCAATACAATAGCAATGATTATTAGGGTGCAGTATAGTGTATTCAAGTGGATTCAGGGGAATAAAACTGGACTAGGATCTGATTTTGGTGCATAAAGTGGATTACAATTGATTAAGGTCGGTTATGATGGCTGATGGTAAACTAAGGTAGATTGAGAGAGATTAAGGTGAATAGGGCGGAACCAGGAATTAAGGTGGTTAAGGTGGGAATAGAGATTGGTTGATGTGGATTGCAATTGATAGATAAGTTGGATGAAGGTTGAATAAGGTATGCTGGACCTCGGTGGATTATGAAATATTGAGGTGAATTAATATGAGGTCATGTAGATTCGGGTCAACTATTGCGTAGGGTAACGTAGATTAGAATGATTTAGGATGAATAAAGAGCGTTAAAATTAATTACGCCCGGTAAAATCGCGTGGCCACTCTGACGACCGGCGTGGAGATATCTCTGAAAAGTGCTCGTCCCTATATTACGCCAGGTTTTTGTGCTCAAATCGCGTCCGCTGGCTGTAATGCCGGCTGTTTCGGTTGCTATTTTAGCGGTAGCCAGCCTTCAATAGATGTACAAATGGTTGTGTTGCTGGCTGCATGAAAGAATCGAGCTTTATCCCCAACTTTGTTCCAAATGCTCTTGCTTTAAACCTTCTGCGGAAAACCCCATTAGAGCTCGGGAAGGCCAAACTGGTGGTTCGACTGATACCGTGAAACCTCCAGAGCCACATATGCATGCGATACCTGATACCCTTTGCCTTGAACTGCGATATGATGAGCTGCCACCACCACATGAACTGCCGCCAACACAAGTGTTTTACTGCTTCCCCCTTCTCAATAATCACTGCCCCATGAGAAACAAAGTTATCCTTTTTAATAAGCCAAATCTAAGCGATTACGACATCCTTCGGGCAAAACGTGACCGCAAGGTCGGGCCTACGGCCGAAAGAAACTTTTTAGGTGTCGTTCCCTCACCCAATCCCTGCAGCTTTCAGATACCTCGGTCTGCATAAAACCGTTGACCGCAAGTCTAACACATTCTTGAATGTTTTTTGACTCGTGAGATGTCCACACAATGCAGCAGCGAGTGATGTGGAGTCCTTCGAAAGCGCAGTTTGCCGACCGGTGAGTCAGCCTCTAAGCAGTCAACATGTTTCGGCGTTGGGCATTGTAGGCCAAACGCTCTGTCGCAGCGGGCAGGCCACTCGACACCGGCAGCAGTTGGGTCGGCTGCCCGGTGAACAGCGAGGGCACCCGTCAGGGCGCTGGCAGCAGCTCGCGGGGTCGGGTACTGCGGCGGGGCGGGGCCTTGCCGGCGGGAGTAGGCCACGCGCGACAGGGAGCGTGCCGTCGCCGACACAGCCGCCGGAAGCCCCGTCCGTGGCGCTCAGTCAGTCGCCGGAGCCGGTTCCGGCCACTTTCGATTTCGCCCGCCGCCGTGTTGTCGGTCTCGGTGAGCGCTCCTGAGCGTGTGTTGTGTGCGCGCGCGCCTGTGCTCCCCCCTCCGGAAGGAACATGCGGCTCCCCATCGGGCCGGCCGGAACCCCGGTCTGAGGTCTCGCGTCCCTTTTCTTCGCCCGTCAGCTGGGCAGTTCGCGCGGTCGCAAGTGTGTGCCGGTGCGCGCTGTGCCCGTCCACTGGTCCGGCGCCATGCTCAAGGGATGGTTCGACGCCTTCCGCTCCGAGGGCGGGCCAACGCTCTACGCGCACGCCAACAGGACCGCGGTCACCGAGGATGTGCGGAATATCCTCATCTACGTCTGCTTCTCCACGCTCTTCATTGCCTTCGTCATCGTCTTCCCAGGAATACGCAAAGAGGTCAGTGTCCGCCGCAGGTGGCGCACATTTCTTCCATAGCGCTCGTCATTCGCCTCGCAAGCCGTCCGAGAGCAAATCTGGGGCTTTCCTCACGCCGTTCCAGTAACTATTGGGAGCGAGTGCGAAATATGGGTGTCGCTCGTAAAGACGCAAGAAAATTAACCCTACGCAAGGTACCCAGCGCACTGCCAGGTAGCGAGACTACGTTTAGATGCTCTTGTTATGCCCAAAGGATCAGATTATCGAAATGGCCCTTGTACCGTTCCTAACGTTCAAAGCAACACTTTGTCCTGATGGGATACTTCTTTACGTATTGTGCAACATTCCGTTAATGGGCTAGCTTGCCTGTGTCACGAACAGCCCAGGGAAGGAAGAAGGCCATGGAAAATGTACAGCAACGCTATGGAAGCAGTAAGTTATAATGTTGTTCAGTCTGACAATGATACCGCATCGCAATAACAATCAGATAAGTATTTCGGGAAAGTTATTATTCCAACCTCACTTTTATAGAAATATGCTTGAATTCGTTGTGACCAACGTGAAGGTTTTTATTCTTACAGACCAAACCAGTTGATGCATCATACTCACATACGAACACACACTCACGTACATGCATAAACAGATATATATATATATATATATATATATATATATATATATATATATATATATATATATATATATATATATATATATATATATATATATATAATAAGCATGCTGGCGATGGGGCCGAAGGCGTGGTGAACACAAAGTAAGAGACCTCGGTAACAGCAACAGCGGAGGGTTCAATTCGATGTTTCGAACGGTCCCCGTCCGAAACATATATATATATATATATATATATATATATATATATATATATATATATATATATAATGTGTGTATGTGCGAATAGACGAATGGGTACCAAACAACCTTCCTGACGTTTCGGCTTTGGACAAGCCTTCCTCAGAATAAAACCCAAGCGCACCAGCACAAGCTTATCAGGCGCCAAGGGCCAATGACTGCAAAAAGGATAAGAGGATAACATGTGCTGCGTCGTACGTAACAACAGCTGATAAATCTTTAAGAATGATGTGCGATGCAATATAAAAATAAAACAGGTTTTCATAGTGACATGTCACTCATGGCTGTAGCAAGCTAAAAAAAGGATTGTGAAGACAGGGTGCAGTACAACAAAACCAGCATGCAATTACAGTGCAGAGTAAATAGAGAGCAACTACAACATACGACCAATGTGTCACTATTAAACAATGTAAGATGGGGCCCGAGAAACTGATAGTGGAGTTTAAACATTAAAAATGTACAAGTGAAACTGCGGGTACGCGCGCATTCTCCTACACGAATGCCCATACACGAAGATGTATAATCAAGATATGAAGGTTCACACACACGACTATGAGTGTGCCAAAAAGGTGAGTGCGCCGATGTTTTCGTTTAAGCCTGATGTCATGGATTTTAATTTGTGAATAAGGCAAGAATTTCTGACTTCTCTATCATGGTGTGAACGTAAACCTGATTCAAGGATTGTCAATTTAATTTTATCAAATGAAGGGCCAGCTACGTTTATATGTTTGGATAAAGCCAGATTGGGAAGGGTAGTAATGTGTGACCTATGTTTGTTGAAGCGTAGTCTGAGAGCGTGGGCGGTCTGGCCAATATACTGAAGTCGGTATTGCGTGCACTGTAGCAGATAAATAGCATTTTCTGTGTCACAAGTGAAATGTCCTTTGATATTAAGCTTAAAAGTGGAAGCTGTACTAGTGGCTGTGGTGGTCGTCGTCATGTGGGGGCAAATTTGGCATCGTGCTTTTTGGCAGGGCTGACAGGCGATGTTAGATGGGCGATTGGCTTTAGATGAAGTGAAATCTGTTCGTGGTACGCCGATAGACTACGAGGGGCGGATGTGGAAAAACGCGTTGAAGTTTCTGGCTTTGCATGATAATATTATGGTTCATTTTAATAATCGAAGTAACTTTTGGAGCTGACGCCGAATAACGTAGAACCAGATTAGTAGTTGTTTGGGCAAGGGGCGGCCTGGTTGGGAGTAATAGGTCTTTCCGATCAAGTTTGCTAGTGCGTTTTACGGCGTCATCAATAAGCTTTGCCGTGTACTTCTGCTTTGTAAGGGAGTCACGGAGTACTGCACAGTTTTTGTTGAAGTCGGCCTCTTGCGAGCATAATCTTTTAAAGCAACTGCCTCACTTTAAGGTATGCTGAACTTGTTATGCTTTACGTGGCTGCTTTCAAAGTGTAAACACTGATGGCAATCTGTGGGCTTTCTGTAAAGCTTTGTAGTTAACTTTCCGTCATGCAATGACACGAATACATCAAGAAACTTGATTGTTTCAGCCGAATACATGTGGAAGAAAGAAATGAGTGGGTGGCAGTTGAAATCTGTGATGAATGAAAGAAGTTCTTGTTCGCCCTGTCGCCAAATCAGAAAACTATCGTCGATGAAGCGTTTGTAATAGAAAGGCTTAAGAGCACGTTTGTCCGGAAATGCGCTTTCCAGAGAGCACATAAAAATGTTAGCGTAGCTTGGTCCCACCCTGGTGCCTATTGACGTTCCTTTGATCTGAATGTAGCGCATATAATCAAATTCGAAGTTATTAAGATCTAGAATTGGTTTGAAGAACGTCGCCAGTGTTTCACTGTCGATGGGACTAGATTCGTGAAAGGCGTCGTACGTATCGGACGCCATCGCAGTGAGGGATATTGGTGTACACAGAAGCGACTTCCAAAGTGACGAGTAGTGATCCGGGCGGGACGCCAAGTTCAATAATATCACTCAAGAAATTTCCTGTGTTTTTTACAAACGAAGCTAACTTAGTTGGTATTTTGTTGATGGGCGAGTCCACATAAAAAGAGTTTTTCCGTGACCGTGCCGATGCCGGATACGATAGGACGACCTGGATTATTCTTCTTATGGGTTTTTGGCAATAAATAAAACCTACCGGCGACAGGACTAAGAGGGACATGTGATTTTACTGCATGACCTGCTATTTTGTTTCCTTCTGCCAAGGTTTGAAGGGTTTCCTTAATTAGAGTTTTAAACCGCTCTGTGGGATCATCATCGACACGCTTATAAAAAGAGCTGTCGGTCAATTGTCAGAGGGCTTCATTAACATAACCACTATTGCGCCTCCCTTATCGGCCTGCTAATTAACGATTTCACGTGGTGTCGCAAGACTTTTAAGAGCATTGGTTTCCTATGCGGAAGGGTTCTTCCGGTATGGGACCTGCTTTTTATAGATATCCAGTTACATTGTATATAGTATTTTACTTCATCGTCATCACCTGTGATCACCTGTAATCTGAATTTCCTTATTAGTGAAAGTATGTATCCAGGCTCTTCATTACAGTAAAAGAGGTGCGTTTTTGTGTATTGAAAAATCGGTATTGAAAAACGTTTAGGTGGCGGTATTACCAGACATCCCATTCGCGCTAGTGCACCAGCGATACGCTTTAGGGCAAAGACACTGCTTTCCGTTATTGCACGATGAAACAAAAAATTTTGTTTCTTTCCTTTTTGCTATTTCTTAATACTATGCACTTCGTGTAGATGCTATGGGTTTTGGTTTTTGTGCTGTTTTGGTTTTTATGCTGTTCAATTTTCCAACCGGCGTGTGCCGAGATATCCTTCTCCTGGCTGACCAGCACGCGTCGCCCGCCATTGGTGCGTGGTTGAGTGCAAAAGAGCGTAAGAACAGCGGTGGCTGTAGCAACTACGGAGCGGCGAAGTATTTTGTCAAAGCGGCGGAATTAACTGCTCCTGTGAGTTGTGACAAATAGGACCAAAGAACCGACCTGCACAGTATGCTCGCGCTGGTAGTTTCTTTTAACCGAAGAACTGTGTAAGCTCTTGGTTGCGCCGCTCATAAGCAGAACAAATAGCAAGAAAATGCCGGGCGCACGTGATCATGCCTCTCGTAAGAGCGCCCGGCGTCATCCAAATCGACCTTTAAGAACACTCTGCCCAGCGCTCGCTCGTGGCGTAATCTATCGCGTGCTCTTCTCTTCGCCAGTTCACTTGAGTTCGCGCCTAAAGTGGGCAGCACACAGCGGCTTACCCAGTAGACGCGGAGTTCGCTAAACCAGTTGCCGCCGGCTTTAACTTGTGCCAAACTCAGAGCCACCACGGCGGCGGCTGCACAACTCTACGACTCTGTGCCACGCATAGGGGATGGGGCTACCATAGAAGATCCGGGGGCCCAAAGAAGAAACGGCCTCTAAGGAAGCGCGCTGCGCTGCCACCCGAGAATGCAATCGGCGACGACGACCCGAGGCTCACCAGTGAGCGTTTGAGCAAACAGCGTCGCCGACCAAACTACCCCGGCTACCGAGTCATGGGAAACTTGCTGAAATCAAAGATCAAAGAGATTTGGTCTTCTGATGACGAACGCCGTTAAATGCACAGGTTACACGAATCTCAGTGACTTATATGGCGCTTGTCGAGTTTACATTACTGAGACGAGCACAGCTGTTGTGACATCAGGCTTGCAGTGTTGGACCAGATGGTTTAGATTTTTTTTTCTTTTCTGTCACATCCGAGTGGAAGTTCAACCATGCATCAAGCCGTTCTACATGGGGCGAATTTCGCCTGCGAATTCGGTGCTGCGACGCACACGTGCGGCAAAACTTTATTTTCCTATTTTCAGGACTGCGACAAATCACCAAACGCCAAGCAGCGTTCACAGGAGTTCGGCCGTTCTGAACATTTGGAAATGGGCCACAGCAACAAGGTTACAATATTTTTCCGCGCGAGCTGTGCCGCAGCCGCGAATTTTCAGGCGAAATCGCACCACGTAGAATGGGTTTCACACCAATACTTTGGGCATGTTTTCTCTCTGTGAAAAACGTGGCGGGCATGAATGATTTCCGAGCTCTCTTCTTAATAGTGCGAGACCCTTGAATGTATATCATGTTTCCGAAATCGCTCAATAACATGTATACGACGGAAGATGCGGTGTCCCATGTTGTTCCCCGAAGGCAACCACAACTCTTGACCGTTCTCACTCTCTTGATGACATGCCACGACCGCAGGCTGAGTGAAAATATCCAGCTGAGATTTTCGCGTCGGTTGGGGTGGAAAGCGCAAAATCAGGCCGACTGCACTATTCCGAGGCATGGACTGAGATGCGCCTCTAAAAGAAACATCGTGCATTTCTCAATTTGAAAACTGTGTTTAAGAAGGCACACCCGGAGACGGCAAGGCATGCCCTAGTAGTTGTCTGCCGACTCGTTTTTCCGATATCAAGAATGGTCCCTCGTTTCCTCGATGCACGAGCAGTGTCTGCAGGCGGCACCACCACTGCCCAGACGCCATCAATGCATGTGCGAGAAAAAAAAACTACGGTATACGGTGTCACGAGAACTGCAGAGCGGAAAATCGAAGATACCTCTCGGCACAGCTCCGTTTTCTCTGTTCGCCTTGACAATAAAAATGGCCCGGTATCAGCCCAATTCGGCACAAATGTCGTCGAAAGGCGACATTAGCCGCCTTTGCCACGTGAATACCTGTCCTCTTACCCGCCCCGCTCTTATGCTATTGCCATCCCTTTCAATCCTCCCGCTTTAAACACGGGGAATGTTTGCTGAAGTCAATTCAATTTTCTCGCCTCCAACTGCTCACGCCATCTACCGGAACCTTTTGTTACGGTTTCACTTGGAACACGGCCACGAGACCCAGGCTCGCGCGAGCTCTTGCATTTTTGTCTAAAATATTGTTTTCAACGCATATATTTTATCTACTATTGCAAATATCAAGCACACATTTGTTTCAATTAAGCTAACTCGCGCATTCCAGCTGCGCATTGTTTTGCCTCAAATAGGTGTCATTTTTTAGATGCAAAGCACCTCTTAGTCAACCCTCCGTCGTCCGGCGTCCGGCGTCCGCACCTCTTCTCCTCTCCACACCAGCTGTGATAACACCACTCTCTCCCCTCCTCTCCACACCACCTGTGCGCTACGCGCGCTGCTCCTCCTTCCCCCTCTCCATTCCAGCTGTCCAATCACGCGCATGCGCGCTGCTCCTGCTCTTCACTCCCTCTGCTCTGCAGATAAACCTGGTCCGCGCTCCGCTCAGTTGCTTCTTGAGTACTGCGACCCGCCGCGGTGGCTCAGTGGCTAAGGCGTTGCGCTGCTGAGCACGAGGTCGCGGGTTCGATTCCCGGCCGCGGCGGCCGCTTTTCTGATGGAGGCGAAAAGCAAAAATGCCCGTGTGTACGAGATTTCGGCGCACGATAAAGATCCCCAGGTGGTCAAAATTAATCCGGAGCCCTCCACTACGGCGCGCCTCATCGCCTGCGTTGCGTCGGCGCGTTAAACCCCACAATCAATCAATCAATCTTGAGTACTGCGCCGTCCGATGACTGGAAATGGACGCCAACGATTCCCTCAGCGAACTGGCTGGCACACCTTCAACTAGCGCCGGCCAGCACACTGTCAGAACCGCGAGCACCTCCGAAGACAAGGCTGCAGAGAGGAGAGCTCGCGACGCCGCACGTAAACGGCAGCGTCGAGCAGAGGAATCCTCGCTTCGAGAAAGAGAAGCCGCTCTGAAACGCCAGCTGATCCAGATTGCACGGCTTTGCATCCTTTCAGGGTTCCCACGTGGGAAGATGGTGTAATTTGTTTCTTTTTGGGGAACAATGTGGACAAGTTTGAAGCCCGTTGCCAGACTTAGCGTTTGGGAAAGGGTTTGCACACGTAAACATCTCGTTCATAGATGCTATAAACTTATGACCGGTTGGCTGCATCAAGGAACAGGCACGAAACTTTTAAGTAGCCCACGAAAGACTACAATTTTTCGAAAGGGCTGCCTTTGCTGGTATCGAATCCCCGTTGTTCCCGTGCTCAGCCGCGCGCAGACGACAAGGTCTTCACGACAACAAATTGTGTCGCAAGGCTTGTGTGTGTTTTGTTTCTTTTGCGTGTGTGTGAAGCACGACGAGCCTGTGTGCCCCAGCTGCACCTCGGGGGCAGCCCACAGTGGATTATGGCAAACATCGAGCATTACGCTGCGTAGTTACGCCCGCGATAGCTAGCCGTTTGGAGCAAGCGAACTGCTGCGTTCAGCATCACGTCGTTGTGTTACAATGGCTCGGCGGCGGCGGCGGCGGCGAGTGACCGCGCAACAGCTCTCCCGGCGGCGGCGGCGGCGGAGGTTCCCACCGGGTTGAAAGCGTGTCGGGCCGACGCAGCCCGGCGTTCTTGAGTGAAACCGTGACTTCCTTGACACACATTCGTCCACACGGCGGCGATGATAGTAGCGTCATCTTGTTTTATCCCGCCTCTTTAGCCTAACAACCCGCCGGCGCTCGCTTGTGCGGCAGTGGCTCAAGAAGGCCTTGCTGCGCGCCGTCACGTGCGCGTTCGCCGTCAGCGCCTTCCCCCGCCGTGAGCACATTTCTCGCTTGCAACGCACCCGCTTCTGAGAGCCCGAGGTTTTTGAATTCCCCGCCGTCCGATATCCCTGGCAGTCTACGAATCCTTTTACCGATAAGTTGAACAGCAGAGGCGCAGCAGGGAAAAAAATTCGCTCTAGATTACGATACTCCCTAGTGCGATATTTGGGCGCAACAGCAGCGCGTTGAGGCAGCACTCACTCGTGGGTTTTCTCGACGGCAGCGATGATGAGCCTCTACGTCGGAATTGCGAAGTGCGTCTCAGGAAAAGACCGCGAACTGCGTCTTCAGCGAACGCACATCATAGTCACGCGCACGCCCCCCGCACGTTTTCGCCAAGCTTCGCGCCGTCGAGCGCCTCGCGCGGGCACAACATTCCGCCCCCTCCACCGCACACTTTCGGAGAGCGCTGGCTCGCGCCGACACGGCGAACTGCCCTCCCTTACCAATTTCGTGGCACTCTCCTCCTTTGCTTTCTTTGATCGTTCGATTTTTCTTTCACTCGTCGCTCTTGTCATCGTTCACTCGTTTACGACGGCGACGGGGCTCAGACCACAGACGGCCGCCAAAGGGCTGCGCCCTAAAAAATTCTTCTGGCACTAAAGCCTGCTTACGTGCTGCCAAGGCGAAAGCATTATAGCGTCGCCTGGAGATGTTTATCATCTACTTTCTCACTGCTGCATCATGTTAGTGCCTCTTTCTTCGGTTTATTTCGTCTACACTGCAGTGCACAACAAACTAGTACGCTCATTCGCAGAATTGCAAACAAGAACTCAGGCATGAAAGAAGTCAACGTCCTCCGACTTGTTCCAGCGTTTGTGATCAGCAGAATCACGTGCGCAGTACCATATTTAAAGCTAACCAAGGACGAGAAGGACAAGCCAGACGCGCTCCTCAAAAAAGCACCAAACTTCCTTTACGACTTCGCATATGTGCGTCCACGGAGAAGCTCATGTAGCTTGGAGTCTCCAAAACCACAGAGGAGGTGATCGAGGCGGCAAGAATTGCAGAGCACCAATGTCAACCAAGACAGGCAGACTTATCCTGAGCAAGCTCTCTATCCCCTATGAAGTCACAGCTGACTTGCAAGAGGATATTCCCTCGGGCATCAGAAACAAAAATTGGCTGCTTATCTGCTCCTTTCGTTGCAAATGTCGTCAAAAGACGATAGTCTTTGTAGACATTTGCCAAGGAAATGCCCCCCTCTGCTTTCCCGCTCCCCTCTCATGCTGTTCCTGTTCCGTCGCGCTCATCCCAAGGTAAACACACTAAAGGTTTGCTCAAGGCGATTTGAATTTACTGCGTTCCACTGCTACAGGCGGGGTTCCTCGATGCCAGTGCTGCAGTACGGCGGAGACGCGCGGGAATCGATGCGGCCGACTTCAAGGTTTATAGAACCGCGTTGCCATGCTCCACGTGCGTTTCAAGCAGAACGTGAAACCTAGCTGCTGGAACCTTTCTTTGCTGTTGCCGCGTGATTTCTTATATGCCGCCAGGAGGTGGCGCTTTGCTGCAGTAGATGTAGAATATCAATTTATATCGAAATACCAAGCATCCAGGAATTTTTTAATAAAGGAACACTGTAAATATCCCCTGTGTACTAGTTTCCTGTCCTATATTTCCGTAATGTCTCGTTCTTGTTCAACAAAGTTGACAAGTATGAACATATAAATCGGGCTTAAACGTTTACATTTGGCTGCTAGTATATAAGACTATTGCGCAGCAAGCATTTTACTTCGACTGGGTGGCTGAATCGAGTTACAGACAGAGAGACATACAGACAGACCAAAATTTCTGGGTTTAAGTAGCCCAAGATAGACTATTGCGTGTAATATCCGAATCCTCCCTCCCCTTCCGAAGAACATGAACCCACCGTTTCATGAGGATAGGCGACAGAGCAGGCCCGAAGCGCTTCAGAGGAACTGCGGAGGCCAGTGGGATGCACTGTGCGGTGCGGTGCGATCATAAGTTTGTAGCGCTAGTCGGTGAAGATATGAATATTCATTCATTGGGATTTTATGTTTAAAAAATGCCAGACCGTGTTCACCTGGCAAGAGGTTCCTGATCTGTACAAAATGCGTCGTTTGTAAAACCTGAAAGCATTCTGGACTTTTTTCTTGCTGTTGTTCCCTGCACATAAATACAGTAATGCAAGTATGAATACACCTTTCCATAATACAGCAATTGTTGTAACCATAGGGACAAAGTAGACCAAAATCTGCTGAGAATTCCAGTGGTTTACGAAATTTTTGTATGCAAGTAATCATAGCGTCTGGACAAGTGTAAATATTCGAAAAAATAAATGCCCCGAAATTTCGGTGATGTCACTTAATTTATTTTTCCTCCGCACATAGTAATTTCCCATCACTGTAAAAATTGCTTTAGAACGAAAGCTATACAACCCTGTGTCTCGCAAGGTCATTCATCGCGTCGCAATGACCTTGAGCGGTCACGGCAGAAGTGTGGCTCGTGTAACGTCACGCCACGTGATCCGCTCCGAAGAGGCGTTGCAGCTGCTCTCGCTGGGAGCCCCGCCGCTGCGTTACCACGTGACAAGGCGAGGCGTTAACGCCTGCTTCACCAGTGCCTCGTCCTTCAGTCTCACCATGGAAGGCGCGACGGCTAGGCCGCCTGTGCATTCACTGCAGCGCAAGCGACCGGCTGAATTGATTGATTGGAGTGTTTAACGCGCCCACGCAACGCAGGCGATGAGGCGCGCCGCAGTGGAGGGCTCCGGATTAATTTTGACCACCTGGGGATCTTTATCGTGCGCCCAAATGTCGTACACACGGGCGTTTTTGCTTTTCGCCTCCATCAAAAAAGCGGCCGTCGTCGCGGCCGGGAATCGAACCCGCGATCTCGTGCTCAGAAGCGCAAGACCGGCTGAATCGACTGATCCGGTAGATATAGCTAGACGGCAGACTTGGAAATGTCAAGCGAAGGCAGTACAGCCTTAGGGTCCCTTTGCTGCGGTGCTGAACTGCCGTAGCAAAAGGACCATGAGGCATCTTCTTCAGCATTCAAGAAACACAGAGAAAGTCTGTCAGATCTGAAATAAAGTTCAAATTTCGTGGAGCACTGTATGCATAGTCTTTGCAAAACGAAGTCAAACAGACCTTTCGGTCGTCGTGATAACTTCGATGGGATCGGTAAAGCCTGACCCATTTTCTTTTCTCTGAATAGGATGTCGCTTGTTTTGTCTAGTTCCAGGTAAGTTAATTTGACTACAACCAAAAGGAAAGTTATTTCATGCACCTAGAAACATGATTTACTACTTTAGGGACAGCAGCTCCATAAAAGAATATATCGGTAACGTCAACGTAATGCCCTGTGTCGGGTTCCTGGTACTGTTACTACAGTGTCATTGAATCATAAAGTAAACAGCAGCGGTCCCTAAATAAAACCTTGTGGCACGCCACATTCCATCGTTCTTAGGTTTACGTCGTCATTATCGAAACTATCTTGGCGTTACTTCTCGCTGCCGAGGTAAGGTGGTGAGTGAGGTTTGATTTTTCTGGCTTTCTCATGTGGGAATGCGTATTCCCTGCGTGTAAATTATTGTATGAGTGAAGCCTCTGCACCTTTAAGCTAAGGTAAACAAGGTGTTTATTAGCGCTTCCACCGCGGTCTCGGCTAAGCAGGGACGCCCGCAGTCGTGCCTGTTTGATGTCCTGAAACACAAAAGGCGGCGAGCATCGTTCCAGCAGGCTGTGCAAGGCTTAGCCGGGGAAAGTGCATCATGGTGGCCAAACCAAAGTTCCAGCTTCCCGCATATTTTCTGCTCGCTTATCAGCAGCTACTTCGGCTCCGCTCTTCGCCGGCAGCAATCGTGGAATTACATTGCCTTTCATTTCATTTCATTTCAGCTACCTTTATTTTCAATTGCTACATGATAGTTCACAAAAACTGCTTGGACGCATTAGTATAGGGTCCAATGTGGCGGCGGTCAGAAGAGCTTTTTGCATACAAGGCATTGTAACAGAATACAGAATACATAATGCTAAAACATTGCGAATATGGAAGAGAAGATTGGGGCATTGTGCGAACATGTACATTCACACGCTCAAACTCGGGTAGGATAACAGAAACATGCAATTTTTATGCACAAACAAAAGAAAGGCAATGAATAATAACAACTACGCAGTAAACTTTCGCTGGACGTAGTGATATTTGTAGTCAATAGTTTAACGATTTTGTCACTATTTGGGGAGCGACTGCAAGTCACGGAGACTCATTAAGGTGGGTAAGTAAATGTTTATTAATTTTAAAAGGAAAGGTAAACGCCGATTTTGTATCGTAGGGCAAACTCTTCCAAATTTTGGTACCGGAACTGTAGTCGTCGTTCTTCATAAGCGTTATTGGTGGGAGGTAGGTTGAAATTACTAGTGGAATAATTCCTGGTAAAACGGGATGGGGAGCACATAATGGACAGATGAACAGAACGGTTATACCTTATGATATGATTAATAGCAATGGCTGTTTTCTGTTGACGTAAACTGTCCATTGGTAAAATTTGTAGTTTCTAAACAGGGGGGCGCTGGGATGATCATGACGTGAGTGCGTTATAATGAGCGCTTCTCTACTTTTCGTAAAGTTTCGTGGTATGTAGAGTAAGTCCAACCCCATGAATCTATCCAGCAGGATTAAAGGCAGTGGACGAGTGAAAAGTATGAAATCCGTAATATTGAAAATAATTTTTCGCTTGCAACAATGCATGACAGCCGGGAGATAAGCTTGATCACACTGAGTTTATATTGGCTTGCCAGTCGAAATGGTTGTCAATAACTACAGCCATGTATTTAAATGGGTTGGTGCTTTCGAATGCATAATTATGTAGCTCTATTTGAATGCTGTCTAAAAGTATGGGCTTATGTCGTAAATGAATTATCATTTACGGTGAGTTTATTTGCCTTGAACCAATTTGATATATTTCATACTTCGGTATTTGTTTTTCTGTCGATTTCTTCCATATTTTCCGCCGAAACAACTAAAACTGCATCATACGCGTACAATATAGCTCTGCAGAATTGATAACCAGTGGTAGGTTATTTTCATGTAAAGGGCCTGCGGGACCCGAGTGCGTATCGGTTAGACGAAGAAGTGATGCCGCCTGGAGTAACAACCTGACTACGATGAGCTAGTAGCTGGAGAATAATTCAGAGCTCTCATTCCTAAAGCCGTAGTTATTTAATTTGTTCTGAAAGATGCTGTGGTCGATAGTGGCGAATGCCTTTTGGTGCTCAAGAAGTACAATGGAAACTAGTCTATTGCTATTTAAAGCTGAGTCGACATTTAGTGTCAATGTCAACTGCAGTGAAAGTATAAAATCCCAGGCGGAGACGACGCTGTTGCGGACATATAGTATTTGATATTTTGCAGAAATTTGTTGATTCTAGAAGAAAGTTGCTGTTCAAGGGTGCTGTTGATTATACTGAGAACTGATATCGGGCGGTAACACGAAGGGTCAGAGCGATCACCCTCTTTAAATACGGGTAATACTTTGGCGATTTTTAAACTATCAGGGTAGGACTTTTTATGGGGTGTCGCACCCGCATTTGCGGCAATCTTTGTTTTTTTTATCTTCCTAAAAGGGAAGGGTAAAGTCTTCACGAGAGGCGCAACTGTTTCAAACCGATACATGGCTTGACTACTCTTCAGGCAGGCTTTTTGAGGTGCAGGCACTCTACGACCGGCAGCTATGAGTGACGTAATCAGTTCCTTTTGTTTAACTCGGCATTATGCAAGTGGAACTAACCATTCTACATGTCTGCTTTCCCAAGCGCGGCAGGACTATTTTTGTTTGTTTCCTAAGCTGCAGGCCAGTAACTTCGCTTTAGCGGGAAGAGCCCAATATGACTCGTGCAATCTGCAAAAAACAGCAACAACAAAACACTCAGGAGAATAACAGAAACACCACTGCGTTGCTTAACAATTTATGTGCACTACATGAGCGGATTTTAAAAAGTTGGGGTTAAAGAGGGATTCAAGCAGTCATCGCGGAAAAAAGATTGCCGGTGTAGAACGCGGTTAAACCTAGTTCGTCGAGCGCTAGCTCAGTGTTCGCGCCGAGTGCGCGCAGTGAAAGCGCTCATGGTATCACAACGTGGCTAGGCGCAGACGAGTCGTGAACCTGAATGCCGCGACGCCGCCTTGTATCGTTCTCCGATGGCGCACTCCCTTACCCTGTGGCCCCCTCTGCGCACCCTGGCAACGAACGCTTCCACTTGGCCGAGCTCGCAGGTCAGACTGGTGCTTTTAAGGACTGCGGGGCTGCATACACACAATGACCCCAGACAAGCGTACACAGCTTGGCGAATCGGCAAGGAGCCACAAAGGAAACACTCGTCCATGTTCGTCCTTGTCCGTTTGCGTTATCCTGTTCTTTGCGGTATTTCCTTCAATGACCCCGTCTTGGCGGAACGAAGCGTTTTCTGGGTTTACACCTGACCTTTGCGATCAAGGACGCTCATTGCTTTGTGTACATGTCCTTGTTATCTGGGACACGTTTCAGGCATTCTGGAAGTATAGATTTAGCTCTGTTTCTGAGGCAATCGCAGAGACACCCGAGGCGGCTAATTTTTCGGCGGGCCGCCAGTGTTTCCATAGCTGCAGTAAAGAAGGAGGCGAATCGTGGACTTTGAAGCTACCAAAAATATATCCCATAGGTTTTATTAGAAGTATATTTAAAGTCAAATCAAATCTTTATTTTTCTTCTGAACAAAAACGATTGAGCAGCCGCAAGAAGCTACTGTAAGAAGTAGCTTGACGAGGCGACCACATCTGAATTGACAGCAGTAGAAAATAGACCAAGGAATGCAGTCATACCTGGATATAACAAAAATTAGCATTTTTTCGTTACATCCAGGTTTTCGTTACATGCAAGTTTCGAGTTAAAGATCGCGTGAATGCAACCGAAACGGAACCAATATGATAGACATCAGTGATGCTGCACTCACCCTTGTTCATGGATGTATTTCAGACTTAAAAACTGCGCGGTTTGCGCCTGATGCTGCTACCCGGCTCCAGTATTCACGAACGTAACTTAAGCATCAGTTCTGCTTTCGATACTTTTCAGTGCCTTAACGCGTTTCCAGAACCAATCGTATCCTGAAAGGGCGCCTTTTCACGAAATTGGTGCTCTTTTCTGCACTCACAATTGTTGAGGGGATGTTAGCTGGGGCACTGTACCGTGCGGCGGCGTTGTTCTTTGTCCCCGGCGGAGATGGCCTCTAGAATATCGAGCTCGGCTTGAAAAGACAAAACTTTTTTTTTTTGGTAGCAAAACTCATCACCGAAGAACCGATACCACAGATATCAGTGGAGACGCGCGACTACACGCCGACACTCAGACCAATCACCTAACCGATACTGCACTCACAGGTGGAAACGCACGAGAGATTGCGGTGCGGGCAAAATTTGCTAAAGTCGTGCATTTCTGAAGCCGATTTTTTTTTTAAGAAGGAGTGCAAGAAACAGTTGCTCATTACCGTAGAGAATTCGTTGCATGAAGGTTAACCGTCGCAAATCCTTCGTTACATAGAGGTCGATAACATATGGGCTTCAATGGAGGTGGAAACGGGGAAATGAAAAACTTCGTTAAATCCAGGAATCCGTTACGTAGAGGTTCGTTACATCCAGGTTTCACTGTGCATACTATCTTCACGGACACAGAGATAGTCGCATATTTACCAGGGAATTCCACCACCAAGAAACGCTAATACCTAATATATATGAAAGCTTCTTCGCGGATGCTGGAAAAAAAAAGCATTGTTGTGCACATCAATAGTCCGACAGTTGCATGCGTTTTCTTTGTTTTACACTATGGCGTAACGTGAAAACATATTTCTCAGCCAGAGTCATATTAAAAGTGTGCACCAATGCAAACAATAACAACCGAAAAACATGATCACAAGCAATCACAAATGGCACCATCTGACGACAGAAAACTATTTTCTGAACTGTTCTCTGGCAAGCGACTTATGTACATAGTCTTTATAAACGTGTTTAATTCATTGGGCAGCGTATAGGTTAGCGACTGAAAAGACTAGTTATTTCGCGGGGTGGGAAAACCACGTCTCTGGAAAACGTGTATATGCTAGTGAGATTTTTTTCTGTAGCATGGATCGGTCGTAATTTAAATCTATTTGCCACACAGTAAAACACATCAGACGCTTGTTGTAAAGGTGGTTTACCCTTATTACTCGCTACTGATTAAAAATTTTCTTGGTGTGAAAATAAAAGGAAACAATTAGCACAACTCTCATTGCCCTTTTCTGTAAAAGTAACAACTTGTCACTGTTCTTTGGTGTTTTTCCCCAAATCAACTGCGCACAACTAATCTGAGGTTATATTAAGGAATTGTGCAACGAGAGCTTTATGCACTCAGGCAGCAGGTCTATTTGTATTGATGAAGCCGATTGCTTCCCACAGTTTCTATGTATTTTATTAAAATGATAATCCCACGTGAGGTTACTCGAAAAGTACAGTACTAGCACATTCGTGCACTAAGCTATTTCTATTTTGCGTTAAGCAAGGTAGATGTGAGTCAGAACAGCTGTGGTATTTTTTGGTCGGAGCGGGGCAGGTTTAACTCGCAGTGCGACACCGCCGCCCCTCGACACCCTATCTGTACGGAGCACGTTGTATGCGCCTGGGCCAAGATTTAGTGATCGCTATTATATGTGGGCCATGTTGTAGCGATAGGTATTCAAGTTCTTCAGCCTTGTTCACAATGCTAGGTGCATTTACGTTTATCAGCCTGAGCTCGTGCTCCTTTCCTTGTCAGTCTTGGCCACAGGGGCTGGCTACGACATTGTTGCACATCCTTACCCTGCAGTTTGACTGAGGGTCCAATTAAAGCGACAACAAAATTGGTTCGAGTACAGAACCCTGAGGAACACCAGATTTAACTTGTGCTGAGGCGGAATACTGATCACTTACGGAAACAAACTGGTAGCGCTTGGTTAAAAAACTTCAAACCGAATCAATATCTTTTTATGTAAGTTGAGCCGACCTACTTTCATCAGTAGGTGAGTGTGAGCAACTTTTGCGGACGCTTTTTTTTTTTTTAAGGAAACCACACACTGAGTGTTTCGCCCTTCACAGTGGCTTACAGCGCGTGTCGCACTGTGCAGGAAAAAACCAAAGCCCCTACACGTACCCTTCCGGACATTGAAAGCATTTACGAGGCATCTGACATACTGAAGAAGTCTGCCACTCTCCCTGTCCATGACCATCAAATTTGTTTTGGTCCTCTAGCTGCAATTTTACATGAATTCTTTGAAAAAGGAAGGCATGCCTCTTCGATCGTGAAAGGAAGAAGCACTTAAAGATCAATTGCCTCACGTAACAGCAGAATCGAAGGTCTAAAACGCTTTTCTGAAGACAATTGCAGAAAAAATTCTTGGATTTGTTCACACAGGAAAAGGAACTAGCAGCGAAAGGCAAGGCCCATTGAGCAAAGGAAGGTGATGGCTTCGAGCCTTTGTAATTTGGAACGAATCATGAGAAATTCACCACAAGTGAGCATTTTTTGTTTGTTTGTAACGAGCACGTGAAAAATAAAATGCGTTTGCCAGTTACCAGTCCCCAATTCTCTGATTTGCGTTTTATAAGTGTCAGAGCCAGCCGGCTATATGCGGCTGTCAAAGCGCGCCCAGTCGGTTGAAATTTTGATTGTAGTAGTTCTTAAAAAAAATACTACATTCGGTGTATCTCAATTTGCGCGAGCACGTAGAATAGCTATCCAAAGGGTTTCTGGATGTGGTGCTGCGCGCGAATACTTTCGTACCCCGTATTCTGCCGCCGTCGCAGCGAACGTGCAAGCGTGTAACAGCGCCACCTGGAATTTCCTCCAACAGCGTCACGCGGGAGAGGGCACGGTCATCACACTTTCCTATTCTTGCCACACAACTACACTCTAACTCAACTGCTCGTCCCAGTGCAGGAAAAAGAAAATGGCTCTGTGTTACGCGCGCCACGCTGCCCTAGCGGCAGAATTTTGAACGTCTGAGATTGAGAAACAAGTAATTAAGAGGGTAAAGTCAGCTTTTTGTCAGACTATTGCGAAATGGGCCCCCGTCTGGGCTCAATTGAAAATGACGGAGAAACGTGTTTTGCTTCGTGCATTTCTTGGACAGCCTAGCTTCGCTGGTCGTACTTCCTCACATAGTGAAAGGACATTGCGTTTGCGTGCGTGCGTGCGGGCGCGCTAATTTTGCTTTGTAGTGCCCTCTCGAAAAATGGGTTCCAAAACACGATGACGACCCATCGATGCCGTGGCTAAACAGTCTTACGTCCCCGTCCGCGTCTACCAAGTTCGTCGCCCACAACGGCCGTCAACATAGAAGCGCAGCTGAAGTTGGCAGCGGATGGGCGCGCCCTTTTTCAGCGGGCACACTTGGCACGTAACGGCACCACACGGCTGTCCTTCGCTGGCGACCGCCGCAGAATCGGGCCGCTGTGCCTGCGGGCCCGACGAAAGCCGGCCGCTTCCCCAACCTCAAGGTCGCTTTCCTTCGAGGCCGCGGGGTTCGTTTCTGACAGCCTCCTTTCCGCCGTATGCAAATGGGAGCGCGGCTTCGCCCGGGGACCTTCGCTTGTACGGCGGCCGGTCCGCTCTCCGCTTGGCGCGCAAGAAAGTGAAAGCTGTCCTGCCTTCCGGCCTTTCGCCGGCCATTGTGGTGACTGGCGGCAGGCCCCCTCACCCCGGGGCTCCTTTGTTAACCGGCACTGTTTGGCCGGCCGTGTGTCCAGTGGTAAATACGCTTAAGCTGCGCCACATCCGACCGACAGACGTGCGCTCACATTTTTTCTTTGGGCCGAAAACGCTGACAGCGCTTCTTCCAACCGGTTGAGCGTAGATGGCTATTCCGGACTTTTTCCACCAAGTAGCATACTAAGAGCTCGGGACAGGAAACTGACTTCGTTGACAGTGATGCTTTGTTAAATGCGGAGATTATTTTCTTTCCCCGTGGTGTATGGGACCATGAAAGGCCCCATAAAACACGGATAAGTGATTTCTTTATACCGAATGTTTAATGCAGTTTTCTTCGTAAACTGGCATAGCCCTGAGGATCCCTAATATTTGAGCAGGATTTTAGCTGAGAAAGGCACAAACACCACAATCTTGTTATCTTCGCAAGAAGGTTGTTTACTTATTTATTCATTCATTACAAATCTCCCCCCTCCTCGAAGGGCGTTACAGAGAGGAGTGGGTTATGTTCAAATATGGGTTAACGCCGCCATCTTGAACGATGATGGGTCAGTGGCAGACAAGGCAGGCAATGTCTTTGGTGGAAACGAATTGAAGTGCACGTTTCTTCGAAAGCTCAGCACGCTAACTTTAAATCTCTGGTTGATACGTTCGGAAGTGTAAGCAGGCGGCGAGAGAAGGTCGTGTTTAATATCAGAATTGGTTAAGTAGAGTTAGGGGAAAGGCGAGGTACTTTTTTATTCATGGATAAGTTTGCAAGCCCAATAGTGGATACTCTCGCGGTGCGGGAGGAGTTTGAAAAAATAAAGACGAGCTGGATCGATTCCACTAAGACAGAAAGAGATAACTGGTGAGTGTCCAAAATCGCTGAAGCGTACTCAAGCTCACTTCTAGCACGAGTTTTATAGAGAAGTTTTGAGGAGACTGGAGCTAGTGAAAATTTTCTACGGAGGAGGCGAAACATGCGGTTGGCGTAGTTAGTGATATAATCAGTATACTTCTGCCATGATAGATCCTCACTAATATGAACACAGATGTATTTGTGGGAGAGAACGGAATCTAATGCTGTTGAGTGAAGAATGTATTCAGGCAGGTTATGGCGATTAGTAGTGTTAGAAACGCTCATACATTTGCACTTATTTGGTTTGAGGTTCTTGAGCCAATTGTCACACCAGGAGGATATCTTAGTGAGGTCAGTCTGTAGTAAAGAGGAGTCTATGGGGTTGGTTGCTTTACGACAGATTACGCAGTCCTCCATGAAAGTCGAATTGAAGAGGAAACGTGGTCACAAGGCCATTAATAAAAATAAAAAAAAAGCAAGTGTCCCAAGAGAACACCAGATGTTACCGGGCGCGTACGTCAATTGCAGTTATTGGCGGTGACAGACTGCGTTCTATCTGTAAAAAAAGCTTCTATTCATTTGATTTGGCTGTATTCTAAGTTGGGCTTCCTTAGTTATGAAGAAGGAAAAAGTAGTGTGTCCAGGCATCGAATGCTTTTTGAAAGTCGAGAAAGATACAGTGAGTGACTGCACCCTGACGGATGCTAGAGTGCAGATTGTTCAAGCTAGTTGCGGCGTTTCGTAAGAACAGTGCTTTCGGAACTCAAGCTGGTGTATAGCAAAATAGTTGTTCACTTCAAGGAATGTGCTCACATGCGAATAAATTATGTGTTCTGGAGTTCTGCAGACGATACTAATTAATGTAATGGGTCTGTAGTTGAAGGGATCAGAAGTGTTACCTTGCTTGGGCACTGGCACCACCTTTCCCGCCTTCCAGTCACTGGTTGAGGGTAGGGCATTTCAAAGGCGGTGTGAAGATATAACACAAGATTATAGATGAACATGTTACAGCGCGCTTTAAAAATTGAGCGGCACTTCCACCCCATGATGAATTTTCATGTTAATAATCAAAGATGCCATTCCCGTCCAACCAGTAACAATGAAGTCCATTGGCAGCAAATGCACATTGTATCAAGGGCTTACAAGGTTTATTGCTGAATGTGAGAGTAAATGCATCCTGTAACACTTCGCAACACCGGTTAGAAGGAATAGCACTGCCTTGTTCATCGCAAAGCTTGGGAAGCTTTCGTTTAGGGCCATTGAATAAATCCCAGAATTTACAAGGGTTATTTTAAGCAAAGAACGTAAAGCGGTTGCGAAACACTTCGATTAGCCCTTTGAAGTGCATGTTTATACTCAAGAACAGCGATATTATAAGCGGACCATCTGTCTGTCTTATCTGTCAAGACAGCGCGTTCTTGTTGCGGGGCCTCTTTAGATTTGACGTGAACCACGCCGACCTGGAATTACAGCTTATGGTACGGGCGCGTATGAATTTGTCCAACAGCAACAATGCTTTGGTTTTAAATGCATTCCGGTTATGCTCGACTGTGCGATTTTCCAAACTGCGGGCGAAATAATCTGCAGAAGGTTCAAGTTCAGCATTGATGGCACAAAATCACCCCCGGCGTAATCTCTTATTATCTTTCCTCTTTTCGAGGAAATTTGATGTTACATGTATGGTAAAATAGTCGCTTAATTTGATCACAGGTGAAATGGTTCAAGGCTGAGGACTAGGTGAACCCCGTTGAAAGAAGTAGACGTAACTCGTCCAGGTCTTAGTACCAGTTAGTTGTGAAAACTTTGCTTCTTATAAATTTTGAAGACGAGATTCTGACAATTATGGGTCGGCGCTTCGTTTCTATGTTAGACTAGACTAGGCGCCCTTGCAATGCTGTGAGGAGGTATTTGAACAACAAGAACGTCTTTCTTCAGAGCAGTGTTGTACACGTTCCTCTAAAATAGGAACGAAAGCTCGTTCCTCGTTCCTTCCTAATTTTAAAACGAGTTCCCGTTACAAGTTATTTTATTGGGAAAGGAACGCGTTCCAGTTCGACTTCGAAAATCGGAACTTGTCGTTACATTAACTTACAATTAAGTTTTTTAAATTAAAATATAGTGTCGGATAACCCTGGGGCGAAATTAAGTTAGTATTTCAAAACTCACATCGAACTACGTATATTACACGAATATTAACACTACCGGCAGCAGATTATCTGTAGATAAAAATAATAAAAAAAACGCTCCTTGGCGAATTTTTTCAGAGAGCTCCGGACAAACTCCAGACGGGTCTAGGACCTTTCGGTGCAAGATGTTTCGGTGCGGAAATTTCGGTGTACGGACATTTCGGTGTACGGAGATATCGGTGTACGGGCGTTTCGGTGCACGGACATTTCGGTGTACGGGCATTTCGGTGCGCACACTTTTCGGCGACCAAATTATCCGGTGCTTGCCTGTTTGCGACAGCCGTTATATTTTTATTTCCGCATAACTGGGGGTTATGAACAACAATCTGGAGCAGTCAATTTATTTTTTGATTGATGCCATGTTTGATCTTTGCCAGGTACTTTTAGAAATTCTACATAGTATATTTTTGTTTAATACCTCTTCCTGGTGAAACCTGTGATGCAGCCGATTGAATTGTTCAGAACGCGTTTTTTTTTTCGTTTACGACAGGTTGTTAATTTGTATTCGCTGTTTTTTAGCTAAGACAATAAACCGGTATTTACGATGGTCTAACGCCTTTTTTGTATTTTTTAAAAATTACACTGCATCAAATTACATGAAATACATGCACCCTCTCAATATCCAAAACATAACAAACATTACGAGCCCCCAAGAATGCAGAAAACCTTGTGCAGAGTATTACGTAGGCTGGGCTGCCTTGTTAAAATGAATTTGCGAACACTGGTCTAGGATATTGCCGTTGGGGAAGAACGGGCCTTTTTGAAAACAGCCGCAGCTTCTATATGTCCTAAATGCTGATTAAGCGCGTACGGGTTGTGCAGACAAATTCCACCCATCCTGTTAAGAAAAACCAACCTTCGTTTTATGTTTACATGCCTACATTCACCACATTTTAATTCTTCGTCTTAGCGCACCCCCCGTTCCCCCCCCCCCCCCCCCCAACTTCCACCTCCCCGCCTGTACGCTTGAATCTCGACCGCATTTCTTTTTCAGACATATTATTTTCGGTTTCCCCTGAAAATTCTACAGGCGTGGCGGAGTTCACGGTCTCCGATCACCGCAGTGATACAGGAAAAATCTTTACATTCACCATGAGCTCACGAAACCTACATAATGTGCAACAAAAAGCCATCCAAAAAGCCGCTAAGAACACAATGGCTACTATAGTTTGCTGCCTACGCCCTTCCGCGCGGCGTGGTCATACCGACAACTCCCCACCTCCAGGAATTGCTCTTTCTTCATCTTCAGTGTCCCCATAGAAAAATAACTCTTCAAGTCGCACATATCATGGACACCCCAGGCATACATCGCTTTCTCCCATTAAAAGGAGCAAAAAATTCAATAGGCTAGTGTGACGAGAGCGGCAACAGTCGTCTTCCAGTTTTCGAAGTCCAGTCGACGCAATGGTGAAGCACAAGTAACACACCTCTCTCTCTACCAATTGGCTGGTAGCCGGCTGGGCTCAGCCTCCCCTCCCCAAAGTAACGCCACCGTAAATGCGATCGTTGGTTGGTCAGTTTTAAGTAGAGCCGACACCGAATGCAACGAAGACGAGATTGATTGAGAAAATAATTAAAATGGAATCCACACGCGCTTAATCGACCTCGTTTTTCCGTTTTTTTTTTTTTTTTTTCGGAAGTTTTGGTGGGGGGGGGGGGGGGGGGGGTAAGAGGAGGAATGGACTAAAAGCAGCAGCGTCTTGTATCGTTGGGTGAAGTGAAAGCAAAGTGCTTTGGTAACACTTAAAGTATTAGGGTTGTTCACATGAATGCTAAAATAAAGAAAAAGGTTGTGCGGATGCAAATTAACAACGTTAATTTTTACCATCTACTACAGAAACTGGGTTTTACGTGGCAATGAACCGCCAGGGTTTAGCGTTCGTTTCCACGCACGGCGGCGCAAGCACAAGTCTCGAACGTAAAATTATATCAAGTCACGAAATTAAAATATTGAAGCTAAAATGTTCAAAGAATGCCTAGGATATCCCGTGACTCAAAATGTCTGCTCCAACACGTCGTGCACCGAAATGTCCCTGCACAGAAATGTCCGCACCAGAACGTCTTGCACCCAAATGTCCAACACTGAAATGTCCGGATTCTGTCTTACAATCTTTCCCCGCCAAGGAACAATTTCATCGGCCAGACGCGCATGCTGGCCTCCCCAGACAAACGATGAAAGGTGAAAAGCATTCTTGCGGCTACGCTATTCATCCGTCTAACGCTGCGTAAGCTCGAACGTCATTAAAGCAAGCAAACGCTGCGGCCTGCTGCGTGGTTATTCTTCTGCCTTTGACCTTTGAGGAAGCAGGTACGGCTGAAGGGCGGGCAAATTGACCAGCTTAGAGGAAGAGAAACGCCGTATTGACTTGGATTTTTGAACTCGAGCTTTGGCATCAAAAACAGCCAAATCCTAGCGTGTAACGGCAGGAACGCCGTTCCTGCATTCCTTCAAAAACCTAACGAGTTACCGTTGCAGTTCCACCGACCCTTAATGGAACGGTGGCGTTCTGCCGTTCCTCTCAAAAGGAACTAGTTCCAGGAACGCTGTTCTTTGTAACGCCGTTCCGTACAACACTGCTTCAGAGTGTGCCCGTCACTCTGCCGAAGCGTCAGCCAGACCATAAAATATCACTTTTTCTCTGCGAGGTCGGTCTTCTAGAAGAAGTGACAACTGAGGTAGTTTGTAGTACATTTGGAGCATCTTGATGGGTGCGCACTTACACACGTACGCTAAGAAAGGAGACGGCAACCCACAGCGCTGACTCGCAAACGATTTTTTATTAGAACAGACGCACATGTAAATACTTCAACCTAAAACCCATGTGGCCACACATACGTCACAATCCATCCTGTTATTTCCAAACGTGACAGGCACGAACAAACTGTGTGGATGAATGCGCGTTTTATCTTTACGATAAATACCGACTTAAAGATTCAGCGTTACTTTCATGTACATGAATCGAAGGCACACTAATGCACCACACTCCTATTTTTCTTATATTATATCTCAATAATCTCGCGTGTCAACTTGTCCCTGTGCACAGATAGTGTTTACTGGAACGCAGGCTCACATCTGCACTCTGAACAGTGCCGAGCCACGTGCGAGTACGCGTTTCCTCCTAAAGAACGTTTATGTTCAAACAGCCTAACATTGGTTCCGTGGATACAAAACTCAAAGGACGGGAAGGGTTGGGGGGTGAAGCATGTGTCTCCTTTGTTACTGTGAAAGCGTGTGTTGCCCACCTTATACCATTCCACGTGGTCATGTGCATATTGTACAGACAAGTAGGTGTATTAATGTTAGTTTGTTTGAACATAAACGTTCTTTAGGAGGAAACACTTACTCGCACGTGGCTCGGCACTGTTCAGAGTGCAGATGTGAGCCCGCTTTCCAGGAAACAGCGATACTATCTGTACACAGGGACAAGTTCACGCGCGAGATCATGGAGGCATGCAAGAAAAAAGTAAGTCTGGCGCATTAGTGTGCCTTCGATTCATCTACATGAAAGTGACGCTGAATTTTTAAATCGGTCTCTATTGTAAGGATAAAACGTGCATTCATCCACACAGTTTGTTCGTGCCTACCACGTTTGGAGAGAAACCCGTCCAATAGCAGGATTTCTGCTTCGTGACGCACATGGGAGAATTCATGACGCACATGGGTCGGACTGGCCGAGCCCTAGAACACGGAGGAAAGGGTGGGAACGCAGCAACAAACGTTGCAACAAAAGTGTGAGCTTTCTGCTGCACGTAAACCAGTTATACTTGGCACTGATGTCGTTGCCCACCCATCCTAAAGATTACGTTTGTTCATTTAGTGTGTTCAAAACGCCTTTCGGGACCCCTTTAAAAGTATAACAGGAGCTTGACGATTCAGAGAGAGAGAGAGAGAGAGCGAGAGAGAGAGAGAGAGAGAGCGTAACAGAATAAAGACAAGCGCGCTAACTAACAAAGGCACACGCAAACTTCTGAATCAGATTCCTGAGGTCAGCTGCTGCGCTCGCTGACGGACGCGAAAGAGCCCTAGCGTGGCTGCACGCGAAAAACACTGCGCGGCTGCGGCCACGGCACGTCGGGGATCGCTGGCCTTCGGCGCCCTCGCAGCAGCGGCGGTGGCCGCAGGCAGGCTGCTGCAGTGTCGCGGGGGGCGCCGATGCGAGACGTTGCTGCAGCGAGGAGCTGAGTGGGAGAGGGTCGACGTCCCTGAAATGGCGCCGGCGCACAACCTGGATGCATACGCGATCGGGCCGGCCCAGAAAGCGCCGCGGAGGCCTTTCCGTTTCGAGCTATCGCGATCTCCCGAGGGATAAGCCGTGCTCGCCGCCGATCGGCTCGGAGTTTAGCGCCGACTGAGCGCTTTGCTTCGGCCTCCACCACGGCTCGGTCGCGTGCACGGCCGCCAGGTCGCATTTGATAACCGCCCGGCTTTCTCTTCTCCCGCCGCCGTCAAGCGCAATGTCGCTGCCCCCTGGCCAGCAACATTCTGCATCCGTTAAGCGGTCTCCGTATCCGCACCGCGGGCACATGAAAGCGATTGCCGGAAATCACCTGCCAACCTGTCGTACGCGCCATTGACAGCAAACTCGGTCTAAAGATGTCGGAAACAGCGGTTTGTTTGCATGGACGATTTAAAGAGCTGTGGTGTCGCGGCTGCCATCCCCGAGAGGGTGACGTAAATCGCCATTGCGCAGCGTAAGCTCCAATACAGTTGCGGTCGGCTTCGTTGGGTGCCGGAGTGCGTCGGTGAATGCCGAAGCGAATTGCTGACGTTCTTCTGGCGCATTTATGATGAGTGAGCTCTTGACGGACAGTTTAAGGATCATGCAGGCTGGTCAGCAGGAATTCTGTAGGGTTGTAAGTGAGGAGGACGGGATGGCTGGTGTGCAGCGGCATTCCCAGACCATACGGGGTAGGGTACAGGGGTAGGACAGATATGACTGTCCTGGTGGTGTGGGGTGGAAAAGAGTGTATGAAGTCCAGTGCCATAGGGAAAAGAATGGGTTCGTAGGCAAATCCAAGTTGCGTCTTCTTAAGAGGGCATCAGTAGAGTCAGTAGAGGCTAGACGTTGCTGCATAGCTGTGAAGCGCTTACACTTGGGACATTACCAAGACGGACCAGGACGACAACGAAACAGGGCGAAGCGCAAGTAAGTGTTGTATTTAGACGCACCGAACACACACACACACATATATATATATATATATATATATACGCTTCTTGTCGAAAAAAAAACAAAAAAAAACAAGAAATAACAACAAAAGAAAAATCACTTGAAACATGTGGCATAAGCACGACGCGTTGGTTACATGGGGCACGAGCTCAGTTATTACTGTGACAAGAAGTCTACCTCTCTTTTCGACAAGTTTACGATGGTGCGATTACGTAGTCTGTTTTCTGGACATCATGCTTTAGGCTTCCCATATGTCGCGCTGTCTTTCATCTCTTGATTTCCGGTGAACGGGCGTTCTCGTGAATTACGGCGTGCATGCAGATCTGCTACAAGGCGTTGCTAATTGTCTTCTTGGTTCCATGTTGTTACTGTCCCAAGTGTAAGCGCTTCACACCCCAGCTATGCGTCTTCTGTCTTGCTTAGTTCAGGAGCGGGGGCCGTATAGAAGCGGCGTGCAAGGCGGTAGTGTATCAGTATGTCTGCACAGCGTTTGCGTGCCGGGGAGCTTTCGTCTGGAGGTGGGTCAGGGTCCGTTGGGGAGCCCGGGAGTGGGGGGGCTTCGCGGGCGGCGGGGTAAGCCGCTTGATTCCGCGGGATGGACTGGTGACCAGGTGTCCGAACGAGTTTGTTATTAAAATCCTGCGAACATAGAGTCATAAGAGGGGAGTTGCCCCGAACGATACTCTGCCAAGTCGATAGTGACGGCATGCCGATTGTGAATCGGAGACTATTGTATCGTAGTCATCAAAGTTCGAGCACGCTAAGGCCATTGTGGTCCCTTCAGAAACATCTGCGGAGGTATTTTTTATGGTCATGGCATCGATGGTGTGCCCTTCTCAGTGGTCGACTACTAGCGCGTCTGCGGGAAGAGTAGGACGCTGCGCCGGGTCTACGAAGAGGGTGTCGGTCTCCTTGCGGTACCGGCGTGGCAGAGCTTCCGCGAGCAGCATGCCGCTGTGCTTGTTGAATTCCGGGTGCGCCTGTCGCGGAATTGGAGCGACGCGCACGTTTCGCTTAATGGCGGTTGGTGCCTGATGAGGACAAAGAATGGGTTACCCAAGCCTTTAAAGGAGTAGTCGTACCGTTGCCGTAAGCAGCACCCCTTCTCTTTGGCTCACTTCCTGGGCCTCTATAGACTTTCAAGCGTGTTATGTATAGACGGGAACACCGTGCGCTGTGTTGTGGTATTTCTGGCAATTACATTGTTCTTGTCATTTTCTCACGGTGCCAGGAGGGCATAAGGTTTGGTGTAAGCCATTAGGCCGATGCGCCTGGCTTGCACCGTTTGAGTAGTAGCCTGCTCTTTTGGTCTCCTAGGTCGATTTGCAATGCGTCGAATTGAATCAGAAAGTTGCAGCACTGTTGTTTTCAGCTGCTGGATAGCCGGCTGTGCAGACGGATTGCTGGGGCCGAGCCAGCAATGTTAATGCTTTGACAGAAGGGATGTCTTATCCATTCATACTGAGTGTTCGGTCTCTGCGCCGGGATCGCCACATGTTGAGATTTTATGGGTCGCTTGTTACGACTCTCGGCTGGAGGTACACCATGTGGCTTCTTGTACGCCGTTCCCGTGACGAAACTCTGCTTACCCACAAGGTGTGGTCGTCGACGCAACGTGGGAAATGCTGCCCGGTTCGGCGGGCAGTTGAAGCGGGGCGATGTTGGGTGGCTGCTTTTCAGATGCAGGCGAAATGCGAAAACACCGGTGTGTCGAAATTCCGGCGCACGCAAAAGACCTCCAGCGGTCAAAACTAATCCGGAACCCTCCACTACGGAGCGCCCCTTAGCCCAGGCGTTGTAGTTCCAAGTTTTTTTGCACTTCGGAAAGAACAGCGTCTGTGCGGAGGCGTACAGAGGCGGCGCACGTCAAATAGGCAGACAGGACAACGATATCGGGGCTGGTACCATGACTCTCTTGGTGATCGCACTCAAGTTTCGTCACGTTCGTTGCGGATGCCATACGTAAACACGCTATAAGACCGGAAGAAACACCATTCCCATATGGTTACAAGAAAATGATATGCAGTCGAATAAGCCAACGCGTAATCGGTCATTAGGGATTCCATCATTCGTTTTCGCGTATGCAAAAAAGGTCGGAGTACACCGAAACATTCCTTATCAGCCGTAAATGCAAAAACATTACTGTACTAGTGGACGCCGCTGAGGGCTTTTGCGAGTTTTGGGTTCCGAGCAATGTTTCTGAGCTTTGCTGTGGAGTATCTGCATATTACAGGTTTTACCTTCGGATTACCTTGCGCTGCTGCGAGCTTGCGGCTGCCGACGACGTAGGTTCGTCAGGTTTCTCGGCGGTGTGAGCTACACGTTTTCAGCCGTGCCGAGCGGCCTGGGTCGCCAGTGACTGTTGCACGGGGGGGTGAGGCCCTGGCGGCCTCTTGCTGACGCTTGGCTGCCAAGCGAACCTACTTCCGCCTTGCATGTCACTCTGCGCATGTGCAGACGTCTCCAATCAGCGCGCGCTCACTCATCACAACAAATGAGAGGTGCAGCAGTTCTTCCACTGGTACACATGCCGGGAGTGGGCCATTAATTCTTGACGAGTATGCGCTAGTCTGCAGGTATGTGAGGGTGTCGGCGTTCTCACGCGGAAGGGAGAGAAACGCGGTGGTGGCCAATCCTGCGGTGCGGGTGGAAGTAAGCGGGCTTGTAACACTGAGTCAGCAACACTACCACCGACAAAAAGCCCAGGGGCCGATACCTGCGCCTGTACGCTCACGTTGTGGCCGATGGGAGGAGGCTTTGGAGCCGTTTTCCTTCCCCGGTCGCCGCTTTTCTCTCTCAGTAGACCATTTGACACCTTCGCTATAAATTGTTACTACGCGAGCAAGGTTAAACTTGCCTTTTTACTCGCATGTACTTGAAAGCAGAGACTTATGGTCTGAACAGGGCTCCGCCGATCCATTGGCCAGCCGTCTTGGCTGGCCAAGGTAGTTCGCACAGCAGGCGGCGCTGCGTGGCGGCGCCCTTGTCTGGGCCTGGACGTGACGCGAGTGCAGTGGTCGCCCTACAGCACACCTGAAACCGGGCGTGGTCCCCTTCGGTGGCGTTCCCGCTTTGGTCGAAATACGCGCGCATGGCTCGGCAATGCCGTTGTCTTTTCAGGGCCGGTCGCAGACACTCGTGCGGGCACTGAGACGCGCCCTGCTTCGGAACGGCTTTTTAAGGACGCCACAGCAAGCGCCGCTTGTTCACTCGGCGCTTGTAACGCGAAATAAAGAAGCTCATTACCTCGGCTATGATTGATGTTAGCTGCGAGTTAATGCCACAAACATCAGGGCAACGCACTTTCAACACCGAAATGTGGAAGAACAAGCAAACATAGTCTTACTTTGCTATCCCTATCATGATGAACACATACATGAATCTTGTTTTATGGTTTAGCGAGAAACGTTTTCTTAGTGTGCGACGCAACTATCATGCAGAGGGCCTGCTAACGAGCTCAGGTACAAAAATGGCACTTGCGATATTCACTGCGGAAGACGGTTAATATGCCATAGGCAGGGCTAGAAATATTCACTGTCCTAAAGAGACGGGGATATGTGTATTTCACCTAGGAAAAAGCCACTTAAACTAAGATGCATACTGAAAGGTCATTGCACGAGTCTGCAACAGGAATAAAGCTATTAGCCTGAATGCTCTCATTTTTTACATGTGGCGAAGCATTTTCAGTGAGGGTAGCGAGATCGTAAACCTGCGTTTACCCTTGTTAAGCCAAGAAATGGCTTAACGGAAAGCAGTTGGCACGGAAACACGTGGCTAGTGTGATTTGAAAATAGGTTAGGCACTGTAACTCTCCATTTACTGCTTTCTTTCTGCTTCGCGATTTTTAACAGCGTAGCTGTTTAAGCTTTCTGCTCACGGTCGTTAACAGAACGAAAGAAAACAAAGGAAGGCAACGGAGGAAATAAGGATTCCTGCGTATCATAAACAGAAACCTCTTATCGTCGATGAAGAGGAGAGGGGGAATGCTACCAAAAGGCGTGGCGAGGGGTCCCACGAGCAGCTGTTGGGAGGGGCCGCCTGAACAAGTAAATGTGGTCCCGGGTATCGAACCCAGGACCTTTATGCCGTGAAACCTGCGACATAACCACGGACCACCCCCAAAGGACTGAGGGGTTCGGGGTCAGCAGCGGCGGGAAAAGAAGAAAAAAAACAGCATGTGTGGGCACGCAGTGCGCAACACCTGCACGGAACAAAGGCGCGATCGAAATTTGCAAATGGGTTAATTTTGAAGCAGAATGAATAAGTGAACGTAATTTAGGCCCTCTTAGCGCGCAAAGGCTATTCCATCTCGCCTTCCCAGGCCGCCTCGTTACGAGACGGCGAGGCAAATAAGTGCACCCATGGGTTTCGGAGGCTGGAGAGAAATAAAAGAACGAAAAAGGCGCCGGTAAGGTAATCTAACTCCTCAAATTAAGTTTAGGAGAAAACCATTGAAAGGCCGCCGCCACATGAAACAAAAGAGGACAAAACGCATCCCGTGGTAGGAATCGGCACTGGGTCCCTCGCATTATGAAACCGGCTTCTATGCGACTTTGCTTTCCTTGCTTTCTTTATTCCATGGAGAATACGCCCAATCATGACACTGCACAGTCAAGAAAACAAGATACAGTTAGAGCTACAGTTAGGACTAGCACAAATACATCGAAATTTTGGCAAACACAGACAACCATTCAAGAGAGGGGACCGCAAAGTTGCTTGGTCTGAAGAATTATGACTGTAACATGAGCGCACGAAAAACAAGGACTGAACGAAAGACACGAAGACCAGCGCAGACTAACAACTGAAATTTTCTTAAACACGCAACACATATATACAGTTTTTGACAACACCCGCGCATGATCAAATGTGTACGTATCACGTCATTCGTATTATGCAGACTATGTGCACACTAAACAATTGTGCACACAACGCACAGCCTCCACAGTTTTTGGGAAACATGGCTTTGTTGATCTAGGTGCCTCATCATGCCTATCACATAAGCGAGATCGCCGCAGACTGTACAGACCAATAAAACAAACATGTCCTATACTGGCTCACCAGGATAGCCGAATGACAAAAATCGGATTGAGAAAGGCTTGGTTTCAATATTATTTCGGAGTGCTCGCTGCAAAACGTCCCTGTAAAAGACGGCATCCCTGCAATCGACGAAACAGTGGTTCCTGGTGGTGAACAGAGGTGGCGGCAATCCGTCGACCGAGCTGGGCTCTGGACGTTGGCTGAGTTGGGGTTGACTCTGGCAGTTTGGATTTTGGACACTATGAGTGTAGATTGCTGGCTTATTTAACTCAGTCTGCATGCAGAAAGCTTCGTTTTTTAGCCACCTCTTTCTTAACAAAGAGGCAGACTTAAGAACAGCCAAATTAAAGCTAGTCAATACCAGCAGCTGCGCTGTGTCCTTAGTCTTTGCAACTCGGTTGCGAAGGTGGCCGCATTTTTTCATGCCCTCCTCAACCCTGTGTGCAGCGCTTGCGATGCGCATTTCAGGGAGCTGGTGTCTGGGGCTTGTCCTGTCTTCTTCACTGACCCGGACGGCCAGCCAGCACCAAGGCATCTTAGACTCAGGATGCCTCTCACTGGGTGGAGGCCCTAAGAACATCCTCCTGCTCAGCAGTATAATACGTGCTCGTCTCTCTCTCTCTCTCTCTCTCTCTCTCTCTCTCTCTCTCTCTCTCTGTCTCGTGCGCAAGGAAACACTACTTTACAGCCTCATTCCAAAGGTACTGGAATGTGCTTCACTCGTGTTATGCTAACAGAAACCTTCACTAGGGAGAGTACCGCTGAAGGCAGTGGAGCATGCTTCCGGCTGAGCATACCCGCAGATGCACTGGTACGCCGCCGGAGCAAAGAGCAGCAGTTTCTGCTGCTCTAACTGCCCCTTTTGGGTTTTTGCGCTTTGTCACTATGTTTCTGTTTTTGCTATAACGTCCGGTTTTCCCACACCTACCACGGCCAATCTACAACGCGCTGCATCCGTATTCCTGCCATTTACTTACTAGTTTTGCAACCCTTCTTCCCTACAATTATGCCGGTGCTGCAGGTACCTGTACGAATTTAATGGCGCTCCAACATAAGCATGGACCATGCCTCTCTTCTTCTCCCGCAACATACCGAACCCATCCAGGGGCCGAGAAAGGGGGCCACAACGACCCCAGGTGTGTCTCCCGGAAGAGAATCGCCAGAAACTTCGTCCGCTGGAAAGAAGCAATGCCACAATCCCGGGCCTCGTACCCGCGCATCCCATTCACGGCCGTCGTCCTAACTACGGCAGACAGCGATGCAGCGGGCGCGCCAAAGCAAGTTCCCCAGCGGCCTGTGGGGTGTGGTTGCTCGCGCTTCTCAGCGACCGGCCCGGCCTGTCGCTCAAAAGTGTTCGCCCGGAATTCCCCTCCAACATCGCCACAGTGCGACGCCATCGGCGTCGCATGCTTCAGAACTGACTTCATGTGTAGAAATATTTGCAACTCGTAATGCAATAAAAGAGATTCGAAGCCTCCCGACTCGACGCGCGCTTGCGATGCTTCCGAGGTTAGCGAAGCGTTTTAGTTATAGATAACATTTTTACTGATAAAAATAGCGCCATTGCATTTATCATTCCTATTGCATTTGTCGCAGAAACGGAGGGAAACCGAATATTTGCCACAATTGTCGTGATGACGTTTGTGCTGCGTTGCCGTCTCCTTCAGTGCATTAGAAAACAAAAGGTGCAGAAGCACTAATGTTGGGTGCGGGCGCGGGAAGAACGGATCATTTTCGGCCTCACGCCGCAGGCAGTTCGCGGGCTGGTTGTCTGAGGACTGCTCAATCCGTGCGATGGGTGTATGGGAAAAACAAATGCTAGATTACGTTTGGGAGTTGAAAAGATGAAACGATTACAACGAAGAAAGTGCGATGTGTTTTGTGAAATAAAATATAAGGCACGGATGTCGCGCTCTGTCATCTCCACTTCTGATCGGCGGCGGCACACAACGTTTCGACTGCGGCGTGAACTTCGACGGATCCGAAATCTCAATAAATAAAGATGTTTTCTGTCTCTCCCGTTCGTCCAGTTCGCCCGGACGGCGACTCGTCGCCGAAACCCGAATACCCGGTCGACCCGCCAATCAAACGGTCAGACGCGCGCTCGCAGTGCGGGCGGGCGGCCACATGAGGCGCAAAGCTACCGTTTGCCTGTCACGTGAGGGTAGAGCTCCCAAATGATTTCCCTTTTTATTTTTTATGACTAGGCTTCATGATTGTCACGTGACGTTCCGTCCTAAACTTTCCTTCCTCCCATGACTTTGTCGCCTCTTGAGAGCATCATCCAGGTTTGTAGCTGACGTACTGTTTCAAGCCAATTTTGCGATTTGATCTGCAGTGTTCAGTAACGTTAACATTACCGGGCGGATATTCACAAATCAAAGAAAAACAGCAAAGTCAGCGAGTTGGTATGAGTTCATCATGAAAAACTGCGCAGACTCAAACACCTTGACAGAGGAAATGGACGACACGAGCCCACAGTATCATCAGTATTTTAGTAACAGGCACTATAAATACACATGGGTGCACGTGGAAAAATCAGGAAAATGCAGCGACACGTGCAAGAAGCAAGCATGACCACTTAGAATAACTTGTTGCTGGGCGAGTTGCTGCATCTTTGGTGAACAAACACGGGCTTAGCGCAGTAAAGACATACACATAGAGGAAGAAGAGGTGTCCAAAGAAGTGAAGTTTCTGCGCTGGTGCAGCGACACTGGCACGTGAAATTCTTGAGGCCTATCACATTAGAAAAAAGGGAGGACGTGTGAGTGACGCATCGGTGTGCCTTCACAAATAATAGAGGTTGTACCTTGACTTGTATCTTTGTAAATGTGATTGCGCGCTGCTTTCTGTGCCTGTGAAATGCTGTGTAATAAGTGCGCGTGAGCGACCTAATAACGATTGTAGTTATATGTGCGGTCTGTCGAGTAAAAGTTAGCTGAGAGTTTGCGAACGTTCCATCCTTCCTGTATTCCTTGTATTTTTTTGCCCAAAGCCCGCGCTTTTTCACCAAAGCACGCCAAAGCAAACCCCACGCTCTTTACAACGGATGTCATTTTGGTGCCATTGGTGTTGACACCGATGACGACGACGGCTACGGTATCACTGATAAAACACCTAAACCTATTGCCTCAACTGTCGTTGTGAAATGTTTCATTTAAAAGGCTCAAGAGTGGTAGTGGGAAGGGCCTCTCTAGGAAGCCCGTCTCCTTGGCGAAAGCCAGGAACGACTCAAACGCGGCTCTGTCTGAGTGCGGTGAGCCTGATGCGGGCCGGATGCAGGTCTCGGAGGACGACACCTGAAGCGTGCGCAGATGTCTGACGCTGTCGGAGCGGAGAATGATCCCGACCGTCCCAGAACAGATGAGCCACGCTCGGGCGTGTAGCCAGGCCGCAGGCGGAACATTTAAGTTGTTCGGTGGGTGGGCCCAGGTCGGCGGGTCTCGGGTTGGCGCTCAGGAGGAGAACAGAGGGTAGGACGGGCTGGTCGTCCCCATCGTCGTGGTTGGTACTTTCGCCACCATTCCAGCACGTCCGGTTAGAGGACGACACGCGGACGGAGCCATTGAGGCAGTGGGGGGACGTTTACTGTAATGATGGCTTCCCTCTTACATAACCGCTATTTGTATGTTTGCTGGGTGGTATATCGGTTCAGGCGTGGCTGGTTCTTTGTGTGGCAGAACCGGGAGGCTGCAAGGGATCTCGGACGTCGATAAAGAACGCCACTCATAACTTTCCAAGTGTAGCCTTCGGCGGCAATCAGAAGATAATCCGCCCCATCTACAGACCTCAGATATGCTTACTGACGCGCGGATAGAGAGGGGATACAGAGAAACTACAATCTGTTTTTCTATATAAACGCGAATGCGGTTGTCTCAAATTTGTTTTGTTAGCGGAACACGTCTGGGCTCAAAGTTGCAAAACACAAAAGAAACTGTTCTAGCGGAAGCGTGTCGAGACATGCATCTGTGAGCGGACGGCGCTCCAGGCGATTTCCTCTCCCCCCTCTGAGAGGGGGGAGAGGAAATCGAGGGGTGAGAGGAGGAGGAGGAGGGAGAGAGGGGCCCTCTCTTTGATTCACCGTGCGCCGCTACCTCCGGCTATCAATAGCACAGGAAAGAGTGTTCGTGCTCCCTTCATGCGTATTTAATTCGAATGACAGCATCGGATCATGTTGTTTCTCTGTTTGAGTCATGCTGTAAGTTCACCCGGAAAGGTGCTTTGCGCGTACCGTCGTTGTTTATGTCTTGCCATGTAGTAAACAAGCTGAGCTTTGACTTCTGCTGTTGGACGTCAACACCAAGGCAGCTGCTTCTGCTCGCCGCTCGACCGCCATGCTACCACTACATGACGGAGGCGGCGAAGCCCTTTTTGGGGACGCCTTTGTCAATGTAACAGTACGAAACGACTTTCCCGTCTTCTGCAGTAATGGTAGCACTGGTGTAGGCATTGTTTTGCTGTAACAGAAACCTTGGCCTTTTCAAGGCACGACCCAAGTGCATAATTAAGGTTAGCAGTGTTCTTTTAATTCAAATACTCGTCTACTTGTTTGCTACGGCGACAAATTATAACCGCCGCATTTGTGTGTAAACCAGCTGCTGAATGGAGGTTTATAGTGGACAAGGACAGAGGCTGGCCCACACTGGCCGCACGAGACAGCCCGTGAGGGAATTTCCTGGAGAACATATTGAAGAGTTTTGGCTCACTAGTCACTGCAAAGTATTTCCCCTGTGGCGCAACAGGGGCTTGCTTGCGCGATTGGCGGTCGTCTACATTGTTGCGCCTCCGCTTCCATTTCCCCACCTTACAAAGATGTCGAGAGATTGTGGAGTAGGCAATCTGAAAGTAAGTCGCTGTAAGCGATTTTGGCGAAAACAAAGTACTACGGCTGCCGGAGTGCAGGGGAGCGAGTGTTCAAAGACTAGCTCTCTCAAGTGTTGCCTTCATGGTCGCTCTACGAGTGAGCCGCGCAGCGAGATCTGGCAGCCCCGTCGCGCCGTGGTAGTAAACACAGTTTCAGAGTACAAACCCCCGATAAAGAAGAAAAAGTGGGCGCTCGCTTATTGAACCTGTTTAGACTGCAGCCCCGCGAGGAAGGTAATGCGTACGGCGCGGCAGTAGCGCACTGCGGAGAAATCCGCGCAGAGCGGGCAAAGCGCGTGCATATCAGCGGCAGCTCCATTAGGTGCAGCTGACGCAACACCTTTTATCCTCCGGCTGCCGCCGCCGCGTCTTCTCTCCGGCGTCTCGGGCGCGGCGACGATCACCAACGGTGTCAAGGTGAAACGCGCCACCGGCATGCTCGCGTGATCATCGACGGCGGGCCAGAAACGCGGCCCCTGGGAAAGCAGCCGTATCAATCTCCGGCGGCAGCGCGGCCATTCGTCACCGCAGCCCTTCGTACGGCTGCAGCGACCGGTTCGTCGGGGCATTGGAGCGCGTCTTGCTGGTGCTGCTTCAGAGCGCGCTTGTCCGAGGCGGGGCTGCTACAGAATCGCGGGTAGGAGAAAAGTCGGCTGCCTTTTGTCGCGTACGTATGCGGGTGAAGCAAGACGCGAATTGGTTCGTTACTATCCGCTGAGCAGTGCGCGATGGATCATGGTTCCTGTCCAGCACTGCTCGTAGTTCAAGCACGATAACAAGACGGCGCCGATGGCCGCCTTGTAATCGGCAGTGCTGAACTGAGCGCGAGATGTATGGAGCAGCGCGCATGTGTAAATTCGCCTTCGTCCCATATGAAGTTTTGAATACACTAGCCTTTCTTACTAACTAAATTTACTAACCCGTAAATTTTGGTCCGTCTGTCTGTCTGTCTGTCTGTCTGTCTGTCTTTCTGTCTGTCTGTCTGTCTGTCTGCCTGTCGGCCTGTCTGTCTGTCTGTCTGTCTGTCTGTCTGTCTGTCTGTCTGTCTGTCTGCCTGTCTGTTGCCATCCCTCTATCCAGCCTTCCGGCCAAAAGTAAATGAATGCTTGAACGAGAGGTCCAGATAGGCAAAACTGTACCTATAGCCACTAAACCTGGAAACACACTTAAAGGAGCCATGAAGACAAAATACAAGTTGGGTTTATTAGAAAGACTACTTAGTCCCGATAACCATGATACCAATATCATCGAAATCTTCGAACAAATAACGGAGATATTAAAGAAAACGTGTGAAGCAGTCGCGACCCCCTAGCCAATTTCCCGCAACTTTTCTATGACGTCACGGAACCTTGTTTGTGCGATTGGCGGCCGCCTAACTGACCTGCCGCGACGACACATGACTGGACGTCTGTAATGGGACCTCTAGTTCCATTTGACCGCATCACTTGAATGCTAACATGCAGTTAACGCATTGAAAATTATGTTTTATTGTTGGCCCGTATGACGGCATTCTTGCTCATAACACGTCACTGTGGCGCAAAATTTGAAAGTTCTTAAATACTTCTTGCTTTTTTTTCGTTAAAAAACATCTTTTGTGGCTGTAATGGAGCTGAGTGAGATACTGAATCCTAGTTCTTTAAAATTAAACCAAGTTGTATTTTCTCTTCATGGCTCCTTTAAAGAAGCCATGAAGACAAAATACAAGTTGAGTTTATTAGAAAGACTGCTTAGTCCCGATAGCAATGATACCGATATCATCGGAATCTTTGAACAAATAACGGAGATATTAAAGAAAATGTGTGAAGCAGTCGCGACCCCCTAGCCAATTTCCCGCAATTTTTCTATGACGTCATGGACCCTTGTTTGTGCGATTGACGGCCGCCTAACTGACCTGTCGCGACGACACATGACTGGACGTCTGTAATGGGGCCTCTAGTCCCATTTGACCGCATCACTTGAATGCTAACGTGCGGGTACCGCACTGAAAATTATGTTTTATTGTTGGCCGGTATGGAGTGATTCTTGCTCATAACACGTCAACGTGGCGCAAAATTTGAAAGTTTTTAAATACTTCTTGCTTTTTTTTCGTTAAAAACATATTTTGTGGCCGTAATGGAGCTGAGTGAGATACCGAATCCTTGTTCTTTAAAATTAAACAAAGTTGTATTTTCTCTTCATGGCTCCTTAAGCAAAGCGAAAGCATTAGGCATATTTCAGGCAAACATCGATACATACTGATATTTGCACTGTTCTTTTGATAGTGTGCTCAAGTTTTAAGGTACAACATAACACTACGCGTTAAAAACAATGCTTCGATCGAAAACACAAAAATTGGTTTTGCCCGTGGCTCCTGCCTCGGGGCGGCATTTCAGGAAGGGCCACAGTAACGAATGCTTCCAGTAGATAGCGCGCGAGCAGTGGAACGCGCCGGAGTAAACATCCGCCTGTGTGTATCGGGGGAAGAGCTAGACGGGAAAATAAGAGCTGGTCGAGGAGGGGCGGCACCGTCTGTCGACGACATTTGCGGCGAAGCGACCACATACCCAGCCACTTTTTTTTTCATGCCTGAAGAGTCCGGACCCTGGGACCCAGCGCATACTCGTGAAGAGGGCCCATACTCGAAGGCCAGGGCATCCCGGCCTAGGCACGCCCCCCAGTGGGCCCTAACAGCAGCACCAGCGCTCGTAAAATAAACATTTATTCCTCCTCCCGTTCGCGGGATGGGCCCTAAAGGGACACAAGTGATTTCTAAACATTGCGGAATTACGAGCGCAAATTGTAGTCCGGAGTCCCTAGGCCCTGTTCCGACCACTCTCACCGTGTTTACACGCGAATTAATTTAGTAGAAAAATCAATTCGAAAATGCTGTCCCCCTCTCCGCCCCCTCGCCCATTTTCTATGGCGTTTTAGTGTGACGTCAAGAGGAGATGAGCTGGCAATTGGCTACGCTACTGCACGGCTCGCCGACCTTCCCACAGAGTCTGTCAGCCCAGCGTTTAGTCCGGCAGCCGCCGACGGGTCGTCGCAATTCCTTCGCTCAATTGAAACTAAGCCACAACACGTTTGGGAATGCAAGAATGTGCCTTTCTTTACTTGGTTAGTTCGTACACTGTATCTAGCTCCAAGTCAAGGTCGCTTCACTCATGCGCTGCACAAGCGCACATGCGACGCTTCGCTGACTGCTACACCAGTAGGAAAATCTAAGGCCACTTGAAGGCGGGAGAAGAGTCAGCGAAGTCAATACAGGTACTAAGGAAATAAAATCAAGTGAAACATTTTCCGTACAGCGTAAAACTAGGGTGCAGGAAGCGCTTTTTTTTTTTTTTTGCGCTGGGCGAGCAAGCATAGCGATCAGCAGCACGACCACGCATCTGCGAACGCTTTTCCATCTAAGAAATGCAATTGCTAGAAGTGAGATATTGCAGAAACTAGGGCGACGCTTTCTGCATGAGCTCAATACAACAAATAGTCACCTAAGCTACTTGAAATGCTAAAACTAAATAAAAGTGTACACTGGTTCTACATTATATACCTTATATATCCTACGTTAGCAACGCTTGCCCGCGGCCGAGTGGTCTGGAGCGCTGCGAATGTTATTGCAAGTGTTTTGCAAGCCAGGAGTTCGAATCCCAGAGGGCACATTAGTTTTTTTTTTATAAGATGAATTTTCCGTTTTTGGCCAATGTTTTCTATACTGAGTTCACCTTTTCTTGGGCCGTAACGTTCACTGTTCCACGAACTAGTTCACAGGACGTGCGCAGGCTGACACTGACACGCTAGCGAGTTCTCGTTGGGGTGCTGTTGCCATAAGCACCGACGGCTTGCGGGCAATGGGCACAGGGCAGAATCAACAGACTGTTGACCTGGTGCGAACACGCTTTTTACGATACAGGCACGAATGAGGCAATTGAGCTCCAAATATGAGGAAAAGCGCGCGGAATTTGAGCGTGTGCGGGGACGCGGAGGGCGTTCATCCACTGCGTAGGCCTCGGCTAGTGATTGCTACGATGCGAAGAGGTCCTGGGAGGCTTATCTTATGCATTTTACAGCCGACAACATGGCAGAAGTGCGGTACAACGATTATTGAGATATCAAGAATGCCCATCCAAGGATGCCGTCGGATGTCAAGCAAGTTGTTTTACAGAACCGAAACCGAAACTTGTTTGAATGCTAACCTCGGATATCGTCCAATCACGGTGCGTCTCCTTCCGTCGTCACAGCCTTTAGTTGGTGCGGCCGCCGCTAATCATGCATGGTAGTTTTTCTTGTTTCGCGCTTTGTAAAATAATTACCGACTTGTCAACCGGATAAACGATGAAAAGTGTGCATATTTGAGCCAGTCTACGCAGTGCAAGCAAAAACGAGAGCTTGACAAATTCACTTCAGTGTCCCTTTAAAGGGGCAGTGAAGTGAATTTATCAAGCTCCCGGTTTTGCTTGCACTGCGTAGACCGGCTTAAATTACTACACTTTTCATCGTTTATCCGGTTTACAAGTCGGTAATTATGTTATAAAGCGGGAAAGAAGAAAAAATACCATGCGCGGTCTGTGGCGGCCGCACCAACTAAAGGATGTGACGACAGGAGGAGATGCACCTTGATTGGACGATGTCCAAGGTTAGCATTCAACCAAGTTTCGGTTTCGTATCTGTAAAGCAACATGCTTGACATCCGACGGCATCGTTGGATGGGCATTCTCGATATCTCAGTAATCGTCGTACCGGGCTTCTGCCATGTTGTCGGCTGTAAAATGCCTAGGATAAGCCTCCCAGGACGGCTTGGAATCGTATCAATCACTAGCCGAGGCCTACGCAGTGCATGAACGCCCTCCGCGTCTCCGCAGACGCTCAAATGCCATGCGCTTTCCCCGCATATTCGGGGCTTGCCTCACTCATGCCTGTATCGTAAAAAGCGTGTTCGCTCCAGGCCAAGAGTCTATTGATTCTGGCCTGTGCGCACTGCCAGCAGGTAGTCGCAGCTTGTGGCAACAGCACGCCAACGAGAAGTCGCTAGCGCGTCAGTGTCAGTCTGTGCGCGTTCTGGGAACTGGTTCGTGGATCAGTGAACGTTGCAGCTGGAAAATGGTTAACTCAGTTTAGAAAACATCGGCCGCAAACGAAAAAATCAACTTCCAAAAAAAGCATGTAGCCTTGCGGATTCGAACTTGCAACTTGCAAAATGACAATCCTAGCGCTTCAGACCACTCGGCCACGAGCCACCGCTGCCGAGATTCGATATATAGTTATGTAATGTACAACCAGTTTACACTGTTATTTAGTTTTAGCATTTCAAGTACCTCAGGTGACTGTTTGTTGTATAGCGCTCGTGCAGTAAGCGTCCCTCAAACTTCCACAAAAACTCACGTCTAGCAATGGCATATGTTAGACGGAAAAGCGTTCGCAGATGTGTGGTCGGGCTGCTGACCGCTGTGCTTGTTCACCCCGCGCAAAAAAGTGATTCCTGCTCCCTAGTTTTGCGCTGTACGGTAAAAGTTTCAGTTGATTTTATTTCCTTAGTACCTATATTGACTTCGCTGACTCTTCTTCCACCTTCAAGTGTCCTTTGTTTTTTCTACTTTTCATTTTATCCAATTAAGCCCGAACAGGTAGCGCATCGCTGATGAAAAAAACTTAAGGTCTTCCATTTCTAACTATTCGACGCCGCATTTCACGATTGTGCCTTTTTAACAAAATTTTTTACAACAATGAAATTCTAAGAGAGTCTCCTTTCAGCCCCCCACCATACATTTCTTCACGCTTTGACCACCATTTCAAAGTGGGTGGGCCAAGTAGCAACACCAAACTTCGTTTTTTATTCTTTCGTCCCGAAAACGAGAGTGGACTGGAACAGCCTCCCTGCCGCCATCGTTTTTACACGTGAACTGGAGAAATTCAAGTCTGCACTCGCGAATCATCTTTATTGATCCCTTCAATGTTTGGTGTGCTCATGTTTTTACTTACCCCCCTCTTCTCTAACGCGTGAAAGGCCCTGACAGTAAAATAAATGAAACAAATGAAATGAAAACCCGAAAGAGCGCAAAGGTACCCAGAAAATTTTACAAGCTGCGCATTCCTCTGTAAAAGAAAGAAAAAAAATAGTTAAAAAAAATAGCATGAAGCAGGAACAGTGAGGAAGCTAAATGTTGCGGCTCTGGCGTGGCAAAATGTCCTACCAGTGCGCGGGCAGTCTGACCTTCAAGCATGAGTGCGCTTCCGCTCTCCTGGTTGTTTGCATGTTTGCCGTGAAGCGCAGTGCGAGAATGGAAGAACACCGACCTCGCCCTGGATAATTACGCACCTTGGAATTTGACCCTGGCAACGTTCAACGCACACCCGCCGCGGTGGCGCAGTGGCTAAGCGTTGTGCTGCTGAGCACGAGGACGCGGATTCGATTCCAGGCCGCGGCGGCCGCTTTTCTGATGGAGGCGAAAAGCAAAAACGCCCGTGTGTACGAGATTTCGCCGCACGTTAAAGATCGCCAGGTGGTTAGAATTTATCCGGAGTCCTTCACAACAGCGCTCCTCATCGCCCACGTTGCGTCGCGCGTTAAACCCTACAATCAATCAATCAATCAATCAATCAATCAATCAATCAATCAATCATTGAACGCACGAACCTTGCCTAGTGAGGGAAGCTTAGCTGTACTACTAGAGGAGCTCTGGGACATTAGGTGGGATTTTACGTGGTTAGGGAAGTTAGGACAGGAGACGACTTCACGGAGCTCACTAGCGGGCGTATTCTGTGCTACAGTGGACCCCAAAAGAAGAAAGAACGTGGCGTGGGACTTTTAAACCACAGAGCAGAAACCGTGAAGGCGTTTTTCAGCATTAGGGAGAGAGTCACGGCTGTTGTGATCAAGCTAAACAAGCGATACCGGTTAAAGATAGTCCAGGCCTATGCGCCCACAACCGCTATGATGATGAATCCGCATACAGCTTCTACAACTACGCGGAAATAGCGATGAAGAAGGCAACAACACAGTTCGCGATTGTAATGGGAGACTTTAACGCAAAGGTCTTTGAAAAGCAAATGGGAGAAAGGTCGATGGGAAACCTCGGAATAGACCATCGCAACAGTTGATGAGATTGGCTAGTGAAGCAGAGAGAAATAACCTGATGTTGGTGAACACCGTCTTTTACAAACGAAAGAAAACGAAATGGACATGCAAAATGGCCGATGGTACAAGAAAAAACGATATTCACTTCATTTCAAGTGACAACTCAGGTATCGTACAAGACAGAGAGGTGCTACGTAAGGTTCAGAGCAGCCATCATAGGATCTTTAGATGGAAGATAAGGTTGAATCTCTAAAAAGAAAGAAGCGAACTCGCGAAAAGCAAGAAACCCCGCACGGAGCCAGTCAGTGACAGGTTGCAGGAGTTTAAAATACATCTTCAAAACAAATTCGCCCTTCTGAACAAGCACAACCAGGTAAGTGTAGACAGGCTAAACGGCAACCTAACTTCGGCAGTCAACATTCAAATAGAACATTCAAACATTTAACATAAACTTGAATAGAACTCAAAAGATAATTTTTGAAAAACCCAATCGATGCCATGTCAGGCCCAAATACAAAGCTTGAATTCCAAGTACGCAACAAAGGCACGCGTTACATAGCATTTAAAATAAAATTAAACAACCCGATGCATGCATTTAACATTGACACATGTCACACAATGCACATATTTGTGTAGATACACAAGAAACATTTCGAGAAAACTAATTTTCACAGTTCTATGCCGGGAAAGAACACCATTTCCAACCATAAACCTTCTGCATGCACTTTTGAAACGTTGAAAAAACTGATTAAAATCAATGCATATGTCACCCCTGTTCAACATATGGGTCTGAAAGTGTAACATCTGCCTACCGTAACTTGTTCTTGTTGCAGCAGCCTGTGCTTAGGATATCTGATATTGTACGCCATAGAGCCGCCGTGCGGTAGTTTGTTATAAATTTCATATGCAAAAGTTTAAACTAGTATATTTGGTCCGCCTTCAGCATATTATATTTATGGAAAAGGGTCCGCGTTCGGAGTTCGCGCTTATCCCCCCGATAGTTCTCGGGCATGCGCAATATTGTTTTGTGCGAAATCATTAGACTGTCATTGTTGGAACCTGTTGTGGTACCCCATACTAAAATTCCATAGTTCACCTCGGAGTAAAACAGCGAATAACACAGGCTTTGCTTAACCAGGTTGGCAAAACACTGTATTTTATACATGCAGCCAGTGGCTTTAGTTATGTCGTTTTTGGGTTTATTGACGTGTGTATTCCACGATAGGTTATCGGTAACCCATACTCCTAAATATTTTTGCTCTGTACGTTCGGTATGTTGTTCTTCTAGTATGTTACCATAAATACGATTTTAACATTCACACAAAACTTTTTTACACCCTTCTTGGCCGAAAAAGAGTAAAAATCTTGTCCCATGGCTAACACTCTTAAAATGTATTTTTCCAAAAAAAGGGTGTACGCATGAAATAAGGCTGTTGAGCTCAACACCCTAAAAAAGGGTGTTGAGCCTGACACTTTTTTTAAGGTGATGGCATGCGCAGTGGCAATGTGAATCGGCGGAGCACGCAGCATTCAATATAAACAGTCAATACGCACAAGTTACAGTTGGAACACAAATGAATTGAGCCAGTACACCTAGCGGGATGCAAGCGGTACAGGGAGTGCATACTTACTTAGTAACACATGTGCTGTTCTTGCTTTTATGTCCAGCCGAGGAAAGCCCCCAATTGAGTCTGTGGGCTTGTCGCGGAACACAGATATTTTAGCGCTAATTTTTAAACTATGAATTTTAGTATAAAAATATACAAATCAACACGCGGATTTGCAAGAACGTTTGAAGTAGTTGGTAGTTTTTGTGTTCGATAACTTATACAATTTTATTAAATACGAAACAAATCTTCCCCACCACCTTACCACGCTTCAAAAAGGGTGTTCATTATTTCAACACCTTTTTTTCCCAGAAGGGCGTAACGCTACAAATTAGGGTGTTCGAAACAAAAAAAAAGAGTGTAAAGAAAAAGGGTGTAAGAAAAAAGGTGTAAGAAAAGACTAAAAAAGGTGAAGAGACCTTCAACTTTTGAGGCACTTTGTACCTGTTTACACGGGTGGACTGAACATTTTCTACAAGCGGGGGCTGTTTTGTACCTCACGATGTTTAAAGCAATATGAATTGGCATAATTTATTACCAGTGCAGCTCTTTAAGCTTGAGCTCGTTTCGGTGGCGTTAGCAAAAATACAAAGAAATAGAGGTGTGGCACCTGTAAAGGATGCACCACCGCAGATAGGATATTATAGCAGGGAAGTCGGCTTTCGAGCTTGTTAGAGTGCGAACACAAGGGGCGTATGCGTATGCGCGCCTCTTACTGTACCATTTCAAACGTACTAGTCTTTTGTGGATTCTAAAAGGCCAAAAAATTGGAGTAGATTGCAATAGTGGTGCAAGGCTGGAGAAACAGCATAGCTGGGGGCCGACCTAGTTTGTTTCCCCCTTGGATTCCCTGGCAGGGGGCGGGGCACACTGGAACAGCCTTGTAAAGTCCGATAAAACTTGGCCTCACCCCTCAGCGGTCATCCTAGCTTGGCAAGAACATTGCAAAGTTTAGCAAGCATAACAACACTTAGCAACACCGGAAGAAACTAGGTCGACCCCCAGCTCCGCGGTTCTCTTTTTGTAACTGAACACCTGTTTCATACCGTTTCAAAAACCTACAGAAAGCCAAGCGTGTTGCAGTCGGTAAACACCCTTTTCGCCACACGACTATAGTCTTTATTACAATTTCTTAGGTTCAAATTGGTGTTTATTGTGCCAAAGCTAAACTTGGGCATGAGATGCGCCGCATATGTAAGCTAGCCATCATTGCATACGAGCAATTATTTTTCTTTTGCGTTTGAAAATTTCTTGCGATTAGAGTAATATATCAGGGGATGTCTTCTTTGCAGTGCTATTATGCATCCAAACATGGCCGTATGCAATGAAGAGCTGGACACCTTTCCGATACCCTTTCAACAGCGTAAGAAAAACCAAGGGTGTTGAAGTTGATCAACACCCTTTTTACACAAAAAGGGTGCAGCGATAGGAAAAGGGTGTTGAGATTCAAGAAAAAGGGTGTAAAGGCCTCCCAACACCCTTTTTCCACTTATGCTGCACCCTTTTTGGCAAAAAGGCTGTAAAAAAGTTTAGTGTGTTAGTTGTATCTCGTTTAGTTATTGGTTTGAATATTACATAATTAGTTTTATTTGCATTCAAGTTTAACCGATTTTGGTTCAACCATTGAGACAGTTATAGCAGGTAAGAATTCACATATTCTTACGGGCTTTTCTTTGTTTTCGCCGTAAAAAAATATTATTGTCGTCGGCCTGGATGACAAATTATGGGGAGCCTGGTATTTCGGTAATGCGATTTATGCACGCAAGGAACCGTAATGGACCCAGAATGGACCCCTAGGGAACCCCAGGTTGAAGTATAGGCTTTTTGGAAATTAATGTGTTCTTTATTACAACATATTGGTATCGGTTTGTGCGATACGTTTTAATCAGATTTAGAGCTACTCCTCGTATAGTGTAAGATTCAAGCTTCTTGAGCTATACAGTATCGAACGCTTTTTTTAAAAACCACGAATAATCCGATGGTGTATAATTTGTTCTCAGTGTTGTGAATAATTCTATCCTATGTGTGAATTAAGGCCAGTTCCGCGGATTTATTTTTTGGAAGCCGTATTGCGACGGTGTTGTTACTCCATGTTTTTAAAAGAACCTCGTAATTCTCTCTTTTACAACCTGCTTAACTATTGTCGAAAATACTGGAAGTACAGAAATAGTTCTATAGTTAGTGATATCGGTTTCCCAACCTCCTTTATAAACGGTCTAATACCCTGTTTATTATATCGGATAAAATGGGACTAATTGTGTCTGCTGCACGTTTAACAGGCAAAACCTTAATTTCATCGTAACCAGCGGCTGCATGGTTACCTAAGCTTTGATTATTTGTTCACTTTCATGCCAGGTTGTTGGAAAAAACATTATGGATTCGAATAGGCTTGCAACTCCTGTTATACCGGGCGTATTGGAATTGGTCCCTGCATATACACCAACATTTACAAAATATCTGTTAGCTTCAACTGCAAATTCTTCTCCGTCAATTATAGCATGACTTATTAAGATTTCTTTTCTAGTATGCTGACTTCGCTTTCTTCCCATAACTGTGCCCCAAACCTTCCGGTGTCATTTTTAATTTCTTGAAGTTTATTTTTGTAATTACATATCTTAGCATTTTTCAGGTCGGAGTTCAATTTGTTGCCGTCTTGTTTATAATTGTAATTATAAAGTGTGATACAAGCGATTGCTTCCCCTTATCGTTTTGTACAGCTTCACGGAATTATCCATGGCTTTCTCACTTTTTTAAATTTTGGTTTTGTACGGCCGCGGAGGAAATGCTTCGTTGTAACGAAATAGGCACTTGTCCAGGAATTCTTCATCGACGTACAGGGCTGTGTTCTTGGAAAATCTCACGCCAACTTCCATTCTCAAGGAGAAAGAGAAAGCAACGAGGCTTTCATTGTCGATGTTGCGAAAAACCCTATATTGTTCAGTACAATACCATTGGTAATTGGTGCCAAACACAATACCGGTGGGTAGTCACTCAGATCACATGAAATAACCCCAGCCGGAACAGAACTATCGCCTAGATTCGGAATATAAACATCAAGAAATGTCGCACTGGTGCTGGTCAGTCCAGTTGGTAGTAATATTAAATTGTTACAGGCATACTGATCTAGAAGTTTGCGAAACTCACACGCTTAAGTGTTGTCAGAACAGGTGTCGATATTTGCGTTCCCAAGTATTATAAATTTTAAAGCATTATATTGCACTGGAAAAGCTTGCTTAAAGACTCAAAAAGTGCCCATAGCCTCAAAAAACGTCAACATTATTCTTATTCATAAAAGGGGCGATCCCGAAGACCTCAAGAATTACAGACACATCAGCCTATACTCAGTTGTTTACAAGCTGTTTACAAAAGTTATAGTTGGCCGCATAGGTGACAGGCTGGATTCCCAGCAACCCAGAGAGCAGGCTTGGTGTAGGAAAGGATGGATCACATGGATCACATCCGTGTTGACAATCAAGTGACAGAAAAATCCGCAGAGTTCATTAAACCCCTTCACATGGCATTTATAGACTACGAGAACGGTTTTACTTCGTACTCACCGCAGCCGTTTTAGAAGCACTCAAAGACCAGGGAATGGAGGAAACCTACATAAGAATTCTGGAAGTCATATATACGAATGCACGGAATATATAGGAATGTACCCTCCGCAAGCAAAGCTATAAATTCCTGATCCGAAACGGAGTAAGACACGGAGGCGCAATCTCGCCAGAACTGTTCACAGCATGTCTAAAGGGGTATTAAGAAATCTTGCGTAGAAGACATAGGCATAAGGATAAACGGAGAATACCTGAGCCGGACGACATACTATTACTGAGTGAGACTGCGGAACACGTGCAAACAGGGCTTGAGGAACTACAATCAGAAAGCACGGCCGCGGGGCTAAAAACAAATAGGAATAAATCTAAAGTAATGTGTAATAAACATGCCAAAAACGTCCTCTTTAGCTTAGTTAAAGAAACGCTAGAAGAAGTAAGAGAATATAACTACTGTGGACAGACGGTTAGTGCTGGCCTCAACCACGAGAGAGAACTCCGACGCACAATATGTACGGCCTGGGGGGCACTCGGCAAGCACTCCCGCATAATGAAAATGAGCTACCTCTCTCACTCAAAAGAAAAATCTATGACTAGTGCATACTGCCGGTAATGAAATACGGAGCTGAAAATTGGCGCCTTAGTAAACTGGAAAGGAAAGCAAGGTCGGCCCAAGGGGCCATGGAACGAATAATAGAAGTAGTAACCCTAAGGGACAGGAAACGACCTACCTGGATCAGAGAAAAAAGTACAGTAAAAGGTATCATAGTTCAAAGAAGAAATAAGAAATCGACACAGGCTAGCCATGTAGTGAGACGGACCGACTACCGGGGGACAACAGAGTGGATACCAAAAGATGGGTCTAGCAGGAGGAGAAGGCCAATAACCTGATCCATGGATGAAATAAGGAGGCAAACTGGGGTCTCGACCAGCGCAGCACAGGAGAGCTTGGAGGTCGATGGGAGAGGCCTTCGTCCTCTGAGTAGGCTGATGATGATCCTCGCCGTCAAGCGGCTGTTATTCAACTGGGTATACGTGCGGGGCCAGTGAAGGCTTTTTTCAGGACTGAGATGCTCACCCTTATGATTAGGACAAGGAAAAAACACAAACCTTGGTTGCGTCAGGTACATAATTTCGACTGCTTCGTCAGCAGACACTTGTATGTACACAAGGACAAGCGCTTATCCTTGTGTCATTCGTCTTTTGTCTGAATTTGTTGCGCTTTAAATTTTCACTATGGAGTACCAACTAGCTCGAACCCTCACGTTAAGTTATATTTCTAGTTCTACGAGCCCATTTGCGTGTGTAACTCTTCAGCCTTCACTTCTAATCACACTCGTATGTAGTATTAGTTATGTACAGGCCGCTTGAAGTGGGACTTGAGCCGAATACTTCTCTGCGCCCTTAGACGGCTCCCATTCATGCTGCACGAGCACCCAAACCTCTCTTGGCATTTCTGCAGAGCCCAGGGCTGGCTTGTGTGTCGTGAAAAACCTTATCCTGCACGTGATTGTGCAGCTCCGACATGTTTCTTTTTCTAAATTCTTTTCGTTTTTTTTTCTCATCATCTCGCGTAGCAAACCAGCGCACCGGCTCAGCCGCGATCGCCATTGCCATTAAATTAACCCTCTTTCTCCCCAATTTCGACCGATGTCAGGCAGAACTTCCGCTAGCGCTCCGTCTTCTCAATTTCAAGAAATCGATCACGCCGACCTTGGGCTTTGAAGGGGGCCCACTTTAACGTTACCACGCCCTGCTCATAAATTCCGGCCTTGCACTTGGGCATACCGACAACAATGTAATATTGTTTTCTGGCCCGACAGCTTATGGCTTTTGGTGACTGCACAAAGAAAACGTACCCCGAACCAATTATGCACCAATTTTCACTTACGGAAGTTGCTTTACATGAGTCTCCCAGTGGCAAGTTCAGGCTTGCTAGGCTAGTTGCTGGAGTACATGGTAGTATTGTCCGACACAATTGAAAATAAAAAGAAATTGGCTCGAACTTCCTTATTGGAAAATTGTGAGCGAAGTACGCAGCGCAGTAATTTTGATCGCGCTTTCTTTTTAAGCGACCTGGCGGTGTTGGCTGGTGGAAACCAGCCGAATGCAGTTGTGTGTTTTGTGCGTGCTTGCGTGTGTTTGTAGGTACGTGCGTGGGCGTCTGTGTGTGGGTGTGTGTGCATGCGTGTGAAGAGGTGTGTACGTGCGTGAGTGTGTGTCTGTGCGCGTTAGTGTGCGTGTATGTGTGTGTGTGTGCGTATGTCTGTGCGTGTGCTTGCGCGTATGTGTGTGTGTGCGTGCGCGCCCGTGTGTGTGGGTGAGCGTGCGCGTGTGCGTGTGGGTGGGTGTGCGCGTGTGCGTGTGTGTGACAAGCAAATGAAACACGGCGTAACATTGGAGCCATCTTAGCCGCTAATTACATACTAGTTTGTTTCGGATACTTGTAGTTAGTTACACAAAGAGTTACAGCTGTTTCCTGTAACCGTGCTCCATCCGTAGATGGCCATGTGTTTATGGTGGCCAGGAATGCTGCAACGATTACAACTTCACAGTGGACTAAGTAATTCTGACGAGTAAATAATACTCAGCGAAACGTGTAAGTCGCAAAACCTGACTTCTCGCTTTGCTTGTGCTGCGTCGCACCTGACCGTCCGCTTTGAGCCAATCAGCGCTCACTCGACACGGGCACTTTGAAACGGACACGAAATTCACAAAACTGAGAATGCCGCCTCCGGGCTGAGTCGTTTATAAACCTCCATGGTCGGAGTCGTTTTCTAATCGCCGTCGTGTGTTCTCCCAGCCAGAGTGACTTCCGTCGAACTCTCGATTTCATGGAGTCGTCTTAGCGACCCATATCAGTTTGGCCGCTTCCATGATAATCGCGACATAGATTGGGAGCTGTAGAGAACTTTCTTCACAAACAAAGGAGAATAACTTTTGCGTGTTAACTCGACGCGTAGACGAACGGACACGGACCCCTGCCGGAGGGACCACTGCTTCTGTGAAACTGAATGGTACGGAATACAATGAATCAAATCAAGGACAATTGATGCAGATCTCTACTTTTTGGTAGCGAAAAGGATACATCTTCAAGGCGATCGGTCCATAGCAGCGAAATGAAGGGGGTGTCCAGAACCCGCTGCTTGCCCTACAAATTCGGGTACACTTTTTAGCTGGACAAATGAAGTAGTCGCTTTTTATGCCAGCCAAGCTTGCGTGGAGATTTTAAGTAGGCCCAATGCGAGTTTCACGCCTAACAAAATACCGGACACCCGCATCGCCTTGGGATGACCCACAACTGTAGCTCGCCCAGTCACTTGGCTGCCGGCCGGACAGGCCGTAAATAACTCGTCAGCGTGGGCCGTAAATAAATTCACCTAGAGCGAGCGGCGGTCGGACGACGGGGCTGGATCCACCTTTGGTGTGACCCGGCTCATATCGCATTCCAGCGTGTTTTCCCAGACCCATCTTTCCGAGTCTGCCCCGACGAGAGTCAACGTCCGACTAACCTTGAACCTAACTTGGCCGCGCGTAACCCGCACCAACCAGACGTCTCCGTTGCATTTCTGCTGAGGCGGCCGGTGCACTGCCCTGCGGCCATTCGTGCTGTCGCAGCAAGGCAGAAAGAGCGCATTCCCCTGCCTTTGCCATGTGTCCATGCAAAACAGGTGCCTCTCTCACGCACAGAGTTGTCCTGGCAATCGAAAGCCCTTTCTTCGTGTGAGAATCTAAGCCCAAGGGACGAAGAACTCCACGAAATGAAGAGCGACCTTGCAGATCTCAACGACTTTTAATGGCGACTTTTCTAGAAGGATGAAGCAGCTCGAGATAGCCGCTCACGTGATGATCTGCACCGATGATGGTGATGTCGGTGCATCAACGATTATGACACGTAAAGTTTCTATACTTCGCTTAAGCGTTGCCCTGTTTAACGGGCTTTAATTTATGGCGGGTATTTGATTTCGTGAGATAAACAGGCTTGAAAAGCGAAAGCATTAACAGTGCCCACGGCATCCTTCTGGCAGCAATAAAAACTTTCCAAGGTCATGCCCCCCCAATCGGACGACCTGTGGAGCTGTATAGCACCGGTGGATACCGTGCCGGGGGCGCAGCACTGCACCATAAGGAATGTGTGCACGTGCGGCACGTTTTGAACTTGCCACGCTAGGCTTTTGAGAAAATTTGGGCAGCAACCCGTCCATTGCACGTTCACTCTTCGCGACATCTCGAACTTCACTAATCGCCACCTAGTCGGCCTGCAACCCAATTTTGTCGCTAACCGCCCAATTATACCCGAACGATCTTCGACACGTTCATAGAATCTGCGTTTGGAAACGTTCATACAATGTGCGTGTTTTATCCTATAGCTATGCCTATATCTCGTTTGCGCCTTACTGTACTTCCACTGCATGGTAAAAGTTGCTGCTAAAAATGTTTTCGGGATGCCTCATGAAGTCGATGGTTTACTGACCAACAAGCTAGTGCGCAGTGAACGATTAATGCGACGCTTTCTGGGGCCAGCAAAAAATGAAACGATTTTAGGTCGGCATTATCCCGTGTCTCCAAGCAGGCCACACGGCGGTGGCTGGCAGTACGCCACTGTGGGTATGCTCTCCTCTGTGTGCATTGTGCATGCAACACTGTTGTGGTGGGGTGGGAACACTTGTGGGGCTGTCCTGTGCCCCTTATAGAAGACGGACCCACGAATCGATCGGACGCCAGGAGGAGCGGCTTCTCCGCTGGTCACAGGGTCTTACACTGCTCACAAAGGACAGGAGAGAGGCTTGTGTTTTTGTGCGAACCGTAAAACGATGTGACGCCTGGTAAACGGCTGCTGGTGGCGCACATCCCCGCATTGATCAAGGTGGCTAGAGGTAAAACAAACTGAAGAGATGGGAGAGCAATGATGCAGAAAAAGTGAAGCCTAGGTAAGCGTTACTGTGACTTGCACTAAATGCAGGATAAGTGGATTGAACATCGCCAAATACAAAGCAGAACACAAAAAAAAAAAACATTCCGGAGCGACACGAAACTACAGCACAACGTACCAATGAATGCAAGGAAGGCCCGAACAACTATTGAAGATTCCTCACTTAAGACAACAAATTCGTTATCGAAGACAACGAGGTTCGAGTCCGAGGTACGAATTACGTTCAAAAGTTAACCGTAAAATTTATTGGTGTTAATTATGGAGATGGTAGTGATGGGGAGGCCATAGCGCAGTCTAGGAGTTGTGGATGAATTACAAGACGCTGCAGTGCAGTGACCGCTGGGAGAACTGGACTCGCTGTGTGGTTCATAGACATGCGCGAGAGGTAGTCAACGCGTTCGATTAACTCCAAGTACTGGTCATCTAGTGGTCCTAGAGTGAGAGCTTCGGCGAGTAGCTGCTCCATACCGGTCAACTTTGAAACAGCGCAGCCGACAATGGATGAGACGAAAAAGACTAAGTGCAACCGCAACTGCGATGACCCAAGTATTTTTTTTTCATCGTGACGGGGCACTATATGCTCGCTCTGTCAACTACAAAAGGAAGAAAGTGAAAATGATCCAATGTAAAAAAACAAGGGAATAACCATTTTTTTAGGCGAGCATGTGAAGGCTTGCGGGCACTCATGGTGACTGACACTGTATTTATTTATTTATTTATTTATTTATTTATTTATTTATTTATTTATTTATTTATTTATCTATTTATTTATTGTTTTATTTATTTATTCGTGTTACCCTCAAGGTCCGAGGGCATAACAGAGGGGGGCTAGGCCTCAAAGATTTGCGTGGTCAACTCGTTCCGATGGCCCCTCACGGATTCATCCTCGTGTGCAGAATCCGCGTCCCGTTGGCTCGCATAAGTGGTCCCCCGCGTGGAGCCAACAGCCGGTTCCCCGAAAGGCGATAGGAATCAGCGTGCCTCAGAGGGTGCGGGTGTATTTTTCGACGATACATTCGAGGAAAATGCCCATGGAACAAAATTTATTTATTTATTTATTTATTTATTTATTTATTAATACTGCGATCTTTGTTCAAGATCTTAGCAGGGTTGGAGAAACTTAATTTACATGAGTAACTTTCGCGGCAAAACACACACACAAACATAGACCAAAATATACAGAAAACAGAAGAAGATGCATCATGTGAGCAGGTGCGACTCGAACGCAGATAGTGTTTTTTCGGTTACCGCATTGTTAGAGAGGTTGTTCCAATCGACAATGCTTCTTGTGAGGTATGAGTATTTGAAACAGTTGTTGCGTGGATTGAGTGCTGTGACTGTTAGCGTATGTCGGCTGAGGGACGCGCAGCTGTGAGGGGCTACCTACCAACGCGCGGTAGCTTACCAGCTCTGTAAACGCGGTGAGGCTAACCACACCAACTGCTGCTCGAAATTAAATTCCATAGCATACCATCACCTCAGAATTGCAGCTTTATTCGACCAAAACTAGAACAAGCAGTATCTATCTCGGACCCTGGTGACATCTAATTGAAGCCAGAAAGAATCTGCTCGGTTGTCTTATCACGAGCGCTTATCATCGTATGGTAACCGTTGCAATGTGCAGCGCTGCTTCCAAATGTCTGATTTGGCCTTGAAAAGCTACCTTTGCATTTTGCTCAAGAGATATTCTGTCATCCCCCCTTGACGCAAATTGGTCCTTCTAAAGTCATCCGTACAGTGCGTATCGCCCTGACCATGGGTCTACACTCAGAAGGAGAGCAGACTTCCACGGACGTAGTTCATTTTTGTCCACTTCCTGCCACGGTAACGCAGGGAGCCTACGTTCTTTGGCGGCTTGTGTCTATCCCCAATAACAAATAGCTGAGATTATTATCTCAAGCCGCCCGGTTTTGAGCGGCTCGACGCTTTCATCTGGATGCCGCGTCAACAGTTCACTCTATGTTTAGCACTGTGTTCCCGTGCCTACGGTCCATCGCAAGGCAGTACCTTGCGGAACCTTTTCTGTCTCCTCTTTTGCTGGTGCATTCACTGTTTTGCGAAGCTCGAAGACAGTGCATGGGGCGCTGCCAATGCAAGGAAGCAGCAACGAAGGCGGCGGCGGCGGTTTCTTCTCGAGAGTAGTAGTCGCCATAGAGTTTCTTACAATATGCACTAGAGAGGAATCTGGCGCTAGCGTATATGCGGCTCACATCAACGCCGTCTGTGTCATCATGGACCGCCATTACACATCGCGCTCGCCTTAGTTTCATCATTGGCTTGGATTGCAACGTTTTAGTGACCGCAAATTTAAACAAAGTGCCACAAAATCGCGAAGAATAGTGTGCAATTATGTAAGCGGAAAATAAAAACAGGGTTTTTTAAAACTAAGGAAAAAGGAAGTAAAGCGTATTTTTGCCAGAACGGTTGTGCCTGCTATTCCGCAGGCCAAGGTTGTAGTTGATTGATTGTAGGGTTTTAACGCGCCGACGCAACGCAGGTGATGAGGCGCGCCGTAGTGGAGAGCTCCGGATTAATTTTGACCACCTGGGGATCTTTAACGTGCGCCGAAATCTCGTACACACGGGCGTTTTTGCTTTTCGCCTCCATCACAAAAGCAAGGTTGTTGTTACGAACAATGTTAATATTTGAGGGGGAACTCAGTACAGACTCTGATTTTATTAGTTTTGGCCATTATTTCAAATAAAAAGTTGTTTGATGAGTTTGGAAAGTTTTTTGAGCGTGCCAATGAAAACGTTGCCTTCGTGGTGAACCGGTGGACCGACCGCCAACTAGTTTAACAAGAAAAAAGAAAACGTGGCGTTAAACAGTCGTGCAGGATGACAAGATAGGACGCATACAAGCACCCGTATCTGTCGCATCCCCGTGGTCGTATCTTGTCTTCGTCGAAGTACGTTTTGTTTCTTCTTTTCGTCGGCTACAAATTTCGCGGCGGCATATTATCCGCTCAGTCATGCGTCCTTCGACTGCGGCACGAGCAACGTCAGGTGCGATCACGCACTGCCTGAGGTTTCACCGAACACGGCTCCCACAGAACAGGGAGGATTTCGGCTTCCTTGTAGCCCGTAAACGTGTTAATGCATAGTGAAGAAAGCAAATCCCAAAAATCGCTTAAGAATCCAATTGTCATGCCAAGCCCAAGCCAAAAAGGGGGGTCTTCCCATGAACCCCCACGACGATATGGCTTACGAGGCGCAGCTTCCTCTCTAGTATACTTACTAAGAAACTCTATGGTAGTCGCCTAGGCTTGGCGAAAGGTGTGTTTCTTCCGGAGCAGCGGCAACGTAACGGCGCTCCAGGCGCAGCGGCGGCCAGCGCGGAGAAAGCGAGAGGAAACCCAGCCGAACGCAGCGGCGGCACGGCAAGGGTGCGCCTCGTGCGACCCAAACAAACGCCGGAGGCGCGTCCTTGGCGGCGACCCGCTATCAGCACTGGCGCCGTTCCTCTGACCGCTCAGCGGCTATTGGCGCCCCGCTGCTGCTGCCGGTAATGGGCCGCCAAGCGCCGGCAACCGAGAGGGGGGCCCGGGCAGCTAGGCCGCAGATTCCGGAACAAAGAAAGATACAGCCCGTAACAGCGAGACAGGATGTCTGGTAGCGGGAAGAAATGTGCGCGCTCATGTAAAAATAAAAAGGCTATCGCCGGAAACCGGTGGTTAGTTTGTTTGCCCGGACGGACCGTCAGGAAGTTCTTATGAAGCACCAAGGGGAAATGGAAGACGCACTGGTTCCTCAACAGGCATGTGCGGTGAATCTGTCCCTCTTATTTGCTTTTGCATCTTGAACCCAATTCTGAGACACATTCCAGGACTCCCCACCTATGATGTAGTGAAGGCGAAAGCGTTAGTCTCGAATTGCGGCGCCATGTTTCACAGCTGCATGGTTCAGGGTCCAGCTCCGTGCAGGTCACATTCACTGGCGTGGCGCGCATGGCGGCCACCATGCGTGTCGCATGGGCAACGGGGCCGCCATCGTGGCGGCACCCCACGCCGTCCCACCCACAGAGTTTCTCAATGTCAAGTAGAGTGGAAAGTGTCGCTGCGATCGCACGCCGCCATGGGAATTGTGGGTACTGCGGGAATCGAATTGGTAGCAAGTGGCTTGTGCAAAGGGCTATGGATTAGGCTTCTCAGCTCTGAAGTGTTCGTAGTTCTGTTTTCGGTATGCTTTCCCGTTTCCGGCATGCCACTTTCTGGCATAATGTGCATTCAATGGCTATCACAGATATGTCTACATAACAGCGTGATTAGCACTTAAAGCATGTGCTCGCGTTAGCGGGGAGTTTCTTGAGAGGAAGGGGTGACCACATGCAGCGACGGCGACAAGCGACGCGGAAAACGTAACTCAAAAGGTACAACGGCCTGCGCGACAGCCACAAGCGAAAGAAATACACTGCCGCTAATCTTCACTGTCGTCGTCGCTCGTGGCTACAGTTCGCTGAATTGTCGCTGCCGCTCGCTTGTGGGCTGCTTCTGGCCGGCAAAAAACGAGCGAGGGCCTCCACGGCCTGTATTCAAGTTTATACGACTTGCCGCTGTCGCTCACACTATAACCCCGGAATAAGCTGCGCTAGCCCACAAATCCGGTTTCTGTACCCATTCAGTTACGATTTTAGCTTCGTTCGTCGCCGTCCCTACGTGTACTTGAAGCATGCACAGCCCCTTGAAGCATGCCCCTTGAAACATGCACTGCCTTGGACAGGCGCAATGAGGCAACATACATAGCGACTCGACAAGCCAGTATTTATTTGCCATTTAAAGCATTCATGCAAGTATATGATGCTTAGCGCGCGTTCTTGTAAAGTTACTTGCGGTAATAGGCCTCGCCTCTAGGTTTATTTATATCTGCTTGGACAAAACAAATAAATAAAACGCGATTACATAGTTCTGGCATCTCTATGTTGCATCTGCTTCGCCAGCCAGACACGCTGCATACGATAATAATACTGTCACGAAGCCAAGGACGATGCAGTTGTCTTGCAGGAGAAACAAGTTTATTGGAGCGAACTTGTGCTCCCCTAACAACTCAAAAGAATACAGAGGCGGCGAAGCAGCGGTCAACAAAGTGACTTGCGTCAGCGAGCGTCGCAGAATCGAACGTCCCGGCGTCCGCACTGCAGGCTTTTTATCTTTCGGCGCGCGTGGTTCTCGAAACGTCGATTCGCATCGAGAACATAGTAGATCCAAGAAGATTATTCTGGGCTGTTCACGTTAGATCAGAATGCTCTCCCTATCACAACAGATAACACATGCGGCACAGACAGAAAGAATGGAACACGCGCTTCCCTTGGCGCAGACATAACACAGACCGGCGCAGCCGGGCGGTAAAAGCAAAACACAAATAAACAAACCCAATGTATGGTTCGCGGCATTACCTCCCCCCCCCCTCTAAGAGTGCATCGACCCGATGCTAACATAAGCGACAGTCCGAACAAATGAAAATAAAAGTTCGTCATCGTCCGTAGAAAGGTTTTAAGCGAACCACGTGGACGACTTCAGGACGCGTGCGTTGTCGTGATGTGCCGGAGTCACCATCGGGGATCACTTCGTAGGTAAGTTGGCCAACACGTCGTAGAATCTGGTAGGGTCCGAAATACCGTCGCAGGAGCTTCTCACTGAGTCCGCGTCGTCGGATGGGAGTCCAAACCCACACACGATCCCCTGGTTGGTACTCGGCGTCTCGGCGTTGGAGGTTGTAGCGGCCCGCATCCACCAGCTGCTGGTCCGTTATACGAACTCGAGCGAGCTGGCGGGCCTCCTCCGCACGTTGAAGATATCCGTGGACGTCGGCGTTGAGGTCGTCGTCTTCTACGTGCGGAAGCATTGCGTCGAGCATCGTAGTCGGCCTTCTACCGTAGACAAGCTCGAATGGCGTCAGCTGCGTCGTCTCCTGGATAGCCGTGTTGTACGCGAACGTGACGTATGGGAGTACTTCGTCCCAAGTCTTATATTCAACGTCAACGTACATTGACAGCATATCTGCGATTGTATTATTCAGACGTTCTGTTAGTCCGTTCGTTTGGGGGTGGTACGCCGTCGTTCTTCGGTGATCCGTGTTGCTGTAGCGTAATACTCCTTGCATCAGCTCCGCAGTGAATGCCGTTCCGCGGTCTGTGATTAGGACTTCCGGGGCTCCATGTCGCAGCACAACTTGGCTTATAAAGAACTTCGCCACTTCTTGTGCAGTCCCCCTCGGAAGAGCGGCGGTCTCTGCGTAGCGCGTCATGTAGTCTGTCGCTACGACAATCCACTTGTTCTGTGATCGTGACGTAGGGAACGGGCCTAAAAGGTCCATTCCAATCTGTTGAAATGGTCTCGATGGGACGGCGATCGGTTGTAGAAGTTCGGCGGGTCTTGTCGGCGGCGTTTTTCGTCGCTGGCAGTAACGGCAGCTCCGGACGTAGTGGGTGACGTCAGAGGTAAGGCCGGGCCAGTAGTACCTCGCCTTGATTTTTCCAATAGTGCGGGCTGTGCCCAGATGTCCGGAAGCCGGGTCGTCGTGGCACGCTTCCAGAATTTCGTCACGAAGGTCCGCGGGGATGACGAGAAGGTAATTCGCTCTTGTTCCGGGGCTGAAATTCTTCATGAGGACGGAGTTTCTCAGGCTGAATGCTGGTAAGCTGCGTTTGAAGGTCCTAGGAACGGCAACGTTGCATCCCTCGAGGTACTCGATTATGACGCGTAAGTCGGGGTCGGCACGCTGCTGGGCGGCTAGGTCGCTCTCCGTCACGATCCCGAAGAACGCGCTGTCTTTATCAGAGTCTTGTGGTGGTGGGTCGACGGGGGCACGGGACAGGCAGTCGGCGTCGGAGTGTTTCCTGCCGGATTTATAAACGACTGTAACGTCGAACTCCTGCAGGCGCAAGCTCCACCGCCCAAGACGGCCAGAGGGGTCCTTCAAGTTGGCGAGCCAACACAGCGCATGGTGGTCTGTTACAACCTTGAATGGCCTTCCATACACGTATGGGCGAAATTTTGAAATAGCCCATATAATAGCCAGGCACTCTTTCTCAGAGGCAGAATAGTTTTTCTCCTCCTTCGACCGACCACGACTGGCATAGGCGATTACCCTTTCGCAGCCGCTTTGCTTTTGGACAAGGACGGCACCCAAGCCTATATCACTGGCGTCCGTGTGCATTTCCGTTTCGGCATTTTCGTCGAAATGAGCGAGCACGGGCGGGCTTTGCAGGCGTTTTTGCAGCTCGCAGAATGCTTTTTCTTGGTCGTTTTCCCAGCTGAAAGGGGTGCTATCTTTCGTCAAGCGCGTGAGTGGCTCTGCAATGTGTGCGAAGTTTGCGACGAAGCGCCGGTAGTATGCGCACAGCCCGATAAATCTTCGCACGCCCTTCTTATCTTTCGGCCTTGGGAAGTTCGCAATGGCTGAAGTTTTTGCGGGTCAGGTAGGACTCCCGCGGCGTTGACGACGTGGCCCAAGAACTTGAGTTCCCCGTATGCGAAACGGCACTTTTCAGGCTTTAGCGTCAACCCCGACGTACGAATGGCCTCGAGTACAGACTCCAACCTTGCAAGGTGTTCGTCGAACGTCCGGGCGAATACCACTACGTCGTCGAGGTATACGAGGCAGGTGTGCCACTTAAGGCCAGCTAGCACAGTGTCCATGACTCTTTGAAACGTCGCTGGTGCTGTGCACAGCCCAAACGGCATCACCTTGAACTCGTATAGGCCGTCTGGGGTTATAAATGCAGTCTTCTCTCGGTCTCTCTCGTCCACTTCAATTTGCCAGTAGCCGGTCTTCAGGTCCATCGATGAGAAGTACTTAGCGTGGCAGAGGTGGTCGAGGGCGTCGTCGATTCGGGGGAGGGGGTACACGTCCTTTTTCGTGATTTTGTTCAGTCGCCGGTAGTCAACGCAAAACCTTAATGTGCCGTCTTTTTTCTTTACGAGTACGACGGGCGCAGCCCAGGGGCCTTTCGATGGCTGTATAATGTCGTCGCTGAGCATGTTGTCGACTTGGGTCCGGATGGCTTGCCGTTCGTGTGAAGAGACGCGGTACGGTGACTGTCGGGTAGGTCGGGCTCCATCTTCGGTTATTATTCGGTGCTTCGCTAGAGGGGTCTGACGTAGTTTTGCGCTCGACGAAAAACATTCGCTATAGCGACGCAGCAAAGCCAATAATTTGTTCCGTTGTTCTTGCGGTAGCGCCGGATTCACGTCGAAGGGCTGCGGGAGCTTGAAGGTTTCTACGGGTGTGCGTTCAAAGTCAGCGACCGCGATCACGTCACTTGCCCCTTGCGTTTCTTCGAGGAATGCAATTGCCGCGCCCTTGTTTAAATGCTGGTACTCCTCGGTGAAATTAGTAACGAAAATGTGGGATTGGTGTTCCTTGAAGCGCGCAATGCCTCTTGCGACAGACACACCACGGTCGAGAAGCACCCTTTGATCAGTGTCTACGATAGCGTCGACGTCAGGAGCAGCATCTTCACCGTAGACTGCGACCATCAAGCTTGCGCGGGGTGGCAGGGTGACATGATCATCGGCAATCCTTACAGCAGCACGTCGTTCGGGGTTCGGTTCCGGCGTCATGGAATGATGGGGGGAAAAAGTTATTGACTTAGCCTGCAGATCGATTATTGCACCGTTGTCCATCAAAAAGTCCATTCCAAGAATTACGTCGCGGGAGCAGTTAGGCAGAACGACGAACGCCGCAGGGTACGTTGTGCCGTCTATGGTGACGCGCGATGTGCACGTTCCACTTGGCGTCACGAGGTGGCCTCCTGCTGTGCGTATGTGCGGACCGTCCCATCTGGTCATAACTTTCTTCAGTTTAGACGCAAATGGTCCGCTCATTACCGAATAGTCAGCTCCAGTGTCTACGAGGGCGACTACGTCAAAGCCGTCGATGGACACCTTGACGTCAGATGCAGTCTTCCTCGAGTTCCGGGTTCGTCGGGGCGTCGTATCTCTGCTTGTACGTGTTGACGGTCGGGCACTGTGCATCGTCGTTGTCGTCGTCTCGGTCAGGTCGGGTACGCGTCGCGCCGTGTAGCTGTCGTCGTGTTCGGGGGTCTCGTCAGGGTTAGGTCGGGTCGTCGGGATGAGGGCATGTCGTGAATCACTGTCTTCAGCGCGTCCTTGCGTCGTTGGAGGGTTTCCAGGTTTTCGCCGTAGAGCAACTTCACCTCCAGAAGTTGCTGCTTTTAGTTTCCCCCGCGTGGGCTGGGGGACCTTCCACGTGCGAAATCAGCATTGCTACGGCGGTTAGGCGACTGGTATATGTAGGGCGACGGCGATCGGTGTGAGCGGGCTGGTCCTCGGTTGGTGTTGGACAGGTATTCGTCGATTTCGGTAGGGCGCTGGCCGGGTCGGGGGCGTGGGGCGTCGACGGAGAAACCACGCAGTCCGAGTCTCTTGTATGGGCAGCGACGGTAGATGTGGTCGGCCTCTCCGCAGTGGTAGCACAGAGGACGGTTATCGGGAGTTCGCCATACGTCCGTCTTCCTCGGCGTCTGGTTTCGGGCTACCGGGGGTCGGGCGGGTGACAGTGGGCGGCGGTACGCGGGGCCCCTTGACGGCGTGTTGGAGCAGGGTGGGGTCGACGAACAGCAGCGGAGTATGTCATAGCTTGTGGCTCTCGGGGTACCTCGGATAGCGTAGAAGTTCCCAACACTTGTTGCACTTCTTCTCTAATCACGTCGGTGAGGGAAGTGACTTGGGGCTGCGGCGACGTTGGGAGAAGTTTCCGCAGCTCCTCTCTCACTATTTCGCGGATAGTCTCGCGTAGGCTGTCGCCCGGGATCCGCGTGCTGCCAAAGTCGTTCGCATTGGCCGCACCAACAAAGTTGCGGTCATACTGCTTAGCACGTATTTCAAGGGCTTTCTCGATGGTGCTGGCTTCGGTCACGAATTCGACGACGGTTTTGGGCGGATTTCGGAAAAGTCCAGCAAACAGTTCCTCCTTCACTCCGCGCATTAAGAAGCGCAACTTCTTTTCTTCCGTCATTTCGGGGTCCGCGCGGCGGAAAAGTCGCTTCATTTCCTCGACGAAGATTACGACCCCTTCGTTCGGGTGTTGCGTTCGAGTTTCCAGTAAAATCGCAGCTCGTTCTTTTCTCACCACGGTCGTGAAGGTCTTAAGGAACTCGCTTTTGAATTGCGTCCAGTCGGTCAAGGCGCTCTCGTGGTTTTCAAACCAAGTTCGAGCTGCATCCTCCAAGTAAAAGAAAACATGCCGGAAGGTTTCTTCATCGTCCCACCTGTTGAAGATCCGCACGCGCTCCAGCTTCTCCAACCATTCCTCTGGGTCTTCAGCGGGGGCTCCCCGGAACGATGGCGGTTCCCGGGGCTGCTGCAGCATGATTGGCGACGTTGTTTCTTGTACCATGGTGTTGGTTGCAGCGTTCCTTCTCTTCGGCCCTTCTGGCATCAAACCGAACTCGGGTGGTAAATCTTGCAGGCGGAGGCTGGCTCTTGTTGGACTGGCTTGGCGGCTTCCCGAGGTTGTAGTGGGCATGAAGGGTGCGTACCCAGCACCTCCACCAGATGTCACGAAGCCAAGGACGACGCAGTTGTCTTGCAGGAGAAACAAGTTTATTGGAGCGAACTTGTGCTCCCCTAACAACTCAAAAGAATACAGAGGCGGCGAAGCAGCGGTCAACAAAGTGACTTGCGTCAGCGAGCGTCGCAGAATCGAATGCCCCGGCGTCCGCACTGCAGGCTTTTTATCTTTCGGCGCGCGTGGTTCTCGAAACGTCGATTCGCATCGAGAACATAGTAGATCCAAGAAGATTATTCTGGGCTGTTCACGTTAGATCAGAATGCTCTCCCTATCACAACAGATAACACATGCGGCACAGAAAGAAAGAATGGAACACGCGCTTCCCTTGGCGCAGAGATAATACAGACCGGCGCAGCCGGGCGGTAAAAGCAAAACACAAATAAACAAACCCAATGTATGGTTCGCGGCAATACTGTATTGATAGGAAGCAACAACGCAGATTAAGAGGATATAACTAATTTTTTTTCAGCTAAATATAACAGAAAATCAAATAAAACCTCACACAGTTTGGAGTGTGTAATAATTTAAAATTATATCCGGGACGGCCCGCTATGTCTGGCGGCGTGAGCCAAAGGCAGGACTTCTCCTTTTTCCTTTCTTAGTAACCCCCAAATTTGTTTTGCAACATAAGCCCTCTAACACAGTATCTTATGCAAAGTAAAATTTGCTAACGGCGGCACTTTTGGCAGCAATTTTTTCAACAAAACCTCAGTTTCCATAGCCACAAAATCGTTGCCTGCCATGCCGCGCCGAACTTCCGGCCAACTACGCGGTATGGCGGCACTCATGGAGGCGTAGAGCGCTTTCGCCGAATCACGTGGACGCTAGCGCCAGATTCCACTCTAGGTGAGCTATTGGGAAACTCTATGGTCCTACCAAGAGAAACATGGGTTTATTCCTTTCACTCTCAGCAACGGACCACAAGTGTTCCGCTCCACGGCGGAATGCGCTGTCAGCTCTCACGTGTTTCCGCCGCCTGTGTTCTACTACGGAGCCAGCGGATATCGCGTAGGGTTGTTTTCGCCAGCGGGCGCTCTCGGAGAGAAGTTCGTTTCGGCGGCGCGTTGTCTACGCGGGCCTCCGCTCTGGATTTGGATGTCGCCCGGCTTTCGCCCTGCTGGTGTGCGCCAGCTCCCGCTCCCCACTACCCGTCTCTCGACCACACTCCATTCCAGCGAACTCCGAAGTGGTTGGAACCACCGCACACTTCGCTCCTCGTCGCAGCAAGCTCGCTTACGCTGCACCGTTCCCGCTTCTCGTCCCCCGCTCGCAGCATCACGCCAGCCAGCAGTGTTCGAGGAGCGTTGTGTGCGTCGGGTTTGAACTACTCTTCTCTCGCCTTTTACATCTTTACTTTTCTCTATTCTATCCTGGCATCACTCAAAAATGTCGCTGCTATTATTCATATCTGTAGACGCCCAGGCAGAGACGACGGATGCGATGTGCCTGAGGGCAAGTAGAGCGCCAGTGCATAATGCGCTTGCAATTAATAACACATCTGTTGGCGCCACCGCCGAGAATCGGTTTGGAACGCGGCAGACGATGCACGCTGGTGTTTTTTTGCGTGTATGCACAAAGCGCATGCGCAGGCACAGTGGCCAAGGTCATGGCAGTTTTCAGTGTTGCCAGGTGAAGAAGTCGCTAGATAAACCCTTGAGTGAATATAACCTTCAGTGAATATCACACAGCACCGATGGCGCTTGCAGACACAGGACTACGTGCGGCAATGGTACGGCACCTGCAGTGTTTCGTAGTGCGCATAGGTCCTCTTACCCTTTCCCCTTTGCGTCGTTTTCTTCCTTTTTATTCAGTTACGATGACTCCAAGGGTGCGGCCCTTGTACACATACTTCGCTACTCACCTAATTGCCACTTGTGTGATTAGTATGCGCAAATGCTTCCTTTCGTATTCAGTGCGTGTGTCTCAAGAACCCTTCCCAGTCGCAAATTCTAGAATTTCGCCGTAGGGTTCAGTTCTTGGCAGCTAAGTCATCAGGCAGTTGTGAGAGCGCCTCGCATTCCGCGTAACCGTGGTTGGAATCCTACCCAGCGCCAAAAGGAAGGTGGCATGCAAAATAAAATAGAAAGAAAGAAAGTTCGCGTTTTCCCATATTGGCACAGGATCTCGCATAACCTCAAAAAAGTCGCGCAAAGGTATGATGTCAATGTGGTGTTTAGTGCGCCTTGCCAATTTGCGAAGGTTTACTCTATGATGACGCAAAGGAAGCGGCAATCCTGCTCCAAGAAGCACGGTGAATTCTACACATAATGCACCATGGGAGTTGTCTACGAGATTCCCATGAGTTGCAACCAGTGTTATATGGGCCAAACAGGCAGATGTTTCAACGACAGAGCGCGTGAGCACTGTTGGGCAGTAAAGAACAATGCTGGGGTCCACTTGGCTGAGCACTGCAAAACGTGCACTCTGCAGGGTACGAACTGCACTTCGCTCTTCAAACGGGCCACGTTTCTAAAATGGGTCAGAGATAGGCAAGACAGAGAGATCGTGGAGGCGTACTTCATTCACAAGGCGGGAAACAAGTGCATCAGTACACCGTCGGTCGCATTATCACTCAAAGAACTCGAGTTCTTAGATGGACACGTGTAGGTTGGCACACGTTGTTGGCGTGAAGTTTTCATGATGTCAGAACAGTGTATTTAACCTAGGGATTTTTCCCCGACATTTATATGCTTTTGGTTTCATCATTTTTGTTCATTGATACCGATCGACGTACCCTAAGTGGTATTATCATCATCATCATCAACACTTATTTCAGTTTGAACTTACAAACTGGGGGTGAAGAGAAAAAAGCAGTGACTGTGCACTGCTTGACGGTGGCTCTCCACCCTTACAAGTCAGCGCGGGTACAGGGTAAAAGCGCTAAGAAAGAAGATGCGTACAGATACGTGTGCAGCACTGGTGAACATGACCGTACTACGCTTTATGGGTGGGTAGAATCCTGAACAAAAATCTTGCGGATGGCAGATATAGACAGAGTAATTAGTTAATCATGGAGTGTAGTATTTAAAAACTTCGGAACAATATAATTTACAATGAAAAGCCGTAATTAGTTCAGCACTTCGGTAGCACAAAATTGTAACATCATATGACGACTGGCGGCAGGTAGGCGATACAACTGAAGAAAGAAAATGGTCCTTCCTTGCGGTTAATTTTTTATACAAACAAGCAAAACTGTAGTCAAATAGAGTGTTGAGATGTACAATATTGCATTGCAAATACACATGCCTAGTTTGAGAATCACAGGATTCATTGACAATGGCGCGCAGCATTTTCTTCTGTAAAGTTAGTAACTTCGAAACATTGATCACTGTGGTGCTGCCCCACAGACGAGAAAACAATAGCTTAAATGGGAGAAAAATAAAGCGTGATACAATGCAACCTTAGTTTTTGTAGGTAGAATGTGCCGATTACGTGAAGTAATTCCGACAATCCTAGCCAGCGTTGAAGAATAGTATTACTGAATGTGACACCCAGTGATCTGAAGGACTCTACGTAGTCGATAACACTGCCGCTTACGTATAGAGAGGGAGGGTTAAATACATGTTTTCTTTTGGGTAGAAAAAGTACTGCTTTAGTTTTTTCCGTGCTGATTTTTAATGAGTTCGATAATGAACATGCGGCAAGTAATGAAAGCACGTGGTTTGCTGTGTCAGTCAAGTGTTGTATGTCATTGGAAGAGAAAAATAGGCGGGTGTCATCTGCGTAGATTATGTATTTCGCACAGCAACTGATTTTTGGAATATCATTAGTGTATATATTAAAAAGGAGTGGTCCTAAAATACTACCTTGAGGGACGCCATTCAAAAGGTTGAGAGTTTGTGAAGGGCATTGGTTAATCACCACATGTTGGGATCGTGCCATCAGGTACGATTTAATTAGGCTAAGGAAGTGTCCGCGAATACCATAGTGTTTTAATTTCGCGAAAAGAACGTTGTGACTGAGGCTATCGAAGGCTTTGCTAAAATCAACAAAAATCCAAGGGTTAAAAGCTGAGTTTCGAAGTTTTTTAATATGTATTCTATTTGGATGAGCAATGCTTGTTCCGTAGAACTGTTTTGGGTGAAGCCATACTGACAGTCAGTTATTATGGAATGTTTAATAAGGAAGTTTTGAAGGCGAATGCTAAATAATTGCTCTAAGCTTTTAGAAAAGTACGGAAGTACGGATATTGGTCTGTAATTTCCTAAACTGTTCTTATCTCTCTTTTTATATATCACAGCTACTGTGGCTAGCTGCATATCGGACGGAAATTGCGCTGTCATAAGTGCGGTGTTGTATATATACATTAGGCATGTCGTAATTATCTCAAGGACATACTTCACTGGCCGACTTTGAATATTTTGTGCATCGAGACTACATGTATCTCTTAAATTCCTGCATATCGCGAAAACTTCCTTTTCATTTGTTGGCCCAAAAAGACTGATTCAGCTAATTTATCTTCCAGAAAGTCAAACGTGTCAACATTTATTTGGCTTTGACCTACTTTGGTGAAGAATTTATTGAAATTGTTCGCCAGACATGAACCTTATATTTCTTTACCATAAATGATTAAAGTTGTTATATCTCTGCTCTGGGTTTTTCTATTTAAAAGCAAGTTTAGGCGTCTCCATTTTCCCCTGGGATTGCTTGAAAGTTGGCTATCGAATAAATTGTTGTAATATATAGGATGTCCTAGCTGACTTAATTTCTTTATTCAGACTGTTGCGCAGTGACTTGTACTGTAATAGTACGTCTGCGTCTTTGGTTTTAATGAATTTTGCGGACATCTTGTGTTTCTTTTTCACAAGTCTCGTAAGGCGACGTGTCATCCAAGGTTTACGTGCGTTTTTACATGTCGTTACGTCTACAATAGGAAAACAGTTTTCGTATACCGAAACGAAAATTTCCATGAACTTGCGGTAAGCCTCATCGGCTGTAGTTTCTTTGTAGACGGAATTCCAGTTTTCCAAAGCGATGCGATTTTTGAACAGGTCAAGCCTATCTTGAAAAATTAATTGCCGTCCAGCCCTGTTCTTTTTTTTCGAATGAGTTATTTTTTCTAGACACAAAAAAACAGGCAAGTGATCACTGATGTCTACTGCAATACGGCCCGAGCAAAAAGCATTTTCCCTGTTCGTAACAATCAGATCTAGCACAGAAGAGCAGGTAGCTGTAATACGTGTGGGGCTATCAATAATATTTTGAAAACCTGTGGACTGAAGCAATAAGGACAGCTGCTGTTGTGCTGAACAGGTTGCACTCGTGTCGATATTGAAATCTCCCGCTATACAAGAAGAAACGTTTTGGGAAGTGAAAAAGAATAACTCACGCTCAAAAGTATCGAAAAAACTGGCTAAGTTCCCGTGAGGGGGCCGGTAAATAACCAAAAACGTTTGCCTGGCCAATTTCGCAGTTAGTATTTCGATGTCGTCTTTACAAAAGCAATCACTAACTTCGATAGACCAAAATATTTCCTTCCGGTTGTTGAGGCGAAAGAGGGCGAATGTACATAACGTAGTACATTTCTATTTTTCAAGATATCAATCATGGCGAGTACACAACAACGCATCCGAGGAATGCTGCCAAGCTAGCGTCATTATTTCCCGGGTCCTCTCAAGCAGCAACGAAGCCGCTGTGAGGAACAACTTGACAGTTTTGGGGAGAGTTTAACTGGCTTGGGATTAGTTTAGCAACTTCAGAGTTGCTCGTAGCGTTTTGTCGGCATGGGGTTTTGTCTGCATGCTTCGAGATCACCCCAACAAATTGTATCGTGTTTTATGTGGCCGTATTCAGTGGACTTCGTAACCGTAGGGTGCATGATTCATTTTACACTTACGGATTGATTTTACTGTTAGTGACCGCTGTTTGCTTCACCCAGAACCGCATTTGACGCCTTGTGCTGGAGTGTGTGTAACATGTATCGAACATGTACTGCGAAATTCGCCCAGGACGTGACTCATCATCCCGGCATCTCGAAGGGCAGGCGTTGGCCGCTGGTAGCCGACGCGGCAAGCGGGCCAAGGACTCGGCGGCCGCTCGCCCTTGGCCGCCCAAGGGGAACACTTTCATTTACCCAACGCCGGACGGGCTTGCAGGGGCGTCGTCGAGGCACTACCTTTCGGCGTCGTATTGTACAAATGAAGCTTGCATATCCATGGGCACCGTCACTGCAGCAGCCGGTCGGTCGGTATGCGTCCGCCATAGCCGTGCAGTCCCAGGGAAGAACAAAGCTTGGACACTCATAGGATCGCCTTGGCCGCGTGCGTGGTTAACGCGCGTTTTGCCTTCTCTCTGGGGGGCTGTTACGTCCGTTCACGCACCGGTGATTACCATCCGGGGTTACCACCCGCTAGGTTTGTGCAACCTTGCCTCGGTGGAACGTTGGAGGCCGGCGTCGCAGCATTGTTCCTTGCAGAGAATTCACGATCAGGGAATAGAGGAGACCTGCGGAACACATCTCGAAAAGGAATGCGCGGGCAGGATAACCCTCCACAAGCAAAGCAATAAATTCCCGATCCGAAAGGGACGAAGACACAGAGGCACCATCTCGCCAAAACTGTTCACAGCATGTCTGGAGAGGGTATTGAGAAAACTTGAGTGGGAAAACATAGGATTAAGGATAAACAGAGAACACACTTGGAGGCTCATTTGAGGACGACTCAGCGCGCAATGGAACGGAATATGATAGGTGCAACATTAAGGGACTAGAAGAGAGCGGAGCGGGTCAGGGAACAAACGCGTGTTAAGGACATATTAGTAGAAATTACGAAGAAGAAATGGACGTGGACAGGGCAGGTAATGCGAAGGCAAGATAGCCGTTGGTCCTTGAGGGTAACAGGGTGGATCCCTAGAGAAGGCAGGCGTTGCATGGGGCGGCAGAACGTTAGATGGGCAGGTGAGATCAAGAAGTTTGCGGGGATAAATTGGTCGCAGGTAGCACAGGACCGGTATAATGAGAGATTAATGGGAGAGGCCTTTGCCCTGCAGTGGGCGTAGGTAGGCTGGTGATGATGATGATGATGATGAGAACACACGAGCCATTTGAAGTTTGCCGACAACATAGTATTACTGAGTGAGACTTTTTATATGCTACAAATAGAAAAGTGAACTATTTTTTTAATTTTATGTAGTAACGAAAGTGTCGGTGGTCGCGGGTTCAATTCCGGCCCGCGGCGGCCGCTTTTCTGATGGAGGCGCAAAGCAAAAAAAAAAAAAAAAAACGCCCGTGTATACGGATTTCGGCGCGCGTTAAAGATCCCCAGGGGGTCAAAATTTATCCGGAGCCTTCCACACGGCGTGCTTCATCGCTTGCGTTGCGTCGGCGCGTTAAACCCTGCAATCAAATCAAATCAACGAAAGTGTCGAAAAAAAATTGGAAACTTCAGAAAAACGGTTCATTCTTTAATCACGGCAGACATTCCCATATATCCCAACGCGCAAGATAGCGGACTTGTCCATAACATTCCTGCCTTCCTCTTTCCTTCCTGCCGGCGCGTTAGGGGACGCAGTGGCTCCAAAGATTGTGTCAGAATAAGAACTGGCAAAGTTTGCTCTAAGTCGCGCAAGGCGTGAACCATAGCGAAGCTGCAGGATTTCTTTATACGGGAGCACTGAAGGACACATCATCACGAATTTGTGCAAATTTGAAATAGTTTATTTACGTGTTTCGTCGTCGCATTGCACTGTGCGAGTAGTAGTCATCGTCATATGCGTCGATATCGTCATGTTCCTCTTGCCAAGCGTTACATGCGCGGTAGCGCTTGACGACACAGTCGCCTGTTGCTTTAGTAGAAGGTTCTCACGTTTAAGTGCAGCATTTTCTTGCCGCAATAAGTTGATCTCGGCGCGAATCGATTGCAACTCGTTTATGGTGTCAGTTTGAGGGGTTGCGAATGGGGAGGAAAGGGAAGACCATTGTAGCGAGCTGCTCGGAGGTGCGCGCGTGGGCAGCTTACCTGTGTTTTCCGGCTGTCGTCTGGCTGAGGAGGCCCTCGCTGCTGGGTCTCGTTCGAATGGTTTCGTTTGCCTGCGGAAGGCCCCTTGGGATCGCGGTGTGCGGCGTTTGGAAGGGCTGGGAAGGGGTCCTTGTTGGGATCTTGAGCTTGGGACGCAGCTTGTGCGTAAGTAACTGGATATCACTTAGGGCAGTCCACAGCCCCCGTTGGGTGTGGTCCGGCGCACACGATGCACTTTGGCACACACGGATGATTTTCAGTCGCGTTTACAGTCCCATATACAGGGCAGCGTGGACACCCTTGTGCGTTGGGGCACACATCACGACGGTGTCCTGGCGGCTAGCACGCTGCGCATGCCTTGGTATTTCTGCGGAATGGCTTGCAGCGCTAGGTCGCTGCACGGTAGCGAACCCAGTAGGGGACTTTGGTGCCGTCGAATAGTATCTGAGCGATGTTGGAGTTATTGAGTCGCCGAGCGTCCAATATCTCCAGGCCGGGGTTGTACTGGCAGACGCTGTGGAGGACCTGCTCCGGGGTGTCGTCATCCGGTATATTGAATATTACTCCCATCACCGTGTTCGCTGGTGCGAAGACGTGCGGAGAGCTCTCGTACTGCTTCCCCTTCAGCGCGAGAGAAGCTATGCTTGCGTATTTCATAGCACGTTCTTCGGTTGGAGTGCTCATGATGATAAAGTTGAATACTTGCTGTATGCGGACTTGGTCTTCATCGTTAGGGCCCAGTCCTTCCTGTGTTTGAATTCCGTCCGCTAGCGTAGCTAGAGCGACCGATGTAAGTGCCAGGCCGCCACGCGGGCGCAGGTTTTATGTCAGTTGCAGGAAGAGGTTCCGCCGGAGGCTGGCGGCGAGCCTGGCGTTTCTTGTCGTTTCGCAGAGAGTGCGATGGGGCTTGCTGTGCACTTGCCTGCATGGCACTCCGCTCAGCAGTCTGGTGGGCTTGTTGTTTCCGACGCACTGCTATCCAGCCAGGCTGGGTTAGGTGCGCCGGGTCGATGTCTTCGCCGTCGACGATGTTTTCCATAGTACTTGCGCAGCAGCTGTGGCGATCCGCAGCTGGCCCGCCGGCGTGCGATGGCGAATGCGTCAGTGGCGCGCCAGGCCTGGTTAGGCCTAGCTAGCTACTGGTCGGACGTGACGAAGTCTTCAGCCGTTGTTATTTGGCAGCTGGGTGCTCGACGGCCTTGTAGCTGGTACCCAGATGAACCGGAAGCCTTGCTGGTTTGCCGGGTGCAGCCCACGATGTCGTGGATATTGATAATACAGTTTTTTGGCCAAAAGTACTGGGGACCGTTGTGGAATCCATGCACATGCTCTGGCCCCGTAGCGGCCTTTTTTCGTGACGCTCCGAGCTGGCGCACTCCGAAAGTATGCAGTGGGGGAGGAGAGGAGCAGTATGCTGTGCCCGCATTGAGGCGCTCGATGGCGCGACGCTGAGGCGAAAACGTGAGGGGTGGGGGGCGGCGTGCGGGTGACTATGATGTGCTCAGGCAGGGACGCAGTTCGCGGTCCCTTCCTGAGACGCACTTCGCGCCGCCGACGCAGAGGCTCATCATCGCTGCCACCGAGAGCACCCACGAGTGAGTGCTGCCTCAGCGCACTGCTGCTGCTGCGCCCAAATATCGCACTAGGGGGTATCGTAATCGGCAGCCAATATTTTTAGATGCGACCGCATCTTATTCACCCGCCTTGTCCCTGCATCCGGCGTTGTCGGCGGTGTCGTCGGCGTGCGCCCCTCCCCCATTCTCCTCGCTGCGCCAGCTGCGCTCTCCGCCGCTCACCCCGTCTCCTCTCCGATAGCGAACTCTCTCGCAAGGGGCATTGGCTTGGATTGGCTTGGATTGGCTTGGCTTGGCTTGGCTTGGCTTGGCTTGGATTTGGGTTGGATTGGATTAAAGTGGATTGTGTTGGATTGTGTTGCGTCATAGCCGTGGCAGACGCACTGGCGCCGGCGCGTCCCCTTACCGTTATGCGCGCTATAAAACGCGGTGCCTGCGCCGCTCCGCTACATCGTTCCAGCGCCGTTCCTCCGCTGTCCAACGCTGCAACGTGAACCCCATATGCGTCGCATCTAGACAGGGGTTCCCGCGAGGGGACGTGGGAGTTTTTTTCTTAATAAATTCACTGCGCCTGCCTGGGACGCTTGGCGGTCGCCGTGAGGCACGCGCTCACAAGCGTTCGGCATTTAAAGCGTGAACCGCATGGAGCGTTTTCTGCTCGCGAAAACGCGCCGCGCACGCCACAGGCGCGCTGCCGCTGCCGCGGAGCCACCCGCACGCTGCGCACGGCGCGGCAGGCGGCGGAAATATGGCGGCGGCTTCGGCCGCGAAGTGGCGTCAGGAGCTCGAGCGACCGCTTCTGAGCGCTCTCTAAAATGCCGCTCAAGACACGCACGAAGTTGCTTGAGCGGTAAAGGAGCTTATAATGTGGGTGAAAACGGTACTACAAAACATCATCCGCGCCGCTACTGAATGCGCCCGCGCAATATCTGCCGGGGTGGTAAGTCTAAAGATCCCCGGCGGAGCCAGCCGGCTGTCTCGAGTGCTTTGAAACCGCAGCCATGAGGCGCGCGCCTCCCCATTGGCGCAAGTCTCCATGCTCCTCCCACTGCTGCGCGCGACGCGCGTCAAAATATAGCCACGGCAGATGCTGCCGCGGGCGCGGAATCGTCGACGTGGGCGTCGAAAAAACGCACGCGCAACGCCGACGCGCGCAAATCGCGTGAAAAAACGCTCCATGCGGTTCACACTTAACGCGTTACGCGCCACACGTCACGGGCAGCTACAACAGCTCCGCTGCTGAACAGCACTGCCCACAGCTTGGTTCATCAATGCGCTGCAGGTTGTGGGTGCGCAGTTTGTCTAGTGGATTCCGCGTGACACAGGGCCAGTGGCTTGGACGTGACGCCTTTGTAACAGCGGAACCCCGGGGCCCGAGACGAGCCCCGCCTATCAGGTTGCAGCTGCCAGGCGGTGTGGAGGACGAGGAAGGAAGGGATTGTTTATCGGGGGGCGCCTTTTCGGTTGCGTGCCCGCCACCTTGGCCCGGTTTGGCGTTCAGCGAGAGCGGAATCGGCCGCGAACGGCTGCTTTTTCCTCTCCTTGGCGCGCCATTCTCGATGGCTTCCTTCCGCGAGGTCGGCTCGCATCGGTGCCGCGCGACCAGCGCCCCGTGAAACACCCGTCGCCGCCTTTGCACGCGGGCATCTCGGAGTGCGGCGACTTTTGAGGGCGCGACCTTGGGGGCGCGTCAAGCTGCCCATGCTCACGTGAGCAGCCGGGACCGCCATGCGTGTCGTAACAGGTACGCAGGGAACTGTGCTCGAAGGCGGCTGGTTAAACTACGCACTAATATTCCTCCAGAGCGATCGTTTCGAATATCGCCATTCATCACGTGGCGCTGCCACTGTGACACGACTACAGGACCGCGCGAAGCAAGAAAACCTAAAGTTTACCAGGGCGATTTTCTTCGGATTTATCATAGCCAGAGCTTCATTTCGGCAGCCAGTTGTAATGCAATTTGCCTTAATGTATTGACATCAGAATTGGATGCGCAAATTTAGGCTGCCCAAGAATTACCTTATGAGCATCGTTTTCAAGCTGGAACGAACGCCACGTCTCACCTAGGTACTTGTAGGACGTTTTGAGGTGCGGCATGGAGGTAAATCAGCATTCATGCATATTTTAGCGCGTGTGGTATATAAAAATGTGGACTAAAAAAATAGCGCCCGTTTCGAGTCTTCATTTGAATCCCAGGGTGAATCTAAAAGCGGCGTGAAATCGAACGCAAGATGCGTTTTACTGATCGAAAACACGTCTCCCACTCTGACGCGCAGCATGCTTGAATAATGGCGGAAAAAAAGAACACGGAGAGGCAGTAATGAACAAGTGCTCACTCAAAGATTGCGGCTCAGAGAACGAGATCCCGTGTCGTGTCAACGGAAAACTCACCCGGCCTGTGGTGCGAATACAGCTGCCTATGCCCGCCCCCCGCTCGATGAGGTAAGCAAAACAGCGCAGCTGGCACGCGGACGAAAAGGAAGTCGACTGAACGCACATGCCCAGTCGTCTACCTTTTCGTCCGTGCGCCGGCGGCGCTGTTTTCGCCTGACCATGTTAAGCCAACATGTCCAAGTAGCCACTTTTGGACTGCATGAAGCGTGGATCCGTCCCATCAATCCGGTTTCCGACGCGGCGGGTCATCCGGCACCAAAAGGGCCAACCACATGCAGCGTACTTTCGGCGTTTTCTCGCCTCCGTCGCCAAAAATGCATGGCGACGCGAGCTGACGCCCGAGCGACGCCGATGTCTACGCTCGCCAGATATCGGCGTCGACGCAGCGTCAAAGAGCATCGGAAAGCGGGCGGCAGCGTCCGTCTTCGCGTGGTTTGGGGTCATTCCTTTCAGCAGAAAATAATCAATTTCTTTTGAACTTGCGGTAATCGGTGCCATTCCTCTGCCTTTTTCACTTCGAGTGAGAGAGTGAGCCTCGGATCTCAGCGCTTCGTTTTTAGATGTGTACAGGTCACCCTTTTCAAACGTTTTACCGCCTTGGCAAGTTCGCCCTGTGTCCTGTGACCTTTCTTTTATAAAACGTGACAAAAATAGGATACCGCGAGCTGCAGTACTGCAGCATTTTCTGTCTCTGCAGTTTAAATACCCACTTGCAGAATTTTACAGTGACGCTTCAAAAACCTCCACTATGGTCTCCTGCGCTGCTCATGGTCCGAATTTCAATGCAGCCAGAACCATGAGCGTGCACACAACAATTTTTTCAGCCGAAGCGTGTGGAGTTTTACTGATTGTACGACACATACTTGAAAATACAATTCCGCAGTCTATCTTCTACAATGATTTCTTGAGTGTTGTTCGCGCACTATCATCGCATACACCCCCCAAAGACTACATAGTTAATCTTGTATTCAACACCATCATATCTGTGTATGCGCAGAAGCATCAGCTGCTCCTCTGCTGGGTCCCAGGACACGCTGGGATCGCTGGGAACGAGTTGGCAGACGAGAGGGCCGCTGCTGCTGCTGCACTCAGGAACACTGTAGACATTACAACCGTACCATATACAGACCTCAAGCCACACATAAGACCATGGCAAACCCACTGGAACGAACAGACAGACAACAAACTACATGTAATAAAGCCACACTTGGGACGGTACACAGCTGACTCACACAACAGACACACGGAGGTCGCCTTGGGTAGGCTGCGGATAGGGCACACCCATGCGCCGCACTCGTATCTGCTGACGGGATCTTCTAGACCCCAGTGCAGCAGGTGCGGAGAGGCCCTATCCGTATACGCACATACCAATCACATGCAAGGCACTTCACACAACACGACACAAACACTTCACAGAACTCTACAGACAACATCTACATCCATCGCTGTTTCTGGGTGGCGATGCCATGGTTTCCGTGAAACGTGTGTTTGAGTATTTGTCAGACGTTACGTTTTTAAACCTCATTTCCTATCACGCATAATCAAAACTGGCCCCATACACCAGCTATCACCACTATCTTTAACTGATTTTACTATGTTCGGTTTACACGTTTTTTTTACCTACCTTTTTGTGGTAACCACTTCACTTCATTAAATAACCTTTTCTCTGGCGTTTTTTGCCCTTAGGTGGCCTTGAGCCGTAAAAACCCAACCATAATCATCATCAATCGGTTGCCTTGAGACAAATTGCAAGCTATTTCTGTTCGCAAGCGCTCATCCATTCGTGGCTTGTTCGGGTTTCATCGGGGAGATCGGGGATCTGCGATAGCTTTGTGTGAGTTAAATAAGAGATCTCTGGCATCCAGTATTAGCATACTGTGGCTTTTCTGCAAAATCGGTGCATGACGGGCAAGCGTTATCAACGCCAGAATTCCAGCGGCGCATTCCATTCCATGCGTAGCTCCCGTGGCTTGCGCAGGGGAGACCGCGGATGCGCGATAGCTTTTCTTGACTCAAATAAGCGAGCTGTGGTTACATCGCTTGTAGCACTAGCATTATTGTCCTCGGCTCCAAGATCGCTGTACAAGAAACAAGCGTTACCACTGCTCAAATCTGTCAAATGCGACCAAAACAGAGCACACCCGACACTACTCGTGGGCAGCCTCGGTTAGTATACCGAATTCTTTGAGGCCCGCCTCGGCTCCTCGTGTGGTCGATCGGTTGAGTGCCGGACATGTGTATTGAAAGTCCGTGGTTCGAATCCTGCCGGGGCTTCGATGATTTTTTTTTTTTTTTGCGGTGAGGGTTTGATCAGTGTTTTTAACGGGGTACAGACAGTGAGCCAGAATACCTTGCCTTTTAACCTACAAATGACGTTCGACGGTAACCTCAGTATCAAGGCAGCGCTGAAATTTTGTTTTGCTTATACTTTGACTTCATGAACGTGCAGTCGGTAGATCACATATGAAGGTTAAATCAAGTAGCAAATAAAGTAGTTGTGCGAAGTGCGTCTTCGTTTATCATACTATCTTATTTTGTTCAGATTTGACCGTAGTGACTCGAGATACATTTCGCATCATTTCAATATTTGCCCGTCAACGTACTTAGCAATCGATTTTTTTTTGGCTAAAGCTAGGGTCTTGATAATTGCAGTTCAAGAATCGACACTAACTGCTCATAAACGACTTCAACAGGATGGCGTACGTGTCCAGCAACGCCCACCGACGCAGCGACTGGCGCGCGACTTCGCCGGTCTCATGGGGCTGAGAAGACGAAAACACGGCGATTTATAGGGATTCATGAAAGTATAGACGTAGGCGATCAAAGGCACAGTACAAAACGGACAGGCACGATGGTGAAATGCCATGGTAGCAAGAAAGGTGACAACTACACAGTCACACCAAACGTTGTAAACGAAACTTTGTGTTGTCTTAGAAGGCGAAGAAATGGCGGTTCGGGGCGAGGCACACGAGGGCAGGGCCTTGGAGATCTGCAGCAGAGGCGAAGGCCGAAGAGAGGGCGGCCGCAATTCTACACGTTGTAGAGGCTCACCAGGTAGATGGTCGGGACGGGGTGCCTGGGCGTTCTACAACGGCCGCCGCAGGACACCGGGGTTCTGGCCGTCCTACAACAGGCTTACGAAACCCATCACTTGCCCTCTGGGCCGTCCTACTCAATTCCGAGCATCCCCGTCCTCTTCTTCTTCTGCCTTCCTTGGCTGGGGTGCCTCGCTGGAAGATTTCCGCCATTCTTTCGGCGGATTGACCATCTTTCTAAAAAGGCACCTCATAACAGTCGCATTCGAAGATGAAATATAGGCAATGGTCTCATTTTATGGCTCGCAAAGTCGGAAAATTACTCGAAAAATTCTCCCCCCGATAAGCCCAAGAGAAAGACAGAGCAATAATCCCTGTGCGGCGATAATTAGTGTTCGGGAGGAGAAGTTGCCTTCCTTGTGAAGAGTCCACTAGGCCATCCCTTCCGTCGGGAACTTCGTGTTCGAGGTGGGACGAGGGCGCCGCCATCGCCTGCACGAGCACGGTGTAGTGTGTTGAGAGGGGCTTGGTAAGTCGTGGTATATGGTAAGCCAACACAGTCCTTCGCGGAGGGTTCCAGTAGAGTGCACGGTTTCACCCTGTTGGGGTGGTAGGAGCTGGCGAATGAATTTATTAGAATCGCTCCCGCAGTGTATACGATAACATGGGGCAGCCAATGCATGTGTGCTGAGGGAATATACACCAATTGTATCCGAGTCCTGTAATCTACGATTTTCTGATGGTGAACCACCAAAGCGAGCCTTGGCTATCTGTAAGGTCCCAATACAGTGGCGTTCGTGATTTGACAATGAAGTTGTTGGGTGATCAGGGGATGATCGACGTTCGGGCATTCCCCTAGTTCGGCGTCCAGCACTTTCATTTTTCTGTTTCATTTTTCGCTACCTCTCCCTGTCTCATATGCCTCCATCCGGTATTATACCACTACCTTTCAGAGTTTTTTTTTTTTTGTAAAATAACCTATATTAGCCCACTACCTTTGAAGGCTGTCTTTGTTAACGGAGGAAATCATTCCATAAGCGAAGATTAAAGCGACGTACGAAACAGAAAGAAGGAACCAAAGCTTTCGCTTCGTTCGGCGTAATATTCGCTAGTGCTGGGAACTCCCTGGCTGGTAGCCAACGTGCCCAACAATCGGCTTGCTTTCTTGGTCAGCTCTACGCTCCTCTTGATTTGGAGATTGATTGAGAGGTTTAACGCGCCGACGCTACACAAGCGATGAGGTCCACCGCAGTGGAGGGCTTCGGTTAAATCTTGACCACCTGGGGATCGTTAACGTGAGCTGAAATCTCGTAGACACGGGCGTATTCGCCCTTGATTTGGACAGCAGCCCCTGGGGTAGCGTACGCATGTGCCGCAGGCCAGTCCGCTCTGCCGGCCAGCTCTCGCTTTCCACACGCGCATCGCAGCAGTGTGAGGCGAGAGGAGCAAGAGCGGCGCCCGCAGCGAACAGCGACGGCGCCAAGGGGTTGCCCGGCACACAAAGGAGCGCCGATTGTCATCCAGCCAGACGCAGCCGCCCAAAAGGGTCAGGGACAGCGCCACCGGCGGAACCGCCGCCACGCGAACAAAGCGCTGCCGTTGCGGAAGCTCCTCCTCCGTCGTGCCGCTCGCATTTGCAGTGGGCAAGAGGAGGCCGGCATTTACTGTGCCCCGGAGGAGCCGAGAAGGACGCTGCCCCGTTTGGGCTGAGAATGGCGCCAGGTTGGCTCATGTAAGCTAGCTCTGCCTCTGCCCCAAAGGAATTCCTGGCGAACTGGTGCCGCTCAGTGTTGCAGCCGGGGGCAGATACAAGGGCCGGAGCCGTCAAGGCCCGAGAGCCGAGTCAGCGTCAAACAACGCTGCTCTCGCATGTCGTCCTTTCACCGACCCGAACATTTACGTGACGACGCGTGACTTGATCCTGCACTGCACGCCGCACTGCGGGCTGCCTCGCGATCTTCTCTAGCGTTTTAAGTGCGAATAGCGACCGCCGTCCGTCCACATAGCAACAGCTGCGGGTGCGCGCGCTCCTCGTCTTCCTTGGCAACGGGGGGAGATGGGCGCGCGCTGCCTGGCCGCTGACATGGCACATACCCACGTGGGGGATTGGCCAGGAATCTCCTCGTCTTCCTTGGCAACGGGGGGAGATGGGCGCGCGCTGCCTGGCCGCTGACATGACGCAGACCCACGTGGGGGATTGGCCAGGAATCGGGCGTGAGAAGGGCTAATGCACCCGCTTAAAGGAGTACTGACACGAAATTTCAAAGCTGAGATCCGCTCTAGCAATCAAGTACAACGACAACACAAATAGGTGTCTGTGAATAAATGCATCTTTCTTTCTTTGTAGTTGTGTGTGTGTGTGTGTGTGATCTCTCTTTCGCGAACATTACCGAACCGCGCAAATTCAACTCGTGCATTCGCACTTTCACATTCTTCCCCTCGGGGAAATGCGGGGAAATTTTCCGAAACGGGCCGAGATTCCCTTCAGCGCACGAGCGGACATCGCAGCCTGGTTACGCCGCCTGTTTTCAGCGGCGGCCTTGCTATCGGACGTGTCAGCGTGGCATGGCTTCGTTACCCCGCGGTTCTCCCTACCGTATGTGCACCGCGTTGACTCAAAGCAAAGCGCGCGCCAGTATCCCGCCGGCCGGTCCCGCCACGTCGACATGGGCCATGTTCTGTTCACGGGATAAGACGCCCACTTCGTCGGACGCCGCATCTAGCTTTATACAAAGACCTAGCCAGAGGGAGTTTCAACGCCCTCCGATTTTTTTTCCAGGCAGCGCATAAGCGAGACTTCCTTTCGGCAAGATTCCTCACTTCAAAGTACCAATAACTCCCTCCCAAAAAAATTTATGACTGCGGCCTTGGGTTCATAGAATGGTGTTCCCGACTAGAAGTGCAGAAAACGCACATGCTTTCAGCGTGAAAAAGAGCGGAGTACACGCTATGGACGGGCATTGCGCAAGAGGACTCGCGAATTGTTTATAGGACGCCGCGGTGGCACTGGTTAGCAAAGCGCAACTACCGTAGCAAGCTCCTCCCTCTCTTTCCCAGCTTCTGAATCTCTGGTGTGCATCCCGGGAATGGAATGATCGGCTCTGGCCATGTTTTTTCTTCGCCGGCCTTGGAACGTTCTCCAGCAACTTCGGTCGCTGCAAGAGGCGAAAGAAGAACATCAACTGCGACAACCGCACAACCATCGAACCGCAAGAGGCCATGTTCTCGTAATTCAAGACGCGGCATTGTTCTTCCGGAAGATCTCGCCTCTGCGCTCCATGCTCCGCGTTCCAGGTGTGACGTCACGGGGCCATTGCCTGGTCAACGGGTTTCGCCACGTGGGTATCTCCAAGGTGTACCGCCACTCTACATTTGCAATGTGTATCGCTGGGCTGCAGCGCCCGACGCGTACACGAACGGACAGTCCGGACGCGCGCCCCGTTTTGGGGATGCTCGCCACGACCTTACCGGGATCGCACCTCAGTAAAAAAAAAAACGTTAACAAGGGACAGCAGGACAGCATACGCAGAATGATTAGTGTAGTAATAAATAAATAAATAAATAAATAAATAAATAAATAAACAAACAAACAAATAAATAAATAAATAAATAAATAAATAAATAAAGGTCCAATTTGCCTCGACGGCGAAACCTCTCGACGAGATTAGTAAAGGTTTGTTTGAAAAGATATGCAGTCAGTAAATTGGGAACAACATTGGACACACTCCGCCTAAATCCGGGCTGATAGACAAACACCTCCGAGTGTTCGGTGAGTAAACCCCGAATGCAACTTAAAACTAGATGCTCCAACTAGACCCTCGAGCTCGTCATAGAAACCCGGCCGTGCTCGGTGTGCAACGACTTTTCAGAGCGCTACCTTCGGGGTTAGGTTAAGCGCCAATCTGCCGATGTTAACGGGGGAATCAGAATCAGAATCACATTATAAGGGTTCAATTTTAAATGCAGAGCATTTCTTTAACTCACGATGTCACCCGGCGTTGTCGGCGTGCCTCGGCGTCCGCAACAGCCGTTCCAGGTGCGCCCTCTCCCCCACTCCTCCTCTCCCGCATCACGCTACCCTCCTCGCTCTCAACAACAGGTCCGCACCCCTCCCCCTACACTATATAAAAAAATAATACTTACCGGCGCCTGGTTTCGATCCCACGACCCTGCGGGCGGAACGCAAGGTACATGGTGCTCTACCCACTGCGCCACAAAGCCAACACAGAATGGAAGGCTACGAACGCGCCTTATATCGTTGACTCATTCAAACTACGTCAGAAGCTGCTGATACAACGCATTCACTACCACCAACTCCCCAAACACTAAACGTTAACGCAATACACCCACCCCCTATGCGACGCATTTACTCGAGTCCCCATCGCGGGGAGATGGGCCCTTTTTACACCAGCTCTTGCTTGGCCTGGTGGATAGGGAAGAATGGCACCTCCAGTATTTATATTGACACTTCAACTTTGTAACGGCAGGATTAGAACTATCGCTTCTAATAAACTCTATCATACTGTTCCGAAAAAGAAAATTCATACCTTTCCTAGCACTCATCAAGTCACTCCCAAGCCAAACTGCTCAAATCTCGAAGGCGAAAGACTTCCGTCTTTCTATGTCGCGTTGTGGCGTACAGAAAAATTCACAGCATATCCACGGGGTGAATGATGATGAGTGGGCGAAGCTCCTGAGGGGAAATCATCGGTAAAACCGTGACTCTACAGTGAAAGTTCGCCCACTACATCTGTGTCCGAACGTAACGTCTAGAAAGTCTCGCTTAAACCGCGCGTCGGCACCTTGGGGCTGAGCTCGCCTGATGCGTTTTGCAGACGCCTCACGAGCTCTCACTGCATCGGGGTCTGCCTGCCGATACGCGCGCTTTCTCGCCGCTTCCCGTTCTCTGACGTTTTGGAGATCCTCTTCGCGCCGCAGCCGTGCCGCTTCGCGTACGGCAGGGTCCTCGCGCCGTTGCCGTGACGCTTGGGCCTCTCGTTCTCGAACGCTGGGATCTTGGCGGCGGCGTCGCGCAGCCAGACGACACGCTTCGGCCTCCCGCTCTCGTACGGCAGGATCTTGGCGGCGGCGTCGCGCAGCTTCACGGAGCGCTTCTGCCTCGCGGGCTCGCACATCTGCAGCCTTATCCATCGGGCGACTCCGAGCGCGCGCCAACAGCGAACGGATTTTATTACAACGCTCCCCGCCATCTAGTAAACAATCCAAGAACTAAACTAGAGGTAGCCACGCCATCTAGTAAACAATCCAAGCGCATCTTTTCATCATATACAAGTACCGCCATCTAGTAAACAATCCAAGAACTAAACTAGAGGTAGCCACGCCATCTAGTAAACAATCCAAGCGCATCTTTTCATCATATACAAGTACCGCCATCTAGTAAACAATCCAAGAACTAAACTAGAGGTAGCCACGCCATCTAGTAAACAATCCAAGAACTAAACTAGAGGTGGCTACATACATACGTCGAGGATGGACAGACCCACGCCCTAAGGAGCTTCGCCCCTGAAATGGGTGCCCGCATCGGGCCAGGGTAGCAGCAGCGCCGGTTCTGAGAAATGGCGGCGCACAATAGAACGTTCTGGACCCGCCTCGTGCACGGCTCGCAGCTTCACTCTACGTCGCCATGGGTGCCGAAGCACCGGGCCCTAGTCGCACGCGGGAAAGACCCACAAGGTACCCCACGGCGGGACAGGCCAGAAGAGCAGCTCGAAATGCCGCCCGCCGGGACGAACAGGCTGAGTAAAGGTTTGGTTCTTTGTTTATTGCTTCGATGCGCCGATGTTGTGGCGTGTAGAAGTCTACCGATGGTCTGCGTTGGTGCCTGATGGTTGCGGCACTGATGACACGACGATGAGAGTTGTTGACGGTTTTTAAAACTGTATATTTAAGCGAGAGACATATACAGGATATTTACAGACTCAAGTAGACAGAGTAAGAAATAAAGAGGGTTTCTAGGTCAGCTAAGACTTTGTGCCCGCGGCACTCCCGTCAGCGACGGACGCTGACCTAAGACTACTCAAGTGGTGAGATCCTCCCTAACCTGACCTGGCTAGCCCGGCAATACGCCGGCCGTGCATAGCACATTAATACCCTGAGGATTCGACCCAGAGACCTCGTGTCTCGTGGTTTTAATGGGTCATTTAGTCTCCACCCCCGATACACGGGCCAATCAGCATCCCCTGGTGATCTGATTGGTCGGGTTACCACATTCGGGTTTAAATTGCGGTGGGAGCGTCCCCCGTAAGTCTGAAACATTGGTCACCCTCTCTCACCAACCAAAAAGGAAAATATCAAAAGCAAATGAAACAGATACAACAAATATTCGGAAACCCGCGGACACACGTGCGAGCGCCAGGGACAAGCTTCTACGAACGTGGTCTGCATCGCCTGTTCCCACGATTCTCGTCCAAACACGACAGCCACTCCACACCAGCTGAAACCCATAACCATCCGTCTTAACGACCCGGCGCGTCCCCAATTCTCCGCCGTTGACAGGCGATGCCCCGTTAATTGGACCATGGGCCGGAAACAGCGCGCAGGGACAACAGGACACGGCGGCCGGCTCAGGCGTCGCCTCTGCCGCACCCATCCCGGGCCGCTACGCGCACACCCTCGCACGCCTTCCCTCCGCGCGCGCACGGGCAACAAAGAGAGCACTTTCCCCTAAATCGACCGCCGTCCCACTCCAGTGGACAGCTGGAGTGGGACGGCGGTCCCACTCCAGCTGGAGTGTCTCCGGAGGCGCAGCGGACGAATGGTTTTACAACCAGCTAAACGAAAATGCGGTGGACCCGGAGCCAGCTACTACCAAGCTCCCTGAGTGCCCTTCAAGCCGCCGTACCGCCAATGTTTTCCCACAGCTGCACCATGCACTCCGGCAAAACAACGCGACGACGCGGCTGCGGCCCCAGACAATGTGTCCTCACGCGAGCGGCGTGACCAAGAGGCCGCTTGCTCTTAACAAGCTGGCTGCCATAAAGTATTTCATTCCCACTTCCCGGAACCGCGCCGCTCCCTCTGCGTTCGACACATTCCGCGTCGCTGGCGCCTGCATCCCTTACAGGCTGGATGAAGCCCTTGAAGAGCAACACGAAGGCTAACAGAAAGTTCAACAACAGATGAACACAAGGACAAACCAGGCTTCAAATTCTTTAAGAGTTCTAAGAATCGATTGATTGTAGGGTTTAACGCGCCGACGCAACGCAGGCGATGAGGCGCGCCGTAGTGGAGGGCTCCGGAATAATTTTGACCACCTGGGGATCTTTAACGTGCGCCGAAATCTCGTACACACGGGCGTTTTTGCTTTTCGCCTCCATAAGAAAAGCGGCCGCCGCGGCCGGGAATTGAACCCGCGACCTCGTGCTCAGCAGCGCAACGCCTTAGCCACTGAGCCACCGCGGCGGGTCAGTTCTAAGAATCCCTCCTAATTTTCGTTCTATGCTTCATTCTCAGCTCTGCCTTAATTTGCATTTCGCGTCGTTCGTGTCTATAGTAATCACTAAGTATGCCGACGCATAGTTGTGGACGGAACGTTTTTGTCCGCATAATTTGATTCAACAGAACTAAACAACCGTAAAAAAAGCGGGTACGGCTACAGACAAGCGGACGAAATATTGATGTCGAGCTGCTATAAAAAAATAGAAACGGTATGTCAGGGCCAGAGGCACACTCGCCAAACGCGGAACCGAGGATTAACTGATCGGTTGCGCAGTAATGGAGAGTTTTAGTATAGCGTTTTCTGCCTTTGCGTACGCTAAACGTTAAATTTTTGCGGCGCGCTACGTCGGTACCGCGCGAAGAGTTCTAGTACAGCGTTTCGTCGGTTTTGGTTTGTGGCGAGATAACGCTTATGGCGCCATCGGTTGAATGGAATGCGAAGCAACACTCATATACAAAATGTGCACAATGCTATTGAAATATTCTTCTGCATAAGCGCACTCTATACCAGAAGCACTGAAACCCCGAGGTTACTTGTTTTGGCGATCGCACACAAGGCTCGAAACCGCGTACACATTTTAATCGACCTGAAAACAATCAAGAAAGCAGTTTCGAACAAACGCGACGTCGGGACTTAGCTGATTGCACTTCGAGGCGGAAGCACAAGAACAAAATGCGATTTTTTGCCTCCAGTCCGTCGTAAACGCGATTTTTTGCCTCCAGTCCGTCGTAAACATCGCACTCACTTTACCTGATTTGCAGGGTGTTACGAATCAGCCCGCCGCTATGCTTCGTTCAATACTCCTCGGCTGTGCGGCGAAGCTTCCATTGCGTGCACCTTTCAAGCAAGCCCCCCTTGTCGGCGACTCACACTTGCAGCCGACGGAAAACAAGCTGTGACAAGTCTGGATCGCAGGCGTCTCGCTATCTATCGGCGTGATTCAAACCGGCTTTGGCAGACGAGGCACGCTTCAACCTGTCCGAAGGACGCAGAAGCTGTTGCACAGACCTCCTCTCTCCCCTGTCTCGGACTCAGCGTGCGCCGCTACTACCGACTGCTCACGAATTCTGGAAACAGTGTTGTGTGTGTCTGTGCCGTTCGTGTCGTGTGCAGAATCTAGAGGGAACGTTTGTTTTGACCATTGGCGCTTTGGGTATAAATAAGACCCCCCCCCCCCCAAGCGCTGTAGTTTATACCTGTTTCAGCAGTGAATCAATGGTGTCACTCTGCTCGAGTCCTGTACGGTAACCTCGCCTGTCGGGGCATTGTTCTTTGGCTTCGGCTCATCAATCGCTATGAAGTAAACAAGTTCCGTTTTGCCTACGGCTTCTGGACTTCTTCAGGGCTGCAACATTGGCTGGCCGCTCGCTTCAAAACAAGCTACCACACGTATGTCCGAGGCGACGGAGCTCGGCTCGGGTACGCGTACCCGTACGCAACAACTGCTTGGCAGCGGTCGGATGGCAACTTCGTAACACCTGGAGCCAGCGGTGCGAGATCCAACACCACGGACGTCGAGGCAGCTTCGGGCTTCGCAGATTTCACGGCGGTCAAGTGCGTGTGCGGGACTTTTCTTCACTGAGTTTTACCAGGCTTCTGAGGATAGCTGGTAGGGCGTGTGTTTTTGCCGCGTGGGTGATTCGCGCAAAACATTTTTGGGGCAGTGGTAAAGCAGTACTCGAGACCGGCCATGAATTTGAAGGCGTTGAAAAAACCGCAGTTGTTGGAGCTTGCAAAAGAGTTGCCCTTGGATGTTACGGACGCGCTGAGAAAGGCAGAGCTGATACAGGCCATACTCGCTGTTGGGGCTGACGACGACGAGCTGTCGGAATGCCTTGAGCGGATCAATGGCAGGGAGACGGCGAAACGTCAGGCTGCAGAGGCAGAGGCTGAGCGCCAGCGTGAGGAACGCGAGGAAAAAAAGCGAGCACAGGAGCTCGAGAGGCAGAAACAGGAACGCGAGGAAAGAAAGGGAGAACAGTACCTCGAGAGACAGAAACTGGAATGTCAACTCGAGTGACAGTGTGAGCTGGAAATGAAGCGTCTAGAGATCGAGGCACCTCGATCTAGGCGTGAGAGTGACGGCAGCGCGCGAAGCGTGCAGTCTGTGGTGACTGAGCGACCTATGTTACGAATGAGTGACCTAATGCGACCCTACAAGGTAGGAGGAGACATCGGTCTTTTTCTTTTGTCAACTTCGAGCATATGTGCGAGAGGGCCCAGTTTAGCCGAGACTCGTGTCCGCAAATGCTGCTTACGCTTTTGCCAGGTGAGGCATCCGACGGGATGACCCTCTTGCCAAAGGGGGAGGAGCAGGACTACGAGAAAGTCAGGTCGAGCCTCCTGCGTAAGTACAGGCTGTCGGCAGAGGCGTTTAACCAGAAATTCCGTGAAGCCGAGAAAGCTAAGGGCGAGTCGTACTCGGAGTTCGCCTATAAGCTGAGGGCTAATATGGAAGAGTGTCTCGAAGAGGCAAATCCTTTCGGAGAGCACGACGAGATGGTTGAGTGCTTCAGTCTCGAGCAGTTTTACCGCCGACTACCGGAGAACCTGAGACTCTGGGTGCAAGTTAGGCCAGGGGTAAATACTGTGGATCATGCAGCTCAGCTAGCCGACGAGTTCGTGGGACGACGAGGTGAGCAGGGGCCGAAAGACGGCCAAAAAGAGTCCAGGCCGAGGCCTGATCCGTCAGAGCCGAAAGGCAGAACTTCCTACGAAAAGAGCGGAGCGAAAGCGGCCGAATCCACGAAAAATGAAACGGGCTCGGAAAATGAAAAGAGTGCAAACGCAAAGGCACAGCGCCGAAGAAAGGCTTTTGAAACGCGCAATGCTCCGCGTGCTACAATGTGGGGAGACAGGGCATTTCGCCGCGAGTTGCAAAAAGAGCAAGCTTGTCTTTCACTTAGTAGCCAGGATGAGGATAGCAGACTTTTGGAGCCATACGTACGCGAGCTTGCAGTTAACGGCAAACCGTGCCGAGTTCTTCGGGATTCCGCAGCAACGATGGACGTGCTCCACCCGTCCTACGTCGAACCACACGAGTTCACAGGCAATTGCGCGTGGACAAAGCAGGCCGTAGAAGCGCAAAGCGTGTGTATTCCGATCGCCAGGATAACCATCGATAGTCCCTTCCGAAAGCTCGAAACAGACGCCGCTGTCTCTCCCAGCCTTCCGGCGCAGTATCCGTATCTTTTCTCGAACAGGTCCCATCATCTAGTGCGCGAAAGGGGACTCGTTTTCGGGGAGGGGATAGTGTTCGCGCTGACGCGTTCGAAGGCTCGCGAACTCGGAGCGAAGGCGGCGGTTGAAAGCAGGGACGATTCGCGAAGTGAGGAGGTGGGGAAGCTTGCTGAGACTAGTGCCGACGTTGGTTCCTAACGCGGCCAGTCCGCCTCCTTGCAGGTTCAGGTCGCAGGTGTCGAGTAGCAGCAGCAGCAGCACGCCGAAACAGATGATTCTCTGGCAGAGCTTTTTGTAACACCGACATCGGAAAGTTTAGAGCGGTTGCTGCACGTCGGTAGTACGGCACTGAGCGCGCAGCAAAGAAAAGGTCACACGCTGGAAAAGTTACTGGACAATGCAACTGAAGGGCTTGCGAAAAAGAATGTAAGGTTCCAGACGAGGGAGGAGACACTTTATCGCAAGTATCGAGACCGGAGAGGGGTAGAGTATGACCAATCAGTTGTCCCGCAGGTCTATCGTCAGGATTTATTGCGTCTCGGACACGGCAACTCGTGGTCAGGGCACCTAGGCATACGAAAAACAAACGACCGCCTATTGCAGGAGTACTACTGGCCAGGGTGCTTTCGCGACGTCGAAAACTTAGTGCACACTTGTGAAGTGTGCCAGAGATTGGGCAAGCCGGGAGACAAAACCAAAGCGCCCATTAAACTAGTGCCGGTTATCACTGAGCCTTTTCGCCGCCTCGTTATCGACACGGTTTGCCCACGGCCCACAACGAAGTCTGGCTACCGTCACATCTTGACGGTGCTCCCTCCTGCTGCTAAGTTTCTTGAGGCCGTACCTTTGAAGGAATTCAGCTCAGTGGAAATTGTGAACGCCCTACTGTCAGTGTTCGCGAAGGTTGGCTTCCCGGCGGAAATACAATCAGACCAGGGTACACTTTTTACGAGTGCACTAACGACGACGTTTCTCGAGAAGTGAGGAGTAGAGCTCGTTCATAGTTCTGTGTAGTACCCTCAGTCGAACTCTGTCGAGAAGGAATGAAGCGCGTTCTCAGAGCCATGTGCTACGAACGAAATGCTGACTGGGAGCTGTGTTTGCCGGCCGCGATGTTTGCTTTGAGGACGGCTCCTCACGAGACGACGCGGTTCACGCCAGCGGAACTTGTTTACGGACGCTCGTTGCGTTCCCCCCTCCGCATCCTCCGGGAATCGTGGGAAGGTAGGGGCGAAGACCCGATGGTTGTAGAATACGTACTCTCGCTGATGGACCGCTTGCATAGGGCACAGAAGCTAGCGGGCACCGCAATAAGCAGAACCAGAGAAAGTCAAAACCCTACTACGACAAAGGAGCCAGGGAACGCCAGTTTGAGGTTGGCAACCAGGTAATGATTTTGCGGCCGTCTCAACGCCACAAACTAGAAGTTCAGTGGGAAGGCCCGGCAAAAATCCTTCAAAAATTTTCTGATACCAACTACGTGGTGAGCGTTCCTGGAAAGTGCAAGATCGCGCAAGTATACTACAGCAACGTACTAAAGCCCTACAGGCAGCGGGAAGCGGTGGTGCAAATGCTAGTTAACATACCCGAGGAGATTCCCCCCGAGATTCCGGTATTGGGGCCGCTTACCCATGACGGCACGAAGAGACTTGTCAACGACCTAGTAGCGAAGGCGGAGCTGGAGCCTGATCAAAAACGCGAGTTGCAGGCACTGTTAGAAGAGTTCTCGGACCGATTTTCCGATAAACCGGGCAGAACTTCCCTCTTAACGCATGACATCGAGCTCACGTCTTCCCAGCCTGTGCGTTCGAAGGGGTATCAAGTGTCGCCGCAGCAGCGCGAAATTTTGGAAACTGAAATCCAGAAAGTGTTGGCTCTCGATGTGATAGAGGCTTGCGGAAGCGACTATACTTCGCCCCTGATACTGGTTCAAGTTCCGGCAAGTATCCGCGACCATGTATAGACTATAAGTTAAACCTTATCACAAGAGACCAAACCTACCTGATACCGAGCATAGAGGAACGTATCTAGAAAGTAAGCAGCGCATACTTCATTTCCACTTTTGACTTAGTGCGGGGAAACTGGCAGGTTCCTCTGACGAAGGAAGCTAGCCGATATGCGGCGTTTATTTTACCCATGGGAACCTTCCGACCCAAGGTTTTGAGTTTCGGGCTGAAAAACGCGCCATTATGTTTTTTAAGTCTCATGGACAAAGTGCTACGAGGGTTCGACGAGTTTGCGTTGCCCTATTTAGACGACGTGGCTATCTGTTCTGCCTCGTGGCCGAAGCATCTGGAACACCTGCGCTCCGTGCTTTCACGTTTGCGTGACGCTGGCTTAACAATCAAGGCACCTAAATGCCAAATGGCACGCGCTGAAGTTACTTACCTTGGTCACGTTATTGGTAGGGGTCATCGCCGACCTTCTGAAGTTAAGGTAGCGGCAATCCGAGACTTCCCGCAGCCCCGAACCAAGACAGACATTAGGTCGTTCTTGGGAATCGCAGGTTACTATCAGAGGTACATTCCGAGGTACTCTGAGCTTGCTAACCCTTTAACCGATGCGCTTCGGAACCGCTACCAGTCGCGTGGGGCGAAACAAAAGAGCCGGCGTTCGCTGCCCTGAAAAATGCTCTAACTAGCCACCCTGTACTGAACTCGCCAGACTACTCAAAGCCCTTCGTGGTCCAGTGTGATGCCAGTGACCGTGGGATGGGCGCAGTTTTGTGTCAGAAAGCTAACGACAACGAGGAGCACCCAGTATTGTACGCAAGTCGGGAGCTGACGGTCTCTGAAGAAGCGTACAGCGCCTCCGAAAAGGAGCGTGCGTGTCACGTTTGGGCGGTGCGAAAACTGGCCTGTTACCTCGCCGGCTCGAAGTTTATAGTAGAGACCGACCACTGCCCTCTCACGTAACTGCACACGATGTCCTCAAAGAACGGTGGCCTCCTACGGTGGAGTCTGGCTCTGCAGCAATATGCGTTTGAAGTGCGGTACAAAAAGGGGAAACTGATTGGCAATATCGATGGCTTAAGCCAGAGTCCTTAAGACAAGAAGTTACCTGTAGACGCCTGATTTTCTCGTTTGCATTATTTTTCCTGAACCAGGTTTCGCCCTTTACGATTACATTTCTTTTTGTGTGGGACATTTCTAATCACGTGAAATGTCACCTTTCAGGTTTTTGTGCTTGTCTAAAGTACTGCTGGGCTAAAACATAACCACTGCAGTTAAAAGCCTGGTAGAGCTTCAGTGTGGATTTGTCGTCGCACTTGCCGGCGATGCGGTTGTGTCTTCCTGTGTTGTTCGGATGCTTGCCTGGCCAAGCTAGAGACGTTCTTGGGGAGTCCAGTGACCGGCCCAGAGAAACTGCAGCACGGTATCGTACAGCCCAGGCCTGGAGTCACGCATCTGGCGAGCACTTCTCTCCGAAAGCATCCCTCCGGACAACGATTGAAGACCCTTATCCATAGGGATCTCGGACCCCCGGCGGAGAAGCTGTTACGAATCAGCCCGCCGCTGTGCTTCGTTCAATACTGCTCGGCTGTGCGGCGAAGCCTCCACTGCGCGCGCCTTTCAACCAGGCTCCCCCTTGTTGGTGACTCACACTTGCAGCCGACGGAAAACAAGCTGCGACAGTCCTGGATCTCACGCGTCTCGCTACCTATCGGTGTTATTCAAACCGGCGTTGGCAGACGAGGCAAACTTCAGCCTGTACGAAGGACGCAGAAGCTGTTGCGGAGACCTCCTCTCCCCCCTCTCTCGGACTCAGCGTGCGCCGCTACTACCGACTGCTCACGAACTCTAGAAAGGGTGTTGTGGGTGTCTGTGCCGTTTGTGTCGTGTGCAGAATCTAGAGGGAACGCTTGGTTCGACCGTTAGCGCTTTTGGTATAAATAAGACTCCCCCAAGCGCTATAGTTCATTCCTGTTAGAGCAGTGAATCAATGGTGTCACTCTGCTCGAGTCCTGTACTGTAACCTCGCCCGTCGGGGCATTGTTCTTTAGCTTCGGCTCATCTCTCGCTATGAAGTAAAGAAGTTACGTTAGACTTCGGCTTCCGGTCTTCTTCGAGGCAGCAACATTGGCTGGCCGCTCGCTTCACCACGCTACCAAACGTATGTCGGAGGCGACAGAGCGAGGCTCGGGTCGGCCTTCCCGGATGCAAACGCGTCACCAGCACGCACGCACGCACACACACACACGCACGCACAGGCAGGCAGACAGACAGACAGACAGACAGACAGACCTGGACGCCGACCAGGAGCTTTGTTCGGGCAGTCAGCGATGCCACGTTAGTTTCGCTCATGGAGAGAGGAACTTGCAAACCACGGGACCTATTTGGAAGACAGGAGCACAAAATGTCTTCTATAAGATGCAAATTACTGCTCACACAGGCATAAAGAAATTGAGGTGCTCCGTTCTAGCGGGCACCATGCTGTAAACACAGGGACACGCAAGGGCCGTAGCGTACGTACTGCTACTTTGATGAAATAGCGTGCGTTCGCTTTACAGACGCTAAACGCAAAACCTACTCTGAGTACTGCGTATGCGCAGTGCCACTGACGCAAGGACATGGTGTACGGTGACAGTTTGCGCAGGGCTGAAAACTCTCTATTAAAATTCTCTAATTTTTGAGTGTTAAGAAGACATATTTGCTTCTTTTGGTGAGGAATAGGCCAGGAATGAATACAGGTTCACTAGCCCACGAGCTTGCTTACTTGCTCGCTTGCTGGCTTGAGCTGTTGATTTTCACAATTTAGGATTGCACCGTTTGTTCGGAAAACAGCTCCAGAAATTCGGAGAATCCGCGACTAAGGCGCGAGTATTCTTACGCCCGTCTACGTGAGAGACATTCCTCAGAGAGCCTAAAGTCTGTGTACTTGACTCGAATGCGTAAACATTGACTTTTGCTTCCGATACTCGTGAAAGGCTTGTATACTCTGTAGTCTGGTTTGCGTACGGGGAGACAACGACGCCCTTGGTGTTTATTTAATTTTTATTTTTTATTCATTTAATTATTTTTTATTTTTGCAACACATCCTCGCTGTATCGTGCCTGCGCGTGGCGTTGAGCCGATGCTGGTAGTGGCACAACGACGGAGACACGCCGCGAGTCACGCCGACAGCTGCGGCAAACACAACGGCGGGGGGGGGGGGGGGGTGCAAGGGGGGGGAGAGGGGGGAACCACCAGGGGCTCGTTTTGTTTTATTTTCGGTATTGTAACGACACACGCCACTATCCCAGAAAAGAACGAGGGAGGGCGCCGCAAATTTCTCCTCAACGATGCACAAGGCTCTAAAGAAATTTCAGCGTTGTTTCACGTAAATATCAGCCATGCGGAAGGGGTAACCCTCGGTCCGCACTGCGCGGCCAACGTGGGTGACAATGTGCGTCTTCGATCCGCGTACTCTCGAGCGACGCTGCGTTCGCGCGGCTGCCGCTCGGCATTCGCAGCGTGAAATGAAGAGCGATTCAAAAAATAGAGCGCGACTTGGACAGTCCTTCTTTACCGTCGTTGTCCAAGTCGCGCTCTATTTTTTTGAATTGTAATGCACCCGACAGATTTGCTTAATGAAGAGCGAAGCGAGTGCAGCGCCCATTAGTAAGCGGAGCACAGGAGCGAATGGCGGTGACGCCGACGATGCTGGTGAACACGGGAGGAAGGGGTCAGCGAATGTCGCTACTAGTATTTACTCGCGTAATGATCGCACTTTTGTTTCCAAAATTATGATGCGAATTTAGGGGTGCGTTCATTACGCGAGGTAAGTTTTTCGCAGAAAAAGTTTCCGCGCAGAAAACGCAAGCAAGTTGCAGGTCAGAATGATTACGATAGTTCTCATGAACATAATAAATAATAACATAATAAACACTCCACGGACCACCGCCAGCCGCGTTGCAAAGTAATGCAAAATGCTGTGTTTTCATAAATTACGGAACACGCCGGAACGAGTTTGCTGCGAGGTGAGAACAGGTCGACCAATAAGTGGCTGCTGCCGTCACAGTTGCGGGACATCGAAGCAGACACGGCTGCCGACGCAGAAAACTGAGCGCGTTTTTAAGTGCGAATGCACTTTATAAGCGACCCCAAACCATCCACCGCCGGCGGCGGCGGCGGCGGCGGCGTCGGCGGCGTCCGCAGTGCTCCTCTATATTTAAAAAAGAAACAGCATCCGGCGCCAGGTTTCGATCCGAGGACTTTGCGGCCGCAGCGCGACGCGCTACCGACTAAGCCACGGAAGCCACTTTTTTTTTTTTTTTTCTTTACTGCATGGAAACCGACTAAGCCACGGAAGCCACTTTTTTTTTTTTTCTTTACTGCATGGAAAACTTCCCTTAATTTTGGTTTGGTGAATGGGGTGCGAAACCGTCCTTATTTGGTGGCATTACTTGGGATAAGGACGCACTTCAATACCTAGGTGTACCTTTGCACCAAATACGAAACACCGGGCCTCATTGGTCATTGGCACTCCAAAAAGTCAAGCGAGCGTCTCAGGCATGGATGGGGCGAGAACTTTCTGTGTTTGCGCGTGCGCACGTTTGTAATGTCTTCCTTGTCGCAAAGCTTGTTTATGTGCTGCAAGTACTCCACTGTGCGCGTTCTAAAGTGCAAGCTCTACATAGAGTTTTTGCAACATTTGTGTGGGGGTCCCACTGGGAACCTATGCGTAGGGACAATTTGTTTCTTCCATTAGTGTCTGGGGGTGCTGGGCTGATACATTTGTTTGTACACCAGCTTGTATCTCGGTTCTTCTTCTATAAGGTGACGCATCATCCACTTCTGCTCAACGTTATTCAACAGCGCATAAGTTTTCATTTACCGTTTTTGCTTGTCTCCACTGGTGAAGTCAGTACGAAACCGCCATGGGGGTTTTTAAAGGAGGTGGTTGACACCTTCAATTTCCTTACTGCGAGGTTTTCCCTGCAATATCTGTTTACCCTTTCCAGGAAGGCTTTGACGAACACTTTATTAGAGAGTCTGTTCCCAGTGCCGGTTTATCGCCAGCCTTACATTGGCCACCATAAGGACAGTGTTTTGAAGCGGGTCACACGTATGTGTCTTCCTCCAAATGCAAAAACGTTTTTCTTTAAGCTGCATACATCAACACTCCCAGTGAAAACATGGTTGCGCGAGAAAGGAATGTCTATTCCTTGGTCTGACAATTGCCGTTTATGCAATCAACCTGAAACCTTTGATCATTGTTTTGTTTTGTGCCGGGATGCGGTGTTTTTCTGGGATGTGTTGCAACGAACTCTTAAAAAGGACATGGACATTACCCCTTATACAATTCGGTTCTTGCCTTTTAGAGATGTTACTGGAGTGCCCTATGATATGTTTGTTGTGATCGGATTGTATAGCTTGTGGAAGTGCCGCATGACGGACAGGCACGCGGAACCCCCTCGCCCAACGAAGTCCATTTTTCGGGAGCAAACTGCGTTGGTGCGGAGCATTTATGCGGCGCAAAGTGACCCACCAGAATGGCTGCATCTGTTGGACGCGTGCGTCTGCTTGCCAGAGTTTTAACGGACGGCTTATTTTAGCTGCAGTGATGTGCACCTTCTTGGATGACTCCTAACTTTCGTAGGCTGTATTAAGCCACGGAAGCCACGCTGATATCAGCGTGAGTAACGCGCCTTATATCTTTAACGCATTCAAACTACGTCGTCAGCGGCGTGCGTTGGCGACTCAGCGGCGTTATAGCGGCTTGATAACTGCGTGGTGTACACGTGATACTACAAACCCGATGGAAGAGATGGAAGAGAAGGCGGCGAGGCGGTGGGCTGCGGGGGCCGAGCGCAAGCGCCGCAAGCGGGCCGACAACCGTGCATTCGCACTTTCACATTCTCCCCCTCGGGGAAATGCGGGGGAATTTTTTTCTTGGTCTTGTAACTTATGTGCATTTAGTGAGAGTTTCTTCCGCACCAATAATGAACTCATGGTAGCCGACATCGCTAATATCGGAAAGTCTGCGGCAGTGACGTAGCCGCTTTGAAACAGGGGGAAACATAGATATGCACAACCATCATAGATTGACTAGGCGCGCATACGACATATTGCTGCGCAAATTCAGGGTGTGATCATTACGCGGGAGATAAAAAAAAAGCTGTATTTTGACAACGAACTTCAGGGGTGCGATCGTTACGCTAGTGCGATCGTTGCGCGAGTAAATACGGTATGTACACAGCGAGCGAATGCAATGTTGCAGAGCAAAAAGAGCGGATTGCGCGAAGTGCGAGGGGCGGGCGAGAAACGCCGTGTGGTGGGTTTCCGAGGCCGGAGCAAACTGTGCGCCTGAGCCCGAGCCTCAAGTTCTCGAAGTGACCGCACACTCTAAGAGATCCGTAAATAGGTCTCCCGTTAAGTTTTTTTCCTCGGTCTAACTAGGCGCGGCCGCTGTGGCTGCAGTCCTGCTTTCGTGGGCGCGCGTTTTCGTCGGGCGATCAACTGGTCGTCCTGCTTCATCCTTGCATGCAGCGACTCCAGTGGACACGCGTGCACTACACATAATAATAATAATAATAATAATAATAATAATATTTATTAGTCAAACAGAAGTCATGTACATAATCAGGCCTACCTAAGCCGCAACGGGCTTGTCAGGCAGAGCCTGGCAGGCGACAAGCGTTAAAAAAAAAAATTATATATGTTACAGTACGCAGTACCAACCAAGAACAGATAACCATTCGGTATTCCCGAAATCTCTGCAAAGCACTAGCGCATGCGCCTCAAAGCCTTTTTCAGTTTATATTTCGAGGCATGCGCAAAAAAGTCAGATGGCAAAGTGTTAAATATAGCTGGCACATAATAACGGCGTGTTCTTTTTCCGTACCTTGTGGAACAACGAGGAATTGCGTAACGTTGCTTCGGTCTCAGGGACCGAGCAGGAGTGTAACACGTTTTGAATGTATTAATCCAAAAATGTTTTAAGATAACGGTTTCATTTAGGAGCGAGGTAAAATCGGGCAACATCAAGGTTTTGAATACATTGTCATCTTTCTCCATACACAAGTCATATGCAATGGTACGCAGCAAAAAACGCAAAATGGAATTGACTCGTTCTATCCAACGTAAAGAACAGTGACCATATACTGTAATAACGTACCTAAGCACACTATAACAAAGGGAATGTACAATGACTTTTCGCAGCGAAAATGGAATAAATGTTCTTAATTTGTACAACAAAGATGATACAGCACGAATTTTTTTACATACATAAGCAAAGTGGGAATTCCAAGAAAGGTCGCTATCGAAATACAAACCTAAATACCTCACAGTGGACACATACTTTACAGGAATACAACTACAAGAAGAGCAGGCCGCTGAGTGTAAAAATAAAGATTGCGTTAAGTCAATTTTTTTCAATGGATTGTGAACGCAAATCAGCTGTGTTTTTTTGGTATTAACATCAATGGAATTGGCCGTAAACCAATTCATAGTTTCCATTGCAGAAACTTGAAGCGACTTTATGGCGTCAGAATGACGAGAAGCATAAGAAACAAGAACCGTGTCATCGGCGTACTGAAATATTGAAGACGATACAGAATAGGCGAGGTCGTTAACATACAAGTTAAACAGCAGAGGACTCAGTATAGACCCTTGTGGTACACCTGACCTAATAAAAGAAGCATTACTTGAAAATTTACCAATCCGAACAACCTGAGTTCTGTCAAGTAAGAAGTTTTCAAGTAGACGCAGAAAGTTGTCCCGAAAACCTAGTCTTTGTAGTTTGGTGAGCAGGAGGGTATGACACACGCTATCGAAAGCTTTACTGACATCAAGAAATAATGCACATGCAATCTGGTTACGATCGAAAGTATAGTTTAATAAATCAGAAAAGTCCTCGAGCAAAGTTTGAGTACCTCGGCCTCCAATAAACCCATACTGAGATGGAGAAAAAACATCATGAGTCGATAAAAAACTGGTCATAACATTTAAAATGTGTTTCTCTAATATCTGAACTATACAAGAGAGAACAGAGATAGGTCTATAGTTTTCAATTTTATTTCGAGAACCTGACTTAAACAAAGGAAAAACTATTGCCTTCTTCAACTGTATGGGAATGATGCCACTCTCAATGATATGGTTTAAAATGGAAAGAAGAACAGCTTTAATGTGGTCAAAATTTCTGCGCAGCACATTTATCGAAATACCATCATGCCCAGGTGATTACTAACATGCAGCGGTTAGGGGAGAACAGGAACGTTTCTCGCGCCATCCTCTTTTTTTTCTGCCTGGGCATTCTTTCTCTCACCAGATTGGACGAGTTCGTCGCTCAGGACGCACTTCGCACTATCTCGCTGGCACGGGGCCCTTACGGTGCCAAGAAATCTGGGTGGCATGGTACAAGTTTCTGAAGCTCACGCCGAAGGAAAAGGAGTAGCCCTTAATACAGCCGCGAACCGTGCATTGGGTTCGTTTATTTTAGGGTCGAAGCTCCTCTTGCTCGGGGCAAGTCCCTCGGCGCGCAGTGTCCACTAGTTCTCGAGGCGACCGCTAGAGGCATAGAGTTAATACTGCTGCTAGAGGAGCAACTGTGCAATAGTTAATAGGTCGCCCGCTAGATGGCCCGCCGCCGCACAAGGCGCACACCTGTACTGCGTCTCCGCTGCTCCGCTGCATACTCGGGCGCGCGCGATTGTAATCTTCAATGGAAAACGAGCCCCACAGCTTTGTAATCCGTAATGTAATCGTTGTATATAATTTCATCGATATGTAAATGATTACATCTTGTGTTCATATTTTATATAAGTGTATATATTTACATCGATATGTAAATAATGAACATCGCGTATATAAGTGTATATACAATCACCCCTATAACAACGTGTCGAGTCTTTATGATGTGTGGGGGAATGTTTCACGGTTTCACCGAGTAGCATTGGAGCTTCGCCCCACTCATTAGCATTCACCCCGTCGAGATGGCGCGGATGTTTTAGATGCGAAGAATCTCATGCTTGGTGCTGTGTCTCTCCCTCCCTTGTCGTTGTTGTGCGCCGTCCGAACTCTGCTGCGCATGCGCGTCTCTTCAGCCCTGTCAGCGTTTGGCCTGACGTCAGCGGAGTCCACTCTAAAAAGAAATATTTAGGCGGCGCCCGGTTTCGATCCAACGACTCTCTGGCCGCAACGGAAGGTACGTGGCGCTCTTCCCACGGCGCTACAAACCCAGACGGGAGCATGTGCTACGAACGCGCCTTATGTCCTTCACTCATTCAAACTACGTCAAGAAGCTGCCGATACAACGAAGGCACTCGAAGCTGAACGTCAACGGAAACGACGAACTGAAAACTTTAGAGGAGGATGTTGAATTTCCCGTTGGAAAGCTGTGGTTAGAAGCGCCACGCGCCTTGAAGCTCAACCAGAGAAGAGGACGAAGAGGGCGGGAAGCGGGGTAAGAGCGTCAGCACGCAAAAAAGAAAGACGAGAACCAGGAGGTGTTCGATCAGGTAACGCGGGTGTCGGGCTCTTCGCTGTCTCTACATTTCTCTACATTTCTCTGTCTCTACAGGGGGGTTCACACTACGTTCCCATTCGTGCTCCGATAAATGAAACCACATAACGGCAACACAATGGAACCTACGCGGAACCCCCATGATGCTTCGCATCCTACTCATGGTTCGCCATGGGAATATGGTGTAATTTTTTGTTTTGCTTTCACCGCTCGGCTACGCCGGTCTGGGTTATTTGTTTTATGTGTGTGCCAAGGTAAGCGCGTGTTTCATTATTTCTTTCTATGCCGCGCGTGTTATCTCTTCTTATAGGGAGAATGTATCGAACTAACATCACCAGCCTAGAATAATTTTCTTTGATCTACTGTGTTCTGGATGTAATTCGACGGTTCGAGAAACACTGGCGCATAAAGATAAATTCGCGCGTAGCCGACGCCGCGGCATTCGATTCGCCGACCCCAGTCTGCGCACGTCACTTTATTCATAGCTGCTTCGCCGCCTGTGTATTCTTTAAGTTGTTAGGGGAGCGCAAGTTCGCTCCAATAAACTTGTTTTTCCTTCAAGAGAACTGCGGGGTCTTTGTCTAGGTGACAATATTTTAGTGGATGGCATCAGCGAAGCGCATTTTATGGTCAGGTACTTTTCTGTGGCTTGCTGAACGCTGCACTGCTAGCTCGCAGTGTATCAAAAGGGGCCCGTGCGGGCCGTGGCGGCTGTGTGAGCCAACACGCGCACGACGCCTGCAGTTCGCGAGCCACGAAGCAGCTCGGGCGCGCCACGCCGTGAAGCGGAAATCCATTGTCTGCCGGGAGTGTTCTGTAACCTTGACACGGTGCGCTGGCGATTAGCGTTGTGCACTCTCTCGGCTTGCACAAGGGTGTAGTTTACGCGTGTCGAGTTCGTTGTTCTGAAGAAACAAGGCTGCTCGGCGATCATCCCCCCATGCGAAAACGGAAGCAACACAGTAGTGTTGTGCTTGCATGTGTGAGCTGATGTGTGAGTGTACGAGGCGGAGAGCGTAGAGGGCATTTCTTCTAAGCTGTCTAGAGTTGCTGCAGGCCTAGAAGAACCCGTCGCGTGACGTAACACCCTGCCACGCGGAGGTGATAGTGCTTAATCATTCTGACCGCTTGCTCCAACTCAGTCAATTCGATGGCGGGGTCGCGGTGTGGGTTGCTTCATTAAAGCTTCGCCCAAAGAACGCCAAGTCGAAAGAAGGCGGGGCTCTACGTCTGCAGCGTAAAAAAAACGCGCCAGCAACTTGGTTTCTTTAATGGGTTGCCAAGCGCTCGATGAAGAACTATTAGCAGCGCAAGTTATGAGTTACTCAGCTTTGTACTCCGCTATAGGAAAAACTAGAAACCGTTCCACACTGAGAGAGTAAATACTACGGAAGCCCGATAAACTACACATTGCACACGTGGTTAAAGAATGTACACGTATTTTTTATCGTGGTGTGATGATGGTTGAGGCGAAGGCTTTGTTATTGCTTAATTTCATGGAATAGTATTTCAGTCTAGCTGACAAACATAGAGCTGGCCGTTTCTCTCCATCTGAATCCAACGTTCCGGATGTAGACGGGAATTCCACAACTTTTCCAAGTTTTCTGTTAACGACCTAATTGTGAGAAGCAATTGAAAGTCGTCGGGATAATGGAGTCGCCCATTCAGCGTAAGGGCTAATTGCTCCATACTTTGTCGCAATATAGGGCCTATGCAACGAGTGTGGCAGCTACTTTCTAGAACCGTAGTGTTCGTACGTGCCCATGTGTTGACAGCCAACGGCAATTGTCTTACTTCTACAACTTCACCGTGAACTAACTAATCATGACATGTAAATGAAACTCCACTAGAGACTTCTCAGGGGCCCGTTGTGACGTGCTTGTTTTGAGGAGGTGCTTCACAAAACGAGAGTCGCATTCGTTTTGTGTTGAACGTTTGCCACAAAGTTTGCTCTGCCCCGAGAGGTTTTTTCTAACGCACATGACAAATGCGCCAGCCGTATGAAGCCTGGCTTTACTTAAGGAATCCTCCTTTTGTCGCAGAAAAGTTTGCACTGTTGGCTATGATATGTCACGCTGCGCTCGTTATACGGCGTCTCCGCGCGCCCACCCACACTAGTGAAACACGGGATATAGCTTTCGCAGGGTGAAGCGCCATGGCATGCCTCCCGTTTAACGGGCACTAGCAAGTTGTACCAAACCGTGCACAATTGCACGCATAATGCAAAGCCAGTAATTTCGCCTGTTCAGATACAATGCGGAGGAAACAGGAACGGCCTGTACGGGTGGTCCTGTCGTGTCAACCGGTGGGACCAGGGGGGAAGTCACTTCACCAGCCAGTGAGCAGGAAAGCTCCTCGGTGCTATGACGCCAGAGCGTATGGATTATTTTATGCGCTGCCTCGCAGTACACATATTCTCTTCGAAGAGTGAGGCGATTCCTCATGCTCAAAGGGAGCGTCTTGAGGAGCACTCCCGGGGCTCTTTCCCACGTGGCAATTCTAAGTTGCGGCGCTTTTGCGATGCATACGTAGCTTCTTGAAACTCCTCGCCGCATTACCAAGTGCTTCAAACTAAGCCGCTGCTTTAAACGGAAGGCTGTCAACCGCGCATTAGCTCGACGTTTAGGCAGCCTTTCCTTTTTATTATCGCATTACCGCATCCATCATTTGTAATTTAGGTATGGTTCTCATCTCGTGCTGCACTTCAAGTCAGCCACAGCTGCACAAACTGGATGCGCGCCGTCACGTATGGGGCATTTAGACCGTTGTAACGTAGAGCGGATAGCGTAAGTTGCGCTAAGGTTGCAGTCGCTCGGGGACCATACGGCGCACGCGTGTGGACCGCGCTTTTTTTTTTCGTCCGGAGAGAGGAGCTGTAACGGGGGCAGCGGCTTAAGGTTTCAACCTACCCGGTACCAGCCGGCGAGACGTTTCACTGTGCAAAAACTAGCCGAAAGGCTGTCAGCCTCGACAGCTTGTGCACGCGCCCTGGACACGGCAACAACGATGACGACGCGCTCGCTCTCGGTGGCATTAACGCGTGGCCCCTGGGAAACGAGCCGTTCACGGCTATTTACAGAGGCGGTGAAACCCTGTCGGATAATCGGGGATCCAACGACGGGGACGGAGTGCTTGCATTGGGTTGGGCTTGCCTGGGTCGCTCACTTGAAAACCGGGTGGGGACGGGAAGAAGAGGGAACTACTTTGACAACAGGGTCTTGAAATGATTCTTACACCCCCATTCTCTAAGAAAACCCTACTGAAAAAAATCAAACGATATATGAACGATAACTCGTATACGAGATTATGGGATCGTAAGGTGAATGATATCATAGGCTTCAACGACATCATTGAGATATCGTAGTAGCACATCGTAGTAGCTCATCGTAGTAGCTCATCGTATACGTTGGATCATACAAGTCGGATCGTTGCAAGCGATGTCGTTCGAGTTTATCGTACAGATTTTGCTGGGGTGAGCGACAATATGTATTCGATGTGTGCGTGTAATACAAGCGTTAAATGCGCAGGCGTTGATATTGTGCTGTGAATGTGCTCAGATCCCTGCACAGTAGAATACGCAAAAGAATACTTGGAAGCTGCTGCCTTTTCCCTTTTATTTCATGTCCCGCAGCAGGTTGGCCACATATCCGTTAAATGCTTTCAGCCGCTTCTCCGTGGTAGCTTCACTGTTCCGGTGTTTCATGAAGTAACCATGGGCACCTGCACAAAATGGAAAAAGAGAGGGAGCAGAGAACATGTGTTTAGAGGGTGCACGTGAACCTTTTGGGTGTGTCTGACCCATTAATCAAGCGATATTACATACATGCTCAGTTAGTTGTACCACCTGTGAAGACTTTCCATGGTCAAATGAGGCTACTCTTCACAACTGCAGAAGCTGTGCTTGCTCACAATGCTATGACTATGACCACCAAACATCGTTGGCCCACACTTAAATGCAAGATTCGTCACATGTGGAGATGCGTCCCTTATTATTGTGCTAGTGCAGTGGAGAAAGGTGTGGGGAGGGGCACCTAAGAAAAGCCATGTTTCCCTTAAGCTTCATGAGCTTGAGCTCACAGCATCGCTGCAGGCTGACGCTAAGGTCCGAGGCGCAAGCCTATACCAGCACATCTTATATTGAGCACGGACCACCACTTGGACATGGCACTTGCCTCACGAGTTTATGTGGATGCTATGTTGTGAGAACAGTGCATTCGCAATATTGTTTATTTTGCCCCTATCCCTGATCTTTAATAATGTGCAAGAATTCGCAACTACAATATAACAATTGAATCAAATAATGCAATATTTCATTTCAACTCAAACCGAATAAGACCTGGTGAAATGTAACAGCGCAATAAACGGCGAGGGACACAGAAGAAAATTCAGAAGACGGGCGCTTCTGTGTCCCTCGTTGTTTATTGCGCTATTACATTTCATCATGAATTTGTACCAACTCACCCAAATTTCCATTTTGGTCGAATAAAACCATTTGAAAATTACGAGCGAGGTCTCTCCACTTGGGCTTTCCTGCACTGCTTGAGTGACAAACAGTGAAACGCTGATGGAGCATTTGATAACCACCTTTACTCTCCTTAGTTTTATTGGGCCAGCTCTGCCCCTCTGGCCGTAACGCAATTCATGAAAACAGCAACAGTGAAATAATGGGGGGCAAAACCAACATGAATCAGAGGCAAGGGCCCGATATATGAGCCTAATGTCTGCAGCGACTTCTCGCTGGAATAAGTTGAACGAGTATTTGATGACACTAGATGGTGGCTGAAACTAACCATTGCAGTCTCGAAGACATCAAATAACTTTGCATTTAAAATAAGCATCTATTGCGGGGAATTCGTCACAGCTCTCAAAAATAAATTAATTGCATCGCATATGACCCTCCTTCTCATGAAAATTTGGATCGTGTTAAAGCTTACAATCGATAGCTAAATGTATTGTTGTTCTAGGACACCTGCTTCAAGTGTTCGTGGCAAGAGCCGAAGGACTGTATGGAGAATGTTTTATGACCTGTAACGTGCGCCAGTTGTTGCATCTCGAAAACTGTGTGGAAAATTTAGGACCGTTATCGGCTTTCTCCGTCTTTCCCTTTGAGACGGGAAATAGAAGAATTACAAAAATGGTGAAGGCAACTAAAGGAGCTCCTTATCAAATTGTGGAAAGAGTTGTTCATCAGGAGCTAGAGGTTATGCTTCATTCATCACCTCTAGCCTCAAATGTGCAGCTCTTCTGTGAGCAACAATTACGCAATGCTCTTACCACGAAGAAACACACAACGCAAATGGGTAAGTGCAAACAAACAACTATTTATTCTTTGGAACGCCTCCAACAGCTTTACAGAAAAGAGAAGAAACAAACACTAAAAAAAGGGTGGGGGGGGGGGGAGGGGGAGATTTAAGGCGAGAAATGAAACAACGAAATACAGAAATTTTGACTCTGAACTATTCAAGTTGAATGCGCAGAAGCCTAATCATCAGAATTTTCTGCGCACACCCGGATTTACAGGGGCCAGGGTGCATCTTTTAAAAGGACAGTTTTGCAACAACCTTAAAGGAGCACTGACACGAAAATTTCATGTTCTACTTTTATTGTTTTTATCGATGCTTAATGGTCTGGCGAACCCGAAACAGCCCTTCAAATACTTCATCGCGCGATAGTTAATTACATTGAACGGCCTGTAAATCGTTTGTTTCAAATTCCCGCGCTTTCATCCCGAACGGCGCATATGACAGACTCCCGGACAGACGTCACCGCTTTGTGCGGACGTCACCGGCGCCCGCTTGAGAGGGTGTTGCGCCCGCTCGCCGCTCGTGGGGTCGCGCGCGTGAAGGGACGTCACGAGTTTTTGACGAGCGCTGTCGCGTCACTTCTTTTCCGCTCTTGGATTGACGTCACGCTGATGTCCATTTGCTGAGTGCCGCTCCGCGCGCTGCTCCGTCGGCGCGATAAATGAGATCCAATTGAACTACGTTCTTCGCGTCGCAGGCCGCTCATATTTCAGCCAGGGTATTATGTTGAGTGAAGGAAGCGAACTGTGCAATAATATTAACGCCGAAAATTGGTGTCAGTGGTCCTTTAAGACTATAACGCGTGCTCACGTATTCTCCGAATGTGCCTGATCCCATGAAACAAGACTTCACAATTTTCCTTTTCTGCAGCTTGGGTGATCTGAACAAAACCTCGGTCTGCCCAAATAAAGCCTTCTATCCACACACTTTGCAGTGTGTGGCCAAGTTTCCAGGCCCGCTCGTCCGCTCACCTGTGTAGCGGGTGCTCCCTGAGCCTGGTGTTTACGCACCTGCCTGGGTGTCCCATCCAGCTTCTTTTGCAGTTCAAGGGGATGCGGTAGACAGCGCTGACCGAGCATTCAACAAATTTTGTTTTCTGCTTTGTGTCAAACTGATATTTTCACGCCGTGTTTCCATCCTGATTAACCCTCTTACAAAGCCCTTTAATTTGATGGGGGCTGAGAAAACGACTCCAGCTTCTCGCTTCGCTTTTAGCTTCTTTATCTTGTGTATGTACAGGCTAACTTTCTTTCTCTGCTGTTCTTTGGGCCCTTGCTTGGCTTTACCCCCTTTAGCACTTCTAGGCAGTGGACACAAGAACTTGCGTGGGAAACCCACTAGACCTTAAGCGTGCCCACTGTTACAGTTACAGGACTTTTTTTAGGGCTTGGAGGAAACAGCCTGCAGCAATGCTTCTCTGTACTAGCTTCGGATGTCCAGAGTTAAAGGGAAGCGTAGGTACCCCCCTTCCCTCCCCCCCCCCGCTTCGATAAGACCCGCACGTGTTGGATGCTCCAAAATGGACTTGAATGTCTAAATACCGCAGCCTATCGCTGTCAGGTGTCTCATGTTTGAACTGTAACCCCTCAAATGCAGTGTGAAAGTGCTCAAGTATGGCAAAAAGCTAGTAAAGAGAAGCATTGTTGCAGGCTGTTTCCTCCAAGCCCTAAAAAAAGTCCTGTAACTGTAACAGTGGGCACGCTTAAGGTCTAGTGGGTTTCCCACGCAAGTTCTTGTGTCCACTGCCTAGAAGTGCTAAAGGTGGTAAAGCCAAGCAAGGGCCCATAGAACAGCAGAGAAAGAAAGTTAGCCTGTACATACACAAGATAAAGAAGCTAAAAGCGAAGCGAGAAGCTGGAGTCGTTTTCTCAGCCCCCATCAAATTAAAGGGCTTTGTAAGAGGGTTAATCAGGATGGAAACACGGCGTGAAAATATCAGTTTGACACAAAGCAGAAAACAAAATTTGTTGAATGCTCGGTCGGCGCTGTCTACCGCATCCCCTTGAACTGCAAAAGAAGCTGGATGGAACACCCAGGCAGGTGCGTAAACACCAGGCTCAGGGAGCACCCGCCACACAGGTGAGCGGACGAGCGGGCCTGGAAACTTGGCCACACACTGCAAAGTGTGTGGATAGAAGGCTTTATTTGGGCAGACCGAGGTTTTGTTCAGATCACCCAAGCTGCAGAAAAGGAAAATTGTGAAGTCTTGTTTCATGGGATCAGGCACATTCGGAGAATACGTGAGCACGCGTCATAGTCTTAAGGTTGTTGCAAAACTGTCCTTTTAAAAGATGCACCCTGGCCCCTGTAAATCCGGGTGTGCGCAGAAAATTCTGATGATTAGGCTTCTGCGCATTCAACTTGAATAGTTCAGAGTCAAAATTTCTGTATTTTGTTGTTTCATTTCTCGCCTTAAATCTCCCCCTCCCCCCCCCCCACCCTTTTTTTAGTGTTTGTTTCTTCCCTTTTCTGTGAAGCTGTTGGAGGCGTTCCAAAGAAGAAATAGTTGCTTGTTTGCACTTACCCATTTGCGTTGTGTGTTTCTTTGTCTCCATCCTTGTATCGTAAGCCTAAGCAGCGCATTAATCTAACCCAAGCGTGATATGAACAACTAGCCCAGAGAAGTGCTTTAATCAGTTTGAAAGCATTGATGGTGGTTGTCGAAAAAGATTGTGTGATAAACTGCAACATCGTCTGCGACGAGATGTGCACGGGAAGATATGCAACATGGTAGATGATAAAAATAGATTTAAAACGTAGAGGACCAAGCACACTGCCTTGGACGACACCAAATTAATGGGGGCAAAATAAGTAGAGGTATTAGCAGACGTTAACTTGAAGGGGCATTAAATAGGCTTCCGAAGGTAGTGGTTTCAAATACAAAATTGCTAGACAACATGTTCACGACAACGTATACCAAATATAATACCTCTGCGTAAAGCGAATGCTGCACAAAAGTGCAAGAAAGGTCTTCGCTTCTTTCCTTGTTTACCTGTCAATCCTTGTCGCCATTCTCACACACTCTGACGTAACTTTGCGACTCTGACACAACCTTCATGGCAAAGCTGGTGCTGAACACTACAGCGTTGCTTTTGGCGGGTTTCCTAAAATCTGCAGTTAATCAGCGTTCCCAGCTGCGGTGGAAATGCGGGTGCATGGTTCGGCGGTTCCGCCGAACGGCACTACAGCACAGCTATCTTTGAAAAACAAATGTCGATCGTCGCCATCCGTTACACGAGCTTAGCTGAGTTTGTGGATATAGTGCATTGTTTGCAAAGTATGAATAACACTGAAAAACACGGAGAGTCTCTGCAGGTGGAATCGCCGCTACAAGCGTGACCGCGGCAAGCATCTGCCTGCACGGTCGACAAGGACCCCGCTATGCAGTGTATCAGTGTATACGTGATATGGCATGAACCGCAGCAGTTAAAACTTGTCACTGCCCGCCAGAGGGGGACTATTGCTGGAAATCAGTTTACAAATTCCTGAAAGGGGGAAATAGTGCAGTGAAAGATTGCGCTGGTAATCGTCATCAGCTCAGCTTCGTAAAGTGGTGACTGAATAACTGCGGCGATGCTAAGCCTTTTCTGCGCAAGTTAGAGGGACCTGCTCGCTGCAACAGCACCACCTGCAAGAAATGCTAGCGAACCGCCAATCGTAGGTGGAAATCTTCAATTACAGTCACCAGCGAACATGTTGTGTTTGGGACCCCCCTATCTGGCCGTCAAACACTCATTTCCCCCATTCTACAACTGACGTACCGACGCAACCACGGCAGTGCGAGCGGCCCGCCTGCTTACTGCCCCACTCAGCTCAGCGCAGCCAGCAGTGGGCGGAGCATAAACGTCGGCTGCTAAAAAAGAAAAGCGTGACAAGCAGAGTCAATGGCTGTGTGTACCTCGAAACTGTAAGGTCTCTAGGTGATCTTGTGCATGTCAGTGATGTCATAGCATTCACACCGATTAAGAGGTGCGAGGACAGGGTGAAAGCTCCAGGCCTTATTGCCAACCCTTTTTATTGAACAATAACTAAGCTAATACTTAACACTTTTAAACCATTTTTTGCGGGATGCTGTTCCTTCAGCGAACAACACGTAAAATCGCTACATTTGGAACCCTGTTTAGGGCCCCTTTAATTCAACAAGGAAGAAAATCCGTGATCCAAATGAGGACATTAGGGTGAAGTCTGAGAAGTAGTCTGCGGTGTGTAATGCGATCAATTGCGTTAGAAAAATTGAGATAAACTGCAGGAGTGTGTAAACCTGCGTCAATGGATGAATGTAGACCCTGAAGTATCCCAGAAAGTTGCGTTTTACGAGAGTAACCCTTGTGAGTTACTCTTAACCCCATGCTGATATTCAAATATGATGATGTAATTTTATAAGTACTTAGTGACTTGAGAGAGAATGAAATGTTCCACAACCTTGCATATGGTGCTTGTTAGGGAAATTGGCCTGTAGTTTAATGGTGAAGCACGGTACCCAGATGGAAAGGTTTGTACTACCTCGGCTATCCACCCATCACAGAGAATAGCGCCTGTCGAGAGACTGAAAATAGCGCCATCAGAATTCTACAGTGTGGATTGTACTTTTCAGTACACTGTAAATAATACCAGTAGGATCTGAAGTAGGTGGAATTTTAAGCTTACCTAAAATAGAAAGTAGTTCCACGTCAGTTTGTATGGTTAGTTCTTCAAGCCTTATAGAAATATTTTATGATGATGATGGTGTTTAGGTTTTAATGGCGCAAGGCCAACTAAGGGCAAAGAGCGCCAAACAAAAGTCGTGTTATGAGAGCGACATGAAAGTAAAAGTAAAACATTTCAGTAAAAATAAACAAAGTAAGACACAACATAATTAAGATGACTGGTGTAAAGGGCCAGGTTGTCAAGATGCATGATAAGAAATGAGATGTAAAAATTTTACGTCGGTAAGACACTCGAAAACACGTTTGAGTGAAAACATGGGCTTGTCTCCTACGAAGTATGACGGGTGTTGTGGAATATGTCGTCTGTATAGTTGTTAGAAGTGTTTGAATTGTGTTATGTCAAGTGCCTTGCATTGAATGAGTATGTGGATTACGGATAGGCCCTCTCCACACCCGCTGCATATGTATAGAAACATTTTAAAAGGATTGCCTGGCTTGATTCCATGCGAATGAACCCTTTAAAACAAAGTTCGGTTTCTCTTCCTGCGCCTCCAGATTCTCTTGAATATCCCCACTAACCAATAACATGCTTAAAATGCACAGCACTGCTTCACGAAAATGTTTCCAATAACCAGAGGCTAGAACACTGCTAACAGGTATACATCATGACAATGGAAGTTTGCACAACGTGCAATAACTAACCTGCAAGTACATAATCGATGGGTGCGCTGAATGGCAGCAGTGCCTGGGGCCGAGGAAATGACGTGCGTTTGAAGGGGTGTGCCGAGTGACTTGGTGCCAGGTGACAGACAAAGGAATGGCTTTTCCTGGTGGCGAAGCATACAGAGCACCAAGGGAAGGCCGGCCGCAGCTTAGGTCCAGCAGGTGGCCAGGGGAGGCCCTGGCAAAGCCTTGGGAACTGGACTGACAGGCAGCCGACCCAGGACAGCCAGCAGCAGCACCTGAAGGTACACGATCTGTGAGTGCACAGACAGTAGTTGAAATACAAGAGAAGGCCACGCAAAGATCAAATGCTTACATCAAGTGGATTTGTAATCGCTTAAGGACATTCACCATCAAGGCAATAATAAGAACATTCCAGCAACATCCAAAGTGAAATTTAGGTCACATTAAGGATGTGTTTATTAGACACGCCAGTAATGCGATTGGGGTATTCATGATATATCCAAAGCTTACCGCTACGCTAATTTGCATTGAACGCATGCTAGCAGCTTATCTGGGTCCATAGCTTTCAATAGGGACTAGTGTGTGCTTGTTGAGGATCCTCTATTGCATTGCCTAGCTTGTCTTTGCAAGTTCGATTCTCCAATATAAATCGAGTTGAGAGTGCGGGCCTACAGTTTCCTTGTTAGTCTCTGTATGGTCTTCAATTTCGGGATATTAGGATGTTGACACCTTGTTTAACTTTCATCACTAATTTACAACAATGCAGATGCCTCTGATATCGAGCCCCACAGTTCCCGCGAGCTGCTCCTACGGAATCAAGTGCCCGCTTTTTCGCATGTACACTACTTCCAGGGCATCTCCTGTCCACATTACTTCATCGTATACCGCAGGCATTCACGAATGTGTACTGATCACAGCGTTGTGCCGCTCACGCGAAATTTCGACGGGATCTGCAGTCGCGAAGGCAGATTTTGGTAGACACATAACGCAAAAACGCATAGGTTTTAAAGAACCTCGCGTGATGTGATCATGTCAAATAATTAGCAGCCCTCTACTACAGCGCGAGCGTCGTAGTTAAGGTCTAGCTTACGCGTAATTTGATGCTGACTGCCGCGGAAACCGTGGACAGGTAAATCCAGGTCGCCCAGAAAGTACGCAAGTCCCCTAGGATTTAAGAGAAAATGAGATGGGGGTTTAGTGAACCGCTGACCCATAAACACCAGAACCCGTTCCAAACAAGTACAGATTTATAAAACATGCCTACTTACCCTAGCAGGAACGATGTTTCCTACGTAAAGTCCTTCTTCACTGTCGTCCTCACTTTGCGAACACCAATACACTTTGTTCGGAAGCAATGCCATCCACTTTTGACGCGCAGTCTTTTGAGGCGGGCGGCGATGATCGTTCTTCCAGTGCCCATGTTTTCAACACATGCGTAGGTTGGAAGGACTGACATCGCGCAATAAAACTTCTATAAGTTTGATTTCAGCTGGAAATCTGCAGATAAAACTGATGCAAACAGCACAGCACAAACGCGGGATCCTCCCAAACGCACACACAATGTGAGACATAGTTGCCAGGCTGCAATAGCAGCACCTCTTTGACGAAAGTCGTGTTAGTACGAGAATATTGGCAATAATCTTTTCGTTTCTGAAAGCTATAACAAGTTTATATCTTCAAATTGAGGTTTTCATACGCAGAAGTACATAGTAATGAAAAACTCTGACACATTTACATTGATGTTAAAGTAGTTTCGATAGCAGCGGTTTCTTTTCCTTTTTTAGAGAAATAGACGGAACAAATCGCCAACGTTGACGTGATTGGAAGCAGGAAACAAGCGCTTACCCTTGTAAAAAAAAAAAGCTATTAAATTCCTCACGGACAAAAAAAAAAAAAAAATCTTTCCCGAGATTTGACCTTCCGACTATCAAAACGATAGACGAGCATTCTACCACTGCACTATCCTAGCAAGAGGCTTGGGTGGGCTAAAAATGTAGTATAATTACCAAAGTGTCAATAGATATTGTTGCTTGTGTCTTGTTTTGACCGTAGTTTAGACATTTCGGCAGTTATAGCGCTTGCTCCTCTCGCACCGATCTTGCTGACAAGGCCAACTACGCTAGTGTTACAAGCCATATAGCCAAAGCTCCCTTATTTGACCCAACAAAGCTATCTCAGATCATCCCCGATCTCTTCCATGCAAGCGACGGTAGCCACGAATGAAGTGAAATACGCCGCTAGTTTGGTAACGCTTGTTTGTCACGCACCGATCTTGCAGACAAGCCACATCACGCTAATACGACAATCAATGACAGCAAACCTGTTGTGTAAAACGACTGCTGACAGCAGCGAAAACCTCTGATGTAGTTAGAGTACGTGGGCATAGCTCAAGGCGCAACATGAGAAAGCAACCGAAGCGACGAACGACGCGAAAACCGTGATGGGTACAGCAAACAGGTACAGTGTGCGGTAGCGACGAGCGAAAAGAATATTACAGGCCGCTCCCAGCGGCCCGTGTGAAAATAGAAGATAGAATCCCTGCCTACACGCCCTAAAATACATCTGCACAGCCGATTGAGTTTGTCGCTAAAGAAAAGCAACCAAGGCTGCAGCAATAAACTGTGCTTGCCTTGGTGTGAGCCAAAGCATGTCTTGACATCGTTGTTTGGTAGGGCTTCCGACTGTTATTAAAAAAGGAAAAATACAGTGTGGACAGGCAGCTAGGGCACAAATGTGTACGTCTAGCGTCTGTCATGCACTGTTTTGGAGGATACGGCGCAACGTGCTGTTATACAGAAACAAATACTTCACAGTGAACAGTTTGGCTGTACATGGTACGTTTCACTGCAAAAAAAAAATGCTGAAGCCCCAGCTTGTTATGTGCTTTTATGGATTAAGCATGTCCCATCAGCAGCTGTTTTCAAATACTCTAATTCCTATTGGAGCATTGTAAAGTTTAAACAGGGATTTCTTCAATGCCCCCTCCCCACTCAAAATCCCCCCAACACCCCATGAGGAGAATTCGGACAACCCCCCAAAAGCAAAATTCTGGATGAACCCTTGTTTGTGCTCAACTTGTGCATCTTCCAGTAAGATCCTTACAAACATTCCCTGAAGGAACAAGGGGTGTCAATTTCACTGAAAATGATAAATGGTGCTTTTTAGTTTTGGTCGGTTGTCAACATATAACGTCCTCAATAAGCACGCACCGGGGTTGCCCCCAAAACCGGTGCAACGCACAGTGCCAGGTGACAATGTGCACCCGCATGGAGCGTTGATCGAGGACAAACTGAGCAATTCTACCCAAGCACCATCTCTTAAGCTAAGAAAGCAACGCATAAAAATGTTCACAAGTGGCAATACAGCAGCATAACGTGACACAGCGCTACTAGAAAGTGATATTTATTGAAGGGCAATGATTATGTGTACATTAAACCCATATCCGTAACACATGCGCAACAATGCACTTTCACCGCTTCAACTAAACAGCTACATACAAGCTGATTCTCATCTTCGTTAAAGCCATGATACGGGTGCCTGTTTCTGTCCACCCTTCCGCTTGATGGTCTAGGCACCGCAGTGACTGTTCATAAAAATTCAATCGAACGAAGCGGATGCAAATCTCCAACTGGCTGGCAATTCATGCAGCCTTCTTTGCAGCACACGAAGTTCATGTCTTCATTTACAATCTCTGGCCGTTGTTGCCTCCGTGCGGAGCCCGTCGCATCATTGCCTAATGATTTCGCAAGCAAGTCATCCTTGTCAGCAACAACATACAGCTCTGTCCACCTTCACACAAGTGCACCGATGCGCCATCACCACCGTCGCTGCAGCAGACGGTGGAGGAAGCCGCTTCTCCAGCGTTGTTCGCAATGTATCTTGTGATTGCACCCCGGAGCCCCGTCGACTCCCTCACTGTGTGGCGCGACGGTGTGGCCCGGTTTATGGAGGACAGGTGGTGCACACCAGCGCAGTTGATCAAGGATGAAGAGGCGCAATGGTGCGCCCCGGTGTGACTGGTGCAGTTTATCGAAGATGCTATTAGTAGAAATCACTGTGTTTTTACGTGTCATATTTAAATGTCACCTAATAATGCTGTCAGTTCACTTTGCAACAGGGTTGAAGAGCTGTGTGTTTAGATCGCCCAGTCCAATTTAGGGTTATTGAATGGTTGGCTGAACACAGTCGACCAAATAGTCCGAGTACCAGTTCAACCCTTGGGCAGACATAAAAATGTCTGCTGGTGTGTATGTAGAGGGGATATAGGTAACAGATTGAAGAAGCAGAGGGAGAGGGCATGAATTAAAACCTAACACACACACAATATTAACTAAGAAACAAAAAGATGTCAAAAGCACCGAAATTTTGAAGCATTAAGGCTAACACGGTGGGCAGCAAGCACAGCAACACTCTCAAAATCGTATTGATCCATGATCATATTGATCCAACACTTGATCGTATTGAACCGTGACCCATGATGTATCTTTTTGTATCTTTTGCATCTGATGTATCTTTTTTTTTGTTCTTGCTGATTTACAGCTGTGTGCAGTATTATATTCTTGCCCCTCCTGCTGAGGCCCTTAAATGGGCCTGCAGTATTCTGTGAATAAGTAAATAAATAAATAAATAAAAGACATTGTACACAGAAATTACTTTCAAGAGATACGACAGAAAAAAAGAGGTGTGGGGACTCTACGGCGCCATTCACCAGAAATCTGTATGCAGTTGTCAACGGGTACAGCAATACCGCAAAAGAGAACGTGACTAAGAAACACATCCACCTTTCTGTCTAGCCATGCACACCACCGGGTTGACAAACGCTCTGTGCGAACAAAACTATGAAAATGACTATGACTAAAACAGGAAAAAAATAGAATGGGGGGGGGGGGAGGTTGTACCGTGCCATTTACAAGCAGGCTGTACCAGTTGCTGACAAGCACAGATGAACACATGGCCAAGAACAAAAAACAAGAGGGCAATAGGAACTTAAGCACTGCAATTTACTACAAAGCCCGCATTGCGAAGAGCCAACAAGGTTATCCATGAAGATGAAAAAGTGTGGTCGCTCAGTATCTTTAATTTTTGTTAATATAGCAAAAAAATGCTGTATTCAATGACCCTACTTTGCAGATAGTCAATTCTCATTGTTGCAAACTTGACAGGACATTGGAAGTTTGTTGAATGGGCAGAAATCATCATAAATATCACTCTGGCAAAGACAAAAGTGCACGTTATGTTTGGACATGGATTTTAATGACATTTTCTAGCATTTTGAAGGCTAAACTACACAAAACAAACTGAAAACAGAGGTGAAAAGTCCACAACTAGTTAATTCGTCTTCTAGTGCTGACCAGAACTTTCAGGGCCTATATAACAAGATTGGTCATTTTCAACAAAGTGGGTCACGTCAAAAATGACAGTTTTGAAAATGACCAAACTTAATACGGTCTTTGAATACTGAGTAGGGCTAACAACAATGCTCTACACTAACGTTTTGCTTTATTTCGAACGTTGGTTTAGTAGCAAAACATTCTTTTTTGAGGTCTTGACATTCTTAAATTAAATTTTCAACTGTTTAGTGATATTTGGACACATATTTTTAGCAGGTGGTAATGAAGAAGCAGATATTTTCTAGTGTGGACAAGTGCAATTTATGAATTAACTGAATGACCGAGTTTGAATTATGCACCCGTAGAAACATTACAGAACAACAGGTTAAAGAATTTGAATTTCGTGTAAGTAAACTTGAGAGTGCAAAGTGTCAGCGTTTGTATTGTACTTTATTTTGTACTGTACCTTGTACTTTTTTCCAGTGCTGACAAGGCAGAATATATGTTGTCGTAAGACTACCTTGAAGACATACTGCAGAAATTCTACGACTCATCGTTGAAATCTTCATATCATGAAGATGTTGTCGATCTTTTTTTGACATGTCGTTCCGCTCTATGCGATAACAGACCTTTATGATATCGTAGCACATCGACATATCGAAGAAGGCCTTCCGATGTCAAAGACATGTCGTTGAAGTCATTGCGACATCGGACCTTTACGATGTCAGAGGACAACGATAAGTCATTGAAATCCTTACGATGTCAATGACATGTCATAAAGCTTCTTCGACATCGTATTGAAATCTCTGCGATATCGAAGACATGTCGTTGAAATGTTTATGATATCATTCATGTCGTATGGATATCGTTGCCATATTTTCAGTAGGGAAGTTCTCAATGCGCACTCTGCATTCCTACTTATCGTAACTAACGTTTTTATCCCGCCCGAAGAAAATACTTATCTGCCGAGCCCCGCATTGCCACCTATCTCCAGTAGCGCACTCCTCATTAAGTCAAAGAACAAGAACGCCATTCGTAGGGCAGGCGTGAAGGAACAATCAACCGTGGCACGTATTGTGCCAAACCTGTAGCTTCGGCGAATGAAAGGCTAGGTAGGCCCCAATCAGACTACAGCGCTGAGCATTGGCGCTCACACTGCACACCACGAGAGTAAGTTGAGTCGCGGGACAAATTCTATCTTGCGCACCCAAGTATTTTGCTTGGGCGGACTAACCATAACTAAGTTTTCATTCTGTGCATACTAACGCTTGAAAGGCGCGAATGAGACGCAGGATGGCTCAGTAACTAAGGCGTTGCGCTGATATGTAGCACATGAATTTTAATTTGTTAAAACATTTACAATCTTACGGGCCCGATCTGCAACAGTGTGGTAACAACGTGGGTCTGTGTATAGCTTTATATCGCCCACAGAAAGTTCCACAGAAAGCTGCATGGTGCCCCGTATGCCCCCACATGACTTCGTGAACCACATATAACCCTGAATGGTGGTTGAAACAAGCCCGTATAATTCGTATAGAGATCGATCCCTTATGGGACCGTATAATATATGCCCGTAAGAATCCATATGGAGATTTCATATGGGCCCATAAGAATTCATATGGGGTTAGACTTCTTATGGGTCCGTATCATATGTGCCCGTAAGATGCCATATGGGAATCTAATATGGGCTCATAAGAATTCATATGTGGTTAGACTTCTTATGGGTCCGTATCATATGGGCCCATAAAAATTCATATGGGTCCCTATATGAATTCTTACGGGCCCATATGAATTTTATGGGGCCTATATAAAAATCATAAGGGTTTTTTCGATAGGGTGAGCACGAGGTCGCGGGTTCGATTCCCGGCCGCGGCGGCCACTTTTCTGATGGATGCGAAAAGCAAAAACGTCCGTGTGTACGAGGTTTCGGCGCACGTTAAAGATTCCCTGGTGGTCAAAATTAATCGGGAGCCCTCCACTACGGCGCGCCTCATCGCCTGCGTTCCGTCGGCGAGTTAAACCCTAAAATCAATCAACGAGATGCAGGATGAGGGTAAAAGGATCCCAGAGGAGCGCTCGCCATAGCTTGGTCGTACTCCTGCGTGCGCCGCACAAGCGCGCACCCGAGTCTACGCAACCTGATTTGTTGCACTTTACTGCGCGTCCTATTGCGGCTGGTGTAATGCGAACATTTAGCGCTTTGACGACGTTTGACAGCAGCAATTGCAGTCAACAAAAACCGAAAAGACATTCAACAAAGGCACCGCAGGGGACGAGATAAACTTCAGTCGCTTCCGGCTGCTCCAAAGAGGCGCGTCCCATGCAGGCGTCACTCGGCCGCCGCCGCCGGAAGACCGCCGTGACCCGCTCGCCTGCTTGGCGCTTTTTTTAGCAGGCGTCACTCCGCGGGAGAGCGCGCAGTGAAGAGACGCTTGGAGAATGAGGTGGACACACTTTAGCGGCAATTCCTACACCTGGTGCTTGTGCATCCGCGACTACTGCGGCACAGAAACACAAACAGAACCAACTCCCTCAGCTGAACAACGTGTGGGTGCGAGCTAGTTGGTATTCCATGTCTGCCACCGTACCGCATTTCTCTGTCCTCTCCGTCTTTAGCCCGAATAATGTGGTGCTTCAAAGCGTTATCGCTCAGCTGTTGGCTCCAGATATATTGCACAATGCTAACGGCCACTCTTCGTGAGGAGAGGCAGCTGACAGTCTTCGAGGCTACTCGCGCAGCATGCGTCTCCTTGCCGTACGCCGACACTTTTTCTGCGCATATGGTGGAGGGCGATGGCTGAGCGCCGCTGTGGCTGTCGTTCTTTGTAGGATGCCCAAGCGTGATTTTCTCAGAAGGGAATGGATCGTGGGTACCGGTATCGGAGGTACTAGGAGTTAGCGAACCTTTAAGACATGTGCGCTATTCCGTGCTGCATACGAAAAACCTTTGCAATACAGCTGTCTAGCGCCGATATGACAGTTTCATCTGTCACGCACCAATAAACCAATCAATTATTCAACACATCAATCGTTATTAGCGTCACCGAAAATAAGCAGTACCTGTCCCCTTCGTGAAGAAGGATGACCAGCGAAGCTGTGGGCAGTGCAAGAGTGCACAAGACAAAACGCGGTTATTTGTCATTTTCGATTGAGCACACTTCCTGAAGGAAACTTGGAAGGGCTAGTTTTATTCTATAGGAGAAGCATGCAACTTCACATTTCCCCGCAGCGGCGTAGGCATCCTATGGTCTGTGTAACACACCAACCCTAGCCAGAAATATCGCTTCGTGGTGAAGGGTGGGGCTGAAGTGCACCTCGACCTCTTCCACATGATTTTTCAAAAAATAAACAATACGTAATATAAATACACACTATACCGAACGTAATACATATAATAACACGATAATACCGAACCACGAAGTATTTCAGAGGTAGACATCCCACCAGTAACGACAGAAGAAGTAAGGAAGGCTGTGAAAGAAATGAAAGGGGGCAAAGCACCTGGTAACAGCAGACCTCTTGATCAGATAACAGCAGACCTCTTGAAGGATGGCGGGGAAATTGTACCTGAAAAACAGGAAAACCTGTATACGCAATGCCTAATGACCGCGAGGGTATCGCAATCTTGGAAAAACGCGAAAATCATCCTAATCCATAAGAAAGGTGACATGAAGAACTTGAAAAATTACAGGCCGATCAGCCTACTGCCAGTCGTCTACGAGGTACTTATCAAGGTAATCGCTAACAGAATTTCTGCCACCTTAGATTTTAGTCAACCTAAGAACAAGCAGGGTTCCATGAAGGCTATTCAACACTCGATCGATCAGGTGATAGAGAAATTGGCGGAGTATACTCAACCTTTATATATAGCCTTCACAGATAATGAGAAAGAATTTGACTCGGTCGACACCTCAGCAGTCATTCAGGCCTTGTGGAATTACGGTGTACAGGAACATTACGTATGAATACTGGAGGGTATCTACAATGAGTCCACAGCTACCATTCTGCTCCATAAGGAGAACAGTAAAATACCTAGAGGAATGGCGTCAAGCAAGGAGACACGGTCTCTCCAACGTTATTCACAGCATGTTTACAAGAAGTATTCAGAACGTTGGATTGGGAACAGGTTGGAATAAGGGTTAATGGAGATTACCTTAGTAATCTCAGATTTGCTGATGCGGTTGCCTTGCTAAGCTACACGGGGGTCGATTTGCAAAGCATGATTACTGCACTCGACAAGCAGAGTAGAATCGTGGACCTGAAAATTTTTATGCAGAAAACTAAAGTAATGCTCAAAAGCCTCGGGAGAGCACAGCGGTTTTAGGTAGGTGGCGAGGCAGTGGAAGTGGTAAGCGAATATATTCACTTAGGCCAAGTAGTGACCCTGGATCCGAACCATGAGGCAGAGATAATTAGGAGAATAAGAGTGTGGGGGGGGGGGACTGCATACGGCAGGCATTCTCAGATAATGAATGGCAGCCTACCGTTGTCCCTAAAGAGGGAAGTGTATGACAGCTGCATCTTGCCGGTACTCATCTATGGGGAGTACCGGTAACTTGGATGCTCACTAAAACGGTTTAACTTAAATTAAGGACGACTCAGCGAGTAATGGAACGTAAGATGATGGGTGCAACATTACGAGACAAGAAGAGAGAGGAGTGGGTGAGGGAACTAACGTGTGTTAAGGACACATTAGTATGGGTGTGGGCAGGGCATGAAATGCGAAGGCAAAGGTAACAGGGGAATCCTAGGCGTGGCAGGGGCGGGAGAAAGTTTGATGGGCAGTTGAGATAAAGAAGTTTGCAGGGATAAATCGGTGGCACTTAGCACAGAACCAAGATAATTCCAGATATATGGAGATGCCTTTGCCCTGTGACGCAGGCAGGCTGACAAAGACGGTGATGATGATGATTATAAATTCATAGCTATTAAATGATAATATACATAACTATAATTAAAATTTATAACTACTATCTGAAAATACATAACTATTGCTGTCAAGCAGAAGGAAAATAACAAATTCATAAAAATTATTCGCATGTTCAAAGAATTATGGCCGAATTGCTATCACTGCTTCTAATTTTCTGTTTTGTCTTCATAAGAAGAACTAGCACTTAAAGAAATATGGAAACGTAGAACAAACATGAACGTACTATATGCTTAATAAATATGGAAAGAAAAAAGCATTGAAGAGCTATTTTTTTAAGAACTAACAAAGCACACAGCGGACATTGTAAACGTGAAAAGCATGAAAGAACGTACTTCTATGTGGACGTTTTATTTTGTTGTCGCTATGTCATCCAAAAACATCTTTTTTTTTCATTTTTGCACACATGCGATGGTTAGGGACAAATGTTAACGCCGCCGTCTTTTATGCCAATATATTGCGTAAAAGCAGCCTGTCAACCGTCGCGTACTGCGGATCATTGACACTAAATAAGTCGCACTAAAAATACGTTAGAATACGCAGTTGTGTCGAAAAAAGCGAGAAGGTTATACTTTGATCGGGGCAACAAAAGTTTCAATGGCAACAAAGTGTACACTTATGCAGAAATTCCGTTCTACATGCTGCGAATTTACTGGCGAATTCACTAGTGCGACGCCGCTCGTGCGCCAAAACAACCTATTTTTGTCGCTGTGGCAATAGATCGTTTTGCCGCACGAACAACGCCGCAGCGGAGAATTTTCCGGCAAAGTTGTCAAATGCTGAAGGCTGGGGGGGCGGTGGGGGTAGGGGGGGACAAGCGCATTGCTTGCAGCCAGCGGCTTGGGTTGTATGGAGGCACTCAAGCAGCCAGGCCTGCGGTTTCGCCCGCGAATGTGCCATACTTTATTATTAGCAGCGATTCTCCATCGCGTCGCGCAGCGCTCGTTCGCAGAACACCCCCGCGGATGAAAGCTGTAAACTGGCCACCAAGGGAGAGTACGCGCGCTGTTCGGACAGGATTCATGGTGTTTTAGACAAAAACCGTCGGGCGGTTTCCGGCGCAGGTAGTTCCCTTGACCGCCGTGCATGACAGCGTGACAAAATTTCGACCCAAACCTCACGACCACAGAGAACAGCAGTAGGTCGCATGGGGCAGCGAGGCGTGGATGCACACGTAATCACGCCAGGGGCGACATTGACACCGCGCGTGGCGAGCAGTACACACGGCTCGGGAAGGGGGCGGCGGCAGTGGAGAGGAGTATAAAGAGGGGCTGTACCCATTCTTCCTCCGTAAACGGCCATGCTTCACTGCCCAACACGCAATACGGGAAATCCAGCTCAGAGAGACCGCTCTTCCAGCGATTTTCTAAATGCGGCTTCAGCTCTTGGGGCAAATGCATTGCTCGTAAGACATTTTTGAGGGGCATATAGCCATCTATATATGGAGGACCTAAGACCTTTTATTTTGTATGTATTTTCCCAAGAGCTTAAGAAATGTTCCCGAGTTTTTGGCCCACACGGGCGCGAGAACTCGCGGGACGCGGCATACACAGTTTGACTGTAAAAATAAGCGAGCCACGATGCACCCACCCCACAAACCGATGAAATGAAGGAGCATTAGCACCCCACAAGAAAGTTTACCCACTTTGTTGCACACACAAATATACGAGCACACGCACACATATGAACACAAATATATTGCCTAGCAGCGAGGTATGTGGCACGAGTAAGCGTCGCACTCACATATTCGTTAAGAGCATACAAGTGTATGATAACAATGTATAGCTCCATGGAAACGAAGTGACATCAGATAGGTTACACATGACAAAAAAAAAATTCCCCCGCACGTCCCCGAAGGGAATCGTGCAGAAATGCGAATGCATTGGGTGCACCGATGAGTGTGTTGCGAGTAATGGCGTAATTAATGACGAGAGTGTGAACGTAATCATTTATTCATCAGCACCTGTTTGTGTTATCGTTGTACCTGACGGCCACAATCACTGCCTTGTGATCGCTAAAGTGCACGGTCAAAGGGTCTTTGAGAAGCATACGCGCGTCACAGTTTCGCGTAAAGACCACATCAATGCAACTCCCGTGAATGGTAGTGGGGCACGTGTCGAAGCCGGCAGAGAGGCAATGCATAGAGTGCCTGGTCTGCATGTGCTCGACCAGACACTCGCCACTCTTCTTGCGCACGTCAACGTTGAAGTCGCAAACCAAGACTATGGGGTCAGAGGGTTTGGAGCGCACGCGCACACTTTCCATAGCCGAGTCCAGCTGCGCGGCGACGGCGTCTCGAGCGAGGTTGGGCGCGAGGTACACGGTCACCACAAAGACTCCGTCTCCGGTGTAGGCAAGGGTGTACAAGTCCTTGTACGGAGACGTGTCTCGAACGGGAGACGTGGCAGCGGCGTGCGATATCAAGTTCCCATACACGTTAGACACGAGACTAACACCGCAGTACTCGCCGTCCTTGCCGCTTCGAGCAAAGTAGTACTCGTTGACGGCGCCATCAGCCACAGCAGTAGCACTCGGGCAGACACTGCGATCGAGGACGAGGAGTGACGCCTGTCGTTGTTGTCGCAGTTCTTCGCTGAAGGGCAAGTAGCGGTTGACGAACACGTCCACACTACCGGCTCGGCGGAGAGATAACACCTGCGGGCGCACGCCGACGGAGCACGACAACCCCCGACTAAGAAATGCATTCGCATTTACGACGACGACGACGACGAAGGCAGAACTACGAGGCGCGCGCTCACGTGCGCTCGCGCTGGAGGAATGCAGGCGCACGCCGTCCAACGGAGCAATACAACCCCCGGCTAATAAAGGCATTCGCATTTAAAAGAAGCATATAGCGAATAAACGTGTTGGGTAAGAGGGGTGATTTGTTAGCATTCCATGCTCAACCAACGCTTATAGATTACAGCACAAGGATAAAGATCAAGTTGCGCCAAGCAATAATCAATCAATCAATCAATCAATCAATCAATCAATCAATCAATCAATCAATCAATCAATCAATCAATCAATCACTCAATCAATCAATCAATCAATCAATCAATCAATCAATCAATCGATCAATTATTTAACGTGCCCAGGAACAACCGAGAGCTCTTGATGCTTGCACACACAAAAAAGAAACAAAAAAATTCAAGTAAGAATAACACAATAGAATAACATGACAGAATTCAGAATAAAACTACATTAACAATGTATGAGAAATAGCTAAGAACAATGGCGAAAAGTTAAATTATATATATATATATATAATTGGATTCTGCGTAAGCTATATATATATATATATATATATATATATATATATATATATATATATATATATATATATATATATATATATATAGTCTGGAAACAAAAACTCACACAGAACGCGAAAAAATAAGGTGAGTAGAGACGGAGACACACGCGAAGGACATTAAAAATAACAATAAAAGTTTACTGACGTTTCAGGGAGAGGATTCCCTTTATTCAGAGTACCAAGGGTACTCCAACAGGGCTGCGTCGCAGAAAAACATATATAGCGAATCAGAAATGGGAAATTAGCGGCTCGGTGAATTAAGACAAAATAGGAGTTGGCAAGAAAAGGCGGAATGCGGATGGTCATAGAAACAGGTGAATTTTTTGAGTCAGAAAGAAAGTGGTGAAAAAAATGCCCGCCGGGTGGGATCCGAACCCACGACCTCCAGAATACTCGTCTGGTCCGATGACCACTACTATACCGGCGGGGGTATTTTCCCCGCCACTTTCTGGGGTATTTGTGTGAAGGTATTTTTGCTTCCTGCACTTGGGTGTGGTAGCCAGCGCCACTCGGACTACTCGGGGTGAAGGGGACCTTCTTTTTTAACCCCCGGGCCGCGACTCGAGTGTCTATGACATGTCGAGAGTGGTCGTCCAGCGTTGAACCCTCTTAAGCTCCCCATGGCTCCAAGACTGCCAGAACAGAGGCCCTCGCTATGTATGTAACGAATCAGAATATGAAATGAGGGGATCGTTGAATTAAGACAGAAAATAAGGGTTGGCAGTCAAGAAAACCTCGGAAAGCAAAGGGGGGAATGTGGTAGGTCATAGAAACAGATGAAGAATTTGGAAAGTCAGAAAGTAGAGGAAAAATGTCCGCCGGGTGGGATCCGAACCCACGACCTCCAGAATACGCGTCTGGTGCGATGACCACTACATTACCGGCGGGTTTTCTTGACTGGCAAAGCTCATTTCGGTCTTACAATGAGCCAGACAAACTAAACGAAAGGGACGTGACAAATTGTACAATATGTGATGTATGTTATAATTATAACGGTAGAAAGCTCGGATGAAAACGATAACTGTGACTCTTCAAAAAAATCACGCCATATCCACGGAATGAATGATGATAAGTGGGGCGAAGCTCGAGAGGGGGAGATCATCGGTAACCGTAACTCTCCCGTGAAAGTTCGCCCATTACATCATTAAGAAAGAAGTAAGACTGTGTGCGTACATTGTACAAATCAACTTTTATTTTCGGAGTCAATGCTCCCAGGCCCAGACCTGGTGAAAGACCCCGCGCCATCGAGGACTACCCCGCACCTCCACCACAATTTGTCACGTAGGATGGGACACAACGGTAAAGAAAGAACTTTTATTTAGGGCGAACTTCTGCCCGAACAAGACGAGAGGAAACGAGCAAAGGTCCTTGCGTCTCGTTCGATCTCCGAGAACGACTGCCTGCGTTCGTGGCGTGATCTCTTGCGTGATCTCCCCCTCGCAGTGCACGTGCGCTCGCGCCTCCGTTGGCGAACACAGACAAGCTCGCGCTCCCGGTGCCGAGTTTGCGCTGCCGGTTGCAGCCGGTTCTTGCGCGTGCAACGCGGCCCACTTTGCGACATCTCCGAAAGCATGCGGCGGTCACGTACCACGAGACACAAGGGATGGACAGACCCATGGCTTTAGGAGCTTCGCCCCTAAAACATAGAGGTCACGAAAATAAGAATTATAAAAACTTTGTATCCTGTGGGGAGTTGAGTGTGGACAGAGGGAGGTAGTTACAAGAAACGGCCTGCTGTCTACGTAGCTTACGCACAATCCGAAAATTATTACTATTGAGCACTATAGGACAGGATATACTACCGTGAACGAGCTTGAAAAGAAATACGAGATCAGCAAGATATTTCGCCGGCAGCGAAGTGACGGCAGTGACAATAGTTCAACGATGTTAGAACAAGATCCAGAGTCATTTTTAGCGAAGCGATGGTTGTATATTTTAATGTTTATTTTATTTCACAGTACCCCTAAAAGCCTTCAACGGAGGGTATTACTTGTGGGGGGGGGGGGGTCATTGAAAATACACATGTTGAAAGCAATATTTTAAAAATAGAAAAAAAAGGAATAAAAGACAGTGAAAAACGAAACAAGAAAACTTTGGTGAAATAAAAAAAAGAAGAAAGATAGAAAAGAACGAAGAAAGAACATTTAAGTACTACAAATTATGGCAGGACTGCAATGTGCTTTAGGAAAAATAATTAACAAATAAACGGATTGCGCTTGCGCAAGAAGGCACACATTACAAGGGAATTAGTTAAATACAGTAAATACACAAAAGCGAAAAAGGGAAAAAAAGAATAGCGGGGGTTCCACAACAATACATTTGAAGAAGCAATGCAATTCAAATCATCACAATGGCAAAGCAACTCTTGAAATTTAATTATGTCACTTTGGGTTGCTATATGTGAGGGTACATTGTTCCAGTCAGTTATGGTGTGGGGCAGGAATCAGTGTGCATACGAGGACGAGTGACATAGTGGGCGCTTAACTTTGTTGGGATGATCCCTGCGTTGAAAAATGGCAGGTGGAGGCTGAAAGAAATCGCTGTGAAGTGTTGGGTGGAAGTGGATTTTATGGAAAAGGAACAGGCCAGCATATGCACGACGAACGCATAACTTATCCAGTTCAGCACGCTGTTTTAATGCTGTGACGCTTGAAAATGTAGAATAATCAGAAAAGATGAAGCGAACAGCATGGTTCTGTAGTGACTCGAGGTTATTTGTGAGATATGATTGAGGAGGATCCCAGATTGCAGAGGCATATTCTATTTTTGTACGAATAAAGGTCACGTATGCAAGCCTTTTTACATTTGATGGGGCTTGTTTTAGATTACGCGAGTAGTCCTAACGAGCGGCTCTCTGAGGCAAAATTAATATGGTGGCATGTTAAATCATTTCTGAAATGAAGACCAAGATGTTTGTATGTGTTTGTTACTTCTATTGCATTATGACTTATAGTATACGAAGTTGCAAAATGGGGGGTTTGCAACTTCTTGGGGGGGCGAATCCAGAATTTTTTTCTGGACTCGCTCAATGACGCTACTTAAGGAATTAGAGATGCCATTCCAGATCACTGACGCATACTCCAGTTGAGGAAGACATACTGCGGTGCACATATTGCGGAGTGGTATAGCAGAATTGAATTCTCTCGATATTATACAAACACAGCCGAGAGAACGAAGACCCCGCATAGCAACGCGCTTAGTACGAGCTGAAAAATGCAAGGTGCTATCAAAAAGAACGCCGAAATTTTTGACCTCACAAATCCTACATAAAGAAACAGAACTGACAGAGTATGAGAAAGACACGCTAGATGATTTGCGAGTGAAACTCATGACTTTGGTCTTTGATATATTGAGAGAAAGATTAATGTTTTTGCACCATTCAGAAAAAGAACACAAATCATCCGCATACAAAAGGAAAGAAGAATTGCGAATGGCAGAATAAACGTCATTAACATACATTAAAAAAAAGGAGTGGGCATAATAACAAATCCTGAGGGACACCATTGGTCGCTTTATAAAAGGAGGACGTTTGGCCATTGACGGCAACATAACATGATTTGTCACGAAGATATGTGTGTGCAATAGATTCACAACAGCGGTGTCAACATCAAAGTGAGCAAGTTTAACCATAAGCATTGAGTGGCTGACTACATCAAAAGATTTGCTGAAGTCACAGTAAATGGTGTATACCTGCCCTCTCTGAAATACAGGTCATGAAACTGGACAGATTAGTGACGGTTGAGCGGCCAGGGACGAACACATGTTTACTATGAATGAACGAGTTTTTCAAATTAAAAGACAGTATGGGGTGCAGGGCCAGCTCAAATTGTTTGACATGGCATACAGAAGAGAATTAGGGCGATAATTCGATACACGAGATTTAGAGCCACAGTTAAATGATGGAAAAACACGAACAATTTTCCACATGCTAGGAAATGTGGAAGTATTAAGACAGTTTTTAAATATGCTAGTCAGTACTGGGACCAATATACTGCCATTAGCTTTTAGTATGGTTGAGGGGATACCTATCTGGACCACATGATAAGGATGGTATCAAGCGCTTAATGCATTCGCTGATGAGGTTTTCATCTAGCGACAGAGAATTGGGTGTGTTGAGTACCAAAGGTTGTTCGATAGTAGTGCTAGAGTCTGAGGCTTTATAAACGGATGAGAACTGCGTGGCAAAACAGTCAGACCTTTTGCGTACATACTTCCAAAATTTAACCGGCCTGTCAGAAGCGCTTTTTTCTAGGTGTGCGATATATGAACTGTGATCCCGTTTATATAGGCGTTTACAGAGAGTTCGAAAACATCTTAAATCTTCCTTGCGCCAAGAGAGGGAGCGGTTTTAAACTCTGTGTGCGCGATCTTTATGCTTTAGAGCACTTATCAGTTCAGACGAGAACGCGGGGGGGGGGGGGGAATTTAGAGAGTTTAGGAGTACATTGTGGAATATAGTTGCTCATACTGCTCAAGATAAGTTTTGTAAACTGATTTACTTGGTAATAATTGGCAATCAATAAATCAATCAATCAATCAATCAATCAATCAATCAATCAATCAATCAATCAATCAATCATGTTTATTTACGTGCCCAGGAACAGCCAAAGGCCTGAGGGATGGCGCACGGGTAGTTACATAATAACAAAATACAAGAAACATATTGCAAGAAATAAACAAGGAACAAGACGCACACAAAAAAGGAGTGAAAATGACATGAATAGGACACAGGCGGAGCCTGGGTTCAGGTAAAAAAGAAAGAAGAAGATGCCTTTGTGGCTCTGCTGTTGTAAAGACCCCACAAAAAGCAGAGCAACAAAGCTTGATAGAAAGCGACAAAAACAATGACAAGAATATACAAATAAATGATAAGGCGAACAAATCACAGTAAACACTGTCAAAAATAGGCAACTATTCGTTGGTTAAACAAAACCGCGGAGAAACCAAATTCCAGCAATAGAAAATGTAAAAGGAAAAAAAAACTAACGACAGAGACATCATAGATGTTCAACATACTGTATTCAACAGCGCAGTACGGTAAATTTTAAAAGAACTTTGAAAGATGCCAAGGCGTTGAAAGATGCGGTTGTAGGAATTCTGTATTCTGGGCACAGGAAAATGATTGGAGTTGCGCGTAGCGGTCAAGAACGGGCGATGCGACATGGTGGGCCTTTGCGAAACACTAAACTCTAAACAGTTAAGCAGGTCTGCGCAAGAAAGGTCTCCATGAACAATTTTGTGAAGGAATGTAAGATCTGCACGCATGCGTCTGCAGTTCAAAGAAGGGATGGAAGGAACTGTGGGTAAGTCAGAATCAGGACCCGGATTGTGGATGTGATGGCGGTGCTTAAGTATGGATAAAAACTTCTGCACACGCTCTATTAAATCACTACTAGATTTAGAGATGCCGTTCAAGGCAACAGAAGCATGTTCTAACTGGGGGATACATATTGTATTATATAGGATTAGAAATGGATCGGGAGAAGAGAATTCCTTTGAAATCCGACAAACATTTCCAAGACTGAGTAGCGCTCGCCGGCTGATTAGCCTGATATGAGATGAAAAAGAGAGGGTACTGTCGAAAAGCACCCCAAGGTCCCTAATCTCCCCATCCCTTTGCAGAGGAGCTCCCTCAAAGCTGTAGGAAAACAGCAGGCGATGGGTTTTCCGGCAGTACGTGATAACCTTTGTTGTTGCAGGGTTCAAAATCAGACAGTTTTTGCTATACCAGCTCGATAATTTTGACACATCACTCTGCAGTGCACGGCAGTGCTGAACACCACTAATGTGCCTAAATAGTTTGACATCATCAGCATAGAGAAGAAATGAAGATTTTGTTAAGACTGTTGACACATCGTTGATAAATATCGAAAACAACAGTGGACCCAGCACGGAACACCACTTGTTGCAGTGTAAATACCAGGCTTTTTGTTATTTACATCTACGTAAAATGACCGGTTAACGAGATAGTTGGACAACAAGGCAACAAGGCCTGCGTGTACACTGGACGCAGTGAGCTTGTTAATTAATAGTTGATGGTTAACCACATCAAACGCCTTACTGAGGTCATACTAAATGACGTCCAACTGGCCGTTTTCACAAACTTCAGTCGAAGCCTGTGTCATAAAGCTGGCAAGATTTGTAACCGTCGATCGAACCGAGAAAAAATCGTGCTGATTAGGTAACAGAACGTTCTTGACGCATGCCGCAAGACCTTTGTGCAGATCTGACTCAAAGAGTTTTGAGGCAACACAAAGGAGTGAGATGGGGCGATAGTTAGTAACGGCTGACTTATCACCAGAGTTGAATATAGGAAAAATTCCAGCGATCTTCCATGCATGAGGAAATTTGCCGTAAAGTAAGCAGGTATTATAAATGGAAGTTAAAACAGGCACAAAAATGTTGCCGTAAGCCTTCATGAGGGCTGCAGGAATTCCATCTGCAGCACAGGAAAATGATGGTTTCATCCGTGTAAGGCTATCATTGACAAGTTTTTCATCGAACATGGGTGCATTACAATTAGACATTATATTGAATGATAGGCGTTCGTCGTTAGCATCAGGCAGTTGAAAGACAGAGTGAAAGTACTGAGCAAAGCTGGTGGCAACATCATAGGCGTGTTCACCATCGGAATTAAGCAGGCTAATGTGTTCTTTATATGCTTTAGAACGGCCGCGTACATACCTCTAGAAGTCAGCAGGTTTCTTAGGCGCAGCAGCCTCCAGGGACTCTATATAGAGCTGGTGGTCAGGCCGGTAGAGGCTTTTACAGAGTGAGCGATACCGACTAAACTCAGCTTTCCACTTGTCGAGCTCAGAACGCTTTGCCTTTTTGTGGGCACCGTCGTTAGGTTTAAGCGAACTTCGAAGTTCTTTAGAGAACCAGCGGGGAAATTTCGAATGAACAGGCATATAAAGATAAATGTACTTTTCCATGACACTCCTGACAATTTCGGTAAAACTTTGAACCTGTATCTGAAAACTTTGAATCTGAAAACTTTGAAACTTTCTTCGGGACCCTCGTCTGTAAACTTCCTTTGTAACCGTTTACTTTTTATGAATAAACTTCAACTTCAACTCCAACTTCAACTTCAACTTCAACATCACTGACATCAAAAACACTTGACCATTCAGCGGATGAATAAAAGTGATACAGCGCAGCATAATCTTCACGTTTGAATGCATATCGAGGGAGTTCACAATTGTCAACACCGCTATCGCGATGCTGGGCAGCGACCGAGACAGTGACAATAAGAGTGGGGTAAAACTTGTCAGGGTGTACAAGAGAAATATCAGAGGCACGCACTTGTACGTTTTTTAAGTTTGAGTAGCACACATCTAGAACATTACCGCAAGAGTTTTCTATGCGGCAAAACGTCTGCATGGAGGTGAACGACTGAATATCTAATAACACGCTGCATTTCTGCGCTGCATAATGGTTTTTGTGCTCAAAGAAAAGGCTGTTCCAGCGAATACCTGGGATGTTGAAGTGCTCAAGTATAATGAGCTTATGGTTGGAGTGTGCATTTGAGACATTTTGTATATATGTGAGTGTTCGAATAAATTCAGAAGGTAATACATGCAGGGATATATAGAATGCACCGATGAGTAGCTTCTTGCCCGTCGTAAGGCCTACCTCAAGCAAGACTGATCCATCTAGGGTCTCGAGGTCAGCACACCACCTGCACTGCACTGGGCGATCAAGGGCAATGAGAACACCGCCACCTTTTTGTTTAGGTCCAGTTAACTTGCTGTCTGTTCTAAAGATTTCATAGTTAGAAGGCAAATAGCTGGAGGACGAGATGTCATCGGAAAGCCAGGTTTCAGTAATAACAATAGCAGAAAATTTCTGGAAGAAACGCTGGGGAGTGATCACTACATAATAGAGCTACAAATTCCTTTCCATAAAAATACTCATCAACGCATTGGAACCGCCCGCCTCACCGATTCGAAGCAATTTAGAGACCACTGTCCCACGGATCCAATCCACAATCTTGAAGATTGGACGGCCACACTACTTACAGAAACGGGCAAGCACACCAAGGAATTCCCACTCACACCGGAAAACCCTGTCGTAGACAACCACCTTCGCCACCTGTGGCATGCCCGTAGGGGACTGCTCAAACGCTGGAAAAAAAACGGAAAATGAATCGAAAACTCCGAATCCGCATAGCCCAGATCAGGCTAGATGCAGAAGCATACGCTCCCCAACTAAGCCGGCAAAACTGGACGCAGTTTTGCGACAGACTTCAAGGAACTCTCGGAACCCGCCACACCTGGAATTTACTTCGGTCTCTTATGGGTACGAAAGAACCGAAAGCGTCTACAGCACACCAACTACGACGGCTCATTCACAACCACCCAGGGACTGAACAAGACGCGCTAAAAGAACTAAAACGGCCTCATGAAGCGCCGCCGTCACAACCTCCCATGATACTTCCACCATATACCGGCCACTCCAATGCAGAACTTGATGCGCCCGCCCTTCACCATAACTGAAATGGAAGCTGCAGTGCACAACCTCACCAGGAACACTACCCGCGGAAAGGACAAAATTACCAATAAACTCCTCCTTAATCTGGATCCCGTAACCCTCGACAATCTACTAAACTACATCAACGAACACTGGATCGCAGGAACCTTGCCTTCACAATGGAAGCACGCAGACATAACACTGATCGCCAAACCCGGAAAGCCACTTAACCCCGAGAACCTCTGACCTATTTCCCTCACATCTTGCGTAGGAAAACTCTCCGAACATATGGTCCACAATCACCTCTCCCCCCCACATCGAAGACAGCAATTACTTTCCTTACACAATGTTCAGTTTTAGGCCGCACCTATCCGCTCAGGATATTTTACTCCAGCTGAAAGAAGATACACTGAGCAAGTTGTCAAATCAGCACACATATTCCATTCTTGCATTAGACATCAAAGGTGCTTTTGATAACGTAACAGATCAGGCCATCCTGCGAGGACTCAGCTCAATCAGTTGTGGACAACGTCTTTACAACTATGTCACCGCATTCTTCACTAACCGCACCACCACAGGGGGCATTGGGCACCCCCGGTCGGACACCTTCACACCCATACCGCGGGGGACATCGCAAGGTTCCGTTATTTCGCCACTACTCTTCAATATCGCGATGAAGGGCCTCCCATCCTGGAAGCGATCCCCAACCTCCGACATGGGATGTATGCATGCCGATGATTTGACACTATGGGCCCCTACAGGATCCATCGGTGCCCAAGAAGATTCCCTCCAAACTGCAATAGATGTGACACAAAAATACCTCCAAGCCCGCGGTCTTGAATGTGCTCCAGCAAAATCGGCCCTTTTAACACTCAGCAAAAGAACAACAAGGAAAAACGCGCAAGATATACCCGACCCGGAACTCAAGATCAACAACCAGCCAGTCCCCAACGTCCCCTACCTCCGCATATTGCGACTAACCATTCCTAAGGATGGCTCAGGTTCCCAAACGATCCTCCCCCTACAGCGGACCATCGCACAGCTCATGCACCTCATACATCGCGTCTCCCACCGTCGCTTCGGCCTCAAAGAGACCGACACGCTTCGCCTCATACAAGCCATCCCCATCAGCCGGATAGCATATGGTGCTCCATACCTAACCCCCCATGAATACGCCAATTAACCCTCGGTCCTCAGTCCCCAGAGGCTGCGAAGCAACTGAACACGGCGGCGGTCAAACCTGTGACGCAGCAGAGGGTGCTAAGAATCCCTGGATCCGGACAGGCCGCCAATGGAATCTGAACCTGGCAACGTCTAACGCGCGAACCTTATCTAGCGAAGCAAGTCTCGAGGTTTTGTTCGAGGAATTAGGGGGCATTAAATGGGATGTAATAGGGCTTAGCGAGGTTAGGAGGGCAGGCGAAGCCTTTACGGTGCTTAAAAATGGACACGTCCTATGTTACCGTGGTCTAGAGGACAGAAGAGAACTGGGAGTGGGATTTCTAGTCAATAAAAGCATAGCTGTCAACATAGACGAATACTATAGCATTAACGAAAGGGCAGCAGGTCTTGTAATTAGGCTCAATAAGAGGTACAAGCTCATGGTGGTGCAGGGCTACGCGCCCACATCCAGCCACGACGACCAAGTAGTGGAACACTTCTATGAAGATGTGGAATCGGCAATGGCTAAAGTAAAAACACAGTATACCGTAGTTATGGGGGACTTCAATGCTAAAGTAGGCAAGAATCAGGCTGGAGACAAGGCAGTTGGGAACTATGGTCTGGGCTATAGAAATTGCAGGGGGGACCTACTAGTTGAGTTTGCAGAACGGAATAACCTACGCATAATGAATACCTTCTTCTGTAAACGGGAGAGTCGGAAGTGGACCTGGAGGAGCCCGACTGGGGAGCACAAAAATGAAATAGACTTCATATTATGCGATAACCCTGGCGTCGTGCAGGATGTGGAAGTGCTCGGAAGGGTAAGGTGCAGTGACCACCGTACGGTAAGATCTCGAATTAGGCTAGATTTGAGGAGGGACCGCAACAAGCTAGTACGAAAGAAGCCGATAAATGAGCTAACAGTAAGACGTAAAGTGGAAGAATTCCGAATCGCGCTGCAGAACCGATATTCCGCCCTTAACGAGGAAGCCGAGCTTGCGACACAGGAAGCCAGCGACAACCTTACGCGCATTATCACGGAGTGTGCAGTAGAAGTCGGGGGCACTATGGCTAGACAGGATACTGGTAAACTTTCACAGGAGACGAAAGATCTAATCAGGAAACGGCAAACCATGAGAATCTCTACCGCAGCTGACAGAATAGAACTAGCCGAGCTCTCGAAGTTAATCAATAAGCGTAAGACAGCTGACATACGGAAGTATAATATGGAGATGATCGAATACGCTCTAAAGAACGGAGGTAGCCTGAAAGCAGTGAAGAGACGTCTTGGCGTGGGGAAAAATCAGATGTATGCACTTAAAGGGGCCCTGAAAGGCGTTTTGAGCACACTAAATTGATTAGCGCAATCGTTAGATTGGGTCGTCAACATCATCTGTGCCAAGTATTACTCTTTTACGCGCAGCGGAAAGCTCACACTTTTCTTGCAAAGTTTGTCGCTTTTTTGTCACCCTTTCCTTCGTGTTTTTGGACGCCGCCATCTTCACATGTCTACATCATCGATTCCCAGATGTTCGTCATGAGCTAGACATCCTGCTATTGGGCGGCTTTTTACGCACTTCCGGCAAAGAGATGAGTCGTCTGCTCAGCGTCGGCTCGCCGGCTGATCTGCCAGCGGAGTGCCGGAGTGCTTGGACATTTTACGACAAACGAAACAAGTGTAAACAAACGCTTAACCGTTTGTATTGAATGCAACACGGCCATAACATGACATGAATATTCTCTTACTTGAATACGTTCCATAAAGAAAGCGCTGAAGTCCCGTGGCACTTCTTTCTTGCAATCGCAGAGAACGCCCTGAGCCGAATGCCCGGGTTTGACACATACGTTTTATTCAACTTCCAAACAATCCAGAGATGGGTTTCGAACGAACACAACGTCACAACATGTGTTGCAAGTCCGAACCGCGATTGGCAGACGATGGGTTGCCTCCTCCTGCCCCTCGTAAATTCGGCACTCACCTCGCGCGCGGTTTGCGGGGACGAACAGCAAGTCACTTAACTCTGGCGCACAAGCCGAGATGGCTTTTAGCCACGCACACTGCACATACCCCATGCGAGGTTGAGTCGTACGCCGCTTGAGAAAGATAATCCAGACCATGGGAAGCACTATCCACCCGCAGAAGCACAACGTCGCATTTCATCGCGAAACAAAGGCGTCCACAACACACACACCATCACCTCCTGTAATGCCAAAGGCATCTCGCACTTCCCAATGGGAGTGAGTGGTACGCCTGCAGTGCCCACATGTCGCGAGGTGGGGCCCCGAGCTGAACCGGGATCACGGAACCGTAACTGACTTCTAGAGCGGTTTGTGTCTTGTTGCCAAGGCAACCGATGCTTGAGATTGTCAAAGAAATGGCGCTCGCTCCAGCGCTAGAAAGCTCAGAGCCGTGGCGGAGCATGTTTTGCCAACGTTGCCGCTCTCCACCACGCGTCGCCCCAAGCTGAACTGGCGTTTCGTGCACGGGTTCTGTATTGGTTTAAAATGTCTTTTTCACATGCCGCCGGCAGGAATTACCACCGCCACAAAATAAGACCCGGCACCACCGGGGCCACATCTGATCAGGTGCTTTTTGGATAAACAGTGCGCTGTGCATTCAAGGGAGCGAGGGCAGGATCCTCCCCGTGCGGCTGCGAGTTCCCCGCCTTTAAAAAGTCGCGTGCCGCCGATAGCAAAGTTCTGCAGCAAAGTACACCGCGAAAAGGCAAGGCCAGGCGGCCGCACACATGGGGCGAGATTTTTCGTTCGCTTTTCCAGCCTTGAGCGGATTGCGGGATTCATGGTGTCAACAAAGCTTGCCCGTAGCAGACGGCTGTGTGAGCAGCGCAATAGCGGAAGTACGTCACTGCCGACGAGCGCAGCATCATGGGAGGGAAGGCTTGCTCGCCGTCAACAGCGGAGAGTAAGTTGAAAGGAGGAGGAAACGCGGCGCGACGATAATGCGCGGTTTTTGATTTACGATTTCTCAGCTAATACTCATCGCTTCAACAAAATTCTTGCGGGAGGAGATTGCTAATACATTGCTTTATTTGGTTACATGTACATCCACGCATCGGCGGAAGGTATTTCAGGACCCCTTTAAGGATAAGCAAGGCAATGTCATCACAAATAGGGATAAAATAGTCACAGTGGCCGAGGAGTTCTATAGGGATCTGTACAGTAGACGGGACATACAGGATAATGCCGAACGAGACAGTAGTTCAGAGGAGATAGACATCCCACCAGTAACGACCGAAGAAGTAAGGAAGGCTTTGAAAGAAATGAAAGGGGGCAAAGCACCTGGTGAGGATCAGATAACAGCAGACCTCTTGAAGGATGGCGGAGAAATTGTACTTGAAAAACTGGCAAACCTGTATACGCAATGCCTATTGACCACAATGGTACCGGAACCTTGGAAGAACGCGAACATAATCCTAATCCATAAGAAAGGCGACATGAAGGACTTGAAAAATTACAGGTCGATCAGCTTACTGTCAGTCGTCTACAAGGTATTTACCAAGGTAATCGCTAACCGAATCTCTGCAACCTTAGATTTCAGTCAACCTAAAGAACAAGCAGGGTTCCGTAAAGGTTATTCAACAATGGACCATATTCACACGATCAAGAGAAGTGCGCTGAGTATACTGAACCCCTATATATAGCCTTCATAGATTATGAGAAAGCATTTGACTCGGCCGAAACCCTAGCAGTCATTCAGGCATTACGGAACCAGGGGGTAGATGAGCATTATGTAAGAATACTAGAGGAAATCTACACTGGGTCTACAGCTACCATCATCCTCCATAGGGAGAGCAGTAAAATACCTATAACGAAGGGTGTCAGACAAGGAGACACAATCTCTCCAATGTTATTCTCAGTATGCTTACAAGAAGTATTCAGAACGTTGGGTTGGGAACAGGTGGGAGTAAGGGTTAATGGAGAATACCTCAGTAACCTCAGATTTGCTGATGACGTTGCCTTGCTAAGTAACTCGGGGGACGAATTGCAAAGCATGCTTTCCGCACTGGGCGAACAGAGTAGAACCGTGGGCCTGAAAAATTAATATGCAGAGAACTAAAGTAATGATCAATAACCTCGGGACAGCACAGCAGTTTGAAATAGGTGGCGAGGCAGTGGAAGTGGTAAGCGAATATATCTACTTAGGCCAAGTTGTGACCCCAGATCCCAACCATGAGGCAGAGATAATTAGAAGGATCAGAATGGGGTGGGGTGCATATGCCGGACATTCTCAGATAATGAATAGCAGCCTACCATTGTCGCTGAAGAAGAAAGTGTATGACAGCTGCATCTTACCGGTACTCACCTACGGGGCAGAAACTTGGAGGCTCACTAAGATGGTTCAACTTAAATTGAGAACGACTCAGCGGGCAATGGAGCGGAAAATGATAGGTGTAACATTAAGGGACAAGAAAAGAGCGGAGTGGGTCAGGGAGCAAACTGGTGTTAAAGACATGTTAGTAGAAATTAAGAAGAAGAAATGGACGTGGGCAGGGCATGTAATGCGAAGGCAAGATAACCGCTGGTCATTAAGGATAACAGAGTGGATCCCTAGAGAAGGCAAGCGTTGCAGGGGGCGGCAGAAAGTTAGATGGGCAGATGAGATCAAGAAGTTTGCGGGGATAAATTGGTCACAGTTGGCACAGGACCGATATAATTGGAGAATAATGGGAGAGGCCTTTGCCCTGCAGTGGGCGTAGATAGGCTGGTGATGATGATGATGAAGACCTAACCCTCAAACCAGCCGATATCCTTAAACTTAACTCAGCGATCCAGCAAGCATACAAGACAGCCCTGGGTCTCCCTCCCAAGACCACAACTACGAAACTCCTGCAGCTCGGCGTCCACAACACATGGGAAGAAATTGAAGAGGCACACCACACCTCTCAAATACAACGGGTAGGGCAATGCTCTTGAAAATTCAATACTCTATACCGCCCTACAACGACCAGAAAATTCGCATCTCCCTGGCTATTCGCGTTGCTCCGATCCCACGAAATATGCACCCCACCTACAACAAAGCACATCGAGCAGCAAGATCCCGCAGTATTCATAACCAATACCACCACCTCCCATGCACCCGATATACGGATGCATCGCCATACCCCCACAAATCTGCACAAGCCGCCAGCGTAGTCAATGCCAGAGGAACTGAGCTCACTGCGGTGACTGTTTTCGCCAACTCCACCGAAACAGCTGAAGAGGTTGCCATTGACCTTGCGCCACCACAAGTCAAGACTTTTTAACCATCCTTACTGACTGCCAAGCCGCTTGCAGGAACTACCTAAAAGGACGCATATCACAACCCAGAACTGCAAATAATTTGGACTCCAGGTCACGAATCCCTAGGGGGTAACGAAGTGGCACACGCCGCTGCCCGCGCTCATTCACACCGGCCGTTTCCCACGAGGGCCACGAATCACCATCAGAATCAACAGTTAAGCCCACCCCGCTGCAAACATATGGCGAAATACTCGCCCACCACAGGAACGAGCGCCGCAAATACCCATTCCCCCACCCGAACCTCTCTCGACTACAGACTAACTCCTACCCACATAACACCCTACTACATGCCATGTATCCCACCCTATACCCTGCCACATGCAAATCCTGCCCCCAACCAGCCACCCTGTACCACATTATATTGGAGTGCCAGCAATCCCCTTCCCTCACCCCTAACCCCAACCCTAACTATGAGCAGTGGGTGGAGCTGCTGACCAGCTCCGACCTTCCACACCAGCGACGATTGTTGGAGAGGGCACGGATGGCCAGCATAGCCCAAGCATCCCGGAGTAAGGAGGCCTCCCGTCGTTGGTCGTTCAATGCGAGTGTCACATTGTATCGTGACACACGAAAAATGCACGCATGGAAACAGATGCTGGAACTTTGCCATGTGGGATTAGCAAAGCTGCGTGCGCCCAAAAGGGCTACGTTACTTTGGTTAGGGAAATACGGCCGGATCCCGCTGTAGCAAAAGTGCCGGAGGTTTTCACTTCTTTATTCTTTCTTTCTTTAAGGTTCCACATGCCGCCGCATCACCACAGTTATCGCCGGCGATGTAATAAATAGCTGCGATTAGTAATTCAATAACAAAAACGTTACTTGTAAAAACAGTGCTGTCCTTCGTATGCAAGAAAAAGGGATGATGACGAAAGCTTTCCGTTCCATATCGTGTTTGCTGTTGTGTTCACATGTGACGTTTCACAATTGCAGCATGTGCCAGCGGCAGAAGGAAGAAAAGTGCGTTCCAAAATCTTCTGCCCGCCTTCAAAGCATGCAAAAAAATCAAGTCAGGAAAGAGTGTCACCGGAGTTCCTGAAGTTTACAAAGAAGCCCCAGCGTCGGTGGCTGCAGTAGCGTCAGGGCTGACGATAACGGCAGCAGCAATCCGCTCCGGGTAGGCGGGCGGAATTCCGGCGGCCGCATGGACGGTCACTTGGTCTGACTAACGTAACCTGATTTCTTCGCGGCCGGCCGGCAGAGAGTAAGGAGGCCGAAATGGATCAAGGTGAAATCGATGGTGCGTACCGGCGTGCGGCGCAGCCACCGACCACGGCAGAGCTCCAACGGGACAGTCAAGCTGAGCACAGGAAGAACTTGGCCGCACGTGGCTATAGGCAACAACCGTCGAGGAAGGCAGAGTTTCACCCCCGTTGTTTCCGGCTTTCCCCACGAAAATGTGGGAGGTAACTGTGACTCCCGTCTTTTCTTTTTCAACGGTGACATGCACCCGGCGGCTTCCGTCCGAACGGGCCTGTCAGCGCTGTTACATCGTGCCTCCGTCGTTTGTATAAATCACCCGCAGCGGGACCCAAGGGCGGACCGCAGCTCTGTGCCGGCGGCCGTTTTTTTGGTGGAGTCGAAAAGTGAAAGCGTCCAGATTTTAGGCACACGTTAAATGTCCAAGGTGGTGGAAATTGCCCAGTAGCCCTTCCTCCCGGCAAGCCTCGTAACCATACGTAGCTGCCCACATAGAGGCCCATTTTAATATGACTTGTATACGTGCTTCTAACACCTTGGCTTGCCAACAGCTTGCTGACGTGCTGCTCCTCACTTGCACTGCTGCCGCAGCCGTATTTGGGGCCAACCCGGTCTCCGTGTCTCCCGAAGCGTCTGGAAGCTGCGCGTTCGTAGGCGGTGCACTGGACCCTGCTTTGTCACGTGTCCCAAGACGAAGGCAAGGCCTAGGCGCAGCATGGCTGGGTTTGTAGCTACGATGTGTTTATGAGATGGCAGGGCTCCATTCCGGCGCAGGAATATCCCTGCTTCTTTACACGCCGGCACTTCCTGTGGTGCTGGAATGCGCTTGCGAGCTGCATCGCAATCACGTACCGGCGCACGTTTTGCCGCTGTTGGTCCTCATGAAGTTGGCAGTAAATATTTATGGCCTCTGGAGCACTCGCAAGGTGCTTGCACGGCAACACTCTGCAGGGCGAGGGCGGTTCATGCATTTGCCTCTTCTTTTCGCCGACGTGCATCAGTTTACAGCAGAGTTGCTGTTCACAGCACAATTTCCATGCAGCCTTGTTCTGCCTGTGCGGAAAAAACAGGTCGCGAGTTTGATGCAAAGTCGTTTGGTTTTATGTAAATCCTTATACTTGGATATGCATTTTGGTAAGATTAGTTGTCTATTGACCACATTTTCAAAACCATGATAGTCTCAGTAAGAAAATAAAGGTTTCTGAAGGAATTGGCACTGTGCGACACGCGTTGGCTATGCCTATCTTCGTAGTGCGTACTCTTTGTCGGAGACAGCTAGCGTGCCTAGACAGCCCAAGAAGCACCGGATCCTTTGGCTGTCGATCCCGCGTCAAGGAAAGTTGCCCTTCATCATATACAATTTTACTCTTCTTAACAACTGCACCTTGCCCGTTTCAATAGAAATGTACTCCATCAATCTGTTCTTGTAATAGAGAGGTCACGTTTAGTACGGTATCCAGCTTCGCTGGTCATCCACTTACCCATAGTGAATTACTTGAAAAAAAAAAACAAGATATCTAGGGAATCCCACTGGTGGAGTAACTCTCTGTGGAAGAGAATTAAACATCCACCAGGAATGCAGCCGTGAAAGCTATACAGCTTTCTCGTAAACTTCGCAGTTGAAGAAATATTCTTCCTGGCCCAGGATTAGAACCCGGGAGCTAGCAAAGATTGTCCTTCGCGCACACAGAATAGATTAGGCATTGATTGTTAAGGCGAAAGCCTTAAGTGTCCCATTGTGCGGAAGAGTGTCGTTGTGGTTGTTGTAGTCCGCTCAAGAAAATGCACGTCACTGCAAAAATCAAACACTATATTACCTTTTTTGTTTGTTTTCATTACCTGTGTATGACATAGCACTCAACATCACACAACCAAACATCATTTACTCATGCGGCATCGTAATTTGTCCCCAACACAACCAATGTTTACAGATGAAACTTCCTGATTTCCCACAACCCAGTGGTTGGCCTGGCTTTGAAGGGAAGCTGAAACAATTTCCAAAAAAATGAGTTAGAAGCACGTTTATATAGTTTCTTGCGAGCTGACTCCAAATATCACATTGAATTTTTTCCTACATAAGTCCAACCGGTATTCATCTTGAAAAACGTGCGTTCTTCGTCTTTGACGCCTTTGACTGGTTGGGTCCGTGATGACGTCAAAGCAGGGCATGCCGTTCGGCCACGCGGGTTGTCAGAAGCATTGGAAACGATCGCACGGGAGGGGCGCTTGCCTTTTCGGCAATTTAGCTTGCAGTTTATTGTTCGCACATGACTGAAAATTTATTTTCCAACTTCCCGTGCTGTTGGTTCAATTATGTTGGAGCTTAAATTTGCTTTAAACGACCGAGAACCCCAAAGCAGTGACTGCGGCGTCGGCTAGAGGGTTCCGTCAAAATATTTCTGAATTAGGCAACCAGCATCGGGGGTTTCTATTCCTTATGTTAATATTAGGTACTGCCTGAACGTTTTGTTACTATATACGAAACCATTTATGCCGAAGATTAACCGCCGCTTTATAAACAATCTACCAGCGAAAGGCACGCACGTGCACTGCACGAAAAAATAGCGTTCATGCGCTGTAAACGTATATGCGAGACATATGTTGCCGGTACACGCATAAACCAACAAGCGGACTCTGCTTCCGAATTTCATTTGTTCGTTGCCGCCCACCCCAGCCCGTTACTCATCCCCATACACCGACCCACACGCGCGCGCGCGCGCCATTTGGGTAGCGGCGCTAAGGCGCCTCCCCGATCGCTAGCTGCACTTTAATGAGTGGCGTCTTACTGCTTGACATGCATTTATTCTGAAAACACTGTAGCATACTGGGGCCTCCGCAGAATTATAGGCTCTAGTAGTGCTTGATTTTCGCGTATGCGTTGCGCATTCTGCTACAATATTACGGCCACCTCGTTAAAATTAACAGACCAGTCGGACAAGGCAGTTACGTTGTAGTTACGTTACTTTAGGTAACAATCGCCAAAAGTTTGTGATAATGAATCGTAGGCCTGTTTCAGCATTTCTAGATTGAAGCATTTACCGCGCTAGTCGAACAAAGGCCGTTCGCTCCTACTATTTTTAGTCTCATCGTTATATATATCAACGACTATAGCTTGAGCACACATGAGGTTCAGCAGCAACAACTGCTTGCCAGGTTATAATATGCAGGCACAGGGAATGTTGGGTAAAGAATTAGGCCCCAGCAGTCACTCACAAATTATGGTACGCTGGTGGTTCGGAGCGGTGTTTTTTGCATTCCAAACAATTTTTTCCTCCTCGTGCCATGTATACTTGCCAAATAAGTATTGTGGTGGTCTTGGTTCTTTTACTTTGTAGGAATACTGTTTACCTATTAGTCAGGCGAGAACTTCTATCAGGATTGGCACCTTGTTTAAGTTTTGCCAAAAATTGGGTTTTTTAAACACTGTTCTAACCCATCAGGAAAAGAAAGCCGACGCGTTTAACGAAACAGGTATTTCCTGAACAAATGGGACTTTCTTTTTGGAACTGAACGAAACATCCCGTGCGAAAGTACAGCGGTATTCACCATCCTTCCTAAATCTAGCATCTAATGTGAACATTCATGCCCCCGCATCAAAAAAGAAAACAAAGGAAAAACGCACTGGAGCGTTTTGCAAAGTACCTAACGTAGTGTAGTATATTCTCTATCGTCAAGCACAGCCACCTCGGCTGTCGCTTCCGTATGTTATCAAACATCCCGGCGTGGTCTTATACTGCTTAGGAATACGGCATGGTAACGTATGCCTCATTTAGCGTTCGTGCATATTTTTTAGCACGAAAATTCTACAAATGAGTGCTATCAACCACAACAACAACCAGTATCATTTTTCCTTTGGCGAGCCTCTACAGGAAACACGGCGAAAAGAGCCTGGCAAAGGCGGCCGATCCGCCCCGAAGTCCAGGTGTGACGTTTTCCGGCCGGTTTTTGCCTCCGCTCTTAGGTCTTCTTGAATCGCGCGCCATGATGGGGGCGGGGCATCGGGCCACTTTTGTTTGCGTACTGCGCCGCTTCTATTTGAAGTATTGCGGAAATATTTCGTAGACGGGAACTATTCAATGTGTACTTGCTGCTGGTAATTTTTCTTTTAATTGTACAACGTCTTCACCGTCCCATTAAGTGGTTAAAATTCTGTGAGCGTGGTCAGGAGTTCAACCCTTGCAAGCCACAGTTATGACATCATTACGTTGTTGAAGGCTTGATATACTTGCTAACGGACGCAGTAAATAATGCACGTGCCTGTTTAACAAGAATACAAACCGCTGAAAGTGTCCAAGCAGCTCTTTATTGCTTTCCAACCCCTTCAGGCGTAAACAACAAATCCTGGGCCACTCAGGATGGCGTTCTATGTATCGAAGAAAACTACTCAAACTGCCTTGTCTTGGACTGGAGAGGTAACCAGATCTATTTCACTGTTGAATAAACTTTTCTCCTCCTGCTCCTCTGTGCCGCCTATATAGCGCAGGTCAGAATATTGGATAATATCGCTCAGGGAAATGTATAGAAATATCCTTCCAGGTATGAAGAAACATTGTGCTACTGTATTTTTACCGCACACGTGACTCGTTTTGCTCAATAACCCTCCATACTGGTTAGAAGCCTGGTATAAACCCAACATGCGCCTATACACACAGTAGGTTATTTGGAACTCAACTTACATTTTGTCGCGCCCTACACAGCACGTCAGCATGCTTTCAAGTCATGACAAGTGAAGTGATGTTATACAACACTTGCGAGCGACCGGCAAGGTTGTGAAAACTTTTTTACCATCTTCTTACGTACGACTACCGGGAATCGTAATGCCTTCTGCCAAATACGACAGCCCCGAAGGCCTCAAATGAGTGTTGGTCTTGCATTTTCGCTGTTGTAGGTTATTATCCTCTGGCTGTTCTCTTTGTTAGAAAGATTTCTAAATACAGAAGCTGACGCCTAGCTCCGACTCTTCATGATCCGCACAGGACCGGCTTCGCAATGAATGGGGCGACACCAGCAATGTTTCTTCCGGAGCGGTAACAAAAACTGTACAGGCGGAATCACGCCTTGATCTATATTACACGATTGTAACTCTTTTATTATGATAAAAAGTTAAGCATACACAAAATGTGGAGCGCACAAGCATCAAAAGTCAACCGAGCGCAAAGAAAGAGCAGGGAGAGCGAGCTTGGCTGAAGCAGACGACAAATGCAAGAATTCCTCAGTTGACGTCACGGAGACGCGCTTCGTAGCGCCGCCTGTGGTCTTGCTCACCGCCAATAGCCGCTAGAAGGGCCCCGCGCGTGATCTGACGTGACGAGTTTCTGGTGAGCCTTGGAGGCACACGGCTGCGTCACTTTTTTCTCTCTCACCCAGTTTTGTCACGCTGAAGTCTGTTTGCTGTGCACCGCTCCACGTGCTGCTCCGTCGCCGCGTTAAATCAGATCAAATTGAAGTATTTTCCATGCTTCGTAGGCCCCCTATATTTCAGACACGGTATTCTGTTGAATAAAGTAAGTGAACTGTGTGATAATATTAACACCAAAACTTGGTGTCAGTACCCCTTTAACGTTCCCGCTGATTTTTAAAGCAAAGCTTTTTACCTCTACCCCCCAAGGGTTCTTTCGCGACCGTTGGTGTCACCAGAAAACTCCAGCGAACAAATAAAAGAATTAACTGGCACCACCGGGAATCGAACCTGGAACTAACAGGCTAACAAAGCGAGAGCCCGTTGTCTTACCGATTTAGCTACGAGCGCACGCGAAGACGGGGAAGACAGGTGGTGTACTCACCAAGCCCACCTGCGGGTTTACCCCCTGGGTTCTCGCTGAATGAAACGTGAAAACATCACGCGACCCCTCATGCCCGTCTAGCGACCCTGTGCGCACCTTGCTCATGTGCTAAGAGTAACAAAAATTAAAGGAAGCTCACACCAATGCATGGCATCTCACTTCTAGTACGCCAATGTGCTAAAGCCTGTGGCCTGCAGTGTTCACGTAAACAAATCACAGCTCTTGTCGTCCGCCCTCACGCCAAACCAAAGAATACATTCAAATACTCCTTGATGGCCAGTCCATCACTCCAAGCCCCAGCATCAAGATCCTGGGCCTACATCTCGAGGCTAACACCAAGAGTGACGTCTCATTGCAGCGCCTCAAAAACAGCATTATTCAAATCATACACATGATCAGGCGAGTTGCCACCAAGAAGCGAGGCCTAAAGGAATCCGGTACCTTTCGATTAATTGAAACTTTTGTCCTCTCGAGAGTCACTTACGTCAACCCCCTGTCTTCTTCTCGACAAGGAAGACATAGAGATGCTTTATATAATGATTAGAAAGGCGGTCGAGCAGGCTATTGGTCTTCTCATGAATGCGTCCACACAGAGGCTGCTTAGCACGGGGCTCAACAACACGGTGTAAGAGCTGATAGAAGGCCATATTTCTAACCAGAAGGGCCGACTCAAACTGCGGTGGGTAACCGCATGCTTCATCAGATTGGCTGGGCAGCCCAGAATGTCACTCCGCTTGACGTACTCCCAGACTCTTGGCGACTAAAACTAAAGATGCTCCCTTTGCTTAGAAATATGAACCCCTCACATGCCGAGGGTCACCGAAAAGCACGGGCTCAAGCGCTAAACACCACCCTCGATGGGGATCATGCAGTTATCTACACAGACGCCTCGAAACATCGAGGGCAGCAATACGCAATCATCGTGGCTACCTCCAGAACCAACCTTCTTGCGTGTACCTCGCTTAGGACCCAAGAAATGACGGCAGCAGAAGAGGCAGCCATCACCTTGGCTCTCACTCAACCAGGGGTTCGGAGGCTAGTCACCGATTACCAGCAAGCCTACTGGAATTACCAGTCGGGTTGGGTGTCCTGACCTGCACTGCGCGTGCCAAAAATCCACTCCCCAAACGGTTCCATTCAGCTCATTTGGACACCCCCTCACGCTTCAATGGAGGGCAGCAAATACGCCCACTCAACAAGCCTGCGCTTTTACCTCCCGTGCTATGGAGCTACACGAGGACAGTCACCCGCTTGTCCCGTTCAGGGAGATAACCCAGCATTATCGCCTTCTGAGACAGAGCGTACCTTCGCCTTACCCTGACCTTTCCAGAGAACAACAAACTACCTTACGGCTCATAAAATCCGGGCTCCTTCCCACAGCCTACGCGTCTTCACTTAATGTATACGAATCGCTACGACGCTGAATGTAAATTTTGCTCAGAAGCAGGGACACTCCGCCCCATAATCGGGGCGTGCGACTTTAGCCCTGAGCACCCTCCTCTCTTTCCGTCAACTACTCAACAAGAGCAATGGGAGATGCTGCTGTCCAGGCCTTCTCTACCTACCCAGCTTCAGCGGGGACTGTATATGGGCCCTACAGAAGAAGGAATCACTCCCCAGGGCTGCACTCTGGGCCATTCAGAAATCTGAACAGAAGTATTTCTTCCTCCTCCTGCTCCTTCTCTGCTGCGAATCTCGTCGCCTCCGTCCGAGGCGCAGAGACGGAGAAGTCAGATTGTCTAACACCGGGTTGGAGCTTACTTTAATTTTATAAAAAAAGTTTCCGCTCTTGTGCTACACCAATACAACTCAACCAAACACCGTTCATGCATGATGCATTGATTTAACGTTACCAAGAATATCTCTTTAAAGTAATAAATGGTGTGGTTAAGTGCATTTCACTTCTTTCAGGTTTTGCTCTTTGTAGAGCGATGTGAGTGAATTTAAGTGACGTCGCATGGGTAATCGTTATGGCTGCTGTTTACAGCTTTGCTTTCCAACCACATTCACGGGGTGGATTGGCGCGATTTTTTTTTTCCCTTTCAACACTCTAAAGGAGCCATGAATACAAACTAAAAGTTTGTTTTATTCGAAAGAATTCGTTTTTTATACTGTCCCCAGCGCTTGTCCGGATGCGAACACTAGTTTTATTCTCTAAAAAATTAATCAATTTACGTTAAAATTGTGATTTTCCCGCTAAATCGTGTGTTTTCGTGGTCTCCAATGATATTACAGGAACCGACCACTCTGCAATCGATTGGAAAGTCTTTGTTTACCTAGATGGCGCCACCATACCATGGCAAGCCGTTTTCTGCTTCTGGCTTATTTTTGACCGTATTTGAACCTGGCTTGTTTTTATTCGGGGAGCAAAAAACCGTTTCGTGAAACGGAGCGCTCGCTCGACGAATATGGGCACGTAAGACACCGTTGCCTGCGTCAATCCGCCAGTGTCGTCAAAAAGTACCCCAAAGCCCCGCAGTCCTTTGAAGATAAACGAAGCATAGTTCGCGCAGTACCAACAGCAGTACGCATGGGTACTTCTACGTTTACGTGTGCTTTCGTAGCTTCCACTGTTTGTCCCACCATTCTTACCGCTTTAAAAAGAATGTGGCCTAAAGTTAAGCGCAAATAGCTCGTTCTGCAAGCTTATAAGCTCTGCCTAATTTGTGTTTGCTTTTGCCGGCCTCCGCCAATCGCAGACCTGGGCGTATGATATCATAGATAGTGTTGCGGGAAATGAGCAAGAGGGTCGCACGGCCTTTCTCTTTTTTCCTAATTATAGAGCTTATATGAGCGACGTTTACGTTAAAAGTGGTGTCAGTATGATTCTAACGAGGCAATCTTTTGAATGCACCAAACTTGTGTTTTGTCTTCATGGCTTCTTTCAGAGTCATGCTGGGAAATGCGCGAACAATACTTGGACAAGAAAGAAGACAGGACGGAGCGCTTGAGGTTTAGGAACGGGTAGTTGGGCTAGCTTATTTATTTATTACAAATACCTACATCGCCCATTGGGCATTTTTGTAGGGTGTTACAGTAGTAAATAGAATACAAACAGCAAATTATAACCAAAATAGAATAACACATAACATTATACAAGAAAGCTCTAATCACTTACAGAGCAACATTGTAACAAAAGTAAAAACGCAGGAGCACAGCGAAAGCAGTAATTATACATACCCAAAATAAACAACCAATTGAAGTACAATGCAAGCGTTAAATATACAGGTTTTTTCATCAACTGAAAACGCTGCTTCAATGGCTGATAGGAAATTAGAATCAGAGGATATTGGTATTTTTAGCGAGTTCAAGTCACTAATAGATATTGCAGAGAAAGAGCATTTAAACACATTCAATCGACAGGTCTAATCTCTAATTTTATATACATGATCTTTCCATTCGGACATATAACTAGGCTACTTTAAATACCGTTCTTTATTTATTCCAGTCTTATTATGATATATATTATAAAAAAAATATGTCTTACAACTTTCCGTCGTCCACAAGGGGGTTTCCACCGCAAGGCCTGAAGAATTTCAGAACTCCTTCTTCTAAAATCATAAGTACCTGTTACAAACCTGGCAGCCCTTTTTGCATCCTCTCCAACATTTCTTTCAGTACATTAGTGAAAGGGTACCAAGAAGCACAACCATACTCTAGAATTGGGCGCACATTTGTCGTATACAGAGGTTCCTTGACTGTTTGTGGCGCGTCGTTGAAATTTCTTTGGGGAAACGGAATTAAGCGCAAAGCCTTGGCTGTGATTAAATCTATGTGACTGTTCCAATTTATTGTTTCCGTGAATGTAACTCCAAGATACTTAAGTTGATCTACCTTTTGTACTGCGCAAGAATTTAAGTAATAGGATTTGAATAGTACCTTTTTTTGTTAGTAAATTTTACATGAAAACATTTCGTTATGTTTCAACTCATTTACCACTGGGCACACCAAGACACAATCTTATCGAGGTCAGACTGCAGTACTGTGGTGTCATCAACACACTTGACTGGGCAATACAAAACACAATCACCCGCATAAAGTCTCACTGTAGTTTTCAAACCCAGCGGAAAATCATTAAATCATTGATAAAAATGAAAAAAGAACAGTGGCCCCAGAACCGACCCTTGTGGCACTCTGGACAGTACATCAGCTGGTGATGAAGACACCCATTTATCATAATACATTGTTTCGGCCGCTTAGATAATCCTTCATCCATTCTCAGTCACCGGATTTGTGCAAAGGCGTGATATTGGCAAGCTTCCACTCTCGCGGCAGTTTTCCACACCTTATCGAAACATCATACAATGCGGCTAGAAATGGAGCGATATCATCAGCACAGCGTTTTAGAATGTGGTTTGAAATACCGTCGGGACCATGCGCAGACTGTGGATTCAGCTTATTCAAAAGCTTTCTTATACCTGATCCAGTTATTATGATGTAATGCAATGCTGGTAGCGACCTCAGTGGCGTAACTGGATATATCGGACTTGGCCGAGAAAAATCGGATTGAAAATACGCATTGAAGCAGTCTGCTCTACTCATATCATCTTTAAGAAGTTCGTCATTGTGCATGATAAACGGAATTCAACCGATGTCCTTTTTGTTACTTTTAATGTAACGCCATACTTCCTTTGGATTTGTTTTGATTTTGCTGTAAGGGACGATAAATAATCACGCTTCGCCATCTTACTCTGCTTTAACCTTTCTAAATAAATGAGCACTTCGCGTGCGACAATAATCTTTGTACACCCTGGCCTTCTGTTTAATTGACGCACGTGTATCTTTAGTAATCGAAGGTTTATCACCACGACGATTGGCAGTTACAATTTCCGCTGCGACATAAATGTTTACCAAAGACAACAGTTTTTCTTTAAACACCCCCCGTTTCATTCGTGAACGAGGCCAACTCATTTCTGTCGTATTCCACTCTATGGTAGATGCAACGCCTGGAGTTAAAACAACCGACTTCATTAAATTATTATGATTCATAAAAAGCAGGTCCACAACACCATTACTTGTCGAACTCAATCGTGTTGGAAAGTTAACAAACTGAAAAAGGTCATAAACTCTGGTGAGCTCGAAAAAAGCAGAATGAAGTTTTGACTGACTATTTTCAGCGTGGCCAAGACTGCACCATTCAACATTAGGCATGTTAACATCACCTGCCAGCACAATAAGTTCTGAGGAAAGGAAAGAACCGAAAGAGTTTTGGACCAACTAAGCAAAGGTAACGCAATAGAGTTGCCAGGAGGCCGATAAAAAGACCCCAAAACTAAACCGTTCACTTGAGAAAACGTTATGCTACGCTACACCAAACCGATTCGGAGTTATCTGCGCTCTGTATTGGTACGGTTGGTATGCCGTCTCGAACAAGAATAAACGAACCCCCACCGTGCGTATTACGGTCTTTGCGGTAGGCCGTGTAACCTGTTGGAAAAGCTTCATTATTTGAAATTTGTTCATCTAGCCAAGATTCAGTTCCAAAAACAACGTCGGGTTGCGAAATTTGAACTAGGTATCAAACTCGTAATCCTTATTCTTTAAACTTCGGCAATTGACAACAATAACTGGTAGGGTCTCGGGAAGCTTCGTTTTGCGCGGCGCTATAGCACCCGCCAACCTCTATTGAGCGAATTGTTTCACCGAGTCACTTGTGCTGTCGTACATTAACAATTTACTTCCGATTTTGACCTCCATTCTGCCCCTGTTGTATTTGATTGTAACCTTCGCGTCAGTTTGCTTCCCGTATTTCAGTAAATTTTGCCTTTCCTGGCGAGCGATTTTGGTGTAATCTTCACCAATAGGAAAATCCGTTCCCTTTAGTTTTGAAGCTTCTATTTGAAATACGCAAATAATCAAAATGACTGGCCGAGGTTTCTCGCCCCCGACCTCGCCGATTCGGTAGGCACGCTCGATTGCGGAGGTGGACACTGCTACACCTAATTTTTCTGAACACAAATCAATCACAAATCAATCAGTCCCACGTTTCTTTACCTCCATCAGACAACAAAGAACAAAAGATTGTTTGTATGCGAATGGTTTCTACGCGAATCACGATATAAAATATCGTGATTTAATAAAACGTTTCTCGTGCTGTCAACAAGCTGGCTGTGTTGAGTGGATAGCTCTGTTTTTTCCTCGCTTGCTGATGCACTCGGCAAATCTCCTGCCAACCTTTCGATTTTGAATTCGAGGGTTTGAAGTTTTTCCTTCGGTTCTTTCTTCCCGGTCTCCAATTTCTAAGTTGTTTCATAGGCTTGTCTTGTGCCTCGAATATCTCTGTTAGATAAGCTTGTCATAAGCTTGTCTTGTGCCTCGAGTATCTCTTTTCAACAGTGGCAGAGTACCTTTCGCGCACCGCTCACGCCGACGCCGGCGGGGCCTAGTCCCGAAGACGTCGTGAACGTGGGTGGGATGTGGAGGCTCTGCGCATCCCGACCTCCCACTCCCTGCTGGCCATAAATAAAGTCTTTCTCTCTCTCTCTCTCTCTCTCTCTCACCACTCTTATAACGACAAAATTCACGAACCTGCAAAAAGAGCAGCCGTGAGTAAGTGTGTGGTTCGCATGTCGGCACCGGAACCCGAAGGGCCCAGTCGGAGCAGAAGCTTAATAAAACTTTCGTCGTATGACGAGCACCCCTGGTGGTGGTTGACGCCCTCGTCAGTCACATGAGGCACCCATGACGCACCGAGATGCAGCCGCAGGCACGTGCCGATGACAGCAGCGGGACAAGCTTTGACACCTATCCTAGTGCTGCTGCAAACAGTCTCCGTACACCGCGCAGTCGTGCTCTGCAAGAACTGTTGATTCGTCGTCCACCACAGGAACTCGTTGAAAACTTCGCAGATGCTGGTAGCTGAACACGTTTCCTTGATATCGCTGTTGATTGATTGTAGGGTTTAACGCGCCGACGCAACGCAGGCGATGAGGCGCGCCGTAGTGGAGGGCTCCGGATTAATTTTGACCACCTGGGGATCTTTAACGTGCGCCGAAATCTCGTACACACGGGCGTTTTTGCTTTTCGCCTCCATCAGAAAAGCGGCCGCCGCGGCCGGGAATCGAACCCGCGACCTCGTTGATATCGCTGTTGTGTCCATCTGGCCATGACTCAAAACCGGCGCCGAACGCCGCTGCCACCGTACTCTGCCGTAAGTGGTGTGCGGTTCGCACGTCGGCACCGGAACCCGTTCGAGGTTAGAGGATACTGGGTACTTTTTACCAGCGCAAACGACGGACCACCAGACCACCAGAGTAAGGAAATCACAGGATGAACCATAGACATCTACTGAATTTAATACAAAATACACATACACACTATGCCAACGGCGCACGCGCCAAAAAAAAAGGGGGGGGGGGAGAGAAAAGGGACGCTTATTCATCAACAGGGGCGCGGGTTAACATTTGCTCCAGGAACCCTACTTCTTTAGTGGACAATGCCACAGATGGGGTGCTGATAAACTCGTCGCCTTCTTGATCAATACAATATGCCTCGCAGATTTCATCGCGCACCCAAGGTCAAGCACTTAACGCGAACGTGAAATCTATTTATTTATTTATTTATTTAATATTATTTTACCCTCTGGGCATAGAAACATTGCAGAGGGGAGGGGCTCAAATAAAAGGGAAAAAAATGTGAAAAGCACGTGACAAGTGTTTAACCACTGTACACACAAAAATATACAGTAACATAAAAAAAATGTTGCACCCCCCCCCCCCCCCCCCAGTAATGTTACACCCCCACAGAGCTTTATGCTTCATTATAGCTGCGTTTCGGTTTCCATTACCCTTCAGTTGCTCCACGTGAGTTCTTAAGTAGTTATCCCCTTCGTTTGTCCACACTCCGAAGTATTTATATCCCTTCACTCTCGGTAATTCGCCATGTTGGATAGACACTGCGTCAGTGCTAGTGTTATGAAAACCATTATTCCCGATTTTTCTGCGTTAAAATTTAGGTCGGTGGCTTCCTGACCGCTAATATTTTTATGTAGTTGCATACCGGTCTGGTTATCAGCTAAACGAATAATGCCGTCTCAATATAACATTCCCGGAATATGCTTTTGTACCACTCCGACTTGCAACATCTGCTTTGGTTGAACCCTAATTGACTTTCTTCAAGTTTGTTTTTTAACCCGGCCATGTAAAGCATTAGCAGTAATAGATTTAAAGGGCATTCTTGCTTCAGTTCTCCATGGGTGTTGAATTGCTATGCGAATTTCTGCCCTTCTCATGTTGGCTGCAGTCTATTATCTTTGCATATTGTTATTAGGAACTGCATTGCCTCGTCATCTAATCCCTGGTGTTTCAGCATTCCCCACAGCAGTTCTCCGCTTACATTATCATATGCCACTTCAATGTCCAACACTGAAATTCATTATGGTCGATTCTGCACTTTCGCAAAATTCAATTTGTTATGTTATCACAAACAAATTATCATCCAATCGGCTGTCTTGTCTAAATCTATTCTCCAGCTCCCAAAAGATTTCATTTTCTTCCATCCATGCTTAAATTTCTGATTTTATCGCCTGCAATACGAATCTATACACCACTGATGTTACTGTGAGTAGTCTGTATGGATCAATACTGGCTTTGTTGACTCTGCCTTTATATATTAAATTCATCCGACTTTCTAGCCAGTCCTCCGGTATTTGTTTCATTTGTACCACCTTAACTATTGCCCTTTTTAACGATGCCTTACTTTTAGGTGCAAGCATTGGTATTCCGTCCGGGCCAACTGCTGTTTGGGAGGAACCTTTTGCTCTGATTTTTTTCAATCAAGGTTGCTCAAACGTTCCTCAGTCTTCTCAGTCTCAGTGCCCTTTCCTCAGTCTTCTGTGGCGGAGATGTTAACGGAGCAGGCTTCCCTACCTCTTGCCCTAAACTTCTTACTAATTACCCGATGAATATTGTCGCGTACAGTAAATGCGCGTTTGTGGGTGTTGGTGAGCTTTAGAGGAAGCTAATAGAAGAAGGGGCGGAGAAGAACGCTCTTGACCAAGAAAAACTCGAGCTGCCAGAGCAATACACTGACGATGATGCCTTCCGGGTAGCACTCGTTCGTCGTCGTCGTCGCCTTGGCTGGGATGTCACAAATTAAAAGTTCGTTCACATGCTTGTGGGCACGTGACAGTTTACCTCCCCTCCAAGAAAAGCATCGTCCCGATGCTAAGGCGGAAAGGAGGGGCACTTCATTTGCGACCCGTCACGTCCTCGCGAAGAATGGTTTCATGCGGACTACGTGGACGATCTCGGGCCGACGACGACGGCGCATTGAGGAAACGCTGTCCGCCGGAGTAACTGCATACGTGACGTAGCTAGGTTGCTGTAGTACTCTGTAGGGCCCGAAATAGCGCTTCATGAACTTCTCGCATAGCCCTCTTCGTCTGATCGGGCTCCATAACCACACGTTGTCCCCAGGCTGGAAAGCGGCGTGCCCGTGGCGAGCATTGTAAGCAGTAGCACCATGCAGCTGTTGTTGCCTGTTGCCTGATGTCTTGCTAGCTGACGCGCCTCTTCCGCGCGCTCGGCGAACTCCTGCGCACTCGTGTCGTCACCCCCACCGTCGTTAGGGAGCATTGCATCTAACATTGTGGTTGCCTCGCGACCGTACACAGGAGCGAATGGCGTCATGCGCGTGGTTTCTTGCCTGGCTGTATTGTAGGCAAAGGTCACGTGTGGTAGAACTTGGTCCCAACTCTTGTGTTGCTCGTCGACGTACATGATTTGATTTGACTGTAGGGTTTAACGCGCCGACGCAACGCAGGCGATGAGGCGCGCCGTAGTGGAGGGCTCCGGATTAATTTTGACCACCTGGGGATCTTTAACGTGCGCCGAAATCTCGTACACACGGGCGTTTTTGCTTTTCGCCTCCATCAGAAAAGCGGCCGCCGCGGCCGGGAATCGAACCCGCGACCTCGTGCAGCGCAACGCCTTAGCCACTGAGCCACCGCGGCGGGTAAACAGCTATAGATCAACTTTTAAGACTTTGCTAGGTGGTGTACCACAAGGGAGCATCCTCGGGCCACTGCTATTTAATTTATGCATAAATGATATCGTAAACATTGACAAAGGCTGTAAAATAATTGTATATGCTGACGATACCAGTCTATATTTCCAAGAACCAACATTACATGAACTTGAAATGTTCGATTCCCGCCGCGGCCGGGAATCGAACCCGCGACCTTGTGCTCAGCAGCGCGACGCCTTAGCCACTGAGCCACCGCGGCGGGTTCGACGTACATGCCCAGCATGCCTGCAAGTGTTTTTCTTAACCTTTCGGTCAGCCCGTTTGTCTGCGGATGATAAGGTGTCGATTTTCGGTGGGAAGTACCGGTTAGGTTCATGACGGCGCCCACCTAATCTGCGTTGAATGCGGTACCCGTGTCTGTAATCACAATTGCCGGACCTCCATGGCGCAAAGCAATGTTTTCGATGAAAAAGTGGGCCACGTTGAGAGCTGTGCAACGCTGGAGGGCTTTTGTTTCGGCGTATCGTGCAAGATAGTCGGTGGCGACAAGTATCCACTTGTTGCCGGCATGAGACGTAGGAACGGGGCCCAAGAAGTCCATGCGGATTTGTTGGAACGGTGTTTTCGGTATTTGGACAGTTTGAAGTAAACCGGCTGGGCGTCCCGGCGGTGTTTTACGTCGCTGACAGTCACGGCAGGTACGGATGTATTGCTTCACTGTCCAAGGAAGTTTGGGCAGTAGTAGCTCTGTTTCATTCGAGACATCGTGCGTGCATAACCTAAGGGACCAGCGGTTGGGTCGTCATGGCAGGCCTGTAGTATTTCTTGTCTAAGGCTCGCGGGAATAACGAGAAGAAAGTATCTTCTATTCGGGGCGAAGTTTCGCTTGTAGAGGATGTTGTTTCTCCATGTTTCCGAGTCGTCTTCATGTTTCCTAGCCGTTTGCGAAGTGCGCGTTTCTATTTCGAACGCAGTGTTATACAGTTACAACCTGTTTTTATGTGTTCTATTTAAATATTGCGTATTTACATTGTCAAAAATGTGAGTGCAGTCGCCCTTTAAAGGGGCCATGCAGAGAAAACACATGTTTGAATCATTCGAGATATTGCCTCGCTAGAATCATACTGACACCACTTCTACCCTAAACTTCGCTCAATTAAGCGGTTATAATTAGCAAAAAAGGGAATGGCCATGTGACCCACTGGCCCATTTCCCGCAACAGAACCTATGATGTCATACGCCCAGGTCTGCATTTGGCTGGGGCTGGCAAAACCAAACGCAAATTAGACAGGGCTTATAAGCTCGCCGAACGAACTATTTGTGCCTAAATTTAGGGCACATTCTTTTTGCAACAGTAAGAATGGTGGGGTGAACAGTGGAAGTATACAAGTACCAATGTGTACTGCTGTCGGTGCTGCGCGCACTATGCTCGTTCTAGCTGCACGGCAGTGCGGCGCTTTGGGGTTGTCTCAGACGACAGTGGCCGGTTGACGTAAGCGATGGCGTCTTACGTCGCCATATTTGTCCAGCGAACGCCAAGTTTAACGAAACGATTATTAAGCGCAGAGCACTTTATGGGCTCACGTTGTCGTCGTAGCTGGCTAACGATCCATGCGACTGCCGGAATCAGGCGGTACAGCGAGATAACACACCCAAGTAGAGTCTTCTGTGTTGTCGTCAGGTGGGCACGCTCAGGCTTCGAAAACGACATGGTTTAAATAGTCATAACCGTTCAAACCTCGTGACCCACTGCCGCTTGTCATACATCTCCCTGTTGTTTAGCGCGAAGAAAACTGGCGGTACATTTCAGGCAAAATCTGTGTATATAACTGGCCGCCCCCGCGTTAGGAACGCTCGTTGGGTTGCTTTTTACGGTAGGAAGCGAAAGAAGCGGTCGCGCAAGAAAATATGGTGCGTTCGAAATCACGCAGAAAGGCTCCAGCCGCATATTAAAAAAAATGGTGCGTTCGAAATAACGCAGACAGGTTCCAGCCGCGATATAAAAAATTACATGTATGACGCAAAACAGCTCAAGCATACGAAAAAAAGCAAGCGCAAAAAGAACATAACTCCCGCTGGCGCAGTTTCAGGCAGGGGGCGCGCGAGCACTGCGAAGGCGGGAAATCTGAAATGCATGAATCGGGTGGCAGCGGTGAGCGAATAACTGCGCTGCAGCCCATTGCGGCGAATTGCTGCTCTGCAATTCCGTCAGCTTTCACGTTGAGTGGAACTGCTTTAATTTTTTCTACGTTAACAAAATAAAGTAAGTAGGAAATGCGGTTGAAAATAAAGCAAATGCAGAAAACGGCCCGCCATCTAGGAGGAGTGAGGTAAACAAGGCTCCGCAGTCGGCCGCCGGGCCTAATGGCGCACTAGGTTTCGCTTGAAGACCTGTTTTAGTGACGCCATTGCAGACGTTACGAAAGCGAACGATTTGTCGGGAGAACCAAAATTCTAACTTAAACTGATTCATTTCTCAGTGAATACGCGTCGTTTGCTTCCAGGCAAGCGCTGGGGGAACTATAAAACACGAAATCTTTCGAATAAAACAAAATTGCATTTTGTCTGCGGGGCCCCTTTCGTGTGCGCGGACATAGACGGTCAGTTTACGATTAAAACAACGGAAAAGATCGTACGTTCCAAGGGTGCGGGGGCACTTTCAGTTTCCGGTTGCAGCCCGGCTTATCAGTGGAATACCGGCGCGGCGTAGAGAAGGCCACAAAGAGCGCGCTTTCAGCCTGCGGGTGGCACCGGCATTGGCGGGCGTGGCGGCCACTCGACTGGACAAATGGGTCCAGAGAAGAAGGAAGCCTTTGCCACCAAGGCCGGGCGCCAGAACGAACCCGTGCGTGGCGCAGAGCAGCAACAATCCGCCTCTTTCACAACGCTACTGCGCATGCGCATAGCCCTGGCGGAGAAGGCCAGAAACAGTGTGGCAGGGGTCGGCCCGTCTGCTCCGCGGCGACCCCACTGCTGTCTGCCGCTGTAACTGAGCCCGTGTAGTGAAAGCATGCGACCGGGTTCGGCCCCACAGAAAAAAACAAGATGCAAAACGCAACTGTCGGGCAAACAAAAACATGAAGGGTGAAATTTTTGTTTTTATCGACACAAGCCAACCTCGAAACGGGAGTGAACAAATAGGGAGCCGTCCGCCACGGCACCATGCACAAACGCCCATTCTGCGTCCCGTCGCAGTCACACCAGGCATTCACACCATCGGTGACGACAACGAGCTGCCACGCCGACTCCAGAGATCGCCTTGTCATATTACTCCGACGACGATACGAACACACCGGCCGACCGAGAGTTTCCGTAGTATGGCAGGCTCGTTGACCAAGGCGGCTAGGCGGCCCCGACAAGATTCGGGTCGCGATGAATGTGCCTCTATTTATTAGTTCGTAGAGCGTAATAAAATTCGTAAGGTCAACGAAGCGACCGTACCTTGCGATCCTTGCGAAATGCGATCCGTATTTCGTGGCTAGCGACGCTTCGCTGACTTCGCTTAACCGAAGCTCCATATGCGTACTGCTGTGATCACGCTTGTAGCAAATGTAAGGCTGGTTAAGTCCAGAACAAGAGTTACTCGACTTAATCTAGCTAACGAAGAATCAAAATCAACCAATGTTTGTGTCGTAAAGCGCGACACAAGAGTACGAAGGGCGCACATTTTTCGACGTGTGTACGAGCAGCTTGCGAGCCAAAAGTTGCGATCGTATTTCCTGGCTTAAAGGGACACTGAAGTAATTTGTAAACATTGCGGGATTACTAGCGCAAATTGTAGTTCGGAGTCCGTAGGCATTGTTTCGACCACTCTGGCCGCGTTTACGCGAATTTATTTAGTAGAAAAATGAATTCAAAAATGCTGTCCTCCTCTCTTTACGCTCGCCCATTTTCTGTGGCGTTTTCGTGTGACGTCAGCAGGAGATGAGCTGGAAAATGGCTGCGCTACTGTACGGTTCGCCGACCAGCCGACCTACCGATCGAGTCAGTCGGCCCAGCGTTTCGTCCGCCGGCCGCCGACGGGTCGTCGCTATTCGCTCGCTCAATTGAAACTAAGCCACAACACCTTTGTGAATGAAAGAATGTGCCTTTCCTTACTTTGTTAGTTTGTACACTGTGTCAAACTCAGAGTCCGGGTCGCTCCACACAAGCGCTGCACAAGTGCACATGCGACGCTTCGCTGACTTTACGCTAGTAGGAAAATCTAAGGCCAATTGAAGGCGGGAGAAGAGTCAGCGAAGTCAATATAGGTACTAAGAAAATAAAATCACCTGAAACTTTTACCGTACAGCGCAAAACTAGGGAGCAGGAAGCACTTTTTGCGCTGGGTAAACAAGCACAGCGGTCAGCAGCACGACCGCACATCTGCGAACGCTTTTCCGTCAAAGAAATGCAATTGCTAGACGTGAGATATTGTGGAAGTTTGGGGGACACTTACTGCAGGAGTGATATACAACAAATAGTCACATAAAATACTTAAAATGCTTAAAATAAATAAAAGTGTAAACTGGTCATACATTATAAACCTAATATATCCCAATCGGCCAGCTCCGGCTCGTGGCCTAGCGGTCTGAGGCGCTGGAATTTGTTTTGAAAGTCGCAAGTTCGAATCCCCGAGGGTGCCTGTATTTTTTTTTGTAAGTTGATTTTTTCGTATGCGGCCGATGTTTTCTGAACTGAGTTCACCATTTTTGGGCCGTAACGTTCACTGCTCCACGAGCGAGATCGCAAAACGCGCGCATACTGACAATGACGCGCTAGCGAGTTCTCCTTGGCCTGCTGTTGCCACAAGCACCGACTGCTTGCGGGCAGTGGGCCCAGGCCTGAATCAGCACACCCTTGGCCTGGTGCGAACTAGCTTTTTACGAACAGACATGAGTGAGGCAAGCTCCGAATATGCGGGAAAAGCGCATGTCATTTGAGAGTCTGCGGTGACGCGGATGGCGTTCATCCACTGCGTAGGCCTCGTCTAGTGATTTCTACGATTCCAAGCCGCCCTGGGAGGTTTATCTTAGACATTTGACAGCCGACAACATGGCAGAAGCGCGGTACGGCGATAATTGAGAAATCGAGAATGCCCATCCAACAACGCCATCAGATGTCAAGCATGTTGTTTTACAGAACCGAAACCGAAACCGAAACTTTTGATTGCTAACCTTGGGCATCGTCCAATCACGGTGCCCCCCCCCCCCCCCTCCTGACGTCACAGCCTTTATTTGGTGCGGCCGCCGCAAACCGCGCATGGTAGTTTTTCTTCTTTCGCGCTTTGTAAAATAATTACCGATTTGTCAACCTTGTAAACGATGAATAGTGTGTTAATTTGAGCCAGTCTACACAGTGCAAGCAAAAACGGGAGCTTGACAAATTCACTTCAGTGTCCCTTTAATAGTTGGAGTAACTCAGTCTATGGGTATCAGGTCAAGAGACGTTTAGTGGACAAGCGCTATTCAAAGAATGATCCATTTTTGTGCCAGTAATACCACAAACAAAACTTTTTCAGCGAGGTTCAAAGCATAAGCTAAGCCTCAGCATTGTGTCCGCGGCATTCGAGTGGATTCTGCTGGTGCGCCGTGGCCGAGTGGTCTAGAGCGTCAGAAACACCGCACCCCTCCTTTTTTTTTTTTTTTGTCCTGGCATGCTTGCGGAAAGTGACGCTTTTTTTTTCTTTCGTTCTAATCTGCATACAGCCCTCCACTGCTGGGAAATGTATGGATCCAAATGAAGGGGGGCTTGCGTTTTTTGTAGAAATGTAGTTTCTGTGCACCACTTTTCTTTCGCCCGCGATATTACCACTGCTTAAAAGGAATGAAACAATAAAAACTGACAGTTCTTCTAAAGAATAAAGTGTAATCGTGCGACTGGGACGAACAACACTGGTTAGAAATAAAAATGCACAACAAAAAGCAATTTCCTGAGATACGTTGGTACTTCGGCTGCATTGGACTTCGCTTGCTTCGGTCAAAACGCTCACAAAAGTGATCTGCACATGCATTTATGCTCGTTATGATGAGAAACAGAGAAAGAAAATGAACAGCGAAGTCGAACAAATCCGCAGCCACATCGCTGAAATCCACATACCGGCACCAAGCGATGATTTTTATAAAGGTCAGATTAAGTGCGTGCGTTTATGCCGCTGCCTGACAGATGTCTGTGTCCCCCTCCCGTCGATTTTAAGAGCTAGAAAAGGAAAAAAGAAATGGTGTGAGAACATCGCTTCCACAAGCCTCAGATAGCCACCCTTTGGTACTCACACTTGCGAAATTGCTGCAAAAAGAAACGAGCGTCGCACGCTTGTTCAGATGTTTCCCACGTGCAAAACGTACGTCTTGCAGCTTTAGCCTGGCTATACAATTCAAGTACAACAAATGAACAACCAACAACGCAGCCCTGATTCCCCTTCCGCTGCCGTGGCGGCCCACTTGCACCCCTGCCATATCGCTTCTCGGTGGTGCCACCAGAGGCCGCCACAGCGCAATGAAAAAGGCGGATTCTCGGAGGGGGCCCCGCTGAACACTGACTGCGCGTTTCCCGTGCGCGCCAAGGAGCAACCACTACGAACCGCTGGTCGTGCCGATTAACACCGTGCCCATCGAAAATGGCGACAAACACTAGGGCACTGTTACCCACCGTTGAAAGCTGTAGGCTTTATCACCAAATGCGAGGCCCTCGAGAAAAGAAGGTTACTGCTTAAAAAACGTGAAAGTCATTGTTGTTGTTTTTTTGACAACATGGGGGCTCCTAAAGTATTTCCAGAGATCTCTTGCATTTGTCTCCTGCAGTGCGTCCTGCACTGTACAGATACAGCTAGGGTGGCAGCACTTTCCCTGAAAAGTCCTTGGATTGGCTGCGCGGCTTCGATTGGCAATTGCGCTGCAAGCTGTCATCCCGCGCATTGCGTCCTCACATTCGGGAAGGCGTCCCGAAACCGGGCTCCATCGCTTCCGACATGTGTGGTAGCATGGTGGTCGAGCGGCCAGCAGTAGTTGTTGCCTTGAAGATGACCAGAAGAAGCCGAAGGCAAACTTAGCTGGTTTACTGCATGGCGGTGAGAGGCGAACCGAAACAATACAGGAACAATACCCTACCCGGTCGAAGTTGCAGCGTGACTTGCAGCGAATCCATGCCGCAGCATGTATTCGCTGCTGCAGAACGAACTGAACTATCCGCCTAGAGGGTGTTACACAGACGCCATAACGGCTGCGGAGCTTTCCCAGTGCCTGTGTGCACACGTCCAGAAAATAGTGCAGACATGCACAGCACCCTTTCCCGAGTTCGTAAGAGCCCGCGTAAGAGCCCGCGGACGCCCGCTTCGCCGGGGCACGTGTCAACACGAAGTGTTTGGTGTTTTGCAACTGCCGCGGCTCTAGTTATCGCTTGCGGGGCCTGAGTCAACACGTTTATCGAGGAAGGCACGGCTTTCCGCAAGGTTCATCTTGGCGGTGCAAGCGCTAACACCACACGGACGAAAGTAGAAAAAACAGAAACGACACGGTGCTACAGGAACGAAAGTTTTTCTACTTTAGTCCTTGTTGTGTGAGCCCGTGCACCGTCAAGATGAACAGCGACCAACTAGCGCAACTGTCCATTCTACTGCAGTACTTCCCGCAAGGCACAGGTGCACTACACAAAGCTTCCAGAACACGCGAACGGGGTAGCAGCGCGCTGAATAGTAACAGCACGCAGTGAAACCACCCTCCTTGGCTTCCACTAACACGTACTATCATAACACCAGTGGTCGCCACAAAACCAATGGTTGGTTTCTTGGAAAAAATGTATACTGTGGAAGTTATTTCGCTGCGATGACGGTAATAGCTGTCTTCCATTTCCTGCCGCGGCCGGTGCGCCCGTACAACCATCGATGCTGCCTGTGGTGCAGTTCGCAGGCGCCCAAACTGACGGAATTTTACTAACGTAGGTAAGGACATCTATCGCACCAAAAAGATGGCGCCGTCTATCGCCACAGCGAGCAAATTTGGTCGGCTGGTAATGCGCCCAAGATCGGTGCAGGATGATTCCAGTACCGGTGTTATGCCAAAAAGAATTGATTGCATAGCCAGCTGGGTATGCGAATATATAACACTTGCATTCATTCACGAGTTAAAATGGCTGCACAACACCTGGCAGGCGCTGCTCGGAGCTAGTGGCGGCGAGCTACATGCATGGTACAGGGTCAGCGTGTTAGACTGTCCATGGGGCCACATAAGACAAAGTTAGCAAGAACGCCAGTGTACTCGGAACAGAGCACAGAAAAACATCGGAAGCACCTCGGGGGCGAAGAAGTGAACTTTTATCAGCGATGCTGTTTAAGCTGGTGCTTGGGCCGATGAACGTGGGCAGGAAAACCTCGCCGAGCGGAGACATCATCACGCGCGCCGGCACCGCAGCTTTGCCGTACCTTTGCCTCGCCGTGCTCGGGTGGGACTCGTGTCGCCACCCGTCGGAAGCACGATACAACTGGCACAAATAGGACTTTTAAAACGCGTCGCAAGGTGGCTAGCTCGATCGCTTGTTGCGACGAATAGGGCAGTTGTGAGCGTGCTAAGAGAAGAAATCATTCCAAAATTAAAGAAGGCGAAAGTCCGAGAAGCGGTAACGTAATCAACTTCCTTTTTAATGTCCGACACTCCAGACCACACAAGCCAAATGGTGGCCACCGAACAAGTTTAAAGATTTTGAGCAAACGCTCGTGCCGCCGCGCGCTCCGCTAGTCTTGGAGCTTCATTGCAAAGCTGGTGGGTTTTTGTACACTGTACATACTTTAATGACCGAATTTTTATTGCTCATTGGGGGCTAACCACGACACCACGCAGAAAACTTGGCCGAGTCTCCAAGCATAACCACGCATAAACTTAGCCTAACCAATAATCAGCTAGGTGGAGCCGCGCCACTATTGAGAAGCTGCCGCAATTTTAAAGGGTGGCGAATTTTACCATTATTTTAAAAATACACAAACAAAACAACCCCGCCAAGCACGCCAATCTCCCTTCATGGACGATCGTCAATGAAGGGCGGCTTCTTGCCAATAATGCTGACCTCGGAGTGCTTACTCAGTTGTCAGGAGGCAAATAATTTCAAGTGCCTTGATTCAGCAGTTATAGACAAATTTAAAAATGCCCTATACACCATCAGGCTATGCTCGCCAAGTGGGAAGCAATTCAGTAAATTCAGTCCGCTTCTCGCTATCGTTGCTTTTTAACGTTCACACGGCGCTGAACAAATGTAACGACTAAACATGCCAGTTAGCATTGGGGTGCAGATTCAGCAGAAACCAACGCCTCCGCCGGCCTTTTATCTTGTTTGACGTCCGCGCTAAACTGCGAGATCATGGCGTGGTCCTGGAGAACGCGCCCTCCGGGATGCGCACCCAAACAGACGATTTTCAGGGTGTTCTGTGCAATTAATTAGCGCTGGATGAAGTATTTAAAGTGGTCTTTGCATTGCGAGGTTATTAAGCATCGATAAAACCATTAAAGAGTGGAACATAAAAATTTGGTGTCAGTACTCCTTGATTGTGTTCACTAATGTCCGTTTGATTCGAAATCTGCGATGAGGAACTTCACTAGAGGAACAATTTCACCAGAGCCCCAGCAAATTCGCAGATGATTCAGAGTCCCAACACCGATGGGTCCAAATTATATGGGCGCCAGTGCACTCTGCCTTGGCGGGGGACAAAAACGCTCACAAGGCATCTCGAGGTCTTGGCTTCCGATACTGCCCAGACACATCCGAGCTATTGTTCCGCCTGGGGGTTACGGAACGCATGGTGACCTATTGGGACATAGCTGATCGTTACCGTCTACCCAGGTACCTTGCAGCTCATCGCAAACGGGAGTCAGTAACTGGCCATCTACTGCAGCCATACCCCTTCCCGAACCGAGTAATATAGTCACTGTTACCCCGGGCTCTGTGAATAGAACAGTTGCAAATAATGCCCAACAAAGGCTGACCTTGAACACGTTCTGCGGGCCTACCCCTTTAAAGGGACGCTGAAGTGAATTTTTCAAGCTCCCGTTTTTGCTTGCACAGCGTAGACTGGCGCAAATTAACACACTTTTCATCGTTTATCGAGTTCCTAAGTCGGTAATTATTTTACAAAGCCCGAAAGAAGAAAAACTACCAGGCGTGGTCTGCGGCGGCCGCACCAACTAAAAGGCTGTGACGTCGGGAGGAGGTGCACCCTGATTGCACGATGTTCAAACTTAGCATTCAAACAAGTTTCGGTTTCGCTTCTGTAAAACAACATGCTTGACATCCGACGTTATCGCTGGATGGGCATTCTCCATATCCAAATAATCGTCAAACCGCGCTTCTGCCATGTTGTCGGCTGTAAAATGCCTAAGATGAGCCTCCCAGGACGCCTTGGAATCGTATCAATCACAAGCCGATGCCTACGCGGTGGATGAACGCCCTCCGAGTCACCGCAAACGCTCAAATACCATGCGCTTTCCTCCTATATTTGGAGCTTCTCACTCATACCTGTATTATAAAAAGCGTGTTCGCACCAGGCCAAGGATCTGCTGATTCTGGGCTTTCCCACTGCCCGCAAAGGAGTCGGTGCTTATGGCAACAGTACGCCAACGAGAACTCGCCAGCGCGTCAGTGTCAGTCTGCGCGCGTTCTGTGAACTCGTTCGTGGAGCAGTGAACGTTACGGCCCAAAAGTGGTGAACTCAGCATAGAAAATATCGGCCGGAAACGTATGTTCTTTTGTGTGTCCCAGACTTCACGTGCCTCACTCTCTGCCTTACTGATCAAATAGGAGCAAGCATTTGTAAAGGCGACTCCCAGTCAGAGGCGGTAAAGAACAGTTACATCAGTCCGTGGAAGGCCTAAGAGAAGAGTACGCTGAAGATGTGGGTCCAGGGCATGAATACCAGAGCTCGTGAGCTCTTGGATGGTCCATTTGGCTATCGTGGTCTGCCGGGCAAGTTTGCGGAGCGTTTTAGCGGCGTCCGCACTAGATAACAGAACTGATATGGTCTCCGTTCTTTGCTGTGCCAAGCGGGCGGCAGCATCCGCACTTTCATTGCCAACAATGCCGCAGGGACTGGGAAGCAACTGCATGTACATGTCAAGACCCGCTTGGCAGCCCGGTCATACAATAATCATATACAATAAGGCAAGTTTGGAGGGCCTGCAATTGTATTCCGTGCAGGTCTTGGATATCTGTGCGTCGTGTACTTGAAAATGCAGGCAGGCTGTACCATAGAGAGCCGAAGAATAGCGAATTATATAGCTGCAATATTGATTTCATTTGTGTTCCTTATGTCTTGTCGCCAATGACGTGGAGAATATGGGCTACTGCCGACAGCCTTTTCTTCATGAAACGTACGTGGAGGCTCCAAGAAATGTCATTAGCGAAAACGACGCCAAGAAACTTGTGACGTTTTACATAAGCGACCCTTTGGCAAATTGGCAAATGGAATGCATGCATAGGCTTTCGTGAAAACGCAAACCCTGCACATTTGCTGGTAGACACTTCCAACTCCTTTTTGTGCAAATAGGAATTGGTTAAGTCTGCAGCCTTTTGCAGGCGCGTGCGCACGTGCCGTCGAGTCACTCCATCTGCCAAACAAGGCACGGAGTGTAATGAGGATTAATAAATACATTTTACAACAACAAAGATCACCCGAGTAAATGGGGAGATGAACCATTCTTGGACGGGAAGTTGCCACGCCGATGAGTGTTAGATTAAAGGGGCCCTGAAAGGCGTTTTGAGCACACTAAATGAACTAGCGCAATCGTTAGATTGGGTCGTCAACGTCATCTGTGCCAAGTATTACTCTTTTACGCGCAGCGGAAAGCTCACACTTTTGTTGCAAAGTTTGTCGCTTTTTTCTCACCCTTTCCTTCGTGTTTTTGGACGCCGCCATCTTCACATGTCTACATCATCGATTCCCAGATGTTCGTCATGAGCTAGACATCCTGCTATTGGGCGGCTTTTTCACGCACTTCCGCCAAAGAGATGAGTCGTCTGCTCAGCGTCAGCTCGCCGGCTGATCTGCCGGCGGAGTGTCGGAGTCCTTGGACATTTTACGACAAACGAAACAAGTGTAAACAAACGTGTAACCGTTTGTATTAAATGCAGCACGGCCATAACACGACATGGATATTCTCTTACCTGAGTACGTTCCATAAATAAAGCGTTGAAGCACCGTGGCACTTCTTTCGTGCAATCGCAGAGAACGCCCTGAGCCGAATGCCCGGGTTTGACGCATACATTTTATTCTACTTCAAAACAATCCAGAGATGGGTTTCGAACGAACACAACGTCACAACATCCGTTGCAAGTCTGAGCCGCGATTGAAAGACGATGGGTTGCCTCCTCCTGCCCGTCGTAAATTCGGCACTCACCTCGCGCGCGGTTTGCGGGGACGAACAGCAAGTCACTTAAATCTGGCGCACAAGCCGAGATGTCTTTTAGCCACGCACACTGCACATACCCCATGCGAAGTTGAGTCGTACGTCGCTCGAGAAAGATAATCGAGACCATGGGAAGCACTATCCACCCGCAGAAGCCAACGTTTTTAGATTAGGTCTAAAAACGTTGGCAGAAGCACAACGTCGCATTGCATCGCGAAACAAAGGCGTCCACAACACACACACACACACCATCGCCTCGTGTAATGTCAAACGCATCTCGCACTTCACAATGGGAGTGGGTGGTACGCCTGCAGTGCCCACATGTCGCGAGGTGGGGCCCCGAGCTGAACCGGGAGCACGCAACCGTAACTGAGTTCTACAGTGGTTTGTGCCTTGTTGCCAAGGCAACCGATGTTTGAGATTCGCAAAGGAGTGGCGCTCGCTCCAGCGCTAGAAAGCTCAGGGCCGCGGTGAAGCACGTTTTGCCAACGTTGCCGCTCTCCACCACGCGTCGCCCCATGCTGAACTGGTCACATGATTGAAGCGTTTTGTGCACGGGTTCTGTATCGGTTTAAAATGTCTTTTTCACATGCCGCCGGCAGGAATTACGACCGTCGCAAAATAAGACCCGGCACCAGCGGGGTCACATCTGATACGACACTTTTTGGATAAACAGTGTCGGTGCATCAAAGGGAACGAGCGCACGATCTTCCCCGTACGGCTGCGAGTTCGCCGCCGATAAAAAGTCACGTGCCGCCGATAGCAACTGCACCAACGTACACCGCGTAAGGGCAAGGCCAGGCCGCCGCACACGTGCGACCAGATTTTTCTTTTGCTTTTCCAACTTTGAGCGGAGTGCGGGATTCATGGTGCCAACAAAGCTTGCTCGTAGCAGACGGCAGTCGGAGGAGCGTAATAGCGGAAGTACGTCACCGCTGAGGAGCGCAGCATCATGGGAGGGAGTGCTCGCGCGCCGTCTAGTCGGTGTTGGCGCCGTCAACAGAGAAGAATGAGTAGAAAGGAGGAGGAAACGCGGCGCGACGATAATGCGCGGTTTTTGATTTACGATTTCTCAGCTAATACTCATCGCTTTAACAAAATTCTTGCGGGAGGAGATTGCTAATACATTGCTTTATTTGGTTACATGTACATCCATGCATCGGTGGAAGGTATTTCAGGACCCCTTTAAACAACGTGGGACTGAAGACATGGGACTTCTTGGGGTCACCGCATTCGGTATAACGTATTGACGTAGGGCCATCTTGAGTCATCACAAAGAATGACTTTCCCAAGAGCTAACTCCGCACCCACCGGTAGACACAGCCGCCAAGCCCCACAGCATGTAGTGCTTTAAGAATGGCAGCGTGCTCCACGTTGCCATGTACTCCTTTAACGTCCAGGAACAGCGTAGTACATATGCGCTTGACGTGTATCTGCTGCTGCACAATAGTTACCATGTCGATAACGCTATGTATAGATGAATGGCCACGACGGAGTCCAGCCATGGCTGCAGGGGTGACGTTGTAGTGCTTGACGAACCAAACTTTTCAACCCAACTGGCACCTGCTATGCGTCGGTATGCCGCCGTGTCCAGCAGAGATCTTCCAGGTTTCAGGAGCGGAACAAGGCGGCTAGTCATCCACTTTTCAGGAGCGATGCCATGACGCCATGTATAGTTTTTCGAAATATTTCAAGCGGGCGTGCCGGCTGTGGTTGCCAAGGCGACAGAGAGCAGTATAAGTGATTCCATCGGGCCCAGAGGATGACGATCGCTTGCAGAGAGCCAATGCTGCCTCCTGTTCTTCCATCAGAATTGGGCCGTGCATCTGGGGATCCCGCGAAGCGGGAATGTCAGTGGCAAGTGATGAGCAAGGAATTCCACGTTGGAGAGGCGCGCTAATGCGCTGGAAAACTCTTTCCTAGAACCCACAGCAGCCAAGTGATGGCATTTTTTTTTGCTTGAGCACTCGGGCTGCAGCCCTGGCCCAGCGATTTCTTGAACTAGGTTAGTGGCGTCAAAATCAGCTGCTGAAGAGGCCCCGTTTTGTGCTTGCCGCGAGCGTTTCCCGGCACAAAAAGGACGCAGTACTGGTAGTAAAACCCTCTGAATATTCGAGAGAACCAACCACTCAAACTTCTCAAAATCATCGCGTTTGGCATGGCGTCGTACATCTCTTCCATCTTTTTTGTGAAAAGAAAAAAAAAAACGTATAGGCTTTTGGCGGGTTCCAGTGCTCCTGTAGCAAAATCCTGATGCGGAGAATGCCGCGCAGCCGCGTCCGCCCGCGAAACAGGAGGTCTCTTTTATTTGACATTTTGGACTGCTCAAAACTGCTCCAAATCGCTTCTGTATTTCATTTGCCCATTTGAACATAATTCATTGGCCTTATGAGGTGCAGTTCTAGACTGTTTGCAAAGTGCTCAAAACTGATCTGGACAGGCAAATAAGAGACCGAAGGTGTTGCACAGATTTCAGGCGCTTTTTTTTTTCTTGCTCAGTCTGTGTCGTCATCCGAGCCGTGCTTCCTTGCTCGTAGTCTGCTTTGGGGCAGCGCTTGGCAGCTGAATCAGCGGGAACGGGAATCATTGAACGAGCCGACGGGATGGGGCGGGGGAGAGGGGGAGTGTGAGCCGGTGCGAAATCGACATGCTCCTGTTTGAGACCGAAGACCGAAGACCGAATTACGTTGTTAGCGGATGAAAGGGATGGCTGAAAGGGGGGGGGGGTGAACAGGGGGGAGAACAGGTGTCCTAGGGGATGGAGGGGTTACTGGCCCTATGCCCGCCCCTCTGGATCCGCCACTGCTCAAGCTTAACTGTGACCAACATAATTTCTGACAGTAAGAAATAAATCTGTTTTCGCCAGCTTTCCGATATAAAACAATTCAGCCGCGCTCGAGAGGTCAGCCTGTATGTTAAAATTTTTGAGGCCCAAGTGCTTTCGCCATGGCCTAGAAAATTTTGACAAAGGCTGTACCTGCAGTTTTCTTTGCGCTAAATAATGAGGACATGAACGGCCAGTGCAGGCGGTGCAGGAGTTTCCGACGGTTCTGCCTTTAGTGGTCAAGTATCCTCTTGACTTTTGGCCGAGAGGTTGAATCGGGGGACAAGCGAACATCCTTTGGAAGCCTCTGTTGGTGCGCGTGACGCCGCGTGACACCGTGACAGCGGACTGGCCACGACGACAAGCCGGGCAGCTGAAGTATTTCGCACTCGTGACACGATGATGCACGCTATGCAACGCAGGCGACACGTGTGATCCCAGCTGCTCCGGCGCTGTAGGCTGTGCGAATGTCCGTACTTACCTTGTGTTGTGTGGCGTCTTGAGGTAGGTCTGTAAATAAGAAAAGAGACTACATTATTAAACCTGACGTTGAGTCGAAATAGCGGTGATTATAAACGTAAGGTGAGGTTGAGGTAACGTTCCTGATGCTTAACTGAGGCCAGTTCGCCTGTCTAGTCCTCAGCCTCAGTCGGGCTGAGGTGAAGTAAGGAAAACTGGCACCAGTTTCAGGTGAAGTGGAACGAAGCGCAGTCCCTTGCCTGCCTCTTCTGACAAGACACCCTTTTTGCACGTTTTTTTGCGTTCTTCTTGTCACCGGCTTCTATGCCAGAAAATTTTTGAGTGAGTAAGCCGTTCAAGGATGCCTAGGCTAGTAGGGTGGGCATACTAGGTTTCCCGCAGTGATACCAAAGTAATTGGTTACAAATTGCGAGGCGCTAAAGTGAGCGCGCATAAACATTTTATTTAAAACGGCCAGCGGCTTCAGGAGGCGTCCTCCAAAGAGGAGAAGGAGGATAATTGTGAGCCTGGTGATGGGGGAGTGGTCCTTCTGTCCAGGATACCTGCTGCTAGTCTCTGCCCTGGACACCAGGAGTTGCTGGGAATTCACGCTGGTGCTGGTCGTCACGTTCTCCCACAACTCAGGGAGATGAAGGGAAGTTGGTAAAGGCGGGATGGCGGAGTCATGTGCGCACCACACGATCATGAATGAGGTTACATGGGTAAGGGCAGAATTTACATCTGGCAGGGGTACATCCGGTGTAGGCAAGTTGGGTGAGGAAAGGTGTTCGTCTGAAACCACCTCGTATTACGTCTTCTCTTTTAGTAAGCTGCGAGTGAGGAGGTGGAAAATGTCTTGAGGTGCGGTAACGTTGGGTGGTGTCTTGAAATGTAACCAGGGGAACGATGCTCGTCTTTCCTCAGAGGCCTGGGAGGAACGCCTGCAGGCTTGTCTATGGGCAAAATTATTGCCTTTTAGTGAGGAGCGAGGAGGAGGAGGAGGAGTGAGGAGCTTCCACGTAGTAGAAGCCATGTTACCTGATAAAAAGTTACGACAGACTGCTTGGCAGTCCGTAATTGCAATCGTTGCGGGAGTTTCCATGGAGACGTAGACGGTTACAGTCATTATTGCATTATTGGTTCGAGGTTTGAGTGGTTTGATCGCTTTGCACTTTACAAGTGGTTCTGACGCCTACAACTTCAGCTTATGCCAAACGGTTTATTTGATTTGCTCGTGATCTATGTGAGCTGCATTTGACAAAACGCGTTTCTTTTCATTGCAGGTAAGGTGTTCGCGCCACCGGCTTACAGCAGCTGCTTTGCCCGGCCACCTTAATAGATCAGCACAGCGAGTCAGGTACAAAATAGTTTGTTTCCCATGTTTTTCTGTGCTAAATAAATTTCTTTAACGCAGTAGCAAATAAACGGTCAGTTATCAGTGCAAATTACGGGTTAGGAACATCGGATCAACCTCTCGCGAATAAAACAAAAGATGTGTAGGGGCGTGACACTGGAAATGAGGAAATAACTTCCAATTTAGAAATCTTTCAAAAGTGCGCGATAAAGAACGTACGTACTTGCGGCTGAGGCAACTTTTGGAAGCATAAAAGTTGAAAATTGGCAGCAAAGGGAGCTGTCGGCTTCTCATGGGTTTTGTGTCTGCTCTATGCATATCGTGGATGTAGAGGGAATAAGTAAACATAATCTTTGTTCATGGTTGGCAATGGTAAAATTGCAGAGGAATTTTCGTTCTGTCTCGAAACGTGATTTCGTAATTATGTGTATATTTTGTGTATTTATGTACTTTTTAATTGTCCCAAAATAAACTACGATTGGGACATAAAAAAGGACGAAATTTAATTTCAGTCGCATTCAAAATGTGGCACACGTGTCAACAATATTGTCGTGGCGTACGTGTTTTACGGGCTGCTAGCCAAAGTGCCGATATTTCAGTGTCCATTGTTTACAACTTCGAGCTTGCAATTTATGTTGACATCAATTAAATGGAAGCCTTCTGATTGCTTCTGGGAATGGTCGCATTGCTTCGTAGAGCGCGGTGTCGTGACGTGATCAGCGGCGGAAAACTGAAATAAAAGCAAGGTCCGATGACTTTCAATAACTTACCAGTGCAGTAAAATTCCCAGGGCCTCACGGCATTCAGTGCGTTCAACAGGAGCGCTATTAATATACGTATGTGTGAATAGTGCCGGCTCATGTCCTCGGCTTTTTACAGAGCACTGTGGAGAAATCTCCGCAAAATCGCCACGTTTTCTGCGTAGGTGAAACGTAAGCGATCAGTAACGTGTGCACAAATAGCTCTGAAAAACGCTTATCTTAGAAAAATTGCCACCGAGCTATTGATATTGCGCATGAAATATATAGAAACACTAAAAGTATTACAAAAATGAAGGCGTAAGTTGGCGTTTGTGAAATTGACATATTTGTTTAGTTTAAATTATCCGTAATAGCGAACGGCGATGTAGTAGCGTTGATCTAAATGCGAGCGAAAGGTGTGTGTTGGACTGAGGAACACCACATGATTCTTTTATCCCGAGTTTATTTACTATTTTGTTCCGTGGTTCCAAAAAAACGAAGGCCGTGACTCTCAGCTCTGTGAAGCAATCTAAAACCCTACAGATGCCGCCGATTCACCCTTTCCTCAGGCTCCACTGGATCGGCGTAAAAGGGCAATTTCGCCTCTTCTATTATTCCTCTGCGGTCTTTCATCATGTGCAGCCGCAAGAAGTATGGATGAAAACAGCGGGGTGGGTTGTTTGTAATGCAGGGGCAAAGGGAGGCAAACTCCACGCTCTCGGTCACGGCTCGCCTTGAATCGACCTGTGCCTGGAATTCGCGCGCGGCGTGAGGCAGGGCCGTCCAATTACAGCTCCGTTTCACAAACTTTCCTCGCCTGCTGTGCATATCATGACAGCGACGCGGTGTCCGGGATTCAAGATAGCCAGCGGTCGCGATCCGTGCGCGTCCGCGAGAAACAACTCGTTCAGAGGCGGGGACAGTTAATGGATTGCGTGGCCGCGGCAACACTGAACAATGCTCGTACAACCGGCTACAGGGCGGATATGGCGGGCCCTGCAATGTCCGCCCTGGCGTGACGGTTGTTCGCGTTGCGCAAGGAGTTCGTCTGGTGGCCGCGCCCCGCCATCTCTCGCCTGCTCCCGCGGCGGCCGGTCACGCACGCGCAGCGATCGGGAACGACGCAATGGCGGCCCAACCGTCAGCTCCAGTATAGGAACGTGCGTTTTATGCTGAAGCATTTCCTGCCGACTACACAAACTCGAATACTACATAAAATAATTCATTGGGAAAGTAAATAAATTATATTAAAGTAAAGGAAACAACATGACCGAAGGAATCGAAAAGTGGTCAAATTGGCTGCTTCCATGCCTGGCAGTTCGCCTGTTGATAGCCAAATCTGGCGGCATCCGTGCGTCCCAAACCAAACTCAAGCAAGAAAGCAAATAATGTAATGAAATCGCGAAGGTCTGCCTTATGCTGCGTCTTCACAGGGGCAGCCAACCAAAAACAAAAGATAAAAAATTACGCCCACCTCCCCTCGCGGGAACCCTGGTGTGATGCGACGCTGAGGGGAGTTCAAGCGCAAGCGGAGAGCAACCGTCGACCGAACGGCCGCAGGAGAGCGGCACACCGGTTATATGCGCAGCGCGCCCGAAGGAGAGGAGACCGCGGTAAGAGAGAGTACTGCACATGCGCAGCACCGTCGCAGCGCCGCCCACCGGCGGAGTGAGAGCGCACTGGGCCGCACACCCGCAGATGTTGAGCGAGAGTGTTCGCTCTCACCTGGGCACGCGCCGGGGCCAGTGCTACTGCCGCGGCTGTGACGCAACACAATCCAACACAATCCACTTTAATCCAATCTAATCCAAATCCAATCCAATCCAAGCCAAGCCAAGTCAATCCAATCGAATCCAATCCAATGCCCCTCGCTAGAGAGTGTTCGCTATCGGAAAGGAGAGGAAGAGAGTGGAGGATAGACGCAGCCTTGCGGACAACAACAACGGACGCACGCAGGAAGGACAGGGTTACCGACAAGAGATGCTCTCAGCGTCGCATCTAATAAAGAAATGATCATATGATACAAATTGCAAAACTCGAAATGAACTGGCGACATCACAAAGGTGTATCTATCCAGTGGGCTGAAGCGATACAGATGAAAAAAAAAATGGAACTGGACTGACTAAATTAAAATGTTATTTATTAGAGTGCCCTTACGCGAATAACTAAAAAAAATTCCCGCGCTGAAATGTAGTCGAAAGACGGTAGTCTTCCGCCACCCCTCTACAACGGAACGCCAACCCCCACCTGCCCAAAGTGCTCCAAGGCCCTCAACCAGGACCACATCTTCGAAGGATGCAGCCCGTACCCCGGAGGGAGAGCAGCACTCCAATCATCAGCCCTAAACGACCAACGCCGCCTTGCAGATTTCGTAAAGAAATTTGTTAGAGGTGCCCTGAATTGAGGGTACCTAACCCGGCTGGTAGTTGCACAATAAAGCTTTATTCATTCATTCATTCCGCCACCCCTACCACACTGTAAAAACAATCCGTACTTTTACGGAAAAATTACAGACCAGATGGCCTTAATAAAACAGAGCCGTGTTCCCTTTGATGCAGGACAAAGAAAACACCCGTAATTTAACGGAAGTGCGCTCCGTCCCTCAGTATACGGATGCTCTCTACGTTACAGGTCAAACGGAATCTTTTTCTCCTTCGCAAAATAGGGGCGTTTCCTCTGTATGGTGCAGAACAGAAACAGATCAGTTTATTAGTAACTGTAGTAACTGCAAGAAATATATTGTCGGGTCGATCGTAGGGAATCGATCGAGAAGCGAAAACTGCGCCCCGACAACATTCGTGGCGTAATAAATGCGGCTCTGTTTTGTTAGTGTCTAAAATGTAGTAAACTTAGTGAGGACCATGAGGCACATACCGCTCAACACGAGCGCTGTAACTTGTCTTTACGACGCTCCGGCGACGTCGCTGCCCCGGACCTTCAAACCGCACATGCGTGGGTGACCGGCACCCTTGGAGAACATATAAGGTCATTTGCGTGCAGAAGCAGAGTTGCGGAAGCTAATTTAGTTCTTAAGGAATCAATATCGGCCGAAGTATTTAGCCTAAAGCTTAAAACCAAAGCCCAGCAGCGCTATTCATGCAGTGCGAAATCGCCGTCGCAGCCAGTCACACACATTTTGCGAGCGCTTTCTCGAAACAGCGGAGTTGATGGTGATCAACTATTGTGGGGGCTTCGCGGAACCATACTGCGCTAGCGCTATTTAAGAAACCGCGCTTTATCAGCCAGGCAATCTGTAAGCCAGCTAGTAAACAGTGACGTATGGCACACGCAGGGTGGGCATTCATGTAGTATACAGGTTATTCGGCACAACTGCAGCGTTCGTGCGGTGGTGAAGTGGTGGATGCTGCTCCCGGCCAGTACCGTGAACGGATGCAGAATGCAGGGCTCCTCTGGGGCGGTTAATGCGGCCAATGCTGGCCGCGGAAACAGGATTTTTGCTGAAGACGACAAGGAATACCAAGTATCACTGCCAACACTGCCTACAGGTCAATTCGGTTTTAATACTGTTTTTTTTTCACTGCGATATGCGTGCCCGCCCATATCGCGTCGTGGATTTCCGCGATACTTTGGCTGGTTTGGGATTGCTCCCCGAAGTGATCGCCTTGGGGGCGTTCCAGATGAGTCATGTATGGGCGGTGACATTGAATTCGGAGCAAGGCGTGAAGAAAATTTTAGAAGCGAAGGATGTCAAAGTGAAAAGCCGCTGTCGCCTCGTCATTGATCCGGCCAACCAAGACGTGTGCCTGAAGCTACACTGGCTGCTGTACAATGTGACTGAAGAGGATGTGCACGTCGCTCCGGGCCCTTTCGGGAGGGTCACCGACGTCTCCAGGGAACGTTGGCGAGTGCAGGGAGTGACGGACAAGGGCTCGACGACGCGGTCCGTGACCCTCAAGCTCAACGCGGGCGTGGGGGCTGAGGACCTGCCCCACCAGCTCCGTGTCGCAGGCGAGCAGGCCCTGCAGTGCCTTCGCTGCTCTGGCACGGGGCACATGAGGCGCGACTGCAAGGTGCCCCGCGCTGCACTCTCTGCCGCCGCTTCGTTCACGAAGCGAACGAATGCGTGCGGACGTACGCGAAGGTGGCCGAACCGGGGGTGGGGGGGTGTCGACCGAGCGGAGCTCGATCATCATGGACGAGGAGGAGGCTGAGGCGGCTGCAGCAGGGGGCAGCGGAGACCGGTGACGGAAGACGCGCCGCCTGAAAAGAGCGCTGATGTGAAGGAGCCGGACGCCGTTGTAGTGCAACCTGCGCAAAGTGCCAACGAAGGAGACCAGCTGACGTACGACAGCGACGGTGAGAATCCGGTGAGCGTGGCGGGTCAGTTTCCGGTGTTGGAAACCCCCGGCCCCCAACAGGGCTTCGACTTGGAAACTGGCGACCAGGACCAGTCTGTGGCCAAGCGGCCGCTTCAAGATAGTGTCGGGCAACGCGGAGGGGGAAACGGCTCCGCACCGGGGGGTCGGTGAGTGTGGGACCTACGTTGCGGCGCTCGAGCTTCAAGCCGAAGCTTAACACGCCCTACGACAAAGGACCTACGGCATCAAAGAATTCGTAAGATCGTCATCCTTGCCTTCGCTTTCGGACTGCGAAAAGTATTTTTAAATTGTCTTTGTGTGCCGTAGAAGAGCAAGGAAAGTGTAGGGCGTGTTCTAGCGATGGGCTTAAGCTCATTAGTTGTATTTCGTGGGTTTTTCGTTCTGTGTCGGGTGTCGCAGGGTTTTTTTTTACGGTCATGGTGCGGTTTTTGGGGTGTGTTGGGTGTCGAAGGGTTTTTCTTCGTGCCAGGGTTTTTTCTTCGGGTTTTTTCTTCGTAACCACCTTTGGGGTGTTTTGTATGTACGAGCGTCACGTGAAGCTCTCTCGACGGGCTCAAGTTGGCTCGTTTTTTTTTGCAAGGGGGGGTGGGGGGTTGTTTTTTGTAGTTTTACGATATTGTGTTTTTTTATTTTTCAAAAGTACCAGCGTAACTGTTTTGGGGTCTGTTTTCTCTCTCTTCCTGGTGTATTTCAACACGCCAATTCCTATTGCCACGCTTAACGTCAGGGGGCTTGCCGACAGGAGACGGCAGATCAGTTGTATCGTTTAGTGACCGAACAAGACCTTGCTATAGTGGCGGTACAAGAAACGAAGGTTGAGAGAGAGGAGCAGACAGATCGCATAGTGCGCCCGTTTGCGTCGTGGTACGACGTGTGCGTCGCTCACGCGGTCGGGATGTCTGCGGGCGTTGCCCTGCTGGTACGACGGAGTTTAGGGGCAACCCTAGAAACCGTCACCGCGTCCGAGTGTGGGCGTTTTGTTGTGTGTGATTTTGTTTTTTCGTCAAGCGAATGGCGCTTGGTTTGTGTGTACGCACCCACAAAGGCAGCGGAAAGGAAGGGTTTTTTTGGGGATGTTCGCGGGTTTTGCGATACGGAGAGGCTCGTCATTTTACTTGCAACTTTAATTGCGTGTGTTCCGCGCATGACAAAAGTAGCCCGTCAAGTTTCCGGGATGCAAGTACGAGAGTTTTAACTAATATCGTCGCTGACTTTGCGCTGGAAGATGTGGGCGATAGCCTTGGCAGTAGCGGTACCATTCCCTATACACACTTCCAGGGCAGCAGTCATGCGCGCCTCGACACACTGTGTGTTTCGGCAGAGATTCTGCCGGAGTGTGATAGCTACCGAGTCTCCCCCATTTCCTTCAGCGATCACTGCCTTGTGACCGTAACCGTTGGTAGATTGCAAAACCAGGCAATGCGTTCAGTTGGGGGCTTTGGAAGCTTAATAACAAGCTGCTGCAGGTTGAACTATTCACTGAGGCCGTTAACGCATGCCCACGGACGTTTTTCGGTGTAGAAGAGAACGTTAACTTTAGCCTAAATTGGGAGCTCTTAAAAAAAGAAGTTAAAGGCCCTTGAAAGATCATCCGCAATCAAATACGACTTGAAGCAAAGAGAAGCCAGGTTACGAAGTGCCCTGGACGTTTACGTTAAGAAAGAGTGTGAATCGCCCGGGGTGTTGGATAACATTCGAGGGTTAAAAGCGCAGCTCGATGTAATAGATACAGAGAAGTATCAAGGTGCACTTGTGCGTGCAAGATCTGAACGATTCTTGCATGGGGAAGCGCCGACTAAAAGAGCGCTCAGCGCGGAAAAAAGTATGCTCGCAGAAATGCAATAGTGGAAATTGAAGCCGAAGGCGTGGTTTACATGGACCAGGCTAATATCGAGCGTTGTTTTGTGACTTCTATAAAAATTTGTTTTCTCGTCATCCTGTCGATGCTGTCAAGTTTAGAGAAGAGTTTACGTGTTTGTTACCGTGCTTAGACGTAGAAGTTATGGCGGATCTCGAAATATATATCACGGTAGAAGAGATACGCAAAGCTATTGACGAGTTGAGCCCAGGGAAGACGCCGGGCCCTCGTGGCCTGAGCGCCGCTTTCTAAAAGGCGTTTGAGGGTGACATCAGCCCGGTTTTATGTAAAGTTTACTCTGAGGCGTACCACAAAGGTGTGCTGCCACCTTCTTTTCTCGTGTCGCACACTGTGTTTATACCGAAATCGGAGGAGGTTGCGAAACTCAGGCAGATCCCTGGGTATCGTCCTATTAGTCTGACAAATGTCGATTATAAGGTTTTACTGAAAATATTGGCTAGCCGCTTACAGACTGTCATAAAGGACGTGCTAAGCCCGCATAAAACGTGCGGGATCGAAGGGCGGTCGATAGTTACAAATATTCATACTGCCCGAAGTGTCCTCGAGTGTTGTGACGCCATGGAAGGGACTATGGCAATGCTCCAGGTAGACATGGCTAAAGCCTTCGATCAGGTGTCGCACGAACGTTTGTTAAATATGTTGGAACACGTGAATGGTGGTTCTGTTATTCTCAATGGTGTGCGCATGGCGTACACTGGGTGTTCTACTAGGCTTGTTATTAACAAAACAATCGGCACACCCGTTCCTGTTCAACGTGCCGTTCGTCAGCGTTGCGCATTGTCTCCGTTGCTTTTTGTTTGCACATTGAAACCTTTTGTTTAAGCGTAATCAGGAGCGACGACGTCAAAGGGTTTAAACTTCAGTCGTGTGAAGTGTGGGTGTTAGCTTACGCTTACGACATTGCTCTTTTTTGTTGATAGGAGAAGCATAAGCATTGCTGTAAACACCTTGAAGTTTTTCTGTAAGTACAGTGCCAGTGGTGTTAATTGGCAGAAATGTCTAGGCTTCTGGCATGGCCACTAGGGCAGTACGCCTAGTGTTTTTGAGTGTATCAGCTGACAGACGACGCCGGTGAAGTACTTAAGAGTGCCCCTCGATAACTATGTAGACAGCGACCCTTATTGGCGCAGTCAAACAGTCGAACTGCGTGAAAAGGCCGAGAAATGAAAGGGTAGCGGACTTTCAATATTTGCGAGGGCCTCAGTGGGTAATGTGTTTTAATTAGCAAACTGTGGTACGTTCTACAGGTGTTGCATTGTTCGCGGGCACATGTACAGGTCTTGCACCGAGTTTTCTCTGTGTTGATTTTGGAGTCGTCATGAGAGAGAACCAGCCGCACAAACCTGTTTTGGGCGCGTGCGTCTTGGTTGTCTGTCAGTATCGCATCTGTTTTTGCGTCAAGTGGCAAATCGTTCTTTGTTTGTTTCTTCGGGATGTGAAGGACTCCTTTTTGCGCACTGTGTGTCAGGTGAAGTTGGCCAGAGCGCTTCCTGATTTTGTTGTAACGTCAGCTTCTTTTTCTTTTGGCGCACTGAAAGGCTACTTCTGTGAGGTGGTACAAGCCACCAAGTTTTTTGCGTGCACGCTTCACGCTAGAGTACTTATCTAGTGTGACGCGTAAAAGGTTGTATAATGACCTCGTTGATTCCGTAATTCCCGTTCCTTTGTATAGATCGCTGTACCGTGTAGGGCCAGGACACGATGTGCTTAAGTGTGTGAAACGTATGGCGATTGGCCCATGGGTTAAGACGTTTTTTTTAAACTTCACTCGGGCGTGCTTGATGCGAAAACGTGGCAGAAGGAAAAGGGAATGTTTTTGCCGGGTGGGGTTGACTGCTACCCGTGCAGAAAACCTGAGACCGTAGAACACGTGCTTTTGGACTGCTTGGACGGGGTCTTCTTTTGGGACGTGCTTCAGCGGACCCTCAAAAAGAGTTCCCCCTGGACGCTCACGGCATTAGGTTTTTACCTATTTAGAGTGACGAAGTACCTTACGACCTCGTGATGTTCCTGGCCCTACATGCAATTTGGAAATCCCGCATGGCCATACGCCATAGGGACGTTGACGCTAAATGGTCAAGAGAATATTTCGGTGATTCGGTGATGCGTACGATTATTGAAGTGTGGAGGGCTCAGCGTGCAGCCTCCAGAGTGGTTGCCTGTGATGGAAACACTGACCAACCTCAAACAATTTCAAGCGTTTTTCTGCCGGCAAGGTGATGACTAGCAGTTTTATCGTTGCAGTGTTTTGTTTGATGGTGCTTGTTTTGTACTGAAATATTGTTATAAAGAAAAAAAAAGTGCGGTGGTGCAATGGTTTCGAGCGTCGTGCCCATTCCATCTACGTCGCGGGCTCGATTCCTCGTCGAAGTATTTTTTTTATTTTCTGAAGGTACTATCAATTACGGAAAGACGTGCTTTTTGAAACGGAGTGTTTGTTTTGTTACGGCCTTTCCGTACTACGAAATGTCCGTTATTAAAATTCCTTTCGTTGTCTAAATTACGGAAATGTGTCCGGCAAGATTTTACCAGCAGCTTTCTCCGTAAAATTGGCCATTTTTTTTTCAGTGCAGGGATAAAGACAAAAGATTGAGGTTTGAAGAACATCGTTATTTTCTTTATCTTTTTACATGTTTTTAGAATCATTTAAATTTTCCTCAAAGCGTTAAATTTTTCACTAAGCCCTCACTCAGGCCGATGAGACAATCATACTCACAATTCAATTACTTGAACTCATTTCGAAGGTCCCGCTTCGGGTCCTTCGTTGGTATATTTTGGCGACGATTATTTTCTTAAGCAGAAGTTTGTCTTGCCAGACTCGGTTGCAAAATTCTTCGCACTTGTACAGAAAGTTAAGCCGCACAAGTAACACTGCACGTAATGTTGACAGCAAATTTACGTTCACGTCGAGTTCCCAATATTAAAAAAAAAAAAAGAAACGGGCTCAACAAAAGCCGTGGTTCTAGGAAAACACAGGGCCAGTTCTGCGACGCGAGAAATCTCAGCCCCGGAAAAACCCCCAAGCCAACTCCGTAAAGACTCCGTAGAGACCGAAATACCTGAACTGCTGCAATCTTCCAGTTTCTGTTCAATGCTTTGCTTGGCAATGGTGCACGGGACAAATAGTGACCATATCGAACAGGCAGCGTAAAAGAGACGGTACACAAGAAGGATGAGCGACGATATGGTAACTATGAACCAACAATACCCAACCTGCCATCCTCCTGTAGGGAAACAATGCCTCTTCACATCGTCTTAGGCAAGAAACATCAAAGCATTGTTCGATAAGAATAGATCTAAACATTACTGTCCTTGTAATATTAAAGTAATTTATGTCATACTGGGAAAAAAAAAGTAGTAAGTCTGGTCACTTTTCGTTTGATCCACCTGCTTGGTGCCAATTTTGAAACTATGAATTTCTGCGAAAACGGGACATGATTTTTTTTATTGGGACAAAAAGATAGGACGGCAGAAGTGGCCCTTAAAAACGCCATTGTCGCGGCAAAAACGGGACGTCTGGTCACCATAAACGTTGATCAAGTTCGCGCTATGCTCGAGACCTCTGCGCCATCGCAGCAATGGCAGGTCTAGCCCGAATAACCCTGACGGAGGCCCACTCTTTGTGTGTCTTATGGGTGGGTGTTTACCAGCTGGTTTACGAAATTCCTGGCTGCCAAACTGAGATCGCAGCAAGGTTCCCTGAAGCCTCCACAGAGGTTGATCGCCATCAACTACGCTGCTTCGGGGAAGAAAAAGAGATCGCAAATGTGTCCCCGGCATCGACTGCGATCACGCAGTGGTTTCCGTGCTTTGGGTTTAGGCTTTACGCTAACCATTTTGGGAGATGTTGATTTCTTATTACCCAACTTGCCTCCCGTAGCTCTTCTGCACGTCACAGACCTCGCAATTTCTACAGGTGTGCAGGTCGCACGCGCATATGTAATTTTCAGGTGGCGACGTTGCCGAACCGCACGGCCGAAGCGTCGTAAATGTATATATGGATCGCATTAGCCCTGGTGTTAAGTTGTGTGGGCTCCATGGACCTTACAAAGTTTATTACACTTTGGAAACTCACAAAATAGAGCCGCACTCATTACGGCATGAATGTTGTCGGGGTGCAGTTTTCGCTTCTCGATCGACTCCCGATGAAACGTGGGCCGACCGGTCGGCCGAGCGGTTTTATCGGCTTCAACGGTCGGCGAGCCAGCCACCCTACACGGACTTTACTTTCCATCGAAAGACGTGTCTGTGTCACCTCCGGCGTAGTGTAACAAAGCGGTCTGCCAGCTCGGCAGTTGGTCGATGACTCATCCGCGTCGCCGTTCTTGTCGGAGTAGTGTGACCGCGCCTTTACGGACCAGAAAGCGGCTGCAACAACACGAGCACTACTCGGTATATTGCACCGGACGAAGTGCGTACTTGGGAGCAATATTTCATCGGGAAACCCCCAAGATACCCACATGCGTTACACCACGCAATACTAACGTACGGGATAAGTTCTTTTTCAGTCAAGTATCGTTTTTTTCTTCGAACGGGGCCAAGGTTGGACGTAAGCCTCACGGGCACTCAGGAGAAATCAGCATACAGCCGCCAATCGCTTACGCTCGGGAACAACCCACTGTGGTTTCATAGCAACAGGAACGCCGTGCATTCAAGTCAATTTGTAACGCCGGCTTCATCGTTTTGTTTTTTGTTTTTTGTTTTTTGTTTAGAAAACAGACAATAAAATCACTTCGAGGTAGCGCCTTGAGAACGGAGCGGCCTCTCCGTTCCCGCTGAATATTCATTCCGTGTTTCTCATTCCAGCTTTCCACAATAAAAGCTCCGCTCCACGGGAGTGGCGTTACTATGGATGCAAATGGCGCGCCTTGCCGCCTGGGAGCACATGCTGGTTCGAAGTCCGGCGCGAGCGCCTTGGAGACCTTGACTCCGCGTGGCGGCCTTGCCGTGAAGCAGACGACGGCGCGCAGCCCAAAAATGCTCCTGCGCGCCAGAGCGCGAAAGTGGTGCACACTGGAGGCTGCTCTGTGGCGCTCTTCGTTGCGGCCAGCCCTTCATGCACATCGGTGGCGACCTGCGTCGATGACCGCATTTGAAAGATCTTTCTTGGAGTTCGCGGAAATCTGCGTCCCCACGTCTGTCTGTCCGTCCCTCGATGGAGCCGCCCGGCCAAAATCAAAAGAATTCGTCAACGAAGCGTTTGTGTGGGCGAAGGATTTCTAAACTACTAAAAGAAAACTTTAGGCGTACTGGAGGCAAGACATAAGCGATAATTAAATTGTTCGTTTAAAGCAAGATACATCGCCGCTGGGTTTTTGCTACAGCAAATAAAACATACATACCCCTTGAAACAATATTTTGGCCTCAAAATCCACAAAGCGCTCACTGCGTCGTGTCATGGCAGTTTTCCAAAGCAACAAGAGATTCCAGTCGATGGCGCGAGCAGCGGAGTGCGGCAAAATTGAATTGACTTGAGCAAAGCTCCACTGTGTTTATCGTTGTAGGAGCAAAACGGGAGGGCAAGGGCGTGACAGATGGGCCGGAAATAGGAGAGGGCATTTGGGCGGCGGGAGACTTCGACCACATTTGCATTGATTTGATTGATTGATTGATTGTAGGGTTTAACGCGCCAACGCAACGCAGTGGATGGCTCCGGATTAGTTTTGACCACCTGGGGATCTTTAACGTGCGCCGAAATCTCGTACACACGGGCGTTTTTGCTTTTCGCCTCCATCAGAAAAGCGCCCGCCGCGGCCAGGAATCGAACCCGCGACCTCGTGTTCAGCAGCGCAACGCCTTAGCCACTGAGCCACCGCGGCGGGTCGACCACATTTGCAGCGAAGCGAGCAGAGGGGCGGCCAATTCTTTGTAGGCGAGCTAACGCAGCCTGTCGCATTGGCTTTCCGCAACGTAAACGCCAAGATTCTGTCCTTTGGCATGACCGTCGACTGAAGTACTTTCCGCCAAGCCGAAAAATCGGGACATATCAACGTGATCGGCTGCAAATGAACTGCTGCCATAGCTCATACGTGGCCACTCGTAGCCGGGAGCACCAGTGCCGCTTTAATTGTGAATGTGGATTGGTTATTATAGAATAGCAAATAAAAAAATAACTCGACGTTCCGTCCCTGCGAAAGTGGATCACCAGCGAATATTTTTCGCTCACGACTTTAGGTGAAATAAAAAAGCATGATAGGGCGTGCTTGTTGCTACATACCTGACAATTGAACAACAGTGCCTAAACGGGACAAGAGATCGACAAGACAGAGCTCTGACTAGCAACAACAAGGTTTATTTCACCCTGTGGGAATCTATACCAACGAAGAAAAAATTGGAGAAAATAAGAAACAGATAAAGCTAAAGAGATTTTAAAGAACTTATATCTACACACAGACACGCGCGAAGAATGTTGTCATCGATCAAGATATTCGGAATTCTTTTGCAGCAAGTCAGTTGTTTCGGAGGAATCCTTTCGCCTGTGGACTCCGTGTGCCTCGAAGATCTTTCTTGCGCACTGATCTTGGTATTATCGAAGCGCACGTGTCTGGTCGAATTTGGGCGTGCAATTGCACTTGGCGCAATGTACGGTGAGATTGCTGCCTGTTCCTTTGTTGAAACTGCCTGCATGTTCCGCAGCCGGTCATTCACACAACGGGACGTACACAGGTGAGTGTTCGTAAAACGAATACAGCGGAGTTCGCTCGGCAAGCATTTATCTTTCCTAGAAACCATTTATGGAGCAGTTGAACTGGATCGAGAACACCTAACATTATTCTAATCTAGTGAAGACAGGGCGAAGCACTGTCCCTATCAAAAGGCATACAAAACAAAAAACCAAAGCAGTTTCACGAACACGAAAGCTGTCTTCTGAAGTGCCTAGCGGCGGGTCTCCACGGGGGCCTAGGCGCCCTTCTCCGCTCTTTGCTACCATTCCTCACGATCTTATCCTCTGTGTCTCACTCCTCTCCTTGTTCGGTTCAATTCAATTTTCCCGCCGTCGCAGGGATCCCGCGCCTTCTTCTGGGACAGCTCGCATCCCTTTATATATCTTTTCTTTTTTAATATTCTTATCGTCGGTTTGAAGAGAATGTTTTGGTTGCCAATTACTATGCTTCCAGAGGGAATTTCCTCTTCGGAGGCTCTTATTCTAATGAGTTCAGTTTTTTCCGGGGCACATTTTAGGCCATTTCTACATACAAAACGACAACAAGGCCACCACCACCTTGGACAAGCTAAACAAAACAACTCAACAACTGGCTAGAGCCATCCGAAGAATCACAAGAACAAGAAAAGGCATGAGAGAAGAAGACACTCTCAAGCTGGTGCAAGCCTTTATCATGAGTAGAATTACTTACAGCTTACCGTACCACCGCATCGACGAAAATCAACATGAGAGGGTCGACGCACTCATCAGAACTGCCTACAAGGCAGCTCTCGGTCTTCCCATATACACCTCAAATGAGAAATTCTACAAGTTGGGAGTGTGCAACACCTTTCGGGAGGTCACAGAGACTCTCCTAGAAGCCCAGAAAGAACGACTACTGAATACCAAGACTGGAAGAGAAATACTGAGAAGAGCCGGGTACTCAGTCCACTCAGAGTACATCCAGAGAACGACAGAACTTTCTCCTCAACAAAGAGCAAGGCTCAAAATTGCACCGATACCCGAAAAATGAATCCCACATACAACAAAGAAGAAGACTAGCACGAACAAGATACATAAGGAAGACATACGGCAAAGACCCGGACGCAGTCTACACAGACGCGGCAACTAACAGCCGTGGCAACGCCACAGCCGTGGTAGTCAACTGCGACGGGAAAGCTCTAGACTTCCTAATGAGCAACAAACAGAACATACAAGAAGCCGAAACCACCGCCATCCTAATAGCCATAAGGTGGGGCGAGCACAAAAAGAAAAATCTCACCATAATTACTGACTCCACGAGAGCAATTAGAAACCTAATTTGCGGAATAATTCCTAAAAAAGCAAATAATATAATGCCTCTGACACCGAAAGGCAAACACAAAATAATATGGACCCCGGCCCATCAGGGACTGGAAGGAAACGAAAAAGTGGACTCCCTCGCGAGGCAAATCATGGACCGCGGGGAGTCTGAGCATTCATACGCCCTTCCTCCATACAGTCCGGCTACCGACCGACTCCGGTTATGCCGACTAACCAGAAAAACAATGCCGACACCTCATCTTCTACAAGACGCAGAGGAGGCCAGAAATCATAGGAAAATTCAGACGAATACCTACCCACATAAGTCTAGATTAGCACTCATGTTTCCGGATAACTATAACGTAGAATGCCATAAATGCCATCAGAAGGCACACCTCTCCACACTATATGGAACTGCCCGACCAAATGGCAACAGAACAACTACAATACTTCAATAGAGTCCTGGGAAGCGGCACTGTCCAGCTCGGACCTCTCCAGTCAGCGAGAACTGCTGGAAAGAGCCAAGCTAGGGGCTTTCGCCACTGGAGTCCAGGAAATAGGATTCCACCCTTGACTCCACCCCCTCCTCTTCTACCTTTGTTGTGAATAAAGTTTACCACCACCACCCCCACTTTTCTTTCTTATTCTGCACAAAGCCGCACGAGCGGTAGTTCTGTTATTTTGTGCTTGCTTTCATCTCGGAGCCTTTCTGCGTCATTCTCAACGCGTTGTTTTTTTCCGCTGCGGCCACATGTTTTCGCAACATATCGTGAAAACAAATCCAATGGTCATTCCTAACTAAACGGACTAAAAACAAATTACATATACTTGGCCTGAAATGTACTTGAAGTTTTCTTTGCGTTAAATAATTGAGATATTTCATTTCATTTCATTTTATTTTCTTGAAGACCCCTTGCGGGTTATTACATAAGGGGTGGGTACATAAAAAACTGAGCGGAAAACAATCGCTTGTCCTACAGTGAAAGGTGATTAGTGATACGGCTTGTGAAGATGGAACTACAAGTAATGGCAGGAATGTCGCCTGAAAGGTCATTCCAGGCAACTGCTGTGCGAGGTAAAAATGATGTAGAAAAAGTAACGGTGCGTGCACGTGGGGCTGCGACTTGAAGGGGATGACCAGTGCGTTGAGAGATGTGCGCCGGGGTAACAAAATACGGTGGCATGCACATCGACCTGTGAAAAAAAAAAACTTACGAAATAAAGAAAGACTGGCGATACGGCGGCGGAAGGAAAGGAGGGATAGTTCAATTTCTGCTTTTAGTGAAGATACGCTGACGTCATGGCAGTAGGAACTGGGGATGAACCAAGCGGCATGGTTTTGGAGAAACTCAAGGACGTCTTGATGATAGGCTTGTCGCGGGCTCCAGATTGGGGTAGCATATTCCAGTTTAGTTCTTACAGGGCTTTTGTAAGCAAATAATTTTACACTTCTAGGTGCCTTAAGTGGATGACATCGCAAGAATCCCAACGTTTTATTTGCCGATGATAGGACTTGTGTGATATGCAAACCCCATGAACGATCGTTGCAGAATGTGACTTCCAGATATTTAAATGAATTAACCGTTTCAACAGGAACGTTACTGAAAGCATAAGAAAAAAAATGGCCGCCATTCAGCCCGGCGAAAGTGGATGTCTAGCGAAGCTTTCCTAAACGACTACACATGCTGATGTGGGAGGGTATGAAATGCCCCTCGTCGTCCCGGCGAGCTTGTCAGTTGCGCTGGGCTTCTCTGGCGGCAGAGCCTGACGCATGCGCTCGCCCTCGAATGACGTCAACCCCCCCCCCCCCCCCCTTTTTTTTTTCCGCGAGCAGCTGTAAACCTAGTCTTTACCAGGAACCCTAGGGGGTCCCATTGTTCTCAAGCGCCTTATCATCTACCGTGTGGTTTCGATGCTTGTTTTGTGTTTTCTTTAACAAATACGGAACCCCATGCTGTATGCCTGATTGCAAAGAGAGATTGCGCTGGGCTTCTCTGGCGGCAAATGTTGGCTCCTGCCTAGCCTGATGCATGCGCACGGCGCCATAGGCTGCTAGATAGTGTCTGGGTTGTTTGTTGACGACACGGAATTTTCCGACCAACGAGAGGCTAACAGCTTCGCTTTAAAGCAAGTGGAGAGTGGTGGCAGGTGAAGGATAAGGGTTTGAATTTGTCAGGGTTTAGTTCCATTAGCCAATCTTCACACCATTGTTTTACATTAAGATCACAAATTGATCAGAACCGTTACAAACAGTGTGGTAAATAACACAATCACCGGCAAACATTCTTATTTTACAAGATACGTGAGTTGGGAGATTGTTAATAAATATGAGGAATAAAAGCTGCCCCAGAACTGACCCCTGCGGGACACCGGATTTTACCGGAAGGGAGGTAGAGGTAGCATTGTTAACAAAGACAGCTTGATGCGGTTACTTAAAAATTCACGGATCCACTTTAGGACGTCGGGGTGTAGGTTTAACCGGGCAAGTTTGAACAGAAGGCGCTTATGGTGTACTTTATCGAACGCTTTCGCGAAGTCCAGAAAGATGGCGTCAGTCTGCACGTTAGAATATGCAAGTCGTGCGAAAACATGGCCAGTTGAGTCTCGCACGAGAAACCTTTGCAAAACTCATGCTGCGCGGAATTGAAAAAGTTATTTGAATCTAGGAAGTCCATGATCCCGGTGTAGATGACATGTTCGATGATTTTGCATGGGATGCTGTTTAATGAAATGGGTGATAATTGAGGTGTGACTCTTTAATACCTGACTTGAACAGTGGGGTGATATTTCTGTGTTTACAATCAGCAGAAAGCTGCCCCGTGGAAAGAGACTGCGAGTAAATTAGGCACAAAAATGTTGCACAGATGTGTTGAGCGGTCTTTACAAATTTAGAATTTATGTTGTCGATACCCGAGGATGACGATAATTTAAGTTTATCAATGATTGCGAAAATTTCGGGTTCAACCAAAAGGATTGGTGGCATGGCAGTAGTGACTACAGTAGGCTGTGGCGGTGGTGAAACGTCAGTTTCTTTGCTAAAAACAGATGTAAATGCCTTATTAAACAAATCGGCACACTCAGAGTTAGTGCCCAGTCACCTGCTTCATTAGTAAGAGTAACAGTGCACGAGTGGTTGGGATTTATGACCTGCCAAAATTTCCTAGCGTTACCAGTGAGGAATTTCGGTAAGTCGGTGTGAAAAAAGGAATGTTTAGCGTTTCGTATTGCCGTTAGGTAAGCTTTTTCAGCAGCAAAATATTTTAACCATGCGTTTTCAATATTCTTCTGCTTGGCGGAGCGAAGAAGGCGTTTTTGCTTATTTTCTAATATTTTGAGCGTTTTGGTAAACCATGGTTTTTGGAAAATGGCACGGAAACTGAGGTTAGGGATAAATTTTTCGACCAGTATATCACATCTATTCTTAAATAACTTGCAGTTATCATGCACCGGGCGATAAGGAAAATTGGCTTTGAATATTGGAAGAAAATGGTTTAATTCGTTGTTTATAGCAGTGTTGTTCCCTTTATCGTACAGCCGTATGGTCTTTTTGGCGGTTCGTTGTTTTGGAGGAGTGAATAAAATGTCGGCTTGAATTACTTTATCATCACTTATTTGGGTTGCGCGGGTTGCGCAGTATTGGGTTGCGCGGGTTGGCTTGGTGGCAATTTGAGCCACGTTGAAATTTACACAAATATAACCAAATTCACTCGCGTCACTGTGTAGGGCTCCATTAACAGTTAGATTAGGCCAGTCAATATTCGGGAAAATAAAGTCCCCAAACAAGCTAATATGGGCATTAGGGTACTTTGTTGAAAGTTCATTCAGCACAGAATTAAGCTTGCCGGAGAAGCAGGATTCCTATGTAGGGGCCTGTAGCACACGCCAATTAAAACTGATTGTGGCACAGCTTCATATTTTATCCATGTTATCTCCAAGTCGGACGAAAGATTCACCAAGTTGCTGTAGGTCCTGGCTAACAGCAATGAGCACCCCTCCTGCCATCCTGCCGTTCCGGTCCTTACGGAAGATCTGAAAATTTGGCACGTCAGCCTGAACTTCCTGATCATTCACGTCACTATTAAGCTATGTTCCTTTAATAAAAGCAAGTTGCTACTGGATGATGAAACAGGATTGGAGAATATTTCGCGTTTTGAAATGAAGAGGCGAATGTTAGTGAAGATTACGAAAAGAGACGCCAGTTTGCGGCGTTGGTTGGGGATTGCTTGATGATAACGAACGACGCAATGATTACTAGGTTAGTCCCTTCACTGTCTGTGAGGATTAATCAAAGACGCACCGTTTAGAACCGATGAACAAAGTTTTGAAGCTTAACCTAAATGCTGCAGATTTTGATTTGGCAAGAGTCACAAGATGACTTCGGGCATGTCGGACGGCAGGCGAAAAGTCTTCGCCAACGCTGTAGTTCGCAATTTCGCGTTCGCGTTCGCATTTTCTTGGTTTTTTTAACTGCAGGGCGGTCGCTGCAATTTTAGCAAATCTCCCCAAGTGGGTATGCTTGGCTTGGAACACGTGCGCAGGGGACTCAAGGCGGTCGTCGCGAGGCATGCACACTTGAGCGCTAGGCATTTTCTTGGTTTTGTTAACTGCCCCGCGGTCGCCGCGAGGCCCGTGCGCGCGCTCGGCAATTTCTAGGTATTTTTAACTGCGGACACGAGAAATTGCGATTTGCTAAACAGATACGCTGTTAAAACATTGCGAAATCTCCAGTCTTCCTTGCCAAGCCTAAGTTTCCAGGAAAGTACGGCAAGTGGCATGTGCGAAAACTTGGCATTAACCGAACCAGACAATCAACAGACAAGATAACGCGGTGTCCGTTCGCATCAGCTGACTTCAACGGCGCTTCTGCCTGATTTTCGGGATTTTGGATTATTGCATGGCTGGGAAGTTCTCCCGACGTCTGACGGTTTGGCGAGATTCGGTGTTGAACGTTCCTCGCGGCGTCCGCACTGCGGTCACACTGAAACATTAGAGCATGCCTTGTTTCAGTGTCCAGTAGCGGAAACGTTTTGTACTGAATTAAGCAGGCTGTTCGCACTCACACATCAAATGAACACACGCTCACATGATGTGCTGGTGCACTTTCTGATGTGTGCTGTTACTTTTGTATTGTGGAGGAATCGTGCTGCCGCCCGTCTTGGAGGCCGGCCGCAACGGGTGATGTTAACTGCTGTGGCGTGTCCGGTCGATACTGACGAGTCGCTTGGACCAGCACGCGTTGGCAGCTGTAGGCGAACGACCCTTTTGCGCTGGTTCCTCCGCTTTATAGTTGTAAGAAGCTGCATTCTCAGCATCTGTATAGTTCCGTATAGTTTCAGCTGATTTCTGAGCTAGTTCTTAGAATACCTGTGACCTTTCTGTGAAATGATTTCGTAGTAGCTCGTTGCCCACCCCATACATTTGTTGTGCAGTATGTTGAATGACCACGTTATCTAGAAACTGATTGGATAATTTTTTTTTTGTTTTTAGGGAAGCACTGTTGCCAGAAGTCGCGGCGCCCTGATATGCGGATCAAATACAATGGTCTTTTCATGCTCAAGCATCTGTATTGCTAAGGCGACCGAATTGTACTGCAGTAGAACGGACAATTGGGCTAGTTGGTAGCTGTTCATCTTGAAGGTGGAAGCGCTCACAAAACAGGGACGAAAGTAGAAAGAACGTAGCGTAGAAAGTAGCGCCGTGTCGTCTATGTTCTTTCTACTTTCGTCCCTGTAAGGTGACGCCGCACTGGTTACGTCGGGCACCACGAGATGGCCGTACTTCTCAGTGCTGGCGCCCGAAAGAGCACAGCGCATGACTACAGCGAGCTGTTCGATGTTCCAAACTATGCCCAACCGAAGTGGAAGTAACACCTGGACGCCAAATACTGCTGCGTGCAGTACCACACGACATACTTATCGCCAGACACGGTTGAAAATTTTCGCACGACTAGGTAGGACGGTAAAAACTTCGGAGCATATACGTATGCGCGAAAATGCGTGGCAGCGTCGTGATGGTTCGAGTCGCGTGCGCATGCAAGTGAAAAAGATAGCCCCTTCAGGGTCTGTCACCTTCAAGGACAACGACAGAAATATTGTTGCCAAACATTTTGGCCGCGTGGAAGGCAAACTTAAGCGATTTGTTGAAAGATCGCTTGCTATTCACCAGCTCTTGTGCCGCGGCTGCAGTCAGTGCGAGCATGGCACGCCTCGGGAGACGGCCTCGCGTGCACTAGCTGCTACGCTACCATCTTGTGTAAGTCGGCATATGCGTGAAACATTTCTTCAAAACCATTCTTTGGTTTCGGTACTCAAGCACGCATTAGATGGTACTTGTGGCGACATCCGTGTCGCAGGCAACTGCGGCATCCGCTTCTTGCGCGCCGTGCCGCTTCCGTTCGCAGCCGCAGCTTCATTCCCAGCGGATGTGAAGTGCTCGAGGGCAAGTACAGCGCTACCACATAATGTGAGTGCGAGTAATAATAAATCTGTTGACGCAATCATGGATTGAAACGCGGCCGACGATGTCCGCTGGTGTTCTTTTTCTGCGAGATGTGGGCGAAAAGCGCATGCCCAGGCGCAGCGGTCACGGTCATGGTGGTTTTCACTGTTGCCAAGCGAAGAAATCGCCCGCTATACTTTTCAGTGAATACCGTCTATATAAACTTCTTGTTTCAGTATCGTTAAACGTTTGGCCGGAAGGCAGAATCGAGGGACAGGCGGGTATTTTTTTGAAGCCTCTGCTTCGGTGCGTGACGCATCGGGACTGCATCGGTCCTTGACGCCGCGTGACTGCGGTTGCTAGGTAGTGTTACTAATCAGCGCGCCGCTGTGCTGCAAGCTTCGTGCAGCGCTTTTGTGCTTTGGCGGAGAGCCTCCACTACGTGCGCCGTTCGAGTGGGCGCCTCTGTGTCGGTGCCTCAAGCTTGCAGCGACAGATCCCAACAAGCCGCAATGAATGGGAAAGGCCGGATCGCTGTGGCCTCGTAGCGAGATTCAAACTTCGGCGGCGGCGAACGCGACGTGTAACTACACTTCGGACGCGGACGCCGCAGCGCCGCACTCGGATTCAGCGTGTGCCGTTACTACCGTCCCCTCACGAACTCTGGAAAGAGCGCTGTGTGTGTCTGTACCATGTCGCGCCGTATTTAAAAGCAGGGGGAATTCGCTTGTTGGACCGTTAGCGCTTTCGGTATAAATAAGAGCACCACGCGCTGAGGTTCATTCCTGTTGGAGCACTGAATCAATGCTGTGATTCTGCTCGAGTTCTGTAACGTCGCCCGTCAGGGTACTGTTCTTGTCTTGCTTCGGCTCATCTCTCGCCATGCAGTAAGCCTGTTAGGTTTGCCTTCGGCTTCTTGTCGTCATCTTCAAGGCAGCAACATTTGCTGGCCGCGCTCGACCACCCCGCTACCATTCGCATGACAGAGGCGATGGGGCTCGGCTCAGGAACGCCAGCCCAAAGGCAGTAACGGGTGGCCAGCGGTGGGATGGCAACTTCGCAACAATAGCGGGACGGGCTGCGACGACAAGCCGGGCCCATAAATTGCTCTGCACTTAAAAGTAGCGAACACGCGCTTCGCTTCGAAAACAGATAAGACGGCAGCTGGCGACAAAACACAAAAGTAAGCAAAGAATGAGGCCTGGTTTGCGCCAATATTTTTCTACGCTCATTTTAAGCAGGATGGGTTTTGCGTATGCGCGACGTAATGCCTAATCGATAACTTCCGATCCCGGCCAGGTTGCTGCTTCAAGATATCAGAAAACGTGTAAACGTTTTATAAAATGAGTCGGCTTTTCTTAACTCCGCATTAAGCGTGTTTCAGTATTTCTTAAATTTGAAGCACGCTGGGATTCCTCGTCCTCAAAAACTTTTTAAAAGTCGTTTTTTTTTGTGCTATCATTTTCATTTGTTGGGAACTTGTCTTTGATTCAATTCAGTTTATTCAGAATTCTTTTTACATTCATAAAAAATGCCAGGACAGAAACAAAATCCACAAAATTAGCTTGACGGGGTTTCTGCCCCACAATTGCCATCTGAAACGACGAGAGAAATACTCATCATACACTTTTATAACATACAGTTAACACAGACTTAAAACATGATACATTTTTGGTTTATCCTAAACACAAGCTTGATATGCGGGTATTTATACACGTATGAGGCAAGAACAAGAATACAATCGAAAAGAAAACGGTGGATACATACAAACACGTGTGCGACAAAAATGAGCAAATGAACAGTTACATACACATCGGAAGATTATAAATGTACGAGTGTCGGCAATTCAGGACACAGTCAATGAGAAGTTGATAAAGTATTGTTTCTACTTACGCTTAGGACGAGTACTTGTATGAACGTTCGTGTTTTCTACGCCATTTAAAAAACTAGGCATAGCCTATTCTATTCTGTGCATGCCGTGGTTTGTTCTGCTAAAGGGTACAAGCCAATTCTATTTTTGTCTTATATCATAACGGACGTGCGGGTGTCCGGAGATTGCATCATTTGAAGAAGCAATTGTTGTTACGATTTAGGTATTTGTTAGATGTTGTAATTAAATTGTATGTATACATTTGCGTGACAGAAATAACGTTAAAGGCGGCAAAAAGCTCTTTCGTTTGGTCCCTATATGGAACGTTCGCAATATGTTGAATTGCTCTTTTCTGTAATAAAAACAATCTGTGAATATGTGTTTGAGGTGAATCCCCCAAACAAGGTAGGTTGCAATAACCTAAATGGGAAGAAGAAATTGCGCTGTAAATGCAAAGATTTACTGTCGGTCGCATTACCTGCCTGAACCTGGAAAGTACGCCACAAGCCCTAGCCAGGTTTCCAGCAACACGTCCCAAGTGTGCGTCCCAAATTAAGTTTTGATTAAAAGTTACCCTTAATGTCTTGACTTCATTTGCAAGTTCAATTTTCTCAGATCCAAATTTTTATTCCACGTTACGATAGATTACCTTTTGTACAGCTGAAAACAATATTGCCTTGGTTTTCTTAGTGTTCATTTTGAGCGAGATTTGCATGCTCCACTAAAGAAGCTTCGTAAAGCTATGTTGGCTGAATTCGCAAGTTTGGTAAAACTGTCTGACTGAAAAGAAAGGCTAGTGTCGTCTGCGTATACTATATATTGAGGTGTTCATCGATTCTTGTAATGTCATTTATGTAAATATTAAACATAACGGGCCCCAATATACAACCAGGTGGCACCCCTGCTCTCACATTTAGTAGAGACGATCGTTCCTTGGTTAGCAATACGCATTGTTTTCGCATGTTTTCGCATTGTTTTCGCATTGTTTTCGCATTGTTTTCGCAATACGCATGTTAAATACGATTTAATGAGATCTAGTGGGATGCCTCGCAAACCTTAATGCTCCAGCTTACAAAATAAAGTTTAGTGATTCATACGGTCGAACGCTTTTGACAAATCCATGAAAATACTTAACGTCTGATTTTTTTTTTTTTCAAATCCGTTCAGTACCAATTCTTTTTGCGTTAGTAATGCTAGTTCTGTTGACATTCCGCTGCGGAAACCAAATTGTTGTGGCGATATGATGGATAATTTTTCGCAAAAAGACGTTATTCTTCTGCATATAACATTTTCTAGTCCCATAGATATTACAGAGAGTATAGTGGTAGGCCGATAATTTGAAAATTCGTTTCTGTCGCCGGATTTAAACAGAACACCGACAGTTACTTCTTTTACCTTTTTTAGTCTTCAGGGGTTTAAAGGGAAACTCAGCTTTGTAGTGAGAGCGAAATATTTTTAGGAATTCTTCATAAGTGTCGTTGGTGTAGTTAGGTGACCAGTCGGAATTTACAGTAGCTGTGGGAAATGATTCTATGAAATCGCTCGAAACGCATCTTTATTAGTGAATGCTTTGCGGGGATGCCGTTTTTGCTACACTGGTATAAACGATAAAATTGGCGAAGGTTGCACTAAGTCGCGCAAGACTTGAACCATAGAGAAGCTGGAGGATTTCTTTCTAGGTAGGCAGTGAAGGACACACAACACGTTGCGTTAAGTCTCCAATTGTTTATTTACATGTTCCATTGTCGCTTTTCACTGTGGTAGTGGTAGTTATCGCAATATCCATCTATATCATCGTCTTCTTCATGCATGAGTGGCGGGTCCAGTTTATTTTGTCCACAGGCTCTCACATATCTTTTAAAGTGGAACACGTCCACACCTGCTAGAACCAGCGGCAACCGCCTTCGCGAACGGGGAGTCTATAGCTCAAGCTCTCTTGTGCTCCCCCCCTTGAGGCGCGGACGCACGTGAACTGTTTTAGGGGCGAAGCTCCTTAAGCCATGGGTGTGCCCATCCCTTGTGTCTCGTGGTACGTGACCGCCGCATGCTTTCGGAGATGTCGCAAAGAGGGCCGCGTTGCACGCGCAAGAACCGGCTGCAACCGGCAGCGCAAACTCGGCACCGGGTGCGCGAGCTTGTCTGTGTTCGCCAACGGAGGCGCGAGCGCACGTGCACTGCGAGGGGGAGATCACGCAAGAGATCACGCCACGAACGCAGGCAGTCGTTCTCGGAGATCGAACGAGACGCAAGGACCTTTGCTCGTTTCCTCTCGTTTTGTTCGGGCACAAGTTCGCCCTAAATAAAAGTTCTTTCTTTACCGTTGTGTCCCATCCTACGTGACAAATTGTGGTGGAGGTGCGGGGTAGTCCTCGATGGCGCGGGGTCTTTCACCAGGTCTGGGCCTGGGAGCATTGACTCCGAAAATAAAAGTTGATTTGTACAATGTACGCACACAGTCTTACGTCTTTCTTAATGATGTAATGGGCGAACTTTCACGGGAGAGTTACGGTTACCGATGATCTCCCCCTCTCGAGCTTCGCCCCACTTATCATCATTCATTCCGTGGATATGGCGTGATTTTTATTGGTATTTTTCGCGAGCGCCACGCGCAAGCTTGGACGACGCCGGGCGCTCCTCGTAAAACGCGTGCGCACTTTTGAGCTGAACTGAGGAAGTAACTATAACCCAGTTGTTTGATGACGCCGAAAACATTACGGCCGAAGGCAACAGCTACGATGTTAAAAAAAAATTCGCGCCAATCCAGCCTGTGAACGTGGTTGGAAAGCGAATCTATAAACGACGCCCAAAGCGTTTACCCATGCGACGTCACTTGAATTCACACATGTGACTTTATAAAGAGTGAAACCAGCGACAAGTAAAATGTACTTAAAAGCACCATTTATTACTTCAAAGAGATTGTAAGGAGGATTTATTCCAAGGCCAAAGGACTGGTCAGCTCAAAGTCAGCTCTAGGAGTCAGGAGCACGAAGTCCGCTCTGCAGTGTTGGCCGAGAGCAAAAGCGAGAGGCAGCTTCTTCTTCCTTCCAAGCGTTCGCGATGCGGCTGCCGTCTATTGTTGTTACTTGACTGCGATGATGATGCTCTGTTTCGGCACGTACCCTCTCATGGCGAGTGGACAGTGCTTCCTATACTCGCGTTGCTCCTTCGTGAATTGCGCTGGCGACGGGCATCCTTACAATTGCCCCTGATCGCCATCCTGGCGATCAGGGAGTCGAAATGGTGAGGGGCTCAACGTAAGGCTTGAGGCGCTGGACATGTACTATATCACGGCCGCGGCGTCGGTGGTCGGGTGATGGGGCAACAGGCTCGACAATGTAATTGACAGGGAAGGTGCGTTTGATGACACGGTAGGGACCATCGTATCGCGCAATGAGCTTACTGCTCAATCCAGGAGCAGTCGTTGGCACCCACAGCCAAACAAGTGATCCGGGTAAGAAGCTTGGTGCAGAGGTCTTTTCGTCATGCTGTGTCTTCTGTCGTTGTTGGTCTTCCTTGGTTAGTGAACGTGCCAGTTGGCGGCATTCTTCGGCGTGTTTCGCAACGTATGAGATGGGCGTGCACTCTGAGTCATCAGGGCTATAAGGAAGTATTGTGTCCAGCGTACAAGGAAAAACGGAGAGAAGGAAAAACGGAGAGAAGCCAGTCGTGGCTTGCTTGGCGGTGTTATACGCATATGTAACAAATGGGAGGATGGTGTCCCAATTAGAATGATCAGATGCCACGTACATTGCGAGCATATCCCCTAGCGTCCGGTTGAAACGTTCGGTGAGACCATTGGTCTGTGGGTGGTACGCTGTTGTGGTGCGATGGATGGTTCGGCAGGCTGTGAGGAGGGCTTCTATAACTTCAGACAGAAAAACCCTTCCTCTGGCACTGAGTAGTTCTCTAGGCGCTCCATGTCGTAGAATGAAGTGCCGAAGGAGGAAAGAGGCAACTTCAGGCGCAGTTGCAGCCGGCAGTGCTGCCGTCTCTGCATATCGGGTCAGGTGGTCAACAGCCACAACAACCCACCTGTTTCCAGCTGCCGTGCAAGGGAGAGGCCCATAGATGTCGATGCCGACGCGGTCGAAGGGTCGTTCTGGACATGGTAAAGGTTGTCGAGGTCCAATTCCTTGGCGAGGTGGAGATTTGCGGCGTTGGCAGTGAACACAGGAACGAACGAACTGACGAATGAAACGGTACATGCCGCGCCAGTAGTCCCGCAGGCGCAAACGTTGGTAGGTTTTGGGTACACCAGCATGGGCGCAGTGCGGCTCGTCGTGAAAATATGCGCATATTTGTGCACGTAGGTGGCGTGGAATTACTAGGAGCCACTTGCGACCTTCGGGTTGGTAGTTGCGTCGAAACAGCAGACCGTCACGAATGGCAAAGTGCGACGCTTGCCGGCGTAGATTTCGAGATGCACCTTTCGCCGATGAGCCTGACAGGAGTTTGAAGATGGAGGAAATCCAGGCGTCTTTCTTTTGCTCGGATGACATGGACCTCTCCAGTGGTGAGAGGTAACAATCGGTAGTCGAGAGTCGCTCACTTTCATGCGGCAATGGGGAGCGAGAAAGGGCATCAGCGTCATGGTGCTTCCGGCCTGACCTATAGGTAACGCGAATATCATATTCCTGGAGTCGCAAAGCCCAGCGTGCTAGGCGACCGGACGGATCTTTTAGTGAGGACAGCCAGCAAAGCGAGTGGTGGTCCGTAACAACCTCGACAGGGCGGCCGTAGAGATACGGGCGGAACTTTGCAAGCGCCCGAACAACAGCTAAGCATTCTCGCTCTGTCACAGAATAGTTGGTCTCGGCTTTTGTTAGCGTACGACTTGCGTAGGAGACCACATACTCGTCATAACCTGCCTTCCGTTGTGCGAGAACTGCCCCCAAACCGACTCCGCTCGCATCGGTGTGAATCTCGGTAGGGGCGTCGGGATCGAAATGGCGCAGGATTGGCGGAGATGTGAGGAGATGACGCAGTTTAGCAAAAGCGTCGTCGCAAGCCGTTGACCACTCAGAGATACTGCCTTCCTTGCTGAGGAGCTGTGTCAGTGGCGCGATGAGGGATGCAAAGTTCCGTACGAAGCGGCGAAAATACGAACACAGCCCAATGAAGCTGCGAAGGGCCTTCACTGATGTCGGCTTCGGGAACTCTGCCACAACACGCAACTTGGCAGGATCCGGCAGCACCCCCGCTTTAGAGACAACGTGGCCGAGGATGGTCAGCTGTCGGGCAGCAAAACGGCACTTCTTGAGGTTTAGCTGCAGTCCTGCGGTTGTTAAGCACGTCAAAATTTTCTCAAGTCGGATGAGATGTGTTGAAAAATCTGGAGAAAAGACCACAATATCATCCAGGTAACAAAGGCATGTCTGCCATTTGAGTCCACGGAGAATGTTGTCCATCATTCGCTCGAAGGTTGCAGGCGCATTGCAGAGGCCAAACGGCATGACGTTAAACTCATAGAGGCCATCTGGAGTAACAAAGGCCGTTTTTGCACGATCAGCCTCCGCCATGGGGACCTGCCAATATCCTGAGCGTAAGTCAATTGAAGAAAAAAACTCTGCGCCTTGAAGACAATCGAGGGCGTCATCGATTCTTGGCAAAGGATATACGTCTTTGCGGGTTATCTTGTTAAGCCGTCGGTAATCGACGCAAAACCGAATAGAACCGTCCTTCTTCTTGACAAGCACTACCGGTGACGCCCATGGACTCGTGGATGGTCGAATCACACCACGTTGGAGCATGTCCTCGACTTGTTCGTCAATTACGCGGCGTTCAGAAGGAGAAACACGGTAGGGACGTTGTCGTAAGGGAGCGTGACTCCCAGTGTCGATGGTGTGTTCAACAGTGGTGGTACGCCCCAGGCCAGTCTGGACAGAATCAAAAGACGTCCGAAATCGGTGCAGCAATGCAAGAAGTTGGTCTCGTTCGGACGACGAAAGCTTGTCATCAACGGCGCGAAGAAAGATATGTGCAGACGGTTGGGGTGTCGCTGCTGCAGGGGCGCAGAGTCCACTGACGTCAAGGGTTGTTAAATCATCTGGAAAATCCACAGCCACAACAGAAGCTACGGTCTCGACGTGGCCGACGCACTCTCCGCGTTGCAAGGTGCAGGGACATGAGCCGTAGTTAGAAAGGAGAAGTGTAGCTTCGCTGTTGCGGATTGGAAGCAGGGAGAAAGGAAGCGGAAGATTTCGGCGCTGGTAGAACAGGGTAGAAGGCGTAAAGAGTACTGTCGCATTGGACAGAGAGGGGCACGATAAAGAAGCAAGGACTGCGGAATGAGGAGGAATGCTAACGTCTTCCGCGAGGAGCAGTTTTACGGCAGAACAAGCGGGCGGGTCATCAGCGGTAGGATCTATGGACGCGAAGAGCTCTACTTCGGCACGGCCACAGTCGATTACAGCTCCATGTTGGGAAAGGAAGTCCCACCCCAGTATTACATCGTGGGAGCACGAAGGCAGGACAACGAACTCGATAATGTATAGGACGTCTCGAATAACGGCACGGGCAGTGCACACGCCGAGTGGATCTATGGGATGAGCCGTAGCAGTCCGCAATAAGAACCCGAGGTGCGGCGTCGTGACCTTCTTTAAGCGGCGGCAGAGTTTGGCGTCCATGACAGAAACGGCGGCTCCAGTGTCGACAAGGGCTAAGATTTCGGCGCCATCTATGACAATACTAATGATGTTTGCGGGAGAGGGAGGAGGTCTTGGGCAGATCGACGACGACGCAGTTCTTGCCTCCGGAACTGCGGCGCCTAGTTTTCCGCTTGCGTTGGGGTAGGACGACGACGCATGGGCGACAGCGAGCGTCGTCGCGGAGACGAAGATCGGCGGCCGGCGAAGTCACGGCTTTCGGAGGGCATAGATGTCACCGGCGAATACCCGGCGCCCTCCTGAATGAGTTGCGATGGGGCGTAGGAATAAGCCGTGGCAGGGTTGCGTCCAGTTGTCATACTGCGGCGGCAATAGCGGGCCACATGGCCAGGAGCCCTGCATGCAAAGCAAATTGGACGATTGTCCAGCGTCCTCCAAGGGTTAGTGAGTTGCGGACCAGAGCATACCGGGGGGCGTACAGGTACGCGGGGCTGCAGAAAGACGGGGCTTTGATGTATGTACCTGGCTGCGACTTCAGCATAAGGTCGCCGTGGGACAGAGTCAAGAAAGGTCGGTGGAGCGGCCATCGGCATGGAGGGTATAGAATCGGCATAAGCCAGCGTTGTGGTGACTGGGGCTGTCGGCGTAGCGTCGGAATAGGGCACGGGGGCGACAACAACAGGAGTTGACTGCAGTGCAGTTGGAAGGGACTGAGCAACTTGTTGTTGGACAATGGTCTGGAGGTCAGGGCTGAGGGAAGATTTACGCTCCGGAACGTTTGGCATTAGGGACAATTGACGAGCCACTTCCTCGCGCACAAACTGCTGGATTCGCTGAAATAATGTACCATCACTGTCGTTAGCAGCCAAGCTGGACATAAACTGATCTTGTACGACGGGTCGCCGAGTGAGAGCCCGCTGCCTACGCAGCTCGTCGAAACTCTGGCAAATGGTAACGACCTCTGCCACAGTTTGGGGGTTTTTCGCGAGGAGCATTTGGAAGGCATCGTCTTCGATTCCTTTCAGGATGTGCTTGATCTTGTCCGTTTCGGGCATGGCGCTGTCGATCCTCCTGCACAGATCTACGACGTCCTCGATGTACGAAATGAAGTTTTCACCACTTTTCTGTGCACGCTCGCGCAAACGCTGCTCCGACCGTAATTTTCGTACAGCGGGGCGTCCAAATACTGCTTGGAAGTCGGCTTTAAATTCTGGCCACGTTTCAAGACGGGCTGCATTGTTCAGGAACCATTTCTCCGCGAGCCCAGTCAAAGAATATTCCACGTTATTGAGCTTGAGGCGGTTGTCCCAATTGTTACGAGTGCTCACCCGTTCAAACGCGGCAAGCCAGTCGTCGACGTCCTGCTCATCGGTGCCGTTGTACTTGGGAGGGTCCCGCTCACGGATCGCACCAGAGCAGACGATGGGTGTTGGCGTAGGCGCCGGGTTATCGTCGCGAGGCATTGTAGGAGTTTGAAGTGTCCGATTGCGGAGCTCCAGGGTAAGAAAACGACTGCCGACGCGGGTCACGCCCTCTCAACGATTGTGCGAAGGCCGTTGAGGTGGGAAGCTGGGGCCAGGGCGGGGAGGAACCCGCACACTCCACCAAAATTGTAAGGAGGATTTATTCCAAGGCCAAAGGACTGGTCAGCTCAAAGTCAGCTCTAGGAGTCAGGAGCACGAAGTCCGCTCTGCAGTGTTGGCCGAGAGCAAAAGCGAGAGGCAGCTTCTTCTTCCTTCCAAGCGTTCGCGATGCGGCTGCCGTCTATTGTTGTTACTTGACTGCGATGATGATGCTCTGTTTCGGCACGTACCCTCTCATGGCGAGTGGACAGTGCTTCCTATACTCGCGTTGCTCCTTCGTGAATTGCGCTGGCGACGGGCATCCTTACAAGATATTCTTTGCTAAGTTTAAATCAATGCGTGACCCACGAATTGCGGTTGGTTGAGTAGTATTGGTGAAGCACATGAGTGGAAACTTTTTTAATGAAATTAAAGGAAGCTCAAACCCGATGTCACTTCTCTGTATCTGGAACAGCCGACGGAGAGGTGGGTTTCAATGCGTTGGTTTAGTATGAGCCGCGATTCTTACCTACCATAGCTTCTTCATTCAAGTCTTGCGCGGCAGTCCAAACCTCCCTGAATTTTTTCGTCTGTGTCTTTCCCGTCAACGTACGCGCACATAACCGGTTTATGAGTGCACTGGTTGGGAACGGAAGGAGCAGGTCTACGCGCAGCTATAGGTTTTATGGCCTTACTGTGCAGATAGATGTCCGTTGTGCAGGCGGGGGCTTAAACGCGGACGCTCAAATGGCCTAATGTGACCTGTCCGGTGTCCTCCGTAGTCGAGCGGATTGGGTTCATTTCATTTAATTTTTTTTTTATTTCACATTTATTAGAAACTTTTGCGCAGTACAAATATGCGACATGATGTTGGGCCAATAGCCGAAGCTAGTTGAGGCCCAAATAAGAATAGACAGCACGGAAACCATGAACTTATTTAACAAGTCAGCGAAACAAGTACAATATTTAGAGTCTGCAATCAATACTAGTGAAAACAAAATATGCACTTTACACATTTCAGTCCTACACTCGAGATTGAGTGTATAATAAAAAAGTAGCTTTACAGCCCTCTTTTCTTCAAATAAATCCATGCAACGTCTATGAACACAGATACACACCTGTATGTACAGACTTAAAAGCCACAACAACCAAGTACACATAAGCACAAACTTCGATGCATTCAGGCAGGAATAGCCGCTTAACAGATCAGAACCGTACAACTGAAAGTTAATTAACATAAAGCTCTTCGAAAAATATATTTCACCAACCCGGTGCCTGTCCACGATGCCGTATTTGTTGTTTTTTCTTTCAGCCTACCTTTGAACGATTGAACATTTTTATAGAAAAATTAAAAGTGTTAGACATCTTTAATTCAAGGGGTACACTATGTCAGATTTTGGCAGCAAAGTTTTGTATTACCGTCCACAATAGGTAATACGAGTGATCGGCACGTTAAAGTTTACATTATTGGCATGCCTAGTATTGCTGGTTGGAATAATGAATACATTTAGTGACAACGGCTGAATATTATGCAAGATCTTATTTACAGTAATTGCAATTTTCATGTTTGAAAGAAGCTTTAAAGTCAAGATTTGAAGGTCACGAACCAATGTTTCAGTGGGAGTGTGGAACTGAGAAAAGGTGATATTACGCAAGGCTCTTTTCTGCAGTTTAAACATAGGATCGAGGTACGGTTTGAATGTAAAAGCCCAAGACTCGCAGCAATATGTCAGGTGGGAGTGAAAAAGAGAAAAATAAATAATTTTCAACGTGGACAGATCAAATTACGTTCTAGTTCTTAGCAATACATAACGCACAGATGCTAATTTTCAGCACACGTTATTCGTGTGGGCCTTCCAGTCTCAATGACAATCAAGCTTAACACCCGAGAACTTGATCGTATTAGCTTGTGTTAACTCAAAGTTATCTATAAAGAGCTTCGAAGTTGTTTCTGCGCCTAAGTTTTGACTTCATGAAATGAAAATAATATATTTTCTCTTGGCATCATTGATGGTCCGTTTATTTGCATTGAACCAAGATGAGATTTTTGGTAATTCCGGATTAATAACACCTTAAACCTCGGAGAGGGCTTTTCCTATAAAAATTATGACAGTACCACCAGCATACGATACTGCCATAGAACACGTTAGCGTGTTAGGAAAGTCATTATATATGTAAAGAGTAAACCGCACTGGTTCTGCGCGCCGAACCTTGTGGTACTCCGGTTTCTACAGTCAAGTGTGAAGAGCAAATATTGTCCAAAGCGACAAACTGTTGTCTGTTATCTAAGTAACTTGTGAAAAAGAGTGTAAGCCGGTCCACGAAAGCCATACTTTTGTCATTTCTGAAACAAAATTTAAATGCCCTACCGTATCGAAAGCTTTCTGCAGGTCTACGAAACATCCAATTTCTATTTGATTAGAGTGCAAAGATGTGCATATTACTTGTGCCGTTACCATCACAGCTGTTGATGTGCACCTATTTTGCCTAAAACCATGCTGAAAATCATTTACAATGTTATTAGAATCTATGTAAACCCGCAGTTGCAACAAAATTAGTTTTGAAAAATTGTGTTAGTAACACTGAGTACAGATATGGGGCGGTAACTACTTGGTTCACTAACATACCCATGCTTGTTTACTGGGTTCATTTTGTCAAAATTTAAAACTTCGGGGTCAATGCCGTCTTGCAGAGAATGGTTTAAAATTTTAAGCAGAATCAGTGCGAGTGCAGCAATACTGTCTTTCTGCATTTTGACTGTTATCCCGTCATATCCAGTTGCCTTGTTATTTGCCATGCCAGCCACGATAGTAATGAGCGCTTCATGAGTCATATATCTGAAAGAAAATATGCTAGCTGTGAGAAATATTCTCCTGATAGGAAGTGGCAGAGATGCTGGAAGCTAATGGGGGTCCTATACTTGTAAAAGGGTATTGAAATTATCACCTACATCTGGAGTAATTCTGTCAGGCTGAACCTGTTTTTTAGGAGAGTTACCGATCACTTTATTTATTATACACCACATTTGCTTAGCATTCCTGACCCGCCGCGGTGGCTCAGTGGCTAAGGCGTTGCGCTGCTGAGCACGAGGTCGCGGATTCGATTCCCGGCCGCGGCGGCCGCTTTTCTGATGGAGGCGAAAAGCAAAAACGCCCGTGTGTACGAGATTTCGGCGCACGTTAAAGATCCCCATGTGGTCAAAATTAATCCGGAGCCCTCCACTACGGCGCGCCTCATCGCCTGCGTTGCGTCGGCGCGTTAACCCCTACAATCAATCAATCAAATCAATGCTTAGTATTCCCTTGGGCGCATTCTGTAAGTGAGCAGTTGTATTCGTTTTTTCTTTTTCTTATCCTCGCAACGACACGATTCCGGTGTGAACGGAACTGCTGTAAATAGTACAAATTTTGCTTTATCCGTTTCCAGCTATGAATTATTGATCCAGGGACATAAGGGGTAAGTATATTTAGTATGAACATGAGTTGTGCACTCCCTTATGGTGTTTGTTAAATGCTTTATAAAATCGGCGTGTTCCTTGTGAACGTCAGTGTCGTATACGAGGCAAGATTGGCCAATTTCATCTGCAGCCTGTTGTAATCTACATGCGGTTTCTTGGTTGATGGTGGCTTGTTAGAACTAGCGGGTTCACCACAGAGAAAGGCAAATATTGGGAATGATCAGCAATATTATAGACATAGACACCTGAAAAAACGTTGTCACTATTACTTAAGACATGATCAATTCGAGTGGAAGAAGTAAGTGGCTGTAACTCTGGTGGGTTCCGTGATAAAATTCTTCAAATTGAACGACTCTTGCAAAAGAAGATAGTGATTTTTTGTGGACCAGTGGTATCTATATTAAAATCCCCGCCTAATGTAGCCGGAACTTTGTGTTTGCGACTGGTAACACTCTAGATGGCTTCGAAAGCGTCAATAAACCGTGGTATACTGGGATTCGGAGGTCGGTATATGACCAAGGCGTTGGACTGGGCTAGTTGGCACATGTTTGAATGGAATAAAAACCAGCGGTAAACACAGGACACAGAAGAAAACCACCGGACAAGCTGGCACTAACAACTGAATGAAACAGGCGCTTGAACGCCTAGAAATACCTTCCGTCACCAGCATTGCGCATGTGTGAATAGCCATGCGTTACATAAACGAAATGTTGTCAAGCCACCACAGCGTTTAGAAAGTTCATTCTTTGCTAGACAGGAGCAATGACGCATCACTGACCCAATTGTTTCCCCCTTTCATTATATACAAAGCTTCTAAAATTTCTCTTTGGGTTTTTGTACTTCCCTGGCCTAATATGGTAGCGTTGCCAAAGACAGGAGTGCGCCTTCATTGTCTACAGTGCCTCGGCAGATGAGCACCGTCACTCGTGGAAAGGGAAGCCTTGATCTCTCTGAGGAGATCATTAATACAGCGACCTGTTTGACCGATGTAAGCTTTGCCACGCGGGGCTAAGGGGATGTGATAAATCCCACGTGTAGCGCAAGGCACACATTTCGAAACATGATTAGTGCCACACGTAGCCCTTTTTCCCGTATGCCGATTGATGTGACTACACAGACCTCCCAGCTTTCGCGGGGCTGAGAACACCAAGCGTATGCCGTGTTTATTCGCCACCCTCTTGACATTGTGCGAACGTTTATGCTCCTAAGGCATAACAACAAAGCTAGCCTTGTCCCCCGATGTGGCAAGGTCAGTAGCTGCTTCTTCCCTGCGCGATCTTTTTTGCTCTTTCAGCAACTTCTCGGCTACCGCTCGCGTCACGTGGTCTGGAAACCCTGCCGATTGCAGTCTACTGGCTTGTTGATTTACACTCGCCTGAATCATGTGAAAGCAGCTCTTTCGCAACGCGTTCTTAAAACAAAGCATTGCTATGCCCCTATTTGTTAGCTTCGAGGGACATGAGCTGTACGGAAAGACTTGCTTCTTACTGCGCGGTGCGTAGGTCCAGCACCCATGCATGTCGACACGGAACGACAATTCCAAGTCTAAAAACCTAATTGTTGCGCTCTGGGGTAATTCATAAGTGAAACGAAGGGATGCAGAACAAGCACTAAACACTCAACAATATCTGTGGCCACAGATTCTAGACTAGTGTGAGATGATAAATGAAGCAGCGCTAAAAATCATCCACATATCTAAAAGCTACATGGTTGTCGTCTAAACAGTCGCGTGACATCCTTTCCCTTCTGCATCCCTTGGACAAGAGCAAACAACATCGTCCGCGACCGTTTCATGTGCTTTCAGCCAAGTTTCGGACCGTGCTATGACGGCGTAAATTTATGTTGCGATAAAAACGCTAACAGAAGGTCTTTATTAACGGAAGAACGACGCAATCGAGACGTGGGCCATGGCTGCCCTTAGCGGGGATGACCACTTTACTCACACGGTAAATCCACGATGATGATCGTGAATGGCGCATAGCCAGCGGGAGATTTAACATCCTCCCGCGCGCGCAACGTTCGTGTCTGCCTCTATAGAAGCGCGCTACGGTACTTGCTCGCCAGTCGACAGCTTCTCCAGCTGGAACCACGACCGCGTATCGGCCAAATTACAATTCCTAGCCCTCTAGTACATGTCTTTCCGGATGATATACGCGCAGAGAGTCTCACAGATAATCGGAAAGCTTGAGTGTCATGTGGGCTCTGGTCACTACGCGCTGATGTCTCGCCTTGACACTTCTTGAACATCTGCGCTCTGGTCCCTACGCGCTCACTTTGACACTTCTTGAATATCTCAGTCCTCCGACGCAGCTTGAACAAGCGAATCTGGTTCTTTGGAGCAACACAACTCTGAAACTTTGCACTGCGGCACGGCCAACACCCGGCTGGGAGATTTTACCATCCTCCCAGGCCTGCGAGATAGTTCATCGTGAGTAAACAACAGGTCCTCAAACCTAATTATCGGTCCAGAAGGTCATTCCTTGTACAGCTGCCGGCAAACGCTCTCCCTTTTCGTCTCCAGCGGTGCTTGCGCCGTCTTGCCACCTTGAGTATTGCAGCCTGGCCTCGAAAAGGCGAAGCGGATGTCAACCAAACTCTGCGCCTAGCGTTCTGAAAGGTGTGATGTCTTGCAGCATTGCAGCCATTGCCGGAAAGCTGTTGTCGGGCAACAGTAAATGTCTCGGTGGGATGGTAGCTCGTGTGTAGCGAGTCCAGCCGCGTCCTTTCGACAGTCTTCCACCGACCTCGGATCGGCCTTTCAGTTACTGGTCTCGACGAGTTTCTTTTCGTGCTCGCTCTCAGGTCACTGTACAGTTCTGGTTGTTCTCGACCCGGTCTCGCTGTCTCCTGGCATAGCGCAGAAGCGGTGAACAAGGGTTGCTCAGCTTTTCCAACATTAGTGAAATGCAACGACTCAGTTTGGCACTTGGGTACAACCGACCGCACTACTTCGTCGCTTAGAGCTGTTCGGCTTTCAATAACTTCTGCTAAGCATTCGCCTTTCGTTATGTCTGAACAGAAGACATGTTCGAACTCACACGGTGGAGCCAATGTCCTCTCTCGTTCTGTATGGAGCAAGAAGCTCTTCTCCGCGTCGCACGTCGCATTGGACGGAACTGTATCTGCTTGCATCTCGGCCCTATAGCAGTTGTAGTCCAACGAACTTCCTGGTCTCATGCTACCAGAAGTCGACATTGCAGACAGCGTAGTAGACGTGAACATCGACGTATCTGGCTCCTGCACGTTTTCAGTATCGGGAACGTCAAGGTGGCTGTGGACCGTCGCGATCAACTGCGGCAGAACTACTCGCGAGGTCGACGTACGCGAGCCGACGTGGGAAGGGTCGTCTGGATAGGGTGAGGTGCCCTTGCCGGTACATTTAATGCCGGGTGCCCGCAGGTCGCTCAAGGTCGACCGCAACCGACTGAGGGCCCCGCATATCCTTTCCTGATATTGCATTACGTCGTAAAAATCATGTTCAAAATCGTCTCCTTCGAGAAGCTCACCTATCGCCTCGTTCAGCTTGTTAAGTTCAGTGTCCTTCTGTTCCAGCTCGTTTATAGCTAACTGCAAGTCCAACGCAGACGGTGAGGGAACTTGTCGGAGCTCAGTCACTGCCTTTAGCAGCCTTGTAACAGCAGCGCGCAGAACCCTCCTCAACGAACGCAGGGCGTCCAGGTCATCACCAGCTTGGTACTCGGGGGACGTACAGTTGCTCCCAAGCGTGGTACCCTGTACGTGACGGTGCGTATCTGCGTCCCGTTGGAGGTTCCGGTCGGTCGTAGGTGGGCGGACAGGGCCAGCCATGGCGACCTCCGGCTGAGGGCGGGGCAACGGCGGTCAACAGTAGTCAAATCATGGGGTTCTACGAACCTCAAGCCGGAGGGGACGTCGCATGGTCTCCTTCGCCGCACGTGTTCATTCTCCCGGGCTTAACGGCACCAGAAATATTAACGGAAGAACGAGAGAAGCGAGACCTGGGCCATGGCTGCCCTTAGCGGGGATGACCACTTTACTCACACGGTAAATCCACGATGATGATCGTGACTGGCGCATAGCCAGCGGGAGATTTAACAGTCTTAATTAATTCGAATGCTACAAATATTACAATGAGTAATTGACTACAACAAATCTTCAGCTTTTTTTCTGTTAACTTGCTCAATGGGAAAGATATTTCAGCAGCTTCGCGTACAAAAACAAACGAGGAACGAGAAAGGAAGCAAGGAAGCGGATGCATGCTTAAACAATCTTCTCAAGGTCCGCATCACATGCGATGTGAACGACACACGTGTTTTCTGCTTTGCGCATCAGTGTCTTTCCTTGTGACACCTAGCCAAACTACCAGTTCTTATCGCATTTTGTTTCAATGGCCAAACAGAACTTTATACTCGGAGAACAAGTTCTCATTGATGTATATGAGCTCGTTTGCGTCAAAACGAAGCATACATCCTGTCCCCTTCTGCTTTTGGCTTTCACTAGAAGCTCGTACCGGGTTTTTTTTAAGAAACTTTACAACAATGTTGGGGCGGTTCCTATCTTTGATGGGAACCCAGTGAATAACGTCAATGTCGTCAACCCGAAGGCTTGATTTTAGGCAGTTGGAAACAGTAAGATAGATTGATGATTGATTGATTGCGGGGTTTAACGCGCCGACGCAACGCAGGCGATGAGGCGCGCCGTAGTGGAGGGCTCCAGATTAATTTTGACCACCTGGGGATCTTTAACGTGCGCCGAAAGCTCGTACACACGGGCGTTTTTGCTTTTCGCCTCCATCAGAAAAGCGGCCGCCGCGGCCGGGAATCGAACCCGCGACCTCGTGCTCAGACAGTAAGATAGCGACAGGCAGGGATTTGTCACAGGTAGCGGAACGCCCTTTATCTCTAGCTCGTTTCTGCGGCTGTGCTGCTTCAAGTCAATTATTTCTGGCTGGATCTCAAACACCTGCTGTCGAAGTTCTCGAACTCCGTTATTAGCACCAACCCGCGTTTACTTCAGTTTCACTATGTCAAAAACCGTGTTCTGAATCTATGCCCGGAATTGCTCTGTGTTCACATTCATGTTTGTCACAGAAATTTTTAGTTCCTGCACCTCTGTTTCGGACGCCTTTCTATTACCGGCCACCGATATAATGTCAGCTCGGATGGTCGAGGTAATTTTCTGCAAACACAACGTCACATCATCGAAAGCCCTCACCAGCTCCTTACGGTTCCTGGGGGCTTATCCTTCAAGGATTGCCCGAGAGCCGTAAGAGGATTTTCATCATCAGACATCGTCTCACAGGCACGGCAGCAACAACTGTTGAGCGATCCAGCGGCACAAACGTATTTATGTAACACAAGAAGCAGCGCACACGCACCTTCAAAACCAGACAAAGTTTTTTAGGACAAGTGCGGTACTTTCGCAAGCGTGGATCGCCCGAAAATGTGGCGAGATGTCGGTCCAGCAGTTCTTATAAGCACCGAGAAGCTTCGCAGATCATCAGGATTTGTTCAAGCCAGCCGCATCCATGAAGATCACAGCACTTGATTCCGTCCAGCGTAGCTAATATTCCATCTTGAGCACGGCTGTGGCAGGGCGAGCCAAGCTGAACGCTAAACGGGGAATAGATGAGGCCTCCAAAACCAGACGAGGTGTTTTAGGACAGGCGCGGTTGCTTTCGTCTGCGTGGATCACTCCAGAATGTGTGCTACAAGGGTGTGCTGCAAAGACAGCAGTATGCCTACGACGCGGTAGGAAAACAGACAGCCCCATTTCTGTCCGCTAGAATTAAGCTCGAGCCATTCCAAGTTTCATTGAGCTAATATACCATGCAGTAACTACGCCCAATCGAAAATTAGAAACGAACGTGTATTGTTTCGTGCATGCTCAGTGGACTGCGTTCAGCTTCGCAGATCTTCCTTCTTTAAGAGTGGGAGGGCACTGAACTTTATGATTTCACTAGAAGAAGAGACGTCGTCCAGCCCAGTAATGTTAAAACCGCCTCCTAATAACATGCGGTACTGATGAAGAGAATATTCTAGTATATGTTCAATGAAATCCAGAAAGGCGCTGATGTTAGGAGCTGGAGGGCGGTAAACGATACGTAGACTTCCCTATCAGATTTCAAATATAGGACTCCGCAATCTGCTATAACCGTGTGTTCCTGCACCACTTGATATGTTTTGCACAGTTTAAGGTGCAGGAAATCCGAAAGTTAAGCAAGGCAAGCGAGCGGCAAAGCTGCACTCCAGCGCCACCTATGAGTAGTTGAGCCGCAGATAGCGACGGTTCGCAGGCATGTCAAGCTGACCTTTATCTATCTTCTATGTATTAATTCTCGTCCTATCGCCTGCAGAGGGGAAATCGCGTGGTTATCATCAATGCTGGTCAGGGGCGCTTTTAATGCTCTATGCGAGCACTTGCCAGTTGCTTGTCCGCGTCGTGAAAAATCGTGCACCCCTCCGTCTAGTAAAGTACGTTGTTGGGCTAGTTGGTCGATCATTATTAACAGATGTATAGCGCAAAAAAGAAGCAGGACAAAGAATGCACGAGGACGAAGCGCTAACTTGCAACTACTGGTTTATTGAAAGAAGCACACATTTATAACAACGGCGTACATGATAACAGAAAACCTACGTGACACATATCAGAAACAAGAAAAATTTTTTTTGATACCCCACTACACAAACTTATCGCCCCCTTCCTGAGCCACGGGCTTCCAAATAAGCAATCTCTTTTACCGATAAAGCAATTGATGCTCGACTAATGCATCCGTCTCTGGCGTTGTGGATTTCTAGCGCTTCCACTATTTCCCTGGTCGTTTGGTTCTTGCTTTTGAAGAAAATCTTGCACTCTGAAAACAAAGGCGCGCATCCACAATCGCGACAGTGCTGCCCAATGTGGCGCTGCCTCTGCCGCACGTTATAGTTGTGCTCCATCAACCTGCAGTTTATGCATCGACCGGTTTGGCCTATGTATTGCTTGCCACACCGAGTCGGAAAGGAGTACACCACGCCTTCTGCGCATGGTACGAACTGGTTTTCGTGCTTTATCGGGCACCCTTTCGGTTTTTGGCCAAATGGATTCGTCTGTTTGCCGAGCAGCGATAGCTTATTTGGCGCGGTAAACAAAACGTCGACCTTAGCGCGCTTCCCAATCTTTTTAATGTTATGGGATATCCTGTGCAAAATGGTATTGCCACTCTCTTATTACGTGGTTCGTCAGCGTTTTGTGCGTGCCCTTGGCTTTTAGCGCCATGTTTAAGTTTTGCGGCCAACCCTTCACCCACTGAAATAAGTAAAGGTTTTGGATACCCCGAGGCAGAAAGACGTCCCCCTTGCTTAGTAAAACTTTCTTTTATCGTGTGAGCGCATGAGTTTTCTAGAGCGTTGCTGAAGCACAGCCGCACAATACCTCTCTTAACAAGCTTCGAATGCGCAGAGTTAAATGGTAAAAGGTTGTTCTTGGCACGCGGTTCGTACAGTCAGCAAACACGCTCTTGGTAAAAACGGATCCTAAGATCTAGAAATTTTATACTGTTTTCTTCGGGAAACTCGTGCGTTAAAGTAAGAGGGCTAAGATACTGACTAAACACTGATAAAATGGTATTAAAAAATCTTTCAACTTGCCCGTCGGCTGCGTCAATCAGTACTAAAAAGTCATCGACATATCTAAAAACATTAACAATTCGAGGATCACCCAAGTCTTTGGACATAGTGTTCTCACAGAATCCAAGGAACAGATCGAGAATGACATGGGCAATGCAAGAACCTATACCTACCTATACCTATACCTGCCTATACCTATGGGACAATGGCACCTACCTGCCTTTTCTTTGCAGGTAGGTGCCATTGTCCCATTCCGCGTAGGTGCTATTAAGATAGACTCTAACAGTTCTAAAAAACAAGCTACACTGATCCCAGAGGCATTTTGGAAGGCAACATCGCCATACCTGTCAATGGCATCTTCAACACAACGAAGAATGCCAGCATGAGGCGACGAGTAAAATAGGTCCTTAATATCGACTGAAAAAGCCGATAAACTTTTCTTCTCATTACATTTTAAAGTATCACTCACTTCTTCAGAATTTCTAATCATGTACGGATCTTAGCAACTTAGTTTGTTGAGCCTCTCCTGTAAAAACAGCGCTACTGACTTTTGCCAAGCACCCGTCTCTGATACTATTACTCGGAGGGGCGTTCCCACTTTGTGTGTTTTGGCTGCAAAAAGCAAATCCAGGCTGCATTTTTTTAAGTTGCTTATGCTATGAGTAAGGCTTGTTAAATTCAATTGCTCGCACAGTTTCTTAGCCCTACGTTTAACCATTCCCAACGAAACCTTGTCGTTACGAGCGAACAACGCATCTACGGCCTCGGAAGCCTTTCGCTTAAAAACATCGTTGGGCAATACGGCAAAACCCCCTTCCTTGTCCGCAGGCAAAACACACAGGCCCAGCTGCACAAGCGAAGTTGACACTTTCCCCAACGACACACCGTCCTTGGAGCCCTCGGAGTCTGCCAGGACATCCACTCCTTGTGATACACACACATCGCCTTCGTCCTCAGAAGCCAACCTCGAAACGTCCCTCACCATTCCCAGCAGCTCCGCGGCGCTTTTCTTCGGTTCCATGGCATACTTTGGACCGAGCTGTAGCACCCGGCGGGCGTGGTCGGGGAGTGCAGCGTCGCTGATGACATGAACTTGGTTCGCAGACCGCGGGGTCTTGTCTGGCTGTGCTGACCGGAGGAAGCCCCGGGTGGTTGGCCACTGCGACTCGGTCGTCCAGTTGATCAGCCGGCAATATTCACGCCACTTGACCTTGGCTGTTGCAGCCTTCTCACACTGGCTCACACGGACGAACCGACAGTCTCTATATAGACGGGCTTGTCTTAGCCATTCGGTCCGCAAGATCCTGCAAATCCTGGTGCCGTGCCCTACGGATGGCTGGAAGCCACCGAAGAGGGCCAAAACTTGTGGGGGGAGGAATTTCTTCCGTCAAACGACGACGATGGTTGAATGCGAAGCTTTCTCGTGGTGGATTCTTTGGTTAGCCAATCACACACTGCGAGTATGTGCTACTCTGGAGGTGTTGAATGTAAACACCTTCGACAGAACTCTGTGTGGTTGGGTCTACAGTGCCGTCACAGTGTCTACAGTGCCGTGCACAGTGGGTCGGGTCTACAGTGTCTACAGTGGGTTTGGTCTACAGACCACAGTGGGTTGGGTCTACAGTGTCTACAGTGCCGTCCGACAGCACTCTAGCTGATCGCCGCAGGCAAGGCTAGAGTGCCGCCCGACGACATTCGAATATTTGAGACTAGGTTATCACCGTCTAAAGCGTCTGTCATAGTGTAGAGGACCCGTCTTAACTTCTTGATCTCAAGTACGGTTGTTCGAGACCTGCTATTGCCTCGGTTGTTGTTTTTTAATGTCGAAATAGAAATATAAATTTTATGGCTTAGGTTGGTTTTAAATGATTTCTTTGTGTGCGTTAGGTCATGTTATGTTATGTTTAGGTTAGGTTGTCTAGCTTTACGTTATCTAGAGTGATGTAGTGCCAGACGCCGCAATTTTGTTACAAAACGCCGGTGGACGTCGATATTGTCGAGTGCTTATAATACCGTCGGACGCCACTCTAGACACGGCCTTGGGTTAAACTTGAGGAAGAGGCAAATACACCAACCAGGGGGGTTTATTGAAAGCGGCAGCAACATTTCGGAGCCTACTCGCCTCTTTCATCAGGAATGACTGGGTAAGACACGAAGCAGCAGTTATATAAGGCGTCTTCTTTTTCTTTTTATTTTTACTCGCATCCTGCCCTTCCACATCGGAACCCGTGGTCGTACACCGTGGGAAGGGCTCCGAGGGATCTATTCCGGCCTTCCCGGTTCCCTTGTATGCGCCAGGACTCGTAGAGTATTCTTTCCGAGTAATCGGTTTAGGTGCCAATCACCTGCGCGCCGTCCAAGCCAATCTTGTGGTCAGCTTTTGAGCAGTGTTCAGCCAATGCACTGCGATGAATTTCCGAATTGTGAACGTCGTTTTTGTGTTGTCGGAGTCGTTCTTGGAAGTTGCTGGTCTCGCCAACCTAACCCGCGGGGTATTGTGCGGAGGCAAGTTTGTAGACAACCCCTTGGGCTTTTTCCTTTTGCGGGTGCTCCTCTTTTGGTCCGGGCATCAGCCGTCCAGGCTTGATATTGGCTTGTCCTTGTTTGCTTTACGCAGTCGTTGCCACGGATCACTCCCTATCAGACCGGGTCGCAGTGTTAGACCTGACGTCGTAAACCTCAAAAAATGGGAGGTTACACCTAACGCCTTGCGGCTAACAGCCTTACGTCGCGCAGAGAAACTCCATCTCATCCTACTTTGGTTTGTGGGTAACGGTTGTCGATGTTCACCCCACAACATGACCTCACGCCTACTTTCGCCGCGCTGTCGCACCCCTGCGTCACCTCCTGCTCTGCTGCACATCAACCTCTAGCGGAGGGAGCGTGACGGAGCTGTCGCCAAGCTTCGCAGGCAATCGTTTTAATTCTGCTACACCTCACCCACAATCATCATCATAGCCAGTGAAAGTTGGATTTTCTGGCGGGTCTATTAGCATTACAGGCGTCATCACTGAGGATACTACAGCTCCGCAGTAAAAAGGATTTCCAAGTGTGGTGGCTCGCAGCTGAAGCGACGAATGCTTCTCGTGACGGTGCACAGCACGCCGGGTACTAAGGATGTCTGTCTAGTCCTATGTTTCACTGAGTCCTCTCAGGTCGAACCGTACACCCCAAACACAATTGTTAGGCCTGCGGAGTGCACACTCGAGAGTTGCTGTGGGTATTATAGAAAAGTGGGCCGTACCTCCAGAGTAGCACATACTCGAAGTGTGCGAGTGTCCAAGCACAGAATCCACCACGAGAAAGCTTCGCGTTCAACCATGGTCGTCCTTTTACGGAGGAGTGCATGATTTCTCGAGTTGACCAGCGCGGACAAGGACCTGTTGCGGGACATGCTGGGAGTAGAGCAGCTCAAAGGAAGAAAAGAGGGACTTGTCGAGCGCAAACTGGCACTACCCGACAGGCCCGTGGGGGAGTAAACGATCACCCAGATGTCGCTGTACCAATACGAGGACGGGAACAGCGAAGGGCATGGGGAACTACTTCGAGGAAAAGGCAACAGGTCGCGTTTGGCCCCTGTCTGGCTCGGAACGCAAGACCTGCTAGCTGAGGCCGTCCAGGAAGACCAACCGCGCTTGCAGACAACGTGGGCACGACCCAACAGACAGACAGACAGACAGACAGACAGACAGACAGACAGACAGACAGAGGCTGAGCTGAGACTTAGCGGGAAGCCCGAAAAGCAGCGGGAGTGGCTCACCAGTGCGTACCGCTACGAGGAGTCCGGCTCAAGCTGTCAGACGACCCCAGGGGATCCCTATTAGAGTATTTAGTAGCGGGATTGTGACGCGCCGCCAGCTGAAGCCGTGTAACAGCCAGCAAGTTCGGTTTGTTCTACAATGCTTGTACCACAACATTGAAGGAACCTGCTTGTACCCCGTACAGCTACCTTGAGCGTTGCTGTCGCAGTAGGATGGTAAATCTCGCGCTGGGTATGCATCAGTCATCCTGATCATCATCACGGAAATTTGCTTTTCACTAAAGTCGTCAATCCCGCTTAGGGCAGCCATGGCCCCGGTATGACTTGCGTGGTTCTTGTGCTACAGTGTCCACTGGAAGCTCTTACTGTTGAATCCGAGTGGCCGGTGGTCCTTGAAATTACTTATTCAGTTGTGAGCTCCCTGGCTGGGCAGCGTGGCTGCAAGTTCTTGAAAAATGATATTTTGGCTCACCTCACATTTTGGCTGAGGTCGTGGCACATGACGCATGTTGTATATCTTTGCAAATGTACAACAGGTCGTAATCTGATGAGATTGTAAGAGTTACCAGCCTTGCAAATTAGGAATGGGGCAAAACCTAGGCGAAAACCTTTCGTTGTTGTTGACGCTTGCGACGTGTGGCTTCCGCTAACGTTGCCTTAGTTCTAAAAATCCTGTCAGCTCCTTGGATGTTTACTTTCAGTTCTGGGTCGACTGTCCACAGTCACGACATTGAGATTGCACATTGAGTGCCTACAGAGGCTCGAGGAGCACCAAACATTGTTGTTCAGTTTGCCTCCAGAACTACCCGAGACAGCTTTTTGTGGACAGCAAAGAAAACGCGACTGAACACATCGATGCTTGGATTTCAAGGAGCAGATCTCATCTTTGTCAATGAACATGTATGCCAGGAAAACAAGAGTATTCTGGGGAAAGCAATCGCAACCAAGCGCGCTAAGGGCTAAATGTTTGCTTGGGTCTCGGACGGGAAAATACTGGTGAGGAAAGCTGAAAAATAAAAACGTTACCTGTGAAGCAAATCTACAGAAAATAACTGGCAATTCTTGCATTCAGCCGCAAAACAAAGCAAGCCACACTAACTCTAACCCATGATTGCTGCCACAAAAAACATATCTGTTCTTTACACTAACGTTCGCAGCACAAATAAATACCTGAACTCCCTACTTTCTTTTATTCCTAATCAAGACGAGTCTTTCGAAATCATAGCGACAGAAAACTCGAAAATATAACACTTCCTGGGTACATGATAATATCGCAGGCACGGGACTCTCAGTTCCGTGGTGGTGGTGTGGCATTGTCCGTTAAAATAGTCCAGAATACACACTGTTATTTTTTTCTTTTTTTTTCTCCTTTTTTTAATCAAAGTGTAGTACACAATGTTATCATTAGTGTCTTGTTGTTCACCTGCACTTGAATTGTTATTTTTGAAAACTGAATGTGGGCTCGTAGTGGGCGTCGTCCATCCACCTCTGAATTCAAGCCTTCCCGGGTTTATCGATGAAATGGAAGTAATGATGTCTTCTTTAACCAAGAACAGCAAAACTCGTGTCATATGAACATTGATACAGCTTCAAAGAATTTCATGGATTCCACACAACTTCTTCAATCCTACAACTTTCGCAACCTGATGACCGCCCCGCCACGTATAACCATGTCTTCGGCAACATCAATCGACCATGCGCTGACAAACATTCATACACGTATAAACGGAGGCGTCTACCAAGCACCAATTTTGGACCACTTGCCAATCTTCGTACAGGTTAACACACTTCTTATGCTGAAAACGCTTATGCCGACACACAAAACCAATATAACTTATGAATTATTCCGTAGCAAGCTGTTGTTAATGAGACCGGATCATATCGATCATGAAGACGTAAATACAAAGTTCTCGAACCTGATTACTGCCTTAAACGCGCTTATAGACTGCGGTAGTGAAATGCAGCATCGTCGCAACGCTATAAACCAATTTTTTCCTGGATGACCGAAGAAATTGAGAACATACTAAGAAAAAAGGACTGTTGGTGTCATAAGTGGCTACATCATATGGGAAACGAATTTTACCTGTACCAGTTTAAATGCGGGCGTAACGAATCATTGTCTTTAAGGAGAGCAAGAGCAAAAGAATATTTTATTCGCTGAATTCAAGATGCCTCAGGGAATCTGAAAAAAATATGGGAAGGGGTTAACGAGGTCACGAGAAATTAAAAAAAAAATGCTCCACCCTTCTACCTATTGTTACAAAAGACACCGTTAAATTTAATTTATTTTTAATTATTTTACAAAAATGTAATTTAAAATTTAATACTTTTTTCACCCATGTCGGTCCTGAACTAGCTTCGAAGCTTCCCGTCACAGGTTTGGACAGTTTTCCTCTACCGCCAGTTGTTAATTCTTTCGCCCTTCGCGAAATCGAAGTCAACGAAGTATCGTCAGTTGTTACGCAGTTGTCAACAAAGAAAGCAGTAGGCTTGGACAACATTTCTGCAAAACTAGTCAAGGAAAACAGTGATATCATAGGACCAATTTTGTGCTGCCTGTTCAACAATTCCTTGCTTGAATACACATAACCGCCGTCCTTAAAGCTAGCCCGAGTTACGCGGGTATTCAAGGATGGGGATACTTCTGACCCTTCGAGCTACAGACCTATATCTGTTCTAAGCGTCATTAATAACATATTTGAAGAAAATGTCTCTAAGCGCATTCACAATTTACAATTTACAATTTACAATTTAATGTAGCGAAGAACCTGAACATTAGAAGATCGACATTTTTCCAGTGGCTATGTCCTGTCATAACATAGCAGTTGGTGGACAATCTCCCTAGAAGGTTATGTGCCATGCAGCGCTTTCGGAAGGAGACGAAGTGTGTCCTCGCACAGCTCGAACCTCAGCCCCGGTTTCCTACGTCCGCTCGTACTCTGCCTGACTTGACGACGTGACCGTTTGCAGGTGTCAAGAAACATCACCACAATAAATATAAAATTATTTGCCCACAGCAACATGGATTTCGTCCGAAGCATTCCACTAGCTCAGCTGTCATTACACTCACCCCGTCTATTAACCAACAAACTAGTTTCTGTTATCTTTATAGATTTATAAAAAGGCCTTCGACACGGTTAGCCATGGCATCTTGCTAAATAAATTAAAAATATACGGGTTTCGTGACTGCACAGCACTGCATTAAGAGTCACGCCACGACTTTCGTCCAATGCGAAGAAGGGGTCGGCTATGAAATACCCCTGTCTTGCAAAAAGTCGTACATAGGCCAGACGGGACGATGTCTCAATGACAGGCTGCGCGAACATGCCAACTCGCTGGAAACCGGGACAGGACAGGGAGCATGCTTGTCCAGCATGTGAAAACCTGCAAGTCGTGCGTGCCAGATTTTGAAGCCTGCCGTGTCCTGAAAAGGTATAGAGGCCAGCGCACACGTGAATCATGCGAGGCATTCCTCATTCACAGCGGAGGATCGTCATGCGTCAGCACACCGTTGGTGGCTTTGCTGGATGAGGAACTCGCATATCTTGCCGGATAAGAGGAGCCCACGTTTCGCCCATATCTTCGCACGCATGCTCGATAAGAGTTTCCCTGCCTGTTTGCCATGCCTTCCCGCGTTCTGCAATCCGTTCTCTGATAACCATGCTAATTTTTGTACCCGTACAAATGTTATTTCTTTCCAAAAATAAACAGTTGTTAGTCAGCGCCCGTGTTTGTCGCCTCAGCGCTTAGTCCCGTCCCTGCGCTGTTCAACTTCATGCAATGAACCAACTAGCCCAGTTACAAACCCTCCTACAGTGCGCCACTGCTTCCAAGTGCTCTCAAGACGAAGTGATGGGACGTCCATCGCGCGATCTCTGTTTATGCGGAGGGGCAGGCGGTGCAATAGCATGCCACATACATGCATTGATAACTACCAGACCTCCGTGGGTGGGCTATAGAAACGCAATACAGTGTCTATTGAAACTCAACATGATGAATGCAATAAGATGCTTGCTGCGTGTTCGTAATAGGATGTTTATTGCCTGTCTAATGATCAGAGTCCACACATAAGGAGTTCGATCGACCCAGAGAAAGGATATACAGAGTCTGTTCAAACTCAATATAGTGAAGGCAATAACATGCATGTTGCATTTTTGCAATATAAAGTTTATTGAGTTTATATTGGCCGCAGTGTTTTAGAGGGGGTATTTGGTTCACTCTACAGAAACGCAATATGAAGTGTATTAAAACTCGATGTCTTGGAGGCAATAAAATGTTGGATGAGTTTGGGCAATAAAGTTTGTTGACTTTCTTACGAGCACAGCGTATAAGCTATGAGTTTTAAATGACTTTTTATTTACTATATAGAAACACAATAGGGGGTCTATTAAAACTCAACGTGTATTTTCATGAGGGCAGAGACAGCCTAACAAAAGCAGCTAACAGTCGTTCAGAGTTCGGACAGTTTTCATTCTGCTGGCGAGTGTGAATGAGTGAGTGTTCTGCTCGAGACCCGTGCAAATACGCATTGCTTTCACACCATTCGGCCTCCCCAATGACGTTCCGTGCATGGTGCCGTATTTCACGCGCAGCGCTCACCTCCAGTGGCGGAGAATCGCCCGTGCAGTGACACGGGAAACACGCCGAGTTTATTTGACAGTAGAATGGGCACAAGTCTCCCAAAATGTTGGGTGTAATAAAAAACGTGGAAATCTTACCTTCAACCACCTCGCAGAGGCACAACCGCGTTGTTTTTAACGAGCCACTGTCAACGATCACTGCATTTAGGCCTCGCGTCGGCTCGCTGGCGTATTCCGTCGGCTAGAAGGTCGGTGACACGGAAGCGACGTTACAGTGTGTCGCACGTCAGTGTAGGCTGGTTCCACAATGTTCGCAACGAGCTTCGATTGTCGGGAAGCACTTCACATCCGTTCGTGCGGCCGAAAGATTACATCGACAATAAATTTTCGGGGACGCTGGAGCTCATACGAGACACCACACCAACTGGCAGCCATTTTTTAAGGAGGAGTTGAGGAGGAAGGGGCGAAGGACGAGGAGAACGAGATGGAGCAGGCGTGGGAGTTTTTAATACTCCCATTAGGACAAACGCAGTATTCACAGCTAGATACTGCGTTTTTTGAAGAGGTACAATCGTGGTAAATGCGCCTATTTACGACGGCTTGTGGCCCCCGGTGTTAACTGGCAGTTTTCCCACCATCATACTACCACACGTGGGAGCAGGCCACCTGCCGTGAGGAGTTTAAAAGACGTATTCCAGCGAAAAAACTCCCATTCAGGCTAACATTTTTTTGTGTACCAGCCGTCGGCTATGGGTCCAAACAGTTTTTGCGTATGTTTTGTAGCGCCACAAAGAACAATAAATTGAATTGAATTGAAATTGAATTGAATTCTCCAACCTCTTGTCATCGTGCATAGGGTAACCTGGCGCAGGAGTCCTTCAAAAAGGGTTCGTGATTTTTTCCTGCCCGTGCTCCCTTGGCACACGCCAGAGATGGCAGTGGCACGCGGGTGGCATCTGCGAACCACTTGCTTTCTTGAGCGCTGCCTTGCTAGCTCTTGGAAGGGTCCACTTTCGTACACTACGCGCTCGAAGGCACTCTCAGCGAGTGCATGAAAGCACGTGAACATGACCGGCCCGGATTTCCGTCGAAACGCAGCTCGCTTCTGCTCCAGGGACGCATCACGTGGTAGGTGATGTCCGCTGCTCCTCGCGAAAACCGTCTTGTGGTAGTAAAGGCCCTACCAATCCCGCCGATCATGAACAAAACCGCCAAACGTTAGGTCTTTCAAGTCCGCACCAATGCAGAAGCCGACGATTTCTAGCCCGGATTTGTTTCCCTGGATGATGAAGATATTTCCGCAAGGTTTTTCAGCTTTCAATACTTATGTGTGAAGTCAAGGGTTTGACGGACAACCGTCTGGTCGGGAGGGTACATTTGAGAGAGTAAGAGGTTCTCTGCAATAAATTTCATAGTGAACAAGGCTCCCGTGCGGGAGCCGAAACGTCTTTTAAGTTTTTCTTTTTCGTTACTTGGTCGGTGCCCTCTTTCTCTCTCAAATACTTATGTGTCAAATGGTACGAACATTAAGCACGTTACACTGCAGTGTATGGCAAACTTCTGCCGTCTCACGCCAGTTATAGCACCTAGTAACGCGGCAACTCTTTTATCTCCCCTTAGGAGAAAAGAGGCGATAGTCAATGCAAACGGTGAAATTGTGCTTCCGAAATAGCTCGCCCTTCCCCGTCCTTGATGCATACACTTCCACAGCGCGGGCCTAACGAGGCAGATTTGTTACGCAAAGCTCTTCTCGCTACGCAGCGCTGCTTTACACGCACCAACAAATTCCCTGTGGAGAAAAGCAGCGGGCGCCATTACGAGCGAGACGGCGTCAGCTGCCCGGTTATCTAATGAAGTCAAGGGAAACGCGGTAAACAGTCACGTAGGCCACGGTGCGGCTGGAGCAGCAACGGAGTCATCCACGGACAGAGCGGGCCGAGAGCGCGCTTAGGTTATCACAACTCGGCCGGACGGTATAATCAGCCCGAGCTGCACTGTAACTCCATCAGCGCTAATGTAGAGGCCAACCATGAAGCTGCTTCTAGTAGGCCGATTATGCAGTTGGGGGTAGTGACAAAAAGAGAAAGAAACGCTTGTGCAAGGCAATTGTGGGCTCTACGGGTCATTCCCAAACTTGTGCAGTGAACTGCAAAAGAAACACGGTTGGTCAGTCTTACCTCCGTTATTCCTTTCCCCAAGCACAGAACAGGGAATCTGTTTGCACGTGAATTTGTCACTGCAGTTGTGTACAGAAGCCACCCCATCATTTCCCTTCAAACGTTGCATGTAAGTGTTTGATATTCAATGCTGTTTAAGGCGCTCACCCTAAATATATTGTTACAACACTAAGGTGGGCACTGCCTCACAGCCCCTTGACCGAAGAACAATTACGACGACGACGTTCCTGGCGCGTATCGTGCGCGAGGTCTGGTTCATGGCCGCTATGCCCATTTTGTAAATAGATCGCTTCACCCCATCCCATCGTTCGTCTCATCTGTGTCCTGCCGCCACGTAACAATATGAAACTCATCAGGTGTGAAAAATTGCTGTGTGGTACACAGAAAAAGAATTAAGCCTTCCCATTCAACATGAAAGCTGACGGAAGTGCAGAGAAGGTGATTCGCCATAATGGGTTGTGGCACCGTTATCCGCTCAGTGCTACCACCCAATGCAGTTCAGATTTCCCGCCTCCGTAGTGATCGCGCGCCGCCTGACTGAAACAGCGGCAGCCGGAGTTCTGTTCTTTTCGTGCTTGCTTTTCCTCCTGCACATGCCGGCGTTACACTGCCACTTTTTTTCGCTTACTTTTGCAAAAACCAACCCAAGGAGCGTTCCAAACTAAATGAACGCTGGTGCTGCCGGTTAATTACGTATATTTTGCGTCAGATGTACTTGCATTTTTTTACGGTAAAAGGGAAGGTGTATGACAAGCACCAACGTTTCACGAGTTTGGAACGGTTATGATAATTTAAACCGGTTGGTTTTCGAAGCCTCTGCGGGACGCTCTACGACGGAACGCCGAGCTCTACTTGGGTCCGTTATCTCGCGGCACCGCCTGATTCCGGCAGTAGTTTGACATCGACCGTTAGAGCGAGCTACGACGATAAGGCGAGCCCCTAAAGTGCTCTGAACTTAATACAGAAGACCGTAGTGCAAGGCGCGTGCCGGAGATCACGCACCGGGAAAGGGAAACAGCCGCGCCGGGGAAGGGTTGACCGCACGCGCTGCATGAGGGGGCACTGTTGGGAACGCGCTTGGGAGTGCGCTGGCCAGGGTTAAGAGGTGATGGGCGCGGCCCAGACCAGAAACTTCCGTATAAGGTCAGCAGAAGGTTCAACTCCCCCGCACCACTCTTAGAATGTTCTAGGAATCCCCCGCAATTTTTGACCAAGCACCGGCCGTCAAGTCAATTTTTTTCTACCTTATTGCCAGAAATGTTGCGCAATAACCGAAAACGATTCTAGAAGACCATTTACCACGACCACCCCAAACCTCTGTCGTTAACCGATGAACTTGACAACCCTGCACAAGCGCATCATGTCACCCAAATTCCAAACGAAACCTTCTGCTCCGTCCTTACTAGAGAACCCGTGAGTGATTTACCCGGCACCCCATTCTTCCACTACGACATCATGCCATCATTAGCGCTCGAACCTAATGGAATTTTGAAAGTTGTACAATCATCACTACCGTCTTCCTCTGGCATTGACGGAATAAACTAAGAAATACTCAAAAACACAAAACATTTCTCATGCATCAATCTGGCGCCCATTTTTCAGCGATCTGTGGTATGTGGAGTGGTGCCACTGGACTGGAAGGTTTTCAGGGTTATCCCAGTAACGAAAAAAGGTACCTCGAATTCGAAGAGAAACCAAATCGCGTTTCCTTAACCTTTGTTTGTTCGAAAATTATAGAACATGTTATCTACTCGCACATTGTAAAATTTCTAGTGGCCAACACATTTTCCAAAGCATACAATTTTCTCCGCCTGTAGCAGACACTTCTACCGATGGAAACATCGCGGTAGAGAAGCAAACTCTGGTCGTTCTCCTGGACAGGATGTGGACAGTTGGCGGTGATCACCAGGCCTGCACGTGTACGAAGGGTGACGTGGTCACTGGCCATCTTTACAGGAGTACGTTGTTCGGGGAGTTTTTTCGACGTCATGGCGTGATCGGCAGAAAAGGTTATTCACTCAACCGACAGATAACTTTTCGGAACGCTGTTTGCGAGAAGGACCAGGCGTAGAATTGCGTCGCAAGAGCAGTTCGGGACTCTAAATAACCCAGAAGCTGGGCGCATGGGGCTGTTGGTGGGACGAGCGCTGTGCAGGCTACTCGTGGCGTGAGCAGATGACGTCCTGCTCGCCTGATGTACGAGCCATCGCTACTTTTCTGCCTCGACTTGAATGATACACTCACCTGTTGAGTAGTCGGCTTCCGTGTCTGTCACCGCTACTGCGTTATGTTCGTTACCTTAACGTCGTCATAGACGTACGTCGGACTTTCGAGGTTCGGCTGCATCCTGCGGTCGCTTCACGGCTCGAACCTCGCAGAAAAAAATTACAGAGATTACGCCAGAGCTACACCTTGGTCCCCGGTTAATTTCCACAACCCGGGGATCTTCAACGTGCCCTGAAACCTCGACACCCGGGCGTTATGGTTTTCCGCCTCCATCGGAAAAAAATGGACGTCAAACCGCCCTGTCAAAGTGGATGTCCAGGGCAGCTTTTGTAAACCAGTGCAGATGCTGATGGGAAAGGGTATAAAATGCTCCTCGTTGTCTCCGCAGGCTTGTCGCTTGCGCTCGGCTTCTCTGGTGGCAAATGCTGGGTCCGGATGCATGCGCTCGGCGTCTTGAGGGAGAAGTGCTGGGCCCTGCTTAGCCTGAGGCATGAGCTAGCAAGCACTCCAATGATGTCAACCCGCTCACCTTACGAGAGCAACTGCAAACCTATTCTTTACCAGAACACATGGGGGAAGGGGGTTCCACTGTTCACCGGCGCCTTATCATCCACCATGTGGTTTCGATGCTTGTTTTGTGTTTTTTTGTCTTTACACCAATACTGAGCTCTATGCTTCACGCCGGATTAGCCTGACGCGCTGTCTTGGGCGGGTAATGCCTGGGTTTATGGCTTACAACATAAAATTTCCCGACAAATGAGGGGCTAACAGCTTCGCTGTGAAACAGCCCGCCGAGGCCTGGATCGAAGCAACGCCAAGAGGCATGAATAAATTGAGCGAATATCCGACGAAAAGATGGCGAACAACGCCCGACGGCGCCCTTCCGAAACGCGGCGGCTAAGCGCCGACGAAGCGCTGAACCCAAGGAACCAATCAGGGCATCCGATTTCGCCTCCATGGCGTGTACAGACCGCTGCGGAAGGCCGCTCTGGAAGAATTTGATCGAAGAACGCTTGGCTCGCGCCTACTCTAGCTAAAAAAACGAATTGTAAATCTGATGTCGTTAGAGGGAAATGGTGTTGCAAGAAGTGAAGTCCGCGCGATTCTGATAGCTTAAGCCGCAAGCGAAACACGGTGCCGACCCAACTGTCGTAGCAGGGGTCGCCGAGGTAGGCATGTGCGATAGGTTTTACTAGGTTAAAGAAAGCCGACACGGCCGCCTAACTTGATTAATAGCAACGTGGTGCCCCTGTGCAAGATCGCTGAGTGAGGAACAGGCGGCATCACGGCGAGGGCCTCTGAAATACAACAAAAAAGGCTGTAAACGACACCCACAGCAATTATCCATGCGACGTCACTTGAATTCACACACCTGGCTCTACAAAGAGTGAAACCAGAGACAAGTGAAAGAACCTGAAGCACACCCTCTATTACTTCAAATAGGCATTCCTTGCTAAGGTTAAATCATTGCATGATCCACGAATGGTGGTTGGTTCGTTGAGTTGTATTGGTGAACCACTTGAGTGGAAACTCTTTTTTTCTTGTAACCTTAAATGAAGCTCAAACCCCGTGTTAGACGATCTCACTCCTCCATCTCTTCCGCCGCGGACAGAGGCGAAGAGATCGGTGGCAGAGGCGGACGGAGGGGAGATGAGATGTGAGGTAGTGAGCGTTGATGTCAGCTTCCTTTTTAAAATTCCAAGCGTGCGCGCAAGGCGCGCACATGGCCGCTACACGTGCAGTAGGCGGAGGGTGCAGCGGCGCGAGAGGTCGCGTGAAGCTATCACATGACAGTGCGAACCTGCAAAGGTTCGTGGCGGGTGCATCGTCTGTCTCCCCCATCTGCGCGTGGGCTCGTATCTCATTCGGTAAGACAACGGGCTCTCGCTCCGTTTCTCTATTCATTCCAGGTTGGATTCCTGCCGGTGCCAGAAACTTCTTTTATTTGTTCGCGGGAGTTTTCTGTTGACACCAACAATCGCGACGGAACCCTTTGGGGGTAGAGGTAAAAAAGCTTCGCTTTAAAGCGTACAAGCAACCAGCCGTGTGTATAGAGAGCATAGTTTCACGTGCTATATTTTGCACGGGGCACCATTTGGGATGTGTTACCGTCGAAGGCGGGCAATAACGAAAAAAAAAAGTTGAGTTGCAGGAGAAGTAAAATGCCGATTCCTGTTCTTGGAGTCACTGGTTCGAATCTCCCCGGGGGACGTTCGTTTATTGTTTTTCTTTTCTTGTGCCTTTAGGGCTTTTGTGAACTCAGAGCGAATATTCCAGCAGAATAAACGCCCCCGACTCACGCAAAATCGTCAAACGAAGTACAACCAAAGCGGAACGCCCCTTCACTGGGTCTGTTTACAGAACGCGGTCGTTGATTTTGGGCGGAGGTTCAGTTAGCCACACTGAGAGCAACCCAGCGGCGGCGGTCGGCGTGTCTTTTTTTTCTCCATGCAGTTTATGCCGACGAACATACGGCGTCCTGCCACGGCAGACTTTCCGCCGTGCGGACTTCGTTGTGAAACTTCGCTCCCTGGGCCCTATTCTCCACTGCGCAAATTGCCGGCAATTCGCCATGTTTTTTTGCGGAAGCATGACGTTAGCAATCAGTGACGTGCTGCACCTATAGGCATGACGACATGCAGTGTAATTTGACGAGTCACGCATAAAGATCGCTACCAAGGTATCAAATATTGTACAAGAAAGATATAAAAACACGTGGTACGTACTATAAAAATTAAGACGGTAGCTGAGGCTGACAAGAAAAACACATTTAAGGAGGTCAAATTTGGCGTCAACATCACAAAGCGATCGAGTAACTTTGACCCAAAAGCGAGCGAAAGGCGGATGTCGAGCCAAAGAACATCACAGTTTTTTTACCGTGTGTATGCATTTCTTTAAATCGCTTTTAGTAACATAGCTGGGCTCTCGGCTTCAATGCAAGCTTTGTTGCGTTATCACCTTCCCTGCCACCACCACCGCCACGCCATCGTCGGCTGTAATGTTACAAGTTTATGGCGTGATCACAGAAAAAGACGGCCACGACCATCGCTTCTATGACACACAAGAGCAGCAAAGCGCTACGCCTGATAACCGCAGAGTGCACCGATGACGCAGATTCACTCATTCGTCAATCTCGACTTGAATCAGCGCTGTAATGAACCAATGAGTCACTTTTCTTTATTTTTCTCTTGAGTTCGATCATGTGACCCAACCGCTCACTAGGACGAGTGTGGACAAATGCCATGCATTGGGTTCTCTTTGTCATGGACAGGCTTGTACTGCCCTCTTATGTTGCGGTTACGCCGAACAAATCATTTTTATTTTATTGCCAAACATAAAAGCAAAATACCGCACGTTATTTCTATGCTCCATGTTCGCTGACTTGGAAGCAGTTGAAAATAATTTGTTTTGGTAGGAAACATGCTTTAAACAGCGTGCATCCGAAACTGCGCCTGTTGCAAATTGGCGGACATTTCGCGGCGCCGAAAGCCGGGGAAATTTTTTGCTTTATTTTGTTTGTATTTTGCGACAAAAACAGCCGCCATTTTCAAGCTGTTACGTAGCATTACGTCACTGTTACGCAGGCTGAAGTTGCCAATGCATGACGTAATCGTTCCCGCCAACTGTTTAAATTACGTCATGCCTTCTCAGCCAATCACAGAGAGGGCGTGTATTACAGGCGCTATTGTTGTTGAATAGCAAAGACAGGCCTACGTTGTCATGTATTATGCTTTTAGTCTGGTTTTTTATTGCCGGCCAAGAATTACGCACTTTCAGTAAAGAGAAATAAGGTAAACTTTAGAACTGGTGCCCGTAAACGTCATAAAACGTCAAAATGACGACAGCACACACAACCGCTTTGTCAACAGGAAGCACGTGACCAAAATTGAAAGCCAACCAGAAAAGACTTCCAGCAAATTGCCGGCAATTTGTGCAGTCGAGAATAGGGCCCCATGTATTCTGGCCTTAACGCTTGCCCGTTTAGCACATCGACGAAGCCTCATACCTGAAACGCTCGAGTACGTGGAGCCACTCTTCAAGATGCTATTAATGTAACCCGTAAGATGACGCTTCTTCCCGTATTTGCGAAAAGTCCTTGAAGTGTTCGTGCTAATGGCTGCGTTATTGACGGCGTTAGACACGATATCTACAGTGCATCGGGCGGGGGTCTGCACTGTGGTGGAAGGCGTCACTGTCGGCGGACTTTGGCTTGGTTGGTCACTTTCCGGGGTCGTATGTCTACACGTACCCTCCACCTGTACCCGTTTTCACGCAGTCAAGGACGAGGCAAGGTTCTTGTAGCAATTAAGGTTCAACGGAGCAAACTTGCACTCCGCACTAACTACAAGATAGAAACAAACGTCGAAAGAGCACTGTCAGACAATAGGACGTGCGCTCTCGAGTACGAAGCGTTCTAGCGCGAGGCGTAAACGAGTGTTCCGGTGTTACCCGTTACGAAGCGTTCCAACGCGAGGCGCGAACGAGTGTCCCGATGTTTGAACACCGTGGCTACAAAGACGACGGTTACGACGACGATATTAGATGCCGACACCACAATCAGGGTCTGAAGGCGAAGCGGAAGCCCAGAATTTGAACCTGCTGGAGCCAGAGCTTGGTTGCGGTGGCACACAACGAAAGTACAACAGTCAGACAGAAGGACATGAGCTCTCGAGTGTCAGCGAACAATTGGCGCGGATTTGCGTCGGCGTTCATTCATCTCGCATGGACGTGCTCGGAGGGCAGAAACATTCATTTAGACGGAAAACACCGCAGACGAGACAGGAACAGTATATCCTAGTGATGACTGGGTTGCACCCTTTCCGCATCGAATGAGACGGTGGAAGGAACCAAGGGCCGCTTTGTTGGAAGCACAAAACGAAGCAGCCGGGCGGGCAGGGTCACGCGCTGCCCAGAAAGCATGAACAGATGATTGGCGAGGCGTGGTTTGCGGCAGTGTAATCATTTTGATTTCCGCTGAGGTGGGCTGCCGTGTGCACCAAACGTACCGCTCGCGCCGCTGGCACACCTGGCATCACTGCGCATCGCCTACGTCCGCAAACTCAGTGTTAACATTTGCTACGCCTGAACGATGGAGTCATTGCTTCGAGGGTCTGTCGACTCGACCGTGTATCCACAGTGCGCCCATTAAACCTGCCTGTTGTTTGCCTGGCTGCTCAACCGAATGCAAAGCAGGGGTCGTTCGTCGCAGGAAGCAGACAAATAGCACGCACGTTTAACGGGTGTTCTGTTGGTACACAATCGTGTCTTCCGAATTGCAACGCACACATGCCCATTCCCGCTCGCTGGGGAACATTTACTCTTACGTCCTTGCGGGCTTGGGATGACGTGTTCTCCCCGTTATTCTGTTGGCGCGCATGTAAGCTTGGGCAGATTTAAGCAAAGACTCAAATACATAAACGAAAAGTGCACCAATTTTTTTAAAATGACAAATCACGTTGTTTTGTTTCCTATGATGATAAGAACTACCAGTCAAAGCTGTTTTCCTGGGAGAAAGATGGTTGAGCGCGAATATTTCTCGCGTACAACCTGGGTCGCGCTTAATATAGTATATATAGTTTAAACAGGTTCGTTGCCCACCTGGCGCATGAGACCGTCTACTAGGCCGGCATTTACCCGCACCCCAGTGGTACGACACCACGGTCATGCGACGCTTCCTCGCGGTCCCTTCGAAGTCGTATTATCTGGGTACCACTGTATAACTATTTTTCACTATTTGTGATGACATTGCCTTGCTTGTCTTTAATTGAACACATCTGATTTTTTCCCACGCCTAGGCGCCTCTTCACTGCTTTCAGGCTGCCTCCGGTCTTCGCAGCATATTTTATCCTCTCCATATTATACTTTCGTATGCCAGGTGTCTTAAGCTTGTGGATTAACTTCGAAAGCTCCGCTAGTTCAGTTCTCTCAGCTAGGGTGCATATTGTCATGCTTTGCGTTTCGTAATTAAATATTTCGTCTCCTCGGAAAGTTAACGAGTATCCTGTCTAGCCATCGTGCCCCCGACTTCTACTGCACACTCCGTGATAATGCGTATAAGCTTGTCTCTGGCTTCCGGTGTCGTAAACTCCACTGATTCGGGTTGAGCTGCATATCGATTTCTCAGCGCCATCCTGAGTTCTTCAACTTTCCATCTTACTGCTACCTCATTAATCGGCTTAGTTCGTACTAGCTTGTCACGGTCTCTCCTCAAATCTAGCCTAATTCGAGATCTTACCTTACGGTGATCACTACACCGCACTCTTCCGAGCACTTCCACATCCTGCACGACCCCAGAGTTATTGCGTTAGATGAGGTCTATTTAGTTTTTATGCTCTCCCCATTCGGGTTCCTCCACGTCCACTTCAGGCCCTCCCGTTTGCAGAAGAAGGTAGTCATGATGCGTAGGTTATTTCGTTCTGCGAACTCGACTAATAAGTCATCTGTGTTATTTCTACAACCTAGACCGTAGTTCCCAACTGCCTTCTCCCCAGCCTGCTTCTTGCCTAGTTTAGCGTTGGAGTCTCCTATAACTACTCTATATTGCGTTTTTAGTTTGGCCATTGCCAATTCCACGTCTTCATAGAAGCGTTCAACTAGCTGGTCGTCGTGACTGCATGTAGGTGCGTAGCCCTGTACCACCTTGAGTTTGTACCTCTTATGAAGCCCAATTTCAAGACCGGCTACCATTTCGGTAATGCTACAGTATTCTTTTATGTTGCCAGCTATGCTTTTATTGACTAGACTTCCCTCTTACAGTTCTCTTCTGTACACTATACCACGGTAACATAGGACGTGTCCATTTTTGAGCACTATAAAAGCTTCACATGTCCTCTAAACCTCGCTAAGCCCTATTACATCTCATTTAAGGCCCTCTAATTCCTCGAACACAACCTCTAGACTCGCCTCGTAGGATAACGTTGTCGTGCTAAACGTTTCCAGGTTCCTTCCAGATTAAACGTTGCTTTCTCACGTGCAGGGTCGTAACTCAACCTTACCACTCCCTCCGCGGGAACCTACCTCCCCCGCACCCTTCACTTACTCCGCCGGCAGCGCACATTTGGCGGCTTTTACAAGCGCACATTTTACCACACCGCACCGTCCTTGGGCACACCCACGGACACCAATTCGCCTCCCCTCATGTGGTGCGCTGGACGCACTTTTCCACCCCCTCTCTGAGTGTCCGCTCGAACCCTTCCCCCCTTCTCCTCCCCCTCTCACTGGGTGCAAAATTTGGAAAGCACTGACATGGCAACCCAAGAAACCGTCATGGCCAGAGCCCTGGGGTCGTTTGCGCCCCCGCCACCCCGCTACCGTGAGCCGAATGTGACATAAAGTGGCACTACTACTGATTCAGGTCTGCTCCAGTGGAATCCAGCAAGATGCTTTATTTGCATTATCTGCTTACTGTTTGGTGCGTAGATACTCCATGTTTCCAAAATAATTGTGCCTGTCTTACTTACGGCGAAAGCCTCAAATGTCTCATCAAACGCGAAAAGTGGCCGTATTTTCGAACTCACAGAGCAAACATACAAACAAGGACAGGATGGAGATATACACACGCTGACTTACAACTGATGTTGAATGCTGTGAGTTCTAGTATATAAATAAAGCAGATATCAAGGCAGCACGGATATAGGAAAATTACACACTAAAAGAAAGCAACAAAACTCTTTCTTTTGCCGATTTTGGGACGGAATGGAGTCCTACACGTGTTTCTCTCACCTTGGCGTCGATGATTTCCTGGGTGTGTTTTTTCTTGTTTTTACTCAATGTTGCGGTGCTCTTGAAGACAGTCCCGCTCGCACTCACAGTCTGTATAGTGCATGCCTAGATGGCTGCTTTTGTACTTTTCCGCGTTGTAATAGTGCCCCTTAGCCTACCACTGACACATCCCTCTGTTGTTGCGATATATTCTATGCAGCATGATAAAGGGATGCTGCATACCATTTTTGTGTGCTTATTCCTACCAACGGGACTCGAGGGGTTTGCTATTAAGCTGTCTGCACTGCCTCGAAATTTTCTCACGAGAAGAAAAATCAAACCTCCCATCGGCGCGCTTAGCAACCATTTTTATTGGTAAGCAGTATATGTCTAATCCCCCCCTCCACCCAGTTTTCATTCTGGCGAATCCACTTTATTCGGCGCCGTTACGGCGCTCCCCCTGGCCACCGCCGACCCTCTTTCGCAACTGCGCATAGCTCGCTCGTAAGAGCCGCTGACGTTCCTGCGCCGTAGCCGGTGATGCACCGGCGACAAGCGTGCACACGCCCCGTAAGCCGAGAACGTAAAACTGAAGGAAGGCGACGCCTTTTTCGGCCCTCCTTTGACTCGTTGTCGCCGACGGTGTGGCCTCGAAGCAGAAGAAGTGAGCGCTGGCGAGGGTGCCTCGAGACGAGATAACGGGACTCGTGCTGTTGGGTTGGGTTGTTACCACCCGCATCCGGGCAATTTCATCGGCCCTGGCAGCTGCCCAAGAGAAAACTGCTGCTGGCGAGCAGTTTTCCCCTCTTCGTGTTCGTTTCGAACCCGTATTAGCGCAAGGCAGACACCGACGAGGTGCACAAAAAAACAGGCTTGCTGCGCATGTCGAACGTCCAGCAGTCCAAGGGATGTCACGACTGAAGCGGACGCGAAGCTATGGTCGCTAGAATTTGGCTGGTCTGCGGACCGAGTTCATAGCAGGATTCTTTTCGATGTAAAGCACCTCTTGCTTGGGGCTGTGTCCGTCCGTTGGCGTCTGTCCGCACCTCTCCCCATCTCCCCACCAGCTGTGCCATAGCGCCGCTCTCCTCCTCTCCCTCTCACCACGCCAGCTGTGCAATAGTGCGCGCGCTCCTCCTCCACTCCTCCTGTCCGCGCGCAGCTCCCTCAGTTGCTGCTTGTCCGATGAACTGAATGGACGCCAACAATTCTGTAAGAGAACTGGCGAAAGTGAAGCCGTTACGAAACGCCAGCGTCGAGCAGCGGATCCCACACTGCGAGAAAGCGAAGCCGCTTCGGCACGCCAACGTCGCGAAGCGGATCCGGTTCGCCAACGAGAAGCCGCTTCGAAACGCCAGCGTCGCCAAGCGGATCCGGATGCCGCTCGTCAACGCGACCGCGCCGCGAAAGCGGCCGCGCGCGCACGGGGGGGTTGGGAACTCCGAGATGCTTTGCATCACCACATACTTGTTCCCTTCGGGGAGATGGTGTGATTTTTTTTAAATGCATAGCATTTCAGTAACTCACAATGTCACGCGGCGTTGGCGTGACTTGTCGTAGTCCGCATGCGCGCCTTGTCGTAGTCCGCAGCCAGGCCACTACACTATGAAAGAAATAACAGTTTCCGGCGCCCGGTTTCGAACCCATGACGCCGCGGGCGGAACGTAAGGTGCCCGGCGCACTACCGACCGAGCCACGAAACCGACACAGATTTCGATGCGCCGAACGCGCCTTATATCCTTCACTCATTTCTCGTTTGTTTCGAAAGCGCCACAAGTTGTCCCGCGCCTCCAAAAGATGGCGACACGGGTCCCGCGATCGAGAGATACGACTTGCCGGCGCACCCCCTCGGAAATGCTGTGCATTTGATGGTGCCCCTCGCGAGGGGGATGTCTTTTTTTTAGGCATGCGCTCACCTACCGAACTTCAGCGTTGACACGCTTGCACAAACGGCTCAGTTTGTTACGTGCGAAGAATACGAGCCGCACACCCGCCTTACTGATAATCTTCTTTAAGACATGGCTAACACCATGAACGTAGGGAATGACCGCTGCTTGTTTAAATGGAAGCCACCGGTCGACTGCAGTGGCCTGTGTAATTTCACTGACCATATTTGGACTGAAACAACTTAACAAATGAATTGTTGTTTTCGTAGCTTTTTTTTACATTTGTTGTTATATTTCTCTGGCCTGAATAGGTTTCCTGAGCATTTTTAAAATGAAAAAATTACATCATCTCCCTGAAGGAAACTGTGTGGTTATGCAAAGCATGGGGGTTCCGTGTAGGTTCCGCACCGGAGCATAACCGGCGCAGGCGGTGTCTCGGAGCAGACTGAACGCCGCGCAGGGTGCGCACCTGCTTTTATACAGCTGGAGAAGCGACGCGCATGCGCAGTGGGGGTGTGGACGGCGCAACAACAAGGAAGGGACAGTGTTGCAGGTGTCTTCCTGAGCCGGCACGAGACGAGCCGAGCGGCGAGGAGGAGAGCGGCGTTATCACAGCTGGCGTGGAGAGGGGTACGACGAGGAGAGGTGGGGACGCCGGACGAAGGAGTGTCGACAAAGAGATGCTCTGCATCAAAAACAGTGCTGTTAAAACCTCTGGCCATGGTCTCACCACTGCGTGCATACGGGCACAGGGAGTAGCAGTGCGCAAACAGGTGACGCTGCTCCGTTTTTTTTTTTCGCATTCAAGCGAAGACGTACAGTCTCCTAAATTTTTAATATTATAGCGGGAGCGACGACCGAGCGGCATGTCAGCGCCTTATCACGGTGTTCACCGGCAAAGTAGGCGAAGGTACGCGCACATGCATAGAATTATCTGTTGTGTGAGCGTAGTCTGCTCCGATGTTCTCCTCACGGCAACACACCCCCTGTTTTTCCTATCTTGCGAGGCCGTTTCGCTACCGGCAAAAGTTTTCTTTTTCCCTGCATATATTTATTCATCTTAGTTGCTCCTTTTCGCGTCCGTCAGAAAATACAGACATTCAAGTAATTGCTTTAACCAGAATAAACACACACAACTTCAAGCCTGCTAGTATTTTATTCGCGCTTTAAGGCCTTGCAGCAAGCAATTGTGTATGTTACGGGCAACTTTCCGAGTAACCCCTAGTCACCAGCCGTAGCTGATCTTTCAGGGCAGGACTGAAGAACAAGATCCTCCATCGCTCGTTAAAGTTAAAGGGTGGCGGGGTTGAGGCACACGTAATGGTGGCGGGTGTCGGACTCGCCAATCATGTGCTGGTGAGAGCGCCTGATTGTTACAGACCGCGAAGGCGTCTTCAAATTGGTTTGGCAACATGCGGTTGAGTAGTCGGAGTTACCGAAAGGACTCTGTCTTGATTTGCAGGTATACAGCTGGCTATTTCTTCGTGCGTTCTGCGCATAGTGCTAATAGTGATCCGCCTGTCTTTCCTGTAATAAGTTGTTATACCTCTGTAGGTGAGCAATAGTTGGCTTTTTGAACGGAGGCGATATTCACAAGGTTGGCCACGTGGGTGAAATAGCAAGTGAACTTTGTGCCACGCCCAACAGTAGAAACGCGTGTATAGCATCCCTCGCTGGTGTTTTTATGCGCCCACGCAGCTGTGCAGGCATCTTAGTGTTCTGGTCCGAAGGCAGAAGCACTTTGCCCTTCTCGAGTGCCGTCCTGTTCGCAAACACGAGATCAGACTGCAATGGGTGCGTGTGCTGTGCGGAATCTAAGCAGAGTTGTCGAAACGCAGTCTGTTGCACAAATACCGACATCGCCAATAGGGTGTCCGATATTAGACTGGTCAGAAAAGGGTGCTTCGCAAATGTAATTCTATTGAACTACCATTTGTAATTCTATAGTGTGTGCGCCCGTCAATGAAACAAGCCCGATGTCTCGAAAATCACACAGACAACAATGATTTCAAATTTCACGTCTTGGTTAGAGCACCGTCAAATCATTATCAGGGCACTTCCCGCACAGACACACTGCGTTGTCGGCTCTCTGGGCCTGGTATTCAGTTCCTCCAGAACCCTCTTCCACCTCGCGGTAGATAACCATGTCACATCTCTTTTTAGAGGTGAAAATCGCCAGTCTTGCGCCTGTGCTGGCCTGTCCGCCACTACACGTAAGCCTTTCGAGACGCAGTCACGCGCACCAACGGGGGAAAGTACTGCCGGACACAAATTACCAGGACAGTTGCACACTTCCAGTGATGCATTCAATGGGAAAGCCTTAGAGTGTAATTGAGTGCTTCCTCTGTTTTGGGTGCGATTAAGATTTCCTGCTATGTGCGCACGGCGTCCACAACCAGCAGCCGCGTTAGGACCCGGCTGGAGCGAACGGTGCTGACGCAGCCTCCGGGCACTCTCCCCGAGGCGCTCCGTCTTTGGCCGTTGGCGGCACATTCCTCGACTGTTGCCGTGCTCTCCGCTCGTTCCTCCGCCTTTATACACCCTCGTTCCTGGTGTGTGGAAACGGCGTGCCCAGTGGTGAACCGCTTGATCTTGAAGCTTCCCGGGCTGATGGGGCGTCAAAGTGCGTCGCGAATATTTTTCTCCCTGCGATGCTATGTAGGCTAACTGACGAATGGGACTCCAATTTCCTCGTCGTTGTCATTGGAGGACATGATTCTGGACCACCATCACTCTCTTCATTCGGTCACCGTGGCAATTCGTAGGTACACAGGCGTCAACTGAATGTCATGAGCATGAGGTGTAACGGCCAATGCATCCTCTAACCATAATCGGGCCGGCGTGCCATCATCACCCACACAGCGGAGTGTCAAAGGGAACGGCATCCCGCGGCGGGGACGCAGCGGCTCAGGCGTTGTGCTGCTGAGACCTAGGACTCGGTTTCGATCCCGGCTGCGCCGGCTGCTGCTTTGGACGTCCTAAAATCTCAAGGATATATATGTTACGTCTAGGGCGATGTATACCCGACAGTTGCTGCTGTTATTCTATTCCGATTGGAAGTCAGCGCCCGTGTTCTCTGATTTTCTCCATCCTCGGCCTTGCCCTGTTCGACCAATATGCCCAAGCTAAAGGTAGACTTAGCCCAAACAGGAGGACGCTGACAGCCGAGACAGGTGCTGCTCTCAAGCTAGCCTTAAAAAAAAGATGGCGCAGCTTGAACTGGTCGGGCACAGCTGCAGAGAAGCAGCAGAACTGGCGGCCCCTCTTAGTCGCACCTCATATAGATTTCCGAATTTTCCGCTGAAAATTCTCCATGATTGGCAGGCTTGGATACTTTCGTCGGTAGGATTTCACATCTCTTCCAGAGTGTTCCACGTTAGCTCGCGCTAGAACCCACGGCCAAGTCCAAAGCCAACTGCCGCACCAGGAATCCAAAGGAAATGCTATGCGCCCGGAATGCAATGATAGATCTTTTTTTATCTTCATTTCCATACTTTGACACAACACCACAAAGCACTACACTGCTAGAAATGCTACCCAGCACTTCAGGAATAGAGTAACGGCTGAAATTGTTTTATGTTTGTTAGTGTATCAAACACCGGCAACCATTCCGGAGGCTCGGGTTGAGCCCTCCACACTTCAATAATCAGACGAATAAATTCAGAATAAAGTACTCTTTGGACCATGCGGCATCGATTTCGCGATGGCGTATGGCCATGCCCGATTTCCAAATTTCGTTCAAGGCCAGAACCATGACGATGTCATATGGTACCCCGTCCTCGATTTGAATGGATATAGAAACCGGATCCCGTAGGCATCCAGGCAGAAGTCCTTCTTCAATGTGAGCTCAAACACATCATAAAAGAAGACACACCATAAAAGAAGACTCCAAGAAAACATGTTCAACTGTCGCGGGCTTTTTGCACGGGTAACACTCAACCCCATGAATTTCATAGACCTTTCTGTTTATGCCAGGTTTTTACTAGAAGGACGCCCACGTGAAGTTTAAAAAAGAACCCATGGCGACACTGCCATTCTCTTTAATCGTTAAACTACGCCTTTTCCAGGCCCTGGATGGTACATGGATCTGTACATCGACACAAGCAAAACAATATCCTCAAGGTCATGGTACAGTCTTTTGCGCGTCACGCTTGACAAGTATTCCAGCGTGAAGCGGCCTCGTAAAAACATTGTTGCCAGCATTTTATTGCACTAATTTGCAGCATTTCCTCTCCCTGAAGGGGAAGCACCAGTGTGCAGAGTTTTACTGCGATGCATCAAAAACAGCTGATGCTGTGTCTTGTGCCGCACACGGACCCAACTTTAACGTGGGAAAAAGAATGAACTCACACAACAGTAATTTCACAGCTGAAGCACGCGGCATCTTACTTGTTTTACATCACATTGGCAAACGTGAAGTTTTAAAGTCCATAGTGTATACGGATTCTCTTAGCGTTGTAGGTGCCCTCTTCTCCAGAAAACGTTCAAAAAAATTCGTAATCAATCTTGTTTTTAAGGCCCTTATGTCGGCATACGCCTCAAGTCTCGAGATAACAATATGTTGGGTTCCTGGCCACTGTGGAATATACGGGAACGAAACCGCAGATCAAATGGCCACTGCTGCTACACTATTGAATACAGTGGACATAGGATCAGTGCAGCACACAGACATAAAGCCACATATCAGACACCAACTTCGCAAGAGATTGCAAACACACTGGACTGAACAGACAGATAACACGTTACACGTTATAAAACCACGCCTGGGACCATACAACACTGACACAGGCAACAGATACACAGAAGTTGCCCTTGCTGGGTCACGGATAGAGCACACAGACGTCATACACTCGTATCTGCTCACGGGGTCTTCAAGACCTTTGTGTAGGAGGTGTCGAGAGGCCCTATCCATAGTTCACATACTCATTCAATGCACAGCACTACACACAACACGACGCAAACACTTCCCACAACTATACAGACTACACGCCCCACTACACCCAGCGTTTTTCCTGTCTGACGATCCCATGTTTTCTATCAAGTACGTTTTTAAATGTTTAGAAGTTAAAATTTTAGACCTAATTTCATACCACGCATGATTACTTCCTGGCCTCGTACACCAGCCATGCTCATTGTCGTTTTCTGATTTTACTTTTGTTTTTGATGACTTATTTTAATGCTTACGGTTTCAACTCTCGTATATAACCATTTTTTTTGCGCTCTTTGGCCCAGTTGGTCTTGCGCCATTAACATCCAACCATGATCATCAGGAAATCCCAGCCAAGGATGACATGAGGTGGGCACGAAGATAAGATGACAAATTCAATGGGGTAGCAAATGCCTTGAATACTCGCTCGAGCAGTACAGGCTGCTATCGGGGACACGTGTGCTGCCCTAGCAGTCCGAAGCAAAAGTCCACAAAGTGGCGTCATTAATTTTTTTAGCAAGTGTCACAGTTTAGCACTTAAACAGATATGGCTGCACCAGTGTCGACAAGACTGAAGGCAGGGACCCCTTCAACAACTACATCTATAACATTTTGTGGATAGGCACGAGGACTTTGAGTTTTCGCTGAATACGCAGTTTGTGCCTCTGGAAGTGCGGGAATTAGTTTCCCACTTCTGGAGGAGCATGCTGCCGGCACATAGGCGACATGGAGAGGCGACGGCGAGAGGGCGATCGGTGACTGGAAAACGTGGGGTGGTCGGGCGAAAATGACGTTGGGGAAGGCCTCGAGGATACGCGATGCTTAACATGCCTAGGCGTGTATCCTGGAGTGTTGAAAACCTCAGGATGCAGCACTACGAGCGGCAGTGATGTTCAACATGTCCGGCGTATCCACAAGAATAGCATATGGGGCGATTGTCCGCCGTGCGCCACGGATTGGATTGCTGCGCGACCACTTGCACTGGACGTTGAAACTGGGGGACTGGCTGATAGCTGAACGGCACAGCCGCTGGTGCGGTTGGTTCAAACAAATGGGTAAACGGTCGGGCGGGCTGTGTCACACATTCAGTATGCGTCAGGGGACCGGTTACTGCAACCGGGGAAGTCAGGGGAAGAACAACAGTAGCTACCTGGGGAACAGTAAGGGGAGCAGGAGCTGCAACTGCGTGGCGAGTAGTTGGAAGGGCCTCGGTGACCTGTTGCCGAATGCTTCACTGAAGAGATCTAGGAAGACATGAAGGGGGTGCCTCCATCCGCTGGCGTGGCTGTTGAACGAACGGTAAAATCGATAGCTGACGGTCCACTTCCTCGCGGATGAAGTCCTTTATCTTTGTCCCAAGTGGGGAGTCCTCGGGAGTGGAAGTGAAACTGGAGAGTTCTTTATTTGTCCCCAGGGATTTCCGAACCAGGACTCGTTGCCTGCACAGCTCACCAAAGCTTTGGCAGAGGCTAACGACCTCCGTCACGATGTTCGGGTCCTTGGCAAACAACATTTTGAACGCGTCATCATCGATTCCTTTTAAAATGTTTTACCTTATCTGTAAAAGGGTTGAAAGCTGGGCGAGTTGGTAATGATGCATCTCAAGAAAAAAAAACTGCGCGCAAATTAACGGGGACAGGAACACATGAAGACAGCACAAGCGCAGACTTGCAACCAGTTTATTATTGCCCACATCAAAGCCCTAAATGCCCGATAGCCCAATCGTCACGCCCCCCATGCGTCACAGTTGTCGGCGCACTGAGCCGAACATACAAAAAAAACCGTAACAAAACCACAAAACAAACTTTGAGGCGCACGAATGGCGAAAAAACAGCAAAGATAACCGCATCATACATTGGTTGAGACCCCCCTCCCACCCTAAACACTCATGCCCAGAAGAAACACTGAATTAGCGGTCACTGTGCACCCAAATATGTTACTTTTCTCGATTAGGCAGGGCGATAGACGGATGACTGATGCAATCGGAACCAGCTTTTATGATTTGGCTGGCTTCTACAATTTCTCGCGTTTGCTGGTTCTCATGTCGGGAAAGGATGGCTGTGCGCTCAAACACAGGGATACAATCAAGAATGCATCCGCGGCAATGAGAAGACAAGTGGCTCTGATCACGTTTTTCTCTTGAATAGACGCTGGAATTAAAGTCGACGGAGCTTTCCTAGACTTCTCAAAAGCATTTGATCGTGTCCCTCACCATCGGATCATTCACACGCTTAAGCTAGTGAACATCGGCCCTACTGTTGTCACGTGGAGAAGACTTTCTTTCTAACAGGGTGCAACATACATCAGCTAACAATCACAACTCATCTCTAGTCCCTGTAACATCTGGTGTCCCTCAGGGAAACGCACTCGGGGCCTTGGTTTTTCTAGTTTATATTAATGATCTACCAGACTGCGTTAAATCTAACATCAGACTTTTTGCGGATGACTGCGTATTATATATTCCGTAAAATTCAATCTAACCATGACCATGACCTTCTTCAATCTGACCTAAACGCTATTAACACATGGTGCATAACCTGGCTAATGCCTCTAAACCTTGCTAAAATAAAAGTAGTGTCCTTTACTATTCAAGCCTCTCAAAATTCAGCATCTTATATATTAAATGACGGCCTCCTGGAGAGAACTTCTACCTATAAGTACCTTGGCGTGAATCTAACCAGTAATTTGACATGGAATACTCACATAAACCACATCCTCGCGTCTGCTAATCGTTCACTTGGTCTCCTCAAACGTAATCTCAGACATGCTCCCGCGCGTTTACGTAAGTTAGCATATATTACATTAATACGCCCTAAACTAGAGTACGCATCAGCCACTTGGGACCCTCATCAGGCATATCTAATAAATGATATAGAACCCTTGCAAAACCGTGCTGTCCGCTTAATCTTTTCTGATTACTCACCCTATACTAGCGTAACAGCATTAAAAAATCGTGCGGAACTCGAAGCCTTATCGCATCGTCGCAACATATCTCGCTTAACATTATTTCATAAACTATACTACCATGTTTCCCTTCGTAACGGCTTTATCTGTGAACCCGCAGCTATTTTTCCGCGTCGAGATCATTCATATGCAAATGAAACGCATCACATGTCGTACCCTTGCGTTTTACGAATCATTTGTTCCTCGTACCACAATTGACTAGAATAATCTACCATAAAACATTGTTCCTGAACCGAATACCATGAAATTTACTAATGCTTTCAGCGAAAATACCAATGTATAATGTGTATCATTTCACTGCTTCCTTTCACTCAGTTCTTGTGCTGTCAAATGACGAATGAATGAATGACTTTATTTAAGGGAGGAGGCTATAAAGCCCTGTGATAATATTCCGTGTACTCTGGGTAGTTCGTTTCAGTTACTGTACCAATAGCCATTCTTATCGTTTCTACCGAATTTCTCCTAATTTTTCCACTCTAGCGATGTAAACTATATTTGCCTTTTTAGTTCTTGTGTTTATTTTGTTCTTTTTGTAGTTCTTTATGACACCAGTGTAACCCCCTTCAACCTACGTAATAGGGTTTTTTTTTAAATAATAAATAATAAATAATTATTCCACTCACAAGCGTGTCGTGGCTTAGTTTCCACTGAGCGAATGAATTGCGACGACCCGTCGGCCGGCGGACTAAACGCTGGGCCGACTCACTCTGTCGGAAGTTCGGTGAGCCGCGCATTAGCGCAGTCAAGCCAAGCCATTTTTTTCTGACGTCGTACAAAACGCCACAGAAAATGGGCGAGGATGAAGAGAGGAGGAAAGCATTTTCGAATTGATTTTTTTGGTGAATAAAGTTGCGTAAACGCAGCGAGAGCGGTCAAAACATGGCCTATAAACCCCACACTACAATTTGCGCTCGTAATCCCGCAATGTTTACAAATCACTTCAGTGTCCCTTTAATGTGAGGATATACAAGTCAGCAAGTTGATTTGCAAAAACTTTTTAATCGTGAGGTGGCGTGGGCGAATTGCTAAAGTTCAAAGTTCAAAGGGTCATGAATTTGTTAGTCTCAGTGAATGTTAGTATCAAACAAGCAGCAATTACTAAGTGCACCGTCTAAACTAGTAACGATAGGAATTAGGGTTCATAGTGGCATTACCTACGTACCGTTCTGCTGGGTTGTAAACTTCGTAAGCAGTTATTTATGCAGCCGGTTACTCTCCTTTTACGATGTTTTTGCTTAAGAGTGAGGCTTTTCTTCGTGACGCTTCTAGAGGGGATGAAAAAAAAATTAGCGCCAATTTACCCTGTGAATGTAGTTGGAAAGCAAAGCTTAAACGGCACCCAAAACGATTGCCCATTCGACGTCACTTAACTGCACGCGCATCGCTCTACAAATAGTCAGACCAGAGAGATGTGAAATGCACTTAACCACACCCTCTATTACTTCGAAGAGGTATTCCTGGTAAGCTCAAATTATTGCATGATGCATAAACGGTGGTTGGTTGACTTCTGTTCGTGTAGCACATCAGTGAAAACTCTTTTTTAATAATATTAAAGCTCAAACCCGGTGTTAGCCGATCTCACTTCTGCGTCTCTGCCGTCATGGATGGAGGCTACGAGATCGGATGCAGAGACGGCGGACAAGGAGAAGGTAATACTTCTATTCGGATTTCTGAACGGCCCAGAGTGCAGCCCACGGGAGTGGTTTCTTCTTAACTGTAGCCCATATTCAGCCCGCGCCGCCTGTGCTCTGTCCACCAGCTGAAGCTGGGTAGGCAGAGAGGGGCTGGACAGCAGCATATCCAATTGCTGTTGTTGGGTAGTTGACGGAAAGAGAGGAGGGTGCTCAGTGCTAAAGTCGCACACCCCGATTATGTGGCAGAGTGTTCCTACTTCTGAGCAAAATTTACATTCAGCGTCGAAGCGAATCAGGTGCATTATGTGAAGACGCGTCGGGTGTGGGAAGGAGCCGGATTGTTTGACCGTAGGGTAGTTTGTTGTTCTATGGAAAGGTCAGGCTAAGGCGAAGGTAAGAAGGCGATAATGCTGGGCAATTTCCCTGAACGAGACAAGTGGGTGACTGTCATTGTACAGCTCCATAGCACGGGGGGTAAAAGTGCAGGCATGGTGGGCGTATTCGTTGCCCTCTATGGAAGCGTGAGCGGGTGTCCAGATGACCTGAATGGAACCATCTGGGGAGCAGTTTTTAGCACACGCCGTGCAGGTCCGGACACCGAACCCGACTGGTAATTCCTGTAGGCTTGTTGGGAATCGGTGACTACCTTGCGAATCCATGGTTGAGTGAGAGCCAAGACGATGGCTGCCACTTCTGCTGCCGTCATGTCTTCGGGCTTGAGTGAGGCACAAGCGAGGAGGTTGGTTCTGGAGGTAGCCACGATGATGGCGTACTGCTGCCCTTGGTGTTGGGAGGCGTCTATGTAGATAACTGCATGATCCCCACAGAGGATGGAGTTAAGCGCTTGAGTCTGTGCTTGTTGCGACTCTCGTCGTGTGAGGGGTTCATATTTCTAAGCAGAGGGAGCATCTTGAGTTCTTGTCGCCAATAGTCTATGAGTACATCAAGCGTACTGACATTCTGTGCTGTCCAGCCAATCTGGTGAAGGATGCGGCGACCCACCGCAGTTACGCTCATTCGGAGCTTCTGGACAGAATGATGGCCCTCTATCAGCTCTTTCACCGTGTTGTAGAGCCGCGTGCTAGGCAGCCTCTCTGTGGACGCACTCATGGGAAGACCAATGGCTTGCTCAAACGCCTTTCTTATCATCATATAAAGCATCTTTATGTCCTCTTTGCCTAGGAGTCAGGGGGTTGACGTAAGTAATTTCGAGAGGACAAAAGATCGAACCGATCGAACTAACCGAAAGGTATCGGATTCCTTGAGGCCTCGCTTCTTGGTGGCAACTGGCCTTATCATATGTATGATTTTATTGATGCTTTCTTTAAGGCGCTGCAAAGATACGTCAGTGTTGGTGTTTGCCTGAAGATGTAGGCCCAGGATTATGCTTCTGGTGCTTAAAGTGAAGACCTGGCCATCAAGGAATATTTGAATATGTTCCTTGGGGTGTCGTTTGGCTTGAGGGCGGACGACAAGGAGCTGGAATTGTTTACGTGAATACTGGAAGCCACCGGCTTCAGCACATTGGCGTACGAGAAGTTAGATGCCATGGATTGGTGTGAGCTTCCTTTAATCGCTCTCGCGTGGCATTCAGTGAGAATGCAGAGGTTTAACCCGTAGATGTGCTTGGTGAGAGCACCACTTGCCTTCCCCGTGTTAGCGTGGGCTCGTACCTAAATCGATAAGACAACGGGCTCTGGCTTTGTTACTATATTAGTTCCAGGTTCGATTCCTGGCGGCGCCAGTAAATTCTTTTATTTGTTCGCGGAGTTTTCTGTTGACAACAACGGTCGCGAAAGAACCCTTGAGGGGGTAGAGGTAAAAATCTTTGCTTTAAAACACTAGAAAAGAAAAGGGAAACAGCCTTCTCCCAGCAGCGAGGGAGAGGCAAGCTTAAAAAAACGCTGAAGAACGGAGCGCTTCGTATGCGCCTATGATGGCACGTGCGAAGAAACTTTCTTTGCGGTGAGCGCACAAAAGCCGCAGTCCGCTTAATATTGGCCGCGGGCGGTGCGAACAAAGCACGAGATGGGTGCGTGCCGTATCGCCGAGGGCGTGTTGTGGAGCCGCCAGTGTCTCAGAGGACGTGCGGTGCCGTGTGCACTTGGTGAGCCCCTTCGGCGAGTACGTTTGGACAGCGACCGCACGCGTACACAATATGGGGCGTGAAGCTCGTCCACCATTAACGCTTTTTTCTCGCCCAGCGACGATTACTGCTGCCTCGGTAGAATTGTGCGCAGAGTGTCGGCGGTATCCCTCTCGTACGACCACAAAGAACGCACTGGCTCGTCCTTTTCTGCGTCTTTTCGAAAGCGTGCCACTCAGTGCCACGGGCGTTCCAGTGTTGCCGGAATGTGGCGCGAAGACGCATACCTCTAAGACTGACAAGGTAAAGCTTTACCATACGGAACTAATAGGTTTCTTATTAGGGTGTTACGGAGAGCCAGCTACGAAGCACCGGGGCCGTGAGGTGGATTTGGCCACTTGGCCTGAAGAAAAATCGGTGTTGACCCGGAGCGCAAACTTTATATCTGCTGCCAATTTCACCTGTGTTGCGGTGTTTCTTTCGTGTCTTTGTACATGGTTTGACACGGCTATTCTAAGCCAGCTTAAGTCGTTTCATCGTGCGTGGGTTGAAGCGTCAATTGAGAGCGGCGAAGGAGCTCCGCAGCAGCCGCACATAATGGCCGCAGACTCCGGACAGCTTCCCGCGCCGGCCGTGGCACCGCTGTCTTACTGCCAGAGTCTGTGGAATGACGATGTTGTCGTCAACGACTGGCTCACCAACTATGAGCGTGTGAGCATCCGTAGCTTTGATGGGGAAGTTTGTTACCGAAAATCCAGGGTCATCTCCACTAACTTGAAACCTATGGAGGGGCGAAGCATGCTGTGCGAAAGTCTATTCCTAGCGCCTTAGCGTTTTTGCCAACGGAGATGAAACCGTTGCGGGGCAGAAGTATACAGCTTTGCTGTAAAAGTCTCTTGTCTTTGAAGCAGGAAGCTCTCTAGCGCGAGGCGTAAACGAGTGTCCCATTGTTTTTTTTAGTACGCTTTACGAAGCACTCCAGCGCGACGCGTAAACGAGCGTCCAGGTAGTTTTTCTAGTATGCGTTACGTTCTAGCGCAAGGCGTAAACGAATTTCCCGGTGTTTTAGTACCGTGACTACATGAGACGACGACGACAGGGGGGGGGGGGGGGGGGTTCGAAAATAACATATAGCATTGTAAAAAGCAGGGTTCGGGGGCACTTTCTTCGCTCGGGTTACCCTTATACCGAGAGAAGAGAGTGCCCCCGAACCTTGCTTTTATACAATGCTATATGTTATTTTCTAACCCCCCAACCCCGAAACGTGGTCAGTTCCTGAAAAGGGGCCGCACCAAAGGTTCTTTTCCTCCTTTGCCTTCGATGTCGCTCCCAAAGCCAGATAAGTACCCTCATTTTCTGATCCTTCAATCTGTGGACAAATCGAAGCCGGTCACCTCTCAATCCGTATTACCTGTTTCGAAATTTTTTGAAGGTATCATCTCGCAAAATATACGACGGTAAAAAGCTCAGAACTGTAGAAGTGTTACTTGAAATAAAAACTCAGCAGGAAACCACAGTCCTCCTGAAACAAACCCATATGGCAGATCTGGAGATCAGGGCCTACCGCAGCCTCAACAGCTCTCGGGGTGTGATCTCTAAGGCAGATCTGATTTACAAAACCGATGCCGAGCTTTTGGAAGGATTGAGGGATAAGGGCGTCACGCCTGTAAAGAGCCTATCCATACGCCACGATGACAAACTCACAGAAACTAAACCCATTATTCTGATCTTCGATCGATCCACTCTTCCAGAATCCACAAATGCCGGTTATATACATTCTTCTGTCCGACCGTACATCCCGAACCCACGGCGCTGCTTCAAGTTCGAACGGTTCGGGCATGGCACAATCTCTTGCCGTGGCCGACCTACCTGCGCTAAGTGCGGCAAGCATGAGCCTCTTTCAGAAAACTGCGAATCCTAAACCTTCACCTGTGCCAACGGGAAGGGGCCCCATGCAGCGTACTCGCGAAAATGTAAAAAGTTTAAGCAAGAGAATAATAATAATAATAATAAACTTTATTATTCATAAACAATGTACAATACAGGCCTGCCTAAGCCACAACATGGGCTTGTAGGGCAGCGCCCGGCAGCTGGGGAGCATCTAGGAATAGTATTAACATACAACAAAAAAAATTTAGTTGAGCATTTGTAGAAGCTGCGACTTGATTTGTTTGCGGGTAATGTCAGAAAAAAAGACATCAGGCAACTCGTTCATAGTGCGCGGGACAAAGAAGGAACGAGCATGTTCCCCGAAATAAGTGCGAACACGTGGAATAACAAAACGATCACGTGGGCGCAAGTCACGAGCAGGAGTGTATGTGTGACAGAATTCTTTTGTGTACAGATATTTCAAAACAACAGTCTCCTTAAACAATGAGTCAAAGGAGTGCATTCTCAAACAGGCAAAGACGCTCAGGTTTTCATCCCTTGACATACCATACATAACTGAGCGAAGAATTCCTTCCAACATAGCATTAATTTTCTTACGCCAGAAAGCAGAACAAAAATAAAAACAACAAATGCCGTAACGGAGTACACTGTAAGCTAGGGCATGCGCAATTAACCTTCTAACAGTGATCGGACATAGCAACTTAAGTGAATAAAGCAAGCAAGAAATTTTACGGAGGTGCCCACAAATGTAGGCCATATGACTGTTCCAGGACATATTCGAGTCAAAAAAAAATACCTAAATATTTAACATTTGTCTGGTACTCTATCGGAAGGCAGGAACAATTACTACAACATCGAGGAGAATGGAGGTGAAATGGACGAAAAACAGGAATACGTCTTAAAGGATTGTGGAAGCATACTAGTTTTGTTTTAGCAGTGTTGACCGAAATCAAGTTGCTGCAAAACCACTTCATTACATTATCAGCATCAGTCCTCAACGCATCTACCGCCTGATCGTAATCACCGTTACGCGAAACTAATAACGTATCGTCTGCATACTGAAAGACACGGCTGTGTTGAGCGGCATCAGAAAGGTCATTAACGTAAAGGTTAAACAAAAGGGGGGCCAAAATAGAACCCTGCGGTACACCACTCATTAGTTTAATGTTCTTGCTTTTAATGCTGCCTATCGCAACAACCTGGGTTCGGTCACACAAATAGTTTCTAAAAAAGGACAAGAAAGGGCCGCGAAATCCATAGTCACACAGTTTACAGAGGAGCACTTCATGACTGATAGAATCAAACGCTTTCGAAACGTCTAAAAATAAACCGCAGGCAAACTCGTTGTTATCAATTGTATTGTTCAGGTGATCGGACAGATCTTCCAAAGCCAACTGAGTGCCGCGCCCTGTGATGAAACCGTACTGTGTTGTTGAAACCACATTATGTTGCTCAAGGAAGCTCAGCATGATAAAGTAGACATGTTTTTCAATTAACAAGGCAATACACGAAAGTATAGAAATAGCGCGGTAGTTTGATACAGAGTTGCGTTCCCCATTCTTGTAGAGCGGGAATACGAGAGCTTGTTTTAGTTTTTGCGGAAAGGACTGTGTTGAAATGACGTTGTTAACAATGACCAGTGAAACGCATTTCAAGGTATTGAAGTTCCTGCAGAGGACATCAACCGTAATACCATCCATACCAGCGCATTTCCGTCGCTTCATACTAAATAAAATATAGCGAATGCCTTCTTCTGTACACTCGGGCAGAAAGGCAGAGTTAACTACTGGACTCACTTTAGATGGAAAAAAGCCAACAGGGGAGGAATTGCTTGCAGCCGAAGCAAACTGAGTGTTGAATTGGTCTGCTAACGTTATGGAAGGGGCACCAAAATTTCTAGCAATGGTTTCGTGCGTGTTTTTTGACTGACGACCTCTAAGCTGATTTATAACGGACCAGGTTTTGCCCGGGTTAGACCGGGATTCTGAAAATCTCCGATGGAAGTGTTGACGTTTTTCCAATCTAATTAAAGCAGTAACTCTATTGCGGGCAATTTTATAAGCGACACGCAATTTGTCGTTTTTAGGGGAGCGTCGACACAATACCCAAGCCAGCTCTTTCTCTGCAATAGCTGAGAGAATGCTGCGATTCATCCAAGGGCAATCAGGCTTCCTCTGTTTTAACAGTACCGTTTTTTTGCACGAGTTTACCATTTCCCCATAGATAGTTACAAAAGAATCATAGGCAGAGCATTCAGGAACCTCTGAAAGGAACGTTTCCCAGTCATATTCTTTGAGCAACAAGTCCAGCTTCCGATTGTCAACAATTTCAATTTCTGATCCTGCCCTGCTGTGGTGTACTGATTGCAGTGAACGCGAAATAAAACGACACCCTACGAAGAAATGATCGGACAACTTGTGCTCTACAACAAAAGGAATTACGTCATCGTTTTCAGCTCGAACGTTTACGTGATCCAAGCACGACGACACCAAAGATGCTCCTAGATACTCTACACGCGTCGGACAACTTATCATTGCCTCGATGCCAGCGTCCGCAAGTGTATTTAAGTATTCCACTACAACGGGCTTTTGGTTTTTTATTAGGTCAATGTTGATGTCGCCTATCATGCATACATGTCCCCGCGGAAAAGGAAGCATGCGCAGTTCTTCCACAAAATGTTTAGCGTTTAGGTGCGGAGGCCTGTAAATAGCAAGCAGGGTGACCGCAAAAGACTGGTTGCAAATGCGAATTGCCAACGACTCGGCATTTGTGAAACCGATATCTACCACAGACGAAATCCAGTCATTTTTAATGAAAACCGCAATACCACCACCCACTTTATCCTTGCGAGTGAAGAAATGTTCATGGTAGTCATGAAGAGAAAATTTACTAGTAAGCTCTTCAGGAATGTTAATTTCAGTCAACACGAAAACATCAGCTAAGTCACGAATTACAGTCACTTGTGCACAAAATTCATCCCAGTGTCGACGAATGCTCCTCACATTAACATGAAAAATAGTAAAGCAACTCGCAGTTCTAACAAAATCGTTGCGCAAGGAAAGAAAGTCCCTAAACTGAATGTTGAAACTGTTTAAGAGAAAAGAAAAAAAAACAAAAAACGACGCAGAGCAGATTACTAATTAATGAGAGACAAATCAGAAGCGGTTACTATGCGAACACACCGGTCGCCCTCTTTTTTCCTGATGTAAATCCTGCCGTTCTTCACCCAGACAAAATTGTAGCTGGCTTCCTTAGCTCTGTGTCGTGTCATCCAGAAGAGCTCCCTGTTGGCTTTCGTGAGGTTCTCGGAAAAGTATATTTGCGGAAGCTTGTCCGTTTGTATCAAGTGTCGTAGCTTACCGCGCGCAGCCAACCATTCGTCTCGCACAGCAATTGAAGCGAACCTAACAAGTACTGGCGCGAGTCTGTCACTACGCACAGGCAAGCGGTGAGCAGCAACTACTTGAGTTGCGTTGAAAGAGACGATTTCAAGCTTAGCTGCAAGGTCTGAGACAGTGTTTGTAAGGTCCTCATTAGGGGTACAAGGCACACCATGTATCTCTAGATTGGCAGATCTGCTATACTGTTGCGCGTCATTTAGCTCACACTGCAGTTCCTGGATAGCCAATGATTGCTCAGAGACCTGAACCTCAAGCGCGCACACTTTGGACGATAAGTCGGTTACAACTGCCTCCCGAGCATCACAATCAGCAGCTAGACAGTCATATTTCTGTGACAGTGTATTCACTGAACTCTGGACTTCCAGCACAATTGCCTTCACTGCACCAATCTCGGGCTTCAAGCCAAGCATGATTTGAGACAAAGAGTCCACCTTCACTATGAAAGTATGTAGTTTAGCTAGTTTTTCATTAATGGCTTCAGGTTGAGAAGATGCCAATTCCGTATCTGTCTGGGATGAATTTCCCGATCGGCATGCTCTGCACCTCCATTTTTCACGTCTGTTGGGCCCCATAGAACCAAAGGTTGCCTCTGCAATACCCGAGCACTCTGGCCCAAGATGATACAGTGACGCGCAGACGCAGCATTCCATATATCGGCTATCGTCGGATACCGAATCACAACAGTGAGCGCGTTGTTTGGAAGTCATTGCACTGGACAAAAAAAAACAAAAAAAAGAAACACAGACACACTCAAGTTTGCAGTTGGCGGCAAAAAAAAAAAATCTTTGAGCTAGGAACCGAGCTCACCTGCAGCGACAGAATAAAAAACGTTGAGAGCTGGTCCCAGATGCGCCGCCAACTGCGATGGCCGAAGGAGAGCACCGTCCTTATAAACTGTCAGAGGGGCGATCCCAGACTGCAACGGGCGAACAGACTGCAACGCCCTACGACGTCACTTTCGATCATGTAGTTGTCGAAAATACGGGCATCTTCACTGACGGAGATAACCGGTGGTAGCAGAAGCAACACGTGGCAGCGCTCGTACTTCCAAGTTTCTTGCTATCGGTGATCTGCAGCGACAGAATAAAAAACGTTGAGAGCTGGTCCCAGATGCGCCGCCAACTGCAGATAATCAATGCAGAAGCAGATAATCAATGTTAAGACACCCTAAAGATTACCTTCCCAGGTGCGCGGAAGAGGTTCGCCTCTTTCCCGCTGGGGAAGTATGCCGACGCAGCTCGCCCGGGGGCGGAGCGGCGTCTGGCTTCGGCGGGGACCCAGTACCGCGAGTCGGACGTGGTCCCGCCGCCGCCCCCCACCGGGTTGCTTTAGGCAACCCAACCCGCCTCCACACCGCTCGTTGAGCCAGCAGCGGCTATGGCGGCAACCACGTCGGTTTGGGATGCCGCAGCATCCACGGTTTCCTCTCTACCAGCCCAAAGGACACGCAAGGGCACGGAGGAGATGGGGACGGAGGTAGCCGCAGCGACCCCCTCTTCCTTCTCACCACCTGTGCCATGTGTAGTGGCTTTCCCTAAGGAGGGGAAGGACCCAACCTCTCCTGGCAGTTATCGGCCCATAGCCCTTACAGGCTGCCTGTGCAAGCTCCTCGAGAAGGTGATAAAGAGGAGACGTGTACTTTCTTGAGTACAACGGTCTTCTCGAAAGCTGCAAGGCATGCTTCAGGGCGGGGCGATCTACAAATGACCGACTAGTAGCGCTAGAATGCTACATTAAGGGCGCGGGTTGGATTCCCGGCCGCGGCGGCCGCTTTTCTGATGGAGGCGAAAAGCAAAAACGCCCGTGTGTACGAGATTTCGGCGCACGTTAAAGATCCCCAGGTAGTCAAAATTAATCCGGAGCCCTCCACTACGGCGCGCCTCATCGCCTGCGTTGCATCGGCGCCTTAAACCCTACAATCAGTCAATCAGAATGCTACATTAAAGATGCCTACCCACATAAGCAATATTGCATGACGGTATTCTTCGATCTTGAAAAGCTATATTATAATGCATGGCGCTATGGCGTCCTTACAGACCTCAAATTCTTTGGTATATCAGGTAACGTGCTGAACACTCTTTCCAGTTGCCTGTAGGAGAATGGCGTGCCTCAAGGTGGCGTTTTGAGCTGCACCTTGTTTATAGTCAAAATGAATTTGGTTCGGAAGGCATTGCTACCAACAATCTCTTGTTCGATATATGCGGACGACGTACAAATATTTAAATCGTGTAATATATCCATATGTGAACGACAGGTTCAGCTTGGGTTAAACAAGCTTGCTCGCTGGGGATATCAAAACGGTTTTAGGCTTAATCCAGGAAAACGTACCTGCGGCGTCTTCTCAAAGAGGCGCGGCATCCAGCCCGACCCTGAAATTAAATTGAATGGTGACTTGATTCCTGTAAAAAAGGAACACAAATTTTTAGGCTTCGTATTAGACGAAAAACTCACATTCATTCCTCACATAAAAGAACTAAAACATAAATGCCACAAAGCAATAAACATTATTAAGGTGCTTTCAAACCACTCCTATGGTGCGGATAAGCAACTCCTCTTACGTGTCTTCAAGCCTGGTGGGGTCCCACTTGGGCTATGGGAGTGTGCTTTATGGGTCGGCATCAAAAACACCGCTGAAAATGCTAGAGCCAGTGCTCCACGTGGGGCTTCCCGCGTCGGGCGCTCTCCGTACTAGCCCCGCACAAAGCCTATACGTTGAGTGCGATAAATGGTTCCTTTTTCACCAGCGAACATACACGGATCTGCTTCACGCTTTGAAAATTTTGTCAATAGCCCACCATCCTTTCAAATCTTTTATTTGTGATACAGCCATGTCCCAGCTTCTTCTAAATCGTCCATCTTTCTCTGCTCCATTCTCACATAGAGTGAGGCACGAAGCGTAAGCTGTCACCTTTTCAGACACCTACATACAGACTTTTTAACACCATGGCAGCTTCGCCCCGTTTTGTGCGGCTTCTGTTTTGTAGCAGTTCATAAAAAACGAGTGCCTGCAACTGTAATTCTGCAGCACTTCTTGTTTCTCAAAGAGAAATACAAGTGTGCAGAATTTTTTAGCGATGCGTCAAAAACTGACCTTACCGTGTCGTGCGCACGGACATAATTTTAGAGTATCTAATACCCTAAACTTGAAAATCAGCATTTTTACGGCTGAAGCTAATGACATTCTTCTTGTTTTAAAGCACATAGTCCATCATAAAATTCCGAAGTCCATCATCTTCAGATTCCTTGAGCGTAGTACATGCATTGACATCTAAGCAGTTTTGTAAAAATCACGTTATTCATTTAGTTTATAAAGCCACTATGTCAGCATATGCGTGAAGTCTTGAAGTCTTGCCAGGTCACTCGGGGATCGCCGGAAACGAGACAGCAGATCAAATGGCCGCTGCTGCTGCACTTACAACTACAGTTAGCATAACAACAATACCTTACACTGACCTTAAGTCACACATCCGACAACACCTTTGTAAAACGCGGCAAGCACACTGGAATGGACAGACAGGCAACAAACTACACCTTATAAAGCTACTACTCTTGGGAGCGTACATCACTGACACACACAACAGACACAATGAAGTTACCCTGGATCGATTACGGATAGGCCACACGCATGCAACACACTCCTACCTGTTTACGGGATCTCCAAGACCCCTGTGTAGCAGGTGTGCAGACGGCCTATCTGTGATTCATGTGCTACTTCAATGCAAAGCACTCCACACAAAACGACACAAACACTTCGCCAACCTCTACAAAAACACATTCCACTGCACCCAGCATTGTTTTTAGCGGATGATCCCATGATTCCTCTACAACGCACCTTTACGTTCCTTAGCGACATCAAGTTTTTACACCTCATTTCCTATCAAGCGTAGTTTTTAAACCTTATTTCATGCCACGCACCATCACAACCTGGCCTTTTACACCAGCCATCCTCATTGTCTTTTACTGATTTTACTTTTGTTTTTGTTGAACGATTTTAGAGGTTAAGTTTACATGCTTCATACCTAACCATTGTTTTGTCGCTCTTTGCTCTTGTTGACCTTGCGCCATAAACATCCAACCATCATCATCAACCCAGCAGGATTCGGCGGCCGTTCACCTGCTTGTTGAGGTAGGCGCGTTACCAGCTACGGCGATGACGGAACACGCCCCACGCGTCCCTGACGGCACGCCGACAGGGCAGACGTCCTCGGCAGCCTGCCGTGCGCACACCTCTCTGGACAATATGCTATTTGAGCCTATGAAAGTGTCAGGCGTCGTTGACTAATCACCCGGCAGGGTAACGCGGTCGATTGCGGCCTCAGTGAGTTGCCAGGGAGGGGATGTGCGGCACACACAGCATTTTCTCTAGCGGGCGTTGCTTTGTGTACAGAGCGTCGCGCACTTTCGACGCGCGTGTACACTCGGGTGCGGCGCACGACGAGACTTCCCCGAGCGGCTGGATGCGGCGGTTATCGTACGCAATTCTCGGCCGGCGCAAACACTGGAGTCGCCTGGCTTCCGGCCGCTAATTTTATTCCCCACTTGTCTTGCTGCAGTCGCGCCAATTCTTCTGTTTTTCATCCGGCTTTCATTGCGCGCTTCCTGGGGCTTTCTGACGGCGACAGGGCGCAGAAAATTAGTGGCCCAGCCTCCCTAACCATGGCTGACCAGCTCCACCTCGCGAGTAGCGCCGTGTACCAGAACCACGACTCGGAGCGTCATCCTGCAGTTCACTAGAAATGCAGAGCCCACAGACCATTAACAGTGCGCCTCATTCAATGACGCAGGAATTTGTGCAAAGCGCTAAAGCAAGGGCCGCTGGAATTCAAAAAAAAATTGTTATTAAGTCCACGATCTCACAGCGAATATGAGGTTTATCAAGAGTATGTCAGAAAAATGCATCCATTACTATCGGTCATTGCGCAGATGTCGGCGGAGGAGACGGCGAGTGTGCTGTGATGGACTGTGTTTCTTTGATTTCTTCTTTGTTCTCGGGTTACGCCGTGCGGAAGAAAGGAACTGGGGAGGGAGAAGGGTGGGACGACCGTGGTTCATGGAGGTGGATCTGGTTCGCTCTGTCAGGATGGCGATGAATGTCGTGTCTCCGCCGCGCAACGAGTATCAACAGCGGGCTCGAAGAAACGCGCACAGTTAATGCTAACTGGGAATTGTACAAGAACGAGCTTTAAACAAGATTTATTCATAACCTACTCGGTAATGATGATTCTCATAATGCAGGATTTACTGAATGTCTAAATCGCCTTCAGAATAGAAAGAGAAAAGGCCTTTACAGATCAGCCAAATAAAAGGAATAAACCACAAGCGTGGGAGCGTTACCATCTCTGTGCAACCAAATACGTAAAAAAATAGCCAATGCCAAGGCAAAATTTCTTTCCACCGACCAACTATACATACTGAAAGCTCCAACACGTTCTGGGGCTTCCTGTCCCCCAAGTCGAAAACCAATCAACTTGAACTCATAAACCCGGACCGACAGCCTATAGTGGCAAATAGGCTGTAGAAGAAGTGACAACTGGGCTAGTTGGTAATGAATATGGCACATCTTGAAAGTAGCGTATTTAAACACGGACACAACGAAAGAAACGACAAACCACAGCGCTGTGGTTTTTCGTTTCTTTCGCTAGTGTCCGTGTTTAAGTGCGCTACCTTCAAGATGTCCCAGTGACAAATAAGCTACATTTCTCGACGACTGCTTTACATCCGTATTCAGTCCCATTAATAATGCGTTAATCCCAGCTCAAGCATTCAGGGCATCCCTTGCTCAGTCGCACAGTCAATTTAGTCCCAAGAGCATATTCATCGGCGGATTGCGACGCGATTAACAGTAACTCACTTGAAAGTACTATCCTTGTTTCGAGTGAAATTGTATGTCTAATATTTGATCAATCCGTACGCACAGGTCAGGTTGCAGACGAATGGAAAAAAAAGCAAATACAATCCAGTCTTCACATCAGGAAATCCCTCTTCCCCAGCTAATTACCTCCCTATTTCTATCACCTGCATCTCGCCCAGGCTTCTCGAAAACACAACACCGTCTCATATCGTGAAGGATCTGGAAAGTATGCCTTTCTTTTTCGCCTACCGACATGCATTTCGAAAAGTTTACTCTTGCGAAAAATGGCTAACTGAGTTTACGCACGACATACTAGACATCCCATGAATAGCAATCTTAAAACAGACGCCTTTTTCTCAGACCTTGCAAGGGCGTTTCATCTCCGCGCCACATAACCACCTACTCCCAAATTAACTTGCCTCGAATTACCTTCCGACATAATTGGATACAGGACTTTCTCACAGGCGGCATGCGATTCACATTCGCCAATTCCAATCCATCACCGCTCATAGCTTGTGACATCCGGGTACCCCAGGGCGCCATTATTTTACTAGTTTTATCTCTAATCAACATGAACGACCTGCCCGCGAATATAAAAAGTACACGAAGGCTTTGCTGACGATTGTGTCCCAGACTCTGTTATAAAAAAAACTGCAAACTAATCTCGTTTTCGCGCAAAGGCCACCATCACCCACTACACATACAATATTACTGCTGCTTCCATAAGCCCTGTCAATTGTATAAATACTTAGGCGTTCACATGACAACATCATTATCATGGGTACTCACTCGGCCTCCTGGGATTGTAAGTCCGGGATTGTCCGCGGACTACCCAAGACGCGATCCGGCGCTCGCTTTACTCAGATATTCCTATAGGGCTTCTGGACTTCCGGTCCCAAGGCAGTCCTAGGACTGCCCGGGGACCATCCAGGCCTAGTAAATCGACCGGGCCCATTACCTGTTCCGAAGCACCAAGAGGCACCAAGGACGAAGCATCGCGTCAGATTCCTCGACGGAGTCTGATATTTGCGGCCAAAGTAATAAAAAAACTTGCGTATCTAGCATTAGTCCCACCAAAACTTGAATACATTTTATCAGTGTGGCATCCATCGCAATTACATTGACCATACACCACAGTGCAGATCCCTTTATAGCCTCCCGATACTTCGTACAAGCTAGTGCAACAGCTTTGAAACTGTCTCTATTTACATCCCCTCCCTTGAATCGCGCCGTCATATAGCTCGTCTGTGCTTTCTTTGCGGTTCGTGCCATCATCCGAGACCAAGACACGAATTATTAAAACCATACCACCGGGCATCAGCGCACGCAAATGCCACCCACCCAACAGCGCATGTACCCGGCCTAGCGTGAGCATTCTCAAGTTGATTTTGCCCCAGAGCAGTAACCCTTCGGAATTCACTACACCGCAATATAGTATCATACACTGACCGCACATGTTTTAGAAAAAAGCTGGGCGACCATTTTCACAACTGCTGACATCAACTCTGATTCATGCGCTTTACTAGTTTGAACCTGTGGAATCGCTCTTGCTTTCCTTTTGCTTTTTTTTTCCTTCTGTCTTTGTTACTCATGTCACTGAACCTGTGTATTCGCTATTACTTCTCTTTTATTTATCATTTAGTTTTATTGACTGTTGCTTGTTCACGTGAATCGAAAATGTTTGCATACATAATAGTATTTTTTAAACAGAACAAATAATTATTTGTTTAATTAGATAGAAATAAAAATCACCGTTTGTGACATAAGTAGACACCCCAAGCCGAGACAAGTCTGCAAGGAATCCGTATAAGGGTAGCAGTGAAATAGGCAGAGATAATTTATTTATCTATTTATTCATTTTACCCTCAGGGCATACAAGCATTGTAGAGGGGAGGTGCTTACATAGGAGCAAAAAAAGACGCCAAGAGCACGCGACAAATGTTTAAGGATTGTACACACAAAAATATAAATCAATGTTTAAGAAACTGGTAAAGCAAATGCAATAACCGAGCTTCGCTTGTACTTGTTTGTCTTTATTTGAAAAACAATATGAAGGGGAAAATATTTGTTTACTGACAGTTTTTAGAAACAGTATTCGTTGGTTTATTACTAAGCTTTGTTGTCCAGTGACGCGCCACTGCTGTCGATGCTACTCATTTGACCGCCCAATGAGCTCCCCAGCCTCATTTAGCCGCGAAACGCCATTGGCCTCCAACGTAACTGGTATTCTCTGGTGGTGCCCAAGTGATGGTATTTAGAGCAAATGAGAAGGGTCTTTAGATTTTGCCGCGTGACAGCTGTATTACTGACTACTGTTCTCTTGATACGCAGTTGTGTACTCGTCTACTGTTTTCCCCGCATGTTCCTTAAGGGCCCTTTGGGCCCTTAAGGAACAACTATATGAAATGAAATTTAATAGGTGCCGCTCTGTAATCTTCTCCCCATATTCGGGCCCCTGCGGTAGTGAGGGACGGGTGGGGAGGGCGGTAGTTTATTTGGCGGTAGGACTGCTACAATTTCGCTACGCGCGCGAAGAGCAGCGGCATTTTGGGCGGCATGCGACACCGTTAGCGTCTCTGCTGCCCTACTCCGGCCGGCAGTGTGCACTTGATTTGCACTTGGCTTGGGCAGTGCGATCGGCGGCTGGCTGTGTGCGCGTTCGTTGTGTGGTACCAAAGCTCTCGCGCTCAGATATCCCCTTGAAGATTTCTCGGTAGGACAATGGGGAGTCATCCTCTTTAACGTGTGCGCATTTAAGTCTTTTTGACGTTTTCTGGGGGGGTTTACTTTCCATTCAGTGCACGCGAGGGTTTTTTGCTTACACCGCCTTTCTGCTCACGGACACCGCGGAAAGCGCCCATCAAGGAGAGGTTAACAACTTCGCTGTAAATGAACGAGGAACCAAAGTTTGCCAAAAACACTTGGTATATCGCGGAGAGCATGGCATAGAAAGAATAACCATTACCTCAGAGATCCTGGCAACTTGCACCACCGTCACCGTCTTCACTAGAAGGCTACTGAGCTGCACCCGTATTGAGTCAGCCACTGCGCCTCAAGTTTTGTAAAAGCAGATGGCACCGGCGTGTACTTTGTTACGGAGGACGTTTCTTCCCTCGAATGGTTAATACAAGTCATGTTGGTGAGTCTGCAGCATTTTATACGTAATGTAGAATGGTGAAATTAATAAGCATGCGATAATTTTTTTTTTGCGTGACTTGTAGGAATGTGCATGCAGTTTCTACAATTACGGCATTCCCGGTGATTAAAATGTCCAGGCGACAAGTGTGTCTCCACAACAATGCGTACAAACGGCTGCATGGCCTGTAGAATATCTCAGTCGGCGGAAGGGCTCGTACGCGTTCTGTAACACGTGACGCATTTTTTATTTCACCTGCACGCATTTTTAAGCCCGTAAATGAATATAACGAATGAATGAATGAAGCACTCGCCGGGCACTTAAGTGTGCTTCCGTGATTTGTAGACGAAAGCCTGGCGTGCTTACAAAGGACTTCTTAACGGCTACGTCGGGGGATTGCATGCTTGGCCCACGGATATCAATGGCGCGTACCCAGCCTAGGTTCGGCCGTGGCGGATTAACATGCAATGCTTGAAAATGGACATGTGAAATACGGCGAAACTCAGTCACAATATTTGGGCGAAAGGAGTGTAAAAATTTTGGGAAATAGAGACAAAAATGCTGATGTGAAAATAGACAACGAACGTATTAAAAACAGAAATTGAGAGAATTATCTACTAATGCGTAGCGTCTTACGACGCTTGTCTTGAGTATGAGTTTTTTCCAGCAAATGTTAGGGTTTTTTTAAATCCTGGCCCACCAATTGTCTCCATTTTTTCTATCATAACTATTAGAAGTGAAACTTTCTCGGAATCTGCATTATTGTGGAATTTCAGGGCGTTAGACGTTCGCCATTTTCTTTAATATTTTTATGTTTTTCTATATTTTTTAGTCTTCCAATATTTCTTTCTACCAATTGTCTCATTTACGATAATATAACTATTTTAGGGGGAACTTCCGCAAAACCTTAATTAATGTGGAAATGCAGGTAGTTATACGATCTGCCATTTTTTTATTTTTAAATATTTTAGTTATGTGTTATTTCTGAAAATTTTCTCCTTCCAATTATCTCCAATTACGCTATTATAACGACTGCAGGTGGAACTTTCCCAAAACCTGCCTTATTCTAGAAATACAGGGCGTAGCACGGTCCGCCATTTTCAGTAAATATTTTATACTATTTTTAGTTTTTTCAGCTTTTCAAAATTTCGTTCGACCAATTATCTTCATTTACGCAATTATAAGGATTACAGGTGAAACTTTCGTGAAATCTACATTACTGTGGACCCCGCACGGGGCACCTTGAGTAATCTTGGTGACGGTGAGTGGCGACACCGCGTACCCCGAGCCCCCCATACTTAAGTTGTTACCTACCGTGGCTAGAAGTTGAAAGCTGAAGGGTTAGAGGCCGTGAACGGTGGCCGTCGGAGCCTTGGTCAAGCTCCGGCCGATGGGCTCCCTGCCTTTCTACCAGGCAGGGAGCTCCGGGACCTCTTTGACTACCAGGGTAAGGTCAAAGGAGAAAGTACCCCCGTCTCCCTGCTTTCCAATGTATCGTATGGCACTTTCCAAACCACCCCCCCCCCCCCCAAACGTGATCGGACCCCGAAGAGGGGCCGCACCGAAGTTTCCTTTCCACCACTTCCCAACTTGAGTATTCCGAAACCGAACCAACTACTCTCGCTAATTAGTGATAGAATCAGTTGACCAGTTGAACCCTCTTGCTTCAAAGTCAGTATTTCTCATCTCCAAATTTCTTGAAGGTGTCATCGGCGAATCATATAAAGCCAAAAAACAAAGAACCGGTGAAATCCTTGTTGAAGTCAGTAGCCAGGATCAGGCTGGTAAACTACTTGCACAAACCCGCATCGCCGATCTGGCCATCCGAGTCACGCCCCACCAGCCTGAACAGCTCCCAGGGCGTGATTTCCGAATATGACCTAATCAATGAATCTGGAGCTGACCTGCTGGAGGGCCTTCGTAGTCAGGACGTAACAGCGGTCAGGCGCATGACCATCCGCAGAGACGATAAACAAATACCGACAAAGCACCTCATCCTAACCTTCGACAAGGCGACCCTTCCAGAATTCATCAACGCAGGTTACATCCGTTGTTCAGTCCGGCCTTACATCCCGAACCCACGGCGCTGTTTCAAGTGCCAACGGTTCGGGCACGGCACAAACACCTGTTGCGGCCGACTTACCATCGCAAAATGCGCCCAGCACGATCACCCGGCCGAAAACTGCAATGTGCAACAACTTAATTCTTTGTGTAAACTGCCAGGGTCCACATGCGGCCTACTCCAGAAAATGCGAAAAGTTTCAATTAGAAAAGAAAATCATTAACATCAAGGTAACTGAAAAGATCACTTTCCCAGAGGCGCGGAAGAGGTTCGCCTCTTTCCCTCTGGGGAGGTACGCCGACGCAGCTCACCGGGGGGGCGGAGCGGCGTCTGGTTTCGGCGGGGACCCAGTACCGCGAGTCGGACTTGGACCCGCCCTCCCCCCCCCCCTGGGTTGCCTCTGGCAGCCCAACCCGCCTTCGCACCGCTCGCTGAGTCGGCAGCGGCTGTGGTGGCAACCACGTCTGGTGGGGAAGATGCTGCACCAACTGTTTCCTCTTCTCCACCGGCCCGAAGCACACGCGAGGGCCCAGACGAGATGGAGACGGAGGCAGTCGCAGCGACCCCCTTCCCCGCCTCACTGCCTTTGCCATCTGTGGTGCTCCCCACGCCTTCGGCACTGGCACCGCAGGCAAAGAACACCCGAAAGGGTACCACGTCAAGGGGGCCCAGTCCGGTGGGCACCCCCTTGCCTTCAGATGACGACATGGACGTCGAGCCCTTCCGGCTTTCATCGCAACGGAAGGAACGGGCTGCGACGTCCAGGTCAGTAGAGAAGGCCAGAAAACCCCTTCCAAGAGTGCAAGCCCCGAAAGACCCTACATAAATAGTCACACTCCAGTAGCTCTGACCACATAATAATGGAAAGAGAAAATATTATTCAATGGAACTGCAGGGGCCATCTGAATAATCTTGACGACGTGTATGAGATTCTGCATGCCAATCAGCCAAGTTTAATGTGTGTCCAGGAAACACATCTGAATTCCAAACATACAAATTTCTTGAATAGTTACCTGGTATACAGGAAAGACAGGGATGGCTGCACACACTCTTCTGGAGGTGTGGCCATAATCGCCCGCAAATCCTTAGCATGCCAACCTGTCACCTTGAACACCGTCCTTGAGGCTGAAGCCGTTCACACAATAATATTTAATAGGTTGATAACGGTATGCTCCATATACATTCCTCCTGATGTTGCACTTACGAGCTCCGACTTCGAGGCGCTGGTTGACCAGCTGCCCGAACCATACATCCTTACAGGCGACCTTAATGCTCACAACTCTCTTTGGGGCTCTTCCAAAACGAATGCTCGAGGTCGCCTTATAGAGAAATTCCTTACATCTTCTGGAGCATGCCTTTTCAACAATAAGCAGCCTACATACCATAACATAGGTCACAACACATACTCACATCTTGACCTAGCTATTGGTTCTGCAATTCTCTTTCCATGTCTTGAGTGGGGTGTGGGCACGGACCCATATGGTAGTGACCATTTCCCCACTTCATTAACGTATATAGGTACAGGCCCGAGCAGTCCATCTTCCCATAAAAGGTTTAATGAAGCAAGAGCTAACTGGAATACATTTACAGAGACATCCAAACTACACCACACATCCATAGGACACCTACACGTTGAAAAAGCTACCAAACTGCTCACGGCGCACATCCTCGAGGCCGCCGAAAAGTCCATTCCCCACGCCTCTGTTGCCCCGTGCAACCAGAGGAGGCCGTCGCGGAATGAGGACTGTAGGCGGGCGCGAGAGGCCCAGAACAAGGCGTGGGGTATCCTTCGTCGGTACCCCACGTCGGGTAACCTTATTTTGTTCAAACGGGCCAAGGCATTTAGAAAACGTGTGCGCCGTGAGGCAAAACGAGAGAGTTGACACACCTTCTTGACATCCATTAATTCATACACAGACACACACAAAGTCTGGACACGAATACGCAAGCTCAAAGGCCTGTGTAAGCTGTTCGAAAAGATGATAAACAGGAGACTCGTGTACTTCTTAGAGTACAACGGTCTCCTCGAGAGCTGCCAGGCGGGCTTTAGGGCGGGGCGATCTACGAACTACGAACAATCAACTCGTTGCGTTAGAGTCATATATTAAAGATGCTTTCCTCAATAAGCAGTACTGTATGACAGTATTCTTTGATCTTGAAAAGGCGTACGACACTGCTTGGCGGTACGGCATCCTCAGTGATTTGAAGTCCTTTGGCATGTCGGGTAACATGATGAATACGCTTGTTAGTTACCTTTCTGAAAGAACGTTTCGCGTGCGAGTTGGAGCTGCACTCTCTAGGGTTCGTGTGCAGGAAAACGGCGTGCCGCAAGGTGGTGTTTTGAGTTGCACTTTGTTTATTGTAAAAATGAATTCTCTTCAGAAGGCACTGCCACCATCGATCTCCTGTTCAATCTATGTAGACGATGTCCAACTCTCCTTCAAATCGTGTAACTTGTCTATCTGCGAGCGCCAAGTGCAGCTTGGTGTGAACAAGCTAGCCGGCTGGGCAGATAGCAACGGTTTTAAATTTAATCCAGGAAAGTGCACTTGTGTTCTGTTTTCCAAGAGGCGTGGCATTCGGCCGGATCCAGACATTCCACCCCACGGTGTGTCTATTCCTGTCAAAAAGGAACACAAGTTTTTAGGTATAATCTTTGACGAAAAGCTCACATTCATCCCACACATAAAACAACTAAAACATAAATGCTTAAAAACAATAAATATCCTGAAGGTTCTGTCGCACATCTCTTTTGGTGCTGACAAACAACTTCTTTTACGTGTTTTTACCAGCCTAATAGGTTCACGACTGGACTATGGTAGCGTTGTCTATTGGTCAGCCACTAAAACATCCCTCAGATTGCTGGACCCTGTGCTTCATCTAGGGCTCCGCTTGTCGTGTGGTGCCTTCCGAACTCGTCCAATTGAAAGCCTGTATGTAGAGTGCAACAAATGGAACCTACAACGTCAGCGAGCATACACAGACCTCCTTTATGCTTTTAAAATTACATCCATGCCTCACCATCCTTTTAAATCAGTTTTTCATGATACCTCCATGAGTGAACTCCTTTTAAATCGACCACCGTTCTCTGCGCCCTTCTTTTACAGAGTTAGAGAGGAAGTGTCAGAGCTTGCTGTCTCCTTTTTAGACACCATCCAAAGTTCTGTAACAGATTTCATAGCACCATGGCATCTCCGCCCTGTGTCATGCGACACATCTTTCACACACGTAGATAAAAGCCGAGCTCCCACATGTGCAATTCAGCAGCACTTCTTGTATTTTCAGGAGAAGTATCATTATTCTGAATTTTATACGGATGCCTCTAAGACTTCCACCTCTGTGTCCTGCGCGGCGCATGGGCCCGGCCTTAATTTCACCAGAACTCTGAGTAATCATACTAGTAGCTTTACGGCAGAGGCTTATGGTGTACTTCTTGTTGTTAATCATATACTCCCAAGCCACACCCCACAATCCATTATCTATACAGATTCCCTCAGTGTTTTGCGGGCATCGTCATCAACAAAGTATTCAAAAAATCATGTTGTAAATCTTGTAAATCATGTTGTAATCATGTTTTAAATGTTGTAAATCATGTTGTAAATCATGTGTATGTCCACAAATTTGAACTCGTCCTTTGCTGGGTCCCTGGCCACTGTGGTATAGCCGGGAACGAAGCCGCGGATCGAATGGCCGCTGCTGCTACACCCTCGAATGCAGTAGACTTAACCACATTACCCACATTACACCGACGTGAAGCCACACATCAAACAACAACTTCGCATAACATGGCAAACACATTGGAGTGAACAAACAGACAACAAGTTACACGTAATGAAACCACACTTAGGACCGTACACCTCCGATACACGCAACAGATACATAGAAGTCGCCTTGGCTAGATTACGGATAGGGCACACGCACGCAACGCACTCGCACCTGCTCACTGGATCTCCAAGACCTCTGTGCAGCAGGTGCGGAGGGGCGCCATCCGTGATCCACATCCTCATACAATGTAAGGCACTCGACATTACACGACGAAAACACTTCCCACAACTACACACAAGACATATTCCACCACACCCGTCATACTTCTTAGGAGACGGTGCCGTGTTTTCTGTTCAGCGCACCTTTGAGTTCCTATCAGAAGTTCACTTTTTACAACTCATCTCATACCACCCATAGTTTTACTCACACCAGCCACCTTATTTATTCTTAAACCACTCTTGTCCTTCACCCTGGCCCTTTACACCAGCCGTACTCATAGTTTTTTTTTAACTGATTTTATTTCGTGTTCTCTTCTCATCAAATAACTTTGTGTTTGGAGCTCTTTGCCCGTGTCGGCCTTGCGCCAATAAAATCAAACCATCATCATCACCATTATTGTGGAAATTCCATGCGGTATGCGTTTGACATGTTCCCTAATATATTTGTATATTTGTTATTTTTTGTTTTTCCAAATTTAGTTCCCCCAACTATCTCAATTTACTTTATTCCAACGATCACATTTGTAACTTTTGCGAAAACTGCATTTTTGTGGGATTGCCGGGCGTTACACGCTCCGCGCTGTGGGGGTACTCGGTAAAAAAATGCCACGTATTAAAAAAAGCAGGAGTCCTGCATTTCGCTCATGCCACCAGATACAACAGGTCACCCCGTACATATTTATAAATTATTACAACCTTCAAACTACATCCTGTATTCTTGGCTTCTTTTAATATTAGGTATAAATTAGTTATTTAGATTGCCTTAAACTGTGGTCATGCGTCCTCTCAATACGTATTATGATCGTCTGTTTCGCTCCTGGCAGGCGAAGCAGACGCAATAGCTAGAGATGTAAAAGTGATTTAGCCGCGTTGTGTTCATTTGTTTTGTCCAAGCATATATAAATAAAACTCTAGGCAAAGCGTATAACACGAAGTAAGTCGTCAAGCACGAGCGCAACGCAATATGAAATTGCATAATGGTTCAAATGGCAAATAAATACCGGCTTGCGGAGTCGTCATGCATGTTGCCTCATTGCACCTGTCAATGCATGCTTCAAGGGGTAACCACACGCAGCGAGGGCGACGAGCAACGCAAAAGTCGTAACGCAATGGGTACAGCGAACGGATAGTGTGGGCGACAACGGCAATCCGCATACACAGGCCCCCGGGACCCTCGCTCGCTTTTTGACGGCCAGAAGCAGCCCACAAGCGGGCGAAAGTGACGATACAGTGAACTGTAACGACCAGCGACGACGACGGAGGACATTGGCTGCAGTATATTAATTTTTAAATGCATAGCATTTTAGTAACTCACAATGTCACGCGGCGTTCGGCCTAGTCCGCAGCCAGGCCACTACACTATAAAAGAAACAACAGTTTCCGGCGCCCGGATTCGAACCCATGACGCCGCGGGCGGAACGGCAAGTGCCGGGCGCACTACCGATTGAGCCACGCAACCAACACGGATTTCGATGCACCGATAGCGCCTTATATCCTTCACTCATTTATGGTTTGTTTCGAAAGCGCCATAAGTTGTCACGCGCCTCCGCAAGATGGCGACACAGGTTCCGCGATCGAGACTATGATCGAGAGACCCGCCATAAGTTGTCACGCGCCTCCGCAAGATGGCGACACAGGTCCCGCGATCGAGACTATGATCGAGAGACCAGCAGCGCTGGTCGCGTCTCGTGCTGCCGGGACGCCCCGCTGTAGCCCACCGCAAATTTGATGACGTGCAGCGTGTAACAAGAAAACCAACAACCAATACGTAATCCATACGACTTGCCGGCGCACCCCCTCGGAAATGCTGTGCATTTGATCGTGCCCCTCGCGAGGGGGATGTTTCGCTACTGTTTGTAGTTCCGGTGAAGTTTAGAAGTTTCCAGTTCCCATCGATATATATATATCGATGGGAACTGGAAAAAAATCAAAGCCCCTTTTTTGGGGTCGACGCTCTTAAATTCGTCCACAGCAGTAGTCCCCTCGGGAAGGAATAGCAGTAGAAGTAATGTAGTGAGTTGGGAAGTCAGTCAGTACAAGTGCACCTTCAAAAAAAAGTGAAAAACTGCAGAAGAAGAAACGATGATTGCTTGGCGAATGGGAGAGTGCGAGGTACCGGCTTGCCTCTCTGCACGTGTCATCTGCTTTATTACTGTTTCTGCTTCCAAGACAAGGTCGAGGGCTGCAGTTTTTTTGCCAAGGGATTACGTGCGCCCCTTAACAGTTTTCCCTGATATATCTGTTGTCATAAAGGGTTAACAGAGCACAAACACGACGACACACAAGAAAGAGAAGACAGGACGAGCGCTGATTCCTTTAAGTTAACCCTTTATGATGCTACACTAACTAGCCCACCAAGCCATCCTCGTGAATATCTGTTGTTATTTGTATCTGTACAAAACGGAACTAGTCTACTGTACTGTCCTCCAAAACTGACAACTCTACTGTCCTCAAAAACTTACCACTGAACTTCCTTCGTATTGATGGCACGTTTGGTTGTGAAAAGCAGGGCAAAGAAAAGTATGGCAATATCCACGTTTTGGAGCCATTTTTACTTATACGGGTTTTCTTGCTTTTTGCGTAGGATTGTAAAACAACGTAATTAGCTTTTCCTTTTTTTGTTGTTTTCCGTCTAAACAAAGATTTAAAAAAAAACTGGCGCATTTGATGCCGCGTGGCTGAGTTCCGGCTGAGTTCCGGGGCGCAACTTATGTGTCAGGCCGGCAAACTTATTTTAACCAGCTGGTGATCAAACGTGGATCAAAATGTCGATACAAGGACGTTCCCGATTTCCCTCTACATTAGAAAAATGGCCGTGGGGAAGGGAGATCGAGGCCACTTGTAGTCAGCAGCAAACCGCTTAGCCACTGAGCAGCTCCTGCGGTCACAGTTGTCAAGTATTAACAGTTTGCAGGTGTCGGACCTTTTAAACAAATTATGAAACGCAAACATTTTGCACACATTGGGCGTGGGCTTTCGCTGTGGCACAGTGGAGCACTCCTGTATCTTGATTGCTCCAATAAAGTCGCAGCTAGGGAAGTGCATAGTCGTTTTATATCCCCTGCAATTCCGAGAATGACATTTTGTTTGGTCAGCTTGTACTACCCTCCCGCTTCAAGCAGGAACAGAGCATTACTACATTGGTGCTCATTCATCTCCCCTGTTGTTACATAGACCATGATATTGTTCAATTGTCTGGAGGTGAAAGTGCGCGAGTGGGTACGAAGTTGATGGTACGTGAACGAAAAAAAGGCCTGAATTGCATTGACTGTGCAATATCAACAACACAGGGTCGAACGGTTTCGGCATGAACCGGTAACCGTTATTTGTTTCTTCGGGTCAGTTCCGGTTCGGGTTCAGCCTGCTCAAAAAATAACTGTTTGGGTTAGGGTCCAGTTCCCGCAAAAATACCGGTTGAGTTCCGGTTTTCTGTTCGGTTCGGTTCGGGTTCGACACCCTTTTTTGCTTGTCGCTGTCGCCCACACTCCTAGCTGTTTGTTGTACCTATTGAGTTACGTTTTCCGCGTTGCTTGTTGCGGTCGCTGCATGTGGTCACCTTTTCATCCTGAGAAACATCGGGCTAACGCATCAACATGCGCCAAGTTCTGATCCCATCGTTATTTCAGCAAATCTGTGATAGCTATTGAATGCCAGAAACTGGCGTTCCGGAAATGAAAAACCATGCCGAACACAGAACTAAAACAAGGACTTCAGAGCCGACAAGTCTAATCCCTAGCCCTTAACACTAGCCACTTGCTGCCAATCCGATTTTCCGGGTTCCCAAAAATGCCACGGCTGCGTGCGATTGCAGCGACAGTTTCCACTTTAGGTAATATTGAGAAACTCTACGACGTGGACCACGCACGTGAAACTAAAACTGCCTAGTGACCCGTCCCCGCCCGCCCGACTCGGACGTGGGCCGCGAACCAGCGTGGCCCGGCGGTGGTCCACGGGAACTGGTTACGTGCTTTCATGTGACGCATGGGCCACTGTCGAAAAGAGTAAATTTATTCCGCAAAATGTACCGGCCATAAACAACGTTCCCTCTTGTCGGAAGCACCGATTGATTTACGTGCTCATAAAAGCGGCTTTCGGAGCGGGATGTCCGGCAACGCTCGCACTTTTGCCGTCGGTCAACATTGGTTTTATCCGCAACTTTACGAATGCGCTTGGCCACGTCTTGTTCTTCGCTTACATTCGAAGTTCCGGCGCATGTGTCGCAGATTTTGCACGCCAAATGCAAGCGAGGAAGCGACCTGCACGCGACCGACGATTTCGGTCTGGCAGTCGCTCCAACAAGCGGGCTCGCAGTAATAAGCTCGGCTCGCAATTTCTGTGCCGCCTGTTCTGCTTTCCTTCGAGTTGCATGTCATACTACAGACCGACGTCTGCATACTACGTACCGGCATCTACTACATACCGACATCATCCGCGGCCGGACAGCAAGCCTCCAATACCGGCGGTTTGGATACAACGAACTTTGTGTCGGCACTGACCGACCTGGGCTCGAATATGTACTCGTCTACTTTGGTAGCCGTAGAGTGCAATGAGGATGGCTACGGACGCATCTTTGTATTGATCTGTACTTCAGTGTCGGTATGCCCCCACACCCTCCCAGTAGGCGGCGGCGGTGAGCGATCCGGACCCGGTTGGTCAGGAAGCTCCTCGCGGTGCGTGGAGCGGAAGTGGTGGCCTCACCGGGGTGTCCAGCACCTCTCCGTAGGCTGCACGGCCTGCGAGGAACGCAATAAATTCATTCATTCATTCATTCATTCATTCATTCATTCATTCATTTTGCGTGGATGCTGCAGCTGGTTTTCCCATGACCGAATGCGCCACTCGTGCCCGCCGGCTCCTGCCCACCCGCCGCTACTGCGGCACCCGGGGCAACGAGGACGCCACCGTCTTCAATGGGGCATGCAACGTCCTCGCCCGCATGGTGCAGACGATGCACCGAGACCCCCTGGTTTTGAGTGGCCTGCCGCTGCGACCGCTGCCTGCACGCATCAGCAGGGACGCCCGCTGCTCCGCGTGCGGCTCGACTGTTGCAACGCGGCGGTGCACCGTCACGGGCGCAGGAACTCCGCTGCATGTGCGCACTGTTTGCCGCCAGATACGCTGGAGCATCTTCCCCCACCACGCGGCGCCAAGAGCAGAGCCCCAGCGTCGAGGCCTTCCCTGCGCAGGCATCCTTTGTTTCCGAAGGAGCCACTCAACCTGGGGCGTGCTGCAGTTCCACTTGCAGACGACCGGCCTCACTCAGCGGCTGTAGCCCGTACATTCTGTTTCCTTATCCATTTGCTCTATCCTTCCAATCTCCACTGCACCTTTCCCCTGCGCTGGGAGAGCCTCATTCTTCCCCTCAAAGCGCAAACATCAGTCTCATAGCATCCTCGATAAACCGCACCGGTGCACACTGGGGCACACCGGTGCGCCTTTTCATCCTCGATAAACCGCACCGGTGTGCACCGTCCGTCCTCGATAAACGGGGGCGCACCGTCGCGGGGCAATTATTGGTTGCACCGCCGTGCACCGAGAGAGTCGATGGTGCGCCGGGGTTGAATCCCGAGATGCATCGCGGACGACGGCAGCGAAGCGGCTTCCTCCGCCGTCTGCTGCAGCGACGGCGCATCGACGCACGCGTGTCGAGGCGGAAGGAGCTGTATATTGTTGCTGGAAAGGATGACTTACTTGCGAATTCATCGGGCAACGATGCGACATGCTCCGTACGGGCGGTAACAACGGCCAGAGATTATAAATAAGGACGCGAACTTCGTCAGCCAGTTGGGGATTGGAATTCGTTTCGTTCGATAGAATTATCATGAACTGTCACTGGAGTGTCTAGACTATATGAAGACCTGCTTGTTTTGCTGTAACGGAAGGGCAGACCAAAACAGGCACTCGCATTACGGCTCAAACGAAGATGAGAAGCAGCTTGTAAGTAGCTGTTCAGTGGAAGCGTTGGCGGTACGTTGTTCCGCATGCTTGACGGATTTAAGTTGTGCGTACATATAATCATTGGCCTTCAATAAATATCAGTTTCTAATAGCACGGCGTGTCTTTACAGTGCTGTATTGCCACTTCTGAACGTTTTTATCAGGGTGTCGAACCGAAACCGAACCGAACAGGAAACCGGAACTCAACCGGTATTTTTGCCGGAACTGAACCCTAACCCAAACCGTTATTTTTTGAGCACGCTGAACCCAAACCGGAACTGAACAGAAGAAGCAAATAACGGTTACCGGTTCATGCCGAAACGGCTCGACCCTCTGTTGTTGATATTGCACAGTCAATGCAATTCAGTCCTTTTTTTCGTTCACGTACCATCAACTTCGTACCCACTCGCGCACTTTCACCTCCAGACAATTGAACGCTATCATGATCTATGTAACAACAGGGGAGATGAATGAGCACCAATCTATTAATGCTCTGTTCCTGCTTGAAGCGGGAGGGTAGTACAAGCTGACCAAACAAAATGTCATTCTCGGAATTGCAGGGGATATAAAACGACTATGCACTTCCCTAGCTGCGACTTTATTGAAGCAATCAGGCTACAGGAGTGCTCCACTGTGCCACAGCAAAAGCCCACACCCAATGTGTGCAAACTTTTTGCGTTTCATAATTTGTTTAAAAGGTCCGACACCTGCAAACTGTTAATACTTGACAACTGTGACCGCAGGAGCTGCTCAGTGGCTAAGCCGTTTGCTGCTGACCACAAGTGGCCTCGATCTCCCTTCCCCACGGCCATTTTTCTGAAGTAGAGGGAAATCGGGAACGTCCGTGTATCGACATTTTGATCCACGTTTGATCACCAGCTGGTTAAAATAAGTCTGCCGGCCTGACACATAAGCTGCGCCCCGGAACTCAGCCGGAACTCAGCCACGCGGCATCAAATGCGCCAGGTTTTTTTTTTTAAATCTTTGTTTAGACGGAAAACAACAAAAAAAGGAAAAGCTAATTACGTTGTTTTAAAATCCTACGCAAAAAGCAAGAAAACCCGTATAAGTAAAAATGGCTCCAAAACGTGGATATTGCCATACTTTTCTTTGCTTGCTTTTCACAACCAAACGTGCCATCAATACGAAGGAAGTTCAGTGGTAAGTTTTTGAGGACAGTACAGTTGTCATTTTTTGAGGACAGTAGAGTTGTCAGTTTTGGAGGACAGTACAGTAGACTAGTTCCGTTTTGTACAGATACAAATAACAACAGATATTCACGAGGATGGCTTGGTGGGCTAGTTAGTGTAGCATCATAAAGGGTTAACTTAAAGGAATCAGCGCTCGTCCTGTCTTCTCTTTCTTGTGTGTCGTCGTGTTTGTGCTCTGTTAACCCTTTATGACAACAGATATATCAGGGAAAACTGTTAAGGGGCGCACGTAATCCCTTGGCAAAAAAACTGCAGCCCTCGACCTTGTCTTGGAAGCAGAAACAGTAATAAAGCAGATGACACGTGCAGAGAGGCAAGCCGGTACCTCGCACTCTCCCATTCGCCAAGCAATCATCGTTTCTTCTTCTGCAGTTTTTCACTTTTTTTTGAAGGTGCACTTGTACTGACTGACTTCCCAACTCACTACATTACTTCTACTGCTATTCCTTCCCGAGGGGACTACTGCTGTGGACGAATTTAAGAGCGTCGACCCCAAAAAGTCCCATCGCATGCTCCGCGCGTCAAATTTCACTTTCATTTTGTAACAGCATAATCTATTCGAAGATTCCGCAATGTAGCACACAGAACGATGGCTGGGGGTCAGGCGGTACGATGACGTACTGATTGTAATGCACACATCCGGTATAGCTATCGCAAAAGGAATTGCAGGGGTCGGAGCTATAATCCAGTGACTGAGCGTTAACTAAAGCCTACTTTTTAACAAAAGCGTGGCAAACACATTCTATAAGGTGACAGCTAACAAATTATTCAGGGTGACCAAATAATCTAATTCATTGGTAGTATTTATGTGCCCGTTGAACGATTTTTCTGTTTTGTTACAAATATAAAATACTGCGCCATTGGTATTAGGCGCTGGTATTTGAACGCGCCAGTACGCAGGACTAAATTTAAGCCTTCAGGTTTATCGTGATAGGTGATTCCATAGCGACGATTGCGATTTCAACAAAAACGGAAAGGGCAGAAAATACATCCCACCGTCGTTGCGGTGGCATTATGAATAGCCGGTAGGACAACATAAAGTCTGGGCGAGAAAGTAAGTGGTAAATCGTCGCCACTTCATCTGTTTTTCTAATATCTCGTAATTGTTTAAAGTTTGCTTTGCAATTGCGCCACTGCCCTTGGGGAACAGCAGAATTTTGATTTTTTTTGTATTTTGATTTGACTGTCGTTTTAAACTACTAAATGTTTTTTTCTAATTTCATTGATAATTCAACTCATCGAACCGGTTCGCGAACCGGCTCAAGCTCCCGAAGCGGTTTGCGAACTGGTTGGGTATGTGATTTTGTCGAACCGGAACTGAACCGGAATGAAATGATTGAGCCTGAACCAGAACCGGTATTTTTTTCGGGTTTTTATGAGTTGATTTCCTAGATTAAGAGTTGGCGCTTGGGTAGAACCGCCCCGTTTGTCCTCGATCAACGCCCTGTGCCGGTACGCACCGTCGTAGGGCACTGTACATCGCACCGGTTTTGGGGGCAACACCTGTGCGTGTTTATCGAGGACGCTATCAGAGAGGAGCAGTTGGCTTCCTTACCGGACAGCGGAGGGCGCGCTGGTGTCGGAGAACGTCGCTCCTTCCCCGCCCCACGAGCAGCTGAACAGGACATCGAGGCTCCAAACAAGTGTCACGAAGAACAGGAACGTGTTCGCTAACAGCGGAACTTGGCGCAGGCCGCGAATGTATGCTGAGAATGCTGGGGCCAAGAAGCGACAAAGAAACACGGCGAGCATGAGTTCTATTATTCTCACAAGCTGCGAGTGAAGCAGAAATGCCACATTTCATTTCGTCTCAACCCAGCTTTACATGACTCGTATGCCAACTTTAACTCCTGACATTAATGACCATGTAGTCGTACCGTGGGGTCCGCAAAGTTCATTTGTGAGTGCATGAATGTGTCTGTAGATAGTTTTTAAACACACGTCAGTTTGTTAGAGGTATTTTTACGACACAGCGAGACAAAATCTTTCAAAAAAGTTACAAGCGCATTGACCTTGCACGTGAAGGGTCCAACGGCGCCTTTTCACAGGATCCGCGAAGGCTGCTTCAGCACATGCCCCGTGGAGAGGACTCTAATCAAGCTTGCTACCATTGTGCCACGCAGCACCGCTGAGATGCAGATTTCCTGCGAACATTTCCCTACTGTATGAGGCGGAGGAGTCCGTGGAATGCCCGGAAGCGAAGAAAGAAGAGAAGCGAAGTAAACGAGGTGCCGCCCCGTCTCTCACACGACAAGCGCGCGAGAGCGAGCAGTGATTTCGCCTAACCTGTTCCGGCCAGATCTATTCGCGGCCACGTGCCAGGTCGAGGACTCCCTTTCCGCCCTTTCTCATCCCATGCACAGCAGCGAGAAAGGCCTGTGGTCTTTAACTCCAGTGCGTCCGGCGCCTCGCCCTTCAGTCTCCCGGTGGTTCTTCACAAAAGCGTCCGCATCGCACCGGAGGCGCTTGTTTGGCTTTTGGGGCCAGGCTGTGGACAGACATCGCGCTAGCTCCTATCCTGCTTGCTTATCCGCCCACCCGGGCAACCAGTGACGGTTACAACGAGGCACGCAGCGTGGCGTAGAGGGCACCAGCCATGAATTTTCCCACACTTGCAAACGATGCCTCAAGGGGCCCTGCAACCAGGATGGTGCAGTCGGTTTGTCTGCTATGCCACGGCTTCTTCTCGCAGGTCATCTGCTGCGAACGCACATCCGTCGCGTGCAGAAGTGGTTAACAGTCGAGAGGTTTGCATTTCGTGAGGTCCCCACCACGCGAAGGCAGATTGAGGTGAAGTTAACGAGCTGAGTGAATGATGTCGATGCTTTTCACATGAACCCCAGCCGATGAGCTGAGTGAGGCCGGGGCGGGAAGTGAGGTTGGATAGAGGTCAAAAATCAGGGCACTTACTTTTCTTAAAATGCCGTGAGGATTGCGCGGAACGACGACACAAAGAGGAGACAACAGGACGAGCGCAACTAGCAACTTATTTGTGCTCATCCTGTTGTCTCCTCTTTGTGTCGTCGTTTCGCGCAATCCTATGATCATGGCGTTCCAAGTATCAGACAAACTAGCCCGTCAACAAATCTTGCTGCAGTTACTTTTCCGATGTGCAAAAAAGCGAAAATGTGCCCTCACGGATATTAATCCGTAACTACGTATTTGTCCCGGCATTCAGATAAGCCTAAATGTAATCGCCGCAATTGAAGCGCAGTTGAAGTAAAAGTAAGTGCTTTGTCCTATCGTTTCTTGCATTTGTGCCCTCGTCTGCGTGAGCTGGTAACCCTTTTAATACGAAGTGAAAAGTGAGAAAAAATTCTTCACCTGTAATGTTCGCGTTTTAGAGCGAATATTTCTCCGGGGCTTTACGCCGCTTTTCAAGCTTTATATTTTTGTTTTCTAAAAGCTGCCACCAGAAGTGGGATTGTGTTAGAAGTCCGCTCGAACATCCCAGCTGAGGACAGTAAAAGCAAGATTCAGGTGTGAAGAGGGGGTGAGAGTGCAAGTACGCGTGCTTCAGCATATACGTGTGGAAGGTCGGAATTTTAAATACGTGTAAGCACACTCGCTTATTATATAGATTTCATAGGACTTGTCTGCTGGCTAGTTGGTCCATGACAGTGTAAGGAATAAAACCGCACGAAAAAAAGAGGCTGAAGACGAGAGGGGGAAAGGAAGAGCGCAGCTTCAACATTACCTTTGCATGAAACGACAACAAAAAAGATTTATACTTCCCACCGGTTCCACTCGCAAGCCTGTCAATAGCCGCACCCCCCCGTTTCAGCGGAACCAAAATTACATGTCAAACAAATACAGGAATCAAATCGATAAAGCGCGGCTAACAAAACGGAAAGCACCAGATTTCACATTCAGCCTAGAGACTAAACAAAGCACTTAAAATCAACACGCGTCATTTCTAAGACTAACAGAGTCAGCAGGACATCAGATAAACTACTACAGCCATAGCAAGGGTGAAAAAATTAGCACGCTGAACAAAACGGAGTGTAGGTTTACAAAACTTCAACAATTAAAAGCTATACACGCCGATGAAGAAGGAAATTCTTACGACGCCCTTTTAATATATGACTCTATAAAATGTTATTTATGTGGGTAGCAGGCTGATGGAAAGCGGGCTGACGCAATCGTATTGTCTTTAAACTTGTAGGCTTCGATTATTTCTCCCTCTGATTGATCTTTAGAACGCGCCAAGAATCTGCAAGTTTCCGAACACAGACGCCGGTTTCGCAATACATAGCCAGATGCCCTCCGAATTTGTTTTTGACAGAAAGTGTATGCTAGCCCGGTCCGCTGAATCATATGCCGGTTTTGTCAATGTGCATACACCTTTCCACAGCTCGAAGGAATCTTGTAAACCACGCCTGAAGCGCGCTTCGTGTACGGTTTTTGGTGTCGTTTTTTTACACGCATTCTTTTTTCGTCCAGACGTTAATAGAGAGGTTTAGCTGACCGTTTTCGACTGTTCGTTATGGTATCGGGAGCCCGCTCGGCGATACCAGAGTCAATGTCATTCGCGGCCAAGCACGCCACGCCTGCGCAGTGGTGCTTGCGCTTGCTTTCGGAGCGGAGCGGACCCTCAAAAACGGTCAGATAAAACTCTCGAATGAGTATCCTGTTGATATCTTACACGGCACTGCGAAAAACACCCTAACGTTGCACCGGCTTTTTAGATTTTTACGTTTGTAATGTTGTGCGAGACCCTGTGTATGTGCCGCATGACGAGCGGAATCCTAATTTTACCTTCAGTACCGCTCCTTTTTGTCAGATGCTCGCTTGGGTTTCTGCAGAAGTGATTCGCATAACTACTGATAAAGAACGAAGGGTAACCTGCTTTCGGCCTGTTTACGCCGACCTAAACTGTACAGAGCGATTCGTAACGATGCGCCTTTTTACCAAGCAATGTGCCTTGTCGTATTGCAAAAGTCGTTGTTTCATTCTTGCCTCTTATTTCTAGCAGTTGTGACTATCTGTGACGCTGAGATTTGAATGAAGTACTGTAGACGGTTGCTTTGAGGAATCTCAGGAGTAAACTGCAGTCCAACAGAGGCAGAAGTAAAATAAAATTCGCAGTTTCGTTCTTCATGTCATTCTCTTGACTTTGTCTTCGTCTTTCACGGTTTTATTAATTAGGGACCCATTGTCGACATCCTACGTTCACCGTGAACTTTGAAATGTGTGGCCTTCAGTTTTGATGACGTGCTTCCGGCTGACGAAGTTGCTGTGTGCGCTATAGTCATTTTGACGTTTCATGACGTTTACTGGCTCCAGTTGTAGCTTCTCTAATGAAGTCATAAGTCATAGCTGTCAATAAAAAAACTAGACGAAATGCAGCAGACATGACAATGAAGGCCTGTCATTGCTATTCAAAAACAATATAACTTGTAAGTCACGCCCTCTCTGTGATTGGTTGAGACGGCGTGACGTAATATAAACAGTTGGCGGGAGCGTTTACGTCACACATTGGCAACTTCACCTTGCGTAAAGTGACGTGATATTACGTAACAGCTTGCAAATTGCGGCTGCTGTCACCGTGGAATGCGGCAAAAACTTTCACCGACCTTCTGCGCTGTGCAAACCCGTGAATTTGCAGCAGGCACAGTGTCGCGCGACGCGCAGTTTAAATTTGTTTTTTGGCGAAAGAAACAATCGTTTTACTTTTTTCAAGTTAGCGATAAGGGAGCATAAAAATAACGTCCCGTGTATTCTTTTTATGTGTGGCAATAAAAAAACGATTACTTGTTTGGCGTAGCACAAGCAGCAACTTAAGAGGGAAGTACTTGCTTCTCTATTACAAAGAACCCAAGGCATAGCATTTGCCCAAAGTCCCCCTAGTAAACTGGTGGGTCACATGGTCGAATTCAGGAGAAAAATAACAAAGACGATTGACTGTTTTATTCGCTATTGCGTTGATTGAGTTCGAGCTCGACGAATGATAAAATCGGCGGCATCAGTACGCTCTTCCGTTATCAGCCCTAACGTTTCGCTGTCCTTACCGTGTCATACAACCGATGGTCACGGCCGTCTTTTAAATGCAGAGCATTTCTTTAACTCACGATGTCACCCGGCGTTGTCGGCGTGCCTCGGCGTCCGCAACAGCCGTTCCAGGTGCGCCCTCTCTCCCACTCCTCCTCTCCCGCATCACGCTACCCTCCTCGCTCTCAACAACAGGTCCGCACCCCTACCCCTACACTATATAAAAAAATAATATACTTACCGGCGCCTGGTTTCGATCCCACGACCCTGCGGGCGGAACGCAAGGTACATGGTGCTCTACCCACTGCGCCACAAAGCCGACACAGAATGGAAGGCTACGAACGACCTTATATCCTTGACTCATTCAAACTACGTCAAGAAGCTGCTGATACAACGCATTCACTACCACCAACTCCCCAAACACTAAACGTTAACGCAATTCACCCACCCCCTATGCGACGCATTTACTCGAGTCCCCCTCGCGGGGAGATGGACCCTTTTTTTTAAGCAAAGCAGCAAACGGTAGCCGGGCGATGGTGACGGCCGGGAAGGTGATAACGCTACAAAACTTGCATTGAAGCGCGGAGCTCAACTACTCTATGTTGCTGAAGCGATTGACATAAACAGACACGGCAAAAGTGATTACGTGGTGTTATTTAGCTTGACACGCGCCTGTCGTTCGCTTTCGGATGAACGTTGCTCGAACTCTTTGTGGTGTTCCTGCGAATTTTAACCTTAAAATGGTTTTTGCCATCCTCAGCTGTCATCTGAATTTTTATAAGACATGCCAAGTGGTTTTATATTTCTTATGGCCAATATTTTGTAGCTTCGTTTTGAGCTTTATAAACTATGAGTAAAATTGCACTGCATGTCATCATAGCTATACGTGCACACGATACCGATTGCTTACATTTCGTTTGCGCAAAAAAACATGTCGAATTCACTGCGAATTTATGAAGTCGAGAATAGGGCCTTTGCTCTGTAATATACACGTGGCATAAATAGAACTGTAGCCTTTAATAATATTCCTTGTTCGTCCCATGTCGTTTTAACTGGAATTAACACTTATTTTTCTGTATATAAAAATATAACACTTTTATGCAGCAAAGCAATCTGTGGCTAGTTTTTTAAACATTTTTGCGTCCTCTGACAGGCTTGCGTCAGCAGAGAGTTTGGTATCATGCGGAAAAACCTAGTTTTCTGCTGAATGCTCTGTACCTCAGTTTAGTGCAGGTGTCTCTTTAAAAAAGTACTCAAATTGACCGCTAGCACGACTCCATGACGATTCCTGGTTTGATTTATCAGTTAGTTGACAGCGAAGCTGTAAACGTGTCAGAATTACCATGTACTGTCCATACATAGACGTCTACGGAGGAAGGATGGTTACAGAAAATGGCTCTAAATCTTGTTTTATCGACGCTATGGCGAAACAAATAATATGACAATGATCCGGTAAGACGACTCTAGCATAACGGTGAGTTTAATTTGAATTTTACATTTAGGTCGATCACAGTGAAGTTGTGAATCATGTTGAATTTCTGCCTTCTGTCAACATGTGTTCTTCTACGGGATGGAAGCGGATCCCATGTACGCCAGAATACAACTTTAGCGCTTCTAAGTCTCATTCAGATAATGGGCTAGAAAGTACGCTCAAACGCCAATTAAAGACTAACGTGTTCTGTTGGCTGCGTCCCGCTTCTCTGGGCATCCTTCTTCACAAAGCGGAAGAGTATCGAATTTTTCCAAGAACGCCCCCACCGAACTTGTATTCGTGATAATTTGGTGAGCAAGCTTCCAGTAACAATTCCCGTCAAACTATGGAGTTCTATCACCAACACGCGTAAATACGATGGCCGCTCACACTGTAGTGACGTACGCCACATCTCATTTCGTTGCAAACAAGAGGGCACCTCGTCCCTCGCGGAAAAGGAGAGGCAGTACATGAAGGAAAAAAGAACTTTAAAAATTCACATATAACCCTATTAAAACAATAACTTCTAGCAGATGTCAAAATAGACTAAGCTCCGTACATCGCGCTATCGGCAGTAAAATATTTATCGGCAGTTCTTGTTTGGCATCGCACGCTTCACGGCTGTGGCAGCCGCCGTTGCGACCGGCCTTTCTAGAAATAAGTGACTCTCCATTTCTCCCACATTTAACGGGTCCAAAATGCGGCGACTCCTGGGCTACCTGATAAATATTAATAGCTCTAAGGCTGAGTCTGACCCGCCTCGGTGGATCGGTGGTTATGACGTTGTGCTGCGAGCACAAGGACGTGAGTTCGATTCCAGGCCGCGGCGGCCGCTTTTCTGATGAAGGCGAAAAAGCAAAAACACCCGTGTGTTGGAGATTTCGGGGCACGTTGAAGATCCCCATGTGGTCAAAGTTAATTCGGGGCCCTCCACTACGGCGCGTCGCGTCGGCGTGTTAAACCATAGAATCAATAAGGCGGAGTCTGGGCGCAGCACGAGCAAGACAGCTCACTAATTTCCTGGTAATACAGCCCACCTCCTGGACGCACTACTATTGCGGTATACTCCGATTACAAGTGCACGCAGTGGAATTTCTTCATTTCGAACGGGTCGCATCAGTCCACAATTCGACGAGGACATTCGCACCAGCGAAGTCACGACGACGACAAGTATTCGGGGCCTCGTCTGTTCCCCTCGTCCCCAACGTTCCCGCAAACCCACGGCGCCCCCGTACACCCTCGCCTGCGCATGCCACTGCCGCGTTCTCTTGGAAGAAAGCTTGGAATTATGTTGGGCTGGGACGATGTTAAAGACGATAGCCTTTCTTTACCTACTTCAAGGCAAATATTTTGGTCTGTCTGTATGTCTGTCCGTCAGACTGTCTGTGTCATAATTCATGCGCACGACAAAAACTTGAAATGATTCTGGAACGAGATGTTTATATAGGCGAAACACTTTCAAACGGCTAAATTTGGTACCAGCTATCGTACTTTCGGACATTGCTGAGCAAAAAGAAAACATTAAGCATACTTGAGACAAGACATCCATACATAACTGACATTAGCATTACTCCTTTGATTTAAAATGCATGGATGCTTCATTTCTGCGATAGCAAATAAAACATACGCCTTTAAATAAATGTCTTGACCTCAAATTAGAAAAAGCGCTCACCGCGCCCCTTGTGGCAGCGTTCCAAGTTCCACAGTGACAAATGCTTCCAGTAGATGGCGCCAGCAGTAGGACGCAGAAAAATCGAACTGAGGTGAGCAAACCTGTACTGAATTTATCATGGCTGGAGTGAAACTGGAGGGGAAGAGCTCGTGAGGTGGGCGGGTAAGTGAAGAGAGGCAGTAATGTGACTGGGGCAGCAACAGCACTATCGTCTTTCCTCGACATTTGTAGCAAAGTGACCAGATAAGCGGCCATTGTTTTTCGCCTGTTGAGATTAATTGGTTAGGTATTATTATCAAGTGGAAACGAATTACTGCCGACATCGACAGGGTTGTCATTATATTTTTTATTCATGTTTGTTTGAGGTGTTCTATATGCTCAGGGGGAACATGGTTTCTCGGTGAGCGCGTTTTTTTTTTTTTTGCGTTTTGCATCTACCCATTCTTGGGACTCGAGAAGACTCGGAATTTGGATAAATTAATAAAAATAGGAATAAAATAAGGAGAGGATGGGGTGGAGATGAGAGGATGTTTTGTGTTCGTGCCTTCGGAGAGCCCCAGGGAAGACCCTGGGGACGACGCTTGGAAGACCCGTTGTCTCCCTCACCGGCTATCACAACATCTGTGAAGGTGTTCTTAGGAGCGAATACTTTGGTAGCGCCATGCGCAAAGGGATTTTGGTGGTTGTGACTGCGGCTATAAATTTTGCCATTTCAGCAACGCAGAAAAGAACCATTCGGGCTCCCGTGACGAGCGTTGCTGAGCCCAAGTCTTGTGAGCTCGCCTGCGCGTTGCTACTCATGTACTACCACTACTCTCGTATCACCAAGTATTAAACAGTTAAATTGTGCTCTCGGCTCTTTGTCGTCCGGAACACATGTCATGTAGCACTCCTGCTCGCCGCTCGTTCACCACGTTACCACTACACGAGGGAAGCGAGGGAGCTCGCCTCCAGAATTTGATGCAAAAGCGTGAGGCCCCGGTGTGTGTGTGCATTGGTTTCTCTTCGAAGAACGAGTCGTTCCGTAGCGCTAGAGATTCGCGTGCGCGCAGTTTGACACATTTCTTGGAGGAACAATCTTCATTCGCAGAAGGTTGCAGAAAATGTCAAAGTGTTCGGGGCGAGGCACAACTCCGTCATCCGAGCAACCATGCGTAGTACATCTGTCGCTCTTCCCACAGTGATTATTGATGCGGAAGAATGTTTTACTCGTACGGACAAAAATGCGCTCTCGTGGCCAAGAGATCGCCCACAAAATGTCTCACACATTATGGAAGACGGTTTAAAGAGCGAAAAACAAATTCAAGAATGCTTGCAGTGAAGCGGGATATTTCTGGACACCACCCATTAGCCAATTAAAGTTATTCCGGTACGAATAAAATTCAGTGCATTTCGTTCTGGCGATTGCACCTTCGGCTTCCGAGTGGCGGACAAGCGTAGGACCAAGACACCACAACCACTCGGTGTCTAGCTGGGTGGACGAGAGAAACTAATAAACTAATAATAAACACGTAGGCATGCACGAGTAACTGGAACATAATAGTGGGAGAAGTAGCAGTCAGGGTAGTATAAGGCACGTTTCGAATAAACAACTCCTTTGCTTGGGGATGCGAACGCGGCTATTAGCGGGAACAAGCACACAAAGAAGCAAAGCGAAAGGGGAGATCATATTGAGCAGACAAGTTCAGCAAAATGGCGCTGAAGGCTTCCCAGTCATATGGAGTGTTTAAATTTCTGCGATAGTTTTAAGTTTTTTTTTTTTTTTTTTCAAGAGAAACCGTTAAACGGTCAAATAATTCGATTATGCCTCACAGATAACTGTGTCAAACATGAGGTCGGCAAAATGGTAGAAACAAATTGTTTCTTTTATTCCGCAAACGCTTTGCTGTCTTGTTTCTGCTGAACGGTATTTTGGTCTCATTATCGTGTTTTCTTCTCTTGCAGCGGCTATCAACGTTCATCAGCGTCACTATAAGCCTTCTCGTTGGGGCAGTCATACTAAGTGAGTACACAAACCTGCTATTCTTTATAAACCTAATAGCGGTAGGCTCAGGACGAACAAACAGCGAAGCTACAGCGAAAGCTGGGCCAGTTGGTACATGTTGCATAGTTAGGAAGTGTACAAGGAACGAGGGCGAGATAGAAGTTGAAGTTGAAGTGGACGTTCTTTATTCCAGTCAAGTACAATGGCTGAGAAGGCGGGGAAAAAAGCCGCTGTACTCGCGGCTTGACGAAGCGCCCACCCCCCACGACACAATCAGCAGAGAAGAGGCGGGGAAAAAATACAAAATACAAAATGCAAGCAAACAAGAAGCAAGCAAACTACAACAAAAAAGAAAAGAAAATGCAAGCGCAATAAAATATTTGTTTAAACCAATTACGTCAAGTGGGGGTATTCATGCTGTATTGTAAAAACATACAAACATTTTCCGGAGGGTACCGTAAGACGTAGAGCGAATGGATAAATCGTCAAAATCATATTTGTTTAGCGCTAAAGGCAAAGTGTACGGTAGAGTCTGGAGACCGTAATTAGTGCGCGCAGGTTTTATGTGCCAGTGTTCATGGTGTCGTGCGTAATGGGAAATTAAGTTCTCGTGAAAGCTAGCGCTGTCAGACAGTAAAGTAACATTGCTTTGCATCTGAGTTTTGTATAGTTGGAGAAGGCGAAAGTCGTAAAGATTATTGACGTTAATAACGTGGTATTTAGAAAACAAGGGACTGGAAGATGATAAAGGCGGAACATGAGGAATTTCCCGCTTTTGTAATACTAAAAGTTTGTGCATATTTCTGGCAGTTGTGTTCCCACAAACTAAATCACAGTAGTTGAGATGGGACTGAAATAGTGCATGGTAAATAAAAAGTTTAGCTTCTGTTGGCAGCATTCATTGCACCTTACGAAGAATACCTACTACACGCGGAAGTCGTCTCTGGATTTGCGCAAAATGGCTGTCCCAGAGCATAAATTTGTTGAACCGTACCCCTAAGCTTTTAACAACGTTAGCTATTTCAATTACATGGTTCCCAAGTTTGACGTGATCAACCATGTTGTACTTTACGTGTTTAGCTCTAAAAAAATATTGCCGTGTAATTTACTAAAAGGTTAGCATCAGTACCCGAAAGAAATGAGCTGGTGTCATATGACATACTGAACTTCGTTATCTATTTGAACTAAATCATTTATATATATATATATATATATATATATATATATATATATATATATATATATATATATATATATATATATATATATATATATATATATATATATAAAAAGCAACACACGGGGTTCCCTGAGGAACCCCGTGTTTTATAGTAGAATAACCTGATCGATGATACTGGAGGCGATTATTTAAATAGCTGCTAAACATTTCAAGGGGTTCATTCCTAATACCATATACAGACAGTTTCTGAAGGAGAGTGGAATTATTAATCCTTTCAAAAGCTTTCGAGAAGTCAACAAATATGCCAAACGTAATATTTTTACGTTGTTTATTACTGATAATTATTTCCTTTTGAAGAATTAATGCCAACTCTGTGGAGGCTCTAGGCCTGAAACCAAATTGCTTAGACGCTATTACATTGTATTTATCAAAGAAATTGGAAAGGCACCGGAATAATAATTTTTCGAGACCTTTAGAAAACAACGGAAGAATAGACAGAGGCCTATAATTATTTATAACATCATTAGCACCGCCTTTGCGAAGAACAATGACTTTCGCCTTTTCTATTTCCCTCGAAAAGACACCAGAAGCCAAGGATAATTTTTAAATATGAGTTAAGATGGGACATATTATATCTAATACATACTTAATGGGTTTGATCTTAAGGTTGAAAGCGTCATCACTGTTGCTATTTTTTTAAATCTCTATATACTGACAGTACTTCGGCCTAATCAGAGGGTGATAAAAATATACTGTTACTTAAATGTTCATTCAAATATTGCAACGCACTAGAATCATGGGTACTATCAATAAGCGTTGAAAAATAATTATTAAATTTATCTGCAAGATCATTTCCGGAATATGTATTTCCGTCAATCAGTAGGGTGTCCAGACTATTGGATTTTGACGGTGTAAGAGTTCATTTAGTTGACGCCAGACTTTGCTTGAGTCAGTTGTACCTTCAAATATATTAAAATAGTGGTTCTTTTTCGCCTTCATTAAACAAGAGTTCAACTTTTTCGAAAAGATTTGAAAACAGAGAAGGTTGTAGGGTCCCGATCCCGTAAGAATGTTTGATAATGCCTGTTTTTCATTGAGGTCATTTTAAGTATGCGGGAGGTAACCCATGGCTTCCGTGCTTGCTTAGGCCGCTTTACTTTTTGATACGGAAAAGAATCTTTGGAAAGGCACACAAAGATATTCATAAAAGTATCAAATGCCTGTAGTAGTAAGTAAGTGAAGTAAGTGAATAAATTGACTTATAGTGAATAAATTGACATGTAGTAAGTGAATAAATTGACTTCCAGTTGAAGTTCGTAACCTTGGTTCGGAATAGATCTAGTCTGTGAAGTGATACATCGATTCTTAAACGTCTTCTCTTTGTTGAAATGTTTATATTCATGATTGGGGGTGCACCTTAAAAACACAGGTAGGTGGTCACTGAGCACACTGCTTATAACGCCACCAGACAGGGAATGAGCTGAACTATTGGTTATCAGTAAATCCAGAATTGTTGCGCTAGTAGGGGTTATGCGGGTAGGTATCTGTACGACATTCACAACCGAGAACTTCGCGGCGACTTCGCATTCATGTCAATATTGAAACCACCGCCAATAAATAAACGAAAGGAACGCAAAGTGCTTGTTTGTACTCCCTCTGTCGGTACCTCGTTCCTACCGAACAAAGAGCGTCCTTGCTCGCTGATACGCCAGTGACCCGTTGCTGGTCACAAATTCTTAAAAATGCGACAAACAGCGCGCAAAAGACAGGACGTAGAGTAGAAGACAAATTTTTAACATGCGCCAACCGGCCCACTTGCTCCCTGTTCTAAGAAACAAATTCGCTGGGGAGCTACACGATAATAAAAATTTCAACGACCTGCGCGAAACAAGCTTGATCAGAGTGAAGTTCTCTACTTTTCTTGTCGGCCATTGCCATGCCTCAGTCTGGCAGCCGCTTCTAGGAAAGCCGCTACTGCACGGATTTCAAGGTGTCGGGGCTACTGTGATGGGCGAGGTGTTATGTCCCTGCAGTTCCACCGAGGTGTGGTAAATGGGAAAAAAGAAAACTTTGTGCAGTTGGCCCTGTACTTTATCTTTCGTATTTGGTTACTATGAGTCCGTCTTTACGATACGTAATAGGGTGGGCGCAAATATTTTGTCTTTTGTAATTCCTGTAAAGTTTTTAGGTATACAATGTAGAAGTTGCCATCTATGCTTCCTAAACAGTTCTCTAAAAGGTTGCACGCCCATTGATGCTTTTATTTGTGCGATGTTTACCCCCCAGTATAATCCTTGAACATCAATCATCAATCATGATTCGGTATTGCTTTAATTTTGTCTGTTAAATATTCCTGATTAGAGCACCATGCTACACATGCTAAACATATTCTAGAATGGGTCTAACCGGTAAAAATACGCGGCCTTTTATCCCAGGTGAAGGAGCAGTATGTAGGGTCCAATTGAATAAATTAAATACGTTTACTGCTTTATTTGCGGTATTGTCAATGTGCTAGTTGAAAATCAGGTGCACATTGAGTGTGACGCCACGATAGATATTTCAAATCAGATACTTCTTTTAGAGCTTTACGTCCAGGATGGTAGGAAAAATCGACAATTTTTTATATTCTACTAAAGAAGACGCAGTAACACTTCGTTGTTTTCCATCCCAGTTGCCAGGTGTGGCACCAAGAGTTCATGATGTTAAAATCCCCTTGCAGGGTGGACACATCATTTTACTCGCTCACTGTGCGGTAGATGACGCAACTTCCTGCGAAAAGCCTGATGCAGGAGGCAAATGTAGTTGAAATGTGATTAATATCAACCAAGAATGATAGTGGCCTCAGAACCGATGCTTGCGGTACTCCGGACGTCACGTCTTCAGTTCCCCATATTTCGCCTCCTACGACAACACATTGTTTTCTATTCCGAGTCTACTCAACTCAAATTCAAACATTATTATCAATATCTAAGGCTCTAAATTTTTGCGTCAGTATTGTGTGTGAACAGCTGTCAAATTCCTTAGGGGAATGAATAAAGATAGCTGCAGTAAAAATGATGCGTAATAATTCCATTATGTCGGTTCCACAGAAGAGCCCCTGGCGAAATTAATATAGATTAGGATATAAAATCAACTTTTTAGGTTCTTTGTAATGTTGCAGTAAAGGTTTGGCTCGATGTTTCTGATGCTTCCACGTTGATCTGCTGGTGCTTGATGGTGCGGCACTGTTGACACGACGACGACCGTTGGTGAGGGTTTTTACAACTGTATATTTAAGCAGAAGACATATACAGAATATTTGCAGACTGAAAGATAGAGTTATGAAGTAAAAAATAAAGTGAGAGTCTGAGCTACAACTTTGTTGCCGCGACACCCCAATCAGCGACGAACCCTGGCCTAAGACTACCCAGGTAATGAGACCCTCCCTAGCCGAACCTGGCTAGCCCGGCAATACGCCGGCCGTGCGTAGCACAATAAACCTCGAGGATGCGACCTCAAGACCTCATGTCTCGTGGTTTTAATGGGTCCATTAGCCTCCACTCCTGATACACAGGCCAACGAGGGAACACGTGCAAGCGCCATGGACAAGCTTCTACCAACGCGGCCCGCGTCGCCTGTTCCCACGCTTCTCGTCCAATACCGGACAGCCCCTTCAAGCCAGCTGGGACCCATAGCCGTCCATCTTAACGAGAGGCGGCGGGCATCGAAGATAGTCCGCCGCTGACAGGCGATGCCCCATTAATTGGACCATGCGCCAGAAGCAACGCGTAGGGAACACAGGATACGGCGGCCCCCGCCGGCGTATCATCCGCATCCAGCCCGGGCCGCGAAACAAACACCCTCGCACGCCCTCACTCCGCGCGATGGCAGGACAAGATAGGGATAACTATCGCCATAAAGCGGCCACTGTCCATCCACAGTTGAACCCTCCAAGCTTCCTCGTCTCCGGCAGCGCGGCGCACCGAATGGTTTACAACCGCCCATTCCGCTAAACACCCACGCAGGTGGCCGCGGAGGCAACTGCCACCGCGTTCCCGAAGAGCCGCGCCAGCCGCCGGACTGACGTTTTCTCACACTCGCACCAGCACTTACAAGCTGACTGCAATAAAGTCATTAACGCCCAGTTGCGGGACCGCACTCTCCGCGCGCCCGACAAGTTCAGTGTCGCTAGCACCTGGAAACCTTACAGTTGCTGAAAAGGATGTCTTCAAATATTTCGCAACAGATACAGTAGAGCAAGATCGGCATGTTGTTCTCCACATTTTATTTTGGTCCATTTTAGGAACTGGCACGACATATGTAATTTTCCAGTCCTGCGGGAGCCGTCCGGATTCAAGGTACTTGCGGAATACGATATAAAGATGACGCAAAGGATGAGCAGGTTTTTAGCACTTTCGGGAATAGTAAATACGTACCAGTGGCCTTAGATTCGTTTAGGCTTTAAGCTTTTTTCGTGTTCTTTTTCACGGATATTCTAATGGGAAGCATTGTACTTTCTAAGCTATCCAGGTATACGGGGAGCACGTAGTGCCGGCGTTGCTTCACAGAGATTGTTTTTGAAACAGTTGTTGAAGTGGTTTTCTTTGGAGGAGTGTTTTGTTATATCCGTACAGTTACTTACGACGTTCGGGATACCGATTGTTTCCTTTCGGGTTTTCAGAGGTAGCTCCGGAAAGCTTTTGGGTTGGAGGGTATAGCGTTGGTCGGCCTGGAAAAATTGTTTTATTTGGCTTTGGTTACTTCGACATGGTGTAATGAATTCATGCTGCGCAGTTGATCCTCGGTGCTTTCAGTGGGGCTTTTTTGTATTTTCAATATAAAAGAGGCCTTTTTATTTGATTAATTTCTTGACATGGGGTGACACCCGGGGCTTTCCAGGTTCCATTTTATCCACTACATGCTGGATGGGAATTTTTAGTTCAGTGAGCGCCCTTTTTGAAGCTTTCCCAAAGGGATTCAGCATTAGCTGATTGTCACAGTAAGTGTCATACTGGAGCTCCAGTTGGTTTATTATTTCACTAAAATTTTAAAGCATGGTTGTACGGGCGTACTTTATTTGCATCGGATTAGGTGGAGCTACCCTTGTCAGTGAAAAGTTAGCCAGAAATACCTTGTGGTCACTGTGGTAAAGTGCATACTTCGAGAACACTAGCTGGGTCATTCCAAAATATCAAATCTAGTACATTATCACCTCGTCCAGCCGTGGAAACATACTGCTGAAGGCCATATCTGCCTCTTATGCCGCCAAATGTGTTCTCAGCTTTTTTGGCTCCGTTTTCGACCCATTTTAGGTTCTACTAGCAGGGATGATGCCGTCATCAGGGAGGGAAGACTAGACAGAACCTAAAACTCTGATATTTTCCGTGCTGGCTCCACGGGGCGATAAAATGAACCTATCATTATCATCATCACCACCATCATTTATTTTTCCCTTAAAGTACCTTTCGGGGTATTACATAAGGGGGGAGGGGGCAACACCAGCAAGGAAGTTCATAAAACATGGTTATAAAACACAGATGATTGACACATAGAAGGACAAAAAGCACATTTTTACATTTTAGGCAGTACTGACACATAAACCTACAAAGGGCATATTTCCACTTGTTAAGCGGTAATTGCTATGCAAAGAAAGTTTGACGATAAGCATTGCAGTGAATTAGGTACATATTGTTGTTTCTTTAGGCGATTGCACAAAGAAGAAAAGAGAATAAGTCTGGTTAAGTGCGGAAAAATTGGTTAATTGCTGCCGGGAGTTCTGTGAATCGCGCTAATTTACAATTGCATCGGGTAGGCCATTCCAAGCCTCAATTGCAGCTGGTAAGAATTGCGCTGTTAACCCTTTATGGTAAGAAAGATTTGTTACATGAATTAGTGGTGCCATGTAAGCGCTGAAGGCTGTGGCAGTTAAAAAGGCGCCGTGACGAACGGGATGGGGGGGGTGGGGGTTGGGGGGTCTGGGAAAATAAGGAAAAGCGAATGGAAGAGGCAAAGTCGAGCGATCTTGCGGCGGAGTATCAGTGCGGGGATTCCAAGGGATCCTTTGATGTTGCTGATGCTATGGTGAGGGCTATATTTGAAGAGTTCCCCTGGCAGGAGTTTGCTATCTACACCAAATGGTTCCAAACGCGTAAATGTGGACAAGTTGGTCGAACTGTGAAACATGGTTACGTAGCGCGGTAAAGACAGGACAAAAGTAGAGACCACACAGGTCTAGCGCTAGACATCAACTGAAATTTTTACTACACACATCAAAACATATACAGGAAGGGCGCATGCGTGAACATGCTGAAAGCACAAAGAAAAATGACAAGGTCAAGTGATGCATTTTGTTACGCACGTGGTAAGTTAGCATCCAGGTAATCTATTTCTTTATTTGACAAACTAATAGATGCCGTGCTTACACACTTTTCACCGGTTTTCATGATGCGCCACGCTTCGAGCAATTCACGGCTGGCCTCGTCCTTAAAACAGCCCAATATTAGTGTCTTCTCGTAAATTGGAACACAATGTGGAACGCACCGGCAGCGACAGCGGCGGCAATGGTCAGCTAAGTGGAACCGCAGCGAGCGCTTGAACAGCTGTACGGTGCTCCCAGAGACTGTATTAGTGCACCTACCAGTCTGCCCAATATAGCATTTTCCACAAGATAGAGGCACTTCGTATACAACACCTTGTTTGCAGCCAACAAACTGCGTGGCATGCCTCTTAGCACAGCGGTTGCCCTTTTTCTCGCCCTTCTTCACAGCAGAGCACATTCGTGCTAGTTTTTCTGGGGCGGAGAACACAACGTCGGCACCACATTTACCCGCCACCTTTTTAAGGCGGTGGGAGAAATTGTGCACGTAGGAACGACCACAGGCCTCCTTTCTCTGCGAGGTTCATCTCGCCCTTGACGTCGTGCCCCTGACTGGAAGTCACGCAATAGGCTTTCAACCACTCATACTAATACTTCCCGAGGGAACCTGGCATCTTTCAAACGTGCAACTTGGTGCTGAACACTATCGGCGACTTGGTGCTGACAAGACTTCTCGAGGGCACCGAGAAGACAGCTAACGCCAATACCCCTTTTCACTATCTTCCAATGCGCTGAACGATAATCCAAAATTGCTTTTTTGACCGCCGCCTATACGCCCAACACACGTGTGTTCCACTGAAATTAAAACACACATCAAGGAACTGCAAGGGCCCATCATTTGGTAATTCACGAGTGAATTTCAAGCCGTCCGAACACTCCATAAATGTTTTCTTAACCATCTCGACTAAAAGGTTTACTTCTTCTGGCTTCACCGACCTAGTAATAACCATGTAATCAGCGACATATCTAAATATCTTTGCTCTCTTAGCCGTGTCAATATGCGTCTCAATGCTCCTTTCACACTTTGCTAAAAACAAATTACTTAAAACTGGTGCAATACACGACCCGATGCAGACGCTTTGTTTCTGGATAAAAGATTTATTATTAAACGTGACAAATGTTGCAGAAAGATAACATGACAGCAATTCTAAAACGTTCCCTACAGTTATCCCCGCCTGGTTCTGGAAGGCCCAAACTCTTCAATTGCCTCTCTGACCGGAACCAGTGTGAGCGGCGTAATATTAATGGCGTTCGAAAGAATGTTTCCGCTGCAAAGAAAGATAGCCTGTCTATCTTCTTCTCAGCTAAGACCCACAAGGAAGCCATTCCCTTTGAGCGATTGTGACTGAAAAAAGGTTCGTGCCAAGGAGTCTTTTCTAGGTTTTTGCAGAAACATCTCAGTAGTCTTAAAGTGAACAACTGTATATTGTGTCCGTAACTCGGAAGATATTTTGACATTTTTTCAGGAGAGTGAAAAAATGTCAACATATCTTCCTATTGTGAACCTTTTAGTTGAGACGGTTAAGAAAACATTTATGGAGTGTTCGGACGGCTTGAAATTCACTCATGAACTACCAAATGATGGGTCCTTGCAGTTCCTTGATGTGTGTTTTAATTTCAGTGGAACACACGTGTGTTGGGCGTATAGGCCGCGGTCAAAAAAAGCAATTTTGGATTATCGTTCAGCGCATTCGAAGATAGTGAAAAGGGGTATTGGCGTTAGCTGTCTTCTCGGTGCCCTCGAGAAGTCTCGTCAGCACCAAGTCGCCGATAGTGTTCAGCACCAAGTTGCACGTTTAAAAGATGCCGGGTTCCATCGGGAAGTAGTAGCACCAGTGGTTGAAAGCCCATTGCATGACGTCACGTCAGGGGCACGACGTCAAAGGTGAGATGAACCTCGCAAAGAAAGGAGGCCTGGCGTCGTCCCCAACGTGCACAATTTCTCCCACCGCCTTAAAAAGGTGGTGGAAAATGTGGTGCCGACGTTGTGTTCTCCGCCCAAGAAAAACTAACACGAATGTGCTCGGCTGTGAATGGCGAGAAAAAGGGCAACCGCTGTGCTAAGGGGCATGCCACGCAGTTCGTTGGCTTCAAACAAGGTATTGTATATGAAGTGGCTCTATCTTGTGGTAAACGCTATATTGGGAAGACTGGTAGGTGCATTAATGACAGGCTCCAGGAGCACCGTACAGATTTTCAAGCGCTCGCTGCGGGGGGACATTTAGCTGACGATTCCCGCCGCTGCCGGTGCGTTCCACACTGTGTTCCACTTTACGAGAAGACGCTAATATTGCGCTGTTATAAGGACCAAGCCAGTCGTGAATTGTTTGAAGCGTGGCGCATCATGAAAGCCAATGAAAAGTGTGTAAGCACGGCATCTATTAGTTTGTCAAATAAAGAAATAGATTACCTGGATGCTAACTTGCCACGTGCGTAACAAAATGCACCACTTGACCTTGTCATTTTTCTTTGTGCTTTCAGCATGTTCACGCATGCACCATTCCTGCATATCTGTGTAGTAAAAATTTAGGTTGATGTCTAGCGCTAGTCCTGTGTGGTCTCTACTTTTGTCCCGTATTTAGCGCGCTACGTAACCATGTTTCACCGAACGGTTGCCATGCCACTGGTGTCAATCCAGATTTCTGAACATTGTAAGGATTCGCTCACTAGTACGACCAAACCTCCTCCACGAGACTTTCTGTTTCCTTAGAACATGGGAACGAGGAGAGAAAAAAAAAACTCGCTTTTCACTGAACTATCTAACCAGATTTTGCGAAAGCGATATCAGTATTATTGACAGGGGGATCCCGTTGAAGGAGTCCGTTTAGTTATTATTGCTTTGGCAGGCGAACAGAAGTCCTAGCTGAATTTTTTACCACTGGTGGGCGTCGTTTCTTCTTTAGCTTAACCATGGTTTCTGTATCCCTGTTCCATACGTACGCCTGGCTGTTTATTGTGAGCTTGTCGTGCAGAAGAAAAGCTTTGTTCTCTCTGTTTGATTAGCGGGCTTTGCCAATATCCCGCAGTTTTTGCCGAATTTCCCTTATGCGGTGAGATAGTCTCTTTAAAGACCAAAATCAGTGCTCTTCAGTTTATTGCAGCTGCTCATTATTTTTTCAGCGTCCTCAAAGGATCCACAGCACCCAATGCAGGACGGTTTAGGTCTGGGTCATGTTTTCCTATTCGGTGCGCTCTTTGTATGGCCCCAACACTCGCCTGTAATTATTTCTGGCCAAAGGATTTCACTGCCTCTTCGCAAGATTCCAGCTTTGCTGTGGGTCATTATCCTTTAGGCCCTAAAAGACATGATCCAGTATTCGGCTCCTTTACTCTACATCGTCCACCTATTAGCCACTGTTACCAAATGTTTAACTCGCGTTCTCGTCTGCTTTCGGGTCCCTGCTTCGGTTAACTCAGTCTTCCCGAATCCGTCCAGTCCAGATACTAAGGGCAGGATTCTGGTACCTAAGTTATTACTTGTGCTTTCTAACCTTGGTTTCTTTTTTCGGTGTCATTCGTTTTTTCAAGCTTGTACATTGACTCTTCTGGAATTTAAGCACCATTTCAGCAGTGAGTGGCCACTGGTTTTCCTCGATGTCACCAGCTGGTATTAACGAAATTACAGTGAACTCATTTGCCAATGCAAACAAGCTGCAACCGCTGTGTGGGAAAAAGAGCGGCAACAGAAAGCGATCGCCATTTCAAAATCGGGGAATGCAGCCTCTTGCCTCCATGAAACGAAAGTGCCCAATTTTGTTTTGTCGGCATGCTGTCTCGGTTTGCGCTGCCTTTCCCACCGAGGGTACGTAGCAAGAGCGTCTTCACTATAGGCGCTGACGTGTACGCTATAAGAGCATTTCAGCAAAGCTAGGGAACGACCGCAGATGCGACTGTTAGCGTGCGCAAGCCAGGGAACCATGGTGAAACAAAGCGCGAAAAAGCAACGAAAACCAGGAGGAACAAATACAACGGGACGGAGCGCTCCGTACCGTTGTATTTGTTCTCCCGGTTGTCATTGTTTTTCGCGCTTCGTTTCACCATGCCCCCTCACCAACTCGTTCGGCTATCTTCGCCACTCCAGGGGTGTTGAATTTCCCGCAGGAAAGCAGTTGCAGGAAGCGCTATGCGCCTCGCAGCCAAAACTAGAGAAGAGGACGAAGAGGGCGGGCAGCGGGGTAAGCGCGTGAGCACGCAAAAATGAAAGAGGTGAACCAGGAGGTGTTAGATCTGGTAACGCGGGTGTCGGTATCTTCGCTGTCTCAATATTTCTGGTGCCGTAAAAGCCGGGAGACGGCCGGCATCCATCGCACCGATACGTTACCGAGCACGGAGAAGCTGCGCAGGCAGCGAGGCATCTTTCGTGGTTATACCACCCGACTTCCGACCGTGGCCAGCGATATCCTGCGGGAGTACACTCAACCTCCAGGAAATTATCGACGGGCTTCGCTCTAAACAGTCCGCGCTCGCTGAGATGGACAGCCAGATCGCCGGCTCCCTTGACGGTGAGGCGTTTGATGAAGTCCCGGGTGCCATAAATTACCGTGAGAAGATCGTCAACGCGATGAGCAGGCTTCGGTTCGCCATGAACGCGCGCGCTACGGCTGGTGATCCTGTCAGTGAAGGCCAGCTACAGAGGCTTGCGGGGACTAGCAACGACTACAAGTCCAGCAACGCCATCGGAGCTGCTCACACAGAGCTCATCAGCAAAAATGCCGCCGCTCACGGTAGGCAACGAGCACCGGGTCTGCGCGTAAATTTGCCAAAGCTTCAAATACCCGTCTTTGCCGGTGAGACCCGTGAATGGCAGGGCTTTTGGAAGCACTATGAGGCCACCATACACGCTCACCCCGATCTCACCGACATTGAAAAGTTCAAGTATTTGAAGACTTACCTGGCCGGCCTTGAAAAGCGGGCAATCGAAGGTATAGGCGTGACTGACGCAAATTATATGATTGCCGTCAAGGTGCTCACTGAACGCTATGGCCGAAAGGATGTCCTCATCGATGACCACATAGACAGCCTGCTTTCCATCGAGCCAATCGAGTCATCGTCTCAAGTTTCACGTCTGCGAGACCTCTATGAGCAGATACAATTCCGGACCGGCTGTTTGGATAGCCTTGGCATGCCGTCTGCAGAGTACGCGGTTGTTCTGCACCGGGTGCTGATGCGCTCATTGCCAGAGGATCTGGCGATCCTGTACCGCAAGCGCACGAAGACCGACACGGCCGGAGTGGACGCTGCAGCGGAATCACGAGACCAGCAAGTGAAGGCCATCCTGAAGTTCCTGCAAGTGGAGGTTGAAAGCAGAGAGGAGAGTCGAGTGTCACGCGAGAAACGCACTTCAAGGAGGTTGCCAGCTAACCGCAACGTGACACCGCCTCGAATACCATCCGGCCTAGCACTGGCAGCACGGACCGCATCGCCAGGTGCCGATCCGTCCATGGCTTCGCAGACTAAGTGCTCCCTCTGCGACGTTCCAGGACACGCGACACGTAGGTGCCAGGCCACACTGTCGGCGGAGGAAACGCGCCGACGGCTGTCCAGGAAGCATTGCTGTTTCAAGCGTGGGAAAAGGGGCCACACTGCCCGTAATTGCCGAGCCGCAGCAGGGCTCAGCTGCGACCACTGCTCAGGGCGCCATACTTCTACACTGTGCGACATTTGGGGACGAGCAGCAACGGGCACTCCACGACCACCTACTCCTATCGGAACTGAAAACTGAGAGGTGGAACCACAACCAGGAAGGCAGGTGACAACAGCTCCTGCAAGCAGCACGTCCTCGTCACCCGCATTGCTCCAAACCCCCACGGTGTGCCGTCCGGAACCCGCAACCACGTGCCGGTACGGATACTGCTTGATACCGGAAGCCAACGGTCCTTCGTCCGTCAAGACGTGTCGCAGAAAATGTCTCTACCCAGCACTGGAATTGGGGATTTGACAGTGTTCACATTCGACAAGTGCAACCGCCCACGCCAGTACAAATGCCGGAGGGTGAACATTACTCTTTGTGGCCGCTTTGAATCAAATGAGCTGACCCTCCAAGCTCTCGAAGTGCCAGAGGTCTGGACAGTGAGGGGCCCGGCCGTAGAGAGCACCGTTATTGCAATACTGCGTGACCGGAATTTACCCTTAGCCGACGATCCCCAAGACGATAAACCTCAGGACTCCGTGATAAGCGTGTTGATCCGCTCTGACATTTACTGGAGGATTCTAACCGGACGTGTCGAGCGCCTCACCGACACCCTGTGCGCCGTGGTGACAATATTCGGTTGGGTCGTTCAAGGAACCTACACTGACGTCTGCCATCGTCTGACACCACGTACCACCAGTGCAACTGCATTATTCCTGGCTTGTACTGACGATTGGCGCATGGAGTTCCGACCGGGAGACCCGTCAGAGATGTGGCGGTTGGACGCCATCGGTATAAACGATGCAGGTGAGGAGCACGACGTCAACAAACACCCGGAGCTCCTACAGTTTAGAAGCGCAGTACACAAGAGCAAAGGTCACTACGTAGTACCTCTCATGATTAAGACACCTGGGCTCACGTCATCCACGAACCTAATTGTAGCCGAATGCAGGCTGAAAAGGCAGCTTCAGCGGTTTGAACATCAGCCAGAACTGCTGCAGGAGTACGACGCCACCATCAGCGAGTACTTCAAGAAAGGCCATGCTGAGAGAGTAGTACCGTCTGAATCCACCGGACAGACTGTCTACCACCTACCTCATGATGCGGTAGTCCGACGCGAAGCCGTGGCTACCGAAGTCCGCGTCGTGTTTGATGCCTATTCGCATGAATACGGAAAACCTTCTTAAACGAAATGCTTGATAAGGGCATCAAGCTTGGTCCTGATCTCCTACAGCTTCTTCTACAGTTTAGGTGCAGCCCCATCGTTCTTACCGCGGATATCCGAAAGTCCTTTCTCCAGATAAGCATTCAACCGGAAGACAGAGACGCTCTCCGTTTCCTGTGGATTGACCGATTACCGACCTGTGACCATACCATTCTGACAAACGTCGAATGGCGCATGACCAGGGTTTCTTTCGGAGCGTCGTCTAGCCCGTTCTTGCTGTCAGCCACTCTGCAGCACCACCTGGAAACGTGGAAGACAACACACCCGGACATTGCAGCTCCCCTACAACGGTCATTCTACGTAGACGACTTAGTCATAGGCGCGTCTACCGAAGAGGAGGCATTGGAGATTTACCGGGAAGCAAATGCCATTATTACCAATGCAGGAATGGAGCTTAGAAAATGGTGCTCGAATTCACCCTTGCTCTGCACCCAATTCTTGAACGACGGGCTCTCACTTGAGAACGTTACTGAGACGAGCTCCAAATCCAAGGTACTTGGTTTACTATGGGACCACTCATCAGATGAGATCGTCATCACCACGCAAGGCGTTCTGTGGTACCTTTCCACCCAACCATCGATGAAGCGAACCGTTTTGCAAGCATTCGCCAGGCTCTTCGATCCGTTGGGCTTCATCGCTCCGTTTCACGTGAGAGCTAGACTGCTGTTCCAACGGCTCTGGCGACAGGGAATCGCTTGGGACGAGTCTCTCCCACCAGACATCGAGGACGTGTGGACGGAATGGGTATCAGAACTCCCGGTCCTATCCGCCCTGTGCATTCCACGTTGTTTGTTACTGGCATCGCAAGGTCATGATACTGCGACGATACATTTGTTCGCTGATGCCAGCCCTCATGCATACGGCATCGCAGTGTTCGTACGTCAGCCAGTCGCCGATGGCAGCTTTACCGTTCGGCTACTTATGAGCAAGACTCGCATTGCACCACTGAAGACGATTTCTCTACCGCGTTTAGAACTTCTCGCATGCCTTCTAGCGGCGAGGTTATGGAACTACATTCGTAAAATGCCAGAGTTCTCATCCTGTGTCGCCTTTTTTTGGACTGACTCAACCATTGCATTGCGTTGGATTGCTGGGGACGAAAACCGCTGGAAGACGTTTGTGAGGAACCGTGTTCGTGAAATTCAGCAGTTGACCCAAGGTATCACCTGGCGGCACTGTTCAAGTGCGGACAACCCGGAGGACCTTTTGACGCGCGGAGTACCAGCAGTAGTTCTAACACGAAAACCGACGTGGTGGACTGGACCTCTGTGGTTGGCGGAACCAGAACGCAACTGGCCTTCGACCTATTGCTCTGCGATATCAGTGAGTGAGCTGACCACCGAACTTGCGTCCGTGTGCCCAACCGCAATCTCGCAGCAATCTGCACGTCCACCCACTCCACTGCTGGACATCAAGAACTACGGCTCACTCTCCAGACTCCTGAGAGTAACCGCCTGGATTTTGAGGTTTGTTTGCAATGCTCCCGAAGGCAACCAACCTTTTCTGGGCCACTGACGTCACTTGAACTAGATCAGGCGGAGCGGCATTGGCTCCAGCTGGTTCAGAAAACCGCCTTCCCATCCGGGATCGCCGCACGTAAAGCTGGCCAGCCTTTGCCATCATGCTCCAGCGTTCTCATCCTATGGCCAGATGTTGGCCTGGATGGCTTACTTAGAGTTGGAGGCCGCTTACAGGAACTTGATGGGTCAGAGGAAGTTAAAGGAGCCATGAAGAGAAAACACAAGTTTGGTTCATTCAAAAGATTAGGCAGTTTTAGCATATCGTTACCGTGTTTACGTTACCGTTTACCGTATTTGCGGGAGTAGGCTTCGCAGCGCGAGAGTTACCGCGAACGGTAACTTACCGGCACAGGCTTCACCGTCGCCAGCGCTTCCGGTAACACGGTAAACGGTAACGGAAACACGGTAACGATATGCTAAAACTGCCTATTGTCTCGTTAGAATCATACTGACACCACTTTTAACGTAAACTTCGCTCAAATAAGCTACATAATTAGGAAAAACGGGAATGGTCATGCGACCCACTAGCTCATTTCCCGCAACAGAACCTGTGATGTCACATGGGCTAAGCTCTGCGATTGGCGGAGGCTGGCAGAAGCAGACGCAAATTAGGTAGAGCTTACAAACTAGACGAACGAGCGATTTGCGCTTAAATTTAGGGCACATTCTTTACAAAGCAATAGGAATGATGGGACAAACAGTGGAAGTTACGAAAGCACATGTAAACATAGAAGTACTGATGCGTTATGCTGTTCGTACTGCGCACAGCATGCTTTGGTTTAGCTGCACAGCACTATGGGGCTTGGGGTTGTCTCAGACGACACTGGCCGATTGACGCAAGCAACGGTGTCTTACGTGACCCCATTTGTCGAGCGAGCACTGTTTCAGGGAACGAATATTTTCTCCCAGAACAAAAACAAGCCAGGTTTAAATGCGGGCAAAAACAAACCAAACGCTTGCCACGGTATGGTGGCGCCATCTAGGTTACGGAACGTAAAGAAACGCGGGAACAAACCAACACCGCTACAGGGTGGAGACAACCTTTGAACGGTCCCGTGCCGCCGCAATTGGGCCAACGGGCTCAACGCGTTATTCTTTTCGTTTCCCACGAGACCTAGCAACGCGAAACAGACAATATGATTCAAACTTCTTCAGTAAACCGCGTTGCGGCGATAATTTTAGCGCGGTTTTGACACAATGACTTGCTTCGGCGGCGAGCGAGCAACCGAACATGGCGGCGCCAGCGTTACGTGTCTCTACCCTATACGGCGGATGCGTGAATGAAGGCACTCTAGGCTGCAGAGCGCATAGAGTTTAATGAGAAACTCTATGGCAGAGCGGTCGGTTCCCGTGATGTCACTTGGGACCACGAAAACGCACGATTGAGCGGGAAAATCAAAATTTTAACCTAAATTGTTTAATTTCTCAGTGAATAAAGCACCGTTTGTATCCGGACAAGCGCTGGGGGCACTATAAAACACGAAATCTTTCGAATAAAACCAACTTGCATTTTCTCTTCATGGCTCCTTTAAGCATCCAATCCTTTTGCCAAGTCTCCACGTGTTTGCGCAACTCTTGGTAGCCGCGACACATGTCCGTCTTCTGCACGCCGGAGTTCAAGTTATGCTTCTGGACCTTTGATCACGGTTTTTGATCTTAAAGGGAAGGCGAACCTTCAGTAAGGTTCTTCTGTCGTGCTTGCCGTGTCGCCGTCGACGTTTACTTCCCGCGTCTGTCCCGGTGGCACCATTACCGAAAGACCGCATAGCAGAGACGTCACCGCGGACCCCTTTACTGCCGCTCTACGCAACAGTCTGTGAAGCTGTATATTGCTGTATATTGTATATTGCCGTGCAGTGACGCGAGAACTTCATTTATAAATAACTTCAGACACGACGGCACAAGCATTCATCCTCGCCTTTCCTCGTTTTACGTCCAGACGAGGCATCCCCTCTACAGTATATTCTGATAACGCCAAGGCATTCCGCAGCTGTTCGGAACAGTTGCGCTCGCTGCTCTCGGACACCGTCCAGGCCCATGCAAGTGCTCACCGCATCAACTGGAAATTCATCACTGAACGAGCTCCGTGGTGGGGTGGCTTCTGGGAGCGCATCATCCGGACAGTCAAGGATGCGTTGAAGCGCTGCCTTGGACGAAGCAGCCTGAGTTACGAAGAGCTGATCACTGTACTGGCCGAGGTAGAAGCGATTGTCAACTGCCGCCCTCTAACACAACTCTGCGAGGATTGCGATGATGCAGTTGCGCTGACGCCATCGCACTTTTTAACCGGCAAGCGCACTGTGGGACTACCACCACGAACTGCCGACTGTTTGCCTAGCTCCACTGCGCATGACTTGCGACGAAGGGTGAAGTACAGAGATGAGCTTCTGCGCTGACTATGGAAGCGTTGGAAGGAAGAATATTTGCTTCTTCTACGCTCCGCTCATCACTGCCCGCCTTCGTCATCATCCCGACTCCGTGTTGGCGACTTGGTCATTGTCAGGGACGACAACGTGCCGCCGCTGCAAAGGAAGCTTGGAAGAGTGGTTGAGGCGTTTACTGGTGGGGACGGCATCGACAGATACTTTACAGTCACTTTCCCGTATGGCCAACAAGTACGGTGGGCTGCTTAGCGGTTATACCCCTTGGAGGCGGACGACCACTCCGCGGGCCTGGGAGGATATTGAATTTCTCGAAGGGAAGCAGTTGCGGGAAGCGCCATGCGCCTCGCAGCCAAAACTAGAGAAGAGGATGAAGAGGGCGCGCAGCGGGGTATGCGCGTGAGCACGCAAAAAAGAAAGAGGTGAACCAGGAGGTGTTCGGTCTGGTAACGCGGGTGTCGGTCTCTTCGCTGTCTCAATAGGGGCCCAGCTGGGCCGACCTGAGAAGCACAGAAAATGGACGTCTGGGCATTTGGCGCCGTGTCACATCATTGCTACGGTGCGCTTTTTTGCGATGTGTCAAAACTTGTGCAAAAATGTGGGGAGCTGTGGTTTTAGCTGAATGCATTCACCATAAAGTAACCAGCTCGGGCTTCGTAAGCATGGGAAAATCTCCCACTACAACTTCACAACTCACTGTAAGAACACCCTGTCTTGAATTTTGTGCATAGTATTCAACGGCGACCGCCCACTGATTGACAGATTTACTAGTAATTTCCCATTATTATGAATGTAACCTGCATGCACTTCGTCTGCGCGAGACCCAAAGCACGGAATCGTATGGTAATTGTAATAATACATAAATGTGGCTTAGGTAAATGAATGCGTGGTAGAGGTTCGGGAGGTTCAATAAAAATCAAGGCGGACTGCTTATCGCTCAGTTCTGAAGCAGTTGCGACATTGGGTTTCCGGGGAGCGACATGGATTTTCCGGGGAGAGTGAATAATTATATTTGCATGCAAGCCGTCGTGTAATCGATGAAACGGTGCAGACTTGGTTGCTTGTAACTTAAACTCACCAGGTTTCATAAACATCAATCTAGTCCAAAAATATCTGCCCTTCATAAGGGTGGCGGCGGGGTCTCCGTACGGGCTCCCCGCTGGTGGTGCGTTTAAAGCGAAGCTTTCTATGCCGCACTGATGGACCGTGCCGTCACCGAAACGCACTGTGGAAAAACCTTCTTTACACGCTTGATTTGAGAAAACGATGATGATGATAATGGGTTTTTACAAAAGCACATGAAGCGCCTCAAAAGAACAAAGTGTTTAGCGCTGTTGGAGTCGAACCAGGCTCCCTCGCGCCATGAAGCCGACGTCACCCGAATGCGCCATTCCGACACGGTCGGCGCAGTTTGGATTCTGGGGCTCTCACTCAGCCTGCATGGGAGAGAGCATTCGAATTTCAACCAGCTTTCTGGCCAGATAAAAAGGGCCTTTTATGTTTTTGAAATCCGAACTATCGCGAACGACGCCACATCGGTAGAGCCCGAATGCGACAATTGGTGAATATTGAAGCGTGTAACCAGTTATTGCCCTTTCATGTTTCACTTCAAGACAACATGTTTTCCAAGTTTTCTACCTGACCACAAACTGGCGAGTAGTAGTGTTTTTAATTTAAAGAAGCCATGAATAGAACACGCACCTTCGTTTAATTTGAAAGTACTAGCCTTCGGTAACTCACTCAGATCCTCTGCATCTCCGAAAGACGGGTAAGAACGAGGACGTATGGAAGAACTTCCAGATTTGGCGAGGACGCAACATCGGCCGGAGTCACGCAAAGCAGGCCAGCACAAAAATACGGTCATTACTGTGTTGACTGAATTCGGGTGATTCGAAAAACTCTGCTATAAAGGCCGCACTACCATCGCCCAGTCATGTTCCTGTAAGGTCTTTGGTCGGCGGCCATGAATTGCACAAACAATATCGTGGAACATCATAGAAACGCTACTAGAAAGTGGTTGGGGAACCGCCACTGCATCTGCTGCCCAAACCTTCACGGGATGAGTATTGTAAGGAAGGAGTGAGACGGCGATTGCGAGGAAGACATTTTTAGTCATTCCTCTTTAAACTGCTGGTGGTAGTGTTTCTAAATAATTCTACCTCAGGTATACAAAACCATTGACCTATATACATGTAAAAGTCCACAAGGAGAAAGGAAAGTGACTTTTGCTTCTCGCGCATTTTCGCAGACACCGGCACGTACAGTAATATGCTTCAAAACAAGACTTTTCGGGCGGAGTAAAATACCGACTTCTCACGGTTGTGTTATTCAATGCACTGTCGCACGCATTGTGGAAACAAATAGTACCGACATTTGACAAGATTTATCCACATTAATTTCGCCTCAATGACGCCACGAAATTCTTTGCGACAAAAATAGACGCGTATGGTGTCAACCGCAGCACACATCATGACTTGCGCGACCGGCTGCCCGCACGCCACGCGGTTGGCCCGGCCGTCCCACTCGACGCGTGCGTCATCTTATAAACGTGCCTAATTTTGAACAAAGATGGCGCCTTTTTTCGCTAAAACTAGCCTTCAAATCTGTATGTGCGTTACCGTCAGGCTAAAAACCGAAATCAGCTTGAAAGCGGCTAGCAGCATCGCCGTTGACATCAAGTCTTGAAGAAATCCAACTCAATTCAATCCAAAACAATCCATCAATTTTGGACCAGCCATTGCTTGATAAACGAACGCCACAGGTAGCTCTTGCACATATTGCAGCTTCGGCAGTTAGCACCTCGTTTCAGTTGTTATGACTCTGAACAAGTAGCACCGCAAAGCGTCCTTTAAGCGCAAGGTGATTGTGCTTGCGTACAGCGGGCGTACGTGGCCTAGCAATGTCCGGCATGCTGGCCGTCCTGGTGGCGTGAGAGCGCGATTGCTGTCCATATTTTCCCATTCGTCCAAAGCAGCTGGCGTCCAAATGGCGTCCAATTCTGGAGTCCAATCTGGCGTCCATATGGCGTCAAAAGCACGCCCATATTTTTCCATTCGAGGGAGCAGCGCCCGGCAGAGGGGCGAAGACGGCGGTGTCCGCACAACCGAGCGAGCGAATGAGGCACACGAGGCTGAAAAAGGGGGAGGGCGGCACGTGCAGCTCAGGCGTCATCTCCCAGCGCGTGGTCACGGCTCAGTATCTCTCACTGCCACCCCCCCCCCCACATTTTCGTCATGCGTCGCTGCCCATGAGCGCCCTCCCTCTCACTATTGCGTTAGGCGCTCCTCCTCGCTTTGTGGGTCATCCGATCCACGTGACATTTGCTTGGGAGGTTCAAACACGATATCAAACAACATGCTCGGCAGCAGCGGAGCGCTGCGAGATAACGGCAGAGTAGCGCGCGCTGCCGTGTGTTCGCTGATCACGCGTTCACATTGAGACGCAACAGCTATGCGCCGTGATCGCGAAGACTGCAGTTCGCGCTGCGCAGAATTTCACATTGTAGAGTAAGTAACCGGAATGGTATTTTAGATGCGGAGCATCTTATAGTCTGGGCATGTCACGCGTCGGCGTCCGCACTCACACTGCGCATGCGCAACTCTCCTCCTTCCCTCTCTCCCACAGCTGCGCGATACTCCCGCCACCCCCACCAGCTGCGTGCACTTCGCTTTCGCTCCTCCCGCGTTCTCGCTTCTGCTTTCGCGGCGCATGCTCGGCGCTTGCGCATCTCTCCTCCTCTCGTCTCCTCTCCTTCAACCTTGAATGTAAATCGGGTAGCGCGCTGCGCGCGTTCAGTTCAGCGCTTGCTGCGGTTGACTCCACTTCACTCCGTTCTTCCGATGAAGTGTGATGGAAGCAACAGTCCCGTCAGTTAGTGGGTTGGCGCAAGCAAGCGTCAGCACAACCCCACAAACTAACAGCAACGCTACGTCCACTGAAGACAAAGCTGCGCAGCGGAGGGCACGCGACGCTGAGCGCAAACGCTTGAAGCGAGCGGCGGACCCTGAGCTTCGTCGGCGCGAATGATCGGCGCTTGCGCATCTCTCCTCCTCTCGTCTCATCTACTTAAACCTTGAATGTAAATCGGGTAGCGCGCTGCGCGCGTTCAGTTCAGCGCTTGCTGCGGTTGACTTCACTTCACTCCGTTCTTTCGATGAAGTTCTACGAACACAACGGAAATACAATGGAACCCCGAGATGCTCCGCATCTACTCAGCGTTCCCTTCGGGAAGATGGGGCTAATTTTTTTCCCACAAGGGTTCACTGTTACTGAGAATGGATGTTTTTGAGAACTTCAAGCTGTAACGGACCCAGCAAACTACGTTACATCATGCAGACATCCTGGAGGCGTCAGCAATCGACATTGCAGATGTCCAGGAGACGTACCATTGGGGTCGAAATTACATATATTCAACGTTGCTACAACCGCAAAAAACCCACCCAAATCACACGAAGGATAACGTAGAATAGACCTCTCATGGTACTTTTATATGCTGTTTACGGGACGTTACCTTTGTGGTACATCTTATGGATATTGTAGTGGTACGAATGCAAAACGTATATGCAACAATGCAACAATGTTGTACATTGTTTTTCTGTATTTGGCACAAGCATTAGTTTGTTATATTCGTGACTAGTGTACGTTAGTATGATATTGTTGAGATGAACCTTTATGCTTGAAATTTACATTCTTTATAGATTAATTTGGAGTTTGGCCAGCCCCCTTTCCAAGGTTGCCTACGTGTTGCGGGCATTTGTACCTCAAATACATGTCTTGCTAGCTATTCAGCAGTTTTCTGGTACTCGGCACCTGGTTTTTAGATTAACGTGTTTCCATTTTTGAAGTGCTGCATACTGCATGAAGTCTCAAACTCTCGCAGAAGCACACGAACCACAGCTCTAAACAAGAAATGTCCCATCGATAACAAGTGGCAGTAAGTAACAGCAAACCAGTCCTGATCAGCGCAAGTGCCCTTGACACTAGGCAACCACAGGAGCGTCATCGAATTGTACCACACAGCACGGCTGTACAGGCCTTCTTCAAATAAACTATCACAGAAACAATTCAAAAATTAAACTAATTAAAATGACAGTCTCGTCAATGTAGCTTTAAGTACAGCTGGGTAGTAAGAAAGCTTTCAAAGTACACATAAAACACAAAAGAGTTCAGGTGAAACAGGTTATATTGACTTCCAAATTATGCAATATGCTTTCGCAACACAACCACTTTAATTTTGATTCATATCTGCCCTGGCCCACAGGGTACGCATTGTGTAATTACAAGAATAGTACAAATATTCATGATTATAAATAAGTCACACACAGCAGAAAGGTTTACAAAAAATGGGGAAAAAAAGCAAACATGTAAACCCAGGGTACAAGATAGTTATGCAACTTGAAATATCTCACATTAAGTGAAATGGGTGAAAAACAACGCAAGAAAAGTGTGAAAACAAAAAAATGATTGAAAGGCGGTTACAAAAACAAAGCAAATTTACGAAACTAAACAGTTCACATTTAGTGAAAAGTTTGGGGAACAATAAAACAAGAGCACCTCGGAAACACAGAAGTGGTGTTGAGTGGTGGTTGTAAATGCCATACAAATTTAAGCTACTGCAAACAAACCAACATCTAGGGAAATGGTTATGAGCTATAGAAAAAGTGTGTATACAGAAATGACTGTACCGCAGTTACAAGAGCAGTAGGAATTTACGTGATGAAATTATTCACACTCAGTTAAATGGCAGGACAACAATAAAACAACAAAAAAAACTTTAGAAACACCTTATTGAATACTGGTTAGGAAAACAATACAAAGTTACACTATTTCAATATTTCATACAAAGTGATATGATTTGGGAACAAACGAAAAAACGGGGAACACGGAAATGATAGAATATTAGTTACAAGACGGATTTACATGACTACGTGATTGACACCAAGTGATACGCTCAAAAAACAATAACACAAAATAAAAACGCATGGAAGCACGGAAATGATTGAATGGTGGTTCAATGATGCATGCCTCCATCATCAGTTATGGTAGGGATTCTTGAACAGTTTGCATTCTTCGTTGTGGTGCCAGAAACTGCCCACATAGTTGCAGACCGGATTGGTTGGAAAGTGAGTAAAAATTTCATGATCCAAAGGCTGAAAGAAATTTAATACCTATTCTAGCAATAAAAACTAAGAAGCCGCAGGTTGTCGGCAAAGCTGGTATTTGCGCAGGATGTGATTCAGAAAAAAAATCTGGGCCCTATACATTGTCTGGTGAAAGAATTGGATGCCTGTAACAACACGAAGATACCTAGTTACACACAATGCAGGATGCCACTCGCAGGTGGAAAAAAGCGTGCTTCTCTTTTCCCAAACCAGGAGACCTCCTGCGCCAAGTTGACCGTCAACAGTAGCTTGAGCAGGCGCCTTGTGGAGACTGTTCCAGTAGCACCTCCCTTGCAAGCCAGTTCTTCAATCTTCATGGGTGCAGGAAAATTTGCGTTGTTGATGCAGCTTTTTAAGACTGGTATTATACAGAATGGCCGCCTACCATTGTCCCTGAAAAATACAGTATGGCAGGTGCATCCTACCGGTAGTCACCTACTGGTCAGAAACTTCCAGGCTCACTAAAAGGGTCTAACTTAAATTAAGGACGACTTAGCAGGCAACAGAACGCTAGATGATTGGTGTAACTTTAAGGGACAGGAAGAGAGCGGAGTGGATATAATTTAATGTCAGCATTTGCATTACTAAGGCAACCTTAAAATTAACTATGACTGCTAATGTGAGGTACCACTATTTATAAGAACTATATTTCGTGAATGGGGACTCTGAGGACATTTTAGCCCAGCTACGGGTCCCATCTGAACTTGCAAAATATTTTTCTGTGTCTATCCTAACCGCTTGGTGGATTGAAGTGACAATATATACACGGATGAAGCCATGTCCACAAAATGTGGCAAAAGGAAACATGCACAAACCCGGACAGCGTCACTGCCGTGGACATATACTTCCTGCAGCAGGATAGCGAGGTGGGCTAGTTGGTATATATGCATAACTAAACCTTCAAAAAGCACATCACTGAAAAACTCGTCCTGTTGTCCTGTTCGCTTGTCCTGTAACGCCTACATTTTTAGTTAACGTGTATACGTTGTACAGCAGGAAGCATGGAAGTAGTGCAAGAAATTTTTACTGCTCAATCACATTCAAACAGTTCAGAAGCTGCACCAGCTAGCAGCCTGCAACATGTAAGTTATTAGCAAACGACAGGCCAGACACCAGAGTCATACTCTGCCTTAAACCTGCGAAATCCCAAATGCTGTGTTACTCTGACCACCAAGGTGTGTCACACACTAAATTCATTAAGCTGGAAATTCCATAGGTGACAGAAATTTCACAGCCATTTTTTAATATATTTACTACGTTCTGAATGGCTAATTTACGTTTGCGATGCTGCAGTAAGAGTACGAAGCGCAACAAGCGTTGCTCATACTACTGTACCAGTTACGACATGCGTGTAGTTCTGACGTTACAAATAAATTCGGGTTGCATACAGGTTGTTCATTCCAACATTTCACGACCAAAGTGACCGTTCGAAAGAACGCTCAATCGAAACGCGAAAAAAGCATCCAGATGGCATTTTAATCTAATGCTGTGCGCTCGGAAATCACTCGATTTATTATTTTATTCTAATGCTACACGCACGGCCATCATTTAATTTCTCGTGCCCGTTTATAACCGAAAACTATTATTACAAAAAAAACGGCATCTGCAGAAACAAAACAAAAACCAAGAGTGGATAATATCACGCTAAAACTACACGATGTGCGTGTAACGCATACACGCACTTATATTCGCACACGCACTTATATTCGCACTCTCCAGCTTCCCTTTTTTCATTTCATATCAGAACATTCGGCTAGCAAAACAGGTCAGGACACAAACACTTCACCAAACACAGGGCTAGACATTGCGCGAGAATTGGTTCTGTTTACACACGCAGCAGCCAAGTACAAAGGTCTACTGACAAATCTGCGCAGCGCACAAAGCGAGTCACTCAAAACGTTAGGGCTAACCGCTTACGCGGACCGAAGTTCGAGAGCAACTCTGCTACGTTAAATACATATGACAAGAAAACAAGGCTCACTAGTACTCACTTACCTTCACTACTTGGCAGCATTTCTTCGTCCGGTAGATAAATCTATGGTAGACAAATCACCGAAATAACGAAAGTTGAAGGCGTGCGCACCCGTGTCATCCCCGGCCAGTAGTACGCGCATCGATACGGAGTGCAGTTAATACAACTGTCGGACGGTCGGTCGCGCAGCGGCGTTCCTGTCTCATGTTCGTTCTAGGGAAAAAATAGTTCCTGAAAGACACCCACCTTGATAAAAACGCGTCGCGAAGTAGTTGCCCAAGTTATTGGTAAATACCGATTCCTAGTTATATATAAGAAAAGCTTGAGCGTAGTTTTTTTAAAGAAAAAGTATTTCTGCCGACAATCTATATAACGCCATTTAAGGCAATTTCAGGGTCTACGGTGGAAATACAGCTGGCGTGGGGCTGCGAGCGACGTAATTTTACGGTTTGTTCTGAGGCCGCAACCACTTGCAGCGTATTTTCCGCGCTTTCGCGCGCCGACATCGCCTCGCGTTGACGGCGTCGGCAAAACGCACGGCGACGTGAGCTGACGCGGGGGCTACGCCGATGTCTATGCTCGCCAGATATCAGCGTCGACGCAGCGCCAGAAAGCATCCGAAAACAGGCGACATCGTCCGGATTCCATTTCGATCTCCTGGTTTGGGGTCATTGCTTTCGCAGAAAACAATCACCAATTTCTTTTTAACGTGCGGTAATCGGGTGCCTTGAGGAAAATTACAAGCTATTTCTGTTCGAAAGAGCGCATTCCTTTGTGGCTAGCTTGGCGTTCATCGGGGAGATCGGGGGTTTGGGATAGCCTTTTGTGGGGTAAATACGGGAGGTCTGCCTACATCTCTTGTAGTGTTAGCATGACGGGCTTGTCTGCAAGATCGGTGCGTAACGAACACAGTTTATCAACGCCAGAAATCTAGCGGCGCATTCAATTTCATTCGCGGCTACCGTAGCTTGCATGGGGGGAACGCTGAAGCCTGAAGCACGATAGCTTTTCTTGGCTTAAATAAGGGAGCTTTGGTTACATCACTTGCAGTATTAGCAAAATTGGCCTCGCCTCCAAGACCGGTGCGGAAGAAACAAGCGTTATCAATGCCGAAATTTGTCAAATACGAGCAAAATGAATCACTCGACAATATTCGTTGGCAGCCTCTGTAGCTGCGCCCCCGGTTGCGTGCAGCCGGCGCGTCCTCCCACTGCTCGACGCTGAAGATGGGATGGAATGGGCTAAGAGGACAGGCCCACGTGCAGTGGCTTAGTGCGTCCAGGGAGTCACAGATGGGGCAGTTGGGCGCAGGGAACTCAGAGGAGTAGGTCTTGAGGAGGAGGGATCGACGGGCGGGAGAGTTGGTCCGAAGGAGACGACATAGGCGCTTCTGAGCGTTGGTGAGGGATGTGTGGGCAGTGGGAAAACGGCGGCGGGAGAGGCGATAATGCTTAGTGGCTTCTTGATACGAGAGCAGACGTTCGCGTGCCGACCGAGCACTATGTTAGACAGCAGGAGCGAGCCCAGCACGGCTGTTTAGTTCTCGTGATGCTTTGTGGGCCGCCTTGTTGCCTCCCACCCCGTGGGGGCCGGGGTCGAGACGATGTCGAATGGTTGAGTATGGGCCGGGATTTCGGAATATAGCCGAAACGCTACAACGAATGAAGATTTGAATGGCCGTCTTCGAATAAGTGATTATAATGTGTGGTGGCAGCCTGGTGATGCGGGCCAGGGCTATTACCGCCTCTTCCGCCATTGCGGGGTAAGATGTCCGTACGGTGAGCAAAGTGACCGGGGGAGAGCCTGCGAGCTCGCCTGTTCCTCCAGCCTTTCACCATTGGTACAAGCTGGGAAATTTATTTGTTAACATATGTGGCTGAACAGTGTCGCCAGCGATTTGTCAGGTCAGCGTTTGTATTTTCATTACGAAGGTAGAATGGCCAAGTAAAATGGCGCACGTAGTTTTACTGAATAAAAACTGCTATGAGCATCAAATTTTGTTCAGGCATATGTTGAGTCTAATTTATTTATTATGTCCTCCACATTTATATTTCCGTAAAAGCAATATTGATGGATTACAAAGCTTGCCCAAAACCCCTCGGTACAAAACCCATAAAAAACACATATAAAACCCCTTGGGAACTTGAAAACAGTACGCCAACGGAAAGATTGAAAATAAAGTATAGCAGATATAGCTAAAATTAATGTAACTGTGATAGACATGTATGAAGTAAAAAACGGACATACCAGCAACATCTGAACAACGTCAGCAAAATACGTCTAAATACTGTCCACAAATGAAGCAGCAGCAACATAGAGAGTACGTCTTTAGCAAAGTTGAAAGAACGTCTGACATTAAGATATCAGCAACGTTATCTCAACATCCAAAAATTTTCATAAAAGCATTGCACGTTGTACGGATGTCTAATAGAGATACTGCTGGGATATAGACGTTCGGATCTTTTTGGGACGTCGCAGAGATGTTAATGGTTAGCTAAGGACGGTTTGGTACGTTGGTGCGTGACGCCGATATTCAAGACTCCGTGGCGGAATTCATAAAGCAGCAACTAATAAACCAACCGTCCATTTCGTCTGAAATGATGAAGCCCACAGCACTTGAAACAGCAGTCGCTTCCAATGCCCTCCATTCTAGTTTGAATACCAGCAGGAACGGAATAAGGAACCTTACGAAGCACAAGAAATTTTTTGCTGCCACAGTTGCGTGCTTCAAATAAAATGCCTTCTCCCAGGTACGTGGTGTCGTGCCTTTACATCTGCGTGGTAGGGTCGACGTGGACGAGTAATAAACGTTATCTGCATTAAAAAAAACTGGCGCAGCTTGCGCTAGTGGTGTACGGCTGGAGGAACAGCAGAGCGGAGGGGGTTGGCGGCGGGTGGGGGGTCGGCCTAGCTTCTCCCCACACTGACAACGGATTCCAGCAGATAGGGAGCAGCCGGACTCCAGCAGGGCGAAGCAGTTTCAGGCGGCACTGCGAAGCAAATACCACTGAAGTATGTGCAGTGTTTTATTCAGTAGCAATCGTCGCCATCCCTTTCGGCGGCGTCTTTCGAAGACACATCTGCGTAGGGCTACTGCTCTCGTAGCCCACCCTTGCTTCAGTAGACCTCCACTTCGTCAGCTGGTCTGGTGGCCCTTTCCGCGAGTCAAATGTGAAGAGATGGCTTGACAGATTCGTCGTCACTGTTTCTGGTGCGGCGGACCCGCGGCGCGCAGGTCGCAACACCATTACAATGACGAAAGTGTAAGCCCATGCGCTAGCCTGGACGACGCTATGCATCCCAGCGTGAGGAGCGAGCAGGTGTGGGAATTTTTAGTGCACACCTTAACTGGTCATTCTCGCTGCGTTTACCTCATTTAACACCGATATTTCAAGCCGAATTCTTAGCGATAGTTCTGGCCTTAAAAGACGTACCTCCGCAGCGCTTTAACGTGGCAATAATTACTGATTCCTCATCGGTTTGTTCTGCTCTGTCTTCATCCGAAAATTCCGCTCTTATTCGTACACTCAACTTTCTTGTGCCTTCCCATTTGCGGGACATCTGCCTCATTTGGGTTCCAGGTCACAAAGAGTTACAGCTTAATGAACAGGCTTATTCCTTGGCGCGATCGTCGTTAGACGGCCCTCCAGTTGACCTATGCCCTATTCCCTTCATTGTCGCAGGAGCAACGTTTCGCACATACCAACGCCTAGCGAGAGTGCAGGAAGGGATCATCACTAATTTTAATGTCCATTTAAAACATAATTGGAATATCCGTTTTTGTGAATCTCGACAATGCGAGGTCACATTAACTACCTTCAGATGTCGAGTCCCCCAACTCAACTTTTATATGCACCGGCCTGGTCCAGCCTCCTCCTCCCCATGTGCTGTCTGCGGTGATCAGGAGACTTTAGAGCACTTCCTATTGCATTGCCGCGGTTTTTCAATGATGAGGCAACGTCACTTGCCACGCCATTGCCACGCCATTGCCTGCCTATTTCCATGCCCGTACTACTTTCGTTTAGGGCCGCATCACTGGGATATTGTCACCGAGGGATTGCTGCAGCCATTCATGCATACGTTTCCGAAACCAGGCGCCTGCCCTGTTAGCTTTGATTCTTGCGTGTAGTTTTTCCGGTCCAAAGAGCTCAGTGGTTCTACTCAAAAATCCACTTAAGATTCGTCTTCTCTGTGTTTTTTTTTCTCAGATACCAAGCATGGTTACCGAATCTTGGAAGGCCCACATTAAGCGAGCGGATTACATACTGTCGTGGTGTACGATCAGCTTGTTAGTAGGCTGGTTAGCAGGCGGTCAATACACATAAGTACGCTTTAAATTTGGTAACAAAGAGGGCCTCCAAGCACAGTTATAGCATTGTAGTTTTATCACCCAGCGGTTCTACACTGCTTCATATAATATTCCACGTGCTTATACCACTGTAATAAATACATATAACCACATATGGGGCGCGAACACTTGTAGGCGTTAACGTTCCCAAATGTTTCGCGAGCTTTTAGAAGGCATAAAATCACGGCTTCTTCTTGAAAAAGAAACAATAAAATTGTTGTCTAAGCCACTAAAAAGGAAAGAAAAATAGAGCTAAGACGTGCCGCAATAAAAGTTGGAACAATATTGTGGGGGCCAAGCCCCTCAAATCGGGGCGAGGAGGCGCTGGCGACGTCCTCCTCCTTGGTGGGGCGAGGGCGATCCTCGCGCGCTTCCCTCCTCTCCCTACGAGGCGACGGGGGATGCGCGCAGGAGACTCCCGGGAGAGACCGCCCTTGGGACGCGCAGCCATCGCACGGTACGTAAATGCCCTCGGCCACTTCTGGCCGCTTCTTGCATTGGCCGTTGTTTCCCACTTCCGTGGGTCACGGCACCCACCGTGTCGATTAGCGCATGCCTCGATTTGCGTCAGTGCGTAGGATGCCCGGCGAGTCTCCGCGGGCATATTCCTTGGTGGGTTGCCCCCGCGTCCGCGATGTGACGGCTTGCGCCGTCTAAGGTCAGCGGACGAGCGCTGATGCCGCCCAGTCGTGTCCAGTGGCGTGGCTTGAAATGTGTAGCGGCCACAGAGAGCCCCCTTCCCCTACGTCAGCGAGCGTTGCGGCCGGCCAACGCCGGCGGACGCTAACTGCTGCCCGACTGCGTGCTGGGCACACGCTGGCGGGTGTATGCCTCAGGGGCTAGGTGCGTAGTGCAGTGTAGTGTTTGTATCGGGGTTGTCCGCGTAATAAACCCCTGTACTATGAAATGTATCGCTTCCACGTGAAGTGACTGACAACGTACACTCGCGGCGAGAGCCGTGGCTCGCTCTCGAACCCGTTGTGGGCAGAGGCTCTCGGCAGGGCAGTTCGGTGCTGCGCGAGAGCAGTGAGAATAACGACGGCGCGTTATTCTATTATGTTCTATTATATTCCTCCATACTAATACGATAGGAGATGCCCACAATATGTACACAGGAAACAATTTTCGCGTTCGGGGAAGAGCCGCAGGAGGACAAACTTTATTTATCCCATCCATTGTGACTGCGGTCACTCTGGACCAGTGAGTAGTGTACTCAGGGAACTAAATTTTTCTCCCTTGACTTTTGTTGCAAAGGTGTTCACTGTAATAAAAGCGCTACTATTCCTTCCTAACGGAGCTCTCCTGCCGAACCCGTTGGCGTGGATAGAAAAAATACACCCGGAAATGAATATTCCGTAATTTATTCCGACACGCCTATTAGATGTTCTGCTTACCCCTCCCCCCATCCCATCCCTGCCCAAAGGAATTTCTTGTGATAGCTGTTAACGGAAGAACGACACAATCGAGACCGGGGCAATGGCTGCCTTTAGCGGGGACGACAACTTTACTGACACGGTCCACGCGATGATGGTGATTAAGAGGCGCATACGCATCGGGAGATTCAGCATCCTCCCGCGCGCACAACGTTCGTATCTGGCCTTAAACAAACGCGGTCCCACACACCGAACCTTCTAGCTGTTCAACAGCTTCAGCAGCTGGCGCTGTGTCTCGAACACGTTCCTGCGATGCAGTTTCTTGTAGCGCTGCTTCAGTGCGTTCGCCTCGGGACGATTCTCGCGCAATGAGTCCCGCAGTCCATCCAAAATCTTGAACAGCACGCGGGCTGCTCGTAGCAGTATGCACGGAGGGGCCGCTTTGCCATGTCTGGTACACCTCTGAGCTGCGGCACAAGTTAAACGTGCGTATTCGACACACGCCGCCGCCAAGTAAGGATAGCTTTTCTTCTTTGGTGCGTTAACAAACTGCAGGGCTTGCACTGCCGCGCTACGCTTCTGCTGCCTCGTATGTCAACCGAAACCAAACGGTGGTGAGGTAGGTGACTGTCTGCCCTTCAGCTTATCTCGGAGCTTGCCCTGACCCTCATTGTGTTTGGCGACGCCTTCTTCTGTGGCGTCTCAGCAGCTGGGAACAACGAATGCTTCTTCTGTCGGTGCGTACGAACGCGTGGCTATGGCTCTGTTGCTCCACGGAACGCTGAATTTCGTCCGGTCGAAGCGGCTCGTCTTATTCCCCACTCCCACCCGCGAGAAATTGTTGTGGGATTTCACAATTCGTCCGGAATCATAGTGTACTGTTTTTCTTTCGAGAAGGTCATTCCTTGGAAAGCTACGCTGAATTGCTGTCGCCTCTTTCGCTTCCAGCGGTGCATCCGGCGTCTCGCAGCTTTCCCACCAGCCAAGCGCCGCCAAGGTGAAGGTGTCGACAACCAAACTATGTTCCAAGCTCGCGTTTCCTCTCCTTCGGTTTTGAACTTATTTTGGTGAAGCGGATGTCGGGAAAGTCTCAATGGTTCATGGTACCTGCAGTTCTCATGCAGCGAATTGGCCGGTATATTAAGATTCGTCTTGTCCCTGCCTCGGGTTTTCATTTGGCGGTTTTCGATTCTGGCGAACTTGCCTTTGTGCGAGGTGTCAGCTCAATATGCGTTGTTGATGTTTCTTTACAAGGCTTCGGTGTTTCGTCACATTGACCCGAAACGGTCAGCAATAGCGGTTCAGACTTCCTCACCTCAGGAACGCAGAACGAATCAGACTCGAACCTGGGTGCAGCGTCCCGCTCCAACTTGATGATTGGTGATGGTGATAGCCGGAGTTTAGGAAGCTCCGGTAAGGCTTCCTCATTCATGAAGTCTGGAACGAAGATATACTCGAACATGTACGGTGGTGGCTCTGTGCTTTCTTTCACGTCATTCATTTGACGTGTTGCGTCGTCTACTTAGACAGGAACCGCTGAGTCGTCCTTCTCTGTGGCAGACGTAGCCGCGTGCTCTTCACGCTTGTCTTTCGCTGAGACGCGCGACGCAACCTCGCAGCTGGCTCCCACTTTGTCAATATCGGGAAAGTTCGGGTGGCTGTGATCCGTTGCCTCGACACTGTACCGAAACCCATTGCAGCTACGTGGCTCACCGTGGGAAGTCGAAATCTGAAGCATCGGCAGGACAACTGGCGAAGTCGACGTGTGCGAGCTGACGTGGGAGGAGTCGTGTGGACAGGGTGAAGTTCCCTTTCCGGTAAACTTAATGCGGGGACGATAACTTTACTGACACGGTTTACACGATGATGGTGATTAAGAGGCGCACGATTCCCTGCTCCACCTCATAAAGTGCGCTGTCCTTACTTTGGAGAAGGTCAATGGCCTCTTGAAGGTCGTGAAGAGTCGCTGAGACGGCTTCAAGAAGATCGTTTGCTGCCTTGAGCAGTCTGGTAATTGCGTAGCGAAGGATACTTCGCTTTCGGCACAACTTATCCATCGCACGCATACGGTCGATCGGGAGTACGAAATCAGGGCCAGCCATGCTGACCTCCGGCTGAGGGCGGGGCTGATCAGTGGAACAACAGTCGAAATCGCGGGGTTCCAGGAACCTCGAGCCGGAGGGGACGCAGGTGGTCTCCTTCGTCGTCGCGTGCGGTCATCCCCCCAGGTTTAACGGCACCAGAAAATATTACGGAAGAACGACCCAATCTAGACCGGGGCCATGGCTGCCCTTATCGGCTGCCCTTATCAGCCGCGTTCCTTTTCCGGATGGCTGTTTGAGTCCAGTTGTCAAACCACGCTGGAAAACGTCCTGAGGCATTTTCACTGTCTCGTCCCTCCAAGCCCTCGTTATGGTGTGGCCAGCGTTTACCCAAGTTTCTTCTGTGTAGAACACCTTGCGGTGCTGCTGCATGTACTCGACGATCTGACGCAGGCACCTCTGCCGCCAAATCAGCACGTCGATCATCATCGAGTTTCGTTCGCGTTTCTCGAAGACGAAGCCGATGTCACTCGGGAGGCGGTGAATGGTCCACGTTCGAAGTCTGGGGAGATGTTCACTCCTCCGATGTTGTTCCGCAATCCTCTGTGCAGTAGGAAGCTCGTTGCGCCGGAAGGAAGAGATCGTGCACAATGTTTCTCAGCGCGCACAAAGTGAAGCCGTCATACATCGCACTGCGACGTCTGCGGTTCTCACTTCCGGGCCTTTTCCGCGAAGGTGTTGTCAGCTTCCCGCCCGTCGCCTTCGCTTTTGATTTGATGTCCAAAATCTTCCGGTAACTGACACCGGTGTACTCACTTGTCGTGCGGCAAGTGTCTTTCACGCCAACGTGCGGGTGCTCCTCTCGCAGCTGCATGTAGACGTTTAAAACTGTAGGCTGAACGTGGCGACAAAGAACAATGCCGCTGCAGTTCTTCCTGTACAGATGCTTCGGCGTTGATGGGCTCTTCGGGGGAGGTGAACTCGCCCCAGACCGCAAACGCGACGAAGAATCTGGAGTCGAAGAAACAGTAACAAATGCGGCTGCAGGTGGCACTGCGTAGTCATGCTCCGCCAGAAAATCGACCTCGTACGAGACGTCCATGTTGGAGAATGAGTTGGTGGAAAATGTGGGGACAAAAATACAATGCGCGAAGCAAAAAGGTCACTATACGCTAATACTTTGTAATTTCAAACCTAGTGAAAAAGCATACGTGGGTAAAATACAACACGTAAGCCATAAAAAGTAAACTGAACTTCGTTATTTTTTCTTAATAAGGTTCTGTTTTGTCATTTTTGCGCCGGGTTTTAACTGGGAAGGACAATTTTTTAATGATATTTTACGCATATCATATTTACGATATTTTGATACGCGTTAGTTGTGGTAATGTATCTCACATTGAAATTTTAAAATCGCAAGAGCATTAAGTTTACTTGTTTTGTTTTGGGGTATTCTTGTGTGCTTCCAAAAATATTCGTGCTTTTGTGCTTTTGTGATTTTCTGCTTCCAAAAATATTCGCAGTAACGCACTCTTTGCGCCGAGCGGAGGAACAGCTGGTTGGGGTGATGAGGCGCAAGGGCAACTTCCGGTGCCGTTCTTAAGTCGTAACCGAGTACAGACGTGAAAATTTATTTGTGTCTTTTGTATTACGAGTTTAAAAATTTATTTGGGGACGTAGGGGACGTGCTCCGGGACTTGTGCTCATGTGCTCCGGGACCAGATAAAATCACAGCTAAAATACTTAAAGGTACGCTTACTCTTTCCAGCAAAATATTTGAGATAATATTTACGCATACAATAACAGACAGTACATTTCCGCCTGACTGCTAAGCAGCATATCACCAATATTTAAAGCGGGTAATCTGCCTGACCCTTCCAATTATCGCCCAATTTCTTTAACTTGTATTACTTGTAAGCTCCTTGAGCACACAATCTATTCGATCGTGCCAACCTATATTGAAAAAAAACTAATTCTTTTAAAGAAAACAACATGGCTTTCACCCCGGTCGCTCCTGTGGACCACAACTCTTCGAGATCACTGCGGACCTGCCTTTAAACCTCGACTTTAAACCGATGTAATGTTTCTCGATTTTTTGAAGGCTTTTGATCGCGGTTCTCATCAACGACTTCTCTTTAAACTCTCCGGTTTTAATCTCGACCCACTCATACTTTCATAGATACATTGTTTTCTGAATAACCGAGCCCAATACACAAGCTTCGGAGGTCACCATTCTTCGATACTAGCGTCATTTCTGGCGTGCCTCAAGGTTCTCTTTTTGGCCCTCTCTTATTTTTATTTTCATTAAACGCCGCTCTCTCAGGTATTACATAATTCCATAGGTCTCTTCGCAGACGATTGTGTCGTTTGCTGCCAAAAAAGTTTTAGGTTTCTTCCTGGAAATTGACCCTACAAAATGATTTAAACTTAATCGAAAATTGGTGTTCTACATGGATGATGCAACTGAATATTTCTATGTGTAAATTTTTTTCCAGGTTTTCCGTAAGCATCTCAACATGTATTATGCTTATTCCCTACAAACTAACAATCTCACATTAGTAGAATCCTACTTTTACCTGGGTGTCCTCATCAATAGAAAGTTGCAATGAACTGATCATATCACGCAGCTTACGGCCGATGTTTCCAAAACACTAGGTCTTATCAGAAGGCCCCTTTTCTGCTCCACGTCCTCAGTCCGTAAACTTGTCTACGGCACTTACGTACGTAGTAAGCTCGAGTACGCCGCTTCATTTTGGAACCCGCACCAATCCTGCCTAATCGACGCCATTGAAGCCATTCAGAATCGTGCGGTTCGCTTCATAACTTTCCAGTAGGATTTACGCACAAGTATTAGTATTAAAGTTTTAGCTGTGTCTTAACTCCTTGGATTATTGACGAAAGATAGTGCGCCTCTGCCTGTTTCACAAACTGTATTTAAATTTGTCTTCTTTACATGGCTCCCAGCTTCCTCCACCAATTCGAACTTCACGCCGTCTTTTCAATTCCTTGAGTGCTCAGAATTTAAGAGGTTCGGTAAACGCTTTTTAACAAATTATTCCTTCCATTGACGATTGATTATTGCAATCGGCTTCCAAATCTGATAGTCAATGAACATCATCCCCTAAAGTGTAGGGCTTACTCTAAAGACTTCAAAACCGTACCGTCGTAATGTATCTGTATTAGTTGTGCAATCAACCCGCCACGGTGGCTCAGTGGGTAAGGTGTTGCGCTGCTGAGCACGAGGTCACGGGCTCGATTCCCGGCCGCGGCGGCCGCTTTTCTGATGGAGGCGAAAAGCAAAAACGCCCGTGTGTACGAGATTTCGGCGCACGTTAAAGATCCCCACGTGGTCAAAATTAATCCGGAGCCCTCCACTACGGCGCACCTCATCGCCTGCGTTGCGTTGGCGCGTTAAACCCTACAATCAATCAATCTTGTGCAATCAGTTTTCAGCTATTAGTAGTTGTGTAACCAGTTATACTATCATTGTCTCACTGTAACCACACTTTTCCCATTCTATTTTGCTTTGTGTTCTTGGTCGGCAAGTGACCTGTTGTAGATTCGTTTGAACCCCCTTCTCATGTTCTCCCCGCCAGGAGCCCTTAAGGGTAAATAAATGATAATGATGATGACAATTTTGGTCGCGTTTTAGTTAATATTTTTTATTATATCTCTGTGTAGTAATTTGTGTCAGATTTGCTAAAGCAAGTTTCATTTATACCGGGCTTAATGACTTAACTGCGCTAACCATACATGCATGCCGCCGATTAGAGCTCCAGGTAGGATTTAATTGCTGAAAGCTAGGGGGCGATCTGTGCCTGTTGTGGCAGCTTTTGTGCGCCATTCGAGTCTTGCGCGTGAGTGCAAGTTGCCCTAAATTTTTTCGACGTATGTTCCACCGTGCTTTTTGCAATTAGTACAACACGGAGATAATCGGAACTGTTAGGAGTGAATGGTAGAGCTACGCTATACCCCTTTAGCGCTGCCTGTAGGGGCGCCACTGAAATCACCCTAGCGGCCCGTTACAAAAGTAGCCGCGGGAGTCTCCAGCGTGCTCACCACTGTTGCCACTGCTTTTGCTACACGTTCACGACTGAGATTTACCGTTATTATGCGTTGTAGATACATATTTTTTGGCGCAGTCACTCTGTTCGAAAATGTGGTGTATTCAAGAGTGTGTAGATGTTTCTGATGCAATCTTAGTGCGGTACATTCGGTGCGTATAAGCGCCAGGCGTGTGTCACAGGTCGGCGTCCCGAAACCGGCATATGAATGAAACTGATTGTAATTCCACTGCCCGGAAATTTACTAACAGTATCTCCGTAAGCAGTGTTTCTTCAGATGGTCATGATATGGCTATACACTTCGATGTAACTCGGTTTTGTGTGCTGACATAATCTAGCAGAGCACTCATACCTGATGACGCCAGTTACGGTTCAAACCTCGGGCAGTGATCGCTACCCTTGACAAGTCAGTGGGGCATAAATTTTACGAACATTCTGCAAAATAAGTGTGATGGGTAGTGCAAAATTCTACGCGGGCGTCAGCGCACGACAAAAAAAATTAATGCTGGGTCGCCTTGTCGTGAGGTGAGCGGTCGCAATTGATCATTTGCTAGATGTATCTTTCGCCAGCAGCGCGGAGATGGGCTTGTATGGTAATACTCCTCCGCGACTAATTGCTTATCAGATACATCTTCATACGACACAGGGAGTCTCCAGAATCTAGCACAAACAGAAATCAGAGGGCCTTATCAGATACCACAACTCTTCCAACGACTCCTTTCATCGCTTGTGAACACTTACTGCATACTTCAGAAAATGAGTCCGCCGAGGGATCAGCTGTTTGCTGTATCTAAAAGTCGAAAAACACAAGGAAAGTAAAGCGCAGCTTCTGTGTGTTTTTACTAAGACGCTCGTTGCTTGATTTGGCTCCGCATTTTTACACAACAATGTAGTTAAGTGCCCCCCACGTCTTGTGAAATAACAGGGCATTTAGCATCTAGTTGGGAGCACGAGGTCGCGGGTTCGATTCCCGGCCGCGGCGGCCGCTTTGCTGATGAAGAGAAAAGCAAAAGCGCCCGTGTGCACGAGATTTCAGCGGGCGATAAAGATCACCAGGTTGTCAAAATTAAACCGGAGCCCTCCACTACGGTGCCCCTCTAAATATCTTCTAATACATCGCAATGTCTGGTGACCGCAATGACCGCAAAACATGGCCTGTTTTGCGGTCATGCCATTGTATATTGGAAAGAATAAAATCGCAATAAGTAAACGCGTGTTAGCTAGGACGCTGTTGGATAGGATCGGTGGATAGGATGTTTTTATTGATTTCAGTAAAGCTTTTGACTGCCTAAATCACAAACTTTTGCTAAACAAGCTCTCCTCGTATGGAATTTGTGGTATACCATTATCAATACTCGAATCATATTTAAGCAACCGAAGCCAATCTGTTTGTATAAATAACCACAAATCAACTTTTTTACCGATAAATTCCGGCGTACCCCAGGGAAGTGTTTTGGGTCCATTGCTATTTATCACGTATATAAACGACACGGTTAATATTGGTGAAGGGGTAAAATATGTGATATATGCGGACTACAGTACTTTGCTCTTTACTGGACCCGATATACATGACCTAATCCATAGTTGCAATTTAGCATTAACGGAATTAACAACTTGGTCGAAGTTAAATAAAAATATAATTAACCCTGTCAAAACCAAAGCTGTAATTTTCTGTGCTAAGAATAAAAACGTTAACTCTCATCAAACCGTATACATCGACGACCAACCTGTAGAAATTGTTAAAGCACACAAAATTCTTGGTGTTTATTTTACTTCCTATCTGAGCTGGGAAAACCATGTCGACTATCTCTGTAGAAAACTCTCGGCTGTTTGTGGTGCTTTTTCTAGATCCCGTTTGTTACTTTCATTGAAGGTTAAACTTCAGATCTATTATGTGTTACTTTATTCCAAACTAAATTACTGCGGCTTAGTATACACCACGAGAACAAAGACTAACATAACATAGCCTCCAGAAGAAAATGCTTCAACTGATTGATTTATTGAACGTCTCCATACAACACAGGATGCATTTAAAATACGTAACATAATAAAAATAGAACACATTTATGAATTTCACCTTATACAGACGTATACAGGTCATGTATATCGGGTCAACCGCACAATAAGATTCCATTTACAGCGTGCAGATAAAAAACAGTGACCATATCATAAAATACGTTGGAGTCTAGATGATGCGTTTCTTTTCCAAAAAAAAAAACGACAACAAAGAAACAACACGTTAATAAGATAATCTTAAAGGCGAACGAGTCACAACACAATTTTACCTTTCTTTTACATAGAACTACCCGTCGCCCAAGTCGCCTGTTTCATTTATCGCGCAGCGATATCGGCAGAAACCAGACATACAGAGGTAGACTAATTTTAAAGCTGTATGAAATACGACTCCAATTCCTTGCGGTTTAAGCCTAAAAGCTGAGGGAATTTGTTGAGGTAGTAAGGAATGTTATACACTAGCGCTTGATATTTGTAAAACGTGCGAAACTGCGGGATGGCCCAAGTGTCATTACTTCTGGTATTGACGAGAATATTTCTATGTTGTAGTGAAGCCAAGCCTGTTATCCGGTTGATCACCAAATCAGAGGAAAAAAATAGCAGCTTCAATAGGCGATATTGATACATATTATTAACATTAATAATGCGGTATAGTTGAAATAAACTTGAAGTACTGGCCTGAGGTTCCATATTTCCTATATGTCGAATAATCCTTTTTTGCAAAACTAAAAGCTTATTGAGGTTTGTATGTGTAGTTGTCGACCAGACCAATGAACAGTAGTTTAAATGTGAGCTAAATAGGGCGCTATATGTTAATTTTTAATTTCTGCGAAAAACAGAAACGACAGCGGGATAAAACACCCGTAATTGAGGATAGTTTCTTAGACAGGTAATTTATATGAGCGTCCCAACTTAAGTGTGAGGAAAAATATACACCAAGAATTTTGAATTCGGAAACAACCTCAACTTCGTTTGAATCTAGGCGGAGGGTTCTAGTTAACATGATATTTTTATTTCTAGCTGTAAAGATAACCGCTTTAGTTTTTGAAGGATTAATTTTAAGCCTATTCATTTTCGCCCACGTGGATAGCTTTGATAAAACGTCATTACATCTCTCTATTGTATCACTAATGTCATGGCCCGAAATAAGCAGCGTGCTATCGTCAACATAGATAATGTATTTAACATCTGAATCGATATCAACAATATCATTAATGTACGAGTTAAATAAAAGAGGCCCCAATATACTCCCTTGTGGTACACCATGTCTAATAGGCAGAAAGGCCGATTTAAAGTTCTGGATGTGAACATATTGCGTCCTGTTTTTTAAATACGACCTAATGAGGTCTAAACCTTTTCCGCGAATCCCGTAGCAGTTTAGCTTATCAATTAAAATACTGTGATTAATGGAGTCGAAAGCTTTGCTAAGATCGGCAAAAATCGCAACAGAGAAAAGATTTTTCTCAATGTTCTGTAATAGATATTCTTTTAAGGTAAGCAGAGCAGTTTCAGTTGATCTACCTTTCCTAAATCCAAATTGAGAGTCAGTTATGATTCCTTGTTTGTCAAAGAATTTTGTAATACGAGTGAAAATTACTTTTTCGAGTCCTTTCGAGAAGACTGGCAAAATCGATATTGGGCGGTAGTTTGTAGGCAGATTTCGGTTTCCCCCTTTGTAAATCACGGACACCCTGGACCGTTTCATTGCACTAGGGAAAGTACCAGATTCCAGAGCCAAGTTAAATATATGTGTTAGTACAGATACAATTGATGTGCGGTTACCTGGTATTACTTTATACTAGCATTTGTGTCGATTTGCCTTTGCAGGTGTGTATGACGGAAACTGGTGTTAATACCTATGGTCAATTGTATTTGTCTGCTTTTGTTACGCAGCCATCTTTGTTTTAATCTAAAAACGAAACTCTTTAGATCTGTTGTAAGTTGTTGTAGGGTAATCTCTCGTTGTATCTGTTGTTTTGATCCCTGCAATTTTTGTAAGTTGCATTGTAAAGCGTGCGTAAGTAGCTTTCTGTATTACTGTATAATAGTGTTATACAGATATTTTTTGTAATTATGCTATTTTTGATGCAGCACTCACTTTGTGTATTATCATGTTTTGTTTCTGTTGTGCCGCGGCCTCGAAACGGTCTCCTGGGCCCAGTCAAGCTGTTCGTTTTCAGCTTTTAGCCCTGGCGACCATCCAGACAATCTTTTTTTCTGGAAAATAAAGACGAATTTGTATTGTTTTTCTTCAGCTAGCATCAGACATTTCTTAACCTCCCTTGCCGATCTACAATATCACAGTGCAAATATACAAACACGTAGGCATGAGGTCTGGAATATACGTTATTTTCGTACCAATTATAAATTACAAATGCTGGCCCATAATCTTCCACCTGTTTGGAATAAGCATCATAATATAGCCAAATTCACATACAAAGAAGTCCGTAAATATTTCTCAGAGCTATGAAAATGATGACGTTGAGAATAGAAACACTCTTTTGAATAATATTGTGCTCACATATCTTGATCTATGATAGGGGTGTTTCGGCTATATATTTTGATTGTTGCAAACGATATTCAAGATATGAAATATTGTATGTTTTTGTCTGCTGTCTCTTTTATTATGGAACATGGGGAACCTTTGTATCAAGGTGCTGGGCCGGATTAAGGAGGGGGCTTTGGGGGCTACAGCCCTGGGCCCCCCTTTCAGGAGCCCCGATCAACTACCCGATAAAAATTTGGGGAACGTGCTTGCTGCCTACGATTGCATCAAAAACCGACGGATGTGGCCTCAGCCTCAACTTCTGTATACAGGAGCAAACCTGTCATTGCAGGGGACGGTTGGGCATCCTTGACCGTTATGGTTGACTGCATTGATTGCGACGGAAGCCCTGAATTCAGCTCCAGCCTTTTCTCCACAGGGTATTTTTATTGTGTTTCGCTACTGTTTCCAGGAAGATGTGCATGAGAGGTTCGTTGGAATTGCTCCTATTGAATACCACAATATCAGGTTTACACCGTATATCTTTCTCAGGGTAACGATATTTCAATTTCAGTCCTATTACACTGCAAGTAGCTTGTCAGGTAAATACAAAGGGCCTTCAAGCTCCCATATTGGATAAGATACCTTTGTCAACCCATGTCTTGTTCTCCACTGCCTTAACTTGGAGCATAAAGTGTGGATTGTGTTGTTGAGGCAGTAAAGTTTTTCATCCTAACACCGTAATTGTATGTTTTTTTTTTTGCACACCACCAAAATGCTAAAGGCTTCTTCAACTGCGTCTACCAATTGAAAAAAATATTTGTGTTCTGAAAACCCTGTCGAACTAGTGTTCTCTGCGTGCAGATTCTTGCAAAACAATTGTTGCCAACTTCTGAGACATCGAGACTTGTCGCCGTTCATTGGAGCCCAAAGAAGCAGACACTTGCGACACTCTCCTGGAAACAATGCCTATTCGAAAGAAGATGCCCAAGCTGCTAACATCATTCGTGGCAGCGATGTGTCCTGACCTTTTTGGAGCGGTTCGATAAGGCGATTGTTGCACTCCAGACACCTGGTGTAGAGCACTCAAGGGCTCCATACTTGCTGTCTTTCAGAGCTCACCAGATTCCTGCTACCCCGCGTCCACGTTTTTTGAGCGAGGTCCAATTCACAGAGCTACAGCTGAATGTGAACGCATTTGCTGCTCCTAGCAGGACAGTGAGACAAGATGACATGTGGCAGCAGGTAGTCCGATTCAGGGACGTTCGATGTAGCAGTCGTTGACAACTCAAGAACAGCGTTAGGATCTCATCAATCTGCGCACCCCAGTCTCTGGCCGCAATTTAAGTGTATAGCGCTTCTCAAGCAAGTTAATTGCAGTGACCACCTATTCGATCAAGCTGTATTGGTGAGAATGCATGAGAATGATCTCGACTGGACGTTTTGCGCTCACGTCTTTTGGTTCATTCGTAACGCGAAGAGTTGCCGTTTCCAAGATAAAAGCCCGAGCGGTCTGCTCAAAATGTTAGAGCAACAGCCAGAAAGGCATTGTATGCGTTTTTCCGAATGTATCTATTGTATTCGTGCGTACCTATTTTTGGAATGAAATGCGGGAGAAAATTTTCGAACTGGTTTTAGCTGGTCTCTGCGGGCTTCTGCTGGTCCCAGTTGGGCTGCTACTGGTCCCATCTTGGCTGCAGTTGGTCTCAAGTTGGCTGCTGTTAGGGGCAAGATAGGCTTCCCTCCTTTCGAGAAGTGTCTTTAGTTAAAATGTGTTTGTGGTCCACTGTCGTAAAAATACCTCAGCCGGTATTTTTTCCGACAGCGCGGAAGAATTGTCAGCAGGTAAAAACAAACCTGCTGATATATTTACTTTGACGAAGCAATGTGTGAATTTGCGAGTATGAACAGCCGCAAGACGCCATTTTACATGTAAAGTTGTTCGTGGTTTACGTTTAGGTAGTTTCTCTCATCAGCTTGTTTTCGATTAATGCACAGGGGAGGGGCAGTTGGTTTTTCTTCCTATTTTGTCAACATTCACACTGTTTCAACCCGATAGAGCACTGTCCAGTTCGGACCCTCAGAAGCCGGATAGTCTCAAGGTGTCCTTGAACAAGGACTCGGCCCAGGGCTGACTGCCCTACAAAGTCGTTTGAAGAAAATGGGAGAAGACGTGCCACCTTCATTTATTGAGGAGAGCCGAGCGATGAACACAAGGCGAACTGGGGCGGAGAAGTGCGACCCATGGCACTGCTGGTGGTTACTGCGTGGCAGAGTGCGAGAGTGGTCTCGCTAGCTCGGCTGTGCAACCCAAGTATCACCGCGTCACTCGTACCTCGTGGCTTGCGGGATGAGGCTGCAACTTGAGTAATGCGGTGCACTGCTCCTGTGGCGCCAGGTTCCTCGGCAGCCGCGGTTGGTCTGCTACACTTTTATCCTTTTCCACCGACGTCATTGCTGGTTTGAAAAAAAACATGGATTTAAGCGTGAAATTTTTGTATATGATTTCTATGGTTAGCTAGGTGCTCAAAGGTGGCGAATGTGCACACGTCTTTATAATTGTTCTGTTTGTCACTTGACGCTAGACTGCTTCATTAAATTTTTCTTGCTTGAAGAAAATGGTCACCCGTTCCTCAGCCTGACCAGCGTGCCGATGCAGCACTTGGAATTTGTGATGAACTGAACCAATAAAAAAACAACCTCGACGCCCGATAATAACTGCAAAATTGTTAAATGTTAAAAAGAAGGAAATTAATTTATTTCCCGAGGCATTACAAATTATGTATATTTTATTACTGGGCAGCTGGCGTAGTATGTAGGCCTATAGAAATAAAGCGTTCTCAACTGGATGTCCTCATCATCTTTGTCGTCATTAGGTCCCCAAGGACGCGGATAGCCCCGGGCCCCGAAATTTCTTAAGAATGATTAAATTTCTTAAATTTCTGGGCCCCGAAATTTCTTAAGAAAATGTTAAGAATGATGAATAAATGAATTGAATTGAAATTGAATTGAAGTGTCGCATCACATCCAGTTCCAGGAACTCTATGGGATCGCTTGGTGGTTCGTGAACAGCTCCGAGAATATACGATGCGCCACCCAATATTGCCTTACATCATATGTTCCAGGTTTCGGAGCTGCTCTTAAGTTTCACCATATCAATACCCTTCTAGTGATAATGGCGACGCCCTCGCCCTGGGTGTTCTTATCCTTGCGAATGAGGGAGTACGTTGGGGATATTATCACGGAATTCCTTATCTCCGATTGTAGCCACGTCTAGGTTACTACGGGCTGTATTGAAAAAGAAGGGGTTCTAACTCTAGTGTCTTGCTGACTAGGCTGGGAACGTCCCTTTGCTACCGAAAAGCACTTAAATTGATTTGTTGTGGCCTCATTGCTTTAGAGTTATAGCCATTTGAATTATGTATACACTCCCAGTAGCTAGTGTGAAGGTGAATTGTCCTTCGAAAGAACGGTGAAATGGTTTATCAATCTCTTTCTAGTAATAATAATAATAAATATTCCTATTACAATAAAATAATATAAATGCTCTTCAATAAAACTGTAAACAACGCGAAAAAAGCGTTTGCAATTCGCAGGAGGCTGTGCGTATTTTCAAGTATGCCTGCGTTCCTTTACCGAGGAAACTGAAATGGGTATCTTTCAAATTCCTCCGCCGCTCTTCCGAAGCCCAATGAAATTGGTGGTGGTGGGGCGGGGACGTTCTTGTATGTTTCGGACTGCGTTATCTCGAAAAAAAAGATATGATGCGCTTTTTAAAACTTGGTTCCCGCAATAGAATCTAAAAGCCGCCCGCATCTTCCCACAGGGGGAACTCGAGTAAATGCGTCGCATCTACTCGAGTCAAGCAAAGCGTCACGTCAAGCGAAAGCCAAGCAAAGACGCCCTTGACTGAATTCCGAACGCGTGCTCCGCCGCTTATATACGTTGAGGGGACTGCGTAAGCCGGTCCCAGTCGACGACGTCGGCGTACTTGTAAAGCGGCGTGGACTCTAGGTGTTTGAGCCAAGAGCGGATGTTGCTTCGCCGGAGAACGGCACACCGGTTATATGCGCAGCGCGCCCGAAGGAGAGGAAACCGCGGAAGAGAGAGTACTGCACATGCGCCAGCCCCAGCGCGTCTGCCGCGGCTATGACGCAACGTGCCGCGGCTATGACGCAAAACAATCCAACACAATCCACTTTAATCCAATCCAATCCAATCCAATCCGAATCCAATCCAATCCAAGTCAAGCCAAGCCAAGCCAAGCCAATCCAATCCATGCCAATCCAATCGAATCCAATCCAATGCCCCTTGCGAGAGAGTGTTCGAATCCAATCCAATGCCCCTCGCGTGAGTGTTCGCTATCGCCTCGACTCGACGCGCATGCGCAGTGAGCGTGCGGACTACGGACGCCAACGCGGGTGACATCGTGAGTTACTGAAATGCTCTGCATTTAAAAGACAACACAGTGTCACAGCCAACGTGGAGTGAACGACCAATGCCTGTTGCAGAGCCTAGAGTCGGCCTCAACGCACTGAGGCGTTCGTCTCGCTCTATGAGCATTCGCAATCGTCCGCAACGTGCGCGTACAGGGCCGTCCGCCTCTTCGATTAAGCGGCTTCATCGATGGGTGTCCTTAGGGGCGTCTTTTTTGGCTCGCCTGTCGGCACTCGTCTCGTCCCCGACGGGAAGATGACACAGAGCGTGGGGTCCGCTGGGCGCGGCCCGTTATCCGACGCCTGCCTGTCCTTGGGGCACCGCTAATTGCCGCCTCCGGGCCTCGATGGACCTTGACATTGTTGGAAGGCTGCTTTCTTCCTTTGGGCTTCAACCAAGACGTGTCTGCCGCGCGTTTCTATTCGTTGCGAAATGGGGCGCCACTGCCGGGTGCCTTGCGTCACACGGGTAGTGCCTCGTTCGCAGGCAGCACTGAAACGTGCGTCACACGTTGGAAATGCGGAAGCAAAGTGGACGATCGGGTATTTCGTCGGGATGCATGTATTGCTAAGGCACAACACGCAAAACAAACAGGCGAACCTCGAACTGTCTTCCATGGCCGTGCGCTGATACTTTCACTGAAGCGAAAAATCATATTTTAAAACACTAATTCAAGCCACACCAAACAAGAAAACAGGGTATACACACCAACATTAACTGCCAATCTGGAGCCTCTTTTCTCTAAAGAAAAAGAATGTTTAGAGTGCAAGGACAGAAATTATCAGGAAGAAACGATGTCACGGGGAAACTATAAGAATTTGCGCCCGCCACTGAAGTCTTATCACAACTCGCTTGCTATGATACAAGTTGCAATTACTACGCGGCCGAGGCTTATCGGTAGCTGTTGAAGTTTTAGCTAACTCGTTCAACCGGATCACAACTACGCGCAGACAAGCACACACAAGAACAAGTGGAGAACACACGCAGTGGTGCATTGATCCCCGTTCTTGTTCAGGTCTGGCGCGGTAACGCAATCGTCACCATGATGCATGATGTGCGCAGCTCCTCCAATCGCCCCTGTGGGCTTATTGCAGTGTTGCCAGTTCCGTTTACTATAAGCGCATTTGGGCTTCGTTTTTTGAACTTTTTCAACGAGTCACTTGCAGATTTTTTCAGCTGCTTCTGTCTTTTTTTATCTAATTGGCGTTTTTGTACTGATGCTGTAGGCCTTTCGTGGGCTTGCAGTGAACATAACGAAATACATGAGTTAAAATACAGCATACAACTCAACAATACATCAGTATTGTTTCGCGTAGTTTCAAAGCGCATAACACTTAGGTAGAAGATATGTGCAGCAGACACAAAGGGGTGCGAACAAGGAAAGTCAACCGTGATGTATTCCAATCTCGAACTACAATACTTCAAAATAAACATATATTGAAGGTTGCTGTTATTGAGGTTGGGGTGAGTTGTTGCATTATTAGAAAAGTGAGGAACGGCTAAAAACGGATGATACACACGACGGTGAAACTGATAACGACAAACGCTGACCTACGACTGATTTTTATTATTCGGTAGGTAACGTAGCCTCCTAAGACACCGCGTGCACTGTATTCCACATTCAGATTTCAGCGCTCCGTAAACAAAATTGGCTGAAAGCGAAACAAAACCAGTCTCTTGAAGCTGCAATAGAGACTGATAGCAGATAGAAACGGTTTTAAATTTAATCCAGGAAAGTGCAATTGTGTTTTGTTTTCCAAAAGGCGTGGCATCCGGCCGGATGCAGGTATTCAACTCAATGGTGTCTCGATTCGTTTCAAAAAGGAACACAAGTTTTTAGGTATAATCTTTGACGAAAAGCTCACATTCATCCCACACATAACACAAATAAAACATAAATGCTTAAAAACAATGGCTATCCTGAAGGTTCTCACGCACATTTTTTTGGTGCTCACAAACAACTTCTTTTACATGTTTTTACCGGCCTCATAGGTTCGCGATTGAACTAAGGTAGCGTTGTCTAAGGGTCAGCCACTCAAACATCCCTTTATATTTCGGGGTATAATGCAATTCTAACCCTAACTTTGCTTGGCAAAACAAAAACAGATTTTCATCTCGTGCTGATTTATTGCTAGGCTTTAGTGAACCTGAAGGTAATAAAAACGTTTTGTGTTCTGGTTGTTTTTGTTACAGATTGCTCAGAGATTCTCGCGTATTTTGCTTTTTTCAAATAAGTAATGTGTGGTGAGAGGCTCACACATTTCATATTGTTATTGTTATGAAAGGTCCCGCGTGGTTAGCCCCCTGGTTGACCGACACGTCTATCACGTAGCTATTGGGGTAATAAAGCTTCGTTATACTGAATTACTTTTTTTTGTATATATCCTTTAATATATTTTATGTGGGCAACATAACATTCCCAGGGTTCTTTGTGAAAGTCGAAGTAAAAGCCATTTTCTCAAACCACTATGGTTCATACGTTGCCTATCTTTAGGCATCATCGTTTTGAAAGAGGGATTTAACAGGGAATTTCGGAAGTAGTTAATAGTGCCCGGGGATCACTTAATTTGCTTGAGCCTGCCTAGCTGAATGCCGCAAAAGTTGTTTCGCATTGCATGCTTGAATTTGGAGGCAGGAATATGTGCGCGCTCTTCGCACAACCTCAGTTTCCCTGGGGAAGCTATATTTCACGGTAAGTGGTCCTTCCCGTATTGATTCGTGCTTCTTTCTCGATGTTCTTTTCCAGTCTGCATTTACGGGAGCGACTGGCACGTTGCCAGCGCCGTGGTCTCTAGTCCATACCGCGCCTTCTCCAGCGACCGCATCTCCGCCAGGCTGGGCGTCCACATCGGCCTCAACAGCGTCAACATAACGCTGCGCGGTGAGCCCGAATGGCTGGCCTCTCGAGCCGCCGGTTGCGCGCTTCTCGGGGAACGAAGGGAGGGATCGAAAGGCCGACAACAAGGCTGGGAAGTATTTGCGCTTCGGTGCCCCCTTGAGATCACGGCAAAGGGGCCGAAAAGTAAAGAGAAACTTCGGGCCAAATTCTGCTAGACGACGACCGTTATCTCGAAAAAGCGGGTGATTTCTACATGACGGTCGGCGCTTTGAAGAATTTGACTCTTGGTAACACATATTGTTAGGAACTCTTCTGAAAGCGTTTGTGTCTTTATAGCTAGCGATCAGGGCCCCAATCAGACAACTTTGAATGTGTCGTTGCGGTAGCTGCTGCTTTCGCAGGGAAAACTCGCATAAGAACGTAAGTGGGAGTCTGCGCTAACCAGCTCGGCGCGGGAAGTTCAAGAAGCCCTGTTGCAGCGAGCCCTGGATTACGCGCAGGCCCCCTGGATATTTGCTCCTCCACTTTTGTTTCCTGGATTTTTCCAAATTTATTTCGAGCAATTATCTCAATTCGCGCTGCTATAACAAATAAACGTGTTATTTCCGCCAATTACGCTTTCTTGTACCAGGCAAAGAACGCTACGCATTAAAAAAAATACTTGGGACTAAGTGACGGAAGCACGAATACAAAAAATCCCAACCAAGCCTCTGAGGTCTCACATCAGCGCAAAAATTAATAATTGTTAAATCTAACATGAATTATTTATAGCGAAAAATTGAGATGATTTTTGAAACAGAGTTTTGAAAAGAAAAAAAATGATAGGAACCTAAACCCCAACTAAAGGAATAAAATATGCATGTGATACACGGCCCCCAACACAGCAAAGATGAATATATGTAATGCTTATGTTGATATAAAATAAAAAGGTTAAAAAAAGACCACGGAAACACACAAGAAATATCGCCAAAACGGATCAACCATTAACGCCTCGCATTTTAAAAATATGCATAATTGGTGTTAACATACAAATTATACAAACCGGTAATATACAAAAATGGGGCTCATTGGTTTAACGTAGTGAAAATCATACGAAATACACAAAATATAAAAATTAGAATAATTGTAAAAAATTCAGCAAGAGAGCGAGAGAGAGGGGGGGGAGGAGGGAGGGAGGGAGGGAGGGAGGGAGGGAGGGAGGGAGGGAGGGAGGGAGGGAGAGATGCAGGGAATAACCGTTTACTCTTGGAAATGGCGGTGGCGGAGCCATCACTCCGTGCGGTCGATCAGCATCAATCCAGGTACCCTTGGGCCTTGGCTGCAACCCTGGCCCGGGTGACCGCGGAGATGCGGTCAGCGTGGTGAGAGCTAGTTAGAAGGCCCTCCCACTTCTAGGGGCAAGGGTGGTGGCTAAGGGTGAGAGATTGGGTGTGTGTGCAAGCTGAGTCTATATGGTACGTATTAGTGGAATAAGATGCCACCACAAATTGCATCTACTAAAGATCACGAATCGTTTGCGAACCATCTGAAGTGCAGTTTAAACGTGCTTGTTTAGGAAAGTAGGATTGTTATGCTTTTGACAAGATGCACAATATGCTTTGTGTCGTGTTCTTTCGTCTCGTGTTCTTTCCGTTAGTGTTTGCTAACCCTTAGTCCATGTTCAAAGTTACGCTTGCCGTTCATTTTGAGCAACTGTGTTGAAATGTTTGAACTATTTTCTAACTCCCCCCTATGTAATGCCTGGAAGGATCTTCAGGGTGCTTGAATATAAAATAAAATTAAGAGATGGCCAGAGTGGTAGTTGAGAGGGTATTGGGCAGGTGAGATAGAGTAGCTGATGGGTGTGGGGTATGACGTGTTTGAAAACGATGCAATATGAATGCTTCTTCCTTGGCTAGTAAAGGGTGGGGTTCCGGAAGGAAACTAAGAAAGTCAAAAATAAGCTGAATGGCCGTTCCCCATAACCGAGGACATTATATTTAATCGTTATACTAGCGTAAGTGGAGATAATTGCTTGAAAAGTTCTAGAAGAACAGTTAAAAACACACTTAATCTAAACGGGAACTAAGCAGACAAAAATACGCATTTCATACCCCGCCTCCCGAAACAAATATAAAATCTTTCAAAAGGGAGCAGGAAACACAAAGAAAATATCCTCAACACGTGCCTACAGTGTAACACCCTGCATTTCCAAACAAAAAAAAATTTAGGCAAGCTTACACTGACGCGAAAGACTTGAATGGCGAAGCTGTTGTAAGTGATCACTGACGGACACAAAGTTGAATCTTAGTATCGTTGTGGGGTGGTGAATGACGTCGGCGGCATGCCATTGTTAATGACCTTGTGTTGAGCAAGGCCAGAGTGAGCTCGTCCGTTTCGGTAGACGTGTTCATGCGCCACTCTGCACGCCCGATTTATCGTATCTAGCGGATGCTTTGCACGCCGAGCTTCTCGAAGAGCAGCCGCTTGTTCGGCCGTGTGAACTATCCGCGGCCGGGCCATGTGGAGTCAAGCATCACCTGCAGCAGCTTCGATATTCAAGTCGGGGCTCTTCTGCGTTACAGTGCGCATGCGCACGACGACACGAGGACGAACGAACGAAAGGCGTACGCTATGACGCGTCTTCCTCGTTTTCAGCAGGTTTTGCCACGATACGGCAAACGGTGGAGTGTTTTTGTGGCCAATATTGCCCAATCACCGTAACTGGGTAGGCTTAGCTTGACTAATTCACGAGGGCGCTGCTTTGGGCCTGTTGGTATGACATGACGGTATGATAACTGTATTATCTTGCCCCTCCTGCTTTGGCCTCTGGCCAGCAGTATTTGTAAATAAATAAATAAACAAATAAATAAATAAACAAATAATAAATAAATAAATAAATAAAAATTAATTCATTAATTATTTAATAATAGGATAACCGACCGTATGGGGCCTATCAGCCATATCGGGGTTAAAATATCCTGAGGAGGACAAGCACCCTAAGAATGCAGCGCATTTACAACACAATTATCTGAACTTATGCAAATCTTTAAGTCTTGTTACCAGCACGGGCTCACGCTCGGGTTTCTTATCCTGTGTTTCAAGTATGGCCCGTGTTTGCCCTTTCTGTCGTAAGTCGCGCCGTGTAGTCTTCTTTGAGGGAGGAATGGCATCTATCCGTCACCTTGTCCTTATTATCATAGTCTTCTGCTTCCATCTGCTTCCACTGCTTCCACCATCTGCTTCACTACAAATGCTTTACGAATCATCAATGACTGCATCGTAATTGTGGCACTTTAGATCTGTGACAACGCAATAGATGAGAAAGTTTCCTTTTAACCGCGTTTTAATAGGGTTGAGGCATTTTGCAACTAAAACGTTCGCATATCTTGAGCTGCACTACCTCATTGTGCTGCCTACTTATCCTACTATCGATCAGCAGTGAACGATGAAGAAAGGTATCTTTTCGTAATGCGTTCGCATGGAAAAGGAAGGAAACAAAACGCCCTGAATTTTAAATTTAGATTGGTAATGACTGAACTGGGTTCGTTAATTTAGATTGATTACAAGGAACCAGAAGTATGTATGCTATATTGTAAAGGATAATGTTCTTTCTAACTTCCAAAGCTGTCCCATTTTGATCCGTCTACTTGCCATCCAAGATGTGCACCGAGGAGACATGAGAGTCGGTCGTGGATACAAAGTCTTTTCGGTTTGTGAACGGCGTACATCGATGTTTCAACTCGGTGCCCACTGGGAAGCGATGCAGCAAAGACACGTCGCAACCGCACTCCATTTTACCCACGCCGTGTCGTGCACATCTGCTGTCGGCGGCCTTTTCTCGCTTTCTCTGGTTGTTCCCTAACCCACCACCCGGTGCTGACCAGCGCCTTGAACGACATCGCAGCGTAGACTAAAACAGTTGAAAGCTCTGCAAAAACTAAGCACACGCTGACAAAGACGCTTGTACAACGCAGCGTAGCACACCGCGCCGAGCGATGTTAACAGCCCACCGCGCACAGGCAACGCTGGTCCGCCGGAAGCGGAAGGCGCGCTGGCCGTTGAGATACCTGGTTTTCGAGTATTTTCTCCCTTGCCGGCTGCATATAGAACATGTTGCATAGGAAAAAAAACTTTCAAATGACTGAATCTGGTGGCAATGTTCATACTTGTCGACATTGTTAAGCAACAAGAAAACATTGGCATTTTAGGCGTTTTTAAGGCATTTTTAAGGCAAACATTACTAGATAAGTAATATTTACATCGTTCTTGTAAATAAGAATGCGTGGCAGCTTGAGTTTGGCGACAGCAAATAAACCAAAACGCCTTTAATAAAAATGTTTCCACCCCAACATACAAAAACCGCTCGCGCGCGACACTAGCCGTCTTGGCGGCATTCCGGGAAGTGCCACAGTAACGAAAGGTTCCAGTTCACGGCGCACGAGCAGTGGAACGCGGTGAAAGTAAATTGACTCGAATTTCATTGAGCTGCACCGTGTGTATCGTCGGAGGAGCTAGACGGGATGGAAAAACGTCACAGGTGGGCGTGCGAGAAAACAGAGGCATTCACGTGACATGTGCGGCAAAGGCCATCGTCTTCTGTCGACATTGCCAGCGAAGTAAGCGGATACGCGGCCAGTTTTTCAGTACGAGTGCGTGCTTTCTGACTACCTGACATGATTCAGGGGCTAGAACTGTTTGGGTACTTTTCTGTAAAACCGTATTATCAGAATAAGGCATACCACAGTCTCAGGCGCAAACATAGGTCTCTGTGGTTTCGTTTTCCTAAGACAGAAAGAAAAAAAATCTTCCGTCTTAGGGGAGTGGGCTGGCGAGGGTTTGTTGATTGAATAATAGGCTTGTGTACATACCCTGTTCATGTTTTGCCACGATCACTAATCCGCAGATATGCAACTAAAGGTGATTTGTGATTTTAGTTTTGGCTGCATTGTTACTTCGGTATATGTACTTTTCACAGCTTAGTGCTACCCAATATTGTTCTTTTATCATGGAATCTAAAGCGAGTTTAAACCCCTTTTTTCTCTCCCTTTGGTGGTGACAATTCTCTGGCTGCTCGGTGATGTATCGTTCAAGGCGAAAAATATGCGCTCTAAATCCAATGTAACGCTTCAAGTTCTGAGATTTAAAAGACCGGGCAGGGCGGTTCCGTCTTTCTTTTTATTGTGTTTATTTATTTATTTAGGCTACTCTTCCGTGCTTATGCATTTACCCATTTTGTTGTGTTCTCTTTTTCAGCGATGCCGCGGTACAGCAAGAGTGAAGAGATCAACTTCAACGAAAGGTTCACGTGGTTTGGACGTAAGTCAGCAAGCGCAGAGTCGACTTTCCCTTCCTGTAGATGACAAGTTTTTTTCGCTTGAAAACGAGGGCAAGGCAATAAGGCGGCTGGCAAGCGGTTCTATAGGTGTCACGTACAGAGGATGGCATTTCTTGTGGGTGCTCGACCCGAACATTACTGACAGTGGCCTGTTGTCGCGCAGCAAACAAATTAACTCGGTAACATGGGAGTGAGAACGACTGTATACCGGGATTAGTGAAATGACCATATTTACTGCCTGCTGCAGTTCCGTCGCCGTTGTCGGTAGACACACTGTTTCAACGTTTACCGAGCAACCACTCCCTTTTTATTTTGCTACGCATACAGAACGAGTCTTGTAAAAAAGCTTAGCGGTTTGAGTAAAGGCTGCAGTCCTCCGACGATTTGTCGGTTCAATTTTTGAATACACTCACATTCTGACAAATGCCTCTTTTTCAAAAACTAGTTTAGCACTTAGTATGCACGAAAGCACTTACACTTAACTGCGCCCGCTGCAGGACTTGGTGCGGAGCATTAGGTAGCCGCTAACTCAGCAGTTTGTTCAAGTTTACCGGTACCCTGATAATATGCGTATAAAGCAGAACAAGGCAAACAAACGATATAACCAAGCACCGAGACAAATTCACAAGTGGCACTATGGTAGGGGAGTGCGAATAGGGAATTCTGCTTTCGAAGCGGGTGCGAAGTTTAATGTTTTTGTTCAAATAGCTGCGAATCGATGCCAGTATGTTAAAGTCGAAGCGGATATATAGCAATTTATAATTAGCAAAACTAAAGTTACTCAAGCTTACTTTAGTAACTAGCCAAAAAGAAAATGAAAGACCCATTTAATAAACTGATGTGCGAAAAATACGATGTCGAAAACAAACACAAAGGAGCCATCCTGTTGCTTTTAGCTTTTCGGTGGTATCAAATTTCACATGAAGCGACTATGATATATGGTGACCTCAACCACATGTGCTTCTGTGTATTCATGTAATGAGGGCATGCCTTTATATTCTGAAGAGCAATATGAATAACAAAACTTCCTGATGAGAAAAAGAAATGTAAATAGCGATTCTGTAACTTTCATACCTGCTCTCGTAAAAAAAAAAACTGGCGTATGGGGTAACGTAAAGAATTAAAAATCAGCCTGATTTCTAAAACCTCTCAGGCGTACCCTCCTGGCGTGACAGTATCATTCGCGGTTTACCATCCTCTGCGCGCGTTGCTGTCTGAAGCATCAATATCGTTTCTAAAAACCCGGTTGCGTAGCACGCACTAGAATCTAAATTATGGGCAGAGTCATTCAATGCTTCTTTAGTCATGAAACTCCCGGCCAAATTTCGTACTGGGACAAAGACTGCCGCGAGGGGCGCAACCGCAGATCGGAGGGCATCGGGCGGCCGCCGCTGCTCTGTAGACAGACCGGCAGGCAGGAATGCAGTAGCAGCATGCCCGTTCGCACCAAATTTTTTCGCCACTGACAAAAGGATAAGTCCATTTGAGCGGCCCACGACAGGTGAAGCGAAAGCGCACTGCTGATAAGACGGCGAGCGTCTCTTTTATCTTACTCCGTGGTCCGCTCCCTGCCAAACGCGCTCTGACCACGCCCCCGGCTGCCCTCCGACCAACAGCAGCACCGCGGCGCGGCAGTGTACGAAGCTCTCCTATAGCGTGATTGCGAAGTTTCATGACCAGAAAGGCATTGAAGGACTCTGGTATGGGTTTCGCGAAGGGTATTTCAGGCCTGGTAAAAATGTATGACAGTAGTTGAAACGAAAATTCAAGGAAATTTGAGAATATAATAAATGTGCGCGGTCAAAAACTTAGCTCAGTGTAAACGCCTTTAATGAAATTGAGGGAAGCTTGTACTCACGCGCAAGACTCGCATGGCGAAGCTGTTGTGATCATTGGCTGAGTTTTAGTATCGCTGCGTTGTCGTGGTTGACGTCGGCGGCATGGCATTTCAATGACCTTGTGTTGAGCAAGGCCAGAGTGAGCTCGTCGTTTTGGTCGCGGTTTTCGTACGCCACTCTGCAAGCGTGACCTGTCGTCTCTAGCGGATGCTTTGTACGAGCCTCTCGAAGCGCGGACTTTTCCTCGACTGCGCGAACTATTCGCGGCCGGGCCATTTGGAGGCAATGATCCCGTATACAGCAGCGTCGACATTCAAGTCGCGGCTGTTTACGGTACAGAGCGCATGCGCACGACGACACGAGGACGAACGAATGAGAGGCGTATGGTATGACCTGTCTTTCTCGTTCCGAGACATTGTTGCCGCGATGCGGCGAACGCTGGAGTTTTTGTGTGGTCAATGTTGGCCAATCTTCCTTAGTGGGTATGCTTGGGCTTGACGAACATGCGCTCGAGGCACGCGTGCACGAGCGCTCGGTTACAATTCAACGTATTGGCCTTCCTCTGTCGATGCCGGTGCTTCTTTCGTTCGGGGCCACATCCCTGGGGTTTTGTCATAGAGGGATTATTGCGGCCATTCACGCGTACATATCAGAGACCAGACGCATGTCCTGCTAACTCGGTCAAAATATTTTAGCCTTTTCTTCCAAAAGTACATCATTCACTGATTCATTCCTCAGACTTATTATATAATTCGGTAACCGTCTCCCCAATTCCTACAGGCTGATTATATAAGGCCATGAGGTGGGCGTTTTAGCCCCAAAAAGCCACTCCGTTTCTTGGCCAATCCCCCACGTGGGTATGTGCCCCTAGAAAAGGATCAACAACAACAACAACAACAAAACTGCAGACACCATACACAAACGATTGGCCCAACAGTGTCGCTGTTAAAAAGCTTTACCCTCGTGGGAAACCAGAACTAGACAAGATTACTTCTTTGCCTTTGCCTTAATAGTGCAAACAATAGGAACATTGCAGGTAAAAAAATGTGGGCTTTGGGCATTGTTTGATTCCAAAACCGGAAAACCGGAGACTTCGGAAGCGTCCACATGGCGGCGAGAGCAGCGAACTCAGTTTCAGTCACTTCGGAGTCATGCGTGCAGAAGTCGCAGCGTTAGCAGACTTGACGGGTTATCGCGCCGCTGAGCTCACTGTGATGCGCTTGTGTCCCAGCCTTGTAAACGCGGCCTATGGCCTCTCTTGTACGGCTGCGACATAACCACAGCGATTCGACAGAGCGCAGCGGTCATGGGGACGCATTTCGCTTTAAGACAAAATCGTTAACAAGACTTCTTTGTCCCGAAAACAATCCCGCCGATTTTATTGTAAACATCGAAGCATAATCGTTCACCAACTCTCCGGCTTTTTCTATGACATCACTGGGTATCGGCCGCCGACTCAAGCCACCGCAAAGAAAGTTGACCAGACGATTGTAGTGGAGCCTCTAGTTCCTTTCCGTCGTATCACTTGAGTGCGAAAGGGCTGTTAAAACACTAACAAAAATGTGTTAGCGTTGGCCAATAATACGTCTCTCCTGCCCGTATTACGCCATTGTGGCGCGAAATTTGCGCTTTTGCCCCTTAACTATGAATCACGTCCAACTAGCTGAACTTCCCGTTCTACTGACGGCCTTTGCAGCTGGAATGGAGTGAGGGATTTGGCAAAGGCTGTTTCTTAACTGAAAAAAAGTTGTATTTTGTCTTCATGGCCAATCGAAGCGGATGTAAGCCTCCACGACAGTGGCGATCTATCCGTCGCAGCGGGAAGTTACTCGACGCAACGCTGCTTCGAGGTGCGCCAGCTTTTTTTTTTTTTTTTTTCCCGACCGTATCGCCCGTCCTGTACCATCGCCGCAGGATAAGCGAAATTGGTGGCTCGTTCGACCACGGTGGTTAGTTCCATGGACATGCACACGCGCTTCGCTTTTTCAGCTCCATGCCCACCAAGCAGTCGTTTCGCAATGTCGGTGATTGGCCGTCCGATGACTGAGAGATTTTGCGGCGGCCGCCGAACGCCAGCCACCCGGAACCGCCTCCGCCCCCGTCATCAGCGGCCACTGGTGACACCTGTGGAAAGCCTGCCGTTGCACAGGAACTCGCGCCCTTTGCGCGGTGCTCCGAAGGCGAAGCCGCAGCTCGATCCAGCCCTACTGGCGCGCTGAAGACGCAGCGTGCGCGGCTTCGACGCGACAGAAACTGGGTTCGCTGCGTCTCTCGCAGCCACGTAAGGGCGGCCGATGTCAGTACACAGCGGGGCTTTCTTACCTAAAAAGGGTAGCTTGTCCGCGACCACGTTACCGGCACGAGTAAAAGGAAGCGCGACGCCGGACTCAGCGCAATACCTACATCAGCTGCCTGAGGGCGCCACACCCGTGGCCCAACGGGTATCCATACGTTGCGAGGTGCATTGTTTTATCTAGGCATGTTCATTTTCCGGCGAGGCGCAGTTTTATATACCCGAGTTTATTGAAACAGCTGCTTGTTTGTGTTTTGGAAGCGCCTGAGACATTCACTCGAATTTCTCTACTCGTTTCCACGACGAATTGAATACCGTGTTATTCGCGTAGGAATTAATAAATATCTAGTATTCGCACAGCCCTGAACACACCGACAGTGTTAAGCGTCATAATAAAACTACTATTAGTTCTATTATGACGCCTGATACTGTCGTTAAAAGTGAATTGACCAATAATTTACATGATCATCCTTGCATAACTCCTACTGTACGAAATATTTCGATTGTCTCAATGCGGCATTGTAGCGAAGTAAATCGTTTTTTGTGCTGCAAGGGTCGACCATAACACGACACCGTCGATAATATCAAGAAACATTGGTTATACCTGAAGTTCATGGTACTTTTTTAGAACAAGCGTGCCAACGCCTCGTCGGGCGTAATTCCGGGGGGCTTCCAAGAAAAGCTCCGTCCTAGAAAGCCAATCGAGAAAGCCAAGTAACTCAATCGAAGAGATATTATGCAATTGTGAATAGCTAAACTATAATGAACCTGAGCGTAAATTCCTGCAACTTGTCGCAAATGCCCACCGCGTGCCAATTTCTGAACGACACTAGCAAGCCAGGCATAGTGTTTGGGATGGCCCCGAGAGATCGCTTTCAAACAGATAACGTTTGGCCTCAAAGTTTCGCCAGCTTCGTTTGGAAGGGTCATTCAGCGACCGTTTTTCGTCTTTGTTCGAGACAAGCAGTGGCATGTTTTGCTGGAATACTCGCAAGTCAGGAACGTATAGAATTTCAAAAGACGTCATATTTATAGGTTTCAAATTGCTGTTGCTCCAAAGCCAGCTGTTCTTTCGCTACTCACTGTACAGCCGAAATTTGAAACTGGTCTAGAACTACAAACAAAAAAATTTACTAATGTTTTAGACGCAACAAATGATGGAAGGCCAAGAAGTAGTTCCCGTAAGCAGCTGACATACTCTGCAATTTTTGCCCGGATGTCAACTGGCATGTTAATCGCAGGGGCCTCATGAGAATACTGCTGCGGCGGGAAAGTTTTGCGAAGGGCACCTATTGCGCGTTTTCTCAGTTCTTTCCTTGCACTGTACGTACAAAATGCTTTTGGTTCCGTCGTTTGAAAAAGCCATAAAACATGCCTATAGTCAACTGCCTTGTAAACTACGTTTTCTAAAGTATATCGGGGTAGTTTGTTCAAAACATAATGTACAAAACCTGTCGAAAACGTGCAACTCTTACACGCAGGTTCTTCAACTTTGTTTTTTCGACGTGTGTGTTTTGTGCCTTTATTGATTGTAATGTAAGTAGCTTGTTTTTTTTGTTTTTTTTTTTTTCAAGACAAGAAAGGCGCTCGCAATTAACCAGCAGTAGTGCGACGTTGGCACAAGTCAGCGCTCCTATATTTCCACAAACGTATACGCATTAGTAAAAATTGTCACCAAATCATGCCGTTGTTTATCATGTACTCCTTCCCTCCAGCGACGCAGATCAAGGAGGACTACAGGGAAGCTCTGGTCAAGGGCCTCCCTTTCCCGATCTTGACCATCGCCGAGTACCTGAGCCAAGACCTCGGGGGCTTCTGCTGGGGACGCCGCTACCGCCAAGCAGGATACTACTCCTTCGTCCTTCTGTGGTGCGTGGGGAAACACTGCCCCGCTTGTGCGGGAGAGCATCCCGCGGGGCCGCCTCCTGCTGGAGCTGCAAAATGAAGCAACAAAATAAGGCACCGTTCTAAGCTATGACTGTACGCCAAGTAATCTTGAGCACGCTAGTTCACGTGCAAATGCCAGGCTTGAAGTGTACACTTTCACGCTGTCCAATTATTTAATGTTGCCAATGTTGCCTACGATGTTTAATTTTCTATGCTGCTAAAATATTGATCGATTGCAGGGTTTAACGCGCCGACGCAACGGAGGCGATGAAGCAAGCTGTAGTGGAGGGCCCAGGATCAGTTTTGACCAATTAGGGATCTTTGACGTGCCCCGAAATCTCGTGCACACGGACGTTTCTGCTTTTCGCATCCGTCAGAAAAGCGGTCGCCGCGGCCGGGAATGGAATCAGCATCCTTCGGCTCATCAGCACAACGCCATAGCCGCTGAGCCACCGCGGCGGGTCTGGGGCCAATAGATTACGCCATTCGATTTCTTCTCTTTCATTTCTTAAAGAACTACGCCAGCATGAAAACTGGTGCACGCTACAGCCTCCCGGTTTATGCGTGCACGGGTTGGTAGTGGAGGAAGGTTGGGGCGAGAAACTGCCGCTAAAGGTGTTATGCCTTTACTGATGACATGCCCGTTGCGTTGGCGTAACGTTTAAACTCAGCCGTCAAACAGCCCAATGAGACGCGTCTGGTGTCCTCAGTGGTAGAGTGCATGTAATTGGCGCTTTACACAAACAGTAAGATGCCTACGACGCAGTAGCGAAGGACACAGCCCTACGTTTACCCTCTGGGATAAAGCTCGAGCCTTTGTAAATTTCATTCAGGTAATTGGCTAACAAATATGATCAGTCATAATTACAAACAAACGTGTTTTCTTCCGTGCACTCCATGGAAAGCGTTTAGCTTAGCAGGTAGACCGTTCTCGCACAGTGAACGGCGCTTTAACTATTTTTAAAAATTATTTTGTTTTAAGTTTTATTTTTTTTTTATTCATTTTGAATAAAGTTCAATGAAATTGAATCTAAACTTGGTGCTGCAATACGCACCTGTCGCTATCTTATTAATGGTGGCATTGACGGAAATCTGCCCCTCCACGTCGCATCTGTGTGGCGTAATTAACAGCTGGACAACCAGTTGAGGCGTCGCAAGTATTCAGAAGTCGGAGAGGGAAGGGGATGGGGCAAGTGATTTGTGGAAAAAGCGTGGAACATATAGGTACCATGTGGAGCCGTGTTACGGAAAGATTTCCCGAAGCGTCACCACTCGTGCCCCTGCCGTTGTTGTTTCGGCATACTCACAACTGGTGTGAATTGATGACAGCAGCGGCTGTTCATGCAACTGAAATAGTGAAGGCGATTCGAAACTTAGTGTTGCCTTCAAGAGAACATAGGCTCAATAATCATTTTCCAATTAGCCCTCTGCGTTCTACAGCAAGGAGCAATTAAGCTGCTTTCGACTGTTTGAGTGTAGTTCTGTGGACCTCAGTGCTCTACGGCGCACTGCGGTATGTCATATGCCGTACTCGTAATGCAATGGGGAATGTCGTATGCAGTTTCAAAAGAGAAGAAAAGCAGCTCGGGGCTACACTTCAGTGCGACACGAGCACAAATACTGAAAAAAACGGCATGTCAGCTGACTGGTTAGCATTCATACAGATTTTGAGCCAGTAAGAATTCTTTACAAATGGCGAGAAAATAGCGGAAACGTTTTGCATCGCAGCATTTTGTAAAACTAGTTGGCTTGTGTGGGCTTTTGTAATACCTGTAAAACACAACCCAATTCGTATGCACAAGTGTACGGAACGTAGTGCATTGGTGGCATGCAGCGCCCAAAAAGCGTTTCTCCAGCGGCCACAGGTCTGTATGAGGTCTCTACATTTTGTGTTACCGCCCTGAAACCCAATCCTTGAGGTATCTTTGCCGCATGACAATTTTATTTCGTCAGGTGACGGTTACCCAGTAGGAGCTGTCGAACAAGCACACAAAGCCATGTGTAGCAAGCCCGCAACGGACGCGAAGCTGCGCCAAAACGTGCCTAAATCAACCGCGTAAAGCAAACGACTAATTTACCCCGAATGAGCCTCTCCGCCCTGCCAGCCGTGAGAAAAAACGCCGGTGCGTGGGAAACGCTGGGCGATAGTGCATAGGGTGCCTCAATTCACGCCCGCCGCTGACATCGAGGCACCATGTTGTACTAAGGTGATGATGATGATGATGATGAGACGATGACGACGACTATGATGATGATGATTAGAGGCCCTCCCTTGGTATCGAGACGTTGCCGGTTGGTACAACTGACTTACCTGTGTTATTCCTCTTATTGGCCCTACCCTATCTAACCTAACGGGTTAGCCTTCCTCCCCCGGTTTTAAACTCCCATCGCTTACCCCCTTCCTGCCCTTGCACACCTGTTTACCCCCCCCCCCCCCCCCCGCCTTTTCTGTTATAATTCTAATTTGGTATATTACTCTTCCTACGTCCCACTCTCTTCCCTACGTTGCTTCCACCACCACTCCAGACGCCTCTTCGTCACCTCTATGGCCCTAAAGTTGAGGCTGCCCGTCACACCAAATCCCAAAGCCTCGGTCAACGTAGTTTACCCACCGTTCCGCCGCGGTCGTATCTCTGCAGTTAATGCCGTAGTCAATGCTGTACGTCAATGCTGTGCAGTCAATGCTGTACGGTCTCACGATCCCTGCCGCCGCATACGCAAGTTTCGTCGTGTTGCCTGTAGTTAGACGTGTATTCCCATGTTCTCAGACACCCCGCCCGTGCTTCAAAGAGCAATGCACTGCCTCGCCTTCCTTCCTTCCTTCCTTCCTGAACAGCGAAACCTTCCTTCCTGATTTCTGGTTTCGCTGTTCTATAAGTCTCCAGGGTTTTTCCCCTTCCATTCTCTGTACCCAGTTTGTAGTCTCTGCTTCTTTTACCTGCTTTCTAACTGTTGTGTATACCCCACATTCCCCTACCGAATTTACGTACTGATTGGTTGGCTGTCTGTTCCTCCGTATCCACCGCGTGTCCATCCTCCTCATACAAAGGTACCTAAACACTCTCACGGCCCATTCTTCCTCCTACATGTCCTGTAGCCTTTCCTCAAATTTTATCTTGCTCTGCATCTCCCTTGCCTCTAAGGAAGACCAGCCCATATCCCCCTGTACCTCTTCATTCGTAGTTTTGCTATGGGCCAGCCTGCCTACCGCCCTCGGATTTACCTCCAAGCCCTCTTGGGTCTGTGACTTCAAGCATGTAACCGCATTTCCGAAAGTCAATCCTGGTACCTTGACCTCTTCTGAGACTCCCCTTCCCACCTCGTATTTGTTGCAGCCCCACACTGCTCCATGTTTCATTATAGCCGTGTTCCGCTTCCTTTTGCTTTGAGGTGGGCCTCAGGCGGATGCGTGTAATCTGTGCCTTCATTAAGCCATACTCCTAAGTATTTATACTTCTTACCGCGGTATTTCTACGTGTTGAACTGATACCGATTTGGGCTCCGTGTCGTCGTTGAAGACTATGATCCCTGATTTCTCTCTGCTGAAGGAGAGCCCAAGGTGAGGTGCTGCCTCTCCGAATATATCCAACAGGCCCTGCATACCTTTCCGGTCATCCACCATGAACAATATGTCGTCTACATACATTAATCTTGGTATTTGCTGTTCGACGTCCTGTCCGTTCCTAATGTATGATAAATCGAATCCCAGACTACTGCAGTGTAGCTCCCTTTCTAAACCCCTCATGTAGATCATGAACAACAGTGGGGAGAAAGGACATCCTTTTTTCCAACCATTGTAGGTGTATACAGGCCTATTTTATGTTATCCCCTCCCACTATGCCAATTGGTAGTGCGATCTGCACTGTGCTCCACGAATTATGGACGTTGGGGGGCCGCCCAAAGTAGGCAGGTCGGCGCTCCTGTTCGTCTTGCTCCGCGCGTACGACGCAGGATGGAAGCGGACAGCCCCATGTTTGTCTGCTAGAATAAAGCTCGAGTCCTTCCAAGTTTTATTCAGCAAATTGGACGGGAAGTCTGCTAAATCGCAAATCCCAAACAACCGTTTTTCTCTCGTGCACACGCTGGTCGTTTCTTCACAGCGTGGAAGGCCGTTGAATTTTTTGTGCCTCGCACTTGGCTTCAACGTACCCCTTATTACGGTGGTTTTAGTGGAGCGCAAGCGACCCAGTTTTGGTTTCCACTCTCTCGCCATCACGACCAGCCCGGGCTCATCTGCTGTGGTAGGTCCTGTACAATTTTACCTCCGCGCCGTCGCCGCTTGACCTAGACTGCACCCTCGGAGTTTCGTTCCACCCGATTAGCCATCTCCTGTGGCATTCTGCCGGCCTCTCCTTTCTGACGAGGCTGTTCCCCTTTCCCTTTTTGAGAGCCCTTCTACACCCTCCCCTGCAATGTTGTTTTTCTTTCCTGGCGCAAACTCATGAGCTTGCACTATCCGGCTCGCGCAGTTTGTTTTTGACCCCTATTTTCGGAATCTCACAATGCACGTGCTTGGAACATAAAGATATAAGACTTTCACCTTGAAAAGTTGAAATAACGCGTGAACGCGAAAATATATAGTGACGGCCGTTACATAGTACTAGTATTGCTCTCAGGGCTCTTGCGTGTGCACAGTTCTCAGCGGGAGGAGACCTCAGTCGTAATTAAGCACAATTTAGGCCCATAACCGGGCGCACGAGCATTTCCCACCTATGAATACAAGTTGGAGCTGTTTTATGGTAGCAAAGCAAAAAACAAAACTTCAGAAACGGTAGCGGCGAAAGGCGAGATCAAAGCAAGCCAAAACAAAGGTGTCACGAGCCGTTCCGAAAACGACAGAAATGCCAGGTCGCTGCTGACGGCGCCAGCTGAGTGGCTCAAACCTTCATTGTATTCGTCATGCGAGAAGTGAGAAGAGGAGAGTGAGGGGTAACGGCGAAAGATAGGAAACGAAGTTCCGTAGCAGACGTGAAGGACAACTATCGGCTCCTGACGACACTTGCAACCAAGCAAGCAGAGAGGTGGGCAATTTTGAAGCGAAGTTTGATAGGACTGACTTGGCCGTGCGATGTGCGTGTGCTAAATTCCATACAGTATAGCTCACCTTAAACAGCTCCGGTGATGATGATGACCTGAATACACGTTCGGAGGTACATGTATAGGCCACGAGTGATTCGTTCGGCCGAAGAGCAGGCGGTTATGCGGGCACATGCTCGTTAGCGTACCCGCAAAAGAAAACTCTAAATATGTTAGGAATAAAAAGAGACAAAAACAAATTACAATAACGGGAAAGAAAAAAGAAAAAGTTCAGCAACATTAAATGTCTAAATTAAATTTAAATTTCGAAAAAAGCAACAGAAGAATAAGAGAGATTCAAATTTAGAAACCAAACCAACGTCGGTTATTGAAATAGGAACAAATATGCGCAGAGCTCTGCTAATAACGTGCGTTGGATCGAGCTCAGCCTCAGTTGTCCTTGCGCATTGCGCTTCAGCAGGGTTTCGTGTCCTCTGCTCGCAGGACGTCGATGGCGCTGTGGCTGCTGATGAACGTGCTTCTGTGCGCCGTTCCTCGGTACGGCGCATACGCCATGCAGCTGACGGGCACGGCGATGCTGCTGAGCGACGCGCTCTACGCGGCGCTCATGCCGGCCAGGCCGCTGGTCATTCCCTTCGAGGGCGGCCTGCTGCGCTTCTCCTTCGGCTGGTGCTTCTGGGCGGTGCTCGGAGCCGGTGAGTCAGTCGTCCGGCGGCTGCTGCTGCTGCTTCTTAGCTGTTGCAGTTCAGTTTGAAGCGTCTGTTTGGTTTTTAAATGCAGAGCATTTCAGTAACTCACGATGTCACCCGCGTTGACGTCCGTAGTCGTGGTCCGCACCCCTCCCCCTACACTAAAAAAAAAAAAAAATACTATCCGGCGCCTGGTTTCGATCCCTCGACCCTGCGGGCGGAACGCAATGTACATGGTGCTCTACCCACTGCGCCACAAAGCCGACACAGAATGGGGGGCTACGAACGCGCCTTATATCCTTGACTCATTCAAACTACGTCAAGAAGCTGCTGATACAACGCATTCACTACCCCCAACTCCCCAAACACTGAACGTTAACGCAATACACCCACCCCCTATGCGACGCATTTACTCGAGTCCCCCTCGCGGGGAGATGGGCCCAATTTTTTCCGCTTACGGAGCCCACCGAAATACTTGTGAGGGTCTTCTTTTGTTGGGCCAAGAGGTGTCGTTTTGACGTCCTAGACCGTTTCTGCCAACACATCTAAGGACGTGACTGAGGACTAATTTCCGGTATACAAAAGTTCCCCATCGTGTGAGGCGTGCCGCTAAAAAGTGTGTTTAGGCGACGACTGCTGCTGATGGTTTAAATTTATGGTAGCGCACGAATTCCAAACATGCCTGTGTAAAAAGCTGAGCCACATTCTCGTTTGCAGGTGCGCGAGAGAAAACTTTTATTGAGCCACTGGTTTTAGGGAAGCGTGGTGGCCACGGTTGGAGGTCGGCGGCGACGATGGCAGCTCGTTCCACCAAGGTGATCTCAACGCCGGGTCGGAGCTACCCAGCGCACCCTCCCATTGCTCGTCATGGGTGATTAAAGGGACGGGATTGGATGGACAGGCCCACATAGAGTGGGGAATTGTGGCGCACTGGCCACATGCGGGGCAATGAGGTGAGGCGTAGAGGGAAGGGTGGATGTGATGGAGCACGGGTCTGCAGGGAAAGGAATGAGCCTGCAGAAGTCGCCAGGTACGCGCTTGCTCATGGCTGAGCTGTGGATGCGCCGTGGGGTATTTTCGACAACCGAGGCGGTAATGCGTCATGATACAAAATTAGGCGGTCTCTGGCTGATCGCGCCCCGTGGTAAGGAAGTACGCTGCCTTCCGCTCGGATTGTGACTCCTCGAGCCGCGTCATGGGCGGCCTCGTTCCCCCCGTTGGAGGATTTGGAGTTGGAGAATTTTGAGCGATAATGTTGAGTGCCAGTGGCGAAATTAGACCACGGGCAAAATTTGAGATGACCGTCTTTAATCAGAGATTACCCTCGTTGGGATCGGCCTTTGTGACAGAGCGAGCGCAATTGCCGCCTCCTCCGCCGGGGCATGGCAAGGGGTGCGAACAGTAAGGGAGCATAACGGGGGGTCGTCCGGCCTATTCACGATGGCCGGAGCATAACCATCGTGGTAACGGTATTCTGCCGCGTCTATGTATAACATATCCGGTCTTACAGGCAGGCGTCGCTGAAGAGCCTGCGCCCGTTGCATTCTGTGACCCGCATGATACACATGGTGCATGTTGCGTAGTACAGGATGAACGACCAGTAGAGCGGCACCAAAGAATTACAGAAAGTTCCCCGTCTGCGCTTCAGTGTGTACGCCGATGACATCACTCTCTGGGTGACAGGTGCAGTGATGCGTACATTGAAGAGACCCTGCAAAATGGTGCAAATATCGTAGTTAAACAAACAGAGTTAGCCGGTCTTACACGTTGACCTAGCAGGTCCGAGCTGCTCGTTTTACCCCTTAAAAGAACAGCCCGCACAACGTCAGATATCTCCATCTCTATTAGTGGTCATTCAGTCCCGGAAGGTCACACAATAAAAGTTCTCGGGAATGGAACCAATACACAATATATCACCCAGTTAACTAAGCATGTTGTCCAAACAATTGGTCTCATAAAAAGGACTGCCAACCGCCGGCATGGGTTGTGTGAGAGTGAGAGATTCCCAGGCAGCACAGGACTGTTCGGCCTAACGCAAGCCGGTGTACTTAGGCCGGTGATTTTCTGTTCGGCCTTTTTCCGGCAACCATGTTCAGCCCGTGTCCAAATGTGGGCCTTTTGGCCGTATACGGCCGTACTCCTATCGCTGTCCAACGGCCAGTGACCATCGGCCAGTCGACCGGCTTACGTTCATACGGCCAGATTCTAGCCGTAGGGCTCCGGCCATCCCACCCGTGTGCGGCCGAAGTACGGCCACCGGAGGACAGCCGAGGTGTGGTCGTCAGACTCCAGCCAGACTAAAGCTGCCGGAAATTTGGCCGTGGTACGGGCATTGTAGTTCAGCCACAGTATGTAAATGTACTGAGGCCGGTGGACGACCACTGCATGGAGAGAGCCAGCAGATGACTCAGTCACGCTGTGCAGCAGCACAAATTCAGCATTTTGGGTCCACTGCACCCACATCAAAGTGAGCCCGCGCGCAACCACCAGCCGTCCAGCGTTCAGCGAAGCCTTGCTTAATTATCAGCGTCAGTTGACACCAAAATTAATTTATTAAACAGTGCTCACAAATGGTCGTTCCTTTAATTGCGGTGCCTCTTTTACTGTCGAATACAGAAAATATTAAATTCTTTGCACAGCTGGAATAGATGTGTTGTCCAGGTCCTGATATCTTCTGTGGGGCGGATTACCTGTAATAAACAAGGAAGGATGGGGGGTGGGGGAAGGGCGAAGGCGCATACTTTAGCGGGTTAAATTGCACAAACTATTTTTAAAACAGCCGCTTGACCAGTTTTGTTGTATATAGAACCGGCGCGAATGCCTTTACGAAGCGTTTTGGTACTCCACAGAACACTCGCACATTCACACAAACAGTATGTCCAGTATGTGCCCATTTTTCTTGCAAAGAAATTTTCTACTCGATCAACTTTTATGATTATCTTTCACAGGGCTGATCCTAAGAGAGGTCAAAGAAGTGCTTTCACTTTCAATCTATTTTTTATGTTGTTTTCACGAGTTACGTGCACACCACCTATTAGTCCAAAAGAACTGGATGCGCAAATTCGGATATTTTAAAGGGTTGCCAAGAGCCAAGGGTGGCCAACCGACAAGTGAGCTTATGCCTGACGAGAGAAACCTTGACCGTGGTCGGGCGGATGTCTGCTGAAGACAGCACGGACTACACAAAGCTCAAGCAAACGCTGCTCCAATGGTTCCGATACACGGACGATGGTTACCGCTTGAAGATTAGGGATGCGTGGCCCAAGATTGCTGTAACTCGTCGACAGTTCGCAGGACGTCTCTCTGGGTACTTCTCCCATTGGCAAGAGCTGGCGAAAACTGCGAAGACTTAGGACGCACTACGAGACAAGATGATCTCCAAGCAATTTCTTAGGTGGTGCGACCTTAGGTTGGCGATCTTCCTGAAGGACCGAGGGAGTATTTACTTGGACATGTTAGCGACAACGGCAGATCAGTACTTTGAAGCCCAAGGAATTGTGAATCTCGCTCGAGGGAAGAAAGAAACGGGGAAACCGATGGTTGCGGCCAAACGTGGCACCGCAAACGAAAGCAAAGGAAAGCCGCTTTGCTTTCTGTGCAAGAAGCATGGCTCACCGAGGTTCGGATTGCCGGACAAAATCAAGAGCACAGATGTCGCCACCGGTCTGGAAGTGTAAGAGGACAGGGCGCAGAGCAGAGAATCGTCCAGCAAATTCTCGAAAATGTGGGGAAGAATCATGCTCTGTCTTAGGACCCCAGAAAGCTCAGCATGAAAAAACGATGGAACCTGGGGATGACAAGCAACAGGTCAATCATAGTCAGGACATGTGCGATGGTATCGAAAACAATGCAACTTGCAATGGAGGTTAGGAGCCGTTACCGACATTACAGGGCTATCTGGAAGGAAAACTTGTTACTGTATTACGGGATACTGGATGTAATACAGTAGTAGTGAAACGGCCCCTGGTTCCAGACTGCAAACTGACTGGTAGCACCTGTACCGTCCTCTTACTAGACCGGTCTGCAAAGACCCTACCAGAGGATAGGGTGTACGTGCAATTTGTTGCTCTTTAAGGGACAGGTGATTGCTGTTTGTATAGAGAACCCGTTGTATGTAGTTCTGAAAAACGTTCCGGGTGTAGGCGCAGACCCACACCATATCGCAAAGCCGGGACAATGACCGAGTCTCTCTCAGACTGACCACGAGCATGTTGTCCGTAAAGAGGAACCTAAAGACACAACAGCTTTGAATAGACAACGGCAAGAGGACGTGTCAGCAGCTGCAGGGAAAGAAGGAAAAAAGCCAAGGGAATTGCTTGTGCCACAGATCAACCAACCCCTTAGAATCAACCCCCGGAAGAGTTACAGAAATTGCAGCGCGCTGACCCGTCGCTGGAAACTTGTTTCACGGCTGTGGGAAGGAAAATCACGTTCACAAATTCGGCACTCACTGAGGTTGCCCTGATACGTGACGTTCTTTTTCAACACCACCACACGGCAGAACGGCGAGATTTGCAGCACCTTGTAGTCCCCAAGAATTTCCGGAACAGCGTGATGAAGATAGCTCATGAAGATCTGTCTGGTCACCAGGCGCAACGAAGGACTGCAGACCAGGCCCTTGAAGAATTTTATCGGCCGGTGTACAGGCCGATGTTATAGGTTCTGTAAAGTCATGCGAGAACTGTCAAAGGACAGTACTATAACACCTCGTCGCTAGAGTTCCTTTGCGAAGTATGCCCATCATCGACACCGCATTTCAACGGGTCGCAATTGACATTATCGGCCCCCGGTCCCCAACTTCATCTAAGGGAAACCCATAAATATTAACGATGGTAGACTTGGCTACGCGTTACCCGGGCGCGGTAGCACTACCAAGTACTGAGATTGAGTGGGTAGCGGAAGCGCTTGTAGAAATGTTTTCCCGTGTCGGAGTTCCGCGAGAACTAGTGAGAGACCGTGGAAAGCGTTTAGCTCGAACCTTATTCAGGAACTCGGGCGACTGCTTTCGTTTCGGCAACTACCCACGCTTCCCCATCACCCCACGGCCAACGGACAGATGTAAACGTTTAATGGAACTCTAAAGCAAATTGTTCGCCGCATGTGACCGGAAAGGCGGAAACAATGGGTTAGATACTTAGCTCCATTGCTCTTCTCATACCATGAAGTTCCACAAGGAAGTCTGGGATGTTTTTCCATTCGATCTCCTCTGTGGTTGCTTCGTACGGGGCCTAAAGTCAATTCTTAAGGAACTGTGGGCAGGGGCCAACATTGATTGCGATACGAAGGCACCATACTGATATGTCGTATAGCTTAAGGAGCCACTGCAGAACGCCTGCAAGGTGGTGCAGTAAGTACTCCAGAAGGCGAAAATGACGCAAAATAAGTATTACGGCAGAAGAACAAGAGTTCCACAGCTAGCACCAGGGGACAAGGTAATGCTGCTTCTTCTACCAGCAGATAACAACAAGCTTATGGAATAGACCCTTCATGATAGTTGACAAACACAGCGAATATGACTACCTGATAGACCTTGGAGCCCGGAGGAGCCTATTTATAACCTTCTAAATAAGTACGAGGAAAGAGAGTCCGAGTCTGCAGTACCCCAAAACGCCACCGTTAGGGTTCAGACGGACATTGCTGATGAACAAAACATACCCTTTGCTGCTCTACATCAACTGGAAACCAATCGAAATGTACCAGTAGCAACGACCTTGAGCAACCAGCAGAAAGACGACATTAATAAACTGCTGGAAGAGTTTTCCGACGTGTTTTCGGATGTACCAGGTAAAACAAACATTGTGGAGTGCAAGTTGTGCCTAACCACTGAAACGCCGGTAAAGGTACGTCCGCACCCCATACTATTTGCGATCGAAAAAACTGTAGAGGAGGATGTTCAGGACATGTTAGCGCAAGGAATAACTGAACCTTCGGATTCACCGTACCAAGCACCAATCGTCGTGGGGAAGAACAAAGACGGGAACATTCGGCTCAGTATTGACTTCAGGCAGCTAATTCGAGTCGTAGTCACGGACAACGAACCGATACCTCGAGTGGGCATCATATGATGTTTGCCAAGCCGAACCAAAGCCGCTAATTCTCCAAGCTTGACTTTACGAAAGGGTACTGGCAGGTGTCCATGCAAGACGCATCGAAACCTTTAACTGAGTTTCAAGCTTCTTCTGGTGTTTATCAGTTCAGATTCATGCCGTTCGGTAACAAGACTGCACCTGTGGTCTTTACCCGACTTAGGAGACTAGTCGTGGTGGTGGTGGTGAAAAACATTTATTAGGTCTCTGTACAAGTGAGAGGTAGGGGCGGCCTTAAGGGCCGACCCTGTACAAACTCTAGTAGGAGTCCCTAGGCCGGAACCCCTGTCGCTTCCGCGGCGGCGCGCAACACATCCAATATATTGCGCATCCGCGTAGCCAGAAGTTTAGAATTCCAGTTGAGAAATACTCTGGTGAGAAGAGTCTTGAGACATTATTACATTTTTGTACGTGATATTCTTTTTATAATAACCAGAAAAGAACTGCAAGTCAGGCTTATTTGTGTTACGTGCAAAACTTGCGAACTGACACGAAATTTCACAGCTGAGATAACTATGTGAAAGGCTTCCTTTGTATATGGAGATGTGTCCCACCAAGCTTCAGCAGTAACCGTTCAATATAACATATTGCCACTACGCAACTGCTGTTCACCAGAACTGAAAAAAGGATTTTAATGAGGAGAACTTGAACCTTGCTCTTTAAACTAGACCAGCTTGCAATAAATCTGTGCCGTTGTGCGCAGTACTGCACGACGTAGACTTCAATACACATTTGCTGCTGACAATTCTGTCACGGCGTGGTAGCGTATTCTGCTCCTTGGCTACTGCAGTCGGAGTTCCGATCCCTGCTGGTGCTAGGTTCATTTCTTTATTTTTGACTTTCCGGCTTCCTTTTACCATTTCGTCCTTTGGGGAGTATCGGAACTCACCAACCGGATGGCGTACTAACCGTTCGTCCACTCACATTTAGTCCCTGTGTAATGATTGGGGCAAAGTCGAGTAGTCCCCCTGAAGACGAAATTTTAGTCCTTTTGCCTAACCATGCATGCAGTCTTTTTAGGCCGACTATTTGGAAATAACTTTTTCAGGAGGTTGAAATTTTCAGTCCAGTTGGCTTTGGGCCTACTCGGAGTCACCATGCCATAGGACGGATCAGGCTCCCATGCAGTACTACAACTTCAGTAATACACTCTTTAGCAGCGGGCGAAAGAAAGCGAGTAAAACAAATCGTATACATCAATGCTAATGGCAGTGGTATCTGAAAGGGTATGCGTATTGAGATATTCCGCTACCGCGAGTGAATTGGGGAAAAGAAAAGGATTCTCCACGTGCAAAGCGGATACACACTTCTGAAGAAAACCACAAACACAATAGTTCCACCTTTCTCGCTCTGTAATAATGACACGAAAAGGAATGCTAGGCTCGTGCGTTTTAGCAGTCAAGCTGAAGCTTGTTAGCCCTCTTGACTGCCTGAGCCAATTTGTTCAAATTCATATCAATCAACAGAGAGCAGCTACCTTTTCCCTTGCAAGCAAGTCAACATCAGTTTTCGTAAGGTTTTGCTCGACCGCGGCTAAGGCATCTCTGCCGCATGACTACGAAGTGAGACTCCAGCTCCAGGATCTTGAGCCAGGAATCTTCCAGACTCCTGAGACTCCTTGTCAGACTCCAGCACACGTAGCTCATTGGATGCAAGGTGATATAAGGTGTCGTTGTTCCCAGTGCCAGACAAAATAGACCACAAAATGCGACCTTCGTGCAAAGTTTGAGCAGGAACGGAGCAGCGACACGCTCCGGAAATTTTTTTAAAAGTGTTTCATTTATCGATGTAACACCCTTGTGGTGTCTCGTCGGCGACGGCCCCGAAGGGCGAAGCAGGAGACTAAGGGTGCGTTCCAATTTACCGTTTAGACAGCTTCGTTGCCGTCTTCGCGGACAGTACGCCATGTTAAGCCCCGTTCCAATTCGAACGAAGCAGTCAACGAAGACTGCTTTGAGGAGACAGCATCGAAGTCAGCAACGATGCAGGCTACCTTCCTGTCTAAACTAATAAGTGACGCCAGCGCCACCTTCTTGCGTATTAATGTTGAAATAAAAGCACTTGTTCCTGTATTTAAATATGTGGTATAAGTTACTAGTGATGCTGATGACCTTGTTTAATTTTGAAATTACTTAACGTTTGTAATAACCACAGTAACATTAGTTACGAAACTTGCGGTTTGCGCAACTCAACATGTCTGCTACGACGCTGTCGTCTGCGCTGGCGTTGCGCTTGCGACCGCGGCGCCGTTCCAATTTTATTTCTTTAGACGTCTAGTTAGACTGCTTCGTAGGCTGTCTACGAAGCTGTCTGCGAATTGGAACGCAGCCTAACGCTCAAGTCAAAGAGTCAAGCCAAAAAGATCATTTATTCAGACTGGCGTCGCATATATACCCGCGGCGTAGCCCCCTGGTGGTAGAGCCACCGAAACGCCGAGATGCGAAAACCCCGGATACTACATACTTCCCCCCTTAAAACAAACTCCCCCTTGGAATGAAATGCTACATACAGGAAACGAAATAACCCAAAATAGCGAAACAAGCTCAACTACTCAAAATGTCGTCTCCGCTCTGTCTACTTTTTCTTCGGGCACGATTGGCTACCCGTTGCAAAGCTGGTAAGTCCCTAGGAAACACTTGTTTTTTCATATTTCATTTGCACTCTATGCACACAACTTCACTGCACTTTCATGGCACACACACACCACTGTTTGTTTCATTTTTTATTTCATTTCATTTATTTAAACAAACCATGTCTCGGGAGAAGAGGCAAAGGCAGATTAACTCTGCCTGACGGCGGCCTTCAACCCCGGATATGTAACATTGCAACTTTGCACAGCAACGGTAGAAACAAAACGTGACAACTAGCTATACAAAGGTTATGTAGAAAAAACAAGTTTATACATTTTTTGAAATAATATAGTAGAAATTACAATAAGCGCACAACACAAATAAGTACAAACTACACAGCGTAACGCTACACAATTCCACCCTTAATGCCAATAAAATACAGGAAAAGCCAAAATTGTACATTTATCAAAAGTCATATAGCAGCAAGCACAACAGGCGCACAGGAAAAATTATCACAAACCACACAGAGTAGCGCCATACAAACTACACGGTGTAGCGCTAGAGAATTCCCGACATAAAGTAATGTTTAATTTTTTTCTTTAGTGCGAGGCAAGACGTAGTGTGTTGCAGTAATTCTACAACAGCTGGGTGCTTATTTAGATAGGTGGGAATTCGGTGATCTAATTTTTGCAACCATAGTTTGTTCGGATCATTGGCGTCCTAAAAACCTGGGCCGAAGATCGTAATGCACATTCACCGGTATTTATTGTTCTAAAGATAATAGGTTCTTTGATATTTCTCTACGAATGTAAAGACTAAGCTTAAGGTCAAACAACTGATGTATTGTAAGAATACCGTGCTGCAAAAATAACGAGGGAGAGTGGTGCGTACTAGGTACATTCATAATGCAGTGAAGAGCTCTTTTTTGTTGTACTAGAAGTCTGTTTAAATTAGTTGCCGTCGTGCTTCCCCACACTAAAAGACAGTAATGAAGATGAGACTGCACTAGCGTGAAGTACATTTGGCGCATGAGCCAGGTCGGGACCAGACATCTAATTTTATAAAGCAAACCAACAGACCGTGACACAACGGTGTGTACCTTACTAATATGAAGAGTCGAACAGAGGTTTTCATCAAAAAGAATTCCTAGAAATTTAAAAACGGGCACCCGTTCGATAGAAGTGTTCCGAAATTCTACCAAAGGGTCATACTCATCGAGCTTGTTTCTGGGTTTAAAAATAACATATTTTGTTTTTCCCTTAATTCAATTTCTTTAGAGTCAACCACTTTGATAGTTCAATGAGCCAGTTATTAATAGATGTTTCTAGGTCACGCAAATACATACCAGAAAAAAACACTAGTATCATCGGCATAGAGCGTAATAACAGGAGTGGAAGGAATATGTACAATGTCATTCATGTATAAAATAAACAGCAGTGGGCCCAAAATGGAACCTTGAGGGACTCCACAGGAAATAACTTTTGACGACGATCGGGAGCCATTGAAGCTAGTAAACTGTAAGCGTTCGGATAAGTAACTACGGAGACAATTCAAGGCGACACCTCTGATCCCATAAAAGGGAAGCTTATCAAACAATATGTCGTGCTTAATGGCGTCAAATGCCTTTCTGAAAGCTAGAAAAAGTCCAATGGTATATTCTTTATTTTCAAATAGATTTAGGATCCTTTCCTTAATATTTACCAATGCCATTTCGGAAGAACGGTGTTTACGAAAGCCAAATTGTTGATCCACAATCGCACCAGTCGAATCGAGAAATATGGTTAACCTTTTCTTTATTAAGTATTCTAGTAACTTCGAGAAAATTGGAAGGACTGAAATGGGTCTATAGTTGTTGATATTGTCCATTGGACCACCTTTATGCAATACGGCTACTCGGGCAATTTTCATTGCATTCGGAAAGATGGCAGTAGTGAACGCTTGATTACAAATATGAAGCAAAGGCATGCACAAAAAATTCGCGACAGCTTTAACAGGCGTGGTCAACAGAGAGCAGCTACCTTTTCCCTTGCAAGCAAGTCAACATCAGTTTTCGTAAGGTTTTGCTCGACCGCGGCTAAGGCATCTCTGCCTTAATGTCGTCGTATCCGGCCGGCGTGTAATTAGATAAAGATTGCAGAAAAGAATATATTTCGACTTCCGTGCATGGGGAGAGAAAAATAGTGTTATTGGAAACAGACAAATTTGTGTGATCAATATCGGCGTTTGAGTCATATACTGCTTCGGATACACATGACGTAACAAAATGTTGATTAAATTTTTCAGCAAGAAATTCGCTACTATATTCTCTGTCATTAAACGTGAGCGTAGATGGGATTGAAGTAGAAGGGTTGCCGATGATAGTCCTCGCTAGTTTCCAAAGTTTTTCGGGTTCTGTTGCGATAGACGAGAAATTTAATTTATTCCTTTTCGAAGGTCAGAATTGAGCCTGTTCCTTAAACGCTTGTATTGGTAAAATATTTGGGCACCTTTTTCGCGAATGAACTTATCGAAGAGCTCATCTCTTGCTTTAATTCTTTTGCAAAATTCACGCGATACCCATGGTTTTCTGGACTTCCAGTATATTTTAATCGGTTGCAGTGGGAATGCATTATCATAGGATTGTTTACTTTGCTAATAAAAAGGTCGTAAGACAGATCAGGATTGCTCGCATTATACACATCATTCCAGTGTGTGTTTTCCAGCATGACATGAAAAGCAAGCAAGGCTGACTCAGTGAATATACGAGTGAATACAGGGTTATCCCGTACAATTTTCTTATTTTTTAAAAGAAACAAAAAATTGGTAAATGGTCGCTTATGTTGACCGACAATATACCTGCATGAACAGTACTTGGGTAAAAACTGGTGACGCACAAATCAATAACCTTCCTACTTTCCAAAGTGATTCTCGTTGGTGAAACAAATAAATTACGGCCAAAAAATGATTCTGTGATATCTTGAAAATTTTGGCCCTGCAAGGTATAGGCAGGCATGCCATTGTTAATGTCACCGACAAGAATAATCTGAAGATTGAATTGTACTGCATATTCAAAGGAAGCGGTAAGAAACTACAAGAATTCCTGAATATTACGGGATGGAAGGCCATAAACTGACGAACCTGGCGTTTCTGGCGAACCCCCTGTCACCTTCGTCTCCCCATTTTGTTTTTCTTCTTTTTCTTGTCCTTATAGGCGGACTCGTCGTCATACTCGACGTCCTCGATCATGGGCTTATCCTCTTCGTTGGCCTTCTCGGCCTCTCCCTCGGGCTTGTCTGCTTCTTTCTCTTGACCCCCTTGAGCCTCACTGGTGCCCTCCTCAAGCTCAGACGAGTTCGCTCGAAATTGTTCTCGAAGGTCTGCTAGTTGAGGCTTCAGCAAGCACATTTCTTCCGCCAATTTCGCTTCTCTCCTTCTGCTTTGTGCTAGCTGTGATACATGACCCTGCAGTTCAAGGCGGAGTTGTTCAACCACTTCGCCCAGACTGGCTCTCTGTAGTTGTTTCCCAGCATCGGAAGTGGTCTTCTGTGAGAGTTAATTGGAGAGCAGAAATAGCATTTTCCAAAAGAGGTCTGCCTTTTGGCACCACATAAAATGAGAGAGGTTCCTGAATATTTTTGAACTGAGCAGTCGCTGTGAGACATCCTGACACCTCCCGAGTAATCTTTAAGAATTCAGAGTGGAGCTTCAACTGCTATTTGCGTAGCACAGTGACGTTGAAAAATTTCTTCGGATAGACTTGAGATAGTTCATCCTGTGTCTACCAGAAGGGAGAGTAAAGTGCCATTCACCTTGACATCGGCGTAGAATCTCTGTCGTGATGAATTTGCGTGTTGGCCCAGCTGGTTGACGACTATGGCTTTATCGTCCTCGGGTGGGGTCTCGATGTTTCGCAATGGTGGCCGGGTGTATCGTTTCACACGAGGTGACGACGGATGCGTGGTTGCAGAACGCGGCGTACAGCGGGCATTCCTGAAGTGGCCGATTTTACCACACCGGAAACACGTTTTCCCTAGAGCGGGACAGTAAAGTTTGGTTCGTTGCTCAAGGTGATTGGTGTCGCCGTGGATGGGTGAAAGTAGCCGGTGACGCTGACGCAGGAGGTAGATGATGAAGAAGTCTATTTACACTTATTTACAGAGCAGACGATGAAGCATAACACAAGACAAGGAAAACTGGATCAAAAAAAAGGCGCCGCAGCGCGCAAAAGGGGGTATCGCGGCGCGATCCCTGGAGGGGGCCCGGAGGCCAAAAAGGTGCCAAACCGCCGCACGGTTGGCGAGAAACTCGTGGGGCTCTGGCGCCCAGAAACCGCCACGGGAGCAAGTCTTGGTGCGACCACTCTGGGCCGCAGCTCCGAACAAACTCGTTGAAGCATGCGCGAGCAGGGCGCACGCAAAGCCGCCTCCTCACAGCAGCGCACATTCCAATTGGGGTTTTGTCCTCCGCTCCCCGCCTGTCCGTCCCCGAAGGTCAGGAGGATAGGAAAGCCCCCACCGACGCTGCGTAAAAAGCCGCCGGAGAGACCCAACAAAGGGTTGCAACTCGCTGGCGTCGGCGGAGGCCGCCCCGCCATTCCGCCACCGGATGGGGGGGACGCAACTAAGCCACAAGAAGGGAGGAGGGTCACCGCCCTGACGAGGTGCATCGGCGCTGGCATCATTACAGGGACACTGTTGAAAAGGGTGCCACATCATACCACAGCGGCCGCACACTCGAGGAGAACGCCGAGCACTGGTCCGGGCTAACCTAAGCCCCGGATGTGACGGTGATGCACTTCGGTTTCTTCTTGAGATTGTAGGGCGGAACTTCCGACGTGGAAAACGGGTGGGTCGCTGTTGAAGTGGATGCCATGTCCTATCATAACGGCCACAAGCCGTCGGCGGCGAACCCCGGCTGCCGGCCCCGAACGCAGTGGACCGGAACCGACGACGTGTAAATTGAAGCGGTCGAGTTCGTTGAGTCCCGTCGATCGCTTGAACTATTTCATCTCTGGCTGCTCGATATCGTTGCAGCAGATCCTGGACTTCAGTTTCGTTTTGGATGACTTGGATGGCTTTGTCAAACGTCAGTGCCGGACCTTCTGTGAGCAGACGTTCCGTGGGGCGGGCGGGGGCAAGTCCCACGATGAGTTGTTCCACGAGTGACGCGGCTTCGTCGGAGCCGTAGTTGCACTGTCGACCCACGTATTGCACACGGCGCACAAATTCGATCGCCTATTCCGCTTCTGCTTGACATAAACTTCGGAACTGTATGCGGTTCGCCCGCTGTGATGTCGTGACGTCGAAGTGAGCCCCTGAGCGAGAAATTCATAGTCGGTGCCGGTGCTTGCGCCCGCCGGTCTGGCTGCCTCGATCATGTGCGCAATTTGCCACTCCCAAAAAGGTCTTCAAGAGGGCCGCTTTGCGTCGCGGAGCGCATTTTTCACAGCCTGCTGCGATTAGGTACGTTTCGAACGAGCGGTGCCACTTGCGCCATGAAATGGCCGGCCTCCCCGGGCCCGCCAAAAATGGAGGTGGCTTCGCGGCAATGTCAGCCATCTTCCCAGGATAATGAACGAAGTGGTGCCGTGTTACTTTGCTTTCTGAAGTTTATAATATCCTGGTGCAAGAAATACCTCGTGCCAGTTGACGATGCCTGGCAGTATTACCTGAAGGTTACATGTCGCTGGACGTATTTGCTGCGTGTCGCTCGATGGACGTCGATTTCGGCACTATGTTGCTAGCCGCCCTTTCCTCGCCGGTGCGGTCGTCCGCGTAGGCCTAACTCTCTATCGCTCCCGGCTGACTCTTTCGGCCCTCACTACTTGAAAATAAAACTTAGGGCCTGTTCCGCGGCTTACGCACTATTAAAGGAATGTCGAGCGCTTACATTTCGGACGGTTCTTGAGTCGGCTGCGCCATTGTGGTGTCGCGTCGGCGACGGCCCCGAAGGGCGAAGCAGGAGACAAACGCTCGAGTCGAAGAGTCAAGCCAAAGAGATCATTCATTCAGAGAGACGTCACATATATACCCGCGGCGTAGACGTCACATATACTCGCGGCGGTGGTAGAGCCACCGAAACGCCGAGATGCGAAAATCCCGGATACTACAACACTGTATGTCCTGGTGCTGAGTCTATGGTGCTGAGGGCATCGGACAGAGGACTAGCCAAATTTATAGTGTTGCGGACGGATGAGCAAAAGAAATCGATGAAAAGAAGACGGCTTTTGAAAAGTTTCCAGATTTGAAAATGAATACTATGATCATTCCAAGGCTTGAAGTTGGTATTTGGCTTGCTCTTGTGACAGCGTGAAGCACAATAACATCGTTTGTATAAGTGGACGAGAAATTAAACGAATTTCCAGAATGGAAGACATTAAAGTTGGATGCTTTATCTCAATACCTGATTGATATGTGAAATCGTGGATGACAAATGACACATAAAGTTGGCGCCTTGATGAGACCGAACTGAGAATATAGAATCCTCACCCGCATCGACCGCTTCTTACGGCCGGCGAGCAGTTGACGGACACTCGCGCGCGTACGCGGTGCGTGTCAGCCCTCATTACATAGCCGTTTTTCACCCCGTCACGTCACCGTCTTCCGTCATGGGCCACGCTTTCTCTGGAGATTTTTCGCCGAAAATGGTGCGACTGTGACGAGAAGCCGAGCTCTAAGTTTCCGTTCGTCAACACGACGGTGCCACGCCTGTGGTAAACCAGCCAATCAAAAAAAAATTTTACGACTAAATTTCGCAAGAAGGGAGCACACGTAAAAATCTAAGCCATTTTCTTTACTTTTCAGATTAAGCCCGCTCAATTCAAGGCTAAACTGATCGCTAGGCAGACGACGCTGTACTCTGACGGTGAGCTCCAGTACGAACGCTACTCCGTTTACGTCTCTATCGCGGTTTTTTGACCTGACGGTGCCCTGATGGTGAAGGGGACCGCTGTGCGAATGAGGGCTCAGGCGACTGTCGTAGCACCGTCCTCTTTTGAATGGAACGGCACGTGACTGTTTGCTTGTTTGCTGAGCGCTCACGTGCCTACCATCGCATGAAGCTTGGGAACTTTATTTTATCGGTGAAATTCTCTCACACCAAAGAAAACAAGAAAAACACATTACAGTTCGCACGAATGACAAAATAGGACCGAATGAAAAAAACTGAAGACCCGTTTGGGCACTCTCAGCAACGTACTCGCGGCCATGCTTGCTTTCGTCAATAGCGTTGCAAGCAGACTCAAATTTTATGACAGAAATCAGGTGTGCCAGGCGTACACTTCACTTCAAATTATCGTGTAAAAGTTATTGCATGCGAAAATGCAGAAGGCCCCACAACCATATTGCGGTAGAGGTAATTCAAGGTAAAGTTAGAGTGCTCCGGACATTAATTTAATAGTGAGAGCCCGAATGTCCAACGAGACGAAAGATCCACCGAAGCGGAAGGTCCTATCGAGCCTGAATGTCCAACGAGACGGAAGATCCAACAATACGAAAGGTCCAATTGCGCCTGAATGTCAAAGGAGACGAAAGATCCACCGACTCTGAATGTCCAACGAGAAGAAGGATCCAAAGAGACGGAATATCCACCGTTGGACCTTTCGTCTCGTTGGATCTTTCGTATCGTTAGACCTTTAGACGCTGAACCCGTTCAAAATACCCTCACCCAGAAGCCCCTGTACTAGGGAAATTCAAGCAAACCCCCTAGCCACCGAGCACTTCACGCACTGATTCCAGCGATTACAGGGAACCCCCAGGTGTCCGAAATGCAGGGACTAACCGAGCATTCAGCATACTCTCTGGCAGCGCAAATTGAACCCCAAACTTTTTCCGTACCCAATGCTATCACCACTTCATGAGAAAGGAGTCTGGTAGACTACAGTTCCGAAGTTTAGAGAACACTGACTGAAGGCGCAGAGATGGCTATGTCCACTGTCCTGCGAGCTCCGGACAAGGAATGACTTGTGGATGTACAGTCACCTTCTTCGTCTTCACTTCATCACTCGTAAAAAATGGGAACAGAACGACATCCTTCCCGCTGCACATTGATCAAGGATACCCAAGTACGAGAAACTAGAAAAAATGTAAAGCATGCGCAAATATAACATTAAAAACGGCATCTTAAATAAAGCAAGTGAGAAAAATATACATAATGTAAAGCATGAACAAACACAACGTTAAAACGACATCATTGGGATTTTCAAACTCAAAATTCATTATTGCCTTTATCAAAACAAATAAGGCCCCCCTCTATGGACGTGATCACTAAGGAATTCAGTTTCCACTCGCCGAGGGTGGAACGGAAGCAGTTTCTATTTAAGAGGAGCGCTCAGCCTTGCAGTTGGTTTCAGGAATGGTTGGGTATAACCTATAAACAATGTAGACATTCGGAAAAACGCATACAATATCTTTTTCGTCTAACATTTTAAGCAGAACAATCGCGCTCTGTCAATAAAACTAACTTTCCAGGTCGGAAAAGAATCGTACTACGTCAGCGAAAAGTCCAGTCTACATGACCCTGCAAATTAATCTTCCAGTAATCCTCTTGTGTGGTAGATTAGGTCGTAATCGCTATGAGCTTGATTGAGAAACACTAAACACTAGAATCTATCGCAGCGGATGGTGTACACATATTTTTGAGGCCGGGACGCTGTGCTTCGGTAGTGAATAATTACATTGGAAACCTCTATTTCGACCTTTCTGCTGCCACGTAACCCATTGCCTCCCACTGAAATGGATCCAGTTCGTTCACACTGATAAATCTTATCTACGCTCAGTGCTTTTGCCCTTTCTTCAAAAACTTGAAATTGGGATCACAGAGACCTCACTAACTGGCCTACAGAGTTCATCAAGTTTGCAGCTGCTGACAGGTTTAGACCAGGTTTCTGAAGTGCAACATTTGCCAGGTCGAACCGCTCCAACATTTGAAGCCACAATGTTTCCATGAACGCTACTTCCAACTTGAACAGCTTCTCTAGAAGGGACTGTTTTAAAGGGGCCCTGAAAGGCGTTTTGAGCACACTAAATGAACTAGCGCAATCGTTAGATTGGGTCGTCCACGTCATCTGTGTCAAGTATTACTCTTTTATGAGAAGCGGAAAGCTCACACTTTTGTTGCAAAGTTTGTCGCTTTTTTCTTACCTTTACCTTCGTGTTTTTGGACGCCGCCATTTTCACATGTCTACATCATCGATTCCCAGATGTTCGTCATGAGCTAGACATCCTGCTATTGGGCGGCTTTTTCACGCACTTCCGGCAAAGAGATGAGTCGTCTGCTCAGCGTCGGCTCGCCGGCTGATCTGCCAGCGGAGTGCCGGAGTGCTTGGACATTTTCCGACAAACAAAACAAGGCATACTAAATAAAAGCGCAGAAAAACGCGGGACAAAGAGAAGAACTACACAGGACGAGCGCTTACTAACACAGGACGAGCGCTTACTGCTGGGAGTTCAGTCCGAGGAGTGCAAAACCCCTTTTGAATTTTTCCTCTTGTCACTCGAAGACAGTCAAGAACGGTTTAGCCGTGAACTGCCTCAGGTCTTCCTTGAAAACGTTGTGCCAGCACTGACTGCAGTCCAGCTTTTCATGTGAGGTGGCTCGCCTGAAGCAGACAGGGTTTCTTGAAGAAGTGTTGGTTTCGGCAGCGCAACGCGTTGTAAAAGACATCAAGAGCCCGCGTGTACTCATTGAGGATGAGGGTGAAGTGGCCCGTCGGGATAAGAAGGTGGCTGTACCTTACACCCATCGCGTGGCTCACCGATTAAAGAAGGTCGCGGGGAAGTTTGACGTCAAGGTAGTGTTCTCTCCACCAAACAAATTGTCCTCTTTGTGTGGGGCTATTGCAAGAACAGTCAACCAAAAGAAAAAAACTCGAGCAGACGGGTGCGGGGTCAGGCATGGAAAACAATTCATAAAATGCGCGGAAGGCGTTGTTTACCGAATCCCGTTTGATTGCGCTGGATCCTACGTACGCCAGACGGGCAGGTGCCTGAACATTCGTCTTCGAGAACACTCGTCTTCCTTGAAGGGGACCCCATGTTCCCATCTATCTGACCATTGTAGGAGGCATGGGTGTGTGCCTCTGTTGGAAAAAACAGAAGTCCTGTTTAGGCACCCCGAGCAACGTACACGCGAGGTGGCAGAGGCTTACTTTATCTTTCTGTGCAATAAGAATGGAACTTGTGTAAGCGCACCGTCCGTCGCCCTCCTTAATGAGGAAATCGCCTATCCTGAAGATAGCGTCCAGTGAAAAGGCAGTAAATTTCTTGGATTCGCAATGTTCGGTGCTGATGTTATCGATCTGTTAACTTTCGCGCGGATCATCGGGCATTTTGTTGCGGCGTATGGATTTGCTATATCTTCCCGACTGCTGTTGAATTACGTCAGTTTGTATGTATGATGCGCCACAAGGGTGCGCTGTGTCGAGATTTGTCGTTTTTGGTTTCATTAATCTCAGTTGTTAGTAAGCGCTCGTTTTGTGTAGTTCTTCTCTTTGTCCCGCGTTTTTCTGCGCTTTTATTTAGTATGTCTTCATACCAACTTGCCCACTTGTCGGCGCTCCTAAAACAAAACAACTGTAAACAAACGCTTAACCGTTTGTATTGAATGGAACACGGCCATAACACGACATGGATATTCTCTTACCTGAGTACGCTCTATAAAAAAGCGTTGAAGCCCCGTGGCACTTCTTTCGTGCAATCGCAGAGAACGCCCTGAGCCGAATGCCCGGGTTTGACGCATACATTTTATTCAACTTCAAAACAATCCAGAGATGCGTTTCGAACGAGCACAACGTCACAACATGCGTTGCGAGTCTGAACCGCGATTGACAGACGATGGGTTGCCTCCTCCTGCCCGTCGTAAATTCGGCACTCACATCGCGCACGGTTTGTGGGGATGAATAGCAAGTCACTTAACTCTGGCGCACAAGCCGAGATGGCTTTTAGCCACGCACACTACACATACCCCTTGCGAGGTTGATTCGTACGTCGCTCGAGAAAGATAATCCAGACCATGGGAAGCACTATCCACCCGCAGAAGCACAACGTCGCATTTCATTGCGAAACAAAGGCGTCCACAACACACACACACCATCGCCTCGTATAATGCCAAACGCATCTCGCACTTCCCAATGGGAGTGAGTGGTATGCCTGCAGTGCCCACATGTCGCGAGGTGGGGCCCCGAGCTGAACCGGGATCACGCAACCGTAACTGATTTCTGGAGCGGTTTGTACCTTGTTGCCAAGGCAACCGGTTATTGAGATTGTCAAAGAAATGGCGCTCGCTCCAGCGCTACAAAGATCAGAGCCGCGGCGGAGCATGTTTTGCCAACGTCGCCGCTCTCCACCACGCGTCGCCCCAAGCTGAACTGGTCACATGATTGAAGCGTTTTGTGCACGGGTTCTGTATCGGTCTAAAATGTCTTTTTTACATGCCGCCGGCAGGAATTACCACCGCCGCAAAATAAGACCCGGCAGCAGCGGGGCCAAATCTGATAAGGCGCGTTTTCGATAAACAGTGAGCGGTGCATCAAAGGGAACGAGTGCACGACCCTCCCGGTGTGGCTGTGAGTTCGCCGCCGATAAAAAGTCACGTCCCGCCGATAGCAACTGCAGCAACGTACACCGCGAAAGGGCAAGGCCAGGCCACCGCACACTTGCGGCCAGATTTTTCGTTCGCTTTTCCAGCCTTGAGCGGAGTGCAGGATTCATGGTGTCAACAAAGCTTCCCGTAGCAGACGGCAGTCTAAGGAGCGCAATAGCGGAAGTACGTCATCGCTGAGGAGCGCAGCATCATGGGAGGGAAGGCTCTCGCGCCGTCAAGAGCGAAGAATAAGTTGAAAGGAGGAAACGCGGCGCGATAATAATGCGCGGTTTTCGATTTACGATGTCTCAGCAAATACTCATCACTTTAACAAAATTCTTGCGGGAGGATATTGCTAATACATTGCTTTATTTGGTTACATGTACATCCATGCATCGGCGGAAGGTATTTCAGGACCCCTTTAAATGCGACTGTCTCAAGTCCGTGCCCCTGCCCGTGCAAGTCGCAAGCCCCTGCGCGAGTGCACGCAGACGAGTCTCAATAAATCGGAAATTGGCTACAACTTGTTTGGAACAATCTGCATGCCTGGACCACGTAGAGTTCGACAGGCTTTTCAGAGCAGAGGCTGTCGCTCTCGTCCGAGGCTATTTAGGAAGAAGCTCCAGCGCTTTGGCGATGCAGAACAGAAAATATGTAACTTCTGCATTAGGCTGAAGAACTTCACTGCTTTACTTCAGTAATCCGCGTACCATGTTCCAAATCAGTTTAGGGAGCGAGCACAGCTGGGTACATAAACAGCCAAAGGGTTCTTACCCTTTATGTGAGCTGGAAGGCCCTGTGTTTCCCAGACATCTTGCTGACATTTTCATAGGACTGACCCTCTGCCGTTATTAATGCAAAGGCCGTGTTCACAAAGAAGAAATGACACGACGGAAAGCAGATTCTACGCAGTATGCGGTTCGATCGGAATTCAACAAATCTTTCGTGTACGAATCTTTCAACGAATCTTTCGATTTGAGTAACAAATTGCTGGGCTACTCCTTTGATTGATTGTAGGGTTTAACGCACCGACGCAACGCAGGCGATGAAGCGCGCCGTAGTAGAGGGCTCCGGATTAATTTTGACCACCTGGGGATTTTAAACGTGCGCCGAAATCTCGTACACACGGGCGTTTTGCTTTTCGCCTCCATCAGAAAAGCGTCCGCCGAAGCCGGGAATGGAACCCGCGACGTCGTGCTCAGCAGCCCCACGCCTCAGCCACTGAGCCACCGCGGCAGTTTCGGCTAGTCCTTTGTCAATTGCCTCAGTAGCAGTAGGGTAGGTGCACTAGCCAAGAACCTACAGCATTTAAGTGTTTAAGATTATATCCATGCGTTCTTGCTTTAACAGAAGAGCTGTTTAGGCCGACACAAATCCGTCCGGCAGCCACAGAAAACCTCGAGCGCACGAGAGCGCGTGCCTCGTGGATACCGCGTGGCGTCCCCGGAGCTCGCGCAGTGATTTTACCAAAAAACCAAGCTCACGTGAGCGGGTGCCTCGCGGCGACCGCCAGGAATCGTGTAGTCTTGCGCGTGTGCTCTACGTCGATGACACCGCCCTCTGGGTCAGCAGAGGCAGTGATGGTCGAATTCAAGACATTCTCCTGACAGCGATCGACGCCATCGTATATCAGCGGACTCAATTACACCATCATCACCACCATCAGCAGCAGCAGCAGCCTATCTACGCCCACTGCAGAGCAAAGGCCTCTCCCACAGATCTCCAATTCTCCCGGTCCAGTGCTAACCGTGACCAACTTATCCCCGCAAACTTCATCTCATCTGCCCACCTAACTTTCTGCCGCCCCTGCCACGCTTTCCATCTGTAGGTATGCACTCTATTACCCTTAATGACCAACGGTCAACTTGCCTTCGTATTACATGCCCTGCCAACGCCCATTTCTTTTTCTTTACTTCTACTAATATGTCCTTGCACGCATTTATTCCATGACCCAGTCCACTCTCTTCCTGTCGCCTAATGTTACACCCATCACCTTCTGTTATATTCCTCGCTGAGCCGTCCTCAGTTTAAGTTGAACTCTTTTAGTGAGCTTCCAAGTTTTTGCCCCGTAGGTGAGTAGCGGTAAGATGCCGCTGTCATACACTTTTTTGTTCAGGAACAACGGTAGTCTTCCATTCATTATCTGAGAATGCCTGCCGAATATATTCCACCCAATTCTTAGCCTTGTAATTATCTCTGCCTCATGGTTGCAATCCCGGGTCAAAACTTGGCCTAGGTAGATAAGTTCGCTAACCGCTTCCACTGCATTGCCACCTACCTCAAACCACTGCCCTCTCCCGAGGTTCATGCGCATTACTGTAGTGTTCCACGTATTATTTTTCAGGCCCATGGTTCTACTCTGCTTGTCCAGTGCGGCAAGCATCATTTGCAATTCGTCCCCGCAGTTACCTTACAAGGCAACGTCCAAGCAAATCTGGGGTTACTTAGGTATTCTCCATTAAGCCTTACACCCACCTGTCCCAAATCCACAGTTCTGAATAGTTGTTTTAAAAATGCTCTAAACAACATTAGAGATATTGTGTTTCCTTGTCTGACGCCCTTCCTTATTGGTATTTTACTGCTCTCCTTATGGAGTACGATGGTAGCTGTGGACCAGTCTTAGATATCCTCTAGTATTCTTACGTAACGCTCGTCTACATCCTGATTCCTCAATGCCCGAGTGACTGCATTCTCCTTTTCTATGATGGCTATATATACGTTTTTTTTTTGTATACTCCGAGAATTTCTCTATCATCTCATTGATCACGTGAATGTGGGTCATTGTTGAATAGCCTTTGCGATACCCTACTTTTTCATTAGGTTATACTGAAATATAAAGTGGCAGAAATTTTGTTAGCGATAACCTTTGTAAGCATCCTTTATACGACTGACAGTGTAATTTTTAATGACCTTCATGTCACCTTTCTGGGGATTAGGATGATGTTCGCGTTCTTTCAAGATTCCGGTGCACTCGCGTTCATTAGGCATTGCGTGTACAGTTTTGCCAGCTTTACTGGTACAATTTGCCCGCCATCCTTCGAGGCCTTTACGGATGATCCGAGCTAATCAACAGAGGGCAGTCCTGGTCTGGCAATCATGGTAGCCCCCCGAAAAAATGGCGGCAAAATTTGCGGGTACGCCAGCCGAAATGCTACCTCACGAGGTGCTTTGCCCCTTGCATTTCTTGCGAAGCCTTCCTTACTTCTTCTGTTCGGTACTGATCTCCTATGAACTGCTTCCTCGGTCTGTATTATCCTGGATGTCGCCGCTACTGTACAGATCTCTAGAGAACTCCTCGGCTACTATATAACTGTTTTATCCCTATTTTTGATGGCATTGCCTTTATTGTCTTTAAGTTCATACATCTGACTTTTCCCCACGCCTAGACGCCTCTTCACTGCTTTCAGGCTGCCTCCGTTTCTGCAGCATGCTCAACCGTCCCCGTATTATACTTCCGTATGTCAGCTGTCTTGCGCCTATTGATTAACTTCGAAAGCTCCGTTATATCTATTCTTTTAGCTGGGGTGAGATTGCTAATTTACCAATCCACAATGAGAGGGTGCAACCGCAGCTTGGATGTCCCTAAAATGGAACTTTTCGCTTATGGTAATCTCATTCCAGATGTGACGAGTATCAGAATTTTCGGATTGAGAATTGAGGCCAATGGACAAAATACTGAAACCGTTAAAGATTTAGAAACAAGCGTCCATAAAAGTGCCAGACTGATTTCCATGGTAGCAACGAGATCACGGAATGAAGGAGAACGATTTTGTCATGCTAGTACAAGCGTTCGTCCCGAGTCGCATAGCGTACGTAGCACCTTTCTTGAGACTAAGGGCGGGCGAAAGGGCCAAAATTCATTCCGTGATCAGGAAAACATATAAACAAGCTCTCGCGATACCAGTTACCACATCCAACGAATGTTTCGAGGCGTTACGAATTCATAATACCATGGAGGAACTGATAGAGTCGCAAGGAGTGGCCCAGCTTCAGAGGCTCAGAAACAGCTTGACTGGCGGCCATATTTTATGACTCTAGGCACCCGGTACGAATCTAAATTCCACGTCACGCGCCATATTCCCCGTAGAGTATAGGAACGCTCACACGTCCCTCCTACACCGAGGAACATGCATCCCGAAGACAACAAATAGTGAAGACGAGAAAAAGCTAAAACCTTAAAATAGAAATGCCAGAACACCGGAAAACGTGGTCTACGTGGACGCTGCCGAATACGCGGCCCACGATGCCATGACCGTGGTAGCTATTGAACGAACGCTGATTACGTAACTGGCGTGCACGGTACTCATGTTGACGCTGGAAGCATCAGAAGAAGCGGCTTCTACGAAAGCTAAATTTATTGTCAATGACTCAAAAACTGCAATTCGGAATTTTGCAAAGGGAAGGTTCTCGTCCAAAGCACTGAGAATTTTGGTTGCTTTCAAAGACCGGAGAAAGGTCCGAACTCTTCTCTTCCCCGTGACGAGAATGCTTACGACGTGGCTCAAGGTCTGGCCAACCGAACCAATCACGTCGAGGAGACATCTGAGCACTTCTGATACGCTGGGATCGTGAGGGACAGCATGGTCTCGTACAGGGACATAATTAATCATTGCATGTTGGAGCGGGTTAAATATCTTCCCGCTGACTGTACTCTCAACAAGTGGCTGTCGGTAGCATGGCGCCTCTTACGGACAAATACATTCCCCCATCCGGTCATGTGCAGTCACCGTTGCCCCGGGCCCTGCACGAGCGAATGTAAGCTATGTACTAACCGGGCAGACGTACGCCATATTATTTGGGAAATTTCATTAGAAGAAGACTTTGTTAGGTGCTTCGTTAGGCACAAGGGAAGACCGGATGGCACAGCTCCACCACGGACGTCCGGACTGTCCAAGTAGCTGAAGACGCCGCCGGAATCCCAGGGCTTTTGTCTGCCGCATGAGGGGGGGTGAAGAGGCTCCCCCTCCTGTACTTCGAGACCATGTTGGAGAAACAAATGTTGTTTCTCTCTTTCGTAGTCGCCGTCGTATAGTGACAGGCGCGCCAAGGGTTCTCCGCGCGAAGACGATGACGACGATGACTACGAAGGTAGTAATCGTCGTGAACATGTTTTCGCTGATGATAGTGTTTTCTCCTCATCGGGCAGAAAGATTTATGATATGTGTAAGCAATTACAAAGCTACCTGATCGCCCTTCTCGTCTTCACTATTCGTTGCCTTCGGGATGCATGTTCCTCGATGTAGGAGGGACGTGTGAGCGTTCCTATACTCTACGGGGAATATGGCGCGTGGCGTGGAATTTAGATTCGTACCGGATGCCTGGAGTCATAAAATGAAGTCATAAGCAGACTTCATTTATCACTTAATATTAGAAAATGTGCCGTTATAGTATTTCCTGTTACTATTCGCGTATCATTATGCCTATAGAACGGACAACAACCTCTCCCTCAGGTTCCAAAAATTAAATATCATGACAAGATTACATGGCGCCCGCATATAAACATGTTGCTTCTAAAGACTTCTTTTTACATGATTCCGTTGCCCTGCAAAAAGTATGCATCCGTTAAACCGGAGATGTATAAACGATAGACTTCGTGACTACAAGAATAATAATAGTAACTCGATAAACGGGCTTCTTAGGATTCGTCGCCGTGATTGTAAGTGTTCTATAGTTTTACTCGCTCACGCGGGAGATAATAGAGGCTTGTGAAATTGTGTGCGCTGGTGATGTATGCCTTAGTGTCGCTTGACTATCGTTGCTTGGCAAAGAAATTCTGTTTCTGGATGGGGCCTAATCGGCCGGAGACGGCCTGTGTGTCATAGTGAATGTGGCTGTTTTTTTTTTGTTTTTTAGTTTTCTATTTTAATCTTTTCGTGTTTCCATGTGTCTACTTCAAAATAGTATATATATGAACGTGGAAATCAACTAGGTCTGTTAGTCTGCGCTGTGTTGTGTGTCTCCTTCTGTTCGTGCTGTACTTTAAGCGCAATTTTATTTTTAAACAAAAATGTTCAGTCGGGCTCAGACATCATTGAATAAACACCTTGAGACACTGGCGCCTCGCTCAAACTGACCCGCATCCGCAACCATTATTAACGCTCACATCTAAGCCACAGAACCCGAGAATGCCTTTGTCTCTCCTGGACCATGGCGATTAAAAACCGTCGCTGCTAGTCTTTCTCTCTTCGCTGACCTTCACTTCTCGTGAAGCATATATCATAAACAAAACAACTGCGTCCTAAAACGCTCCCTGGGTGTCAAAGTAACGCTATCGCGCCTTGACGTAAACGTCACCTGCAACTTTTGATTTTCAACTTGAGGTCTTGAATGCTAGTCTTATTCTAAAGGGGGGAGGGTAATCCTAGTTTTTGACATTTTGATAATTCGGTTAATTTTATTTGGATGTGGCAATCGTTCAATTCGCAAAGCCAGTAATTCGCATTTCGTTGTAGGAATTGGAGATTGGGTCCAGAAAGATGACATTGTGATCAGCATAAAGGATATCTGGAGTGAAAGGGTTGCGCGCGACATAGTTAATATGAGTGAGAAAGAACTAATGACCAAGAATGGAAATTTATCGTCCTTCATACTTCATAACTCCCCATTTTTATTTTGTGGGTTGAAACCGGCAGTACTGTTTTCTCCTCGTCATGTAGCTTTTAAGGTACCTTTCCAATTCAATAAGAGAGTCGGAATTAGCAAACTTTTCGTAAAGGCGCAATGGCGTTGAGGCTACTACGTAGGAGAAAATGATAGTGACAAAATGACAAGTAAGCTTTAGGATGCCATAGTTATCCGGCGACACGGATTTCATAAACGGCGTCGGCTGCAGCAGTAAGCATCCTGCTACAGCTCGGGAAAACTGCAAGAAACCGAAGTTTTGCATTTTTATAAGCTTCATCGGCGCACTTACATTTGCATGTTTAGCTAACGTGCCAATTGTCATTTTCAACTTACTATTACGTCTGTTGAGCCAAGAATGTCCGTACGAGACTGGCAATAAAAAGAGTCCTGTCAATGACCTTTCGCTACCACCCTACACTACTTCTATGGCTTCTATGCCCTGTGCTGAGAAACGGGAAATTGATTACGCCTCAAAATGCTGCAGTGATATTGAGTGAAATCATCGTTGTTTTTATATTGTTTCTCTTTTGTGCAGGGTCGGTGGCCGTTTTGTGCGGACTTTCGGTTGTCGCGATCGACGTCTTCTACCCGAACAGGTTTTCCACGATCTTCGAAGTCGACTACGACACGCCCTACAGATACTTCGTCGGCCAGGACGTCGTAGATCGCAAACCAAGCACAGTCAGTGCCCCGATCAGTGCCAAGGTAAGAAAGATAGAGCGCAAGGAAACCGCGAAAGGAAATTAGAATCAATAAGAATAAAAATGCCCTAAGCAGGGCAAGAGTGCAAAATAGGACAGAATTCAAGAGGAAAGGAAAATATTAGCGTGATAGCAACAAAATGAAAAGGATTGAAACAGAGACACACCAACCAAAATATGCACGGCTCGAAATTTATCACTCAATTTTCGCTCAAATCAGGTTCTTCACTTCTCTTACTAATGTAAGTACCGCAACAAACATACTCATAAGGGCAAAAATGGAAAATTGGGCAAGTTGGTACATATTCATAGTAACAGCGCTAACAACACGAGGCAAAGAGAAGAGGACAAAAACACACCGCTGTTAACAACGGAGTTTCATTGCTTATGCCAGTGGTTTTTATACACACATGGGCAAAAACAACAAAAAGGAAAAAGAAGGAAACACTAAACACGTGAACATTTGAGAGGGTGTGAGCGTCGTATCATACTGACTTGACATTTCTTTACACGTTAATCTACTTACGGGGCAAGATGTACAATCAACACGAAACATAATTCCTTTCGATAATCCTAAGAGCAGTTTGGAAACTAAACAAAGATTAACAGGGTGAGACTTACTGCGCCAGCAATCTGTTAGCGCTGTTGCTATGATAAGGGCAACAATTCCAATATTGCAAAAATGGGGGAAAGCGAAACGTATGACACCGTATACATGTTCATAGAAGCAAAATAAAAACAAGACAAGAAGAAAAGCAAAAGGAACACCAAAGAGAAAAAATTCAGCCAACATGTAAAGCAGGTATAGATGTTTTTTGGGGAGCAACAAGAAACGACTCATCCCAGCACCCGTTTGACTGCATGGGGTAACAAGGGCTTAAAAAACGGAAGGAGAAAATACAACAACATATTTAACATCATCCATAAAAAGGCAAGATAACCGTTTGTCATTCAGGGCAACAGAGTGGATCCCTAGAGAAGGCAAGCGCTGCAGGTAGCGGCAGAAAGTTAGATGGGCAGATGAGATCAAGAAGTTTGCGGGGATAAATTGGTCTCAGTTAGCACAGGACCGGGGTAATTGGAGAATAATGGAAGAGCCCTTTGCCCTGCAGTGGGCGTAGATAGGCTGGTGATGATAAAAAGGTGAGCCAGCAATATGGAGGGTACACAAGCAATGTTGTCGCACAACAGGGTTGTAGTGGTCCCTGCAACAGTTTGAGCACGTGTAATAACGAGAGAAAATCTGGACTTAACATCACATGGAGCGCCAATAGTAGGAGGACGTGTAAATAAGAATCAGGTTAGGGCCTGGGGTAACACCGAATAAAAAGAGCAAGGAAAACAAGAGGTAAGATACGTGGAAACTATAATAACATCTGGGTTTGGTTGTACTACAGCCTGTTAGGTCATGGGGTCTAGTTGTACGCGTGTACGGTTAGTGACATGTTGAATTTGTTAGGGTCGCGTTCAGATGCTATAGATTCAGGCTGGTCATTACACTTATCTATGGCAATTGGAAGAAAAAATTTGTTGACTGCATCTGCCGGGCCATGCAGGCGCTGCTCGCTCATTGAGTTATGTAGTCGGCGTCAGGTGCGCAATGGAGGTAGCAATAAGGATGTGTGTATGTCGGCAAATTAATAATATAGTTGATGGAAAAGACATAGCCTCGCAATTTCTCTCCTAGAAACAAGTGTGGGGAGATCGAGGGACCGCGCTCTATAGCTGAGATGCTCGTAGGAAAGCCGTATGTCGCAGAAATTTGTCGCGCTAATTTGGGTAGACTCAAAAGAATTTATCAAATAAGTTTTATGGGGCCTCCAAATTGCTTACGCGTAGTCAAGCTTAGCCCGTACAAAGGTTGTGTATGCCAATTTGCGGACTCTCGCAAGTGAGCATGATAGTGATATTCCGATGTACCGTAGGATTCCAGACGCATCGGTTGCAAGTTTTTGGATGTGGTTAGGCCAGGTTGGTTTGCTGTTTATAAGGACACCGAGGTACCGCTAGGTCTCCACCCGTGATAAGTCGGTTGAGGTAACCAAGTATGTAAAGTTAACGGGAGAGTGTTTCCGGGTGACGTACATAAATTTACATTTCGAAACGTTTAGCTTCATCATCCATAGCGAGCACCAATTTTCTCAGTAAGTAAGGTCATTTTGGAGAAGGAGCTGATCATTTTCACTATAAATTTTTCTGTAGAGAACACAGCCGTCTGCGAAAAGCCGAATGGAGGAGGAAAGAGAGAGAGAGAGAGAAAGCTCTTTATTAAAGAAGAAAGTCGAGAGGTTTGCCAGAATCGCTACACTGACATGCTACTCGGCGGGAGAATGGGTAGGGGATGGTATAAAATGCCCTATAGATAACAGGGCGGAAGAACGAGGAGAAAAGAAGTAAGAAAAAAGCACACATCGTGGAGTTTGTGGGAACAGTTTGATGAACGTCACAATCTGCGTAGTATGCCAAATCAGTTCAGTGACACCGATCTCGTCTAGGTATTCAAATAACGCCACTAGTGCTTTGAGTTGAGCCGAAAGGGGGGGGGGGGGGGGGCATGGACCGAGGAGTACTTTTAAGCTGATCGGTTCTGGGCGTAGGTGCTCGATTTCCTGCTCCAAACGGCACCTTGCGACTATGTAAGCGGGGCATTCTAACAGTAGGTGCTCTACAGTTTCCGGCGATCCGCAGTTATCACAGTACGGATTCGAGATTGCACCGAGTCGAAACACCTGTATGTTTTCGTGAGCGCTGCATTGAGGCGTAATCGGTTGTATAAAGTTTCTTGACGGCGCGGAAGTCGCTCTGGCAGCTTTATCCTGAGTTCGGGGTCTACGTAGTGCAAGAAGGCATAATGGTGCTCTCGAAGAGACCAGAGACGGTCCCGCTCCATTAAGACAAGTGTCTTCGTCACAGCTGAGGCATCATGCTTGGTGAAGAAGGCCTTCCTCTTGTTATGCATTTCAAGGCCCCTGCGAGCTGCTTCATCTGCCTTCTCGTTCCCTGGAACCCCACAGAGGCCTGGAATCCACTGAAATGTCACTTGGTGCCCAATGTCTATGGCTAGGTGGTGCGAATAGGTTATTTTACGAGAGGTGTGTTCGTGAATGCTGAAGCAGTCGTTGCGCAGTAGACTTTAGAGGGCTGCCTTGGAATCGGTGAAGATGGTCCATTGCCCCGGCGGTTGGCGGAGAATGTACCGGCTGGCTTCCTTGATGGCGTGAAGCTCGGCTGACGTTGATGACGTTGCCCGCTCAAGACTACGAGAGAACATCTGTCCAGTGGACGAGATAAAGATCCCAGAGGAACTGCGATCAAGCGTACATGAGCCGTCTGTAAAAATTTGGTTTGTGCCTGAGTAAGGCCGGCTAATGTGGCCGATTGTCAACTGCAACAAGCCGCTTTGAAGCATATTCTTTTTAGAACCAATTTCTTGGATGGTGCATCTAATTTGTAATGGCGAAAGGGTCCAGGGAAATAAGACGGCATTGCATTTGGTGCCTGGGAGGGAATGGAGTGATGCAATGTCTTCAATGTTCGACCAAAGCTTGAGTTGCCATTTTTTGTCATGCGCGCTGTTGTATCGGTTTTGGCATGCATCCGATGTCGCAGATGTATCCGTACGGTTTCTTGGCGCCTAATCACGTCCAAGGGCAGACAGCTAGCTTCCGCGACAGTACCCAAGCACGACGACTCTCTGGGAAGTCCGAGACAGATGCGAAGACAATTGTTTCTTGCTGCATCTAGCTGTTTTCTGCTTGTGAGTGAAAGATTTTGGAGGACAGGGAGACTGTAGCGCAGTACGCCGTCGATATAGGCTTTACTGAGCAGTATCATGGAGCGACAGTCACTGCCCCAGCGACTACCGGCAAGATACCCCAGGATCTTTGACATCCCCGACACTCGCGTACAGAGCCTTTTAACCTCCGGACCCCAAGAAAGATTTCGGTCTATTAAGATTCCGAGGTATCTCTGAGTACGTACATACCGTAGGGTACGGCCTCCGAGGACTAATGGATAGTGTTTCATGTTCTTGCGAGTAAAAGCCATCGAAACACATTTCTCAGGGGATAGATGCAGTCCTATGGGTGAAAGGTAGGCTGATATGTTCGCGATGGCTTTCTGCAGTCTGTTGTGTGGTGCGACGTGACCTCGCTGCACTCCAAATGCAGATGTCGTCCGCATAGGGTGTGAAATGTACGCCATGCGGGAGGACTCGCTTTACGTGGATGAGTGTCAGGTTGAACAGGAGTGGGCTCAAGACAGCCCCCTGAGGCACCCCTTTTTGTATAGCGTAGTAGGACGTTGGGCCTTCCGGAGTGCACATGAACAGTTCTCGCCCCTGTAGGTAGCTTGATATCCACGCGTAAAAATTTCCCCCGACACCAACAGCAGCAAGGGATGCTAGGATTGCATCATGGAAAACTGAATCGAATGCCGATTTGATATCCAAGAATATTGCAGTAGGGATGTTTCCGTTATGCAATTCGTCTTCTAGAGATGAAACCAGCAAAATTACGTTGTCGATGGCTGCTCTATTCTCGCGAAAACCGTTCATCTGTGGTGAATAAAGTTTCTTGTTTTCAAGGTACCAGGGGCGGTATTCTCGAGTTTTGTCCCTTTTGCATCCCTTTGAAAAGTGTCCCTTTGGCGAGCCCTGATTGGCTAAAAGCAAACAACCGGAAGTGACGAACGCAAGCGTGACAAACCTACTGCCAACGCCCACTGCTTAACCGGAAGTACGTCACGATGAAAGGGACTCAAAAGGGACGATTTCAAAAGGGACAGTTACCAGCATACCGCCCCAGGTCATTCTCCTGATTATCATTTTTTTTTTCATAATTTTACCGACACAGCTTAGCAAAGCTATCGGTCGAAATGAATCATACCTCGTGAGTGATTTTCCAGGCTTCAGGATGGCCACGAGCTTTGCTAGTTTTCATTCAGAAGGTACGGTTGCAGTTAGCCAAACTGAATTGTAGTATTCTAGCAGACGTTTGTTGGCGCGGGAAATGGCTGCGTTGAGTTCTTGCACGGAAAAGGGGAGGTCCATGGCGGTGCAAGCAGCTGGTGGTACTTCGGAGGAGCCACTTGTAGGGCATGCTGGAGGGACTGACCTTGTGGACAGGAGCCTACAGTACTCTTCAGGTGCCTCTTTGAGGGAAATTCCGGCGTGAAATGATAGCGCTCTGAATGGGTATAGTTGCTGAACATTGTTGCGCATTCCCTTAACAACGCGCCAAATGCGCGACAGAGGTTTGCGGATGTCTAGGTTTGAGCAGAAATTCCGCCACCGCTGCCTCCTCAACTTTTCCAAGTGACGTCTCACCTGCCTCTGTGGTCTTCGCGCCTCTCGTACGTCTTCTAATGCCTTAGTGCGTCGTGCCTTTCGTTCAGCCCGTCGGCGAATGGCTGTTAATCTTTCGTAGTCTTGGTCGGTCTTCACATTGAGGCGTGTGGTCTTGGTTCGGGAGGATTCCTGAAGGCAGTTGGTTAAAGTTGGTATAAGGTCTTCGTCCGGAGTGGCTGCTGTGTTTCGTATGTCTGCAGACGCCCTGTAGCCTTCCCAGTTTGTACATTTGACCCTCATTTCACGCCGAAACATACCTGCACTGGGAGAGAATATAAGAATGGGGTAGTGATCACTCCCTCTTGTTTCGAAGTCTGTGCACCAAGCAAACTTTCGGATGATATGGGTTGCCACGAACGAAACATCAATGCAGCGGTGATTTTGGGGTTTTTTAGAAACGTCACACTGCCGTCATTAAGCGGTTCAATAGAATGTTTCACCATCAGCTCGGCGAGTCTTGCCCCGCGAGAATTCGTAGAAGCACTCCCCCAAAGTTCGTTATGCGCGTTAAAATCGCCGCAGATTATGTGAGGCGCTGGCGTGCTGACGATGATACTTTCGAGTCTGGAAGCATCAAAAGCAGTCCCTGGCTCCAGATAAGCACCAATGAGTGTAAATGGTTGTGTTCTAATAAGAATCTTAGCGCAGATGTATTCTTGAGTGTGATGAGGTGGCACGGCCACTATTGCAGCCGAGACGTCGTTGCGGAAACCTATAAACAGCCGGCGTACGCCGTTTAAACGTTCCAAATGATATATGTGATAGTTTTTTAAACCAAAGAGATCCCCAACACGTGATTCAGATATCACTATGAATGCGAACTGATATAAATGTACAAGCTCACGGAAGTTTGCAAGTTTCGAACGCAAGCCACGGGCGTTCCATTGAAAAATGGTACAGTCTCTTAGATGGGCGTTTAGATACACTTTCGGAGAACTCAATAGTGGTTGAGTCGGCATTGTTGTGATCGGCCGGCATGTCGTTGCGCAGTGAAGGTAGATGCTATGAGGGGCTCTAAAGCTAGAACAGCCTCCACTTCGAGGAAGCGCTGAGAGGAGGAGTTGGCACGTAGCAGTGCCTTGATAGCAGCAAATAGCATCCGAATAAGCATATTCACAATGTCTGTCTGGCCGGTCTGATTTGTTGGTCCTTATGAGAGCGCCGTTTTGAGGGGGAGGATGCGTCCTTAGAACGAGCATCAGAAGGGACTTTTGAATTTTTGGTCGATTACTGTTCTCGGACGACTCCTGCATAAGACTTGTTCGGAGGCGCGCTACTCTGAGCTGGTGGATCATGCGACGATTGCAACACAGTTGTAAAGACAAGGTCTGGGTTTGGCGATGGCTCGCGTCGACTAGTAACTTTGCCCTGACTTTGCTCCACATTGCGAGCAAGAGTTGCGGCCTTTTTCTTTGGGCAAGCTCCAAATGACGCAGGATGTGGGCCGCCACAGTTGGCGCATCGTGGTTGGGCCCGTGAGGTGCAGTCTTTGTAGGAGTGAGACTCAGAGCAAACTTTACATCGTATTCGCCCTCTGCAATTTTTACCGATATGGCCATGCCTCTGGCATTTGAAGTACTGCGTGGCTTCACCTATGTATTCTGCAACGGGAAAGCTACAGAAGCCAAGAAATACTCGTGCAGGAAGTGGGGTGCCCGCCTTGAATTCTAGGATGACGGATCGCCGGCGGGTTCCAGCAACGACACTGTCCTCGTTACGCGAGTAAGAGACTTGCCTGCGAGCAGAAAGGACACATTGGTCACGTAGGTAGTTCCCAAGTTCCTCATCCGTGTATTCTAGCGGGACCGCTCGAATCCTTTCGTAGGTAGCCATGTAGGATTGGGGAACCCGAGCGTCAACCGCAATTCCAGCAAGGGTTGACACCTGGAGGAGACGATTGGCCGCAGAGAGAGAAGGCACGTTGACAACAAGGCTGCCATCCTTGTTCAACCGATGAGTCAGAACTTTTTCCTGTGCCGCGGCCACAACCTCCGCTGCGACGACGTTAGGGTTGGCTCTCCAGAGACTCCATCCTGCTTCTGCCGGTTGGAACACGACCGGAATTCCAGTGGGTCGCTTCTTCTTATACGATACAAGAGTGAACGCCTGATCCATTTCCTCCACGTTGGCATCAGGAGCATCAGCATCATCTGGAGTGGGGTCGATCGCACGCTTTTTGGAGGCTGGTGGGCTCTGTGGGGTTGTTGCTGAAGCAGGTGCGTCGCACGACACGGCTGAAGGTGGCTCGTTCGGTCCGGAGGGAGCGACCATGATCTGCCCTAGAGAGTCCATCACGGCGGCATAGAGCGCAGGCAACCGCGGCACCCTGCCGAGCAGCAGGATGCGCTCGCTGGTCTCAGCAAGGCGTTTCACCCGGGGTTTTCGCCGCCGGGGCGTCGCCGAGCGATGAGGAGGGGGCAGCGTGGTGGAGAACAGGTGCTGAACACGGAGAAGCACGAAAAGTGAAGAAATTGCAGAGCAGCTAGAGCAACCAGCAAGCCGAACCGACTTCTTTCTCGATGCCTGGCGTCAAATCATTAATATAGATTAAAAACAAAAGAGGTCCGAGAACTGAGCCTTGCGGTACATCGGACGTTACCGGGATTGTGCGTGACTGAAGTCCGGTGACGGTGGCGAACTGGGAGCGATCTGTTAAAAGCGTCTAATCCACGATAACATCAGCGGGTGCAGTTTACTAATGAGTCTTTTGTGATGGACTCGGTCGAATTCTTGGGAAAAGTCAATAAGATTCCATGCGTTTGAAAAATCTAGATTAAGGTTAAGGTCTGTAGTGGGTTGGAAAAACTGGGATTTGCATATAAAACCCTGGCGGAACCCGTGCTGGTTGTGAAAGACGAAATTGTTATTATCCAGGTGTGCATCGGTACGCGAATAAATTATGTGCTCTAGTAGCTTGCTCACGATTCAGGTTAGTGCGATGGGGCGATATTTGCATGGGTGAGATTTATGGCCAGATTTGAAGACTGGTGCAACTTTGATGAGTTTCTAATAATTCGGAATGGTACGTTCAGAAACAGACTGGGTGAAAATAATTTGGGGAAAGCGGCTCGATACTCTGTTGGTAGCCTTTAATATCTTTGTTGGAATATTGTCTGGACCGGGGGCACTAGAGAACTGCAGGTTGTTGATGGGTTTTATGATACTCTCTGTAGTTACTTCAATTGGGAGCATCTCGCTATAGACCAAGCGCCGTAAAGTAGAAGCATGGTGGCTAGGTTCACAAATGAATGCAGATGAGAAATAGGAATTAAGGACATTAGGACACTGATACAGTGGGGTTGGCGAGCCGTCCGAGTCAACGAAGGGTTCGCTGCTGGAGTGAGTGCTTTTCGCGCTAATCTCTAAAACTTCTTCGCTTTTGTGCGTAGGATATCTAAGAGGTCATTGTGGAAGTATTTCTTTTTGGAGCGCCTGGGCATTTCAGTGTATTCGTGTAAGCTGGCAAGATATATTTTCTATTCTAAGGTAGAAGAAGATTTTCTGATGTTTTTTTTTTATTGAGAGTGCCCTTAAAGGCCCCGAACAGGTGTATTACATAAGGGGAGATACAGATCTCGACCAACAAAGCAAACATGGAGAATACGTAGTGCAAAACGGTAAGAATATTTGCACATGGAGGTGAAGTTCACAAATTGAAATAAGACTGAAGGGGTCAGGTAATACAAAAGGAAAAAGGAACAGACAGCATAAAAACAATACTACTGATTACTGACAGCACTGAGAGAAGGATGTTTACAGCTCTGGTAAGGCTTTGCAAAACACGTCGTTGTCACTTATTACAGCAGTGTTACAAGGCAGGCCATTCCACAACTTTATTGCCAATGCAAGTGGTGAATACATGTTGGTACGTGCGGAACGGTACGGGGGGAGATGTGGGTTACCGGTTTGATAAGCAAATAACGAAATGTTCATGCGCCATGGTATAACTTGAAAAAACGCTACAGCAGAAATTTTTCGTGACGCTGTTCTAAAGTGGGTAATTTTAAGTTGTTTCGGAGTAGCGTAATGCTGTGACGTGTGTAATTACGTATAGTGAAGCGGATAGCGCGATTTTTTACTGCTTCGAGAAATTTTCTAAGGCACATCTGGTGAGGGTTCCAGATGATAGCCGTGTATTCAAGCTATGGAGGCACAAATGTATTGTAAGCCATGAGTTTTGTCTGCCCCATTGCCATGAAAAGTGATTTACGTAGAAGTCCCAAAGTCTTACTTGCTTTGTTTGTGTTGTGATCAATATAGGTGTTCCATGATAGATTTGATGTGAGAATTACCCCTAGGTATTTGTAGTGGTTTCTTCGTCCAATGTGGGAATCAAAAATGTAATAATCGCAGGAGAGAGGAGAGCGAACACTGGTAAACGTCATCACCTTAGTTTTTTTTTTTCAGTGTTTACACGCATAAGCCACTTGGAGCACCATGAGCATACAGAGTTTAGGTCGTTTTGAAGTAGTAGGGAATCCTTGCCGTCGTTAATACACAGTCATCAGAAGAGAAACGGATGTTGGATGAAATGAAATTGGGAATATCATTTACGTACATCAGAAACAAAAGCGGACCCAAAACGGAACGCTGCGGCACTCCAGACGTGACGGGAACAGGTGAAGAGACGATATCATGAATTGCGACGCACTGTGATCTATTCGATAAGAAATTTTGTATCCACATGATCGTGTTGTCGTTACGGTAAAACCGGCGTAGTTATGATACTAGGCGCTGGTGAGGAACTAAATCAAAAGCCTTGGAAAAATCAACGAATACTGCATGGGTTCGTTCACCTGAGTGTATACTGGTGTGTAGGTCGGTATAAATTCAAACAATTGAGATTCGCAGGATTTCCCGCGTTGAAAACCGTGCTGATTCGGGAAAAGTAGATTATTAGAAGATAGGTGTTGCATATTTTCCGTGTACAAGATGTGTTCCAAGATTTTGCAAGGTATACAGGTCAGAGATATGGGCCTAAATTAGAAAAAGTCCCCTGCTTTAAAACTGGGAACAATGAAAGCGAGCTTCCAATCGCCAGGTAGTAGGTTTTCGTCGATGGATTGCTAAAATAAGTTACAAAGAAAAGAGTACGATTGGGTTACCGTCAATTTTAGCAATTTAGATGATATTTGGTCAGGACCGGGACTACATCTGTTCATCTAAACACCGTAGAGCGCAGTAGGCAAGACAACGGACGCAGGGGACATGGACGAGCGCTAACTTACAACTGAATTTTATTAACAACACGAAAACATATAAATAGGGAAGATTATCACGCTCATGTGACCACGAAAGTTTGCGAAGCCACCTCGTCATGCAGACATAATCAGTATCGTCCATCCAAGAAGGCCAGGGGTCTTCTCCTCCTCGTCTTGACTCTCTTCGAAGATGGCCCGGAGGATGTGTAAAGGGGCAGTGGTGTGGGCCGTCCCTCGACGGACACGATGTCGGGATTGTGTTAAGGATATTGAGGGCGAAGGGTGATATGCAATCGAGCTGTTACTTGCGGCATGCGACTAGGAAGTACGTGATGACTGTGACGTATTTGCTCTTTGTAGGGGCTGCTAGGGCGATGGCAATTTTTCAGCGGCGCTTATTCCAAGCGGCAGCGCAGAACTCTAGCACTGGGAATGACCATGTGGATGGTCAGGAGAAAGCGATGAGGTATGGCGTGGTGATGGAGTGGCCATGGGAAGCAGATGAAGTGGAAGACGATTCGCACCACTGCACTTTCATGCGTCTTTGGAGCGGGCGCTGCAATATTGCTCCGATTGACGCCCACAAAATGCACCCCTTTAAGAATATTTCCATGGAAGGAGAGACATACAGAGAGACAACCACAATTTTCACGTTTAAGTATCTCAAGTAAGACTATCATGTTAGTTTTGTTTATTTATTTACTCATGACATGTTGCGCATAATTGTTGGGTTCAATCAGGAGGGCAGGATACACTACAAATATCAATACATTGATACATAAAAAAATTAAGCCGTTCCACTCAATATGAAAGCTGTCACAAGTGCAGAGCACTGATTCGCCATACCGGGCTGCAGCACCGTTATCAGCTCACTGCTGCCTTCCAATGCGGTTCATAATTCCCGCCTTCACAGTGCTCACACCCCCTGCCTGAAACTGCGCAAGCGGGAGTTTGTTCGTTTTGTGCTTGCTTTCATTTCGTATGCTGGAGCTGTTTTGCGAGAATTCGAACGCTTAATTTTTTTTCTTGCAGGGCTGGAGCTTTTCTGCGTTAATCCGAACGCGTCATTTTTTTTCTTTCGCGGCCGCTTTTTTTTGCTACTATCGTTAAAACCAACTCAACAAGCGTTCCTTACTAAATGAACCCGGGGGCTGCCGGTTATATACAGAGATTTTGCCTGAATTATACCTGAAGTTTTCTTTGCGCTAAACAACAGGGAGATGCAAGAGAAGCGCCAGCGGTTCACGAGGTTCGAACGGTTATGACTATTTAAACCGCGTCGTTTTTGGAAGCGTCAGTGTGAGTCCCTGACGCCCTACAGAAGGCTCTAGTTTGGTCCGTTATCTCGCTGCGCCGCCTGTTGCTCGCCGACTCTTGTTGCCCTAGCTCGACCGATAGCGAGCTAAGACGACAATGCGAGCTCATGCACTTTGGTCAGCAGTGTGTATGCCTTCACAGCCCAAGCAATCTCACATCGTGACATAATAGGGAACTTGTGAAGGTTGGACTTGTTATAGAGCTGTTTCGGTGCCAAATGCGGCCGAATTTCTTTCAAGGAATGTATAATACACTGCGAAGCAACTGTAATTTCGCAATGTAAGCTTAACAACGCACAGTGCTATAAACCATGGGGATATGGTCGACATCTGCTTCGCGGGTAAAACAAAGGGACTGGCACATTTTTACACCGCCACTCAGGCGTCACTCCGTACTGCGCCTGGGTGCCGGGGAACGCGGGCAGTGAGGTCCCAAATAAAGAAGCGTTTACCGGCCGTACGGTATATTCGCAATAGCGCCTGTAAATGTTCGGAATGTTTTGCAAAATATTTCTGCACTGTTGCAATGGTAGGTGAAAACGTTCGGGAGAAAATAGATTTTGTTGTAAAGCAGTTGTTTTGTTTTTGTTGCTGCAAAGTTGACTAAGAAGAAGTCGCTTTGATTTGAAAGGCATAACAGTGAAATTAACGAGAAAGTACCTGCATTTTTGTGGCTTTGTCTCTTTCGGGGTGTTCCGATGGGTGTTGGCGGGGCCTTTCCGACTCTGAATCTGGAAAGGTTCTTACAAACGCACTTTTCCTGTTCCTGGTTAGCAGGCCTTGTACCACCAATTTTCCGTTTAATTTTTTTCGATATGTACCACCAATTTCAGCATGAAACACTACAAGAGGTCAGGCACTTCACAGCTTCTGTAAATGCCACACAGAGGCATAAAGAGGAGACGCTTTCTCTAAAACTTTGCAGATGAACGTCATCGGGCCAGACCAGGAGTCTACGGCGGAAGAACCAGACGCACCTTCAGCACCAGGGATCGTCAATGCTGCCTACGAGGACAGCGATGACGGGAGCGTCATCATCGACGGAAAGCGGGCGGTGACCCTGCAGGATTTCGGCAAATATGCATCCAAAGGGGAAAGGCGACGCAGCTTCCAGCCGTCAAGCAAGTGGGTATACAATTGCCCTTCAATGGTTCAAGTTTCTCATCAAACGCATTACGCAGTTACTGGCTTCGTCCTCCTGGTTATGGAGTATACGACCGCCCGTCTGGCGTCACCGAAGGAGCCAGTTCCTAAATCTAACAGTTCTAGAGGGGATCAAGTATACCATTTGCTCACTCACTTTTTCGCGGTAGTCACTGTAGGAATAAAGCTGCCTTCAATTCTTCAAACAAAAGCTCCGTCTGTGTTCAATAAAAAACACGATGCTTTGGAAATAGAAAGCAGCGTAACAATAAATCCCTGTTGAAACTCACCTTTCCCATGTGAAAAGTAATTCTGCGGGCGATTAGAAAGATTAGTGCAAATTGGTGGTCATATTTCATGACCACCAATTTGCGATCATAAAATATGATCTCAAATTTCTCTAGGGCTGGGACACCTTATCAAGCTATCCAGAGCGTTTATTTTCGATGGCCGCTGCTCTTTGGAGAGGCAATAAACAAACGGAATGGAATTGAAATTATTGGAAGGTTTGTGACCGGGTGTTGATTCGCTAGTTCAATTGATCGTTAGTTTATTTTAACTGCTTTCTATCTGCCAAGTGCGACCGGTCGTGTTTCTTGTCGCTTGTGTTGAATTATCGTGATTCGTTCCCTGTAGAACTCCGAGAATGTTGAAGTATAAATTCTTATATTGAGTATTGGTGCCAGAGGTGTGCCAGAGATAGTTACCGGCGAGGACGGCTTTCGGTGCACTCATTCCCGTATGCAGCCGGCAGTTCCCGCTGTGAGATATAAAATACTCGAAATGGCGCAGGGAAAATATCGTATCGCATTTTCGGTGTCATTTTGTGTTTTCAGAGGAAATTATCTTGTTCCTTTTAGCCTAGACCTGCAGAAAAGTGCCTTCACGAGACCGTATGCGAAGCCCTTGTTTGCTTAGACTGTCGCGAACGCGACAGAGAGATGAGCTGAGACACGTCCGAACGCTGTGACGTGCACCCATTTGATTGATTGATTGATTGATTGATTGATTGATTGATTGATTGAGTCTTTTATTGGAGCAAGGAGGGCGTTTGCCGCACAGTGGGGAGAGGGATGGAAGGAAGAAAATTACTAATCAAGGCGTCTATTCAAAGAGGGGATTCGTGTTATGGGGGCTTGAAAGACTTCACCGGGGTCGGCCCCAGTTAGAGTACTTGCGCCAGACCACTCTTAACTGCGAAAGCGGCAATTGTTGGTAATAAAGGTGCGTCTAATCCAGCATGTGCTTCATGTTGTAGGGTGTCGGGATTAATGTTTGTTAAACTCTCTGCGCGATGTTTGGCAAAATGTGGGAACGTCCACACTAGGTGGTGGAGATCTGATTTGACGTCAATGTTACAGTAGGGGCATTGTCGGGGTGTGTTGGGGCATCTTGTCCATTTCTGGGTAATGTGAGGAGTGTAGGCGGCATCTGCGCATAGCTTGTTGATGAATACTTCCTCGGATCTGCTGCAGGAGACAATGTTGGCTAGATATCCAGGGGGTGTAACCTATTGGTAACGTTGTGTTTTACGTTTCTCTAGTCGGAGAACTAGGAGGGCTGGAGGAGTGGGTGTGGAGGCGGAAAGAGGAACCAGTGGAGGTGAAAAGTTCAAACACTCCTGTGCCGCCTCGTGGGCGGGCTGGTTCCCTGGGCCGGTCTCCTCGTGGCCTGGTATCCAGTCAATTCTGATGTGCACGTTGTGGCTTTTGAGGAGTTCTTTGTGTAAGATTATGGAGTTGCCGCGCTGGTTCAGGGAGAGTTGCTTGCGAAGTTCTTGAATTGCTTCGAAGGAGTCCGTTAGAACCCGTATTTTGGCTGGTGGTCGGGTATTGAGGGCGTAGTAAATATGAGGGCACCATTTATGGCATGCAGTTCGGCTTCCAGTGCGGTTGCACCATCGTGCCTGAGGGAGAGTTGACCTCCCAGGGATAGGTTTTCAGGGCAGGTCGATGCTACGTCAATATGCGAAGAAGCCACACTGGCGTCGGTATAGATGTCGATCTCATTGGGAAGTTTGGACTTCTTGAAGTGAAGTCTATGTTTAGATCTTGTTGCCATTCTAGAGCGGGGGATAGGTTTGGTGAGATTGCTGGTGATGTTTTCTGAGATTGTCCGGGGTGTTAAAGGGATGGGAAGGTCGAAGAACGGGGTAGGCTTCGGCTCGTCCCATGCTGTCAGAAGGAGCCCTTGTCGGGTAAGCCCGCGTTTGGTGTCTGCCTGTTCACGAGTTTCTTTCATGGTTATGTTTTAGGGAGAAGCGCAACTGCTCGCTCAAGAGCTTCCCTTTTTCTATGTTTTGGGAGGCCTGTGATGGTACGCAATGTGGCTCTATGGAGCATCCGAAGGTGTTCTGTGTTCGTTTTGTTGAGGTTGTATACTGGAGCTCCAAATGCGAGAGTGCCGATTGCAACTGTCCGGGCCATGGAGAGGCATGCCTTTTGACTTGCGCCACCATATTTGTTAGACAGTCTCGATATTAATTTGAGCATGGTTTTCCATTTCTGTCGTCGTTGATTTAACCATATTTTAGCACTATTGTTACTGCCAAGCGGGAGACCGAGGAGGCATTCGTGGCCACGTGTCGCTTGGATAGTTGTGTCTCCAATGTACAGCAGAGCAGGGTCCACAGGCTGCGTTTTGGTATCACTTGATACCATTAGAAGTTCTGTCTTTTCTGGGGCGAGTTCTAGGCCAAGTTTCGGTATGCATGCTTCGAGGCTGTTCCCCGCCGCCTGCAGCTCAACCAGCATGTAAGATGTTGACGAGTAGTCTCTACCTTCCGCCCATATGGTAATATCGTCAGCATAGATTGAGAAAGGGGCTGAGTTCCTTGTTCTAGAGTTTTGGCTAACCTTTCCATGACGATGTTGAAGAGTACTGGTCCGAGTATAGATCCCTGTGGAACACCTTTGTCGTTGTAGTAGGTATTGGGCGTCCATCTATGGAGCGTGCTGCTGAGTTGAATGGGTTGGTTGTGGAGAAAGTTACGAACCCAAACTTGTGCTTTTTTTTTAAGGAAGGCTTGCGCCAGTTCACTCAAAATCATCGTTTGATCTACTCTGTCGAATGCTTTCCGGAGGTCTACAGCAAAGACGTAGTCGGAAGTCCGCGGTCGTACGGGGATCTGTTGATTACCCGCCGTCAGAGCCAGAGGCAATCCTGTGTTCCTAGGTACGGACGAAAGCCAGTTTGGGACGGGTGAAACCATGGGTTCACATATTCCAAATGGTACTGTAGCTGGTTGTTAATCAGGCGTTCGATCAGTTTACATAACATGGGCGTAAGAGAAATGGGTCTAAGGTTGGAGATGACAGACAGCTCTTTTCCAGGCTTTGGAATGAGTTTAACCAGGGAAAGCTTCAGGGTGTCAGGAATTTTCGCTGTGTTCCAGGAATGATTTATCAGGTCAAGAAGTTCTAGCTGAGGGTGGTCGAGGTTACGGATGTGTTGCCACGGGACTCCTTCATGTCCTGGGGACGATTTCAACTTGCTTTGTCGGATGGCTGTGTGAAGTTCTGCCATCGTAAAAGGGGTGTCTAAAGCTGAATTGTCCGAGTCTAATTCTATATTAGGTAGGTACGTGTAGGGTTGCATACTTGTTGAAGGAGAAAGCGGTGCTATAATCTCCCGCTCGACTATCTCCGGGGTGTTGTTGAGCGTGAGCGTCGAGAAGAGGGGAAGACGTTGTTTGCCCTTTCCTGCCACGCCTCTGTAGATTCTCCAAAGCTTCGACAGTTTGCGCACTTTGCCTAACGTTGAGCAGACGCACCAAAAGAACTGAGGGCCCGTTTTATTCTATGCTCGTGGCGTTCATAGCTGCTCGCGCACCGGCGCCGCATGGCCTGTACTCATTGGTTGTCACTCAGCCCCAGCGCCATCGCCGCTGGGGCGCCGCCACATAGGTGGCGCCGCTGGCGCTCCGCCACCTTGGAGACAGAGTCTGGAGGAGGAGTCCTTGTAGAAAGCGGCAGAGCAGTCTTTGCATTGAGAGGTTCACGGGAGGTGGTGCGAACGGAAGGAAGAGTGGTGGTGCTCATGGTGGAATGGTGGATGGTGGAGTGGATCGCAGGCAAGGCAGCTTCGGTGAAAGCGGGCTTGAGGCAATCGATGGAAACGACGGTGTCGCGGCCGCTGACATGAAATGTAAACGTCTTATCAGAGCGGGAACTGACGAGATGAGGGCCGGTGTATGCCGGTTGAAGTGGCCGGCGGGTACTGTCGACACGGATGAAAAAGTATTGGCTGTCAGCAAGGCTTGGATGAATAAAAGTGTGCTTAGTGGAACACTACTGTGGTTGCTGGGGACAGATATAGCTGAAAAACCGGGGTAAATCGTTTACTTAGGACAGGCCAGGAGAGGAAAAGTTGTCTTGCGGCTCCCGAGGGACCCAGAAGTCTGCCGGTAAGCGCAAAGATTTGCCATAGAACATTTGAGAGGCGACACAACCAAGATCGTCTTTGATGACAGTGCGTAATCTTAGCAGCACAAGAGGAAGGTGAACTGTCCACGGTTCAGGTGACTCGTGAGCCATCAGTGAGGCCTTTAGCTGCCGATGAAACCTCTCGACCATGCCGTTGGCTTGAGAATGGTTGGCCGTCGTTTTCAGGTGAGTTACACCAAGTAGGCATGTCAAACAGTGAAAGAGCGTGGACTCAAATTGGCGACCACGGTCTGTGATAATCTGCGAAGGCACCCCAAAACGGGTGATCCACGTGGACATAAGTGTGGAAGCAATAGCCTCAGCCGTAATATCGTCTACTGGAACCGCCTCCGGCCAGCGAGTAAAACGGTCGATCACTGTCAAGACATAACGGTAGCCCTTAGATGGTGGTAGCGGGCCAACGAGGTCGACGTGAATTGTGGCGAACCTGGAGTCCGGCAAGAGAAAAGGGCCAGAGGTGATGTGGTATGCCGGGAGACCTTGCAATGCTGGCAGGCGAGGCAGGAACGGGCCCATGCGCGTACGTCAGTATTCATGCCATGCCAGACGTATTTCTCGTCAACCAAACGCCCTGAGGCGCGAACTCCAGGATGAGAGAGACGGTGAATAGAGTTGAAAGCAATGCGCCTGAGAGAAGCAGGAAGGTACGGTCGTCTGCGGCCTGAAACCGGGTCAACGTCGCAAATGATGCTGATTCCCGAATCAGGGCAGATGGAATGGATGCACCTGGAATTGCAGAGAGGAACAGTTTGAAGAACGCAGAGTGCGGAACTCCTGGTCATATCGTTGGGCTTGTGCCAACTCCTGAGTGTTGTATGACCGGAGCGTTGTATGACAGAAACACGGCTAAGGGCGTCAGCTGGGATGTTGTTAGCTCCCTTGACATGCTGAAAGTCCGTCGTGAACTCTGCAAGATACGCCACGTGTTGCGTCTCTCGGGGAGAATATATAGTCTTGGATGACTTGAAGAGGCTTGTGATCGGTGAAGATCACGAAGCTGCGGCCGTCAAGGAAAAAACGGAAATGGGTAACAGCGAAGTATGCCCCCAGGAGCTCCCGCCCGAAAGTGCTGTAGCGTTGCTCAGTTGGAGAAAGCTTCTTCGAAAAGAAACCGAGCGGGCACCAGGTGCCGCGGATGTGCTGCTGAAGTACCCCTCCAACCGCACAGTGGGAAGCGTCTGCCATCAGGCTCGTGGGAGCGTTGTGGCGCAGGTGTACAAGGAGAGTAGCAGAAGCCAGGTGCTCCTTGATGGTAGTGAATGCGCGGAGGGCAGTTTCAGGCCATTCAAGCCCGCACTCGGGAGAATTGGAAGCTTGAAGGGAAATTTCGAGAGGCTGCACAATGGCCGCGCAGTTTGGGATGAATCGCGGGTAATAATTTACCAGTCCTAGAAACTGCGCAGTTGGCGTAAGGGCTCAGGCCGAGGGAAGTCGATTATGGCCCTCACTTTTTCCGGTAGAGGGCGCATTCCATTGCGGTCAATTAGGTGACTGAGAAAATCCAGTGACGGCAACGCGAATGCGCACTTTTCACCGTTAAGGATGAGGCCATGCTCTGCTAGGCGTTCTAAAACTATCCGTAGATGGTGCAGAAGCTCAGATGACGATGAACTGGCGACAACGTCATCTATGTAGGCGAAAACAAAAGGTAAGCACGGAGGACGACATCTATGAAGCGTTGACAAGTCAGGGCTACGTTAAGCTACCCGAAAGGCAACCGGATGAATTCTAAAAGGCCAAAAGGTGTAATGATGGCAGTTTTTTTTTATGTCATCCGGGGCTACAGGGATTTGGTGGTAGGCTTTTTGGAGGTCAAGCTTTGAAAATATGGTACACCCGCTGAGGTTTTTGGTGAAGTCCTGTATATTAGGTAGGCGGTACCTGTCGGGTACAGTGGCGACGTTCAAGGAGCGATAATCACCGCAGGGTCTCCAGTCATCTGATTTCTTCTGGACCATGTGTAATGACGAGGAACAGTTGCTCGAGGACCGGCGAACAATGCCTAACTTGACCATGTGATGAAATTGCTGCTCCATAATTTTATGTTTCTCCGGAGCCAGGCGACGCGCCACGGCATGCGTAGGGGGACCGGTTGTAATGATCTGATGAACTATGTCACGCTTCACTGGCTTTGTCCAGTCAGGAGGTGCAGTCAAGGAAGGAAACTCATTCAGCAACTCCCGTTACAGAGAAGGTAGGTCGCAAAGAAGCGTAAAGGCGAACGGGTAGACGGTAGACGATCGGCCTGTGACAGAAAGGCCGGATGCGCATCCAGGATTTTTTTTTTTTGGCCATGTGAACAAGGAGGCCGAATTGCGAAAGGAAATCGGCTCCTAGAAAGGCGTGGAGATGGAGATGGAGCTTGAAGATGGCACAGTGGTGGTTGAGTGTGGTCATAGGAATTAGCGGGGAGCATACTCACTTCAGCACCACTGTCAACTAGAAAACGTTGTCCACTTGTTTCATCCATGAACAAGGCGACTGTCGCTGGCTGGGGAATCGGTCGTCGCCACTAACGATCCCTTGCCGCGTATTCCGACCAGCCACAAGGACGGGTGCAACGTTGCGCCGCTGCACCGAAGCGGCGATAGTACCAGCACAAGGAATCAGTGTGGCGAGGCTGCTGGTGCGTTGTGTATTCCTGACGGTAAACTTGCGGCGACGAGGGACGGGCAGAACGACGAAACCGACGAGTGCGACGAGCGGTAGCCAGGACACATGACAAGCTCCTCCAGCTTTTGCATGCGCTCTTGTAGAGCGGTGACGTCGTTGGATACCGGTGAGGGCAAGGCGGTAGGAGCCCCCACGGTGGTATGTTCGCAAGATCGAGCGGATGCCGCCGTGGTTGGAGACGAATGTAATGTTGCGACTTCCATTATCTTGTAGGCGTACGCGGCCAATTGTGGCAAGGGAAGGTCAGAAGCCGTCGCGAGGATCATCTGCACAGAGGGGGGAAGCCCTTGCAGGAAAAGTTCCTTCAGCAAGCGGGAGTTTGTGGCAGAGGTTGTGTCGCCGAGGGGGATTTTCAGCTCGCAAAGAAGCTGCGAAGGTCGACGATCATCCAACTCCTCCCCAGAAAGCAACCGCTGCAAACGCTGCCCTCCCGAAGGCCTCAGGCGGCTCAAGATCGCAGCCTCTAATGTATCGTAAGGGTACGTGGTAGGTGGGTTTGCGAGGATGTCGCGAACATCGACCATGATCTCAAAGGGTAGTGACTGTTGGAGATGGTTGAAGCCGGTTTTTTGCGACGTGATTGGCTCACTCGGAAACTTGCCTCGGCTTGAAGGAACCACACGTTGGGGTGCTGAGCGCTGAAGGGGGGCAAACGGCAGGCGACGGCGGAGATGCCATCTTAAGAGGCAGCGGAGAACGCAGAATTGCCACCGATGTCGCGAGGACAGTCCATTCTGGCTCCTTGACTCCGCTGGAGCTTCCGGGTCACCAATGCCGTGAACGCGACAGAGAGATGAGCCGAGACACCAGACACGCACGAACGCTATGACGCGCACCCAAAAAACTGGGGCCCCATTTTATTACACGCTCGTGGCGTTCTTGGCTGCTTGCACACCGGCGCCGCGTGGCCTGTACTCATTGGTTGCCACTCAGCCCCAGCGCCATCGCCGCTCGGACGGCGCCACAAGACAAACTTGCGCTCAAGTAAGAAGGGAATCAGCAATAGGGACTTTACCACTCAATAATTTGTGGGCGAATCCAATGTCCATTAGCCTTGGCCACTGTTATCGCTTTTTTAATTTTTTCATACATTTTTAGTTTGTTTAAACTGACCTAATGATTATTAGCACTGCACACCGTGTACTTCATCCAGCGTCCCATATCCTAATTTTGCTCCTTTAAAGGCGTCATTGCTCCTTAAAAGCGCTTCTGTGTGCTACGAGCTATAGAAAGAAATCTGCTTCGTTTATTTTCCTACGTTTAACTGCGTTTGTCCCAATTATTAGGAACTGATGTTGGTGCTTGTTTCTTCTATCTCTCGAACAGGTGTAGCCTCAGCTCTTCGCGTTTCAGGAATACTCGATACGTTTCGGTTCATTCCCACGTGCGAGAAAATAATTGTTGCTTGTCTTCTATCTTCAGACGGTCCAGCTTTACAATGGCAACGTCGAAGGACGTGAACATTGACCTGCAGTCAGCGGCCATGTGGTGACCAGGCGACCTGACGGGCTCATACGCCTGTCAGCCAAACAGCTCGCTTCTAGGGCGCCCTCCACGTGCCACCAGTGTGCTTTTTATGCTCAAATCGAGTGCTGATAGAAGTGGACGTGCTCGAATCCGAACTGCTTTCGCCCCTTCTGACGCCAACACAGACATTGAAACTTCTTGTGGAAGCTTCAGCATCGTTTTTCTACAGCGAGGAGTGTCACAGCACAAAAAGACTTCTCTCACTTCAAAGATGTTTCAAATCTTGATGTATGATTGCCGGCCCTCTGTGTGTGCGTGTGTGTGTGTGCCGGCCCTCTGTGTGTGCGCAATTCACTCGTGGTAATGATGACTGAGGAGACGCACTGTAAAAGAGAAGAAATTTGTTCAAGTCTCCAGCTCCTTAGAATTTGGTTTGTAAGGTTGCCAGGTGTTCCTTTTTAAGTGTTTGCCATTCTGTGCCAATAAGACGTTCGAAAAACGTGTAGTTAAAATGCCTCACTGGCTGGAAAGCGCAATACTGCGAATGTTTGAATTAGGCACGCTACCTAAACTAATCGCAACTGCAACTACAAATCTGCCGGTCTCTTCGGGTATACCACTTAATGGCACACTAGTCACGCGAAACGAGAGAACCTATTGTTTGGTAGCATCTGTTTAGGCAGTGGGCGCTAATGTTGATAGTCAACAAGCCTGCACGGTGTTGTGGTCCGCGAAAGGCATTGTTGGGAACTTAGCTAACCAGCGCAGGCTCAGTCATCGTGCAAACGCGTTTTCTGTTACTCGCAGGGGCTTCTGCCATTGTTTCAGTTCCGGCGCTTAAAGCTCGACGTAACCACACTTGAGTTTTCTGTTACATTCAGAGCTCTTGCAAGTTGTCCGCAAGAATGCAACTTTCAAGCGCCTGGACCACAGACATCATACTTTTAAAACGCGTGGCATCCGGGACGGAAGACTTGAAAATTGTATGTTCAAAAACTTAGCACTCATTTGGGTACAAAAAGCAAGTTTTGCACAGAACAGATTGATATAGTGTTGAGGCGAAGCACCTGGCTTCTTCAGAACAACCGCTAAAAAATCTCAAATTTGTCGCCAATACGCGATGATTGCAAACGTGATCCCAAAACAATTACTGTGCCGTTGAGGGTTGCTTATTCAAGTAAGCCTCGCTATTCTATATCGGAATACAAAACGATGGGCTATCACTTCAATTGGCGGGGCGTGGTCCGCGCTAGCACTGCCATTTTGGTTTGGGCTGAGGTAGAAAAACTCTTTCTCGCGTCTCCATACGCTTCGTCGAGGCTTGTTGCCCCTACGTCCTGCAGTCCCATTTCCCGAATGCTTCTAGCTACTAACGACAGACGTTAGCACTGATGATGTGGAGAGACGCCACTACTGCAACCGCGGCAAAATCTTTCCCGTGCCATGCAGAAATTGCCTGTGGTTCGTCGACGGCAGTTCGCTTGAGAAGAGATTTTTCTTCTGCGGACTGTCATACCATTTCGAGTGAACATAATACAAGCGATAGAATACTGTTTATCCTACCAATCACTCAGAACTGTCGTCTAGCATCGCACACTACTAGCGGCTAAAGCCAGCCCTCGTCTTGTCTGCTTCCTTCGTCCCCGTCTTTTTCGCGCTGTTGTTCAGAAGACGGATACTTCCTGTCAGTTCTTGCTCGTTACACACGTATTTCTCCACCTACTATAGAAAGAACGAGTGGCCCGTAACTCTGGCAAAATACATAGCTCAAGGTGCATCGGCACGGGTTTTCTCTGCTACCACTCTTTGAAAGTTTGTGATGATTGTGGTATTTTCATTGGCCTTTTCAGCGATTCTCAGGTGACGCCTGGCACATATTTTCAGTTGTGCTGGGGCTTCCAACAACCTGATTCCTGAAAGCCAATTCCAGCGTCCTCTGACGAAGCGACAGTGTTATGACCCAATGCTCTACTGCCGCCGCTGATGCCTTGAACTAGTAAATGTGACTCAAGATGTGATACTCTAGTCGGGCCGGGTCCCGGCAACTCCGGGAGTGTATGTGTGTGTGTGCAGGAGAGCTGGCCTGCTCTCCGACAGTGCATTCGCCGCCGCTAATCTCTGAGGCTGGTCCATCAGATGTAGGGAAGACACTTTTGCTTTTGCACAACTGTGTCACGCACAAGCAACGTCACACAAGCATTGTGTTCTGTGGAGACTACTGCAAGCGATGTGCTTTCGGCTATGCCTCTCATTTGCATGTCTCGAAAGGTTTTGTGATAAACGTGTAATAAAAGCCAAACTTCTTGCTGAAGTTGAGACTTTTGAATCAGACTGTGTATAAGTAGATTAATGTGTCATTTTTGGCTAGCTACATTCTCCAGGCATCCCATAAGCAACACCTCAAGTGTTGTGTCCAACCCACTCCTGAGGGCCAGGCCATTCGAGCCCGTGAATGCCCGTGAGTCTTCCACACCAAGGGTGGACGCCCACGTCCATGACCACTCGTGAAAGCAGGCTCCCTGACCACATCAAAAGCGCTGCGTGCACATGACAGAGAAGAATTGTCAAAGGAAACTGAAGCAGCTTTTGGGGTGAATTCTTTCAACGGTATGCCCCGTAGCCTTTAAGAAAGCCAGTCGCTGCGGTACGTGTAACACTGAATGTAAGGTTTGACGAAGTCTCCTCCGGTCGTGCAGAAGATTCATAATTTAAAAACGTTGGATCGCCAACCAAAGCCTTATTAAAAAGGCGTTTTGGCTTCCATACGAAATCTCCTGAACAGGGCTTACGCATGGAAGCTGAAAGGTCTTTTTTAAACAAACGTTTCACCGGGAATACGCCATCTTTTAGCTATGTACGTAGAAACTTCCCGAGCCAAGTGCTCAGAGCGATTGCGGCGATGGTTAGAGGAGGTGCGCTCGTTTCACTTGTGGGTTGGAGTGGCCCGTGGCACTGTTAAAATAGAAATGTCGCTTGTTTCTTGTTACACACAAGAAGCGCAACCATATCAGAGCCCACGGCACCTCGTTCCTTCTCGCAGGTGCTCATAAACACCATGTTGCTAATAAAAAAATGTAGGCAAAGCAAATTCAAAATTTTTGTATTTACGATGTTTTCCAATGCAGCAGACATTTGTTTCTTAAAGTGCCGCCGTGACCTTCTCAGCGGAACCAAGTGAAGATACTTTAAATTGCTCATGTATCCCTTGTTCTCAGTCCAAAGAACACGTATTTAGGAGGCTTTATTTTATTCCTCTGTTTCCATACGCCTTTTGTTTTCTTCACGCCATAAGGACAGAGTAATAGTCTGTGAACATAAATATGGCGCCATATATGCCCCACGGCCCTGAATACTGGCTAACACCTGGAGATGTTTTTAGACAAATTTTTCGGTGGAATGACAGCTGGCTGGGTGGTTTGATCATTTGACAAGCACATCCAGTGAGCATTTCATATTTCGACAAGGAATTTGTGGATGTCTTTTATGCACCAGCCGAGGGCAAAGTGCCTTCCTTGGAAAAAGTTGGATAGTCACTTTCCCTCACAACTGCGTTGGACAGAGTCGAAGTAAAAAAAAAACAAAAATTAACCAGTACGAAATATGACCTCTTGTAGCTGCATGTTCTCTCGGGACGCTTTGTTTGCGTATTCTACTAAATGAGATAACGCAGAAATTTCTACGTTCTGAGGCCACTGCCTGAAACAAGATTTATTAAGGCCACTGCCCTAAACAAGCACACAAGATTTATTGGCGAAAATACCCATATTTGTATCCCTGTTGCTGCTCATAAAATTGCACAGATTCAATTATTTTACACACTTGTTTCTCATTGTTTTCCACAAAATTCCAACCGCGTTGGCCAGTGCTTAAAAAGAGTTTTGAGGAATCAAGCGGCAGCGAGAGCGAATTTAACCCATCCTCTAAACTCGTCCTACACTGTTTCTTTTTTTCTCTTTTTCGATAATACGACGTTAATCATTTAAAATTGCTCTGCAGCATGTCTACGTGTTACTCAGCTCTTAGAGTGTATTGTGTGGGAGCTATGCATCCACAGGTGCCGTGATCTTCACGTGAGCTGACAAATTAGCGCCCGCAAAAAATTAGTGCCCTTCCACTCTGTGAAGAAGGAATACCTGTGAAGCAGGACGCAGTCCATGGAGTGCACGAAACAAAACATGTTTCTTTGTAATTTGCCATTGAGAGTACTTTGTAGCAAACTAGCTGAAACTTGGAAGGACTAGAGCTTTACTCCAGCGCGCAAACGTAGGGCTTCTGTTTCCAACTCGCATCCTAGGAATCTTACTGTCTGTGGAATACACCAAACCACGCCGCTCGACCAAGGAGGCCATATGGGTCGCTTGAAGTTCAAGTTTAAACCTCCCGTCAGAACAATAGTGATGTCATCAGTGGACCTAACGCCTATAGCTGCGCATGCACACACATCCCCTTTTCACTTTCCATCAGTGGACGCACCACGGGAACCGATGATGTGCGCACGCCTAAAGTGAAGGATACTGACCAAAGTGTCGCTCATAAAGCTATTCAAGCTAAACAATAAATATTGGCTCACGTCGCAGATTCAAGCGGACAAGTTTTTTGTCCATCCTGGAAGGATTTGCAGCTACTTGACGAGGTGGAATTTGCGACGGCAACGGCGGCGGCAGCGGCTTTTTGTTGTCGCGACTATTCGCGCTTCTGTGCGGTGCGACGCTCCTTCAATTTCCGTTCTTCTTCCTTTCAGCAAATAACCCGCGTCCGTCCCATAGCGACTTAAAAACCTGGAAGAATTCGAGCTTTATTCTAAAAGTCAAACTTGTTCGTTTCCTTCAATGACGTGGTTGGCATCTTACTGACACTGTAAGACACCGACACAAACCAAAAACGATCGACCACAGAGAACAGCTGACAGGCCGCATTGAGCAGTGAGTTTTCCATGTTTCATGCTCCTGAGCCGAAGGACGCGGGTTCGATTCCAGGCCGTGGCGGGCGACTTTCTGAAGAAGGCGAAAAGCGAAAATTCCCGGCCGCGGCGTCTGCTTCTCTAATGGAGGCGAAAAGCAAGAAAAATTACACCGTCTTCCCGTAGGGGAACCCTGAGTAGTACGCGAAGCAAGCATGTGGTCGATTCAAGTGCCCATTAGTTTTCAGTTCGTCGTTTCCGTGAGGTTGAGGTACGTAGCTACGGTTATATTTACCGTTTGGTTTCAATGGTAACTACCCCACTTTTCAGTTACCGGAACTACGAAATGGGAAATTGCGTTGACCCCGTGGCTGTTTCGCATACTACTCAGGGTTCCCCTATGGGAAGATGGTGTAATTTCATTGGAGGGGGGTGGGGTGTGTTAGAGTGGAGAGGCATGAAAGAGAGGGAGAGAGAGACGTTGTACGTGGTATGAGTTTGTCTTTATTTAAGCATTATCATCGAGCTGTATTTGGCGTTCCGCTTTGATTATGATAGCCTTATGGTCTGGGAAATGTAAAGTCAAGGGCTGTTGTAGTGGATGAACCCTAGAGTTGCTGAAAATGGGGTCGATGCGCGTTCCCCGGATGGTTGTGGGCTGCTTGTAATCACGGCCCGCTGAGACTCGCCGACGCACGCCGCTGCCGACGACGATGAAACGTCGAAGGCGCGTGAAGCGTGCTCGTCTCGTGCCGGCCCAGGAAGACACCGGCAACACTGTCGCTCCAGGATCCCTTAAAGGGTAAACGTGTTCGTCTCGTGCCGGCCCAGGAAGACACCTGCAACACTATCGCTCCAGGAGCCATAGAAGGGTAAGACACCACCGGGCGTTCAGCAAGCCGAGCATGCGCAGTGAGGGTGTGGACGGCGCAACAACGGCAACGACAAGGGAGGGACATAACCCCGACCATGATATGCTTCGCATCTAAAACACCCATGTGTACGAGATTTCGGCGCACGTTAAATATCCCCATTAAAGGTTTGGTTCGTTGTTTCTTGCTTCGATAAGCCGATGTTGTGGCGCGTAGAAGACTTCCGATGGTCTGCGTTGGTGCCTGATGGTTGCGGCACTGAAGACACGACGACGATAGTTGATGGAGGCAGTAGGCGATTAGGGTAACAGAGGGGATACCAAGAAATGGGTCTAGAAGTGGAAGGCCATTAACCCGATGGAAGGGCGAAACAAAGAAATTCATAGGTAAACTGTGGCCTCGAGCAGCGCAGGGCAGGAGCGGTTAGAGGTCAAGAGGTCAATGGGAGAGGCCTTCGTCCTGCAGTAGACCTGAGTAGGATGATGATGAGTTACACATAAGCCCCAAAGGCGTGGTTTTTCACTGGAAGGCCAGATACTTCTGACCTCGCCTCAAAATATTGACAGGCCTCAGAATAACCGCACATCTCGCCTCGAGAGACTGAGACCAAGGTGGAGTCAGAAGCTGTGTCCCTACGTGGTGGCCGAGTGCAGCCACCTTATTTATTCCAGAAAATCCAAGAAACCATATATTGTTCACTCAAAGAACCATATTCTAACGAATGAAAGAGCAGAAACTTGATAGCCGGACTCAATTGGACCTGATTTGACTCGAGCCATGCAAACAGGCCAAGAGGCCATGGATTACACGTTCACTTAAGACATGTGCACGTTTGCCTGAAACATTAAAGGAATTTAAGATTCTGCAGAATAAGTTGAATGCCCGAACTGCTTTCCAACATTGCTAAACTCTTCCCTGCCCACAAGAAGCCTAGAAAGTTGTAAATACCCTTTATATATATATTGTTACACCCACGTACACACTTGCCTGAATGCCGATGATCAGTTAGATTCAGCAGGATAGGGATCGTCTGGAAGGAGGAGTGAACGCTGGAGGAGTGAACGCTGAGCGGCCGTTGCTTCTCCTGGTGTGTCGTGGTCACTATTGTAAATAAACCTTGCTGCTTCGTCACCACAGGCGCAGAGGCGAAAATATCAGCCCTGAAAATATAACATTTAACAACGTACGTACTGACTGGAAGGTTGCTGGCACATCATCTGAATTTGCGTTCTGTCAACGCTGCAACGGTTGACAGTAGTTTATCTGAAGTAGAATTGTCATTTGCTGGGCATGACGACAGTCTGTTTTTCACCCCACCGATAAATTCAGAACTATCTCAACTTTTTAAGGCCTAAATGACCGCAAGACACCTGATGTTGACAATTTACAGATAAAGCCAATAAAGAATATTATACATTATTCGATTGCTTCAATACTCACCTTCAAAATTTGATGTTTGAAAAATCCTCTGTCTACATTTTTTGAAGGTAGTGACAAGAATTTAGTCAAGCTACCGACAAATCTCGGCGATTTCTATTTTTTCGAAAAGAATTGAAAACAAAAAAATTACTCGGTCCTGGCTGTTAAAATTCTTTTAAAAAAACCAGATTCCAAGTGATGCACAATTTGAATTTCGTGCTGGACTGTCTACGGAGTTGGCAATGCTAACACTAGAAGAACAGGTTTTGTGCAGTTTTGAAGAAAAGCAGCATGAGTCAATGCCAATACCAATTTATCGACTATAGCAAAGCCTTTAAGTGCCTACATTGTATGCCAACGTATAGGCTTACTCATTATGGACTTCGTGGCTTGCCTCTGGCCTTGCTATCATCCAGCCAGTGTTCATCATTTCTACCGCTACAATGTGGCACACCTCATGGAAATGTACCAGGGCCAATTTTATTGAACTTTCAATATGTTGGTGACATTGCTAATATTGCCATGTCAGCAAAGTACATTACATATGCTGATAATAGTAAAGTACATTACATATGCTGATAATAGTATGTTGCCGTTTTGTGGAAGGAACACTGATGACGTAAATCAAAGGCTGAAACACTGTCCTTAACGAACTACACCTGCTGTTGCAATCAAACTGTTTGAATAAATCCTTCAAAAACTAGAAGTATAATTTTCCACTCAATGAAGAAGGGTGTTCAACTGCATAAAAATTTTAAACATGCTGGTCAAAAGAAGTAGTTGTAAATGAACACAAAATTGCTGGTGTTAAATTTTCTCTCTTATTTAGTCCCATTGATCAACTTTATTCTAGGCTATCTGCAGCTGCCGGTGCTCTTACACATTGCCAATCTTTACTTCCAGTACACACGAAAATTGTTTATTTTGCCTTGTGTACTTTGCATCTTGTTTACTGCAGCTGAGTTTGGATGACTACTGCTAACAAAAACATCAAAAAGTTACCTCGCAAAATATATAATCATTTGCCACACAGAAATGTTTTCTGGCTTCAGCTGCCTCTGACACACAATAGCGAATGTGAAGACATGCGAAGCACAGAGGAATGGTGCTTACCTTGTTTTAAGACCAATTATTTTCCTGCTTTTGGTAAGTGCTATTCGACACATGCACGTCATTTTGTGTTAGTTTATTTTTATAGAAACGCTTTCCATTTGCAGCATATTTTATTGCATATGAAGTGTTTTTTTTATTGGTTTTCTAGTACTGCTGTCAGTTGTGTCCTTCAGAGTCCTTGAGGGCTTTTAGGGGTATTATGAAATGAGTAAAATAAATGAGCAATTCTGGATGCTCCAGCGCCCACCACAATCTTTCATTTATTTGAAATAGAATTTATCTTTGGGCAGTGTACTGCGGCATACAGCGCCGATGGCGGAAGCAAAAACATAATAGGAAACTTGGGCTAGGGTAGCTCGTCTCGAAGCTCAGATACTCGGCTGAGGTTACCCGTAACCGATGGTTTGAGATCTGTGACAGCATTAAAGGCACCCTAAGCATGAAACGCACCTGCTCCCTCTTAAGGCACCTTCTAGATCCGATGGGCTCTAAGACGGAACAACGGAACCGCCTCACACTTGTATTACAGAAATTCTCGGGGGATAGCGAACAACTCCTGCGCACATTCAGCACGCATTACATGCCCACCGGTCCGTCGATTCCACTCGCGCCAGGCACTATAGGCACTATAACCATACCGCGGGCTCGCCTAACGAAACACTGGACGCACCTGCGGAAGCAGAAGTGAGAAGCGCCCTCCTACTGATTCGGCCAGGATCCGCACCCGGTGCAGATTGCGTGACCAACAAACTTCTTCGCAACCTAGACGACCCTTCTATTACAGCTCTAACTGCTTACTTTAATTATTACTGGACTCAAGGCCCCCTTCCCCAGCATGGAAACATGCCTTCAACCTTAATTCCTAAGCCAGGCAAACCTCTTACCATCGAACACCTTCGCCTCATATCTCTCACTTCGTTAATGGGCAAGGTACTAGAACATGTAATCCTTAGAGGGACACTGAAGTGATTTGTAAACATTACGTGATTACGAGCGCGAATTGTAGTCCGGAGTCCCTAGGCCCTGTTTCGACCACTCTGAGCGCGTTTACGCGAATTTATTTAGTAGAAAAATCAATTCGAAAATACTGTCCTCCTCTCTGCACCCTCGCCCATTTTCTGTGGCGCTTTCGTGTGACGTCGGGAGGAGATGAGCTGGCAATTTGGCTGCGCTACTTCACCGACTGCACGGCTCCCCGGCCTTCAGACAGAGTCAGTCGGCCCAGCGTTTCGTCCGCCGGCCGCCGACGGGTCGTCGCAATTCGTTCGCTCAGTTGAAACGAAGCCAGGACACGTTTGTGAATGGAAGAATGTGCCTTTATTTACTTCGTTAGTTTGTACACTGTATCTCCAAGTCAAGGTAGCTTCACACAAGCGCTGCACAAGCGCACATGCGGCGCTTCGCTGACTGGTACGCCAGTAGGAAAATATAAGGCATCTTGCAGGCGGGAGAAGAGTCAGCGAAGTCAATATAGGTACTAAGGAAATAAAATCAACAAATACTTTTACCGTACAGCGCAAAGCTAGCTTGCGGGAAGCACTTTCTTGCGCTGGGCGAACAAGCACAGCGGTCAGCAGCACAACTACGCATCTGCGAACGCTTTTCCGTCTAAGAAATGGAATTGCTAGACGTGAAATATAGTGGAAACTTGGGGGACGCTTACTGCACGAGCGCATGCAATACGACAAATAGTCACCTAAGCTGCTTGAAATGCTAAAACTAAATAAAAGTGTGAACTAGTTGTACATTATATACGTTATATTTCCAATGTCAGCAGCGTTCGCCCATGGCCGAGTCATTCCTCTTCCAGCCGCCGAAGCGTGCGGACGCGGAATCATGAGCTCCCTTGGAGCGGCGTTTGCGGCTCAGTCTGGCCGCGGTAACAGGATTGAAGTGAACGGCGATGACGAGTACCAAGTTATTTTGCCTCAACTGCCGACAGGACGTATCTTGTTGAATACGGTGTTTCTTTACGGGGGCGTGAAAGCCAGACCGTTCCGAGTCGAGGACTTCAGAGACATGCTCGCACGTGTTGGTATGCTCTCCGACGTGATAGCGTTGGGGGCGTACCAGATCAACCACGTGTGGGCGGTGACCTTCAAAAGTGCCGAGGCGACGAAGAAGATGCTGGCGGCCGGCGAGCAGGAAGTGAAGGGACGCCGGTGCCTCGTCGTGGATCCGCAGGACCAGCAGTGAGGCTTAAGCTTCACTGGCTGCTGCACGGCGTTGAAGACGAGGACGTGCGTACCGCCCTTGCTTCTTATGGCAAGGTCGTTGAAGTCACCAAGGAAAGATGGCGCGTGCATGGAGTGCAGGACAAGGGGTCCACGACGCGGGCGGTAACTCTGAAGCTCAAGGCCGGGTTGACGGTGGAAGATTTGCCGCATCAAATCAGGGTCGCAGGCGAGTTGGCCCTCTTGGTGGTGCCAGGCAGGCCCATGCAATGTTTGCGCCGCCAAGGGACTGGTCACGTTCGCCGTGACTGCAAGGTGCTCGATCGATCGCTGCTCGAAATGCCGTCGGTTCGGCCATGCAGACGCGGATTGCGTCCGCACTTACGCCAACGTGACGGGGCCTGCGGGTAGAGAAGAGTTTTCAGAGCACTTGATGGACGTGGCCGAGGCGGAAGCAGCAGCACAAGGCACGGGAAACCTGGAAAAGGTGTAGGTGACCCCTGCAAGTCCGTCCCAAGACACGGAGCCAAAGAACCAGGAGGAGGCGGCAGCGTGTGTTACTGCGATTCCAGTGGACGGTTTAGAAAACCGACAGCCCACTGAAGTCTAGCCCGAATTAAGTGAGGATGAGACGATGGAGGCGGGCGGGCAAGCAAGCGCTGGGAACAACGGCAAGCGCGGCCTTGACAAGACGGACGAGGGAGAGGGAGAGGAAGATGGAGCCATGGCCACCAGCGAAGAGCCGCCGCTGAAAACTAACCCGGGGCGACGCTCTTCCTCTGTGAAACCGCGTCCCAGCGTCGTGAAGAGACGTGGACGCCCAGGAACGCCGGCAACGCAGCAACCGGCACCAGCAACGCCGTCGACGCAGCAGCCACCCCCAGTCTCCAGGGCGGAGGAGGGCAGTGTCTAGCGAAACGCGGACGCGAAAGGGCGAGCAGCATGCTGGCGGTCTCTAATATTTAAAGGGAGGTGAAATTGAAGGGTCCCTGAATGTAGCAACATTAAACGTCCGGGTCTGGCTTCAAAGAGAAAACAATATAGAAAACATTTCCACAGGACTTAGACGTTTGTCTAAGTCCTGTGGAAATGTTCATACTTGTCAACATTGTTGAACAAGTACGAGACATTACGCAAACATAAGAGATGAAATCAATAAATAAGTGATATTTGCAGTGTTCTTTTATTAAAAAATTCATGGATGCTTGGTTTTTGCGATAGCAAATGAAAGACTACAAAAAAAAATTAACTCCGTCGCCTGCTGTTGCCCGCGCTGATATAGCTCCTGACGGCACTTTAAAGAAATCAAACGGCAACAGTAACGAAATATTCCACTAGATAGGTTACACGTTCTGCTTGGAACGCACGTGGAGTAGTGCAACGTGGTTTATAAACGTTGGAATACGGTCCCTCTATTCACGCGTGTCTCCGCCGTACGGCAGTGCTGGCATCGAGGCACCGGGCCTCTGAGCAGTGGAACGCGGTAAATTTAAATTGGATATAGCATGTTAAAACCTCTAGCATGTTTATCTTGAAGCAATACGGGAGAGTAACAGCATGAGAGGTGAGCGGGAAAGAGAAAAGGCATTTACTTCGTAGGGGCGCCAATCGGCGATCACCTGTCGTCGACATTTGCAACGAGAGGAGCTGATACGGGGTCATTTTTTTTATTTCGGCCATGTGTGCATTCCAGGGAAACCGAGACAGCTTCGCTGTGTAATCTGCCATCATATGCATTGTTCAGCCTTTGATATTTTTATTATCAACTCCATAGGCCGCTTGGAAAGTTCTCTCGAATGCAGTAACTACATGCTCGCGAAACGTTGCCTGGTTGCCACTAACCGCGGGCGAGTAGACAGCAGGAAAAAAAGAGAGAGAGAGAAAGAAAGAGAGAAAGAAGTAAAGAAAGAGAAAAAGGAAGGAAGAAAGGAAAGAAAGAAAGAAAGAAAGAAAAAAAGAAAGAAAGAAAGAAAGAAAGAGAGAAAGAAGTAAATGAAGGAAGGAATGAAGGAAGGAAGGAACGAAGGAAGGAAGAAAGAAAGAAGGAAATTTTGCAGTCATAAAATCAAACAGCGTTCTTTTGTTAAAGCCCAGTTTGTATTTCGCGCGTTCGGTTTTCTGACTGCCTTGCTGGTAGTTCGCGTCGCAGCCATTGGCGGATCCAGAGGGGGGGTCCGGATGTCCTGACCCCCCCTCAATTTGGAAATTTGTACCCCCTAGGAGATGACCCCTCAGGTCGTAGAAAAAGTCTAGTTGAATATTTTTTTCTATTTCTTGTATTTGGGGGTGAAATATTTCAGTGAATAAAAAAAAAGACTACTATCCTCATCCTCCTTTTTATCATCATCATCATCATCACTGGTAAAAGCTGACTCCCCCCTTAGAAAAATCCTGGATCCGCCCCTGGTCGCAGCTGACAGATGGCGCCACCAGTCCACGGCGCGCGCGCCGCTCGTGGGACCTTGTTCTCGGCGGTTGCACTCGGCCTTGCAAGAGGTAGCGTCAAACATCTCCCTCGCGAGGGGCACGATCAAATGCAGAGCATTTCCGGGGGCGCACGACGTTAAGTAGTTTGCGTTACGTTAATGTTGTTGCACTTGTGGCAACTGCTGACGAGAGAGCGCTCGTCAGCAGTAATTTGAATGAGTCCACGATGTAAGGCGCGTTCACAGCGTCCCATTCTGTGTCGGCTCTGTGGCGCAGTGGGTAGAGCACCATGTACATTGCGTTCCGCCCGCAGGGTCGAGGGATCGAAACCTGGCGCCGGATAGTATTTTCTTTTATATAGTGTAGGGGGAGGGGTGCGGACAACGACGGTGCGGACTACGACGGGACAACGCGGGTGACATCGTGAGATACTGAAATGCTCTGCATTTAAAACCAGGTATATCGCCTTTTAATAGATCAGGACATCGACGTGCTAGCAGTTCAGGAGACGAAGGTGGACGGAGAGGAAGAGACCGAGGGCATGGTGCGCCGTTTCACGTCGAGTTACTACGCTTCTGTAAGTCACGCTGTGGGGACGCCGGCGGGTTGTGTGTTGCTCGTAAAGAAGTTGCCGGGCCTGGAAATGCAAGCGGTCACAGCATGTCTTTCTGGCCGCCTTGTTGTGTGCGATTGCCAGTGCAACTCTGTCGAGTACAGAATTATTTGTGTGTACGCGCCAAATGCATTGGTAGCCAGGTTGGATTTTTTTGATAGCCTCAAGCAACACTTAAACACCGAAAGGCGGCTTATGTTATTGGGGGATTTTAACTGTGTACTGTCGAGCCGTGATAAAGCAAGCGAAACCACCTACAAAGACGCTAGCACTAGTCTGCTAGCTGAGATAGTAGATGAATTCGGTTTGATTGATGTCGGGGAATGCCTTGAGGGTACGAGAGACGAGAGATTCACACATTTTCAGGGGCGCAGCCACGCACGGCTAGATAGGTTTTATTTTTCGCTAAATTTAATCCAACAATGCCATGGCTATGATGTACAGCCGATTTCTTTCTCGGACCACTGTTTGGTTAAATGCAGACTGGGTAGGAAAAAACAGAACACCCGTTTCTCGTGGGATCTGTGGAAACTGAATGAAAAGCTGTTACACGACGAAATGTTCATGGGTTTTGTAGTATAAAAAATTACGGAAATAGCTGAAGGCCACAACGGTAAAATCGGGGAGAAGTGGGAGATGTATAAGCAAGACGTTAAAATAAAAGCCATAGAAAGGTCTAGCTGTATAGAATATGAGGAAAAAAGAAAAGAAAACCTTTTGCGAGCGAACCTACAAAAGTTGATTGCGTAGGAGAACAAAAATCCAGGAATGTTCAAAGGCGACATAGGGCAGATTAAGCACAAACTCGAAGTCATTGACCAATACCGCGATCGCGGAGCGCTAGTACGCGCGAGGGCGGAACATTGGACGTTCGGGGAGGCACCCACAAAACGGGCGTCAGGAATAGAAAAGACGCAAGCCCGGTGGAATATGATTAAAGAAATAGAAACCAACGGTTATGTAACTTCAGAAAAAGAGGAAGTGGAGCGCGCATTTTTCGATTACTATAAGGCACCGCTTTCAGAGAAACCGACTTAGAAAAATACAAGCGAGATTTTATCGGTGCGTTGCCACGCTTGGATGACGAAACAAAGGAATGGCTCGAACAACCCTTCTCGGCCGAGGAAGTTAAGTGTGCCATCGAAAACCTGAATCCGGGCAAGTCACCGGGTCCTGACGGGCTTAGTGCGGCGTTCTATAAACATCTAAAATCTTTGATATCTCCTGTTCTTGCCGACATGTACAATCAAGGCTACGAAATTGAAGCGCTTCCTCCATCTTTTTCTACCTCCCATACAATACTAATTCCGAAAACAGACGACAGGCAAAAATTACGGGATGTTAAAGCATACCGACCAATCTCGCTGACAAACGTTGATTACAAATTTTTTATGCAGGTTCTGGGGAAAAGGTTACAAATGGTAATCCAGAAAATTGTAGGTCCACATCAGACGTGTGGCATCAGGGGTCGTAACATATTTACGAATATCCACAAGGCGACGTGCGTACTGGAATGTTGTGATGCAATGGGCTCGGGCGTGGCGATTCTCCAGCTCGACCTGGAGAAAGCCTTTGACTGCGTCTCCCACAAGATCCTGTTTTATGTTTTGGAGCACATCAATCTTGGTTCTGTCATTGTACGGGGAGTGGCGATGGCATACCGGAACTGCACTACACGGTTGATAGTGAATAAGGAATTGGGAGCGGTCATCGAGGTGCAGCGTTCGGTGTGCCAGGGTTGCCCCCTAAGTCCTTTATTGTTTTGTGTATGCATAGAAGCGCTGTGCCTGAGCATCATTCATAATGGTAAAATAAGCGGATTTAAATTACAGGAGACAGAGGTCAAACTTCTCGCCTATGCTAACGACATTGCCGTTGTTTGCTCGAACAAAGAAAGCGTGACGTTCGCCGTGGAAACAGTGAAGCATTTTGGGGAGGTCACGGGGAGTCTGGTAAATTGGGGAAAATGCCTGGGGTTTTCGCACGGTGAATGGATGTCAACGCCAGCGATCTTTGCTAATGTAGCTTGGGTAACCACCCCAGTAAAGTACTTGGGAACCCCTCTGGAATACTATCGCGACAGTGAGCCCTGGCGGGGCAGGTGCAATCACTGAAAGAGAAAGCGGAAAAAATGAAAGCAACTGGGCTGTCAGTGTTCGCGAGAGCCACGACTTGTAATCTTTTCTTCGTGGCAAAGCTTTGGTTCGCTATGCAAGTGCGGCATTGTTCGCGTTTGAATGTCCAGAAGCTTCATCGCGTATTTGCTGTTTTTGTGTGGGGGTCCACGTGGGAAAGGAGCAGTAGGACGAATTTGTTTCGGCGAATCCGTGACGGCAGATTAGGACTGACTCATTTATTTGTACGGCAACTCGTAAATCGATTTTTGTTTCTACGCGATGTACAGGACCCTTTTCTACGCACTTTATGCAAGTTCGGTTAATGCGTGCTTTGCCAGAATTTGTGGTTTCTTCAAGTTGCATGCCAGGTGGTGTCCATGGATATTTTAAAGAAATTGTTTTGTCATTCCGATTTTTATCAACGCGTTTTTCGATGCAATATCTGGCCAATATAAATAGGACAAAATTATATGAGGATGTATGTGACGTAGTTTTCCCAGTGCCACTGTATATAGCTCTGTACAGCAATGGTCCAGGACAAGATGTGTTAAAAAGAGTCAAGCGAATGGAAGTGTCACCTGGGGCAAAGACTTTCTTTTTTAAATTGCACACGGGTTTATTTCAGTCGCTACTTGGATGAATGATAGGGGGCTCTCGGTTCCATGGGGAACCGACGGCCCCATTTGCAAACAACCCGAAACTGTGGAATATGTTTTTCTTCATTGTTGGGCCGCAGTGTTCCTTTGGGGATGTCCTCCAACGGTCACTCCAGAAAGATTTTCCACTTGACCCACACGGTATTCCTTTTTTGTGCATTGATAAAGAGGACGGCGTACCATTTGACAGTGTCATGTTGTTAGGTCTGCACAGCATTTGGCGTTCTCGCATGGCTTGGCTGCATTGCGATGTCCACGCGCAACCAACGAGACAGTATTTTAGGGTAAGTGTGTCACAGTTTGTTGAAGTTCAGAGAGCGAAGAACTCTCCACCAGAGTGGTTGTCTAAAATTGAACCCCTGACTACGCTTAGGGAATTTTAAATGACAACACCGGCCCTGGGGGGCATGGCTGCATTACTGTGATTTTTTTCTTTGTCATTGTACCTGGTACCTGGTGTTGCTGTCCGAAATGGGCAATAAAGAGAAAAAAAAAAGCCCATGGCCGAGTGGTCTGGAGCGTCGGGATGTCAGTAGAGGTGTTTTGTTAGTCACGAGTTCGAATCCCCGCGTGTACATTCTTTTTTTTTTTACAGGTTAATATAAGGTTTTCACGATACGAGGGTGGGATTTGTGAGCCAGCTGGACAAAAGTCGCTGTGCGCGTATCAGGAACTACGATGTGCTTAGTACAGAAGAGCATACCATCAACAACTGTCAATTCCTTTCGGACTTCATAGTATGGAGTCAGCTTAGGTGCCCTATTCTTGCGGGGCAGTTACGATGTCTGCACGCAACGGGAAACATCTCGGAGAGTGTTATCCTCCACTGTCACCCATCTCGGTTCATCTTAATGTACAGACATCACGAGAGACACTATTTCTTCCCACTCGGGTGGTTTCGTGGTGGGCGGTGGCAACTTGTTTGAGTGCTGTGGATGCATTTCAGGGCGTAGCATTTTGGGGCGTTGTGTCAATGTTTGGCCATAGTAAGGCAGCATAATTCTGTGCCCACAATCTGGGGACCAAAAGCTTGTACAGCATCAATACCCCGAAGTGATATTCCACCTTGGGCAATGTGGAAGGTCACTACAGCTGTTTCCGACTTGTGCACAGTGAGGGCAGGGAACTGTCCACACACAGGAATTTTTCGACGTGAAAAATCCAGCACTGTTAGTTGTGATTTTGTCAGCCCAACTTGGTCTCTGAACGAGTTTTAAAAGCTTTGTTCTCCCATTATCGATACAGCCGAGCCAATGTCCACTAAAAATGCTATGATGCGCGGGGGTGATGCCAGAGAAACAGGTTGAACCCCGACATCAAAGTAGACACCCGTACGCTTAATTGTCAGTGTGAACAGAAGAATGTTCATGACACTCTCAGCGTCTTCCTCTGGAACAATTCCGGCGACTTGGCCCAGGCGTCTTCAACGACCGCGACGCAAACTTAGGCAGTACTGTTGAAAGTGACCTCGAGGCGGCCACACGTGAAGCAGGTTCAACGGCGGGCTACACGGGCAGACAGTTGGCAGTTTTGTGCGCCGCAATTTCCACACGCGGCTGTGTTTCCGGAGTACGGGACGGCAGCGGTAATTTAATACTTTATTAGCATACATATATTCTGGGAGGCCCAAGCCTGAAAGGGCCGCAGAAGGCAGTGTGCCCATACCAATAGGCCTGCGGGCCCAGCGTGGGCCCCAATGTTCATAGCTATTCACCACAGACTACACCAGTGCTGCACTACGCAGTCCGTTGGGCAGTCCTGAGGTCGTCGTCATCGGGCGGGAATGTTCCAGTGTAGTCAGATGGGAGCTGGCGCCATAGAGCTAGAGTTCCTGTATATAGCTATATATAGGAATTCTACACAGAGCTGCTACATAGCGCCACTACATGGGACACTATACAGTAGTATTCTTTACAAGTTATGAGAAAGGTACCAAAGACATTGCTTGATTTGGACCCTGTCATTGCAGAGAGCTGAAAGTATGTGGCCCCGCGGCATTACTTCAGTGTTTTTGATAAATTGATTTTAAAAATCCACGTAAGGGCAGTGTTTTATTATGCCTGCTATGCTGCTGGTTCGTTGTTCCCATTGCTAATGAAGGTGGCCTCAGAGGGGCCGACTCTGCCAAAACGGGAGGAGGGGAGGAGGACGTCACCTTGTCAGGCTTTTTTTTTCTGTAGCCTTTTTGACCGTCCCCCTCGACAACTGGATGGTCATTCCTGTACATGTTGTCGCAATAAACTTTTAAACTTCAACAACATCAACTTCAATTAAGGTTGTACTGATCTCAAATTGCCGTTATTTTGTTGGCAGTGTTGGATTCTGTCTGAAGTGTTGTCAGCTATTAAAGTTATTTTGGAATTGTGCAGTGCATTTCTGAGGAATGAACCCAGCAATTTATCTTTCCTTTATTTTTCTTCAGATTTTGTAGAATGGCCTTCGTGAGCAATAAAAATGTGCTTTTGAAATTGTGCTTCATAGTGATGGCTGAAGTTTCACGATTACATTTTGGTGCTTGCGCAGTTTAACAGTAGAGTATAAATTTTTCCAAAGGAGTTTACAAACAGTCAGGTGTCCAGCGTCCGCTTGCAATGATAGAGCCGTTATTCTACCAAGTGGGACAATTGTTTCAGAGGCTTCCCATAAATCTTTAGTTTGTTTAGATTCAACACCTCTTCCACACACTTGGAAGTTATTATTGTTCTAGCAACTATGACGAGTTGGAGGGGCTTCAGAGTGCTGTGTCACTGATTTTCAAGCATGCACAGTTTCATCTGATTATGCAGCTGCAGTAAGAATAGAAAATGATGCGGCATATCAGAATGGCTCAGGACCTTTTCAAGAATATTTTCAAGAATATTCTGGCTCTACAGCTGCAGTAAGAATAGGAACCAGTTGCCCAGCAGGTTGCAATGGTTTGATGTCAGTCCTTCGAGGTGCTCTTTGCTGAGGTGGGCTGTTGCTTCTGACTAGAAGGCTACGGCAACAATTGCAGACTTATGTAGTATGCTGGAATGGATTCATGTGAGGCCCTCAGGCTGTAAAGCCGCTGCTTCTCAAGCACACCTCTTGTTTACAGCCATGAAGCCGCAGTGAGAGTTGAAGATGCTTATGTAATGTAGTACAATGTATTCATGCCAGGCCTTGAGACTGTGAAGTTGGTGCTTCTCATGTACACACCAGCGTAATTTTTGTATACGACCCACACCTCCACCATCACCTTTGCCAGCTCTCCCAGTATTGGCACTTTCGATGTGCGTGCACAGCCTGGACAGCTTCCATGGCGCGGAAAACACTACTTGAACACCGTGTCATGAAACAATTTTCTTTATGTTGTGCGACGGCTTATGAAGATTCAGCATCACTTTAACCTTGTTTTCATCAGGCCTCTGCACTTCGGTTTTGCCTTTTAAACTTGATACGGAGGCAGTCTGCAACCGCCTTAAGCACTGGTGTCAGAAAACCCTCTGCAGTTAACCTATGAGCCTGGCCGTCAGTATGTTCCTGGATTACACGGACACAACTTTTCAGCAGCGCACTGCAGAAACGTGATGTGGATATGCCTCATCAGCGATGGCTCAGAGGTACTGCACTCGCCTAATATGGGCGAAGTACTGGGTTCGAATCCGCGCACCGCCGGACACCCACTGGTTTCTTTTAATGGGTACAGGTGTCCCTGGTCGAGAGAGAGATCAAACTTTATTTAAAGCGGCCCATGTCAGGGTTACCGAAAATGTGGTTCTGGTGGGCCTGGAAGACGTTCAGGTGGGAATTCCGCAGGTGTCAGGGCCTGGTCGAGTGCAGACCTTTGAAAGGATAACTCACGCCTGGAAAGCTGCCTTTACCCTTGCGAGGGGCTTCCGACCTTTGTCAATCTGGTGGGGCCCCGGCCTTCTACAACACCGCATTGCCGAAGGGAGGAAGAGTCTGGCGGCATGTCCTACCACAGGCGGTTACTGAGTAGAGTGTGCAGCGTTGCTGTGGAAGTCACCATGTGCATTCGTGTGCCTTGGTGGTGCCGGGCACCTATTGAGAAAATAGGTACAAACCAGCTCGGCCCTTATTACCACTAGAAGATGCTCCTGGCGTGTGACTACAACGCTTGAAAAGTTCACCCAGCTTGTACAGGAAATCCTCTGTGGAATAAGGTGGCTGCAAAGTGCAATTTTTTTTGGTTTGTGCCCCCACACGATTGATCAAATCAATATAAGAAAAGGGGACTGCTAGCACACATCTTTACTTCAAAAATTGCAATTAATGGGACAAAAAGTCTACGCAAATTGTAGCGAAAACTGGAAAGCGGCAATACTTTACTGAAACACTGGCACTGTCACATGCAATTACTGAAATTTTAGAAATTGGAGCTGAGCTGGTGGTAGATAGCGGCATTGCAGTTGTAGAGAATAAGTGAAAAAAGTTTTGTCAATGGCATCTGCATGATTTCGGTGACAGGTTTTGGGACTTACATTCTCAGATGTAGGCTATAATTTATATTTTTAGCACCTGCAATGCAGCCTACTAGTGAATGGTGCTATGAGATGCCCCATACCCTACACTGTACCAACAAAGTGACGTGACTCTGGTCTCTGAACCACTGTTAACTGGTACGGACAATAAACAAAACCGTTCGCAAATGACATTCAACAGGTGCAGTTTAAGTTTAACGCTCTCTTTATCTACTTTTGCTGCTCACCTTCCAATTTTGATACATACGCGTTCTGGGGAAATAAAAACTTCGAGAAATGCGAGCACGGCCCCTGCAAAAATGGTCCCAACATCAGATGCTGCAGTATTATTCCAATATTATTCCTGCGATTATATCACTGTTTGGCAGCTGGCTGAGAAATAAATCGTGCAATGTACTTTCCGCCTTTACATTTCAGAAATACAATACCCAGAACTACATTTTTTTCGGAGGCTGTGTTTTTGTTCGTAAACGTGACTAAAAACTAAATGTGGATTGACTAAAAATAGTAACTACAGGTGCAGGATGCACTATTTATCACGCGTAGAAAAGGTGACAGGGATTTCAAGAAAGCCCTTGCTTAGCGTTCCGTCCAGACGGAACGCCAAACAGAGTGCCCGGCTCACAACTCCCAGTTAGGGCAGTCTGTGCATTTTTACCCAACCGCTACCGCTCACTGTTAATTAGTAAATACCATTAATAATTACATCGATAATTACAGCTTCAGCGACGTGCCTCGGGACAAGCATGCGCACTGAAATGGTCCATGTGAAAAGCTTGGCATACTGCTGAAAAACAATGCGATCACAACCATTGTCACTCGAGAATGTAAACACAAGCAGCACGCCATCGCGCCATCGCCTCCTGTACGATCGCGATCGCCCGCTGTTTATTTATTTATTTTTGATAACTGCTGCTACCACTAGAAGGCGCTTGTGGCGCATACGCCCCACTTTCGTTAATGCGTGAAACGCTTCGATGCAAATGCCTACACCCGGAGAAATATTTTTACTTTTTATGATCATCCTTATTACTACTTAATGCATAAACGGCTTCTGTGTATTTATTCTTTGTTTTTTTTATTTTTGTGTGACGTCAACGGAAGTTTTTTAACTAGTGTTTTGGAGACGGAAACACGCCCCGTCGTCACAGCCTTCAGTTGGTGCGGCCGCCGCAAACCGCGCATGGTAGTTTTTGTTCTTTCGCGCTTTTTAAAATAATTACCGAATTGCCAACTGGATAAACGATGAAAAGTGTGCTAATTTGAGCCAGTCTACGCAGTGCAAGCAAAAGCGGGAGCTTGACAAATCCACTTCAGTGTCCCTTTAACAGACTAACCGCTCACATCACAAGCACGGAGGCCTTTCCCCCCACAGTTCTAAAGTTTAGACCTAAACTGTCCACCCAGGGTGCAGCTACACCAAGAGATAATTTCCCAACCACCTTAACGCGACGCAGCGGCGATCCTTGTGCTCGATTCGACAGTCTCCCATAGTGCAATCCTCAGAGGCCTAGAGTCTATCCACCCAGGACAGCGCACTTACAATTACGTACACGATTTTCTCACGGCACGCACCGCCGCACTCCAGGTAGGCGAGCTCCGTTCTGAACGCATCCGACTTCCTTCCATAGGTGTACCCCAGGGTTCAGTACTGCCCCCTCTTTTGTTCGATTTGGCAATCCTGAACATCCCCAAAAAATTAGATTTGGTACCTGGCCTCCAATACAACCTATATGTTGACGACATTACGATGTGGGTACCTGGAGGTAGCGATGCTCAGATAGAAACCACCCTTTAACATGGTGCCCATATCATGGAGACAGAGGTGCAACTCGCTGGGTTATCCTGTTCTCCAGAAAAATCTGCCCTGCTCATTCTCCCTGCCCGGTCTTGTCGTGATTCGCCGAACATACAGGTTTCACCCGGCAACCGAATCATCCCAGAGGTGCAAACCCTTAAGGTGCTAGGCCTAATTATATAGCGCAATCGAGGTAACGCTAAATTCCTCTCTCTACTTAACTCTCAAGTCAATAAAAAAATTGGCCTTCTTCGACGAATTGCTAGCCGTCACCACGGGCTCAAGGAGAGAGAACGAACCCGTCTAGTTCAGGCTTTTATCATCAGTCGGATCACGTGCTCTCTCCACTACCTTAAGCTTACCACCTCCGACAGACAAAATTGACTGTCTGACCCGAAAGGCATACAACGCAGCATTACAAATCCCCCTCCACTCGTCCACTGCCAGACTCACCTCATTGGGAGTATACAATACTGCCCACGAGCTACTAGAGGCCCACCGTATTAATAAGTTACGCCGCCTCTGTACCACTTACACAGGCAGGGCGGCACATTCTTCACCGTTTACGAATTGGCATCCCGGCAACGGTAGAGAACGAAGCTTCGTTGCCTCGAGACATCCGAGACTGCCTCCGCATACATCCACTCCCGTGCAAGTGCCAGGTGCCAGCGCATCCGTGCCCTTCCCCACCACCACCACCACCATGTGTGAAGACGCCGCGGAGTACCGACACGCGGAAGGATTTGCTCTCGCAGTGGTCACTCACCCCAACTCTCCCCCAGTCACTTGCCTCACCGTACGGACATCTTACCCCGCAACGGCGGAAGAGGCGGCAATAGCCCTGGCCCTCATCACTAGGCCGCAACCACTCATTATAATCACTGATTAGAAGACGTCCGTTCAAAACTTCATTCGTGGTACCATTTTGGCGACGGCACTCAAAATTATCCTCCAAAATCCCCCTACTCAATCAGTCGACATTGTCTGGACCCCGGCCCACACTCGGGTGGGAGGCAACGAGGTGGCCCGCAAAGCAGCACAAGAACTCACCAGCCGTGCTGGGCTCGCTCCTGCTCCCTACCACGGTGCTCGGTCGGCCCGCAATCGACTGCTCTCGTACCAAGAAGTCACGGAGCATTACCGCCTCTTCCGCCGCCGCTATCCCCTAGCCCACACATCCCTCACCAATGATAAGGAGCGCCTATGGCGACTCCTTCAGACAAACTCCCTCGCCAGTCGTTCCCTCCTCCACAAGATCTATCCCGCTGAGTTCCCTTCACTTCACTGTCCCCTCTGTGACTCCCTGGACACTAACCCACAACCCACACCATGTGGGCCTGTCCATTCCCCCCCCCCCCCCCTCTCTAGCATCAAGCAGTGGGAGGACGCGCTGGGCAGCTCTAAACCGGTGGTGGAGCTACTTCTGGTTGACCGAGCTGCCACCGTCGCTGTCAGCCTTCGGCTGGCAGCCACCACACACTCCAAAATAAAGTGATTTCTCTCTCTCTCAATATTCAATTAATGAAATGCTAGAGTAGTTCACAAGCACATATAAACTGATGTTGCTTGCATAATGTGTTTTCATGTAATTGATACGTGTTGGTTGTGATGTTTTTTTGTCTTTATTAAGGGCACAGGGTAAGCCCCACACTTCCCATGCATTTTTGGCCATTTTGACATGCCTTTTTCTTGGCATCTACTAATGGTATCCACAATGCATGCATCATTTTCTTTCAAATTTTAGGCTCACTTGACTGTACCGAAATCATTAAAATCAGACTAAAATTCAGTTCTTTTATTTTTTTTTTCTGCCAGTACCAAAATTTCGGCTTGCTTTGCATATTGAAAATTGTGTAACAAAATGAAAAACGCTGCGTGCATATCCTCAATTCTGGCAGAGTAGAGGTGACAACTTATGTAGGTGACAGGAGAAAAAATCGGGTGGTTATCCAGGAAGATATAGGAATTAATGGTGCCTATGTAATAAAACAGATTGTTTGGAGATAATTGAGTTTAAAGTAATAAATATTTTTTGCCAAAAACACCCCTTGAGTCATTTATTTAGTAAGCACCAGCTTCGTAAACATCGTTGAAGTCATTTTCTTTTGCTTTTCAGCCGGTCGTCTGTCCTGCCTTGCCTGTTTTGTGCACTGTCATGCAGCTCTGTTTGCAATATAACTTCACTTGTGGTCAACATCTTTCAGGCACTTGATGGTGGTGTTGCGGCCACGGTTCAATCTGAATGCTACCATCATTGAATAAAAAAAAACAGCATCTAATGTTGCAATCTCGAGTGTGAAGCCGAACAGACATTTTTTCATGTGCGGCTCCAAATCACCAATGTGGACAAAACGTGAACAGCATCTTTGGATTGCCTTGACTGACAAATCAGCTACGGAATGGTTGCCAAGCAGTTTTTTAGTTTTGATCTGGAATTGGAAGTTTCTTGATGGAAAAAAATAGAACAAAGAAGGAGCACATTCTAAAAGGGGACATGGCCACTTGCGACTCGCCTACGGAAAAACTGTTTTTGAGCCAGAAACACAACTTTCTGAGAAAAGTGTGATTATGAAAAATATGCATAAGGAAATGGACCTTCCTAATTGCAAAGAAAAAAAGTCTTAAATTTGCCCTGCCCGGAGTTCTTAACCGCTAGCATTGATTACTGTTGGTGATATTATGCGCTTTTCACTAAGTTTCCCTTACCACGGGTGTGAATCTAATCCTGTAGCGAAGTTAATTCTGTCAAGCTGAGAAGCTGCGTAAACTTGGCATTTCTCTCTGGTCTTCCACCTTTTGTTCTTCGTCCTGCTGTGCCACTGCTGTCTTGCAGTGGCCTCCTGGGCCCCATCGAGTTGTGCACAACAGCATTTAGCCCAGCAAGCTCTCAGCGAAACTTGTGGGACAAAAAGAATTGAACTGGACTGCATTTGTCATCACTGCACTTTTATTGCCAAAAATGCACCTCGAGATTAGCTTTGCCAGCTCTTGATCATGAACACAGCGCAGCGACAGCAAACATAGCAATGGCTGCATCAGCAGTACACCGCTCCCACAGTGCACAAATTACCCGTCCAGGAACTAAAACCTGTGCTGCACCAGCCAGAGAGCTGTTACAAACTCTAGCTTCCCATTCATTTTTGAAGCAGCCAGAAAAATGTGAACTAGCTGTACAATTTGTCACCTACAATGATGAAATTGGGCAAATTAACTTGGCAAGCTGTTTAAAACTAAGTCGTTCTCTACATACACAATTGTGCACAGCGTACTCTATATAAGCCGCACCCCTTCTTAAGGCCACTGACAGCTCCTACAAAAAAAAAAAAAAAGGGTCAGGGCCACAGCAACGTGGACAAGCGTCGAAACAGATCACCATCACACACTCGTAGTAAGCAGCTACAATTCACCCTGGCCGCAGTTCCCTTCTGCAACTGGTGGCATGTGCATAATGTTGGCGGTGAAAGGAAGGACAGCAGCAGGACATGGCGATCTACCAGGAAGGCCCTTGGACAACGCTGCAGCCACTAGGAATTCGTGGCCGGGTTCACTGTCAGCTGAAAGCGGAACAACAAAGGAAACACATGACAATGAGTGTGCACAAAAAACAAAAGGCAATGCAGAAAAGGCAAAGCAGTGACAAATGAAGACTAGTCTGGACACTTGTCAAATGTAGAGTAGCTCATGACTATGCCCACGCCCATGCGCTAACCATCATGCCAGCTTTCAGATTCTAGCATTTACAAAATTCCCGTTAGCACTTTGCCTGTTGGGTAACAGAAGCGGAGCTTAATGTTTTTTAATAACTTATGAATGACTTTTCACTGCCATATCTGACAATGTACGTGACCTCCCCCACTGTCACGTTACCTGGAAATACAGTCACACGCAAAAAAGAAAAAAAAAAATCATTAGCCATTCCACTCTGAGAAGGTGGATGACCAACAAAGCTTTTAGCGTGCAGAGGTGAAAGGTATCAGAAAATATTATTTTTCTTGAGCATCGATGACAATCAGTTCCCAGGAAGACGCATAAAGTTACAGCAGTTTTCTGCTTAACATTTGCGATAAAGTTTCCTCAGCCGCAAGGTGTTTTCCAGAACAAGAACGCACATTGAGCTTTAGTCAATGTCCATCCCGCACTCAGAACATTTCATCCAGTCATGTAGGCTGCCTCAACAGTCCAAGTTCTGAGCTCCTTTCGTGAGGAAGACGAAACTGCATGGTCGCCATCAGAATCGTTTTAGTTAGTTGTTTGTTTATTGGCGCAAGCAACGGGCAAAGAGTGCCAAAACAATGCTATTATGAAGAGTAGCGGGATTAATCAGAGTCATTAAAATCAGCTGTAAAAGAGAAATCGAAAGGTGAAGTGGAATAAAGGAAAGTAACATGGCTGATGTATAGGGCCAGGCTAAGAATATGGACGATTGAGGACCAGCTGTAGAAACTTTGGCCCTGACAGATACTTTAAAACCCATTTGACCAAGAACACAGGCTCGTCCGATAAAAAGAATGATGGATTTTTGGGATTTCTGGGAAGTGCCTGTGTCGTGTTGTGTTGAGTGCACTGCATGTAATTAATATGTGATCTACGGACAGGCCCTCTCCCCACCTGCTACAAAGGGGTCTTGACGACCCAGTGAGCAGGTGTGAGTGCGTCACATACGTGTGGCCTATCTGCAGCCTAGCTAAGACTAATTCCGTGTGTCTGTCTTGTTTGTCTGTTCCAGTTACACACAACTGGGTCGATGCGGGCGATGGCTCTGCCCTGTCCCTACTGCCCCAACACCAAAATGCCGTGCACAATAGTGCCCCTCACACTCGTCAATAGACTGTGCACGTCAGCTGCCCATGTAAAACCGACACAGCAATGTTATGTACTTTCAGGCGGCAAAGCACCACCCTCGGGGGTATAAATCGCCCTGGGGGCCCAAGTGGGCCAAGCTTGCAGGTGTCCCTCCACTGAAACTCTCAGGGGCAACAATGGCAGTCAGGCCAGACATCTTTTCTCACCCACAGGCTCTCTCCATGCTCAGCTCTTAGATTGCCTTTGGGAGTGAGAGAGAGAAAATTTATCTGCCCTTTTGGCTCAGGCTCCTCATTCCAGGGATTTCCTCACTGGTGCGTCTTGCCAGGCTGGTTGGGTGCCTATCGCTTTCTGGGCAAAGCCTGCCATCGATAGCTACTGCCGTAGCGTGGCAGGTTCGGTCACTGTAAAAGGGCTGAGAGTTGGGCGAGTTGGTAATGATGCATCTCGAAAAAACAAACTGCGCGCAAATTAACGGGGACAAGAACACATGAAGACGGCACAAGCGCAGTGCCGTCTTCATGGGTTCTTGTCCGCGTTAATTTGCACGCAGTTTGTTTTTTCAAGGTTCAGTCAACCACTCCCTGCCGATATTGCTTCCGTCTACTTTGGGGCATAGCCATTACTTGTGCTTTTGATTGATACATATTTGACTTACCTAACACATTGGTGGAGGAATATTTATATACCCCTTGAACAGGTTTACTTTGTCAGGTGTGAGTATGGGTTGTGTTTGCGCCAGCCTTATGGTGGTTTGTTTTTGCCCCGGAAATTTTAAAAGCAGAGGAGTGAATCTGCGTCTGCTCCCTGCATACTCCTCAAGTTGATTTTTGACGGGATCACGGCCTTCTAGGTTTCTCCACTGTTGCCAGGTGCTCAAAGAAGCACTTCGCGGGCGAGCAGGTTTGTTTTTTTTGTTTCCTGCCAAACATGTCTCCTGGTATCCAGTGTACCCTCATCATGCCTTTAAGGAGTTCAAGTTCTTTAAAGCCCATTTCGGAATGAAGCCTTGTGTCAGAAGGGTGCGGACGTTCTTGCTGTCAGTGTATGTGTTACTAACTGCGAATTCCGTTGGGAGAGCACTAAAAAGCACTCCGAAAGTGCCCTCTTCTGAGCCAGCATGTTTCAGTGGTCGAACAGGAGCAGGAGCACTGTCATCCAGTGGACCTGTGGTAGAGCAAGATCACTTTCGCTGCGCCGTGAGCAGCCGGGAGCAGTCCGAATTGTTCCCGTTTGAAAAGCGAAGGAAGTCACATGACTTTTAAGGTCATATCCTCCCCTTTTCATGTGTTTTTTTGCTCCCGCCAGTTGTCGCAGCCCAGCAAGCGCTGTGGTACAGAGGCAATGGAGGCAGCCAAGCGTGTTTGGTGCTCAGGCTCCAACGATTTTGACATCGTTGTGGTAGGTTTTAGCAGTCCCCGCTAACCTTGCCTGTTGATCGTTACAGGCACTGGGGAGGGAGGCAGCAAGGTGTCGTCGCCTTAAGTGCTTGACGAACTAGAGGACGACTGCAGCGATAGCTGCTGGAGCTCAATGACAGAGTCAGGTACAAGCAGCAGCAGCGAGGATGACGACGAAGTGTACACAGAAGCATTTCACCGCCTGTTTTCGATGCCGAAACAAAGGCTGAAGGTGGAGGCATATGTTAGAAGGACGGTGTCAACCTATTCAGACCAGGTTGTTCAGCTTCCGAGCGTGGTGAGATCGCTGAAAGGCCTCCTCGCTCGTTGTTTTCCCCTCTCCCACCTGCTCTCTGGGTGCGTACCGTATTCCACTGGCAAGTGAAGTGGCCCTGCTCCAAGTGTTCTGCCCCCTACTCCTCAATGCACCATGCCGCTGTTCCTGTTCTATCAACAAATTCGCCTGTTCTCTCAGCGTCAGTGTTGCCATTTGCTCCCTGTGGGGTGCAGGTGGTGGCGGCCACCTGCACTGCAAGACAGCACACTCTTTAGAATAAGTGTGCTGTCTTGCAGTGTAGGCGGCCGCCACCACCTGCACCCCACAGGGAGCAAATGACAACACTGACGCTGAGAGAACTTGATTCCACCTATTCGAGACAACAAGCTCTTTGCTCAGTGGACATAGCTAGGTCAAGGGGCTTACAAAAAGCTGAAAATAGCAGACGCTCTACTATCACTATTTCAGAAGCGGCAACATTACTGACAAGCTAACAAAGATACAAACGCCCAAAAATACTCAGCAACTGAGACCCAGCCATGTTTTGCATTCTAAACAAAGTATAACCAAGAAAAGCCAATGCCTGCTTCTTGGTTTTTTGGAATGTTTCTGATGTCGAGGCAGCAGAGATAACTCATTTCGGTGTATAACCATCCATGAATCGCACCAGTGTTAGCGGAAACCACAGAGCAGAACATTTTTTTTTTCGGGTAATGAACAATGACGACATTGAATCTCCCTGAATCAAATAGGACTCTCACTTCACCAAGCTTATGTGGCTCTAATGGGTTGGATACAGTTCATCAAATGCCGTTACATAGTCATTTCACAAAAGCCGTTTCATTAAACACCATTTCATCAAGCGCCGTTCAGTTGAAGGATGTTTCTCCAAGGTCACTGCATTGAATTTGGCCGTCCAGAGGTGGGCGTGAACAGAAGCCAAATTAGAAACGTCGCCTACGCTTCAATCCACGGGCCCTTTAGCTGAGAGAAGCAACCGGACGGATTTGCACATCCAGGGGTCCTGTGACGATTGTCTAGGCAAGGGCCGACGTTGCGAGGCATTTTCATGGGCCCAGCCACACCATCCAATGTGCTCAGAGAATAAAAAACAGATGCCAAGATTGACTCCACATTTCTCAGGGAAGCCCTTGCAGGCAAAGCGAAGTGAGCTGAGCAGAAAACTGGGGAAGTTTTTGTAGGGGCGGGAACAGAATGCGAGGTGGGAACGCTTCCCCAGAACCACCACAGCTTGCTGACGTTAGCTTTGCACGGGCAACGCCGGTGCCTGCAGCACGGTGGCCTTCAGCCTGGGAACCTGATTTCTGGGCATGCTAACGCAGAAGAGGGAATGAAACGAGCGGCAAAGTACGCTTCCACTGAACGTCCTCTCTGCATGGTGACGTGAACGCAGGTGTCCTAGTGATGCGGTGAAAGAGAAAAAAAAAGGAGGCGGAAAAAGAAGAATGCCGAGAGGACAATGAGACAACAGGCTGGGCAATGATAGCAATGAAGGGCACTTGGGCAGCCTCATCATGTTCTTTGCATTCACTGTACGATTCCCTCACTGCCAAAGGAAGCTAAGCCACCCCGTGTCAGGACATGGTGCGCTTGGCTATTTCGCCTTCAGCTGTAACCCGCTTCCTTGGTGGGCTGGGAGTGTAGCATGGTACTAAACAAAAACAGCAACAGGCCATTCTCATGTTTAACTTCAGCAAACTCCGTTCATTATTGTTTGCATAGAGATGTCCGCCAACTGCGCCCATTATGCACTTAGCAAATCAGTTTGTGAATAAAGATTGTTTTTGTTGTCTTTGTTTCAAATTGAATTCTTGCGCGAAAAACCACAAACACGTTCGCGCAAAGGGAGGCCGGAAAAAAGCCGCAAAACACCTTGACTAGCCCCAGTCCCCCCCGGTGCGACAGGCGGCAAGCGGCATTGGGCAGCATTAACAAAAATCAACACAAACAAAAACACAGCATATATACAATATATGCAGTGACTATAAACAGTACTCAAAATTCATACTAAACAGGGTTTGGAAAAATAGAAACTTGCAAATACAGTACCAAGAAATGAAAATATTTATCCTTTTAACAACATCATAAGTTAGGTATAAGATGCTGCGTATATGGTTAAAAGGAATGGTAGAAATTTCTTGAAAATTATTTAGTAAACACAGCAATCTGTATCACAACATTTGTTCTCCATAATTTGTTCTTCATTTTTTTAACTTCCAGGTTTCAGGATTGCGAGCAGAATATATCGAAGAGAGCTTTTCTAGACCAGCTAGATTAATTAGTGAGCCGTTATTTACTACTGCTTGTTTGTAACACCGGCAAAGTTTATAACTATAAATAGAATCCATGCAAATAACATCGTACCTTTTACTTTTTAAATAGTTCTCGTGTAGGAGAAAGATACGGAACCTTGCTTACTAGGCGAATAGCTCATTTTTGTAAAACTTGTTTTTCCTATATTTCCCCCTTTGTGGTAGCCCAGACTAGTCCGCTGTCAATATCATACCTGCCAGGTTCTCCGAGATGGCATTAGGGAGCTCTGACAGGGGAAGGGGGGGGAGGCTAAGGGATCGAAAAATTAGTAGCAGCAGAGTGCAGTTATTTACACTGCTTCGTCCAAACAACTAAGGAGGTATGCACCACTGCTCAGATGCTAGGTAAATCTTTGGCGGGGCTGACGCCACCTTTTTCAGGAAGTCCTGGTAATACTGCAGAGCGTAACAATGTTCGTACCTGTGACTCCTCGCCAAAAGAACGTGGCTGAGGGTTGTGTTAGACATGATGATGATGAAAAAACGTTCATTGCGCAGAGTGGAACGTGTTACGGCCGCTCGCCGGTAGGATGGTGCTCGAAACTGGGTGCAATTTTTCTTTACCATACTGAACTGCCTCTCACATTTTGCGTTTCTGTGTTATACTAAGCAGCTTAACTTGCACGCATGGCCGACTACGCTTTTTAACCTCCTCACTTATCACGATGTCAATCGCTGTAGGATTGTATTAGACTGTCGGGTAGCTCCGGCACAATGTGTCCAAACTGGGAGAAAGGTTTGGCCTGACACGGGTGTGTATTCGGGAGATTTTCGTTTCGGCTGTACAATCGTACAAAACCATCAAAATTCGGGAGTCTCCCGGACAATTCGGGAAACCTGGCAGGTATGCAAAATGGAGTTGTAAAGTAGAAAGTTAATTGATATTGGAAAAGAACAACGGCACATCAACGGCACATAAGATCTGTGGCCTGGGATAATTTCTGGATTAAATAGTCAGTGTGTTTATTCGATGACATAGTTTCTTCAAAATATACACCTAGTGTTTTGAAACATTTAACAAATTCGACTGGAGTCTGATTGCCTACAACAGGTGCAACTGCGCTGATTTCTATGACGTGGATGAAAAAGTACTGCTGCTTTGGTTTTGCTAGCATTCAGTTTTAAAATATTGTTGAATGCCCAGCTGCGAATCTTATTTGCGCCATTTACGAAATCAATACCTCAGCTACCGGAGAAAAAATTCCCCGCATTTCCCCGAGGGTAAGAATGTGAAAGTGCGAATGCACGAGTTGAATTTGCGCGGCTCGGTAATGTTCGCGAAAGAGAGATCACACACACACACACAACTACAAAGAAAGAAAGATGCATTTATTCACAGACACCTATTTGTGTTGTCGTTGTACTTGATTGCTAGAGCGGATCTCAGCTTTGAAATTTCGTGTCAGTACTCCTTTAAGCGGGTGCATTAGCCCTTCTCACGACCGATTCCTGGCCAATCCCCCACTCCTGGCCAGACAGCGCGCGCCCATCTCCCCCCGTTGCTAGGGAAGACGAGGAGCGCGCGCACCCGCAGCTGTTGCTATGCGGACTACGGCGGCGGATGATTCAGGCTCGCTTAAGAAGTGCATTCGCACTTAAAATAAACTTGTGTCGTCAACATTCATTCACGGGTGAGACAGGCGAATCAGATTTGGGAGCAGTTTTTGGAGCAGCGAAATCTCGATTTTAGAGCAGAAGAACCCTGATTTGGAGCAGAACAACATCTACCATGCCACCTTAGGAGCCTAAACTATCACATTTTTGGCACCTCTCAGGTGGAACAGTGCAATTTTTAATCGGTTTTGAACTTACACAACACTGAAACAGCCTTTCAATAAAGTTTTTTTTTACCACAGTATTACCAGGTACGAACTGCACTACCTTTTTTACGAACCATTTGTAAATTGTTAGGCTATATGCATAGATAACGTGCAGCGCCGTTGAGAATAACGAATTGAAAAACTAGGCAATTGTAAAGCATTTTTACTATCATATGAACGCCGAAATTATTATTGTTGTAATCCCAGACTGGGTTTTACGCACAAGTGTAGAGCCCCGGCAAAAGTTGCGCAAAGCAAGTGACAGCTCATCGCACCCCACCAGCCCTTCCATTTCAATCCCCAAAGTGCGCGTTCACTACGATCGTAATTCGAGTAACGTTGGTATGTTTAGACACCGTCCCCGTGGCATTAAATTTCCTTTCGGATAGATGAACCATTATTACTAGCGTGCAATATTAACCCGTCCAGCTATCGAACACTGCTTGAACATTTTGCGGTGATGTAGCCTGCAGTGTCGATCGTCCCATTCCCGACGCTCGCAAGCTCACTGCCAAAGGCAGGAATACTCAGCGTTTTATTTATAACACCACAAATGGGTTCGAAATTTCACTACAAGCACGCACTGCACCTCACACTCAAGGCTGAAACATGGCGAATTCGTGGGCACCAAGTTCGTTTTGATGAACCCCGATCTTTCGAGTCGTGCAACTTCCCGCAACAGAACAAACGAAACAAATGACTAAAGGTAAACCCAGCCCCCCTCATAACCCAAACCTCTGTAGAAATGGGCGAAGTGCACTCTGCCTCAACCACGAGTAACTGCTTTGCCCGGCGGCCATGTTTTCCCATCTTCACTACACCAAGATGGCGGTACCCAGTGATGTCGTTCCGGAGACACGGCGCTTCGAAAATTGCCGTTTTTTTCATCAACTTGCACAAGTAGTTGGTCTCCTCAGTACACAAGTATTTTTTCTACAGGACTTTGGAATGGTTTTCTATGGGAAAACTTTAAAAACTCACAGAATTAACATGTACCACCCGATAGTGTGACTCTCGAAAAAACTACCTCGGGGACAATTTAATGTGGGTTTTTTATTCAATGATCAATCAATTAAACCTTTACAAACAGCATCACCTTTGGTATGCTAGTAAATTATGCTGTCAGTAGGCATTTTTCCCTACTGAAACTGACAGAGCATTAAAATACTTAGCTCCCAGACTGGAGCAGTTTGGCGCAATTTTTGCAATTTTCAAGCTTTTGGAGCAGCCTGGCGCAGGAAAACAGATTTTTATCAAAACTGCGCAATATGCGCGGCTGTCTCACCCCTGTATATTATGTATTGAACTGTTTCATCGATATTCACAATCTCGGTGTACAAAATGAAAAGGAACGGACCTAAAACGCTACTCTGCGGCACGCCATACTTAACTGGTTTTGTTGTTGAAATGTATTCTTCAAATTCAATGAGCTGCGATCGATGGCACAGATAAGATGATATTATAAAATGAGCTTTCCCGCGAAATCCGCATAGATGTAGCTTATGAAGAAGAACTCGTGACTGACATAATCAAATGCTTTTGTGAAGTCAAGGAAAATACCTTGAACAACATTGTCGTTTTCAAAATTGTCCAGAATAAACTCTTTTTGATCGAGCAGCGCCAACTCGATTTATTTTTTTCTAAATCCATATTGAGGGGGGAAATGATTTATAGCAATCACAAAATGACGATAAGCGCTTCAGAAGAATTTTTTCTATGTCTTTAGAAAAAACAGGTAAAATGGAAATAGGCCGGTAGTTTGAGAAATTATTATGATCGCCCTTTTTAAATAATACTACAACTTTAGCGAACTGGATACTGCACAGAAAAACTCCAGTTGAGAAGCATACGTTAAAAAAGTGTGTTAGACATTCCGTTAATAAATCAATGACAAACTTTACGGGCTTTATCTGGAAACCGTTCACGTGGGAGGAATTACTGTTGCTTAGAGACATAAATGCAGCGATGACTTCATTGTCAGCAATAGGATCAAGAAAAATAGTGTCGTCCATAGAGCAATTTAGGTATCTTAAACTTTCAGTATTCATTCAAACGGTTGGAATGGAAAAAAAAATCATTGAAAGCATTGCACCATTCTTTATAAGTTTTTTTAGGGACTCCGTGGGATTTCCAAGCATCGTATTTTAATTTTTTCCAAATGTCTTGAGGGTGTCCGTTACACGAACTAAAAAGATTAAAATGGTAGTGCTTTTTCGTAACGCAAAGCTCTGTAGTGACGTAATTGCGGAGAGTTTTAAAAGCTTTAAAGATGTCAGCATTCCTAGTTTTCAAAAATTTTTTATAAAGTTTATTGAGTTTTTTCATCAGTCCTGATTTATCCAGGGTTTACGCAATCCATTGCAAATTTTGAGAATCGATGTTTCACCAACTGGGTGAAACATTAGAAGTTGGTGGTTAACCGTGTCGAAGGCATTAGCAAAATCCAGAAGCATGCAATCGATTTCAAGTTCAGAGTCAAGAGACTATCGCAGAAAGCGACGTAAAAACATAGCCGCACAGTCGGTCACCCGTTTGCTGGGCTGATCACGAGCAACAGCCTTAAGCACGAGGCACGAGCTATGCCCGTGCCTTGCGAGTCACTTCTTTTATTATCATTATCTTCAGCAGCGAACACGCCTCAACGAAAAGAAAACACGGCTGAAAACATCAGCAATGGTGTTCCTGGGACACCCTTAGTGAAAGAAGGCCTGAAAGTTGACCCTTAAAAGGTCTAAGCAATTTGCCCCGACCAACACACATACAAGGAGTACAGCGATTACTGGGAATGGTCTACTACTTTGCCAGATTTCTGCCAAGAATCTAATGACTGATGGAACCACTGTGAAGGCTCACGATCAAAGATGAACCTGGGGAAAACCACAAGAATGAGTTCCTCGAAGTGCCAAGGATGCAGTGACAGAGGCCCAGTACTTGCGCTCTACAACTTGAGCAAACCACGAGGGATTCAATGGGACACAAGGAAGACAGGACTGACCAGAACGGACAGCCAGTGTCATCTGCACATGTCAGCGGATCCGATAGCTCAAAGGAACGACCATCTGACGAGGGTGGCACTCTGGTCTGACCACTGTTACGAATCAGCCCACCGCTGGGCTTCGTTCAATACTCCTCGGCTGTGCGGCGAAGCCTCCACTACGTGCGCCTTTCAAGCAGGCCCCCTCTGTTGGTGACTCACGCTTGCAGCCTACAATTCAAACGCGTCGCTACACGTCTGGTCTGGATCACAGGCGCCTCGCTATCGGCGCAATTCAAACCGGCGTTGGAGAAGAGGCAGGCTTCAACTTGCCAAAGGACGCGGAAGCCGCTGTGGAGACCTCCTCTCTCCCCTCTCTCAGACTCAGCGTGCGCCGCTACAACCGACTGCTCACGAACTCTGGAAAGAGCGTTGTGTGTGTCTGTGCCGCTCGTGTCGTGTGCAGAAACTAGAGGGAACGCTTGTTTTGACCGTTGGCGCTTTGGGTATAATAAATAAGACCCCCCTAAGCGCCCCTGTTTGAGCAGTGAATCAACGCTGTCACTCTGCTCGAGTACTGTACTGTAACGTCACCTGTCGGGGCATTGTTCTTTGGCTTCAGCTCATCTCTCGCCATGAAGTAAACAAGTTATGTTTTGCCTTCGGCTTCTTCAAGGCAGCAACATTGGCTGGCCGCTCGCTTCAAACCACGCTACCACACGCATGTCGGAGGCGACAGAGCTCGGCTTGGGTACGCCTGCCTGCATGCACCACCACAAAGAACCACGATGATCCCAAACAGGTTTAACGACTTCGTCATCGGGTAATGTGGACAGGTTTCCAATGAAGGAAAGATGTCACATGAGGAACTAGCACATAGTGCCACATAGCCAAGCCAAGTGGGAAGACAGCAGGCCCCAACCCGCAGTGCCAGAGCCCCAACCAGGCTACTGGCAGGAACAGCCCCACGAGTTTCCGCTCCATCTCCCTTGGCGGGCCGCGGTGAAATTTCAGCAGACGCATCGGATTTCGTCCGTGCCCTGGCCACCACTTCACTTTCTCTCCTATCCTTCAGCCATGTAGCCGCTTGTACTCGCTGTCCCTACCTAAGATTTCATAGACCCAGTTAACTCTTTCGCTACCGCAGAAAATTGACCAATTTTGGGGGGTCCAAGAAAACATTTTTTTTCCCGCTAAAAAATTATTTAGGCACAAATTGCAGGAGCACAAAATGCAGATTATTTAACGGCCTTTCCAATAACACCAGTTTTCTAAAGGTTTTCATATATCATAGTTGTGAAAAAAAAAATCAAAATCAAAATTTTTGTCAAGTTGTCGAAAAAAATGATAAAAAAGGAGTTGTGTATATCAAACCACCGGTAGTAGAAAAAAATTAGAATATACATTTTGTAGGGAAACATTTCAAAAACACACCCTAAAAAAATGTCGACTTGCGCGGAACAGTTTTTCAGATATAAAAAAAAAATGTTAGCACGCACGGTGCTCGTGTCATGCGGTGAAGCCCAACCTCTAATTCAAAATGTGCAATTTCGGGTGGTTCCCTGGAATAAATCTGGCGGTTTGACGTTATCAGAGGCACCAATTTGCCCCCACATAACGTAAAAACATCTTGTCAATGGCTGACTTTGCATTTACAACGAGCACAATATTTGGGACAAGCATGCGATGCGGAAAAAAACATGCATGAAGTTGAAAACGGAACGCCGTGGCTGATGTTTGTTGTCGTTCACGGTCAGTTATCTCTCAAAACACAAAGCTGAGCTTTATTATCATCTTCTTACTCGCAATTGTAGCCTTGCTCGCAAAAATGAGGTACGATGAGCTAGAATCGTCCCCTGCGATCTTTGGCCGAGTAGCAGTCGCGCGCTGAAAAAGATCAGCACAACGAGCCTCCTCTGTTGCAGCGCCACCTAACATTTTTCGAATGAAACAGTACAAAAACTTATCAGAGAATCCGTCCGAATAGACAGTTCAACTAAGCAGCAACATTCGACACCCGGATATACCCTCGCATGAAAACGAAACTGGAAGGCGAACAGCTGGCAGTGTAAGGCCGGTTTGAAGCGCTGGCCTCGGCGGAACAGATATCTGGCGACTGGGTGTGACCTTTTGACTTGCATCTGAAGTTCTTATCGCAGAAATCGGGTTAGGGTGGGGGGAAATGAGGAGCGGCGTGCTTTGTTCGAGGATCAGTCGCGGACGCTTCAGGCGCCATGGCAGTTAGCCTTGAAGTTCGGTAACTGCGTAGTAGCGCTAAATATGAATTTCGCGATGCAGAAACGAAACCGAAACTGTTGTAAACTGTTTGCGAATGGTCCTGGGGTAAGTAGAACTACCACAGTACTTAGAACAACTTGCGCAAAGGCAATAAAACTGCCTAAAATCATAAAGTAGCTTTGCAACCAGGCACTGCTTGACATTTTCAGCCGATTTCTGGGATTATTACTGTCAGAGTGTGAACCTGACGATTGAAAATCGTTAGCTAGTTCCCCATTCACGCCCTGATAGCAAAGAACAAGCGCTGGTGCAGAGTAATTACGAGTTGCACGCATTCTTCGTTGGTAGCCTTGACGCGCGATGACCACGCCCCTTTTCCACACCCAGGTGATTCAAAAGCGTGTCAAAAATCACGTTTCCGTTGCAAAAATGAAAACAAAACTGATTTTGAAAGGCCATTTTCTGATCTAACTCCGAACAGCTTTACTTGTTCGAGAAACGCCTGGAACGCTATGAAAAGGCACTCCCAAAAGTATCGATCAAATTGATCGATTTTGATAGGCGCGGTAGCGAAAGAGTTAACCACCAAGTATAATCGAAGTGCAGAGTTAATTATACGAGAACCCGCAACGAAGCACTGAGGATGTGGCCCTTGCACTAATCATTAAATGGGCCAACAACAGTGGAAATCAGGGAGCACTCCAGCTGCCCATCTCTTCCTCCAAGGAAAAGAAGAATTCAGGTGCCCTCGAGCCATCTAATTCCAGTCGAGGCTCGCATTTCACCATCGAAGGAAGGGCCAACAGAGCGCGTGGCCTTTATATGGAGGCAAACGCTCCACAGGGTTTTCCCATGCATAGCCACAATTGCCAGGTCTCTGCATGGCTGTGCTGCCTTCAGCCCCGTGCACACACTCAGTACAAGTGCTTGGCAGGACACGTCCACCGTGCCAGTTCAGGCGGGCTCACCGTGGACCCCTCCAGGATGTGCTGCTGCTGCTTGGTGGCGCTGACAAAGCCGTCCCGGTTGCCAAAGGTCACAAAGCCAAAGCCCTTGGACATGCCTGTTTTCTTGTCCTGCAAAAAGAACCAGGGGCCACCGTAGGCCCCCACAATGTTGCGGGTCCCACACACACACATGGCTGTGATCAGAGGTCGCAGGTTCGATTCCCGGCCGTGGTGGCCGCTTTTCTGATGGAGGCGAAAAGCAAAAACGCCCGTGTGCACGAGTTTTTGGCACACGTTAAAGATCCCCAGGTGGTCAAAATTAATCCGGAGCCCTCCACTACGGCGCGCCTCATCGCCTGCGTTGTGTCGGCATGTTAAACCCTACAATCAATCAATCAATGGCTGTGATCAGGCCAGACTGCCCCTTGCCTCGCCTCTCCAACATTCTGTTGCAGCCAAGTTCAGCAACCACAGGCAGACACATGTTCCCCTGATGCGAAAAACCCACAATGCAGCCCACATGTCTTCTACACTCCAACTCATTTAGCTGAGAATGCCCACAGAACAGGGCAATGGAAGTTCATCCAAAGGAGCCAATGACTTTCCTGCCCCACAAGCAATCTCCAGGTGGCTGAAGTGCTTGCGAAGTGCCTCAGTCCCCTTGCAGACAAGGGCCAGCTGCAGGAGCCCTCCTTTGTTTTCGTGGCCACTCTAGCACGTACACTCCAGTAGCCTTCACACACAGAACGGTGCCCAACGAGATTCCAACACCCATGTTTGCAGCCGTTCAAAAAACAGCCACACGGGGACACTGCAAGAGTACGGTTTCCAGACTGGGCACTCCCAAGCCTGTAGGACAACAGTCAACAAAGCCAGACTTCAGGACACATTCTCTCGCTTCCCATACGCACAGACCCAGTAAGCAGAGTCATTCCTCAACCTCTCTAATTCTAGTGCACAGGATCACTGCAGAAAAAGGTATTTAAGGCCAATAAATTTCGATGCAGAAATGCCCCATAATGTTGAGAAAAATAATTAGTCCCACAAACTTCCACATTATGTCAGCAATCACAGTGCGAAATAGGCCGGCCTGTAAATACTAAATCCCTGCAGGTATCTTTTTTGTCGCTTTATTTAGGATCTCTACACTAGAACAAAAAACAACGAAAGCTGTGTATGTACGTTACAGCACCAAATGGAGGAGTCCGGGAGGAGCAGTCCAGCCTCGCCCCCGGAAAAAAAAACAGATACATGTGCAGCACCCACCAGCCCATTCGCAGCATGACCAACAACTTGCTTACCGAGGCTGGTCGGCTTTCAGTGCCCGTTATGCGTGCTCATCGGGTGGCCTTCCCTCTAGTCAAGCAACCCTGCCACCTCGTGCCAAGTTCCACAAGCCAGACAGAACGGCTCCTGTGGCTTACTCTCGTCCCACTCAGCCATGCCAAGGTCAAACCAATGCCTACGATGCTCGTCCCACGACTGCCTGCCCACCAGCCACCAAGAAGAGGGTACTCACAAAGACAACGTTGGACGCAGTGACGTAGCCGAACTGCGAGAAGTGCTCCCGCAGCTCCCCTGCAAGACACCAAGAGGGAGAGCACGCCATGAGCCCCCCCTGCCTACAAACACCAACAAGCTCAGCCCGAAACAACGCACTAATGAAGCCACAAGGTTTAAATGAACAAACCAAGACATCTCCAATATGCAAACCACACTCTGCAGTTTTTCATGTGGCAACTCCCTAGCCTCCTCCGTCTCCTGCCTCCCTCTTTCCTGCTCCTACACACCCTAGCCTAGCATATTAAGGTGCACATGTGTCTGGCCTGCAAACCAGATCTGCAATTCAGGAACCACCCTGCAGCTCCTGAATCACCGATTAACAAGAAAAATGAATGAGGTTTTCTTTGCTTTTGTTGTTGTGGTTCTCTTCCTCTTGGCGCGTGTCCCGACATGGTATGCCAAGTGCACTGCAGTGCGTATGCCTGCACAAGAGACTCCGTGACTCACCGCAGAGCATGCACCGCCCTGCACTTTTGGGGCTTTTGTTTTTCGTTTGTACAGGCGTATTGTCTTACTCCCGCACGCCATGCGCTCACGCGTATTACGTTTCAATAAAGAAGATGGCAGCTTGACGGCCACTCGTCGTTTCTTTCGGCTCCTCGTGACGCTGCCGCAATCTGCGCCCTCCGCATTGTGGTCACGCTGCACACACCACAAAAACTAACACTTCGTACCGTTCGTCCCCCATGTGTATCTAGTAAAAAGTGAGTTGAAGTCTACCCTTCGTTACGTGTTTTCTTTCTGTGGGCCACCCTAGAGTGCTAGTACCACGTACCCAGAAAGCATACTTGATCTTCAAACAAAACCTGACAGCGCTACAAAATGCATGACTTTCTGTTCAAACAAAAAGTTATTCAGCCTTCAGTGCCCATCGATGCATGGTTAAGCATATAATTTACTACACAAGATTGTACACAGGCAGTCGAACACCAATTTCCTTCAACGACTCCATGCATGCCATGCACCGATCTGTTTACTACTGCTTCCTTTCAGCCATTTTTAAATTGTGTCGATTCTTTTTTTTTTTTTGCCCCACCATTCTTGATATTTGGAACAGTTTAGGTGGTTCGCTGCTGCAAAAACCAAATGAACAGTTCGAGAAATAATTGGCCAATTATGTTTTGTGTTTACTTTAAATGCATTTTTTCGTTTGATCCACCCACTATCTCCCCTATCGAAACAGCAGCAGTTGCAAACAAATGAAACCAAGGAGCAATTAAACGAAAAAAATAGGCCAGGCAACATAACGCCTAAAGCGAAATTCTCCACAGTAATGAGCATTTATTGAATAAAATTATACTTTCCTGGCCCAACGAACTCTGTAGTAGAAAGATTATGGAGCTAGTACAAAAACAAAACGGCGAGGCCAGTTCACCTTGCAACTGGTTTTAACAAAAGCTGGAAACGAACCTTGAAATGCGACCTTCTATTCAAAAATTTAGGCCGGCGGGAATTTTCAGTGCCGGGTCTTAATTCAGCGCATTAGCGCTTTTAATAGCCCCATGGTATAGAAATGGACGCTGCGTCTATTTTGCCGCACTTGCATTTGCAACAATCGGAGTTTTGAACATTTGTGGCCTAGTTTTGCTGCTGCACTACGTAGAAGTTTCACGTGGTTGGATCAGTGCTTGCACGCGACGTGCCGCCGCGAGCGACAACGGCCAGCCTTTTGCACATAGCATGTATTCTTCAGGTACTCACGTTTGCCAACTGTCCACGGTAAGTTGGCCACAAATACGCGCAGTGCGCTACGTGAAGTCATCGTTGCACACGGACTTTCACAGTACGGACCGCAAACCGGCACAAGACCACGCACGGCTCACAGCTGCGCGCTGCGCCCGGAAGGACATGGCATGGCGGCTTGGCTTGGCAAGTTGGCTGTGTTCGGCTAGGATTACAATGGCCAGTGCACGGCACAAATGAACAAGACGACACACCAGGGCACCACACGTGGTTTTTAGCGGCTAAATAAAATAAAAATTTCTTAAACAAAAATTTCCACTTCGCGGTTGGGTGCAATAGCATGTTTAAAGTCAATTAAATGGTCCTTGTGTAAGGAAGGCAGCGCCACTGCAACAACTCAACTTTCATTCTTTGTTCGCCGATTGTCCGCGCCTTACACGTGGTCTTTTCGAGCGAAGTGCTCTCTTTCCTCAGGCGCGGCCGGAGTGAGCGGTGTTGTGTGCATACAGTTACAGTGATCCGGTAGTCAGCAGATTGACTAAGCATGGCGTTCGGCGACCTTAAGAGCGAGGGCGGCGTGAGCAAGCTGAACGAGCACCTGGCGCAGCGGAGCTACATCGAGGGCTACCAGCCGTCGCAGGCGGACGTCGCCTCGTACGGCGCGCTGAGCGGGGCCCCCTCGTCGGACAAGTTCCCGCACGCGGCCCGCTGGTACCGGCACATTGGCTCCTTCTCGCCGTCCGAGCGATCCGCCTTCCCCGGGCAGAAGGGCGCCGCCGCGGCAGCCCCCAAGGCGGCTGACGACGACGACGACGTGGACCTTTTCGGGTCAGACGACGAGGTTGACGAGGAGGCCGAGAAGGCTCGCCAGGAGAGGCTCCAGGTGCGTGCGTCCGCAGCTCTGGATGTTGCTTCGCTGCTGTGTGGCGCCTTGCCACCTTAACCCGCACGCTCAGCTCCGGTCCACTCGAGGCTCGAAAGGTTGTCGGCTGCACAAACAGTCGATTTAGCGAGCCTTCGGTACTTTCGGGCAATAGTTTCAGTTATCTAATCCAAGCCGGTGTCCTGCATGCTCCTCGCTAGATTACTGCCAAGAGCCACGGGCGCTACTAGGAGTGGGAACCGCGGGCCGATGAGGGCTAGGGCGGCCTCAGAGGCTAAAATTAAGTTAAAAATGCTTGGCCGCATGTCGGGGCTTCCTTCGCTGCAAGTGTCGCTACAAGTCTTTCGGACCCTGCCACGTGATTGGCGCTCCTGTCTTCCCCTCCCAACCCCTTGCGCTGTTTATTCGATGGTTAGTGGTTTAATGGAAGTTTATTCAATTTTCCCGCGTTTGTACTGGTCGCCTCATCCGATGTGACAGCGTGCGTATTGTTTTTGACCGTCTCTCTTTTGCCGGGAGCAATAACTACCAAAAATTGTGCCCGCACTCGTCTTTTATTGGCTTATAATATCCCTTGGCAATAAGCGTTTTGTTATTCTCACGCCCCATCTCAAGCTGTGACAAAAGTGAGGGCCAGAAGTAGCCTATTGCCCTGCTCGAGATTCCCATTTCGGAATGGGCCGAATAACACGCTGCCACGGGAGCAGCAACCAATATTGGTTTTCGCGGATGTCCCAAGGATGCCAAGCATGCTTAGCCAGTCACGACCAGGAGAAATTCCCTCTCTTCGACACTGTTTTTTGTTTTTACCGCGTGGTTCTTTCATTTCCTTTCACAAAAACCGATTCAATGTGTATTTTTATTTAAAGGGGTGTTGGCACTGTTATTACTGTCAAGATCTATTCGTGTACGAGCAACAAAATACTTCGCTCCGCATGCTGGCGACTGGCCGCGTATGCACTGTAGGAATAGCTTGCGAGAATTCGCTTGTGTTCTACTTTGGTATTGAAAGCCAATCGTTTGGCGTGCGAGAATTTGATTTGGCCCACTGCTTCCCCCCGCAGGGGGCATCTGTTAGAGCAGTGTCCTGTGCGACACCACGGACGCAGTGCCGTGTCCAGGGAAACGAGGATCCTGGTGGTTGAGCCGATGCTGGGTGCTTGTACCTTTAAGGCCTTTTGGCGAAAGCAACACCAGTTTGGCCTCTGCTTCTCGTAGATAGCACCTCCGGTCTTACCCATCCGGGGGCCATTGGCAGTCGCCTTTTCCTGTCCCCCCTGCCTTCATCTTTCTCTTTCCTGTATTTTTTCTAACAACTTTCCTGTCGTCTCATTCCTTCTCAGTTTCCCTTTTTTCTGGCGGCCAGGGTTAACCTTGTGTAGCGAATGACCCTGAATTCAGCCAATTTGGTTGTAGTCGTGGTGTACAGTGGGATCCACTGTTGAAGGGAAACGGCGAGCGTGTGGCCACTGCGCTCCGCGGAGCACCAGCGCTGAGAAGTGGCGAGAATCAGAGACAGCCGGCACATGCGCACTGACTGCATGAGGCGGGAGAAGCTGCTCTGTCGTCTGCTACGGTGCTCCGCTGCGCCGCTCAGCTTGCTGAGGGATTTCGCACTGGAAGGATGTGGGTGGCCGGGCGAAGCGCTGTGGCAGACGACAGAGCGGCTTCTCCCGCCTCATGCAGTCAGTAGAGGCCCTAGAACCTGCCTGAAGGGACAATGGATGCAACTGAGGCAGGTTCTAGGCCCTCTACTTCTAGAACTGCTAAAAAAGCAAACTTATCTGTGGAAGAATGCTGAAGTGCCTGAATGCCCTTTGAAGTGCGCCTGAGCTCAACCCTATGAAGAAACTTTGTACAGGAGAACAGGGTCCCTCGGGAGTGTATTCTAAGCACAACACTGTTTGTCGTAAAAATTAACTCCATATCCAAAATAATTCCGAAATTTATGTATTTTGCCTGTGTTGATCTTCAAATAGCTTGCACATCCTTCAACGTAGCAACATACGAGACACAAGTATGGCAGACATAGACAGACAAAAATGGTTTCCAGTTTTCACCACACAAAACAGTGGCTATTCTTTTCTCACTCAAATGAGGCTTACAGACCAATCCCACCCTACACCTCAAGCATATCGACTTACCCATATAAAATGAACCCAAATTTCTTGGTGTAATGTTTGACAAAAAACTGACTTTCCTACCTCGCATCAGCATGCTGGAAAAGAAGGCATCCCGAGCTCTAAACATGCATGAAGTCCTGTCACGCAAACACTGGAGTTCAGGCTTGCCTTTCACAAATTTATCGCTCTGTTGTACGCTCCTGCTTGCACTATGGCTGCATTCTGTATGGCTCAGCCAGGCATCTTGAAACGATTGGACCCAGTGCACGATTTTGGTTTGTCTCTTGCCAGGACGTATAGGACATCATCCGCCATTACGTCAAAACAAATGACTTGCCACTCACTGATAGAACGATGCTGACATGCTCATGCATCATTAAGATCCGGTCGCTGCCAAAATGTGTCATTCCATAATTACAAAATGCCTGTCTAGGACACTGTTTAATAACAAACCACAGACCATTGCTCCTTTGCTTTGAAGAAAAATGCCAGAAAGTCAGAGTAGACTATCAGTGTAATCACAGCAGTGCACTATAAAAATGCAGCTCAATTTTTATTAGGGGACATAATACACAATTCCATCAGCCTAAACACAAGGACAGGGCATTAAGTTGTGCTGGGTTCCTAGCCATTAATTCCTAGCAGAATTAATGGAAAATGAGAGAACGGATGCATGTATAAAACAAATACAAGAATATAAAACAAGAGATGAATAAAACAAGTGCAGATTCCTCACAGTGACTGTGTGAAATTTACACGGAGTAAACTGGCACAAAAAAAGCAGTCCTCATGGGTTAAGGAAACCAACAACAAACTTCACATGGTTAAACTCACTATAGTAGAGTGGGAATCAAGCAGGCACGATAACGCCAAATAGAAGTTATTTTATGTCTCCTCCGCATTGCACATGAACATCTGTCATAACGTTCTTCTTATGAAGCAAGATAAACCTAAATGTGAAGAATGTGACCAAGAGCTTACAGTAAACCTTGTGCGAAATTCGAGGTCCAGGGAAAAACATTTTAGGCTGTTGTACAACACTCATTCCACTTCACCCCAGCCTTTTCCTAAGAGAGGGTTGTTCAAATCTCCTCCATTTTTAGCTTTATCAAAAAAAAAAAATGACTCCTGCACAAGGTTTGTGTAAAACAATGACCCAGTATCCACAAAACCTTCTGTTTGGTGCATTATAGCCATCGAAAACAGTGAAGGTCTCCTCTTTGTCAATTTCAATTTTGTCTTGAGCACCTGAAAAAGTTTGGGAATGTTCACGAGTTCACCGGCACACGCGACAGGGAACTGCAGCGTCAACGGGCACCAAGCGTGGCTGTGGCCCAACTCGAAGTTCTCGCGTGCCAAATGCTGTGGTCTTTCAGTGCCGACACACTCTCTGGACATTGTAGTCAGTCACTGTGGACTGCGGATAGGCCCCCAAGATTTTTCCTGTGCAGTCAGTTGAGTTTTTGCTGTCCCATCTTGGCGCCTAGTTGCCGGTGTGTTCCTGTGTCGCTACGAGGCCCACGTTTGGCCTCCACTCCGTGTTGAGGTCCCACTCTTGTCCCACCTCGTTTTCTTTTTGGCTTGGTTAGCCTTGGCGCAAGTGGCATTCATTGCCTGCCCAGTAAGACCGGCTTCCCCATTCAATGCCGCTTCATTATTGTGGACAGCGTCAAGTTTCCCTCTAGTAATTGTACCCTTTCGGGAAATGAGACTGCAGCGGCAGATGTGGGTGCGAGCACTTCTCATGGCTCAGCCTGGCAGGTTTGTTGTTTGATTGGTTCTGGATGCACTGCGTAGCCGAACAGGCACTTCAGAAAGCACTTCTCTCACTTGATGCACTTGTTGCTCATTAACCTCCAGCAGCTTCTTGAGACGTGCAGCAATATGAGGTTGGTTTCATTTTTAGTCTGTGGGAAGTCAATGAGAGTGCAGCTTTTATCAGATACCTGTACATAGTACTCTGTGAGCTCAACAAGAATGTTTGCACCTCACTGACATGGTTTCCTGAAAAATAAGCTTGCAGTGACCCCTTAAAGTCTTGTTTGGATTTCCCACGGTACTGTCCTTAAAAGTTCCTGCAGGGGGCACCCGTTAAAGTCCTCAGAAATCCCAAAGTTTTGTCGTATAAACCAGTGTGGAGAGTTTGATGGCATGAATGTGGCCCACGAGTAGCCTTTTCTAAATCATGAGTGTCCCTTTGGTTGCTCCGAAATGTAGGCTTTCACTTACGCAGTGCACTGTTACTTCTCTAAGTAAATAATCATTTAGAAACTGCAATGATGCGCTCGGTGGCTTTGTTGTCCTTCGGGAAAAGTGTGGAGAAAATGGGTGGAACTGTTGGGAGCGGCCCTTGCTCATCTCCGTGCAGGCGTATGCGGAAAAGAAGTCCAAGAAGCCCGGCGTGGTGGCCAAGTCGAGCGTGGTGCTGGACGTGAAGCCGTGGGACGACGAGACGGACATGAAGGAGCTGGAGCGGCTGGTGCGCACGGTCAGCTGCGAGGGCCACACGTGGGGCGCCTCGAAGCTGGTGCCCCTGGCCTACGGCATCCACAAGCTGCAGATCGTGTGCGTCGTCGAGGACGACAAGGTCTCCATCGACTGGCTCATCGAGGAGATCGAGAACTTCAAGGACCACGTCCAGTCCGTCGACATCGCTGCCTTCCAGAAGATCTAATAAAGCCCCCCCGCACCACTTCTCCCAGTGTTGGCTGCCCTGCAGCCCGTGCGAGGCTCCTGCTGCAAAGGCATGGAGTCTCCAGTCTTTCTCAAGCTAAAATGATGTCCTTTGTTTAAAGGGACAATCAAGGCAAAGTACACTGCTTCGTGCTAGTATCAGTCATGCTGATGGTAATCTAGAGGAATGCCAGAATGCTAGGGGTGTGTGATGATTGCGAATAATGATTTGCCAGTACTGGCGAATATTTTCAAATTCAACGTTTTCTGATTTACAGTAAGAAAAATAAAATTGCAAATTGTCAAGCGTGCTTCAGTAAATAGTCCGTAGAAAAAGAATTGTGCACCCCTCGGTGTAATGGTGACTGTGGAATGTGAAGTTTTCTCGTGAGGATTGTTCCATGAGCTTACAGATGCACGAGGTAAGAGAAATAGGACATAGGTTTGAAAGGGAGACGGATTTCTGAGGTTTTGGAATAAAGGGTGATGTCGGCATGGCGCCACTGTGGTGGGAGCGTGCCGCGGGCCCAGTGGTCATTGATGTATTGGAGGAGATTCTCAAGAGCCAAGTCGTCCAGATTGCGGAGGAGCTTATTGGGGATATGGTCGTGTCCCGGCGTGGTGTTGCGGATGAGTTTATTCAGTTCGGCTTCGAGTTCTTGCATGGTGAAGGGTGTGTCAAGTGCGGCATTGTGGCAGCCCGAGTACACCGGATATTGAGAAGGTTTTGACAGGTCACGTGCGAATTTCTTTTGTAAGGTGTCAATTCTTGCTCGGTGCCTGGGTGGTTGTGTATAAGGCGGTGTATGCGCTGTTCAGTGGCTGATTTTGTCTCTTTCGTTCCCGTTAGGGAGCGTATTAGGTGCCATATTTTACGGGTGCCCAAAGTGCCCTGCAAGAGATCGCAGAATTGCATCCAGTTGTGTTGGCTCAAGGATTGTGCATATTCTTCAGCTTGCCGTGTCAGGTGCGCAATGTGTAATTTCAACTTCCGATTTGTTTTGTTGCGCTTCCAACGCTTGATGAGGCTGTTTCTCGCAGTCCACAAGTTGTTGAGGTGTTGGTCGACGGCTGGATAGTCGGTGGCGAGAGGGAATTCTTTTGAGTGGGCTTTCAGTACATCCGAAAGAGCGGCTGTCCATCTATTGAGGTCATTAATTTCTTCCGCGGGTAAATGTTCGCGAAGGGCTTTCCAGTCCATGAGTCGGGCTGTGCCTATGCGAGAAGGGGCAATACCTTGGATAGTTATGGATATGATGTGGTGGTTGCTACCAAAAATGTCAGGGAGGCATTGCCATGTGTATACCGTCACGTTGCGAACAAAAGTGAGGTCTGGCGTGGTATCTCTTGATACACTGTTGCCTATCCTGGTGGAAGTGTTCGGGAGGTTGCAGAGCGTAAGCCGGTGTTGATTCATAGTGTCCCATACGATGGTGCCTTTGCGGGCATTACGGGGGTAGCCCCAGGCCATATGTGGAGCATTAAAATCTCCAGTGATCAGAAGCTGTTGGTGTTCAGCGAGGGAAAGTACTTGTTTTAAAAGGGAGGGGAAGTCGGCCAGAGTGAGCTGAGGGGGACTATAGACGTTTAGCACAAAAATACTGCGGTCACCCTTTCGAGTTGGTAGTATCTCCACGAGGATACAATCGATGGTGAATGTGAAGTCATGGTGCTGGGCAGTATATCTGTTGTGGACGAGTGTAGCTGTGCGTATGGATGAGTCGTTTTAGAAGGTATTGTAGTCTCGAAGGGTCGGGTGCTGTGCGTCAGCTTCTTGAAGGGTGATGACAGCTGGGAGGTGTTGCGATGTATATGGTTGGAGGGAGGCTTTCTTTTTACGGAATGATCGACAGTTCCAGTGCCATATTGTGAGGGGTTGGGTAGGCGCGTCGTCCATAATGGCGTCGGCGAACGAGGCAGGGGTGAGAGCAGGGCCCGGTTTGCGTTGCTTCTTCCGTTTGGTGGTGTCAGTTGCTTTATCTTTCAAGGCCTGAATTCTGACTACAAGAGCAGTGAATTCTGACTGGAACAGTAGTTTAAGGTCGGCAATGGAAGAAGTAAGGGCTGCCAAAGGTGAGGTAGAGGGAAGGGGGTCGGCTGGTGGGGGGGACTGCTGTGTATGCTGGGTACTTGTGTTAAAGGAGCCATGAAGACAAAATACAAGTTGGGTTTATTAGAAAGACTGCTCAGTCCCGATAACAATGATACCAATATCATCGCAATCTTCGAAGAAATAACGGAGATATTAAACAAAACGTCTGAGGCAGTCGCGACCCCTTAGCCAATTTCCCGCAACTTTTCTATGACGTCACGGAACCTTGTTTGTGCGATTGGCAGCCGCCTAACTGACCTGTCGCGACGACACATGACTGGACGTCTGTAATGGGGCCTCTAGTTCCATTTGACCGCATCACTTGAATGCTAACGTGGAGTTAACGCACTGAAAATTATGTTTTGTTGTTGGCCCGTATGACGTCATCCTTGCTCATAACACGTCACTGTGGCGCAAAATTTGAAAGTTTTTAAATACTTCTTGCTTTTTTTTAATTAAAAAACATTTTTTGTGGCTCTAATGGAACTGAGTGAGATACTGAATCCTAGTTCTTTCAAATTAAACGAAGTTGTATTTTCTCTTCATGGCTCCTTGTAGTGTTCGCAACTCTGATATTTGTTCTTGAAGTAAGGTTATTTGACGTTCATTGTCAACTATTTGCGCTTTCAACTGGGCGTTTTCACGGATTAAGGCGTCTAACTGTGTAGTTGGCGCTGTTTCCTGATGGGGATCAAGGACCCCCCTCCTCACTCCGTAGTTTTTCAGGAACATATTCTGCCCACAGCGCCACGCATAGTGCCTCCTTTTCACGAAATTGGCGAACTTCCTAGGCTCGTAGTAGCAAGAGAAAATTATGAATGATGGTGATTTTTTTGCGACTTTCAGTAAGATCTCGATCAAGGTTTGGCTTCTAGTAGCTGTTGTGATCTCCCGGTTCGTCTAGTTTGCCTCCCTCACGCGGGTTCCTCTATCCGTCCGTCGCAAGTTCAGCCGGGGGGGTGGCTGACCGGGCTTCAGCTCCCCCCCCTCCCCGAATTTTTTCCTGCTGGTGCCGAGCTGCTATGCCCGGTACGTCGCCTGTGAACAAAGGCGCATATCCTTCGGATGCGCCACTATTAAAAACATTCACGACCCAATGCCTGTCCTCATTGGTGCTTACACAAAACGAGGCGCCCGGGTCAGGATATATAATTGGGTTGAAGGGCTGCAGCTCCAAAAGCGATGGCAGCCCTCTGGTACGCTCAGTGCACAGGATGCCAAAGGCATGCGTTGTGTCCCTTTGTGTGTGCAATGTGGCCATACAGAATAATTGGCCGGCTGAGTCGTTCTCAGCAGAGGAGATTGACTCGCACCGGGCACTGAAGTTTGCCCTAAGGTCCCTGAAAGAACTAAGGTAGCGCCAACTGCTCCCTCCTTCTCCGCTGCCCTCCTCTTTTTTCTCTCCCCTCACCCGCGGCGCCGCCGTCCCTTTAACTCCGCGGCGGGGCCGCCATATTTGTTGGCCACTTGAGAGCAGACGCCCTCGCTACGCTTCAGGGCGCTCGCTGCAGTTTGCTCTTGTTTTCGCGCCGAAATCGCTCTTTGGTAGCATTTATAGGATTTCTAGAGCCCCGTCAATTTCTAGAGGATTTCTAGAGGATAGGATTTCTAGAGGATATGATTTCTAGAGCCCCGTCTAGAGTTAATTAATCATGCAATACTTTTTTTCACCGGGCGCGGTCGTTTACAGCCGTTATTAATGGAGGCGCCTGGACAGAATTGTTTTGTGCTGGGATATATTCTGGCAGATTTGTACATTGCACTAACACAGGGATACACCCGAAAGAAATTCGAAAGAGGACCAATGTCACGATGATTATCAAGAGAAAACAATAAATCACAAAAATGAATTGGTGCCAGCAAATAGATATTTTATTGGAACAAACGTCCGTAATGACGTCGTGCAGGTGGCTTGTGCTGCTGACGTGGCTTCCCGTGAGAAAAAATGTTGGGAGTGGCATTTGGGTTTAGTTTTTTTAACGCCAAGCTTCTCCAATATCCGTTGCTCAAATTGATCCGTGAAATAATCCTATTGAGAAGGGAAAAAAAATGTCGCCGCCGAGTTTGAGATGCGCCACAAACACTCCGCAAATATAGGCAATAATGCATTGCAGAAGGGAGTTAGTGACTGTTCTACCGTAGCATGGTCAAATTCGTGTTCGCGCATCTGCTCAGTGCCGCGTCCGCTCAACTCGCTACACTAAACCCGTTTAGCAAGCGCTTTGTTGGACAAAAATACGTCTGCTGAAAATAATATAGTCGCCCAGTGTGTTTTGGTTCAAATCGCAATGACTGGATACGCTGCGCCATTGACTACTAAGATGAAGTAAGCGCGCACACTGCAAATGTACGGCATCGCGTGTAATGCAAACGTAAGTCGTAATTAACGTTCCTCTGTGCATACACGGAAGGGCGTACAGCCGTTACGGTGCGAATATGCATTTGAAGTGCTTATTCAAACGTGCGCGAATTTAATAAAGCGATAACAGAAATTGCGCATCAGACGTACGTCAACGGCGCGGTCACTATATTAGCTGACCTTAAATTGTTTTACCTAGCCGCAATTTTTTTTTCTCGCAACAGCCTCAATTTGCGCCGCACCGACCAAGCCCATATTACGCAGCACATCACTCCGATGTCATAACAACGGGATTATAATACCACCCGGGTAGCTAACACACAAAACATGACTTCACGCCAAAAAGAGCGTACACGCACTCGGAACGCACACGATACATGGTCAGACGCAAGCTGCCGTCGGCCAAAACAAGCATGAATTCAGGTGAACAATTCTCGCGTCACGAAAACCTTACGACAACTGACTGAACATGCTACGCCGCTGATATTGATGCTGGAAGTTAAGCGCGCACATGACAAATACACGGCCTCTTATACAAACCAAAGCTTACGACGGGACGAACTCGGCGCTGCGCGCAATGCCTACTCAGAACAAAGCGTGGACGACGGTCGCGAAGGGAATACGCATTTCTTCGTAAGTGACCGCTCAAGCTCGCGCAGAATTTAACAGAGCAAGAACAAGCATTCAGAAACTTACCTCGCAAAAGAGTGATGGTAGCGTCGGCCTGAAGTATGCCCGTTCAAATCTATGCAACCAAACTTTTCTCCTTTCTGCGTCGCGTTTCCGGGACGGAATAACGAAGTCTTGTGCCCTGCCTGACGATATTCGCGCTGCCTAAGGCACAACACATCGACACCGAGAAGCAACCTAAAACGACACCGGTGCGACATTTTTTTCGAAACGAGCAGCTAATTCTTACTTTGCTATTAGCTGGCGCCTACGATAAAGCCGGTACTGAAGCACGGTGGCGACGGTGGCTCGGAAGCCAGCAATGGCGTCGCAGCGACGGCGTTGCGCAATGTCCCAGCCGGCGAGGCATCGGCAGGCGACCCGGCGGCGGATAAAAAAAAACAAAACCACGTGACTTTTCCCTTGGCCAATGGCGCGCGGCGTTCGCCGGCGAAAAAGAAAATGGCAAAAAACGAAGTAAGAGAGGAGCGCGGGCGAGGGCGAAAGGCGGCGAGATCTAAAGATGGCGCTACCTTAGTAATTTTAGGGACCTTAGTTTGCCCGCGACTGCTGCGCCGCCTCTCACAGCCTCTTAGCAACTTTGGGTCGGCGGATGTCGCGACTATAGTCGCGACCGGCCATTCAGCGCACGTGAAAACGCGCGCTGCGTGTGGCTCGACGTTGTGTGGCGGACGTTTTTTTAAGAAACATAGTTATAAGGGCAAGTAGCTTCCGAAGTTATTGCAGCGCGCGCTCAGAATTATAAAACCAACTTTACCGTGACTATAGTTGAGTACGATCGTTGTGCCGTGGTGCACGCAAGTGTTTTGCAGCAGGCAGCTGGAATGGCGGAACCAGCCAGCCATGTCCCACCCCCTCAAGAAGCGATGTCACCGCCAACTTGCTCTGCCGTGAGGCCGCAAGGAACGTTATCAGCACCAACTTGCTCCGTCGCAACGCCGGAAGAACCGATGCCACAGCCAACTTGCTCTACCGTATCGCTGCAAGGAACGGCAACTTGCTCCGCCGCAACGCCGCAAGAACCGACGCCACAACCAACTTGCTCTGCCGTGAGGCCGCAAGCGCAAGGAACGATATCAGCACCAACTTGCTCCGCCGCAACGCCGGAAGAACCGATGCCACAGCCAACTTGCTCTACCGTATCGCCGCAAGGAACGGCAACTTGCTCCGTCGCAACGCCGCAAGAACCGACGCTACAACCAACTTGCTCTGCTGAGGCCGCAAGCGCAAGGAACGGTATCAGCACCAACCCTAGTAGCACAAATTGTTGCCGCAACGTTTCTGCCGTGTTGCCAATGTTACGTAACGTTAGGCAACGTTACACAACGTGGTGACAATGTTGCAGAATGTGGGTCATTCACATTCAGCAACATTGACTCAACGTTTACAAGCAATGTATAGGCAACGTTGCCTGTATGCACGTTTTTTCACGTTGCAGCAATGTTGCCAAATGTGGGCCAACGTTGGACACATTCAACAACATTCACGCAACGTTTACAAACAACGCATAGGCAATGTTGCCCACATGCACGTTTTCTTGCGTTGCACCAATGTTGCCAAATGTGGGCCAACGTAGGATACATTCATGCAATGTTTAAAAACAATGCATGGGCAACGTTGCCCTTTGGACGCTTTTTTCGCGTTGCAACAATGTTGCCAAATGTTGGCAAATGTCATATGTTAAACGATCGTATGGGGAGTTACATAAGCTGCCTAAAAATTCAAATGATCCCATACAGCAAACCTAAATTTGTTGGCGATGTAGTACATGTACGTCAGGATACGTTAATTTCGGGAGGGTGGTTTTACATATTTAGCAATGTTCACGAAAAACACCACATAACAAAGACTGTGTACATGTTTATCTAGGTTGGCGCAATATTGAGGAATGTTGAATGTATAGCAGCTTTCATTTATTTATTATGTGAAACACCACACTAACCTATGTTTCGGAGGGATTACGTCACCTACAAAAGTTCAAAAGGTTATGCACAACGGACGCCTTAGCCACAGTTCACTGTACCATCGCCTCCTGTACTGTAGCTGCGTATCATACGGCGCTTACATGCATATACACGCATGACGCACGCACGACGAACGCACATAAATGAAATCCCCATCGTCAGCCTGTCCACTGCAGGACGAGGGTCTCTCCCGATACGGGAGGTTTTCGCCGCATGCTACACCAAAGGGGCCAATATCTTGTTCTCATGAACGGATGCCATCTTCTAGGCATCGCCTATTTGGCGTAGCCTCTCTGATATCCGCTGATGATATACCACAGGACAAGGCAGCACCCCACACCGGAGAATATAACGGAGAATATGTACCAGATTTGAAGTTATTCAGAGACAGAGCTCTCGAAAAACTGGTCACCGAACGGACCCTCAACATCGCGGTGGCCCTATGCCCCCCCCCCCCCACCACCCTAAAACCACAGTTCCAAATAAAGTGGACTCTCTCTCTCTCTCTCTCTCTCTCTCTCTCTCTCTCTCGAAAAACTGCAGAAATGCATGTGGAGGAGTGTCACACTGAGCGTGTAGATTCCCCCATGAAATCTAAAAGAAACCGCGAACGTTTGAACGTTTCTCAAACGAAAGAAACGCGTGGATGGCGCAGGCAAACTCGGCGGCAGATCCTTTTATTTTAGTCCCTCATTTGTTGGATGATCGCACAATATTACTTTAGAGTGGAGAAAGCCTAGAATAAAATAATACCGCCATTTCGCGCATCGTGCGTTTCGTTAAAGCCAGATGCTGCGCCGTTCTAAGACGGTCATTTTTTCAAGACGGCCGCCGGCTGTCCCATAATAGAAATTCGTTTCTATTTCATGTTTTTAATAAGAGTGTAAATCTCATCGCCGTTCTTGGTGTTAATCAAAATATACCACAAATACGGGACCTTCGATTGAAGATTGAGCGCGAACAAAAGATTGTTTTTTTTTCAGGAAAAACTTGCAAAAACGCTCATTTATTGCTGTATCATTCTGTATAACTAAAAAGATACACAAACAGGTTTCGTTTATGTTGACGAACAGAATTTTAACAGGTCAGGCAGGCCGATTCCCGATCATAGCCAATACTCTTTCTATAGCCTCGTAATCGGTGTCGTGCATGAGCTCGCGTCATCCGCAATGACCGTGTTGGCGCGGCATTTCTTTGTGTCGGGCCCGCGGAGATTTCGTCCACGTGGAAGAAATCGAACCTCTGTTAGTCACGCAGGCGTAATTATTATAATCATCGTATAAATTACGTCCTTTAAATATAAATGTCCGTATTCTACCTGTTTCCTCTTATTTTTACGGAATAGCAATTGCTCAGTTTAAGCCAATCCTTGCATTTTATTTGTTTTTAGCAATAAACAATGATGAGAAGTTTGAATTCCCCTTCGCGCCCTACTTGTTACTTACCCCTGCTCCATTTATATGTCCCATTTGCACTTCAGGCTTAGTAATGTCGCTCAAAAACAGTCACTTTCAAAAGCAATCATGAATTATCTACTCGTCGTGCTAGTCGCACTTTTCTTATGGAGTTGCTGAACCAACGTGTACTTTTTTACCGTGAGCTGCCCACAATGATTTCAAGATATGACTCAACACCGATCGAGGCACCTTATTTCTATACTCTTCCGCTTTTTTCTTTTTTTCATTCACTTTTCCTAAATTTGGTAACGCGTCGACGTGTACACGCAAAAATTTCTTGGCGGTGTGCATCTGACACATATGAATTTCTTGAGGACAGACTGGACTTAAATAACTGTAAGCGGTCGCTTTTGTTGGATATCTACGCGTTTCCGTGCAACCCAGTCCCCGTGAAATTTATGAACGTGTGCGCCCGTGAAATTTATGAACGTGTGCGATGAAGCGTCGCTGTGCCATAGGCGCGACAGTCACGCTCTGACAAATCGCTACATCCGGTGTAAATCAGATCCGTGCAAGTGACATCCGCTAGATCCGTGTAAATGTCACCCGAATAATAGCGTGTTTTAAGCACAATTTCACTGATGTACGAAACCAGCTTCACCATTTTGCGAATGCGCTTTTAAAAATCTGTCAACGGTTCCTACCAGCCCGTGCAGGCCGTGTCGCTCATACAATTGGTATACCGATTGTCTCATCTTATGGTGTGATTTAGTTATTTTAGGAACCCACCACGGTGGCTGTTGTGCTTCTGAGCCCAAGGACGCGGGTTCGATTCCAGACCGCGGCAGGCCGCGGCAGTCGCTTTTTTGTGTGTGTGTGGAGGCGAGAAGCGAAAATGCCTGTGTGTTCGAAATTTCGGCGCGCGTTAAATAGATCCCCCCGGTGGTCAGAATTAATCCGGAGCCCTCTACTACGAATGAATCCGGAGCCCTCTACTACGGCGCGCCTCATCGCCTGTGTAGCGCCGGCGTGTGAAACCTCATAATCAATCAAATAAGACATCAGTACAAAAAAATCAATGAGGCCATATTGTATTCCAAAAGTCCTGGTGTTCTGAGAGGTGAGACGTTGTCTATGCTGTAACAACTTTGCAACTTCTCCTAAACTACAGCTTTTGTTCATTTCACAGAATTAAGCGTCGCAGTAACAACCCTACGTGCTACTGGGTTCATGGCTGTCAAGTATGTCATCAAATTGACTCGTCAAGGCGCAGAAGAACAAGCGAGCCCCGGAGGAGGAAAACGAAGACATCGTCTGAAACAGCGTACTTGCGAAATTCAAGGCTTTAACAGAATGCGTATTCGCCTCGATTGTTAATGGTAAAATAAAAAGCAGATGTCCTTTCATTTTAAAGAGTCTCAGTGTTGTTATTTACGCTAGCTGCATGTTCCTTGCTTTAAAATTCTGCCATTTCTTAGTTTGTTATTTTGCCGGACTGCCTTAATTGTGTGTGTTGGTCAGTGTAGGGATCAAATGTATGAATATACAGGTCTATAAAATGCCGGATTATACTTTTCGGGAGTTTATGCGGACGAGGTTTGAACTGCTCGCGTATCATGCAGTCAACAATCGTCTCTCTAGGAAAAAGTTAACTTTTATTATTTTCATCTAGTTATTGTTGCATGTATATTAGATACATGTAACTGTAAGTTACCTGTACATTGCTGAAATATTGTTGCTTTGTAAGAGAAAAATTGCTTGAACGTCATATCAACAGTGCGTGGATGCGGCCCTCGTGGTGAAAAAACGTATCTGTAAAGCCGTGGTAACGTTGTCGGAAGCATCGCTTGAACATTAAAACGACGTTTTCTAAATGTTACCCACACGTTGTAAAAATATAGCTGGAAAGGTACCACAAAATTGTAGCAATGTTATTGAAACTTCATAAAAAAATTGCTTCAACGTTGAAGCGACGTTCTTTGTATGCTAACTGCATGTTAAAAGTGTATGTCTAAAGTTGCTGCAAGATTGTAGCAATGTTATCACAACATCTGAATGGTGCAGGGACATGCTTAAATGTGGTATGAACGTTGCGAAAATGTAGGTTGAAAGTTGCTAAAACGTCATAAGAAAACGTACATATAAACGTTGTTCAAATGTGTCCCGCACGTGGCTGGAAGGTTGCTTCAAGAGTGGAGCAACGTTGGCGAACGTCAGAAACAACGTTATCCAAACATTAGAACAACACCCTTCAAACGTTGCCCCCATGTTGGAACAATGTTAATATCATGTTGACGCAATGTTTCTGGGAAACATTGCACTAACGTCACAAAAGCGGACATTAGCCACGTTTTGGCAATGTTAAGGGGAAACGTTGGGGAAATGTTCGGGCAACATTCTGTGCTACCAGGGAACTTGCTCCATCCCAACGCCGCAAAAAATGAACTACAAACCCCGCCGGGAGGAACTTTCCGTCGGTTTACGGTTTGCTACATTTGATGAGGTGGAGGCAAAAATGTCTGCATACAGCGCTGCAAACCACGTGCAACTGTGGAAGAGAGATGCCAGAACTATTGCGGGGGCGAAAAAGCGCGTTGGAAAGATCGCCAGCCAGATGCCAGAGGCCCTAAAGTATTACCAGATACGGTATTGCTGCATCCACGGAGGCATGAAGTTCGTGAGCTGCAACAAAGGCGCACGTAAATCATCGTAAGTCCCTTCTTCAAATCTTTTTCGTCGTAGAGCTTTACCTGCTTTTTTTTTTCTTTTATCCGTATAATGCTTAATCTCTTAAGCTCGAGTCTTGATAGATTCATTGTGAACTTTGTTGTTTGGCTCACCGAGCTCACTATGATCACAGCTAGAATGCGATTAATGCCTGGCTCCATCAAAAAAACTCCCCCCACCTCCCCGAAGGGGATCGTGCGGAAATGCGAATGCATTGGGTGCACCGATGAGTGCGTTGCGGCAAGCAGTCACGGAGAGAGGCGCGCGCTCCACTGCATTTATATATATTTTTCCGAGCGCAGCGAGCGGAGAGAGGGTACTCGGAGAGGAGAGAGAGACCCGCGCAACACGCCCGCCCCGCGCGCGAGCTCTCTCCGCCGAGCTCCGCGATGCGAGCGCCCTCACACGCCCGAGCGCGCTCCTCCTCTCCACTCACTCTCCGCTACTCCGCCCGAGCTCCGCGATGCGAGCGCCCTCACACGCCGAGCGCGCTCCTCCTCTCCCCTTGCCCTCCGCTACTCCCGCCCGAGCTACGACATGCTCCGGTTGCTAGGCGCGCCACAGCTGTTGCTAGGCGCACGCCGGCCAATGCACGACAACCCCCGACTAAGAAATGCATTCGCATTTAAAAATGTTTTGTGCATAGAGCATGGCACAACTATGTGTACTGCTGCGCTTATGAAAAAAAAAAAAGAAACCATGTGGTGCCTTTTAATATCCCGTACAAAATAAAATGGCTGGCAGAAGAGTGGTCGCACAGTTGTAAAAACAAACTTTTTTAAAGCAAAGTGGCGAAATTTTAAAAAGCGAAATACAACGAACTTGAATATATTGAAAGTAGTAGCATTTTCAATAGTAGCATTGAAAATATCAGAATATTTTGAATAATAGTAGCATGGCAAGAGTATTGGTCTTAACCATAAATTGATTGTAAAGTACAGTGCAGTGGTCGTCAGACTGCGATTGTGATAAATGAGGGCATGTGCAGGGTGTTTGCATGTTTATGAATGCATCTGCGATTGCATTGTCTATTCCTATCTTTCCCATCAATACAGAATATAACCCTGAATTTTTTTGCTTGTATTTTAGGACATTCAAGCAGGACTGCGGCTTTAGCGTGTACCTTGCAGCAGCCAAGGACGGCCAGTACCTGGAAGTGCGTTCAATCAATGTGGAGCACAACCATCCCATCCAACCCGAGCTGTTTAAGCACTTGCCGCAACAGAGGAGGCTAGACCCACATTTGCAAGCCAAGGCCCGTGGTTTGCTGGAGCTGCGAGCCCAGAAAGTGCTAGTGAGGGAGGAATTGGAAAGGGACAGTGGAAATGCTGTTCTCATGAAGGACCTGTCGAACATTGCGGCGAAGGAAAAAGCCCTCAAAACGAGAAACAACTTGCCTGAGGTTGTGCGCGTGCTCCAAGAAAAGCACAAAGCAATGGTGCGTCTGCTGACAGACGAGAACGAGGATCTACAGGCAATCTATTTTCAAGATGCAGGAATGAAAAAGTCATTTCAAGATTGTCCTGAGATACTGTTCATTGACGCAACATACAAATTGCTCGAAACAAGGATGGCGTGTTTTCTATACTCGGATACAACTCAAGAAAAGTGCGGCTTTTCCTCATCAAAGGACCCCCTTCCAGCCAATGGTGTCGCCGTATCAACGTGACGTCGAGGTAGACCGCCTCCACGCCGCGCTCACGGAAGAAATCACAAAACATGTTCTTCCGCGCTTCCGGACTTCTACCAAAATGGCCGCCTCCGCTGTTCGCGTCAAACCGTCGGCGTCGTCGGGCTCTCTGAGGACGATTTTTAGTGCCGTTCAGTCGTATTCCTTGTTTGCGTGTTGTGTGCAGTGTTCTTAACATGCTCGGTAATGACAATCGCTACGGTGTTTTTCCTTCTGCTTTGTGAGCGCTCGCGTTGCCGGTAAGCAGCCGCCGCTGCAGTTACTGCAGTACGCTGTATGATACGAAGCTGTCGTCGTCATCCTGTGCGGGCGTTTGGCCTTGAGCGTGAAGTACCGTTCTACCGTTTAGTCCCTCCTGTGTTTGTGCTACCCACGTTATCGCACCAGTGTCTGCGACAGGGGGCGATAACTCCTTGTTTATTTCTCGTAGATTACGCCAGCAAGTTATTAACGCCATGGACAGTATGCACGGGGCGAAACGCAAGCCACGCGACGGCGCGCGCTGCATTTCGTTAAAGCATATATGTCGAGCCGTGTGTCCCAAGTCCATGTCGGGCGCAAGCGTATTCGCCCAAATTGTGATCAAGTTGCCAAATACAAGAAGCAGAATTTTCGCACTTTTTGACCGTGAATGCGTACGAGCTGTAGCTTAGCTACGTGATGGGATTTAATATGCCACCTTTTCTATTTTGTTTCTCGGTTACGCTGAGATACCATTGTTATACCCCTGACACACGGGCGCCTAAAAGGCCTTTGCAGAGAAGGACTGCTACCGAAACGGCGTTCGCCTCGGTGACACACGACAAAGGAGAATCTCCTTCACCGAAACGGGCATTTCCCGTAAGGGGTGTTCGCCTATCTCCTTTCCCGCACGAAAAGGAGCAGCTATACTCGGATACAAGTCAAGAAAAAAGGGGCGTCGCCTAATCCCCCACTTCCACCACCCCCTTCCAGCCAATAGTGTCCCTCTATCAAGGTGACGTCGTGGCCGACCGCATTTCACCTGCAGGCAGCGCTCGGAGCCACGCTTTTCTTAATGCGTCCGTGCCGAAAAGTAGTTCGTAAGGGCGCCTTCACTTTGAGCGGAGATAAAAACCTTAGCTAAAATTCTTTATGTGCCCGTTTTAATGCAATGCGTGAAAGAATTTATCGTCAGCTGCAGTAGCGAGTTTCAATTATATTCCTGATGGTGAATTTCTGCTCTTCCGGGTTTTCCCTCAGCCGCTTGCTTCTGGCAGCTTCTGGTTTTAAGCATTGCCGGCCCCATTTCCCGCCATGGATCCCGAAGAAGTCGCATCTGAATGTGCTTCATCGTTCTCGACTGAGAATTGTGGTGCGTTGCCATCTACGCCACGCCGATGGTACAAGAAAAACAAAAGCGGCCGTGTCATCTGCAGCTGCGTACGGGAGATGATCCGGAACGCGCACGTTCGTTTGCGGCATCTTCACCCAGAGCGCAGCGTTGAAGAAACGGCCGCGACCGTGAGCGATCTTGGAGTCAGCGTGAGCTTGGTGATGGACGTGAAGAAGGAGATGAAAAATAACGACGGAAATGTTGCGACGCCCTCCCGAAAGCGCCCGCGAAGCGCCGGAAAGAGACGACGCACAGAAGTGTTTGCGGTCGTCCGTGCATCGTTTTTTTCGCAGCAATGAGATTCCGACAGTGAAGGCAATTGCTGCGGATTTCAACGCTAGCGGCGATGTTACTCCTCTCAAGCCATGGACTGTGCGCCGCCTGCTGAATGACATCGGGTTCAGGTATGAGAAGAGGGGCCGGAACTCGCTGCTGATCGAGCGGGACGACATTGTCGCGTGGCAGCAGAAGTACCTCTACGACGTCGCCAGGTACAGGATGGAAGGTCGAAAAATCTTCTACCTTGATGAAACCTGGGTGAATGCGGGACACACGCTATCGACTGTTTGGACGGACACGACGGTTGCTTCCCACCACGACGCCTTCATGCGTGGTCTGACGACAGGTTTGAAGCAGCCGTCAGGGAACGGACAGCGCCTGATTGTAACGCACATCGGCAGCGAGGACGGCTTCGTCAGTGGTTGCCTGCATATCTTTCGGGGTACGAAGACCGGCGACTACCACGAGGAGATGGACGGCACCCGCTTTGAAAGGTGGTTTGGCGCCGTTTTGCCGCAACTGCCACAAGGTAGTGTAATTGTCATGGACAATGCCTCGTACCACTCGCGGCTGGAAGAAGCAGTGCCTACGACGTCTTCGCGCAAACAGGTCGTTCAGGACTGGCTGACGTCCAAAGGACTTGCTTGGGATGAAAAAATGCTTAAAAAGGAGCTCCTCAGCCTTGTGGCCTCTGTAAAGACACGGTACATCAAATATCGTATTGACGGTGCAGCTGAAAGGGCAGGATGTATTGTGCTTAGGCTCCCACCCTACCATTGTGAGCTCAATCCCATTGAGCTCATATGGGCGCAGATGAAACGAGGTGTCGCAGCCAGAAATGCCACATTTAAGCTGGCAGATGTAGAGGTGCTCCTGAGGGAAGAAGCTGCCAAGGTAACAGCTCAACAGTGGGCAAACGCAGTTCAGCATGTGATCAGCATTGAAACAAAGTTCAGGGGAGACGGTGGAGCAAGTGCGCATGTTCAACCTATTATAATCCATCTGGATGAAGATGACACGGACTCCGACAGTGACCTATTTGGTATCGAGTCCTTTGAAGATGTGTAAGGCGGCCAGCTATTCGCCAGTGCCGCCTTTGCCCCTTTCAGTTAGTGTGGAGTGCGCAATTTAGCTTAAGTAGGTGTGTTTCCATAGCTGCAGGAGCAAGAAACTCCATCAGACAGCAGAGAAGACCAGACATGCTGTTTGTGTGCGTTATAAAGACTTATTTCTGGAGTTTACTGAGCAGCCTGTGTGTGCAGCCTAACTTGTTCATGGTTGATTGCTTTGATATGTAGCTATGAGAATCAGAAGATGCAATTGCAGTGTTTGGTTTTTATTTCATTTGCCATTACTGAATGTTGTATGTTGTGTTGTACAGTCGACAGGGATTTTCCAGTATGACAGTGAGGGTGACAAGTTATTTCAACAATCGATGCATGATATCATTTGCTGTAGTGAACCGAGCGGTGTATTGTGTGGTGCTGGCTCAGGACTGGTTGCCTTGATATGTAGCTATGAGAATCAGAAAAGGCTGTTGCAGTGCTTGGTTTCTGATTTCATTTGTTGCAAGTGTGGTGCAGGAATTAGGCCGAATGAATGCAGTCCTGACAAGACACTGCGTGGCAGACGTATCCATAAAAGAAAATTGTACATCTCGAACTAGAGGAAACCCACACTGTTCCAAAGTATTTTCTGGAAGCAGGGCCACGCTTGCACTATGCGATAGTTTTCGCTGCACAGGGAGGATGGCTATTCGCATGTGTAGCATGAGGTGTGTGCAAGCAGAGTCAAGCGAGTTCGCAAACTCCAAGCAGAATCATCTGCAGTGTGTGGCTCTACGGCTCCTTGTGCGACACTATATAAATGGCTATAAAGGCAAGTTTCACCTACAGGAAAAGACGCTAGCTCGAGTTTTAACCCCACGTTTTTTACATTGTTTGGACACTTATGCGTGTATTGGATGCAGAAACCAAGTTGCAAATTAAATGCCTACGTGAAAGCATGTAACTAAACATTGTGTGTCCGTGTGGCTGGCTGAGCCAAGTTGTCTTCTTGTAGAACATTGAGAACAAATAAATCTGTTTAAGTGTCTCATTGCTCGTTTCATTTGCTATGCATAATTCAGCAGTGCGTCTGTTCAGCTGTCTGAGCCAAATCTGACAGGATACAACAGTGAGGACAAGAAAAGTTGCTTCGGTGTTTTATTTCTAATTTGATTCTATTTAGCTATCTGCTGTCTTACGCAGGACTTAGGATAAATAGGTTTTATCTGTTGCCTACTCCACTGGATAAAATGCAGAATCACAATGTTAAAAACAATCCCCAAAGCTTTGGGAAGGGGAAACAAGATTGGTTTCAATCGATCCTCCCATGTATGGGAATCATTTCATGTAGTGCATATTTGGCGAGATTATAAATTTCCTCCTGAACATATGATCCGATTTTGCCTTTGCGTAGCAAGAAAAGTATGATATGCATTGACCAGTTTCAGTGCAGCGATGTGTACCATATGTGTGGTTCCATGCATCAACTCAACCGACATGTCATCAATCAGTGCAGATCACTACGTAACCCTTCAAACAGACTTCATTGCCTGTGTTATGAAGTGGGCATCAATTCATGTTCTGTCATTGTGATTTACACTCCTAATATATGTGTAGACATTGCACGAGTTGAGTTGCGAACAGTGCTGTGGCAAGCAGCAGCTTGCTATTTGACTTGGAGCAGCGAGCTTCTCGCTCCAGCGGCCACTTGTGACGCAACAGTGAGAATGGATGAAATGCTGAGCTGTTTTCCACCCTGAATGCTCTATTTTGAATTTAGAGCACGTGCATGCAGATGACCATTGCAGCAGCAGCTTCTTACTTAAGAGACAAACACAAGGCGGGCAGTGTCTATATAGCTTCAACAATGCACATCTCATGCAAGAATTTGATTTGGTGAACAATATGCATGCGCATGTGTAGAAAAAGCTGAAAGGTGGTTTATTTGATTTCAGTGCTGCGTTTCATGTCTTCACATGCATTGTTGCAGCTGGTCATACCGGTGAAATCTAGCCAATGCAATGTCACTATCGCGAACCACAGCTCATTCACAAAGCATAAACGGGACAATGAAATTGAACTTACAGTGGTAACACTCCTGTGGAATCTTAATTATCATAGACAATGCAAACTCAAAGCAGATGCCTATTCGTGTTTAATTCACAAAGGTTTTTGTCCGAAACAACAACTTAAGGCACTCCAACAAAAAACAGGCGACAAAAACATACTTGTTGCAATTAACACATTTAATACCTGTGACACACGGCAACGCTAGATCTCCTTTAAACTAAACCCCTTTTGCCACGCCAAAAGACATTTTGTGGAAAGGAGTGGCGCTCCTGACACACAGCAACCCCCGAGCTCCTTCACGTAGTTGCTGTAACTGACACACCAATAAAGTGGCGCTAGCAGTTCTGTGGAAAAAGCATGCACGATAACAAAAATAAAGTGCGGCTAATAGACCTTCTTTATTATTTTAGATAGGAACTGTGCGTTTTATTGTTGTTTAGAAAGAATAAATGGGTAATTTCACATATTTGTATTAAACAGCAGCGATGGAGTGCTTTTTTTAGCCTTTTTAGCCTATGTTCCGTGCATAATCTGGCAACAGTGGGCAGATGTTTACAGAAATACATTACGATTGGGCTTGTTTGGTGCAGTTTATTTCATTACAGCTTTAACAATTTATGAAAGTATTATAAAATCGCATTTGGTCTCACTAATTTCTGGGAAGCTTATGATTTGCAAGCGCCTGCTTACGAGGCTGCGCCGCTAGCTGCTCCTTTTCGTGCGGGAAAGGAGATAGGCGAACACCCCTTACGGGAAATGCCCGTTTCGGTGAAGGAGATTCTCCTTTGTCGTGTGTCACCGAGGCGAACGCCGTTTCGGTAGCAGTCCTTCTCTGCAAAGGCCTTTTAGGCGCCCGTGTGTCAGGGGTATAACAATGGTATCTCAGCGTAACCGAGAAACAAAATAGAAAAGGTGGCATATTAAATCCCATCACGTAGCTAAGCTACAGCTCGTACGCATTCACGGTCAAAAAGTGCGAAAATTCTGCTTCTTGTATTTGGCAACTTGATCACAATTTGGGCGAATACGCTTGCGCCCGACATGGACTTGGGACACACGGCTCGACATATATGCTTTAACGAAATGCAGCGCGCGCCGTCGCGTGGCTTGCGTTTCGCCCCGTGCATACTGTCCATGGCGTTAATAACTTGCTGGCGTAATCTACGAGAAATAAACAAGGAGTTATCGCCCCCTGTCGCAGACACTGGTGCGATAACGTGGGTAGCACAAACACAGGAGGGACTAAACGGTAGAACGGTACTTCACGCTCAAGGCCAAACGCCCGCACAGGATGACGACGACAGCTTCGTATCATACAGCGTACTGCAGTAACTGCAGCGGCGGCTGCTTACCGGCAACGCGAGCGCTCACAAAGCAGAAGGAAAAACACCGTAGCGATTGTCATTACCGAGCATGTTAAGAACACTGCACACAACACGCAAACAAGGAATACGACTGAACGGCACTAAAAATCGTCCTCAGAGAGCCCGACGACGCCGACGGTTTGACGCGAACAGCGGAGGCGGCCATTTTGGTAGAAGTCCGGAAGCGCGGAAGAACATGTTTTGTGATTTCTTCCGTGAGCGCGGCGTGGAGGCGGTCTACCTCGACGTCACGTTGATACGGCGACACCATTGGCTGGAAGGGGGTCCTTTGATGAGGAAAAGCCGCACTTTTCTTGAGTTGTATCCGAGTATAGCGGCGCAGCCTCGTAAGCAGGCGCTTGCAAATCATAAGCTTCCCAGAAATTAGTGAGACCAAATGCGATTTTATAATACTTTCATAAATTGTTAAAGCTGTAATGAAATAAACTGCACCAAACAAGCCCAATCGTAATGTATTTCTGTAAACATCTGCCCACTGTTGCCAGATTATGCACGGAACATAGGCTAAAAAGGCTAAAAAAAGCACTCCATCGCTGCTGTTTAATACAAATATGTGAAATTACCCATTTATTCTTTCTAAACAACAATAAAACGCACAGTTCCTATCTAAAATAATAAAGAAGGTCTATTAGCCGCACTTTATTTTTGTTATCGTGCATGCTTTTTCCACAGAACTGCTAGCGCCACTTTATTGGTGTGTCAGTTACAGCAACTACGTGAAGGAGCTCGGGGGTTGCTGTGTGTCAGGAGCGCCACTCCTTTCCACAAAATGTCTTTTGGCGTGGCAAAAGGGGTTTAGTTTAAAGGAGATCTAGCGTTGCCGTGTGTCACAGGTATTAAATGTGTTAATTGCAACAAGTATGTTTTTGTCGCCTGTTTTTTGTTGGAGTGCCTTAAGTTGTTGTTTCGGACAAAAACCTTTGTGAATTAAACACGAATAGGCATCTGCTTTGAGTTTGCATTGTCTATGATAATTAAGATTCCACAGGAGTGTTACCACTGTAAGTTCAATTTCATTGTCCCGTTTATGCTTTGTGAATGAGCTGTGGTTCGCGATAGTGACATTGCATTGGCTAGATTTCACCGGTATGACCAGCTGCAACAATGCATGTGAAGACATGAAACGCAGCACTGAAATCAAATAAACCACCTTTCAGCTTTTTCTACACATGCGCATGCATATTGTTCACCAAATCAAATTCTTGCATGAGATGTGCATTGTTGAAGCTATATAGACACTGCCCGCCTTGTGTTTGTCTCTTAAGTAAGAAGCTGCTGCTGCAATGGTCATCTGCATGCACGTGCTCTAAATTCAAAATAGAGCATTCAGGGTGGAAAACAGCTCAGCATTTCATCCATTCTCACTGTTGCGTCACAAGTGGCCGCTGGAGCGAGAAGCTCGCTGCTCCAAGTCAAATAGCAAGCTGCTGCTTGCCACAGCACTGTTCGCAACTCAACTCGTGCAATGTCTACACATATATTAGGAGTGTAAATCACAATGACAGAACATGAATTGATGCCCACTTCATAACACAGGCAATGAAGTCTGTTTGAAGGGTTACGTAGTGATCTGCACTGATTGATGACATGTCGGTTGAGTTGATGCATGGAACCACACATATGGTACACATCGCTGCACTGAAACTGGTCAATGCATATCATACTTTTCTTGCTACGCAAAGGCAAAATCGGATCATATGTTCAGGAGGAAATTTATAATCTCGCCAAATATGCACTACATGAAATGATTCCCATACATGGGAGGATCGATTGAAACCAATCTTGTTTCCCCTTCCCAAAGCTTTGGGGATTGTTTTTAACATTGTGATTCTGCATTTTATCCAGTGGAGTAGGCAACAGATAAAACCTATTTATCCTAAGTCCTGCGTAAGACAGCAGATAGCTAAATAGAATCAAATTAGAAATAAAACACCGAAGCAACTTTTCTTGTCCTCACTGTTGTATCCTGTCAGATTTGGCTCAGACAGCTAAACAGACGCACTGCTGAATTATGCATAGCAAATGAAACGAGCAATGAGACACTTAAACAGATTTATTTGTTCTCAATGTTCTACAAGAAGACAACTTGGCTCAGCCAGCCACACGGACACACAATGTTTAGTTACATGCTTTCACGTAGGCATTTAATTTGCAACTTGGTTTCTGCATCCAATACACGCATAAGTGTCCAAACAATGTAAAAAACGTGGGGTTAAAACTCGAGCTAGCGTCTTTTCCTGTAGGTGAAACTTGCCTTTATAGCCATTTATATAGTGTCGCACAAGGAGCCGTAGAGCCACACACTGCAGATGATTCTGCTTGGAGTTTGCGAACTCGCTTGACTCTGCTTGCACACACCTCATGCTACACATGCGAATAGCCATCCTCCCTGTGCAGCGAAAACTATCGCATAGTGCAAGCGTGGCCCTGCTTCCAGAAAATACTTTGGAACAGTGTGGGTTTCCTCTAGTTCGAGATGTACAATTTTCTTTTATGGATACGTCTGCCACGCAGTGTCTTGTCAGGACTGCATTCATTCGGCCTAATTCCTGCACCACACTTGCAACAAATGAAATCAGAAACCAAGCACTGCAACAGCCTTTTCTGATTCTCATAGCTACATATCAAGGCAACCAGTCCTGAGCCAGCACCACACAATACACCGCTCGGTTCACTACAGCAAATGATATCATGCATCGATTGTTGAAATAACTTGTCACCCTCACTGTCATACTGGAAAATCCCTGTCGACTGTACAACACAACATACAACATTCAGTAATGGCAAATGAAATAAAAACCAAACACTGCAATTGCATCTTCTGATTCTCATAGCTACATATCAAAGCAATCAACCATGAACAAGTTAGGCTGCACACACAGGCTGCTCAGTAAACTCCAGAAATAAGTCTTTATAACGCACACAAACAGCATGTCTGGTCTTCTCTGCTGTCTGATGGAGTTTCTTGCTCCTGCAGCTATGGAAACACACCTACTTAAGCTAAATTGCGCACTCCACACTAACTGAAAGGGGCAAAGGCGGCACTGGCGAATAGCTGGCCGCCTTACACATCTTCAAAGGACTCGATACCAAATAGGTCACTGTCGGAGTCCGTGTCATCTTCATCCAGATGGATTATAATAGGTTGAACATGCGCACTTGCTCCACCGTCTCCCCTGAACTTTGTTTCAATGCTGATCACATGCTGAACTGCGTTTGCCCACTGTTGAGCTGTTACCTTGGCAGCTTCTTCCCTCAGGAGCACCTCTACATCTGCCAGCTTAAATGTGGCATTTCTGGCTGCGACACCTCGTTTCATCTGCGCCCATATGAGCTCAATGGGATTGAGCTCACAATGGTAGGGTGGGAGCCTAAGCACAATACATCCTGCCCTTTCAGCTGCACCGTCAATACGATATTTGATGTACCGTGTCTTTACAGAGGCCACAAGGCTGAGGAGCTCCTTTTTAAGCATTTTTTCATCCCAAGCAAGTCCTTTGGACGTCAGCCAGTCCTGAACGACCTGTTTGCGCGAAGACGTCGTAGGCACTGCTTCTTCCAGCCGCGAGTGGTACGAGGCATTGTCCATGACAATTACACTACCTTGTGGCAGTTGCGGCAAAACGGCGCCAAACCACCTTTCAAAGCGGGTGCCGTCCATCTCCTCGTGGTAGTCGCCGGTCTTCGTACCCCGAAAGATATGCAGGCAACCACTGACGAAGCCGTCCTCGCTGCCGATGTGCGTTACAATCAGGCGCTGTCCGTTCCCTGACGGCTGCTTCAAACCTGTCGTCAGACCACGCATGAAGGCGTCGTGGTGGGAAGCAACCGTCGTGTCCGTCCAAACAGTCGATAGCGTGTGTCCCGCATTCACCCAGGTTTCATCAAGGTAGAAGATTTTTCGACCTTCCATCCTGTACCTGGCGACGTCGTAGAGGTACTTCTGCTGCCACGCGACAATGTCGTCCCGCTCGATCAGCAGCGAGTTCCGGCCCCTCTTCTCATACCTGAACCCGATGTCATTCAGCAGGCGGCGCACAGTCCATGGCTTGAGAGGAGTAACATCGCCGCTAGCGTTGAAATCCGCAGCAATTGCCTTCACTGTCGGAATCTCATTGCTGCGAAAAAAACGATGCACGGACGACCGCAAACACTTCTGTGCGTCGTCTCTTTCCGGCGCTTCGCGGGCGCTTTCGGGAGGGCGTCGCAACATTTCCGTCGTTATTTTTCATCTCCTTCTTCACGTCCATCACCAAGCTCACGCTGACTCCAAGATCGCTCACGGTCGCGGCCGTTTCTTCAACGCTGCGCTCTGGGTGAAGATGCCGCAAACGAACGTGCGCGTTCCGGATCATCTCCCGTACGCAGCTGCAGATGACACGGCCGCTTTTGTTTTTCTTGTACCATCGGCGTGGCGTAGATGGCAACGCACCACAATTCTCAGTCGAGAACGATGAAGCACATTCAGATGCGACTTCTTCGGGATCCATGGCGGGAAATGGGGCCGGCAATGCTTAAAACCAGAAGCTGCCAGAAGCAAGCGGCTGAGGGAAAACCCGGAAGAGCAGAAATTCACCATCAGGAATATAATTGAAACTCGCTACTGCAGCTGACGATAAATTCTTTCACGCATTGCATTAAAACGGGCACATAAAGAATTTTAGCTAAGGTTTTTATCTCCGCTCAAAGTGAAGGCGCCCTTACGAACTACTTTTCGGCACGGACGCATTAAGAAAAGCGTGGCTCCGAGCGCTGCCTGCAGGTGAAATGCGGTCGGCCACGACGTCACCTTGATAGAGGGACACTATTGGCTGGAAGGGGGTGGTGGAAGTGGGGGATTAGGCGACGCCCCTTTTTTCTTGACTTGTATCCGAGTATAGCAATTGTAGAAAACTCGAACGATGAGAGTGAAATTGTGGCAGTCGGGCTTTTCGCTGCAGAAGATGCAGACACGCACCGTTGGTTTTTTGAAATCTTCAAAACACTAAACCCAGCATGGCAAGATGTGAGAGTTGTCATGGCCGACAAAGACATGAAAGAAAGGTCAGTCGTAAAGGAGCTATTGCCATCCGCTGCACTGCATGTGTGTGCATTTCATGTGCTACAGGCGTTCCGAAGAGAAGTCAGTGTGCAAAAATTAAAAATCACCAAAGGAGAGCAGGAAACAGCCCTAGACATAATGCAACGCATGGTGTACGCAAAAGATGAGGATGAGTACAAAGAGTTGTACGCGTTGCTGCAGAAATCAGCAGTAAAGGCAGTAAGTAGTTGATTACTTCACTACAAATTGGCACTCCATCTACACTGAATGGATCATGGGGTCAAAATGGTCGTGCGGAAATTTTTTCAATTCGACAAACAACCGTTGTGAGAGCATGAACTCCAAGCTTAAGCAATTGGTAGAACGCTTCAGCTCTCTTGAAATGTTTGTTGAGCGGTTTTTTGCTCTAGTTACCACTCAACGTAAGGAGAAAACGCACAGGGCAGCAGTGCTGCAGCAGAAGCGTACTGTGATTGTAGGTGGTGATATGGCAAGCAAGCTGTATGCCAGGCTGCTGACACCGTATGCCTTCAATCGTGTCCAAGTGGAGTTGAATGCATCAGTGGTAGCTGCAGTTCGATAGTGGCAAAATTTTTGCAACAACTGAAGACTGCTCCTGTGCTTTCAAGCAAGCAATGCTGCTGCCTTGCCGCCACATTTTTTTTTCTGCGGGAGGCATCAAACATGCCAAAATTTGACAAGGACCTGTGTGCGCAGCGTTGGTCGTTAGAGGCTTACACGGGAAGCTGTCAACTGACGCAGAATGATGCATGCGATGGCTACGAGGAAGTTGAAGTGAGCATGCGCAAGGATGAGAGTCCTCTCGTCACACCAAAAATTCAGAAAAGGAGCCACAGTAGCATCAAAGCTGGCAGAAGTTGCAGCAGAATGCTCAATGCCTACATTTCGAAAAAAACTGGAAGTCCTTGAAACCATCGTTAAGCACTGAAAAAACGGCTGTGAAGTCAATGTAACTGTAGTAAGGCCTTCACAGCAGTTACATAGCCCTTGTGATGTAGAAAAAGTAGCGAGCACCCGTTGTCCAGCTGGGGATGTGCAGCCGCTTACTGAAGCGCCTCAGACTGGGGTTGCCGTTTTGCCTGCACCTCATCCAGGCTCTGAACGTCTTTTTTGTGGCCGTGGGCTGCCAGACAACAGTGACAGTGCATGCCCAGGAAGTGCAAGCAGCAGAAACACGCAAGGCAGCCCCAGTGCGAGTTCCACTGGCAAAGACTGCAACACATTTAAAGAGCAAAGTCAAGACAGCAGCGCAGAAAATTCTTTCAATCAAGATTGCACTGCCAGTGCATCTGACCTTCTTGAGAGGATAAAAGTCCCGGTAGCCATGAAGAAATGTGGTCGCCCAAAGGGGCACATGCTTACTGTTGTTGGGCTGCCTAAAAAGCGCAAAAGAACGACAAGTCAGCGGCCCTATGCAGAGGTCACAGTAAAAGAGAAAAATCTTGTGCTGCTCACATGGCTGGTTGGGGCAGAGAAAGCAGCTGAAGCTATACGCCTCGAGCGCGGCCTGTAGGGGCGCCACTGAAATCCCCCTAGCGGCCCGTTTCGAAAGCAGCCGCGGGAGTCCGCGCCCCGCTCCCCAGTGCCGCCGCTGCTTCTGCGGCACGTTCACGACTGAGATTTACCGTTTGCGGGCGTTTGAAATCCATGTTCATGTGGAGCAGTCACTCTGTTCGCAAATGGAGTGTGTTTACGAGAGTGTAAATGTTTCTGACGCGATCTTAGTGTGGTATATTCGGTCTGTATAAGCGCCAGGTGTGTGTCACAGGCCAGCGTCGCGGAACCGGCGTATGATGGAGCCGATTGTAGTTACACTGACCTGAATTTACTAGCCGTGTCTCCGTACCCACCGGTTACTCAGATGTTCATGCTACGGCTATACACTACGTTTTAAATCGGTTTTGTGCGCTTACATAATCAGCGGAGCACTGATACCTGACAGCACGCCAGTTACGTTTGCCAATATTATTGTTCACCACCATTTACAAGCCAGTCTGTGTTAATTTCGGGAATATTCAACAAAAGTACGATGGACAATACATAATTATACTCGGGGATCAGCACACGACAGAGTCGTCTTGTCGTGAGGTGCGCGCCCGCAGACTTTCATCTGCTACATATATCCTCTGCGAGCAGCGCGGAGACGGGCTTACAATATATAATCCGCGTCCGCGACTAAATGCTTCTTCGAAATATCGTCATATGGCACAGGGAGCCCGCAGAATAAACCAGAAACTGAAAGCAGAGGGCCTTATCGCATACAGTCAAACCCGGCTATAACGAACCCGGATAGAGCGAATTATGCTATATATCGAACAAAAATAATTCAGTTACGGATATACATGGGAAACTGATTCCTTATAACGAAGTTCACATCCGATATATCGAACTCCGCGCGCCTAGAATGGCCGCCGAAATGCATGGTCTCGGAGCGGCGATTGAGATGTGGATTGGCCGCGACCACGGAGCAAGAGCCGGGACTGGGACGTTGCGCCTTGCCCGGACCGACGTGACAGCCGACACTTTCCGTAACTATTTCCGACGCGTGGGACTTACGACGGAACCCGCCCAGTCAGCGAGTCCAGACTAAGACAGCAGCATCGGTGAACTGTGGGAAGAGTTCGCCAACGTTGCCGATGCTGTCGCGAGTGAAAGCCGTCCGATGCTTAGAGCAAAGCGCTTGCGGTAGTCGATGTGCTCCGCCAATGCTTCTTCGATTTTGGAGAACGCAGACTCGTACTGCTGCAAATAATGTTTCGTGTAGAGAAGGCTATGCTAGTTGTAGCCGCCAAAGCCAAAGTGAAAACAAAAATCACCGCTTTTTTTTTTGCAAAGTAGGCAGTTAGGGCGGAAAGAAGCTTTATTAATTGCAATAAATGGATTATTTTGGGTATGGTTAATGGCTACTTTACTGTGTTCGTTTCTCTATGCGGGGATGGTGGAGTTGAGCAGGTGGGGGGGGGGGGGGCGAACTCGTAACAATAAGCTCGTTATAGGCGGGTTCGGCTATATCGAACTATTGGATATATCGAACAAATCGCGGTGCATATTGCAGTACGCTATAAACGGGTTCGACTGTACCACACTCTTCCAACTACACATTTCATCGCTTGTTGAACAGCCTACCCTGTATACTTCCAAAAATGCGTCCGCCGTACGATCAGCGCTTCGTTGAAGTAGAAAAACAAAAGGAAAGTGAACGCGAGATTTATGTGTGGTTTATAAAACGTTCATTGCTTGATTCCGCTCCGCATTTGTACACGGCGTCCCCCTCCCTGCCCCCCCCCCCCCCCCCCCCCCCCCCCACCGATTTCTCGCGAAATAGCAGTGCATTTCGCGTATAGTTGGTCTAGTGAAACCTACCTGGCTTAAGTTTAGACGAACGTCTTTAGCATGCCAGAAGCAGCACTGTTTTTTTTATTTCCGTTAGAGCTATTGTGTTTCTAAATTCCGCATTGGCACAGCATTTATTTTTCTGTGGTTTCATTTCCTTGGTTCTTGCTATATCGGGTGTGTGGGCACATATTTAGCGACGCATAGGCTTGGAATATACTTTAGATTTTCGCATGGTTTATATTCTTATAAAAGGCATAAGTTATTGTCGGGGATTTGGTAATCACATCCCCGAAACATATTTTTCTGTGGCGTATATATGCGAAACGAAGCCGCATTCGTTGTCCACGCTGCAAAATGAAGCCAACCTCTCATTCTGCCAGTATCAGGTCTAAACGAGGCGTCAGTAAAATTCATTTGTGCCTGATGTTTTGGAGGTGACATGGGTGATATGCTGCTGCCGTCGCCGACGCCCGAAAGAGCGGCGACGAAGCGCGCAGAACCGCGTCCCCGGGTAGCTCTTGCAGGCGATCGCGTACTCTACGAAGACACAGCTGTTTTTTAAGTGACCTAAACGTTCTCTTTGCCTATAGTTGTCACCATAACAAGTTTTTTTAGGCGCGGAAAGGCGAAAAGAAGCGAAATAGAACCAAAACACTACACGAGCCCCTATCAGTCACGCAGCGCAAATCCCGTCAACGCCGCGGAGAAGTGGCGGCAGGCGGCGCAGCGATCGCGAAGCTCGAGGCGTATAAGAGGAAAGCTACTCAATGAGGAAGAGAAAATTCCTGATGGCATTCGGGATGAAATTGTAGATGTCAAACTTGTGCGGCGTTTTTTCACCAATGAGGCATGGCAAGCTGTGTGCATGGTTGTTGACGTAAAGAAAGTGCAAGAGTGGCAGTGCAACCTGTGCAAATCAAAGTTGGACGATTCTGATTCTGTGCTGTGCGACTGGTGCTTGTCATGGAACCATCTCCAGTGCGTTGGCCTGAAGCAACAGCCCAAGGCAAAACTGTGGAAATGTAGTGAATGTGCCAGTGACTTGGCCTGTTAAAGTGCGAATACCTAGCGTGGATTTTTTCTGGCTAGTTCACTCTGATCTCCTCTTAAGTGTCTGAAACAATTACATCCTTGTATGTGCAATGTTTTATTTGTTTCTTTTTTTGCCAGACTTGTGACTGAAATGCTCATGTAAATGAGGCACATACACATTGTCTTGACTGTGTAAATGTGACGCTTCAAAGAAAATGTTTTCTTGGTTGCTGGTTCACAGTGATCTCCTTTTAAGTGTGCGAAACAGTGGTTCGTGTGTTGGTTAAAATGTTTTGTCTTGATTTTATACTGCTTTGCCAGACATGTGACTCTGAAATGTCCAAGTAAGAGTAGCATATACATAACTTATTGCCTGTGAAGTGTGAACAAATGCTTCCTTGCTTGCTGGTTATTGAGTGTGCAAAGCAGTTTGTCCTTGTATGTGAACAAGCTTTGTGTATATTTTAATTTTTCAAGTTTTGATAGACTTGCATAAGTTGTGTCATGATCTTCAATACTGTTTAATAAAATTTGATTTACTAGCGTGAAGTTTTCATAAATAGTAGAGTGCTGCTATGCTACCCCTAAGCAAAGAAGGGAATTTTGCAAGTGAAACTATTTTGTAATCAACGGAGCATTAATAAAAGGCAACCATATCTACCTTTGTTTGCACTGTTCACTATTTGCAAATAATAGATTGGCCATGAGTTCAGCTGCAACGAATGTATTACTTCCCTAGTAGCACAAATTGTTGCCGCAACGTTTCTGCCGTGTTGCCAATGTTGTGTAACGTTAGGCAACGTTACACAACGTGGTGACAATGTTGCCGAATGTGGGCCAACATTGGACACATTCAGCAACATTCCCGCAACGTTTACAAACAACGTATAGGCAACGTTGCCCGTATGCACATTTTTCACGTTGCAGCAATGTTGCCAAATGTGGGCCAACGTTGGAGACATTCAACAACATGCACGCAACGTTTACAAACAACGTATAGGCAATGTTGCCCGTATGCACGTTTTTTCACGTTACAGCAATGTTGCCAAATGTGGGCCAACTTTGGAGACATTCAACAACATGCACGCAACGTTTACAAACAACGGATGCGCAACGTTGCCCGTATGCACATTTTTTCACGTTTCAGCAATGTTGCCAAATGTGGGCCAACGTTGGACCCATTCAAAAACATTCATGCAACGTTTACAAACAACGGATGGGCAACGTTGCCCGTATGCACGTTTTTTCACGTTCCAGCAATGTTGCCAAATGTGGGCCAACGTAAAATCACTGTTGGACGCATCCAACAACATTCACGCAACGTTTAACGCATAGGCAATAGTTATCTTCGTGATGTTCTTTTCCCCGGGGCTTCTCCTCCATGCCGCAGCAGCGCTGAGGATCTCACCCCGGGTATCTTCAACCGACAAACTCAGCCTCCGATACAAAACTGTACATTTATTTACAGCCCGGCGGGCGATCAAAAAACAGGACTCGCGCGGAGCTCGAAGACGACGGACCGAGCTCTCCTGCGCTCGGACCGCGTCTCCCCGTCTTCATTTCCATTGCTCTTCGTCGGTGGCCGTCCCATGTGGTGGCGGTTAGGACATCCGGTGCGAGCAGACGGAAAGCGCCGCGCAACACGTGCTTTCCATTTCCGTCCCCCGGCCCGCTCCAGTTGGTGCGTCGAAGCGCCCGACAGCAATGTTGCCCACATGCACATTTTCTTGCGTTGCAGCAATGTTGCCAAATATGGGCCAACGTTGGATACATTCATGTAACGTTTAAAAACAACGCATGAGAAACTGCCATTTACACGCTTTTTTCGCGTTGCAGCAATGTTGCCGAATGTTGGCAAATGTCATATTTATGATGATAAACGATTTCACGTGGAGTTACATAAGCTGCCTAACAATTCAAATGATCCCATACAGCACACTTGAATGTTTGCGATATAGTTACAGGATACGTTAATTTCGGGAGTGTGGTTAAAAGTGATCAACGCGTACGTACAGTTTCTACATATTTAGCAATGCTCACGAAAAACCTTCAAATTAACATTGTCTGTGTACATGTTTATCTAGGTTGCCGCAATATTGAGGAATGTTGAATGTATAGCAGCTTTCCATTTATTTATTATGTGAAACACCACACTAACCCATGTTTTGGAGAAATTACGTCGCCTATAAAAGTTCAAATGGTTATGCCCAATGGACGTCTTAGCCACAGTTCACTGCAACGTTTTTAGATTAGGTTGGTTTAGAAAATGTTGGTTCACTGTACCATCGCATCGTGTACTTTAATTACTGTACTTTAGCTGCATATAATACGGCACTTACACGCACACGCACGCACATAAATGAAATCCCCATCGTCAGCCTGTCTACTGCAGGACGAGGGCCTCACCCATGCAGGAAAGAAAAGTATTCTTTCCTCCTTGCACGGCACTTGCTTCGCGCCATCTCCGCGACCCCGACCTGCCCCGACATACAACCTCCCCCCCCCCTCCCTCCTCGCCCGCTCCATCGCAAGGGGAAAAAACGTGGCCGAGCTTTCTCTTCTCGCGCAAACCCTGCCGCAGCCCAAAACGAAGAATCTGACGCCCCCGTGCCGGCTCCCTCCTTCGCCCTGAGCACGGCTTTTGAAGCTCCTTTCATGGCGGACGAGCTCGTGCGGGTCATTCAAAATGCAAAAAGGAAAAGTGCGCCCGTAGCCGAGAGGCAGCACTCGCGCCTTCTTGACTTTGCAACTTCCACTTGTCTTCCGGCACCCTCCCTGCTCAATTTGGCCTCCAACTTGTCCCTCCCATCCTAAAAAAGAACAAATCTCCCAAACTTTTCTCCTCTTTTCGTCCTATTTCACTCACGAGCGTTGCCTCCAAAATTCTCGAATCCATGGCGCTCGCACGCCTCGAATTACAAGTATGCACGAATCTGCAACTTGAACCCTGGGCCGCAGACGGGTTTTCCTCGCCAGCGCGGTGCCATTGGATTCAATTGCCGACCTTGTCTCTGCACTAGAAAACGCGAAGGCTACCAAAAACCGTGGCCTTTGTCGTCCTTTTGAACATTCGCAAAGCCTTCGACCGCTTACTCGGCCGTCACCCTCATCTCCCCCGACGTTACAAGACTGGACGAGGCCCGCCACTCCATCGCGCAAGAACCAAACAAGCAATACCCATACGCGTGGGTTGCATCATGCAATGCACCCGCTCGCATCCCAAGCATCAAATTTGGGTGACAAGAATCCTGCCTACTCAGCAGGCTCCGTAACTGGCTCCGTACTGCAGCCTCCGTACCAGTGCTCACCTACAACTGAATGAGAAAATCAACAGTCCCACTTGTTCTTCATCCACATAAATCAAGCAGCCTAAAATATAGAATCCAATTCGCAAATCAAACATAAGGCAAACCAGATTTCGCTCAAATTCCAAATCAAATAACTACCCGCTCTTCATTTAAAATATGAGTTACAAACAGGCCAGAAAATATTTTGGAGCTGGAAAGACGGGGATGAGGGGAGATTTGAACTAAGACACACTTTGTGTGGCTGGGGCCCCTATATGTACACCACGCTATGAATGCGAATTCTCAGTGTAAGGAAAAATGTAAATTTGTGGACGTCCTAGTGATATCGCGTAATGATGTTATAACACACTTGCAGTGATATCGCATGGATGTCCACAAGCAGATGATCTTGGGTGAAACATATTGTATGGACATCACATGAATGTCCTGAAATGACATTGGATATTGTGACCATTTGTGGATATCCTATGGACTTTCGTGGTTTGCTGGGTTCAGAGGCAGACCGCAAAAACCCTACATCGATGTGTGATCATTTAGAAACACAGCTCTCGAAAAACTGCAGAAATGCATGTGGAGAAGTGTCACGCTGAGCGTATAGATTCCCCCATGAAATCTTAAAGGAACCGTGAACGTTTGAACGTTTCTCAAAACGAAAGAAACGCGTGGTGCCGGTCCGACGGATGGCGTAGCCAAACTCGGCGGCAGATCCGTTTATTTTAGTCCCTCATTTGTTGGATGATCACACAATATTATCTTAGAGTGGATGCAGCCTCGAATAAAATAATACCGCCATTCCGCGCATCGTGCGTTACAAGCCAGGTGCTGCACCGTTCTAAGACGGTCATTTTTTTCAAGATGGCCGCCGGCTGTTCCATGAATGAAATTCGTTTTTATTTCATTTTTTTTTAGTAAGCGGGTAAATCTCATCGCCGTTCTTGGTGTTAATGAAAATATACCACAAATATGGCACCTTCGATTGAAGGTTGAGCGCGAACAAAATATTTTTTTGTTCAGGAAAAACTTACAAAAACACTCATTTATTGCTGTATCATTTTGTAAAGCTAAAAAATACACTAACAGGCTTCGTTTACGTTGGACAACAGAATTTTAACAGGTCAGGCAGGCAGATTCCCGATCATAGCCAATACTTTCTAGCCTCACTAAGTTATCAGTGTCGTACGTGCGTGAGCTCGCGTCATCCGCAAATTCCCCCGCAATGATCGTGTTGGCAGTGGCATTTCTTTGTGTTGCACATGGGCCCGCGGCGATTTCCTCCACGTGTAATAAATCGAACTTCTATTATTAGTCACGCAGGCGTAATTATTATAATCATCGAAAAACTACGTCCAATAAATATAAATACAGTAGTCACTCGTTATAACGAAATCGCTTTATTCGAAATATCGCTTCATTCGAAATTTATTCTGGTCCCAACCCAAACGGATGCATTTTAGGCCGCATTACTCGAAGCGCCAGAAGAGCTTGACCCGCTTAGAGCGAATTAAGTGGCGAGCGGAGGCGTCGCCGTGCTGCGGTGACCCAGTGGCGAGTCAGGCTGTCAACATGGCAGGTCAACACAAGCTGGTACTTCGCCGGCGGTTTTCTCGAGCCGGTCATGCTCGATTCGGGTGATCCCCATTTTGGGCAAACGGTCCAAATGCGTGGTAGGGTCATTGAACTTCGTCGCAACACATTGGTCAAGGGCGTGGACACGACATTGCGCGAACACTGGCAATCGAACCGTAGAATTGGCAGTGTCGCCGACAACGAGGCGCCGAAGAACTCTTGTGTTGCAAACTTCACGGCTGCACAACTCGGGAAAACAATTCCCAGTGATCATGCAATGCCCCTAATGCGAAACCGATCAGTTTTCATGATTGTGCTTTGTACGCCCAATGAGCGGTTAATCTTTTTATTATTACTATTTATTTATTTTTTGAGCTCAACAAACAACCTCCGTCTCGAGCCACGGCATCTGCGGCGCTTTTCAGCGCAAAACTCTCGTATAGCGTTTCGTGACGCCCGCACGCCCCCCTATAAAAGGGGCACTGCCGCTGCCAATTTTTGTGGGCGGCGACCATAGCCTCCTGCATTGCTTGGTCAAATGGTCAAATTGTAGCAGGGGTTGCTCTCGCCCGGCAAGAACATGAAACAGCCACCACAGCTTACTCTGAATAAGGTTTTGCTTCAGTGAATACATTATGGTTTGATTCCTCGCAGCTGTGGCGTATACTAAAGCTAAAGAAAAGTAAAGAAAAGCTAAACTGGTTTAGCTTTTCTCGAGTGGTTGCTTATATCAATATACCGCTTATAACGAAATTTTTCGCCGTCTTGCTGACTTCGCTATAACGAGGGATTACTGTATCTGTATTCTACATGTTTCCTCTTAGTTTTACGGAATAGCAAGCTCAGTTTAAGCCAATCTTTGCAGCGCGTTATTTGTTTTCACCAGTAAACATGCAATAACAAGAAGTTTGTGTTCCCCCTCGCCCCCTACTTGTTGCTTATCCCTGCTCCATTTATATGTCCCATTTGAACTTCAGCCTTCGTAATATTGCTCAAAAACAGTCACTTTCAAAAGCAATCATGACTTTTCTATACTCGTCGTGCTAGTCGCACTTTTCTTATGGAGTTGATGAACAAATTTTTACTTTTTTACGGTGAGGTGCCCACAATAATTTGAAGATATGACTCAACAACGAAGCACCTTATTTCTATACCCGTTTTTTTTTTTCATTCACTTTTCCTAAAGGTATATACGCATACAACGTATACACGCAAAAATTTCTTGGCGGCGTGCATCTGACACATGAGTGTCTTGAGGACAGATTGGACTTACAATAACTGTAAGCGGCCGCTTTTGTTGGCTATGGACGCGTTTCCGTGAAGTCCAGTCCCCGCGAAATTTGTGAACGTGTGCAATGAAGCGTCGCTGTGCCACACCTAGTAAAAAGCCAATCAAATTATATGGGCACGACAGTCACGCTCTGAAAAATCAATACCTGCAGTGTAAATCAACTCAGATCCGTGTAAATGACACCCAAATAATGACGTGTTTTAAGCAGAATTTCACTGATGTACGAAACCAACTTTTCCATTTTGCGAATGCGCTCTTATTGGAACATCCGTGCGCTCAACGGTTCGCACCAGCCCCTGCAGGCCGTGTCGCTCATGCAATTAGTATACCGATTGTCTCATCTTATAGTGTGATTTAGTTATTCTAGAAACCCACCACGGTGGCTGTTGTGCTTAGCGCTGAGTCCAAGGATTGAGCCCGAGGACGCGGGCTCGATTGCAGGCCGCGGCAGCCGCTTTTTGTGTGTGTGTGTGTGTGGAGGCGAGAAGCGGAAATGCCCGTGTGTTCGGGATTTCGGTGCACGTTAATTAGATCCCCAGGTAGTCAAAATTAATCCGTAGCCTCTACTACGGTGCGCCTCATCGCCTGTGTAGCGTCGGCGCATGAAACCTCATAATCAGTCAAATCAGATATTTTAGGGCGATTTTAACACATCATTAAACTTAAAGAGCAAAACACAGCTGCTGAGCACCGATAAAGCCGCGCAGCTTTCACCCTCAACTGTGCGTTGTCACGTATGGCCAACTATCGGGCTGTTTTCGTGAGTCTTTTACAAATGCCACTCGGGTGCGTTTTTGTCCATGTGCATGCCGCATATATCCAGGAAACTGACCAAATGCACAGCGCCTGCTAATTAACCCAACGCGCGCGTGAAACGGACGGCGCAGCATTTCGACGTCGTGAGGCACGAATGAGAACTTGGGTTTCATTGCCGTGTGTTATTTTGCAATCATTATTTGCTGAATAAATAAACAAACTGGAATTTCAACAAGAAAATAGCTTTTTATGCCATCGTCAAATGGTATCTACTCCGACTTGGCTTCCTTTACGTTCCATAGCCGCTCACTTCACCATGACATCATACCGAAATTTAACGCGGCCTCTTTACAATGGAGATGTGTTCTTTTGGGAAGCGTGCACCATATGGAAAGACAAAGTGATCGGGTATACGCCGTGTTTTTCATTCGACGTGTTGGCCGTATCTTTAAGAAGTTCGCGCACATTTCTTTTATAACTGCCTGAAAACAGCATCCAGAAATGACTTCCCAACTTTCCTTTCCTATTGTTAAAACATTGCGCGCCTTCCTTTGGTAGTAAACGGTTGCATTATAAAAAGGTAATCGTGCATCGACTAGGAAAATTTCCAGTTCCATTTTGCTAAGTTTTCACAAGCGACTCGCACTGTTAACTTTCTCTCTTAAAGGAGTACTGACACCAAATTTTTGCTTCATGTTTTTATTCGTTAGGTGTAATAGGTGTAATATTTGGTAAATGTTGCCGTGAATGGGTATTCTAGCGATTGCGCGATTACAATGGCGACCTTCGGAAGCCTATTTATGGCCCCTTTAAAGCATGCATGGCCGGGTTGTTTTATGTTGCCGCCTGTATATCCTTAAACAAAAATAATCTAGATAGAAGGCTCAAACATTGCCTTGTTGCTGGATCCTCATAATTGCTCGAAAAAATTAATTTACTGGAGAAATTTTATATGCAAGCTATATAAATTTCTGTGCATCATATGGGTGTGCGAGCCGTATACATGTCGCCAGCTAATTACAATCGTGTGTTTTCCCTTCATATATACACTGCCGCAGTAATTACGGTTGATTTATGAAATAGATTAAAGCCCAAAGTTCATGTACTTTAAAGTGCCCCCTTCTTGTGACATTTAGTCACTGTTATAGCCCCTCTGATCAGCGAACGTTCCAACTAGTCCACACCTTGCACCTTTGTTTGAAATAGACAATGAAGTGGGCTGTTTTATATTTCAACTTCCCCATAGACATTTCACCTACCTCGAGCGCCAAAGTCAGAGTACCATGATATTGTAACATATATGAAACAATAAAACAAAACAAAGACCTAACCCTGGTGTGACACCCATTTTCCAGGAGATACTGCCCGTACGAAAGCTCATTGGCCTATTTCAAGGATCTTTTCTCATTATACAAACGAACCTTCCAAGTAACCTGAAACTTTTTGCTCTTGTTCCCTTCCAATAGCATTAAACACACTATCTTCAGATTTTTCCTGGTGTAATTTTTATTCGTAAGAGGTTGCAATGCATCGAACACTTGTCGCGTTCTGCTTGGCGCGAAACGAAATACAGCAGGGCGCCAGGCGTTCTCGGAACCCCGCCTTTTTCCGAGACTTCAGCTGGGAATCAGGCACGCTGTTTCGCGCATTCCTTTCTTCCTGCATGCCTTATTTTTTGTTTTCGTCGACGCTCCGTCCCGTCCCGTCCCTTCTGTGTGTCGCGAAGGAAGTTTCAGCAGCCGAGCGCGAAGTGGGGGATGGCCGAAAAAAAAAAAAAAAAGACCGAAAGAAAAGGCTTTCGTCCTTGGCCAGCGTCCTACCCTCCTCTCATACGCGCACACGTGCGCGCCCCTCGCAGAGGGGTCCTCCCCTCATGCTCCTTTGCCACTACTGGCAGCCGGCGGTGGGTTGGGAAGAGTAGACGAAATGCGCGCGCTTTTTTCAGAAAGGAGCAGCCATAGTGACAATCAAACGGAATGGAGAAGGAACCATGTCATACGAAATATTGTTGTGTGGCCGCATGTTACGGCGAATATTTGTGGGCCGGCAAGTTCATAGCAACCGACCAGTGAAGGTAAGCGCTCGATTTTCTCAGCTCGCCTCGTTCTTTCGAATGCAGTTTACTTCGTAAAAGAGCGGGAACAAGATTGCCCTCCCGTTTCTAGCTTCTAAGCATATCCTTGCTTTTGTGAATGCGTACGGGGAACACGTATTCACTTAAATTTTATGGAAAGAGTATAATGAGAAATCAGGTGGGCGCTCAGTAGTAGATTTTTTGTTATGATGCTGAAATCGAGTGTATATATGTTCTGCAAGAACCTTGATATGTACGATTGGCTTTTAATTTACTTCTCGCCGCAGCTGCTCACGAACGCGAAAAATACAACTAATAAATATAACTTTGTTATGTTTAATTTCACGTGAGTTTCGGCGGCATGCTGTAACGGAACACAATTTAGCGTCGCAGTTAAGCCATATGTTATCAGCTGCTTATGCGAACCATCTTACGATGTAAAACAACGCCTGACGTCTTTGTAGTATTCACATATTTTCCATGTGAAAGGCTGGTCTACGTCGGATGCTTATAACTATAAAGAAAATAAATGACAAATAAAAATAAATAAATAAAATGATCAAAAATAAATAAAAATAAGAAAATAAAACAGCTCAAGCCAGTTTTTAGCGCAAGCCAGTTTTTAGCGCATTTTTCGAGAGCAAAAGGTAAAATTAGGTAACCAAGAAAATACACGGTTGTAATTTCATCTAGTTGTGCATGTAATGTTTCCCTTCTTTACATTTGCCTGTTTACTAATTTTTGTTCGTTGCGTTTTTATGTTTATGGCCATTGAGGTAATTATCGTCCTCTTTCAATGATTGCCGACGTACCACGTCGGCAATCTTGTTAATTGAAAATTCTCTGGCAAGCTGTCTGATCGAAGACTTTTCACTTAATTACTCAATGGCAAAGCTGTAAGGTATTTTATATAATTCAGTATTTTGTCCTTTTCTGTTTTCCAGGGATGCTTGAGAAACCAACTCAAGCGATGGGCGTCATAAAGTTGGCACGGGCATTAGAAAAAGTTAAACAAGCAAGACAAAGTGAAAAGTGAAGAGGCCTGTTTTGCTATAATATTCCTTCCTAAAGGTAAGGTTTTCTCTATTAGCTAAAATTTTCTTCACTTCAGTTTTCTGAACCACTTCTATACACTCTGTTTTGTTTCAGAAATACCTTATGATTTACCAGCACCACAACATTGACACACGAATAAGCTCATCTGGCAGCAAGCGTCATCCAAACTGCAGGTGAGCTTCTGAGCACCCTGTGTGTTAGAGCAATGCCATTTTGTTTGTTTTCCAGGAATGGCAGTCAAACCTCATTTGAAGTACAAGAAAATTGATGAGGCCATATTGTATGCCAAAAGTCCTGGTGTTCTGAGAGGTGAGACATTGTCTATGCTGTAACAACTTTGCAACTTCTCCTAAACTACAGCTTTTTTTCATTTCGCAGAAGCGTGGCAGTAACAGCCCCATGTTACTGGGTTCATGGCCGTCAAGTATGTCATCAAACTGACTTGTCAAGGCAGAAGAACAAGCAAGCCCAGGAGGAGAAAAACGAAGACAACGGCTGAAACAGCGTACTTGCGAAATTCAATTGCTCTAACACAATACGTATTCGGATCGATTGTTAATGGTAAAATAAAACGCACATGTTCTTTCATCTTAAAGAGTGTCAGTGTTGTTATTTACGCTAGCTGGCATGTTCTTTGCTTTAAAATTCCGCCATTTCTTAGTTTGTTATTTTGCCGGACTGCCTTAATTGTGTGTGTTGGTCAGTGTAGGGATCAAATGTATGAACATGCAGTCTAAAATGCCAGTTTATACCTTTCAGGAGTTTATGAGGACGAGGTTTGAAGTGCTCGCTTATCATGCAGTCAACAATCGTCTGTCTAGGAAAAAGTTAACTTATAATATTTTCATCTAGTTATTGTTGCATGTATATTAGATACATGTAACTGTAAGTTACCTGTACATTGCTGCAGTATCATCGCTTCGTAAGAGATACATTGCTTGAACGTCATATCAACAGTGAGCGGATGTGGCCCACGTGGGGAAAAAACGTATCTGTAAAGTCGCGGTAACGTTGTAGGAAGCATCGCTTGAACATGATAGCGACGTTTTCTAAATGTTACCCGCACGTTGGAAAAATATAGCTGGAAAGTTACCGCAAAATTGTAGGAATGTTATTGCAACTTCATAAAAACATTGCTTGAACGTTGCAGCAACGTTCTTTGTATGCTAACTTCATGTTAAAAGTGACACTGGATCTAAAGTTGCTGCAAGATTGTAGCAATGTTATCACAACGTCCGAATGGTACAGGGATATGCTTAAATGTGGTATGCACGTTGCGAAAATGTAGCTGAAAAGTTGCTGCAATGTCATCAGAAAACGTCTCATAACGTTGTTCAAATGTGTCCCGCACGTGGCTGGAAGGTTGCTCCAAGAGTGTAGCAACGTTGACGAACGTCAGAAACAACGTTATCCAAACATTAAAACAACACCCTTAAAACGTTGCCCCCATGTTGGAGCAATGCTAATATCATGTTGACGCAATGTTTCTGGGAAACATTGCACTAACGTTAAAAAAAGCGGACATTAGCCACGTTTTGGCAACGTTAAGGGGAAACGTTGTGGAAATGTTCGGGCAACATTCTGTGCTACTAGGGTTGGTTTTATTGTGATGGCTGTCAAATGTTTTGCGAACTCTATAGTACTGAGTTGTGAATTGTGTGTAAAACCACTTGTGGCGTGCCAATGGAGCCTGGATGGTGTGGCACTGCTGTGAACATGGCAAAAGTATATATATAGAGACACTGGGGCTCTGCAATTCACAGTCCCGGAATTGCCACGGACTCCCCGAGAAGCAGTAGGGCATTCGATTTTCCCATATATCCCTATGGCTTCGGGGAATGCGGACTATCCGCAGCGAGTTTGAGACTGCAAATCAAAGAGCCCCAGTGTCTATAAAGCTGGAGCATGAAGATAAAAACAAAGATGCCACCAAAGGAGATGACTGGTACAGGCACTAGTGAACGAAAAACGACACTGCGCCAGACTCCGCAACCGCGAAAGCAGCATTGACAGTGACAACTAACGAAAACCACCGACGACGAAGACGACAGGCGCGCGTCTGTGAACCCGCTCCATCTTCGGTATCGGCCATTAAAGACCTTCCATCGGCTACCTTGCGTTGAGCAATACATCCCCTTAGAATATATATATATATATATATATATATATATATATATATATATATATATATATATATATATATATATATAGTAAGGAAATGAGGGGCTCGTTGAGGAAATACACAAAGATAGGTCAGCAGTCTACAACGCCAAAGGAGGCATAGGGGTGTGGTTAGGCTGTTTTCTTTTTCACTACGGTTTATTAAGTAAACATTTTTTTTAAATATACAGAAGAAAGAAAGAAAAACACGCGCCCAGAGTGGGGACCGAACCCACGCCTTTCGAAAGGCGTGGGTTCGGTCCCCACTCTGGGCGCGTGTTTAACCACACCCCTATGCCTCCTTTGGCGTTGTAGACTGCTGACCTATCTTTGTATATATATATATATATATATATATATATATATATATATATATATATATATATATATATATATATATGCATGCCACACTAGAAATGAATTGTTCCTCCAGCTTTGAGAACCCCTTTAAGGGACATAATAATGTTAATGGACCAACAGATTGATCTTTGGAGCTTAGCACAATAAAATTATGGCCTATCTGAGGAATAAAACTGGGGAGGGTTGAGTCAACGCTGGTGCAACTTATTTAAGCACCGCAGTGCAAATCGCCTATAATAAGGCTGAAAATGTCAGATGAACGTGTTTGTTTCAGGTTTTGTTTTTTCCATTTTGCATGAGTGACACCATGCAGGATATAATCTGTTCGAATCATGCTGAAAGAGCAGAAATTGCAGAAACATTTTGAGGGATGCAGCGTAACAGTGAAAAAAAAAATTATTGTGTCTGGGGACCCATCAATATATAGTAATACGTTGGAAACAAACGATGTTAAAAATCATGTGCAGTTTAAGGCATGCAATATGTAGCTGTCTGTTTATTAAGAATGGGCATTTTTTTTGTTGTCATTGCTGATTAAATTATTTAATTTTAGAACTCTGCCATGAATGTGGTACTGAATGGCTAAAAGATAAAAAAGACACTGGGGCTCTGCAATTTACAGTCCCGGAATTGCCACGGACTCCTCGAGAAGCAGTAGGGCATTCGATTTTCCCATATATCCCTATGGCTTCGGGGAATGCGGACTATCCGCAGCGAGTTTGAGACTGCAAATCAAAGAGCCCCAGTGTCTATAAAGCTGGAGCATGAAGATAAAAACAAAGATGCCACCATTCCACGAAAAAAAATGATTAAAATGAAGTAATTCCAGCGATACAAAGTTAAGGTGACACTCGTGGGTGCCTGCAGTGAGGGAAAAGCCTAGCTGAATTTTGAAGAGCAATTTCTGCAGCCGCCAGGAAAATAGGCTGGGCAGCCTTTTAACGAGTTAGCCATTTGGTGACTGACGTGAGAAATTCTCAGCAGTACTTCTTCATTCCGATTCTCACGGCTCGTGTGACTGGGCTCAAAAGCATTTTATCGACAGGTTGTCACGTCTTTAGTTTCCTCCCTGACTCAAAAGCAAGTTACGGCTGGTTAACACAGCTTGAGACTGCTAAAATGAAACATGACTGCCGTGAGAATTTTTTAAGGCGATTCTCATGGCTGCCGTGAGACGGGGCTAAAAATCAAATTACCGGCAGGTTATCGCGTGGTTTCAGACCACAAGCAGCCAATGGGAGGCGACTGCCGTGAGCAATTTGTGAAAGTGGTTCTCACGGTTGCCGTGAGAATGGGCTCAAAAGCAATTTACCGGCAGGTTATCACGTGGTCTGGACAGCCAATGGAAGGCGACTGCCGTGAGAAATTTGTGAAAGTGATTCTCACGGTTGCCGTGAGATTAGCCGCTGCCTTGTTTTTATCAGCAGTACCTTTTTTTAGCGACATTCACGGCAGCGAATGGACGTCAAAAGGCGGCACAAGAACATGTTCGTACAGCACTTCGCCGGTGGTGCCAAAACCAATGTTAAGACGGTGGAGACGCATCCCGCCTCCTGCCCTACATTGTTCCCCGAAGTGTACAGAGTTCGGCCACGCATTCCAAGCGAGAGCGTGGCAAGGTATCAAAGGAAAGGTGGCATTCAATCGCGTTGACTCCTTCGATGCGTTTTGCGCACTCAGAAAGGTGACATTATTTTTTAAGCAGAGGGGGTGAAGGAGGAGGAAATACTTTTGTGGGGAATTCTGAACTGCCAGAACAAATTGTATCACAATTAGCCGCTAAGACGACTCTAACATTACTCACAAGAAAGAAGCCAAAACTAAACAGAATCTTCGTATAAGTACAATTAGCCGCTAAGACGACTCAACATTACTCACAAGAAAGAAGCCGGAACTAAACAATCTTCGTACAACCCGCAGCTCCGCTGTATCAACAGATTTCCCACTGGGTGGAACTGGGTTTACTTTGTCATCAGCTAATAACATTTGGAATGAGTTGAAAATTAGTGGCAACACCAACAGATCCGAAGAAGGGCAACCGAAATAGTAACTGTTGCGCAAACAGAGAAAAGAACACCAACACGCCCCTCCTGCCATGGAGCGTCTTTATACGCTAGAGTCACTTTATTGGGCTGTGATACTCGAAAAAAATGTTTTTGACCTGAAGAGAAGCCCTGTAGATAAGCTTTTCCATTGCTGAGAATGGGACTTCGCAGCGATGTCTGTCCCGTCAATTTCTTTCGCGGCGTACATGCGCCCGGCAACGTACAATCTCTGACCCTTCTCGCACACGCAAGGCCGACAGTAAACCCCGTAATTGTCCGGTAATCGCACAGAAGCACTTGATACAGGGGGAAACCATTTGCCAGAACAGTTTTCGAGCACGGGACACCTTCCAAAACAATCGCAGAATCGCAAAAACAACTACCAAAAAGTGTCGAACATGCGAACGCGCGGCCGCCGTCTGCCTCTCACCGACCCAAAGCTTGCTCGCGCTTCCGCGGGGCGGCGCTGGGCGTACTTATTCAGAGGGCGGTAGGCAGATTGGCCCTAGGGGCCCACAGCAAAACTACAAATGAAGCGGTACAGGGGGATATGGGCTGGTCGTCTTTCGAAGCGAGGGAGGCGCAGAGCAAGATAAAGTTTGAGGAGCGACTTCGTGTCATGGAGGACGAAAAATGGGCCGCGAGGGTGTTTAAGTACCTTTATATGAGGAGCGTGGACACGCGGTGGAGATGGAGGACCAGACAGCTGACCAAGCGGTACGGAAATTCGGTAGCGGAAAGTGGTGGTTACACAACAGTTAAAAAATTTCCCCGCATTTCCCCGAGGGGAAGAATGTGAAAGTGCGAATGCACGAGTTGAATTTGCGCGGTTCGGTAATGTTCGCGAAAGAGAGATCACACACACACACACAACTACAAAGAAAGAAAGATGCATTTATTCACAGACACCTATTAGTGTTGTCGTTGTACTTGATTGCTAGAGCCGATCTCAGCTTTGAAATTTCGTGTCAGTACTCCTTTAAGCGGGTGCATTAGCCCTTCTCACGCCCGATTCCAGGCCAATCCCCCACGTGGGTATGTGCCATGTCAGCGGCCAGGCAGCGCGCGCCCATCTCCCCCCGTTGCCAAGGAAGACGAGGAGCGCGCGCACCCGCAGCTGTTGCTATGTGGACGGACGGCGATCGCCGGAATTCAGGGTCGCTTATAAAGTATTAAGCAGGTAAAGGCAGCAGAGACGACGAAGTGGGCACAGAACATGGAAGCGAAAAAAACCATGGAGACTTATAGGGCAGAGAAACGGGAAATTAAGAAGGAGGGATTCTATGACAATACGAGAGGCAGTACTTTGCTCTTCGAGGCACGGGCAGGGTGCCCGAGAACCCGGACACAGGCAGCGAAACATGTGCGTGCTGCGGCAGTGATCGGGAAACTATAGACCATATTGTCAGGAACTGCACAGAGATACGACCACCGCGGGGTGAGGGGGAAACGACGCTGGTGGACGCTTCGGGATTTGGGGCGAGGGTGAACCTCAACTTCAAGGCCATGGATAGAGGTGACGAAGAGGCGACTGGAGTGGTGGTGGAGGAAAAGTAGGGAAGGGATGAGTACGCAGGCGGAGTAATCATACGGACGAGAATACGGACGAGCGAGGGGACAAAAAAACGGGGGCGGGGGGGATGGGCTTTTAAACAGGGAAGAGAGGGAGATGGGAGGGAGGATGTAAATCTATTAGGCTAGCTAGGAGTAGGGCGAGTAGGCGTAATAAAACTGGCAAGTCGGTTGCTGACAACCGACGCCCCGATTCGAAGGGAAAGCCACTAATCATCATCACCATTGCTGTTCATGCTGTACATGGCTAGTCTAGAAAGCTTGAAGGCAGTAAAATAGGTTTCAATCTATGTTATAGCCGCAAAGGACAGGAAGTGGAACAACATATCCCGGGACTGATATATGCAGATGACATAGCACTACTAGCAGATAGCAAACAGTGTCTGCAACAGCTCACAGATATCTGCGGAGAAGAAGCCACTGAACTGGGCTTAGAGTTTAGCACAGCAAAGTCGGGAGTTCTAGTTTTCAAAGACAACGCCCGCAACGAATCAGTATTCGTTCCAAAAGCAGCAATACAGTGGGTAATGGAATACAAATATCTGGGTTAAACGAATTAGGTCAGGCGTATCTAAAAACTCATGAAGAGCATTTAAGAATGAAAGGCAGAAGAAACACCTCTATCATGAAGCACAGAGCACTGTGGGGATATAACAGATATGAAGTAGTGAGAGGAATCTGGAAGGGAGTAATGGTACCAGCACTCACCTTTTCAAACGCAGTCATCATCATCACCACCAGCCTATCTACGCCCACTGCAGGGCAAAGGCCTCTCCCATTATTCTCCAATTACCTCGGTCCTGTGCCAACTGTGACCAATTTATCCCTGCAAACTTCTTGATCTCATCTGCCCATCTAACTTTCTGCCGCCCCCCTGCAACGCTTGCCTTCTCTAGGGATCCACTCTGTTACCCTTAATGACCAGCGGTTATCTTGCCTTCACATTACATGCCCTGCCCACGTCCATTTCTTCTTCTTAATTTCTACTAATATGTCTTTAACACCAGTTTGCTCCCTGACCCACTCCGCTCTCTTCTTGTCCCTTAATGTTACACCTATCATTTTCCGCTCCATTGCCCGCTGAGTCGTTCTCAATTTAAGTTGAACCCTCTTAGTGAGCCTCCAAGTTTCTGCTTCGTAGGTGAGTACCGGTAAGATGCAGCTGTCATACACTTTTTTCTTCAGCGACAATGGTAGGCTGCTATTCATTATCTGAGAATGTCTGCCATATGCACCCCACCCCATTCTGATCCTTCTAATTATCTCTGCCTCATGGTTGGGATCTGGGGTCACAACTTGGTCTAAGTAGATATATTCGCTTACCACTTCTACTGCCTCGCCACCTATCTCAAACTGCTGTGCTGTCCCGAGGTTAACCGAATCTCTGCAACCCTAGATTTCAGTCAACCTAAAGAACAAGCAGGGTTCCGTAAAGGTTATTCAACAATGGACCATATTCACACGATCAATCAGGTGATAGATAAGTGCGCCGAGTATAATGAACCCCTATATATAGCCTTCATACATTATGAGAAAGCATTTGACTCGGTCGAAACCCTAGCAGTCATTCAGGCATTACGGAACCAGGGGGTAGATGAGCATTATGTAAGAATACTAGATGATATCTACAATGGGTCTACAGCTACCATTATCCTCCATAGGGAGAGCAGTAAAATACCTATAAGGAAGGGTGTCAGACAAGGAGACACAATCTCTCCAATGTTATTCACAGCATGCTTACAAGAAGTATTCAGAACGTTGGATTGGGAACAGGTGGGAGTAAGGGTTAATGGAGAATACCTCAGTAACCTCAGATTTGCTGATGACGTTGCCTTGCTAAGTAACTCGGGGGACGAATTGCAAAGCATGCTTTCCGCACTGGGCGAACAGAGTAGAACCGTGGGCCTGAAAATTAATATGCAGAAAACTGAAGTAATGATCAATAACCTTGGGACAAACGCAGTAGTTTGTGTCAAATCAGAGATTCAATCAGGGCTAGAAGTAAATCAGAGGGCCGTAGGCCGATTGGCATTAGGAGCACACAGTAAAACAACAAATGAGGCAGTGCAGGGAAACATGGGATGGGCATCCTTCGAAGTGAGAGAAGCACGGAGCAAAATATGTTTTGAAATATGGATGATCAGAGATGGGTGGCCAAAGTGTTACGGTATCTTTACATGAAAAGCGTGGACACACAATGGAGGAAAAGAACCAGAAGGCTCAAGACAAATTATATGAAACCTGGAAGTGCAGGGGAAACGACCAAGGCAATAACAAATGAAGTGAAAGAAAAAGAAACCACGACCTGAAAAAAGAGGATGGATGCGGAGAAGTCCTTAGATACGTATCTACAGGATCGGGAAGCAGGAGATCACAAGGGAAAAATTATTCGATAATACCAAAGGGAGTGCATTGCTTTTTGAAGCCCGAGCGGGTTGCTTGCGGACAAAAACGCTTATCTGCGAGCCGGTACAGGAAGAACTATGCGCAGGCTGCGGAAATGAGCCGGAAACCATGAGACATATTGTAACGGAGTGCAAAAGTATCCTTCGAGTCCTCAGTGATGGAGCCATCCAGCTTCCGGAAGCCCTTGGCTTTAAGGTTAGCGGAAAAGGGAACTGGACAGCAGTAGAGGTTAGTAAAAGAAGTTTAGAATGTTGGTGGGAAAAGAGCAGAGAACAATCTGGGAAGACATGTGAACAAAGAAGTCAGACTAGCACAAAAATTTCGTGAGAGTATTTGCTTTTTATTTTGACATTATTTTTTATTTATTTTGTTTTTATTTTTTGGCGAGGTGAGTGTACAGTAGCGTTGCGACCAAGGCCGCTGTGCAACGCCACCCCGTTACAAAGGGGAAGCCAGCATCATCATCATCATCGCCGCGCCCTCCGAGCAGTGACTGGTGCCTGTAACTGGGGAAGCCAGGAGTGGTCCGCACTGACTCGCAGCGGAAAAAATTACGCCCGCCTCCCCTCGCGGGAACCCTGGTGTGATGCGACGCTGAAGGGGGTTCCATTGGCGTCGCATCAAGCAATCGTCGGGTACGGCAAGAGAGCAAGCGCAAGCGCAGACGACCGTCGACTGAGAGACCGGCCGGAGCGCGGCACTCCGCTTCTACATGCAGCGCGCCCGAAGGAGAGGAGACCGCGGAGAGAGAGAGTACTGCACATGCGCACAGTGCGCAGCGGCGCGACCGCAGATGTTGGGAGAGAGCGTTCGCTATCGGAGAGAGGAGAGGAGGCGAGTGGAGGAGAGACTCAGCTGTGCGGACGCAGACGACGGACGCACGCAGGACAGGGCCGCCGGCAAGAGATGCTCCTCTCAGCGTCGCATCTAAAAAGAGAGACCGCCCGCCATTGATGGGTGAAGACTGGTACGATAAAGGGCCGAAAGGCGATCTTTGTATGTGTAAACAGAACCACGTGCAAGCGGCGGTGGCAGACAGTCCTTCAAGTTAACTGAAGAAAGCGATGGGCCTGCGTATTGGGTGAAACGTGTACTTTAGCTGGATGAATGTCGTGGTTGGGCAGAGGGCCTTTGTGGATGAGGCGCATAGCAAAGTATGCTCCTCTTCTGCGCGTCACCCTTTCATTCTTTTTTGCATTTCTGTGGAGCCCAAAGGGTGTTGGCGTGGGATAATTGAATGGGCTCAACTTGCACGCACTGCGTGTCGCCTTCAAAAAGCGATGTTGCAGACAGTAATTTTCTCCTCCGCGATTAGGCAGATTCCCTCGGCGGAATTTTTTGCTAACCAACGAAACTGGGGAATAGGGAGTTGAAGCGGCTTGCCGAGCGGCTTGCCGAGCGAGTTCCAGACTTTATCCTACACGTGAAGGCTGGACGGTCACCAGCCCTGCCATAGGCAGACGGTGCTCGCGACAGTAACAAATACCCGATGGCCATCTTCGACCTCGGTCACAACTAAAGCCCCTCCATTGCGTCCACGGCCGCTTTTTGCCTGGGCGGCAGCTGCCCAGAGCAGTGTATATTCAGGGGCTGGAGCCACAACAACGCCGACATGACAGAACGGTGCAAGGGCCGAAGCGCCCTGGCTTTGGGAAGCTCACACTCGAAGTGCCATGCAACACAGAAAAGAGGGTAAGTCATTTTCTTCCCCTGACCCCTAATTTATCTTTGCGTGGTGACTCTTTTAATATTTAAATAATCGCTTCCTAATATTTACACCATGTCACAGTAAGTTTATGTTTGCCAGCCAAAAAATTTATATCTCGTTTTATTTATAATGCAATATTTGCGTTTGAATTAGTTGTTGAAAGGAGCGCGAGCTATGAAGCGGGTAGGTAACTTAGAAAGAGGGAAAACATAAATTCTACTCATAGAAACGCCTAAATATCCTATGATGCACAAAGTTGACGAGAGTTACTCAAAGCGTATCGGGACAGCGTTAAGTACATGAAGAGTTACCGCTGTCCGTGAATTACGTGAACAGTTACAGTACAAAAAGTGTTAAAAATGTTCTCGCTGCAGTTTTAGTAGTTTCATTCATCTACAGGCACACAACTCTAAGTGAGGTAGCGGCTGTCGCATGGTGTGCCCGTTATAGTGACTTTTGTTACCCCATTTCACACCACACGATGGGGCGTAGATTTCGACAAGCGCCCCTGGACTTACCAGCACTGCCAGCTGTCGACGACTTTGCTTGTTCGCAACCACGCCAATCGGAAGACGGAAAACTAGTTAAGCTGCTCCTCCTGCCAGCCAATTTGGGATCTGGCGCCACAATGTGCGCCAGAAGCTTACGCGCTGTATTTCTACAGCGTCTGCAGGTGGTGACTGCCTTTCATCGGACCTACAACGCAACGTGTTTTCTTGTCAATGACGTCAGCCATGGAGATGGCACGTGCCCAGCCTCCATCGATGCCAGGTTTCCCCAAGCGCTCCTGGACTTACCAGCACTTCCAGCTGTCGAAGACTTTGCTTGTTGGCAACCACGCCCATCGGAAGACGGAAAACTAGTTAAGCTGCTCCTCCTGCCAGCCAATTCGGGATCTGGCGCCACAATGTGCGCCAGAAGCTTACGCGCTGTATTTCTACAGCGTCTGCAGGTGGTGACTGCCTTTCACCGGACCTACAACGCAACGTGTTTTCTTGTCAATGACGTCAGCCATGGAGATGGCACGTGCCCAGCCTCCATCGATGCCAGGTTTCCCCAAGCGCTCCTGGACTTACCAGCACTTCCAGCTGTCGAAGACTTTGCTTGTTGGCAACCACGCCCATCGGAAGACGGAAAACTAGTTAAGCTGCTCCTCCTGCCAGCCAATTTGGGATCTGGCGCCACAATGTGCGCCAGAAGCTTACGCGCTGTATTTCTACAGCGTCTGCAGGTGGTGACTGCCTTTCATCGGACCTACAACGCAACGTGTTTTCTTGTCAATGACGTCAGCCATGGAGATGGCACGTGCCCAGCCTCCATCGATGCCAGGTTTCCCCAAGCGCTCCTGGACTTACCAGCACTTCCAGCTGTCGAAGACTTTGCTTGTTGGCAACCACGCCCATCGGAAGACGGAAAACTAGTTAAGCTGCTCCTCCTGCCAGCCAATTCGGGATCTGGCGCCACAATTGGATGCCAGAAGCTTACATGCTGTATTTATACAGGTTGGTTATTCAGTATACTGTATGGGGTACCGTAAAGCATTAAAAAAACTAGTGTCAGATCCCACTCTACGTATGCGTATGTTTGCTCTTGACCTAATAAGTTGTATCTGGTATTATTGTGAATGCATTGTTGTCAATATCAAAGCATGTTTACTTTGATGTGCTGATATCGAGGAAAACCCTGGACCTCTCTGCTTAGCAGGAACAGAAATTGTTTGAGGCTATCATGCAGATACCGTCATTGGTTCAAATACAGGCACATTCTTAACAAAATTCGCTCACTTCGGTCCGACCAGCAGGCAATTGAATCAAAAGTAACTGAACTGGCCGCCACGGTGGGACGTGCAGAAACTTGTGCCTCGTCTGTGTCGCCCTTAAAAGCGGCAGATGAAAAGATTTCCTCATGTGTTGAAACAACCATTTCATCACTAGCGACACTGCACGATAGCCAAGATGATTTAGATAACCAATCACGTCGCAACAACATGATAATCTATGGCCTTCTGGACACAGTAAACGAATCTTGGGCAGAATCCGAAGAAAGAGATGTTTTTTTTTTTCTGATAAACCAGGCATCTCAGTCAGCCCAACGTCCATTGAAAGAGCGCACTGATTGGTGAAGTACCAAGCGGAATCAACACAGCCACTGATTGTCACATTCTTGTCATTCAAAGACAAACAACGAGTGCTTGCAGCTGCTTCAAAGCTGAGCGAGATGGATTTTTTCATTAGCCAAGATTATTCAAAAATTGTCAGGATTGCTCGCAAGAATTTGGCTAATTTTGCCCGTGACCGCGGTGGCCCTCTTCAATTGAACTTCAATAAGCTAACTATGGGACATGAAGTGTTTATCTATGACAGTAAGTAATCCGGGCGGGCCAACAGCCATTACAAAATGCTCCCGAAAAGCGATTGCATTAAGTTATTGACTTGAAGGTTATTGTGATCAATTGTTGGAGTGTTAAAAACAAAAAAAAGAACAATTTGATCTTAGACTTGATCACCCTTAAAGAAGTGATTAGTACTGAATCTTGGTTGGACAGCACTACAAGTAACAATGAGATACTCCCATCAAATTACCTACACAGTGTACCGCAAGGACCGTAACTTACGCGGCAGTGGTGTTTTCATCATGGTTCACAGTAGTCTGAATAGTAGATGTACTGAGGCTGAAAGGGCATCATGTGAAACAGTCTGATGCAGGGTCATCCTAGCTAATGGCGCTTCCATAGCATTTGGGTCATTTTACAGACGCCCCGGTTACAATACTCCTGAATTTATATTCGAGTTAAATAATATACTACTCCCCTTAGATGCAACGTATACTGCTCTCGGAGGAGATTTCAACTTACCCAACATTAACTGGCTCTGTCATCATCAGCGAAAGTCACCACATTGTCGTCACATATTTACTTTGCATTTTGTGAAATGATTAATGCACATTCCCGGTTCCAATTTGTGTACACTCCCACAAGAATAGCCTCGAGTAGCGCAAATGTGCTAGATTTGTTGTTTTGTTCTGATCGCACTCTCATTAGTCCTGTTGATTATAAGTGACCTAATATAAGTGACCATAAAATTGCTGTTGCACACCTACCTTGCGTTTTAGCGCGTTGCCATGTTCCTCCTTCGAGACAGGTGTTCCAATATGATAGAGCCGATTATGCCTCACTATCACAGGAACTTGACGAATTCCTGCCCGATTTCAAACAAACGCATTTCTGCTCTTGACATAGAATCTGCATGGAATCTGTTGAAAACCAAACTTTTATCGCTCACGAGGTCATTCGTTCCGTTCGAGTAATCACACCTAAGCGTCAAGCAGATAAACCATGGATGAGCAGAAATCTTCGCGCATTGTTAAATAGACGACACCGCCTGTATCACTGGTACTGCATATCGCCGAATCCTGATCTCTTCAGCAAGATGAAGGAATTCGGCAAAAATAGAGCAAACGAAATGTGCAAGGCAGGAAGTGCACTGGGTGAAAAATTTGTAGATGAGAATAATTATGCCGGTGACCTCAAAGCAGAGGCTGAACAGTTCAACAGCTATTTCGAATCTATATTTGTACAGTCGATTGCCCAGGCCAGTGGCATGAAAACTTTAAAACTGTTTTGAATTTTCCCCAAATGAGCGATATATCCTTTTGAAAACAGGGAATAATAACGCTACTACAAAAAGTGAATGTGAAGTCAGCCCCAGGCCCGGATCACATTTCAAATTTATGTACTAAAGAAGTGTGCTACATCGCTTGCCCCTATCCTAGCGATTCTCTTTCAAAAGTCATTTGATTCCAGTGCTTTACCAAGCGACTGGAAAAATGCAAATGTAGTTCCTCTATTCAAAAGTGGCAATAACAACCAGACTTCAAATTACAGATCTATTTCACTCACTAGTGTTTCATGCAAGGCACTAAAGCATATCACTTGCTCTAACCTAATGGCTCATCTCCAAGAAAACAATTTTTTCACCACAGCACACCATGGCTTTAGGAGAGGACTTTCATGCGACACTCAATTGGTTGAGTTTTCCCTCTGTCGATTAATGATAGTGGCAAACAGGTTCACTGCATCTTTTTAGACTTCCAAAGACTTTACCAAGACTCTGTAGAGCACAATCTATTATACCGTAAAACTTCATCACAAGAGTCACTCAAGGGACCCGGAAAATGTGTCTCTTGTAGCCAAAGTCTCACCTATGCAATGTTCGCGAAAAAGGCGAACATAGAAAAGCCAACCAAACCGGCTTCATTCAAATGTCTCTTGTAACCAAGTGTCTCTTGTAATGAGGTTTTACTGTACTGGTAAAACTGTCTGCACTTAATATTCCTACTGCTCTTTTATGTTATGTTGGACTGCTCTTTTATGTTGTTTACTTACTGAATGAAAACAACCTCATCACATAAAACAGTCTCCACAGGTGTTCTGCAAGGATCTGTTCTCGGGCCATTTTGTTTCTTAATATTTATCAATGATATAGGCAAAGTATTAAGCCTTTTTAGATTGTATGGCGATGAGTGTTGACTTTACCAAGAAATCAGTACTTTAAATGACAGTGTACAATTACAAAGTGACCTTGACACAATACTACTGTGGTACGACACATGGAATATGAAGCTGGATTTTTCCAAATGTAAGATTGTCCAGTTTTCTACAAAACGTCATACTTTAGATACTACATACTCTCTTGATGGCAGAAGTCTCACGATTGTATCCAGTTACAAGTATTTAAGTGTTTTATACAAGAATGACTTCCTGGAATGACCATAATGATTATATAGCAGCGAAGTCTAGTTGGGGCCCCCAACTTCCTAAGAGAAACTTGACCAAGCTCCTCCTAAGTTAAAGGAAATTCTTCACTTTTCAAGTGTGCACACTATAGTATTGGAATGTGGATGTTCCGTTTGGGACCCTAGTACAAAGACATATATTGCCTAATTAGAGCGCATCCAAAAGAGTGCAGCACGATTTGTCTCATCGAACTATGATTTCACACAAAGCTCTTCTGACAAACGGGACAATGTGCGATGGCCGCTTTTGCAGGAAAGACAGAAATACCGGCGCCTAAAACTATTCCACAAAATTTTTATAGGTGCAACAGGATTAAGGAAAGAAACCTATATGCTAGATCGTACCTACAGATCTGCCCGCGTAGACCATTCCCTGAAGGTTGGAGAATACAGGTCTCGGATCAACCTATATAAACATTCCGTTTTTCTGAGGACAGTCCATGATTGGAATAGTCTCCCGGAGGAAGTTGCATTGTCGTTGCCGACTTCCCCTTTGATGAAGCCCTCGCAGAAATTTTGCTTAACTAGGTTTTACGTGACATATGCGTAACATTTGAACTTCAGCTAACCATTTGCTACTTGCGTCAACCTCTTATAGTTGTGTTGTTTTTGTACTGTGTCTTTTTTAGAATGTTATTTATGTTTAAAGTGCTATTTTTTATTTCATTATTATGTTTCGTTGCTTTTTTTTGTGTTGTGCAACTATTATCAACCTGGTACGTCCTCACTTGCGGGGCCACGCGCGCGCAGCGCCGCACACCGCAAAACGCGCTTTTGCGGCAAGATTCCTCTACCACGCACGGGTAGCTCTTGGACCCATTCTTGCAGCAGGGCGCTTTGCGCCAAACTCAACGAGCCAATCAGCGCCCGGGTCACGTGAGCGAGGTCACGTGAGCAAGGTCAGTGCTCTCCTTGGGGAGCTGGGCTGGCGCGGACAGCCGGCGAGCGCGTAGAAACGTTCTTTCCTGCTACACCATCGGAGAGGGCGAGGACTGGTTTGAGCCGCCGCCGCCGCCTTTGCGCGCGCGCGGCGCTGCACCGCAGGTGAGGACGTAGCTTTATAGATGCGTTGTTTAGTATTCTGTGTTTTTTATTTTAGAATATTATTTATGTTTAGAGTGTTGATGTTATCTCTTATTTTTTTACATTAGGTTTGTTGCTTTTCATGTTGTCTTATACTACCCGCATGTTTTGTTGTTCGCTTCCCCCCAAAAATAATGCCCACTCGGGTGCTAATCTGAAAAAACAAATAATTAACGATGTGAAGCCAAACAAAATATTTGGCATTCAAAAGTTTCGTATCTTCACACACCCCTAGTTTGTGCGATTGGCATCCACCATCCAAAGCTAAGGCCAAGAAACACGAAAAACAAGGCCAAGGCTCTGCACTGGTGCCTCGTTCACAAGATTGTGAACGAGGCACTCGTATGAGAGCCGAAATGTCCTTTTTGGATTTTGTAAGCATTCCTGGTCTTGTGCCAGTTTTTAATTGTTGACAGAAGTTGCCGTGCAGGCCTTGCTTTGCACTGCACTGCTGTACCTAACATCCGTCTAGCACTCTCGTTGCACATTCACAAAGACCGAGCACATTGTCATGAAACCTCTGTTATTGCAGCAAACGTACAGGCACTGGGATTGCAGAGGATCCAGCGAGCCGCCGGGTGACGGCAACAGTGCCAAACAATGGCCCCGAGGAGCAGTCCCAGCGCACACGGCCACCGGCTGCTCGGCGGAGCTTCTCCCGTGGTGCCAACCTTTTCCAGAAGTCACTTGCGCTGTATCAAAAATACTCCACGGGGAAAGTTCAGAAGGCCGAGCGACCCCACTGTGGACCGCTGGTCAACAGCCATGTGGCGCATTAACAGGCCGCCAGAACATTCGGCAAAGAACAAGTGGCAGGTCAACAGGGTGGATAATAAATAAGTGGGGACAAAGGCAAAACATCGCTACAAACAAACCAAGAGGACTAGAAGAGGCCGACAGCAGGCCTGCCAAATAAATAAATAAATAGAGAATGCACACAAGTTCACTGCACACCAACACTGCACGAACCGTCAAGAGCCTCCCAGCAGCAGCCCCCCGACGGAACACTCGTGCCAGGCACTGTGACGGCCTGCAGGAGGCACTGCTTTGGCCCCGAGAAGCGATGGTGGCCTCGGCCTCCGTGTGGGGGAAAATGCGGCTCCTCCCACTACTGCAGAGGCTGCCCAGGGCGGCAGGAATCGACACGAGACTTTTCAGGCCCCCCCTGCCACAAGAGCCCGACACTCTTGACGCTCTGCCCCACACCCAGTCACGAGAGCAGCCCACCTGGGCCTAGGCTGACAGCACCAAACAGGAGGCACACGTGCATGCTTCACAACTGGTCATTTACACAGCAACAATCACCAGGGCTGGTACGAAATATTTGCACAGCCTCACCAAGACTAGTGTTTGAAAATAGAGATTTCAATTTGGTGCCAGCATTTACATCCAAGTTTTCGGTGTTTTGCGTTGCAAAGCTAGGCCTGGGTTACAAGGTGCTCCATTACGAATCACGCTAAAAATCTTTAACGTGCACCAAAATCTCAACACACGGGCGTCCTGTTTCCGTCTTCCATGGTTGGAATTGAACCATTTCTATGCAGCAAAGTAGCTGTTAATTGTTACTGGTAAGTTTGTGTATTCCAAGCACTATTTACAGTGGATACAAGTGAAGAGCTTACATATCACTTTTGTTGGTTTCTCTATCTGCAGAATGATGAACGGCTATGTCGGCAGAAAACAGAAGCTGGTGAAAACAATTATGAACTAGCTCACTGCGCGTTCCGGTCGATAGAATACTAATCAGTATGCTGCCAAGTATCACCGAGCACTGCCGCCAATGAACGGAGGCTTGAACCGTGCCGAAGGACGACCAATAGCTCGCTGCACAGTGCAAGGGACCAGGGACGGAACTGTTTGCTCTGTTTGTACAGTACTGCAGGCCCAAGCAGGAGTGGTTGGTTAATGCACTCACGTGGTGCACCCATTGTGAACAACAACAAGAAGAAGAAAGGCAAGTGATAACAAGGACAGGCATATATCTAAGCACATATTTCAAACACAATACTGGGAAGCAAAACAGCGACTCGAGGGGGAGATGCTCAATAAAGGGAGATTCTCAATAAATGGGCAACACATGACACACCCGGTGAGACTGTTTGCAAAGTGCAAAGGCTGACAACACCCGTTGGAGAGGGGCACGTGCAAGCGGCCACACGACAGCCCTGGCTCGGCCCGCGGTTGGGTCTCACTGCGCCTTGGCGGGGTCGTCGGCCCCCCGGCCCCGCAGGTCAACCACGAGGGCGGTGATGTTGTCGAGGGAGCCCGCCTGGAAAGCGCGAGTGGCCAGGGTGCGGGCGCCGCACAGGGGCTCGTCGAGGTGCGCCAGGGCCAGGGCGGCCGCCTGCTCGTTGCTCAGGGCATCCCAGAGGCCGTCCGAGGCGAGCACGGCGCACGCGGCGCCCCCGGCCCCGGCGGAGAGGTCGAAGGTGAGCACGTCGGGCTGCGCCACAAGCAGGCGGCGGTCCTTGAGCGGGTAGTCCCCCAGGGCGCGCGACGTCGCCAGCACCCCGGCCACCCGCCACACCCCGCTCGAGAAGGTCACCTGGCCGCCGGCCGCCCGGATGCGCCGCTGCTCCTTCAGCTGCACAGAGGAAGACCAAAAAGGGCGGAAATATGACGACAACAGGCAGGACGCGCTTGTGAGAATCCCGTCCTTCCTTTACGCGCAGTTTTTTCTTCTCAAAACTATTGACTGATGGTAGGGTTTAACGCGCCGACAGAATGCAAGCTATGAGGTGCGCCGTAGTGGAGGGCTCCGGATTAATAATGACCACCTGGACATCCTTGAGATGCACCAAAATCTCATACACACGGGCATTTTTGCTTTTCGCATCCGTCAGAAAAGCGACCATCGCAGCCGGGAATTGAACCCACGACCTTGTGCTCAGCAGCGCAACGCCGTAGTCACTGAGCCACCATAGCGAGTAAAATGCAACACCAACCAGTGGCGTAGCCCGGGGGGGGTAGGAGCTGACCAGGCTTCAGCTCCCCCCCCCCCCCCTTCCCCCCCCCCCCCAAATTTTCCCGGCTGACACCATGCTGCCTGTTATGCGTGGTACGTCTCCTGTGAACAAAGCCGCATGTCCTTCGAAAGTGGCGGTATTCAAAACATTCATGCCTGAATGCCTGTCCTAACGCATTGGTGCTTGCACAAAACGAAGCGCCTGAGTCGGGATGATTGGGTTGGAGGGGTGCAGCCCCAAAACTGATCACGCTCACCGCACGGGACGCCAAGGGCGTGCGTTGTGTCCCTGTGTGCATGAAATGTCGCCACACGGACAATAATTGGCCGGCTGAGTCGTTCTCAGCAGAGAGACTCACTCGTCACGGCATGGCCGGTTAACTCTTTCGGGACCGCCGGAAAAAGTGATGAAAAAGGGAGGTCTCGGTACAAATTTTTTTTTTTACATAAAGCAAAGGCACCATCCTGCCTTAGCATATACCAAAATGCAGCTAATTATATGTTCCTTTACATACAATACCAAGTTTTACTTCAACACTGACGATAGAACCATGAAAAAATCTGAAACTAAGAACTTCGTAAAAAAACTACAGAAAAATATAGAAAAAAGCGTAAATATAAAAATATTAAAAAAGAATAAAATTATTTCAGGATATACAAAATCTAACACAATGCTTTGTTTCTTCATTGAAAAAGTTTGATGCGGCTAGGTGTAACTGGTTTTTTGTTTTGTGTGTGATCTCTTTGGCACTAGGGCCATGGCTACGTCGTCGCCCAGGTACACGCCGGGCTCTTGTCTCGGCGAAAACTTGATCCGTTTCTGCGCTGGTGGCAGGAGATCACCACAATAGGTAGTTAACACCCTAGCGAATAAATATAAACCAGCCAGAACATAGTTCGAGCGCACATACCTACTCCAGAGCCAATTGAAACCGAAACCAACACCCACCTTTGAGCACGATGTGATGTTCCAGGTTGATCGACACCCGAATCCTCACTCGAGCTGAAATCCGATCTCTAAAGCCGCATTTCGACTCTTCACTGCCACTCTCATCGTTAAAATCCACAGTAGAAGGCGAAGATATGCGAGCCGAGATGAGGCGGATTTCTTATCGCGCTCGCACGAGTATGACGCCATGTTTGTTTACATTCGAACCCACTGCCCGTCAGAATAAAATATCTGACGCGTTGCCGCCTGGCGATAAAAAAAGAAACTTCACAAAAGAGAAAACTCCAGTTTTCAAACTATCTCCTAGATGTCGCTAGGTGTTCCATCGAGCGAAAATTTGCCATCTGCAGGCTCGCGAAACCATCGATCATATGTGATCGACCGCCTATGGAGCGGTCCCGAAAGAGTTAAGCAAGGAGCGCTCCGCGCTAACTTGCGGCGGAAAAAAAAGAGGGACCGCCAGCCGCTGATAAGTGAAGGCTGGTACGATGAAGGGCCGAAAGGGAACAGACGATTTCTGCAGGTTAAGCAGAACAACGCGCAAACGCGGTGGCAGACCACGGCCGCTCCATGTCCTAAAAGGGGGAGATCGAGCGGCCGTGGGGAGACATTCAAGACTCCTGCAAGGTAATCGAAGAATGCGAAGGAGGGGCCACGGAGTGGGTGAAACGAGCGAATGTCGTGAGGGCGGGAGCACAGCAAAGTGCGCCCCTCTCCTGCATGCTTCCTCTTTCACGTTTCTGTCGAGCCCCAGAGGGTGTTGTTGGTGTGGGATATCGTCTGGTCCCGAATTGCGCACACCGCATGTGCCCTTTTGAGAGCGCTGTTGCAACAGTCCTCTGCAATTAGGCAGATTTGTTTGGCGATATTTTTCCCAGCCTAGGAAACTGGAGAACAGCGGGTCAACAAAAAGAGCGCACTGGGGCTTGCCAAGCCAATTCCAGACTTTATCCTAAACGTGAGGGCATGACGGTCACTACCCTGCTACAGGCAGACAAGACAGTAACATAGAACCGATGGCCATCTTCAACCTCAGTCACAACTAAAGCCCCTCAATTGCGTCCACAGCCGCTTTTTCCCTGGGCAGCGGCTGCCCAGAGCAGTGCATATTTAGGCGCTTGAGCCACAATGACGGCAATATGCTGCAAGGACAGAAGCGGCCATGGCTTTGAGAAGCTCTTGTTCCAAGTGCCAACACACAAAAGAGGCCTCAAATTGTAAGTCATTTTCTTCCATTGGTTGCTTCCATTGCATGATCACTGATGTCTTTTGACAATGGAGGGTTGCATAATGCCTTAAGCTGTACGGTGTAGATCAATCGATCACTTCCTAATATTTACACGACGTCACAGTACATTTGTGTCTGTGAGCTAAAAAATGCATGTCTCGTTTTATTTCGAATGCAATATTTGCGTTTGAATAGTTCCTTGAAAGAAGTGCCCACAGTGAAGTGGATAGGTGACTCTGAACGAGGGAAAAACGAGAATTCAACTCGTGTAAACGCCTAAACATTTTATTATTCACCAAGTTGGAGAGGGTTACGCATAGCAAATGGGGACAGCGTTAGTGTCAGTACATGAAGAGTCAACGATACATTGGTTCTCACTGCAGCTTTAGCAGTTTGTTTTTACAGGCATGTAAACTCCATGCGAGGTACACCCGCTGTCGCATGGTGTGGCCATTATTGGGACGTTTGTTCAAGTCCAAGTTTGTTTCACTTTTTTGTTAACGCGTTTCATACCGACAAGCGCATCCACGCTACACCCAATGCTAAAATCATCATAGCAGCGTGCACTAGTGAAGGACCTTGGCACTGGTGGCGAAGAAGCAAACGTGCCTTCCTGGTAAAATTTTCTTTTGACGCTTCCCGGCCTTCTTTGAAGTTCTGTGGGCGCAGGAGAATTGTTCTTTCAGTGCTCAATTGGTCCGGCATGACAACAGAATTCTGTCATTGAATAAACAGGCTGCAGACCGCAGGCCCTCTCAAGAGCACCAGCACACCTCTGAACCCCCTCCTCACCCTCTCCAGCATACGGGTGTGCGCTGATGTGATTTTGCCTGGATCTGCAGCTGTCACGTATACATTCTAAAATGTTGCATGAAGGAAATTTTGAGCAATCGTCAGCACTGCTTAAGTAACCAAAATTGCTGCGGAATTACCGGAGTAAACATGTAAACAACTTCGCAATTTTCAGCAAATCTGTCATCTGCCTAATCTGCCTGAAATCATGCTTCATTATGAACCTCTTGGTCGCTGTAACCCCAAGCGATACCGTAGCTGTTCCATTACTGTCTGCTTCATGCTGAATCACGGCAATCTGTAGCATTTGTTGGTGCGGCCGTGCCTTGTTTCGAGCATCGCTCCACGCGCGAAGGCCGTCTCTGCAGTACGGCTGCCTGTTTTGTGGTGGCCCAACCTAATTTCCATTTTTCACGTCTCTAGTGAAAACTACAAAATTCCTGTGCGGCCTGTGCTCGTGCACTGCAAAGACGGTTTTATCATTTAGCTGTGTGCTCGGCTGGACAGGGACAATGCGTCCTCGGCTGAGCAATGGCCGCGCACGAGTCAGCTACGAGTGCTGTTAAACCACGATATAACGAAGTCGTACTTGGGGCCGCAACTTGCGTTAAATCGAGAATTTCTTACAATCGAGGTTTCGATTTTCCAGTTTATTTAAGCAGTTATTGAGGTTTCACAACCTTGCCAATAGCCAGTTAATTTAACCAGTTATTGAGGTTTCACAACCTTGCCAATAGCCAGGAAACAACTGCTATGTAGTTACCTCTCGTCGTAAAACCGGTGCTTTTTCCGCAATGCCTCATTAAATATGATAGCAGATAAGGTTTCCACTTTTTCTTTTTCTCATTTTGGTCACTACTAAACACCGCTGTTAGTCAATGGAACCCGCGTCCATGCCCCGTGAACTTCACCCCGGCGAGGTGCTCATTCGAAGTTACGCCTCTTTTCGTCCGTTCAGTGGCAGGCTTAGGCACGGCGTTGAGGAGTGCGGAGGGCCAACAGCGGAAGGCTGCTATGAAACTTTCGAAAGACTTTTTTCATGTACAAAGGCTCTGCAGTATGGGCGCGTGATGCAACCACGACACTCGAGATAAAGTCATGATTGTGAGTTGAGCGTAGTACACGCGGACCGCTTCACTGTGTGGAGCAGTGCTTACATGCTCACACTAAAGCGGAAAGCTTACATTAATTATCTTCTGGCCAAATTCGATTAAGCAATTACTTTTATACCCACTGAGCCCCAAAGAAACCGATTTCTCCACACCGCAGCTGTCTAATGAACGCTGGTGTAACGAAGATGACCACGTTCAAACAGAGCAATTAATTGCCGCCAGCACTCGATGTTCAAGCCGTAGTGAAGAAGTCTGTAAGCAGTGCTTGGCGTTTCTTGACCAGGGTGAGCTTTACATGATGCCCGTATGCTGACAGCGCTAACAAGGCTTGCTTGGGGCGTTTTCGCATGGAGCGTTTTGTGCTTGCGAAAACGCACCCCGCACGTCACAGACGTGCTGCCGCGTAACCACCCGCACGCTGCGCGCGCCGGGGCCGGCGGCGGCAACATGGCGGCGGCTTCGGCAGCGAAGTGGTGTCGGGAGCTCGAGCGACCGCTCTCTAAAATGCCGCTCAAGGCACGAACGAAGTTGCTTGTGCGGTAAAGAAGCTTATGATGTGGGTGAAAACGGTACTATAAAACATTATCCGCGCCGCTAGTGAAAGCGCCCAATTTAATATCTGCAGGGGTGGTAAGCCTAAACATCCCCGGCGGAGCCAGCTGGCTGTTTCGAGCGCTTCGAAACCGCCGCCATGAGGCGCGCGCCCCCCCATTGGCGCAACTCGCCAGGCTCCTCCCACTGCCGCACTCCGACGCACGTCAAAATCTAGCCAAGGCAGATGCTGCTGCGGGCACGGAATCGTCGACGCGGGCATTGAAAAAACACGCGTGCAATGCCGACGCGCGCGAATCGTTTCATGTGGTTTGGCCTTTAAACATTCGCGTGTGCCTGCGTGCCTCTGCAGAACGTCGATGGCATCCATCACTTCGGTGGCCTTCGGTTGCACCGACACTTCCTCCGGCCCTTGTTCGGAACACTTTTCTTTCCCTTGGAGTGCTCATGCTGCTTACAAGACTCACCTAATGATGCATGAACAAAATATTAATGTGGTTATCAGCGAGCACAACCTAGAGCAGCAGCACCGTGAGCAAGGACGCGTAGAAAAAAAGCTTTAAGTAGGCTTCGGCAGCCTAAGCATAGAGGGCGCTAGCATAGGCAACGATAGAGACGTCAAAATGGTGGCCGCACTATTAAACCGTCCATGGCCGCTAGCGGTTTGAGCATCACTTTTAATTGTTGTTAACCGCAGATTTCACCGCTTTTCTTTCGTTTCAGCCTTTTAAGTACACGCCTTCAGCCAGACGAAGGGCGTTTATGCATGAAGCATTGAAAACTTGACAGAGAGTAATGCAACCATTTCAGAACACCACGGGGGAATTCATTGCAGCAGACTCAACATTTTGGCTGTGCCTAAATGTCAACCAGATCCGTGATGTTACAAAGCACCAGCTTCGCTAATGTCCACCCGAAATCCTGATAGAAGAGACGAGATGCACTGCTTTGAGACCCAAAACACAAGTGGAAATTTTAACTGGCATAGCTTAACAAATACTGATGGCTGCATCATTGCGTGAGGACTAATCCTGCCATGTTCGTGTAATTTTCGCCGTTAACAGCGCTGTCCTTGTTCATATAGGGTTAGTATTTGCTGAAATTTTTGCTAGTAATATAACAGTGCTTGTATGCATAATTCCTACCTTGTCGTATTTTTTTTGTTAACATAAGACCTGCGCTAAACATGACGCAAGTTCATAGATTCGATGTAGATTGCATAGAATGATCTCCATTGGCCTTGCACTGAAAGCTGCTGTACGGGTGTCGAATGCGTACTATATGCAAAAATTTTTCTTCCACATTTTGGAGAAGAACAATTAAATAAAAATGTCATTCTTATGGCCTACGTCATTTCATTGCGGGTGTCACACTCATCATACTCCATTTGCTGAAATAAAGCAAGTAATCACAAATAATGCAGTGCCTGCCCAAGGTGCCCGTGTGCGTAGTATATGTCACGCATCACGGGCACAGATTTGCACCATACGGTCTGCGGATTTTCACCCAGTTTACAAATTCACCTGGCACAAATACCATCATAACCAACACCAATATCATGAGAGAGACAGTAAACGGGCCATATGGAGACTAAAGACAACCTTGTTCCATTCGATAGAACTGGCCTTTGGCAGCTCACACAGCTCCCTTCCAGTCACAGGCGTTTTTCAACCGAAGCAATGCAACAAATATAAAAAAACTCTCATATTTAGCCCTGCAGTGGCGTAATATGGGCAGGAATGATGCATATAGGCCAGCACTAAAAAGTAGTTATGAGTGTGTTAACTGTGCGTTAGAATTCACATGATAGGATCAATGGAGGCCCCTCTGTACAATCGCGCAATCACGTTCCTTGGTGGTGGCTTGGGTCGTTGGGCACCCACTGTACAAAAAAGGTCCTGTGATTCCACAGAGCTTTCGCAGGAAAGTGGGCGGGGAGTCACCACTGCTTGATATGTTTCATTTAATATGTCGATTATTCCTTTGAAGTTATCATTGTTATCGGGAGTACACAGTCTTTTTAATGCAACAAACATGTATTTTATCTTCATAGCCATTAAGGGCGCTTGCAAACTACCGCACTTTTTTTTTATTTTGGCGGGGAAAGGGGGGGGGGGGGAAGCTTGAGAACAAACTTAGCCCCCGCCCCCCCATCCCCGGAAAAATAGCCTGGCTACGTGCCTGACACCAACTAGCCCAACAGCATGCTCTACTACTCTACTAACTGCACCGAGGCGATATACGGCACGCAAGGGCATCCTTCCACAAAACACGCCAGGGTTGCCAGCAACAACAAAAAGAGCACAGGAAGAGCAGCCAAGAAGCAGGGAGAAGCCCGCAGAGACAGGCGGACACCGTCGGTTCCGGGCATTTCGGGGCAAGCAGTTCACCCCGCCCAGTCGCTCTTGGCAGACGGCCTGTCGAAGGCTGCACTGAGACCGTGACTCCCCCAGAACGTTACCAAGATCACGGACCACCCCTTTGGAAGCTCCCTTCAACCAAAGAGGCAGCTTTTGGTAGCGGGAACTTTTGCCAGCTGCTCCCACGGGCTAGTTGCAAACACTCTAGTCTCCACCCGAGTTCCTGCTAGTTGTCAAACAGTTTCTGAGCTGTGCGAGGGCAACGGTAGGCCATCAGATCCCTCCGTGCACTGCCCCTTTGCGCAAACGGGCACAAACCAATCAATGCAGACGGCTTAATTCACGGATGAAGATTTACGGGGTGGCCGATTCCTGCAAAATCACCAGCCAAGGCCAGCAAACTGAGCTTGTGCACTAAAAAACAGAGACAGTGCTGGGTAGCCAAGACCAGATGACACAGAAAAGTTTAATGGAACGGGCCGCCTAGGTCGCCAGCGAACTGGAACTACCGCTCACCAGCCCCTCCTAACCACAGTTGGCAACAAAGTTTTCTCTCTCGCACTCATAGCAGCAGAACGACGTTTCGGCTTACCAGCAGCTCATAACTGACCTTTGGCAAGTGGGCAAATTCACCCCTCCTCTTCATGTGGCACCATTCTAAAATGTCACAAAACCGAATGCCACTGGCCCTTGACATAAAAGGGGCTTTCGACAACATGGTACACCCAGTGACCCTCTCGCGCCACCATAATCAGACTGGCTGTAGTTACCGGCATCCTACATTTCGGGCTGCCTCACAAACCACCAAGCTGCACTCAAAATTGGCAATATAAAATTGGAGCCAACCTCCCGTGGCAGCTGTGGTACACCTCAAGGCTTGGTATCATCTCCACTCTCCTTAAATATCGCTTTCCTGGGTCTCCCAAGACAGCTAGAGCTAAGGACGGAAAGTTGGGCTAGTTGGTCATTGGATACTGAGGACATTGTACCAGCGTTGTGGGATGGGGCACACGAAAGAAATGCATGGGACGAAGACTGGTCATCAACTGACATCAGTTGACGTCCACTGTTTATACAGAGTTTTTTTTTTCTTGTGTCCCATCCTACAATGCGGATACAATGTCCTCAGCTAGAGAAGATACTTAATCTTCACCACAGTCTGCAAGCAGACATCACCCTCTGGACTGACACCGACTCTCTCGGAGGGCACCTCAGCTTGCGGTCAAAGCAGTGAACTGTTATGCCCATGCCTGCGGTTTACATTGCTCATGGAAACACCCTCCGTGACATCATGTCGTTGGGCTCATCGAAATAACCCTGGACGGACACTCCATCCAACCTAGCTAGTCAACCAAGATGTTAGGCCTTACCATAAAAGCCAATGCCATAAATGACCTTGCCATGCCATACTCCAACTACGCAATGTGCCTGATCAAGTCTGGCTCATTGCCAGGCGACATCACGGAGTAAAAGAAAAGGATGGAGTGCGAGCTTTTGTCCAGCCTTTGTCATTGAATGGAAAAGCTACATGTTAGGTTCCCCACGAGTACCTCAACAAGCTACATGTTATACTTCTTCCGCAGTATTGTACCTTTTTGGGGGGATATTAGGGAAGCGGTGGCTGGAACAGGATGCAGGGGTTTGTGATCAGCAACTGTTACGAAATTTTCCCATATAGGCTCCGGACAGCGAAGTTTTCCGGGCGACTGCAGCGCCAGCTGCGGCCGACCCGCATAACTCTAGGTTGGTCCGGCCGCGCAGACCACCTTCAGCGCCCGTGAACGGAACTTTGCAAAAACATGTCTCGTAAGTTATTTGCGTATATATCTACTACATATTGCAACCAAATCATGCAGAAATGTATTGTAGTAGGTGGAAACCTCCAAATAAAACGGGGCGCCGATAAAGTGCTGTCGCCTTGCTGCCGAGCCGTAGGTTAACCCAACTGGGTAGCGTGCTTATTGAAAGCTTTGCATTCTCCCACGGATTCTTCTTCTCTCTTTTTTTTTTTTTTTTCGCAGATACCAAGCCTGGTTACTCAACCTTGAAAAACCCACACTAAGCGAGGGGATTACATGCTGCCGTGGTGTGCGAGCAGCTTGTAAGTACGGTGGCTAGCAGGCGGTAAATACACATAAGTGCGTATTAAATTTGGTAACAAAGAGGGCCCCCAAACACAGGTATAGCAGCGTAGTTTATCACCCAGTGGTTCTACTCTGCTTCATCTAATATTTCACGTGCTTATATCGCCTTATTAAATACATATAAATACATATGGGGCGGACACTTATAAGCGTTAACATTCCCAAATGTCTGGCGAGTGACTGGATATCATAACATCACCGCCTCTTCTTGCAAAAGAAACGATGAAATTTTTGTCTAACCACTGAAAAGAAAACAAAAATAGATATAAGACGTACCACCATCAAAGTTCTAAATATATAAACGCAGCACGAAATTTTTGCGCTCAGGAAGGAGCAGGAGGAGGACAAACTTTATTTATTCCATCCGTTGTGATTCCGGTCACTCCAAACCATTGAGGGGTGTCCTCAGAGAACTAAGTTTTTCACCTGTGACTTTTGGTGCAAAGGTTGCGATGGTAATGAAAGCGCTATTTCTTTCTAAGAAAGGTCTCACGCCGCACCGTTGGCGGGGAGAGATAAAAATACCCGAATATGAATATTCCGTAATTTATTCCGGTACGCCTATTAGATGTTCTGCCTACCCCTAGCCCCACCCCCTCCCCGCCCAATGGAATTTCTTCTGATAGCCTTCTCGTGAAGAGTTTCTTTTTTGGGGCGTGTTTTGATACAGCTGGCATTCTGGGCTACACCTGGAAGCCCAAAAGTTTTTTGGCGGGGAGCAGGCACTTATTAGCGGCAGCACTTTCGCTATACCCCAACAGACGTGAATTTCATACTGTTACATGTATGGAGCATCACATTCGAATCAAAGACCTATATGTAACTACCATGTGGTCCAGTTAGTAGTTCTGCAGTCGCATGCAAGTGCACTCACATGGATGGAATACCCCGCGCGGAAACATCGCGCAACGTCTAATATAATTGCAGACAAAGCCTCCTCTTTTGTGGATTGAACAATATAAATTACGTTTTCTTTTGAGGCGAAACGTGCTGATCTTCAGAAAGTTTTGCCCGCAGGCAGGCTGTACAAGCGTTTCTCTTCTGGGCATCACGCATATGTGGCTTTTATATGCCTTCCCATACGTGAATTCAACCGAATAAATCCCTCTTCATTCACCTGCACTGTGTGGCAGGATTACTGTACAATCTCTTGCTTCGTTTTAAACCCAAAAGGGGTGACTAATATGTTTCATCCGCGCTGCAAGAAGAGGAGCGCCCCCCAGCCAGGAACGTAACGGCTTGCGGGGACCGACCCAGTGTTGCGCATATCTGTCGAAGGGGGCGCTGGGTGTCGCGGGCTCCGTGTCGCCCTCTGGGCGCTGTACGGCGCCTATAGCTGAACATACTTTTATAAGGTAGGACAGGTATAAAGCAAACACCCAAGCACGGACGTTTATTAGCCACAAATCCATGCTCAGGTGTCACACAACATTTCTCTAAGCTGGTGTCAGCTACATATATCCAGTGGGACAAAAAAAAAAAGCTATCAAGCATCTTGCCACGCTGTCAAGTAAAAAGCAGGCCCAACAGGTGTGAAAGTTTACATGCTGCCAACAAGTTAAAGCGAGGCAGCAAGTAAATGCAGTGTCAGGAGTAAATGGCTGTTGAGAATGAAGCAATGAAGCATAGACAAGAAGAGCACGAGTGGTTGTTGTGTGGAGGGCCTAATCAGCAGCAACGCTCTTTCTACTGGCCCGTGCCATGCATCTGTTACTGGGGGCAGACACTGCACGAGTGGCACAATTATAATTCCCTGCCCTGTTTGCTGCCAGAACACTGGCACAGAGTTGTGCACACAGTGTGGGGCACCTGACTCACTTGGCAACAAGTCTGCAGCATGCCATTGGGGAGAGCAGTTTGGCGAACCAACCTCGGGTGTTGGCTACATTTTTCAGGCCGTGTGAGATACCATGCATGTGGGGAATAACAGCAATCCGGTTCCTTTCATCCGGACGGCCAGCTTCACAGCCCGCAGATGAATTCACAGCTTCAAGTACCTTCGGTGCACTCCTGCGCATTATATCCCGAGGAAAACCCGCCGAGTTAAGCCTCGTCATTTGGGCCTCAAAACTACTGCCAATGTTATGCATACAAGACTTAAAAACGGCCGACCTTAGCACAGAAAAGGCAATCTCACATTCAACCAGTTTAGATTGCCCAGAGCTGTAATTCAAAAGCGGTTTGGCAGACCTGGGGCAGTACGCCCAGCACACATGCCCTGGTTCCAAAGACAAACGCAAATCCCGGAACTGTAGCTGACCGCCTCTCGGAAGCTCACTTGTAAACCAAAGCCCCAAGGCGCACTCTTTAAACAACTTTAAGCCATCAACTACTCAGCGTGACACATCGCAAATATCAACAAAGACCAGGAAATCGTCAACATACCGGACTACCTTCATAGCCAACCCACACAGGTTCTGCTCAATACGTCTGTCCATCTCACCGAGGAAAATATTGCTAAGAAAAGGGGCTACCCTAGAACCAATACATATCCCGGTTTATCGCACATGTAAGCCCCCCTCCCACTCCACAAAGGTTGAGTTCAAGTAGAAAGACAGAATTTCCAGAAAACCGCTCACCGGTTCCCCACAATTGTTAGTGAACTTCATTTCATCATTTCCCTCTGTGATGCACCACTTAACACTGTTCATTAATTCACCATGAGGAATGGAATAGTATAAATCTTTGACATTGATACTGAAAATTTGACACGTGCCTGGATCGTCCGTTCTCAAAAAATCTACACGGAACTCCGAGTTAGCGATCAAAAATGGATCATGAAGGCGTAGGTAGTCCAGGTGCCTCGCCAGATATCCTGACACCACCCTCTGCCATGAGTTCCGCTCCAAAACAATTGCGCGAAAAGGTACTTCGGGCTTTTGTGTTTTTGCTGATTGTACCACGATCGTAAGTGTTGACTGTATCGCGAAGTGGTGTCGTTTTCATTTCATGGGAGTCAGGGACGTTCCCCTGCGCTTTCCATGTGCTGGGTTAAGTGGCTCGTGCAGCCGGTGGCAGCTTTGTTCGCATTCATGAGTACAGTTAAACCTGGATATAACGAAGTTGACAAAAATTCGCTTTTTTTCGTTACATCCAGGTTTTCGTTACATGCAGGTTTCGAGCTAAAGCTCGCGGGAATGAAGGAGAAATGAAACCAATGTGCTAGGCATCAGTAGTGCTGAACTCAGCCTTGTTCAAGGATATTTCACACTAAAAAACTGCGTGATTTGCGCTTGCTGCTTCTACACGGCCCCCGAATTCACAAAAAGTAACTAAGTATCACTTTTCCTTTTTGATACTTTTCGGTGCCTAACGCGTTTCAAGAACCAGACTTGTGCTGAAAGGGTGCCTTTTCGCGAACTCCATGCTCTTTTCTGCAGTCAAAATTGTTGAAGGGATGCTAGCTGGGACACTGTACCGGGCGGTGACGTTTATAGCCGGCGGAGGCGCCATTTAAAATTGCAAGCTTGTCTTGAAAAGACAAATCTTTTCGTATTCAGGCAGCAAAAATCATCCGCGAACCCATACCACAGATATCAGGGAACACACGCGACTACACACCGACAGGCAGGCCTAGCATCTAACCGACACCGCACTCGCGTTGAAACGCACTAGAGATTGCAGTGCGGGCGAACTTCGCTAAATTAGTGCATTTCGCCAGCCGATTTTTCAGAAAAAGGGCAAGAAACTGACTCATCACCGTAGCGAATTCGTTACATCCAGGTTAACCATCGCAACTCCTTCGTTACATCGAGGTCACAAACACATGGGCCTCAGTAAAGGGGGAAATGGGGAAGTGTTAAATCCAGGAATTCGTTACATAGAGGTTCGTTACATCCAGGCTTAACTGTAGTAGGAGGTTGCCTCAGGTGGTTAGGGAAGGCGGAAATGGGTCGAAGAGTGCGACAGTGAGCCAGTGGGCATTTTCCTCAGTTCGGGAGTACAGTAAACAATGGACACTCCTGGAAATGGTTCATGATATCTAAGGTGGTAAAACCGAATGCCAAGGAAAACTCCCAATATTGTTGTGCGGTTGGCTAACACAACAGTAACAAGAAGGCGTAAAAATCCATCCATAAAATTCTACAGATTCCCTGCAAAAAGCGCACAGAAAGGAAAGAGTGCAAGCATGGATCACTGCAGTTCAAAAGGTGAAATAAGTTGGCATATTTTTGTTTGTACTTCTGCACTTTCAGTTTACAATCTTTCAAAATGCAAACTCGTGCTCTAACATTATTCCAAGTCCCCCCACCATTTTCTTAAAAAATGCATGCTGCCAATGATTGTTTTCCACTACCATAAGTGTAATTGGGAGTTGCTTAGCTGGTGCCATTCGATAGCGTCCATATATGGCACAATAGGTGCACATTCTGCATGGATAAAAAAAATCGTTTCTACCAATCTGCCTGACTATATTAGCTGCATTTATTCTTGTTATTTCAAGCTGAGTTCTGGAGGGGACTAAAACGAGTTGATTGCTGTTTGTTAATTTTTAGTTTTTCCCACATTTACAAATACTAGTAATTAAAAGAGTTATACACAACATTCTGTGTATTAATATTAATCAACCCTTTGAGGGTCGAATTTTTTCACCAAATGCGTCCCCCCAGGAACGACTTTTTTTATTGCTGATTTAAATTCTACGGATGAATCTATATCGAGAAAAAATAATCAAAAATTTTTTTGGGTGACCATAAAGTGACAAAAAAAATTGTTTGTGTTGTTACATACATGTGGTTTATTATGGCGTTACACAAGAAAAATTCTAAATAAAAATGAGAGATTAACAAGCCAGCACCTTTTGAGTGAATAAAAATCAGATAGACATCAGTTTCGTGGGTGCAAAAAGCGGGAAGTGCCCGGAGGACGATAACGAAACCAGCCACTGCACCCCGTCGGCGCACGCTGGAGCGCGCGGGTGCACGCGGCTGGATGCAGGAGCGATCAACGGCGCACCGCTCATAAAATACAAAAAAAAAAAAAAAAAAAGAGAAAAGAGCCTCATTAGTTTCGCAGGCGACCTTGGTCTGTGGCAGGTGCAAGAAGCGAGATGCGCCCCGGTACCTGGTGGGCGATACCCAGCGCGCCCCCTCGTTAGCAGATGCGCAAGCGATAGCCGGCGCGCCGCTGAAGTAAATGTTAAAAAAATAAAAAGAAGAGCCATCGGCGCAAGAAAAAAATTTGACGTATTTCCGAAGTGTGGCAGCACATGCCAAGCAAGAGAAGTTGGCGAAAAAGGTGCACTTTTTTAAAGATACAAGCGATGCCATACATGTACGTCATTGACCATTTTGAAAGTGTTTGCCGATGCCACACATGTACGGCTGTGACCCTCAAAGGGTTAAAAGTTGTACACCACAAGCGGTTGTGTTGTTTCCGTGAACTGTCACCCTAACCCATAGTTGTAACGTTGCGAACAAGAATTCCTTCAAGGACAAGCAAAACGGAAATGTGGCGTTGTCAGCCAACCCATTTAATGGTGTGTGCCTTTTTACTGGACTAGGCGTGGCGGCACCGCAACGGCAATGGTCTAATTAGTGTCGCATGATGGCCGCCATGGGAGCAGTCATAGTTGATTTTACCCAAACGGACCAACCGTTTCCGCTCACTGAGTACCCAGAGTCACTGTTAATTATTTATAGTGACGCTGGCTAGTTAGTGAGCGGAAGCGGTTTGGCCGGTTGCGTCGAATCAAGACATACTGCTCTAATCAATGCAGACTGATCACTTGTAGTTGCGAAACTACACCTGCGAGGATTGCTGCACTGGATTGGAGCAGTATGTCTTGATTCGACGCAACCGGCCAAACCGCTTCCGCTCACTAACTAGCCAGCGTCACTATAAATAATTAACAGTGACTCTGGGTACTCAGTGAGCGGAAACGGTTGGTCCGTTTGGGTAAAATCAACTATGACTGCTCCCATGGCGGCCATCATGCGACACTAATTAGACCGTTGCCCACCGCAACAATGTGGTCACGCAGTTCATTATTGCTTTTTCTGCAGTTATGGCCAATATTGCTTCTGGGTCATTTCGGATAAGATCGAACAAAGCATGGCCGGTCGACCTCTTCAATTCGCTTGAAACTTCTTTGAGCTCATTCGCGCATGTATGTAAAATGTGGATTCACAGATATTTTCAGCCGACTGAAAAAAAATTTGGAACGCACCCATGTGGACCCCGGCCGCTACCTGCCCCTGTGTTACGGCCAAATTTGGCGACGTCTGCCAAAAAAATGCACTCATCAGGTGGGAAATGCTTAATCCACGCCTGGTGCACATTTTGCCCCCAAAATATCGTTGGCTAGAAAAACATTACTTTTTTGTAATAAATTTCCAAATCTTGCTCAGAGCGCATTTTGTTCTGCACTTTGCGGGCCAGCATTATTTAAGTGCTGGAGCTGGAGCGTTCAAATTTCAGTGTGGGCTGCTCCTAGCAAGCCCACACTGAAGGGCCGTAAATATCGTGCTTGTGCAAGCTACCACTAAAAAGCAACTGGCGCACAAGTTTGAAGAAAAAAATGAAAACACTCCAAGTTCAGAGGCTTATTGAAAAAAAAAAAAAAAACACTTCTTCGATTTTGCTGAAATTCTCCCCAGATGGTCGGTCACCTGTGCATGTGCTTGAATGATCATTAAAAACCTGTAACACCATTTTGTTCCTGACGCGCCTACAGCGCGAGAAAAAAGCCTCGTCGGCCAGGTCTTCACAAGGTCCTGAGACACGAACTTCCACCGAATGTGCAGACACTTCATAATTTTTTGTGCCAAAGGCAAACGATTACTTATAGATAGTATTACGGAGAATTCAGAAGGGAAACAAATTGTCATATGAATTTTGGAACGAAAATAAACAATCTGCGCACCGGTAAACTTGTACAGTTTGAACAGAAAACGGAATTCATACTTAATCACAGTGCAAAGGACGGGACAGACAGAAAGATCAACCACTGGACAGGCGCTGTCCAGTGGTTGGCTGTGATTAAGTATGAACACGTACCAACTCGCCCAACTTGCAACTGTCCTACAGAGAAAACGGAACTCCAGGCTCATGCATATTAAAAAAAAAAAAAAAAAGGTTGTTCCAGTTTTATGAAGCTTTGCACAGATATTTTTCTCTAAACTAACTTGTGTGAGCCATTAAAAAAAGTCGCATAATTTTGATCACTGAAAAGCAAAAGAGCCTTCTCACGCATGCTCGTCACAAGGAGCTGAGACATGGAACGATGATTGTGACTTTCTGCAGGTTCCGCGCACGCTCGAGGGCGCTTTTTTGGTCACAGCTTGCTCCAATTGCCTTTGCTTTCGTATGCCATAAGCTGGTCTGTGCCGTTTTCTCACTGCACTTGGCAGTTTCAGTGGAGACACTCCAGGAAGGAGTCCATCAAGGTTCAGGTGCTCCACAGCTTCCTTGGCAGTCACAAAAATGTCGGCGTCAGGCTCGGATGTTTGCAGAGAAATTTCTTTAGTAAACTGCATGAAGCAGTGCTAAGTGGGTGAAGTAATCATCTTCACTCACTTTCTTGAAGTTTTCCTGGCGCAAAAGGTGTTTCAGAGCGCTGATGTCCAGGTCCTTAACACTGCGAAAGTTTTGTTTCTGCGGAATCCCCCGTCGATGCTTGTCGAGATAGTCTGCACAGTGCACTCGATGAAAGCTACTATTTACAGCCATTGAGCAGGGAAATAACGAACAAGATTGTTTATTTTCGTTCCAAAATTCATATGACAATTTGTTTCCCTTCTGAATTCTCCGTAATACTATCTATAAGTAATCGTTTGCCTTTGGTACAAAAAATTATGAAGTGTCTGCACATTCGGTGGAAGTTCGTGTCTCAGGACCTTGTGAAGACCTGGCCGACGAGGCTTTTTTCTCGCGCTGTAGGCGCGTCAGGAACAAAATGACGCAACATGTTTTTAATGATCACTGAAGCACATGCACAGCTGATCATCTGGGGAGAATTTCAGCAAAATCGAAGAAGTGTTTTTTTGTTTATTATAAGCCTCTGAACTTGGAGTGTTTTCACTTTTTCTTCAAACTTGTGCGCCAGTTGCTTTTTAGTGGTAGCTTGCACAAGCACGATATTTACGGCCCTTCAGTGTGGGCTTGCCAGGAGCAGCCCACACTGAAATTTGAACGCTCTAGCTCCAGCACTTGCGATAATACTGGGCCGCAAAGTGCAGAACAAAATGCGCTCTGAGCAAGATTTGGAAATTTATTACAAAAAACTACGGTAATGTTTTTCTAGCCAACGATATTTTGGGGGCGAAATGTACACCAGGCGTGGATTAAGCATTTCCCACCTGATGAGTGCATTTTTTTGGCAGACGTCGCCAAATTTGGCCGTAACACAGGGGCAGGTAGCGGCCGGGGTCCACATGGGTGCGTTCCAAATTTTTTTTCAGCCGGCCAAAATTTTTTCCGCTGAAAATATTTGTGAATCTGCACATTACATACATGCGGGAATGAGCTCAAAGAAGTTTCAAGCGAATTGAAGAGGTCGACCAGCCATGCTTTGTTCGATCTTATCTGAAAATCGCCAACACATCAGCCAACTTCCCTGGCCACGCCAATGCTGCCAGAAATGTCATGGACTGCCAAGCGCCGCGACTGCTGAATCTGCCTTGGATTCGGGTCTGAAGTCCGGTGACTGCATGCGGCGCTGACTGTGCACATGCAAGTGCTTCACAGCCCTCAGGGGCTTTACCTTTATACGACACACCGTGGGACAGCTCCTACCTGCAACAATGTGGTCACGCAGTTCATTCTTGCTTTTTCCGCTGGTGAGCAAACGCTATGGAAAGTGTATTCGCTCCCGTGACCCGTTTTTACTTGTGCTAGCGCCCACGGCTATGTTCTTAGGTGTTTCAAGTGCTTGCATTATTCAGGGAATTGTTGTTGTTAAGCGGCGACATCGAGGCAAATCTTGGCCGTTACTTAGCAAAGATTGCCAAACAACTAAGCAAGATCGCTCTCGATATCAAAGATATAAAAGAAAAACGACTCACTGACCATGAAACTAAACTGGATCAGCTTGCTTCCATGACCCAAACCATTCATGATCTACAAAGAAAGGTTGATGATTTAGAAAACCGTAGCAGAATGCCCAATTTAATTGTTTATGGGGTGCACGAAGACAACAAGGAGACTACAGAAGTGCTTGAACGAGCAGTTAATAAGAACATTTTCGAAGATATTCTCGAATTGCGCATCATCGCTATTGAAAAAATCCATTGTTTCGGCAGGCCATCACCAAACAAAACTTGACCGATAATCCTGAAACTTCTGGATCTGCGACAAAAAGCCGATACACTGAAGAGTGGACACAAACTTAGGGACGCTAACTTATCTATCGGCCACGATTATTCCCAAAGTGCACACTTTATCAGAAAAACGCTCTCGGACAGCGCTAAACTGAATCGCGAAAGAAAGGAGAAGGTATTGCTATCCTTCACTACGTTGTACATTAGCAAAAAGTTTACGTTTGGGACGAATCTGGGAATGAAAGAGTGCCACTTAAAAGAAACGAACCAGGCGACTCGGCAACTGCAGGATCCTGTGACGAGGATGCGCGCGCATTTGACACCATCGCAAGCGTTTCCCAAAATGAAGAACGTGCAGTGCCTTCTCTTAACTCTTTGAGGCTTGCCTCAAAAAAAAACGAAGCCGAGCAGCTCGAAATCGCCCTCCTGCAATATGACCCACATGTCACAATCCTGACGGAAACACAAGGATATTACGGACAACTTACTAGTTTTTCTACCATCATATGAAAGACAGACAGACAGGTGGTGGGGTTGCGGTTCTTGTGAAGGAGCAATTCCAAGCTTATGTACTTGAAGACATTGTAGATCTAGAATGTATTTGCCTGAAACTATCCTTTATGCTCTCTATAGACCTTCATATGTCTCGCCTGATTACTTACAAAAGTTACAAACTCATAAGTCCCGACATACGAACACCAAGGTATTCCTAATACTAGGTAATTTCAATTTATTACCTGGCCTAAACTGGGACCATTTGCATTACTTATGCTGTCACATGATCTGGTCCAGTTGGTGTAAGAACCCACTCTCAAGCAGGGCAAGAGTAGTTCCATCCTAGACCTGGTGTTCTTGCCACGAAGTTTTCACGACTTCAGTTTGCCTACTGAGGAAGGGCTTTCTGATCATTACCTCGTAAAGACTGAAATTAGCATAGACTCACCTTCTGGCAGCTCTCAACAAGGCGTGCGCTGTTTTAAAGACTTTTCCCGCCCTAATGACGCCTCTGTGATTTTGAGCTTCGATAACCCTGACGCATGCGTCCTCTGGGACCAGTTCAAGGCCATTTTCCACTTTTGTATAGACAACTTTGTACCAAGAACCAAAAAATGTACACAAGCACACGCCTTGGACGACGCGAGAGACCATTCAACTGAAGCGTAGGATCAAGTGATTAAAAAAACTGAAAAAGGAACTTGCAAGCGTAGTGAAACAATCTAAACATTACTACTTCAACGTATTGCTGCCAAACTTTATCAGAAACGCCCTACAAAATTTTGGAACTACATAGGTGAAAAGAAAAAGCCAATATCTGAATCAAAAATTCGTGATGCAATAGCTACTTATGAGACGGCCATTGCTCATCATTTCAATGACTACTTTCACAGTGTATACTCTTGTTCCCAACCCTGTACCCAAACAGCTGCAACTATTCACTCATCAGACGCCGACTTCATTTCTTATCACGGTATTGTTTTTATGTTATCGAACTTGAAAACTTGAACTGATTATCATCAGGTCCCGATGATAATCCAAATGTATTCCTCTGCAGATATGCCGAGTCTTTGGCTAAATTTCTTGTTATTATGTTCCGTGCTTTGTTCTTAACTGGGAAAGTCCCAAGCGACTAGCAGATAGCCCGAGTCGTTCCCATTTATAAACAACGCTGCCGGTTTTCAATAGATAACTACCGACCTATATCGTTACTATCAACGCGTTCAAAAATATTGGAGCACATAAACAATTTTCTTCAACGTAACTCCGTACTAGCGCAGATTTAGGAAAGGATATTCCATGTCCACACAGTTGGTCTCTGCTATACACTCCTTCGCTTCGGTGCCAGACTGCAATGGCCACATCGATACAATATTTTTGGATTTTAGTAAAGCCTGCGACAAGGTCCTTCATCACAGTTCAATCACAAAATTAAGGAATATTGGACTTTCTAATGTTATTGTTTCATGGATAACGGACTACAATTTGTCTCGCTCGGCGATAAAAAATCTGACTTTCTTCCAGTTCGCTCTGGTGTTCCCCAAGGAAGCATCTTGGGACCATTGCTTTTCTTACTTTTTGTTAATGATATCGTGTATGAAGCTTGCCCCGGTGTGGAAATGCTGTTTTCTGCTGACGACTGTGTCCTATTTTGCAACATCGGCTCTCCAAATGACCAAGAAAAGCTCCCTAGAAGACTCGGCAGAATAACTGATTGGTGTTCCAGCTGGGGAATGGTTTTGCACACAGGTAAAGGCGTCCCAATGCGCATTGCATGCAAGAAAGCGCCTTTAAAGCTTTCACTACATGTTGGGATCATCATCACCATTAAAAGAGGTCACTTCTGTAAAATATTTGCGTCTGACATTAACAAATACTTTATCATGGAACGATCACATTGACCATGTATGTTCATCACCTTTTCGTAAGCTGTGTCTTTTAAGACAAACTTAAAGCTGCGCCCTCTAATGTTAAGCTGTTCAATTATTATTCCTTGATTAGAACAAAACTTGAGTACGCGTACATAATTAGGGACCCATTCACATCTTCTAACATCAGTAAGTTAGAAAAAATCCAAAGGAAAGGCGCCGGGATCATATATTCTAAATTTTCATCTTATAATTCCCCCTCAGACGTAGTGCATGTTAATAACATTCCATTACTTCAGGCACGTCGGAGGAAACGCCGCTTAGATTTCCTTTCTCTTCTCATCAATAGAAAGCTTGGGCTAGACCTCAGTAATTACTTAATTCTACACGGCACGATCACCCGCAAAATTTTACGCCATATTTCGCTCGCACATACCTGTCCAAGTTCTCTTTTTTTCCCCAGACGATAAATGATTGGAACGCTGACATTTAATCCCGTAGTGTTAACTCCCTTATTTGACGTTCTCATGTTTATTGTGTATTGTTGTTTATGTTCTGCTTTTTGTTTGCGTCTTGTTGTAAAACGCCTGTCCTGCTTGGACCTATGAAAGGTCTGCAGCATGTACAGGTGCCCCAAAAATAATACGGAGCACGGGAGCGGTGGCCGGAGCACGCAAAACTGCATGCCAGCGCGATCTATGCGTAGATGCGCCGCAGATAGCGAGAGTGCGTGGGCACATCCGGCTGGCCCCTCTCGATGTTCTGACGCTCATCTTATCGTCGGCTCAAGCGAAGCCGCGCTGCTGCCACCCCGGCTCGGCAGGGGCGCTTTCGGAGCTTCACGAAGGCCTGTTTACGCGGAGCCAGCGAAGAAAGCTTCATCTTCAGCGGGGTCCTCTTTCTGCTTCGTCATTAATGCCACCGGTTTCACTATATATGGGTGCCTGCCGTGCTTCGTGATCCGCTTGATTTCGAATCATGTGCTAGAATAATGCCTGGCTCCAGCTAGCGCATAAAATGAGCAAAAAACAAAAATTTCATGCACGCACTGGCTGCGTTGCCTTAACGATACAAATGGGCGATCCAATAAAATGGGAAGTGATACTTTTGGACTCCAGTTACTTCAACTCAAATACGGAGACACAAACCTGTGACAAGTGTGTGGCGCCCCCCATCCCTGATATTCGTTGGCCGCTAAGTTCAGTGGCCCCACCAGGCTCGGTGGACAACCTTGTGTGTGGCCGGGCAATAAACACCTCCGAGGACGGCTGCTCGGGGGTCAGTCACCGTCACCACCAGCACGCTGCATGTCGTCTCTCGGCTGGAGGGTACCCCTACCCTCCCAGGTTCACGAACGCGGGACTAGATCGTGACACTGGCGACGAGGATGGGATCCGTCGCCACTGACGCCACTCGTCGCCATTGACACTGGCGACGAGGGAAGAAGCCCGCGGAGCGGCCGAAGCCACCATGAACGCTGCCCCCTCAAGCCAGCCGCCATTACGCCATGCCGCTGTACGGGAGGCTCGAGCCGTTCGAGGGTGAAGGGTCCGCCTGGCCGGTCTACGAGGAGCAAGTCGGCGTGTTTTTCCGGGCGAACGACACACCCGAGGCAAAACAGCGCGACATCTTCCTGGCCAGCTGCGGGACCCGCGTCTTCGCTCTCCTGCTCGACCTGCTCAAGCCGGCCACGACGCACGAGAAGTCGCTGGGTGAGCTGCTCGCGACGCTACGCTCGCACTACAGCCCGGCTCCGTCGACGTTAATGGAGCGTTTTCGCTTCAATAACCGGAGCCGCCGAGACGGAGAGACGCTCGGGCAGTTCGTCGCAGCGCTGCGAGGGTTGGCGAGCGGCTGCGCCTTCGGGGAGCAGCTCGACTCGCTGCTCCGGGACCGTTTCGTCTGCGGCATCAACGACCCCGCCATGCAGACGCGACTCCTGGAGCTTCCCGACCCCTCGCTGGACGACGCCGTGAAGGCAGCGCTGGCGATGGAGGCTGCGGCCAAGGACGCGGGCGAGATAGCGTGTGCGGCCGGCGCACCGTCGGCGGAGGCGGCGGTGAACAAGATGGCGGCACGGCATGGCAGGTGCGTTCGCTGCGGTGGTGACCACCCCCCCTCCCAGTGCCAGTTCGCGCAAGCGGAGTGCTTTGCGTGCGGAAGAACTGGGCACATTGCTCGGGCGTGCCGAGGGGGGACGACGGCAGACGGACGGAAGCAGCAGCCGGCGTCGAGCACAGGTTCCGCGCCAGCCCAAGGCCAAGGGAGTCGGCGCAAGGGTAGGCGGCGGGGGCGTGCGGCAGCAGCTTCGGGTGCAACGGCTGGGCTTCACGTCGTGGCCGAAGACCCGCAGATGTTCGACATGTGGCACGCGGCCACAGTGCAACCGCCGGTGCCACCATACTGGCTGACCGTCGAAGTCTGCGGGCGCCCCATCTCCATGGAGCTGGACACAGGGGCCAGTGTGTCTGTCATGGCCGGAAAGCCTTCAAGCGCACCTTCCCTGGCGTGGCCGTCGAGGCGTCGGGCGTCATGCTGCGCAGCTACTCCGGACAGCTCGCCCAAGTCGAGGGTCAAGCCCAGGTCAGCGTCCGCCTTGGCGACAGGGAGGCCACCCTTCCCCTGTACCTGACCAAGGGGCCGTCACCGACGCTGCTGGGCCGGAACTGGATCCAGGCGTTGGGCGTGAGGCTGCCGGAGTACCAGGAAGCAGTGCATGCAGTGGCAGACGTCCCCGGCCTCCTGACCAAGTTCGAGGCCCTGTTCCAGCCCGAGGTGGGGACATTCACCGGCAGGGCGGCAAGCATTCAGGTGCCAGAGGGAGCACTGCCCCGTCCAGCCCGACTGCATGGACGGTGTCATCGAGCAGCTGCTGCACCGGCGAGAGGCCGGCACCAACGGCGGCGGGGTGCTGGGCACCAACGGCCGCCTGCTGCACCTGGTGGTGCTGGGTGCCAGGGCCAGCGCCCAGCAGGTGGCACAGGCTATGCGGCAGGTGCTTCCGCAGGGTTTCCGGCTCGACGACAAGGCCCAGTACGCGCTGGATTTCAAGATCGACGGCGACGTGGGCCTGCCGCACAACTCGTTACACACGGAGCCCCTGCCCCACAGCTGCCTGTGCGTGTACACCAGCCAGCCGGGGCTGGAGTACATCCGCGAGAGCCTCGAGAAGACCCTGCTAGCCAACCTGGAGCAGGAGAACCGGCTGCCCTTCCACGGCCTGCCCCTGGTCATGGTGTTTGCGGGCCAGGGGGACTTCCTGCGCGAGGAGGTCGTCAACCGGGCCAAGAGCCTGCAGTGCCCCTTCGTGGACGACGGCGGCGGCCTGGACCCCGTGCGGCTGGAGCAGGCGCTGTGCGCGCTGGTGGAGAGCATCGAGCGGCTGCACATCTACCAGGCGCTGCCCGCGGTCGCGGGGCCCCGGCTGGACATGCGGCTGATGCTGTGCATGCTGTGTGGGGACCCGTACGCGCCCGAGTAGGTGCTGGCGCCCCTGCTGGCGCAGCCGCGCTGCCTGGCCACGGGCCCGCTGCACTGCCTCAGCCTGGACTCCTTCAAGGGGAGCCAGCTTCACCGACCGCTGCCAGCACAGCACCAGGGGCTGGTGCTACTCGCGCCACTGCGGCACCACGCGCAAGTCCTTCGACACCGGGAAGGCTGACAGCTGGTGCGAGCGTGACACAGGCAGCACCTAATGCTGCCACAACGGCCTCGACACCTGTGCTCCGGCGGAGTGAGAGACTGCGGAGACCTCCGGACCGGTACTCGCCGGGGGGACAGGTGTTTTGTGTTTGTGTAGGACAAACAAACTTGGGGGTGAGGGGTGTGACAAGTGTGTGGCGCCCCCCATCCCTGATATTCGTTGGCCGCTAAGTTCAGTGGCCCCACCAGGCTCGGTGGACAACCTTGTGTGTGGCCGGGCAATAAACACCTCCGAGGACAGCTGCTCGGGGGTCAGTCACCGTCACCACCAGCACGCTGCATGTCGTCTCTCGGCTGGAGGGTACCCCTACCCTCCCAGGTTCACGAACGCGGGACTAGATCGTGACAAAACCTACACAAATTCACTTAAAAATGAAGTGTGTCCCGGCTTGAGAAGGCAGTGATTGGGCATATTTTGCCACAATGCTCGGTGAAATGAATCAAGGGCGGTTGCCACTGAAGCAAATTCTGAAGCAACCCTTTTTCTTGTCAAGAAATTCTCTTTCAACTATTTGTTTAATTGTCAGTACTTTTGATTCATTTTTCAATCAGTGCGAGATATTGTCGGAAAGCCCTCGCTAAGTTCACTATATTACCGATTTTGGCAGTTCATTGAATTTGATATAATGAAGCCTATTTGTTTTGAAGCAACTGGCCTTTACTCCACTCACTTTCTCAATTCTTTTGAGTGGCGCTTAGAACCTTCGCAGCAACGCAGCCAGTACGCGCATGAAATTTTTGTTTTTTGCTCTTTTTATGCGCTAGCTGGAGCCAGGCATCATTCTAGCCACATGATTCGAAATCAAGCGGATCGCGAAGCACGGCAGGCACCCATATATAGTAAAACCGGTGGCATTAATGAGGAAGCAGAAAGCGGACCCCGCTGAAGATGAAGCTTTCTTCGCTGGCTCTGCGTAAACAGGCCTTCGTGAAGCTCCGAAAGCGCCCCTGCCGATCCGGGGTGGCAGCAGCGCGGCTTCGCTTGAGCCGACGATAAGACGAGCGTCAGAACATCGAGAGGGGCCAGCCGGATGTGCCCACGCACTCTCGTTATCCGCGGCGCATCTACGCATAGATCGCGCTGGCATGCAGTTTTGCGCGCTGCGGCCACCGCTCCCGTGCTCCGTATTATTTTTGGGGCACCTGTACATAAATAAATAAATAAATAATGCTTTTTTTATAAAAGGCAGCTGATTGTTTCAAGAGTCAGAAATAACCCATTAACCATAATCAATCACGTTTATCTCACATTTCTTGCAAGCCTCAGTGTTTCTGCAGTTCATAAAATCCGGATGTCTGAAGCACAAACACGCGAAGGAAGTAACAAACAAGAGAAAAAAAAACACTGTGACAAGCTGAACATCTGTCGCCTTGGTGACTTTTCGAAAAGACGGCACCCGATGACCGCCTCCCTCAAAGTGGCCGGGGCAGTGTGTCAGTTGGGCGGCGCTAGCAGACGACGCGTCTCTAGCACACAAGACAAATGCCGACAAAAATGAACTCAGTAGCTACAGTCAAGTCCACTTATAACGAAACTGTGTATAACAATATACCGGATATAACAATGAACAGCTATGGCACCGTCCACTTTCGTATGCATTCTACGGTAAAATAAACCGCTTATTTCGATGCTTCAGTGCAGCGATATCGGATATAATAATTGAATTCAGCTACAGCGTGCACGGAAATTTCAAGCTGCCGCCACCTCTCTGCACTGACGGCCTGCGCTGCGAGCCGTGATGCACCTCGCACCCCTTCCGCCCCTCGGACGCTTACGAGGAAGCGAGAGGAAGGGCAGGGCACTTTTCCTTCTGAAACTCCTTCCCGGAACTACCGCTTTGACAACGTTCCCATGCCCGGCAGCACTCACTCGCACGTTCGCCTACATTCTTCACCTGTTGTGTGCACCGCTTTGGATTTGACCGGGTGCCTCTTCAACCGCCTTCGTTTTTTAGCAGAAGGGACGTCAGGGCCAATGTTTTGAAAATGCCTCACTGAAGATGATGATTGTCTTTTTATGGCGCAAGGCCGACGAGGGCAAAGAGCGCCAGAAACAATTGTGATTTAATAAAAGCGATGAGAATTAAAATTACAATTGTAAACTAAAGTGATGCAGAAGCTGTTTAAAAACAAATGAGATGGCTGGTGTAGAGGGCCAGGTTGTAATTACGTGCAGTATGAAATGAGCTGTAAAAAATTAATCTCTTTTAAAAACTTCGAAACATACTTAAAAGGAATTGTAGCATTGTCGGCTCAAAAATGTGAGGGGTGGAGTGGGATGTGTTGTCTGTATAGTTGTGGAAAGTGTTTGCGTCGAGTTGTGGTGAGTGCATTACATTGAATTAGGATGTGGATTACGGATAGGTGTTCTCCACACCTGCTACACAGAGGTCTTGGGGATCCAGTGAGCAGGTGGGAGTGTGTAGCATGTGTGTGGCCTATCCGTAATCTGGCTAGTGTAGCTTCGTTGAATCTGTTGTGTGTGTCTGTTGTGTATCCGCCCAAGTGTGGTTTTATTAGGTGTAGTTTGTTGTCTGTCAGTTCGCTCCACTGTGTTTGCCATGTTTTACGAAGTTGTTCTCTGATGTGTGGCTTGAGGTCTGTGTAAGGTAGTGGTGTTATGTCCACTGTGTTCGTCAGTGCAGCAGCGGCGGCACTTTTATCCGCCAGCTCATTTCCGCGTATCCCACAGTGGCCCGGAACCCAGCACACAATCACTTCGAGATTTGAGGCGTACGCGGACATAATGGTCCTAAAAAGAAGATTGATCACATAATTTTTAGACAACTTTCCAGATGATAGCGCGCGCACAACACTCAAAGAATCTGTGTAAACGATGGATTTGGGTATTTTATGTTGAAGGATGTGATTCAGAATGAGGAGCATGCCATACGCCTCCGCCGTGAAGATACTACTAAGTAAATTCATAGTCTTAGAGATGCTTAAGTTTGGTCCGTGTGCCGCAGAGGACACAGCAGAAGCAGTCTTTGAGGCATCGCTATAAAATTCTAAACACTGATACTTTTGCTGTAGGGACAAAAAGTGCTGCAGAATCGCACTTTGTGGAACCCGGTTTTTCTGGATTTGTGTAAAAGATGTATCACAAGAAACTGGGCGGAGATGCCACGGTGGTAAAAGGTCCGTAAACGATGAATTGTAAGTCTAAAAACGAGAAGTCAAAGTCAGAAGCTTCCTTCCTCGCTCTAAGGGAGAAAGGTACAGAAACAGATGGACGATTTAAAAACAGTTGCAATGAGGAAGTATCGTTAAATACTGGTTTAAAAGGATGGTTACTAATTGATGAAATTTTAAAAGCATATAATAGGTCTATGTAGATTCGCTGATGTTCTAGGCACCATTTATCACACTCAGCGTACAGGCTCTGGACCGGGCTAGTGCGAAACGCACCTGACGCGAGCCGAAGCCCCAAGTGCAGCAATGGGTCCAGCATTTTCAATGTGGTTTTTGTTGCTGACCCATACACCACACTCCCGTAGTCCAATCTTGAACCTATTAAGCTGGTAAATACAGGCAGCAGGAGTTGTTTGTCTGCACCGTATGCTTGGTGTGAGAGGACCTTTAAAATATTCATTGTTTTTAGGCATTTATGTTTAAGTTGTTTAATGTGAGATATAAATGTTAGTTTTTCGTCAAACACTACTCCTAAAAACTTGTGTTCCTTTTTAACAGGAATTGATAGGCCGTTCAGCTTGATCTCAGGATCGGGCCGGATCGCGCGCAATTTAGAAAACACAACACAGGTGCTTTTAGCTGGATTAAGTTTAAACCCATTTCGGTCTGCCCAGCTAGCTAGTTTATTGGCACCAAGCTGAATTTGCCGTTCACAGATAGACATGTTACATGATTTAACTCTTTCGGGACCGCTCCTATAGGCCATCGGTCACATATGATCGATGGTTTCGCGAGCCTGCAGAATAAAAATTTTCGCTCGATGGAACACCTAGCGACATCTAGGAGATAGTTTGAAAACTATAGTTTTCTCTTTTGTGAAGTTTCTTTTTTTATCGCCAGGCGGCAACGCATCAGATATTTTATTCTGACGGGCGGTGGTTCCGAATGTAAACATACTCACGCGCGAGCGCGATAAGAGATCCGCGTCGTCTCGTCTCGCATATCTTCGCCTTCTACTGTTGATTTTGACGGTGAGAGTGGCAGTGAAGAGTCGAAATGCGACTTTAGAGATCGCATTTCAGCTCAAGTGAGGATACGGGTGTCGATCAGCCTGGAACATGAATCGCGCTCAAAGGTGGGTGTTGGTTTCGGTTTCAATTGGCTCTGGAGTAGGTATGTGCGCTCGAAATATGTTCTGGCTAGTTTATATCTGTTCGCTAGGGTGTTAACTACCTATTGTGGTGATCTCCTGCCACCAGCACAGAAACGGATCAAGTTTTCGCCGAGCCGAGAGCCCGGCGTGTACCTGGGCGACGACGTAGCCATGGCCCTAGTGCCAAAGAAATCACACACAAAACAAAACACCAGTTACACCTAGCCGCATCAAACTTTCGTGATGAATAAACAAAGCATTGTGTTAGATTTTGTATATACTGAAATAATTTTATTCTTTTTAATTATTCTTAGATTTACGCTTTTTTCTATCTTCTTCAGTAGTTTTTTTGCGAAGTTCTTACTTTCTGATTTTTTCATGGTGCTATCGTCAGTGTTGAAGTAAAACACGGTATTGTATGTCAAAGAACATATAATTAGCTGCATTTTGGTATATGCTAAAGCAGGATGGTATCTTTGCTTCATGTAATAAAATATTTTTACCGAGACCTCCCTTTTTCATCACTTTTTCCGGCGGTCCCGAAAGAGTTAAAAGATATTTGAACATCATCTACATACATAAAACAGGATATTGTTGGTGGCAATGCCTTTCCAAGCGAGTTCATCTTCACTATAAACAATGTGCAGCTCAAAACTCCACCTTGAGGCACGCCATTTTCTTGGACATGAACCCTAGAGAGTGCAGACCCAACTCTCACACGAAAGGTTCGCTTGGACATGTAACTGCCAAGTGTGTTTAGCATGTTGCCCGACAAACCTAACGACTTCAGATCACTGAGGATGCCGTAGCGCCAAGCGGTGTCGTAGGCTTTTTCAAGATCAAAGAACAGTGTAATGCAGTACTGCTTATGAACGAATGCATCCTTTATATATGATTCTAAGCCAACGAGTTGATCATTTGTGGATCGCCCTGCCCGGAAGCCTGCCTGGCAGCTCTCGAGAAGACCGTTGTATTCCAGGAAATATACAAGTCTCTTGTTTATCATCTTCTCGAGAAGCTTGCAGAGGCAGCTTGTCAGGGCTATGGGACGATAACTTGCAGGGGAGGTGGGATCCTTCCCCTCCTTGAGGAAGGCCACTACTATGGCCTCCCTCCAAGACCTAGGTAACCGCCCCGAAATCCATATTCTATTGTATAGGTGTAAAAGTGTTTCTAAAGTGTCTCGGTGTAAGTGTTGTATCATAGTGTATGTGATGTTGTCTGCGCCTGGAGCTGAAGGCTTACAAGTGTTGAGAGCGGCCCTCAGCTCAAAAAGTGAGAACTCAGAGTTGTAAGACGTAGTTGATCTGTTCTTGTCACGTAGAGAGTTCTTTTCGGCAGATGTTTTGTGTTTCATCAAAGTGTCTGTGTAGTGTGATGAACTGGAGCCGTGTTCGAAGTGTTGTGCAAGTGCATTAGCCTGGTCTTCTAGTGTGTCCCCTGTTGTGCTGACCAGGGGCAGGCTATGTGTATTTTGTCCTTTCAGTTTACGTATACTTGTCCATACTTTACGTGTGTCTGTGTAGGAGTTTATTGATGTAAGAAAAGCGCGCCAACTCTCTCGTTTTGCCTCACGGCGCGCACGCTTCCCGAAAGCCTTTGCCCGTTTAAAAGAAATCATGTTTTCTGATGTGGGGTACCGGCGAAGGATACCCCAAGCTTTGTTCTGGGCCTCTCGCGCCCGCCGACAGTCGTCATTCCACCAGGGCCTCCTTGGGTGCCGCACGGCTCCGGAGGACTGGGGAATGGACTTTTCGGCGGCGTCGAGGATGTGCGCCGTGACGAGCTCGGTTGCCTCCTCTACGTGTAGGTGTCTAATGTCTGTGTAGTGCAGTTGAGATGTTTGTGTGAATGTGTTCCAGTTCGCTCTAGCTTCGTTGAACCTACTATGGGACAGAGAACTGTTTGGCCCTTTACCTATATATGTTAAGGATGTTGGGAAGTGGTCACTACCATAGGGGTTTGTGTCCACTCCCCATTCAAGAAATGGAATGAGTACTGCAGAGCCAATAGCAAGGTCAAGGTGTGAGTAGGTGTTGTGCGCTATATTATAGTATGTAGGCTGTTGCTTGTTAAACAGGCATGCTCCCGATGATGTTAAGAACTTTTCGATGAGGCGACCTCGGGCATCTGTTCTAGAAGAGCCCCACAGAGGATTGTGTGCATTGAGGTCACCCATTAAAATGAAGGGTTCAGGTAACTGATCCACAAGAGCCTTGAACTCGGAGCTCAACAAGTGATAGTCTGGTGGGATGTAGAGGGAGCACACCGTGATTAGCCTATTAAAACTTATTACTCGGATTGCAACAGCCTCTAGGACAGTGTTCAGCTGGATGGTGTGACATGCCAAGGATTTGCGGGCAACGATGGCCACACCACCAGAAGAGTATGTGCAGCCGTCTCTGTCCTTTCGGAACACCAGGTAACTATTTAAGAAATTTGTGTGTTTTTTATTCAAGTGTGTTTCCTGGAGACACATGACACTTGGCTGATTGGAGTGCAGTAACTCGCATACATCATCCAGGTTCTTAAACAGGCCTCTACAGTTCCATTGTATTAAATTTTCTTTTCCCATTATTTTATGTTAGGAGCGACTGAAATGTGTGGTTATGTGTCGTTCGGGGCGGTTACTCTGGCTGGCTTCTTTCTTTCTTGGGATTGTGACGTCCGATCCCGTCCCCTCCGCTGCGCAGCAGCGACGAACGGATTGACGTCCATTTTCTCTTCAGATGTCCTCGGAGTTGCCGACTTGTCGGGCTCCTTGGACTGTGGACCCTTTCGGGGGCCCTTTTCTGGGGCCACAACCGCCAGGGGTGCCAAGGGTGGCACAGGCGGTGGGGCGGAGGTGGAAGCACCTGCCGGTCCCTCCGCGTCCATTTCCTCCGTGCCATCAGGTGAACTGGGGGCCAGAGGAGTGGAACCGGAAGGAGCGGCACCACTCCCAACCGTGTTGGTTGCCACCGCAACCGCTGAAGGTTCCCCCTGCGGCACGGTGACGGATTGAGCTGCCAACAGCAACTCAGCGGGGGGCTCGGGCCGGGCACAGTCTGCGCCGCAGTACTGTGTCCCTGCCGAAGCAGAACGCCGCTCCGCCCCCCGGCGAGCTGCGTCTGCGTACCTCCCCAGGGGGAAAGAGGCGAACCTCTTTCGCGCCTCCGGGAAGGAAATGTTCTCGGTTACTTTTATGTTTATGATTTTCTTTTCTACTTGGAATTTTTCGCAGGTGCGGGAGTATGCTGGGTGGGGTCCCTGGCAGTTGGCACAGGTGAAGACCTGTGTGTTGCAATTATGAGTGGGGTGATCGTTCTGGGCGCATTTGGCGCAGGTTAGTCTTCCACGACAAGCGTTAGTGCTGTGACCGAACCGCTGGCACTTGAAGTAGCGGCGCGGGTTCGGAATGTATTGATGGACTGGGCAACGGATGAATCCTGCATTTATGTGTTCTGGAAGTGTGGATTGGTCGAATGTTAGGATGATGTGCTTCGTGGCTATTTCTTTGTTGTCTCTCCGGATTGTGATCCGCCTCACTGCCGTCACACCTTGATCTTTGAGGCCCTCGAGGAGGTCGATGTCTGTCTCGTTTAGGAGATCCGTCTCAGAGATCACACCCTGCGAGCTGTTGAGGCTGCGGTGGGGTGTGATCCTGACATCTAGATCGGCCATGCGGGTTTGGTTGAGAAGACTTGTTGCCTGTTGCTGATTATTGAGTTCTACTAGGAGTTCACCAGTTCTTTGTTTTTTAGCCTTATAAGATTTGCCCACAATGTTTTCAAGGAATTTCGAGATCAGAAATACAGACTTGGAAGTGATGGGGTTTTCTTTTTCTGTTGATTCGATTATTAGGAAGCGGGGGTAGTTGTCCGGTTTGGGGGCAGCGATTGCAGGGAGTAGTGGGAAGGAAACTTCGGTGCGGCCCCTTTTCAGGGACCGATCGTGTTTGGAGGGGGGTTTTGAAAAAGCCATGAATTAATAAATTCTATTCGGCCGTGGTTCATCCACCCACCCCGGGGCCCAACAAGGGGACGCGACAGGTACTTGCAAGCAGGGCCTGCCTGCGCCAGATTTACACCACAGCTATAACCACATATGGCGTAACACAGGGTTGTTAGCCACACCAGGTTAACCCTAGCCGCCAAGAAAAGGAGAAGAACCAAGAAGAGAGAAGGTGACAGGAAAGTTGTTAGAAAGAGGATAGGAAAGTAAAAGATGTAGAGGAGGACAGGAAGAGGCGACTGCCGATTTCCTCCGGTCGGGTCAGGCTGGAGGTGCCGTCTACGTGAAGCGTGGGCCAAAGTGGTGTGTTGCCTTTGCCGAGGGGCCTTAAAGGTCCAAACACTCGGCATTGGCTCAACCACCAGGTTCCCCTTTTCCCCGGACACGGCTCTGCCACGCACGGCTAGACGTGGGTGCTCGGGGTCCGTGGTGTCACACATACACCAAACATCTGCCTTGCGCAGATGCCCCCTGCGGGGCTCACTGAAGAGGCGATTGTTGCGCGGATACATGCTACAGACAGCAGTGACAGTGACGATGCGGTTGTGCAGCCTACTTGGGTAGTGTCTTTCTATCTGCACCCTGCCTATTCCACTGCAGTGGGATGTGACTGCATTCTGACTAATGTACCTAGCTACAGCCAGGCGAGTGTTGGTGCATTCAGCGATGTGGTGGCCACAGGGTTGCGGACTTGGTCTAGACGTAGTACCTGGTGCGGCTTGTGGTCGAAGGAGAGGGGTGTGGCCTGTCCCCGGTGGTCAGCCAGCACCCCGCGGGAGTCACCCACGTTGGCCACCAGCAGCCGCCTGCCGTGCACCAGGGCCACCAGCAGCGTCGACCCTGCACAAGCACCCACCCACAGGGGGGAGGCGTCAGCACCTCCAGAGGGGGAGGCGCCTCTGTCCCCTCCATGGCCCTTCTGCCCCCATTGCCCGTCTTTCCAGAGGCATGTCCTGCTCCTGCAAGTTGCACATGCTTGTGGAAGGGCCGGTGTCCCACCTGTGATTGCTGTGCTGCCGTGTCAGTGCACATTGCTCGTTGGTCTGCGTGGTGAGCCTATTGCGTAGCAGGGAGGCCCTGAGCCTTGCAGTCTCACAGCCAGCAGGACGTCGTGCGGTGGGCGACCGCTGTTTCAAGCCCAGGACATCATTACGAGGCACACAAAAAGATTTCTTCTAGCAGCAGTCGCTGATCGCAACACCATGCTCCAAGACAACCTGACTACAGCAACAGTACTGCAGCAGCCACTCGAGTGAGTTGCCACAGTGCAACTAACAAGGACAAAGTGTCTGCATGTCCCTCCCTTGCCCCTATCCTTACGTGATGCGCTGTAATGCAGAACAAACAACTGACCCATTTTTCAACCTCAAAAGGGACAATGATATGTGATGAATGGTGCAACTCTAGATGGAACAGTCCATCTCTTCACACACACACGAAAAGACCAAATTAAACAGACGGTCAGGAGAATTCCTTCGTCTCCTTTGTGGCTGCACTTTGCAGCTTAGGTTCAGCCCATGCAACCAACTACTCGGCTACTGGGTGTAAATACGGACCCTTAGATTGTGAACAGGACAAGGCACCATGCGTCATTCAAAGCTGCTGCACCAACCATGACATCCTGCTGGGCTTAAATGCGTCTTCATGCGAGTGCCTCAGCCTTCAGAAATGTGCTTCTCCCCACAGTGCATGGGCATCCTCAATTTACCAGTCCTGGACGGTCCGTGGGCAGTTTGAGAAGTGCGTTCGCACCGGAGGTCCCATAGGAATACATGGGGAAATCGAGCACCGGATAGCCTCTCGGGCAGTGTGCGGACGATGCGGGACTCACAATTGAGGAGGCCCATTGACTTTTTGTTGTTGCACAGGTTGTACAGGTCGCCCATGCTGGCAATTTGCTAAATTCAGCCCTGTGGATCTGCCACTGCACTGCTGTGCCTGGCCGCAGGAGGGATGGCAGTGCGAGGGTCTTTTCAAGCACCAGCTGGAAAACGGCTGCTGATCAAGTGGGAAAACCACAGACAGGGCCTACAAGTGCACGGACCACACTGCCCTGTTCCACGAGGGCCACTTCTGGCCCTTGGAGCCACAGCCCCTTTCATCCAACCCACCGGAGAGGTCCCTGCGAGGCTTGACGAGGGCCAGGAGGTCTGTGTCCAGCCGCAGGATCTCCTGGGTGAGCAGGCGGCCGAAGTCGGCCAGCAGGCGCTCTTCCTCCTGCCCCCCGTGCCTCTCCACGGCCTCCACCAGCCTCGGCATCAGGGACGAGAACAGCCGCTGCTCCGCAAACTCGGACGCCACCTGCGTGTCGGGCTGCGGCTTTAGTGTTTAACGCGCTGGGCTGGGAGGGTGCACGATCGCTCTTGCCCACCTTTAGCCTGCACAGGAATCTCGACACCTCCACAAGAAACCCACGTCCTCCGGCTCGGCAGCACAACCACTTAGCCCTGGCAGCACTGCCACCACGCAAGCTGGCTTCCCGCACAGTCCCAAACACATCAAGCAGCCCTGGGCACTCGGTCCAACCTGGCATGCATCCACCGTGTCATTTCCACCTGCCCCGCACCACAGCGCTACTTTGGGCGGCACTTTACATGCTGCTACGGGCGTGCAAACAGTGGAATCAATTCACACCAAGCATAGTGTTTCAATTGCAGTAGCAAAAACAAAAATGTTTGAATATCAATTCAAACGACAAAATGTCTGCCCCGTCTCATCCAGAGAATAAAAAAAGAGATTTTCAAATATGTCCCCTCATTTGCACTGACTGTGTGTGGTTACCAAGAGTTTCACGTCCCATTTCATAGGCCTCTCCCTTCCACCTCAGCAGAGTTTGGGGACAAAACTATTTTCACTCCACTTATTCCCAATTGATTGACTGTGGGGTTTAACACGCTGACGCTACACTGGTGATGAGGTGCACCGTAGTGCAGGGCTCCGGATTAATTTTGACCCCCTGGGGATCTCTAACGTGCACTGAAATCTCGAACACATGGGTGTTTTCACTTTTCGCTTCACCTCCATGAGAAAAGTGGCGGCCGTGGCCGGGAATCGAACCCACATCCTTGGGCTCAGCAGCACAATGCCTTAGCCACCGTGGTGGGTATTATTCCTGCCAACAAAACAAATGCAAAGGCCTTTCTGAACTACTGCAAGCCTACTTGCAATGAAAAATTCACAAAAATACAAAAAGAAAAACACAGGAAGCTGTTCTTATCACTGTCACCGAACTCCACAACATCAAAAGACCACTGAAACAAGTCATGGTGATGCAGTTCACATTACAGGCGAATACTGATGGGCGTCCACTCGATGTGTTTGAGCTTGAGCCATGATCAGAACAAACATACACAGCCCTAGAAGAATTTCGACACCCCCCAAAATGATTCCACAACCACCCTGGCCAGGGATCTATGCACACCCCCACAAAGAGGACTTCGACCCCCGAAACAAACACGCCGGTTACCAGTTCTTTGGTGCTTTAGAAGTAACCAGCACAATAGCCACGCTATGCCTCAGTGCAACTTTGTGCGAAGGAAGCTCTCCTGACCACGTGCTGACGACCACACAGCAGAGCTGCAGTCTGCCAAGACAAGCGTGTGCACTGAAAAGGCCCGTTGTGTGCAGGAAGCAGTGGTGGCACGACGCTCTGCTCCTCTTGGAGGTCTCCCGTGCCAAGCCTTGCAAGCAAGTGAGCAAGCAGGCCCAACACGGCTGTCACAGCCAGCACACCCGTTGGCCAGGTGACTGCCGTTCGTCTTCCCATCCCCACCGGGGGCTCCTGGTGCCTGGCCCTGCTGCGTGCTGCTGAGGAACAGCCGTGACACAGCTGAAGAGGGTACACTATGCTGTTTAGTTCCAGAGAGAAGAATGTTCCCACGTTTCCCTTTCATTCCAGTGATGCCACTGCCCTGTGCACTTGTGTTTCAAGGCTAGCTGGGTGTCATGGGTGGCTGCTGGGCTAGGCTAAAATCGATAGCAGGATATGATGGACATCGGTGATATGTGTAAGGTCGACAAGCATGGATGACGAGGAAGATTAATAGGGAGATCGACAAGCGAACTTAGACAATCACCTCTGTGGGTATGCGCGAGCAAGATGCCGCCAGAAGCGAACCGGCAAAATAGCCTAAGGCATGGCAGAGATGGGAAAAGAGAAAGAAGAGATCATGGCTGGTTACGGAGGAACAGTAGAGTGGAATCGGAGGAGACAGGATTCGGAAGGCCTTGGTCTGACAGACCACGGAAGGCCTTGGTCTGACAGACCACGGAAGCCGTGGTCTGCCGAGGCCGTCGTTAAGGACACCCGGAGACCCAGCCAAGCTGCAGTGCCAGCCGTGCGTCAGCCGTGCCTTAAATCGCTGGCTTCAACTGTGCAGCGTTGTGTACCCATGACCACCACCAAGAAGCCGTCGACAACCAGGAAATAGCAGCATCGACTGCATCGACAGTGCCACGGCACGAGACATTTGTTTTATTATGGGCTTCCGTTTGAACTGAACTGAGACCCTAGCCAAACTTTGTGTCTTTTGGATTGACTTCAGTGTCGCATTCGGCTTGTCCCTCCACTTGTAAACTCATCTCATCCAGATAAATGTCTGTCTTCGTCTCCTCCGCCTGTCTTGTTTTCGCAAAGCGAATTCTCGAGGTCTAGCCACCAATACCACCACACAGGACATGCAACCATGGGGACAGCTTTTGAAGGCTCTGAAACGGAAGGCCCAAGAAAAGCAAGCTCGGAACTGCGTTGCATGGTTTTCCGCACGGTTGCTCCGAATACTGCCACTTCAAATTTACCGCAGGAGAGCGGCCATGCCTTCTTTCCTGCCCTTCCTTCGGTGGAGGACAATCACAGGCAGTGGGAAGCACTGGAAACGCTCGGTTTGTGTGAAGGAAGGCGGGCGCCCCACCATTGAAGTGTCGCACATTTTCTGCTTTGGTGATGCCAACAAAGAACGCAACCAGCTGGAGGCACCAGGAACTGCAGGTCAACGATGACGATTGCTGAACAGTGGTGGCCCGCACTAGTCAGACATCTGTCGCGGAGTTCCGTGGCAAAGGCAGGACCAGCAGTCATGAGCGGAGCGGGAGCTTCGATGCTCCAGTGTAATGGTCGCGAGCCTACTACGCAGGTCCACTGCTGAGGCTAACAGCGCATCGAGTTGCTCGCCGAGGGACGGACAGCTTGCCGAGTGATGGCCCCAAGCACTTGGTACAAGTGAGGACAAATAGTGAGCCAGCAAACATTCTGCTTGTTCCCTAATCGGCGCTCGGAAATTTTTCCGTGAACTTTTTGAAACCATCCAAAGCGCGTAACACCGTTTGCTTCTTCGCTTTGATACCTCTCCTAAAACCCGCCTGGTTAATCCTTGCATGCGAGTGTGACGAACGTCCGCAAGTACCCGGAAGAGAGCTTTACTTTGCTGGTATGTGTGGCGGCATAGGATTTGTCCGCCCTGGGCAAGAAGATGGGGATGCCTGGCGAGGAGCTTCAGCAATGGACTGAGAGGGACCATCCTGCTGCCAAACGAGGTGCAGAGCACGAACGTGAGGCGCATCCACCTGGCCAGTAGCGGGGGCTACTGCATCTGAGATTGAGCCCGATGATGGCATTGGAGGGGGCCCCCAATGCCCCCACTCAGGGTTGGCGAAGAACTGATTCTTCCATTCAACAAGGCATGGGATGAGCTCAACACCTCCTTGATGCCTTGCGAGCGAGTCGCTATAAGCTAAGGTTGGCTTGAGGACTCTGCTAATCGGGCCTATGTGTTCTCGCACATTTTTCCGCGGAAGATGCTGCAGATTACGCCAAGTTAAAGTAGCCTTTGTCACAGCACTTTCAGTACACCGAAGGCTACAGGGTAAAATTGCAGCAAAGCAAGCCTCACAACTCGGAGACTGCGCACCAATTCGTTGGGAGGCTGCTGGGCTACTTCGGGCAAACATACGAGGCGTTGCGGAACAAAGTAGTCACCGAACAGTTCCTCAGAATGCACGACAAGAGCGCACAACATTCCTCAAACAGCACGGCTGTAAAAACGTGCACACCGTGGCAGACTGTTACCCAGAAGTCCAAGGTCTAATGAACTTGGGCAAACGAAAAAGGGAGAAGCATGCGGCCATGCCAACAGTCCCTTCCAAAAGCACCAACTCTACGTCAGAGCTCTTCGATGTAGGCAGTTGCGAAACTCCGCCTCAAAAAACGGCCCGCACCTGGTCCTCCCCTTCCTTGGATCATGCGTATGGTGGTGCCACTGTGGCTGCCGCACGCACTATCCAAAAAACAAGCCAATTATTCAAACTGAAAATGTAACTTTAAATTTTGTTTTAAAGTGCATAATTGTTTATTTCTGTGCTTTCATAAGTGATTCATTGCTATCTTAACTCCGGTTTTTAGGTTGTTAATAATAATAATAATAATAATGAAACTTTATTTCTGTTTCATAAACACAGATATGGATACAGAAACACAGATACAGAAAAAGGAACCGCGGAAAAAAGCTGTCATAGACAGCTTGACGAGGCCGCAGCCCCCTTTTTTCTCAGACAGCAGCATCGCGACAAAAGGAAACACAGTTATACAGGCAACCGAAAAAAAGTAACAATAAAAGCTAAAACCCGTCATTTTCAACAGGTATAAAAAGAACAGTTAAACAAGAAAGCAAATGAGAGACATAGAAAGGTTAACGCAGTTTAGTACACATGACACGTAATTGACGTTTAGAACATTTATAGATATCAAAATCGGCGCACTGAAATACATTTAAAAGAGAAGGCAGGGTACACTGTAAGCGCTCTTTCCCAGTGTTTAAACGGGATGTAGGGACCGCCCAAGTTTCCTTATTCCTGAAAGGGTAACTGATTTCTTTCTGTTTCAACCGGGCCAAATTACGCATGTAGTTTATGTTTATCTTGGTTTCTATTTTGAATCGGTTACTCAAACGATAATTGTACAAGTTGAAGATTTTGATTACACCACTTTTAAGAAAGAGGTCTCTGGTTGGCTCCCTATAACCTTTCTTATAAACGTGACGAAGAAATTTTTTTTGTAGTAAATAAACTTTATGTAAAGAGGAATACTTTGCGGTACCCCAGACAAGTTGACAATAATTTAAATTAGAATAAAAAAGAGAATTGTACAGAAGCAATTTCACAGATTTGGGGAGAATGTACCTTAAACGACCAACGACACCAGTGATTCGAGCCAGCTTATTTATAACATGATCAACATGATTATCCCACGACATGTTTGCGGAAAACACGACACCTAGGCATTTGAAGCTATCCACAAACTGTAAATTTCGCGAATTTAGTTTAATGGGAGAATGAGAGGGAACCGGTTTGTTTTTAGGGCGAAATATAACTGCTTTTGTTTTATTTTCGTTAATTCGCATGTAGTTTGCATCAGACCATTTGTGCAGCGCCTCCATCGTGAGATTGCATGTACAGATAAGTTCATCAATATTATCGCCAGAAAAAAACATACTAGTGTCGTCTGCATAAATAACAAGTGTAGCTGTGTCACTAATATTTACAATGTCGTTCAAATAAAGATTAAACAGCCTGCAGATCAGGCAACTCCCACAGGCGGAGGTAGAGCTGGATTGCCCATTCTTTCAGGGAACCACGCATGCCGTGTGCATGGAGAGCCCACTTTATGACGCGGTGCTTGGGACGCAAGCGGAGGGCATCCCGGCACCATATGGGTGACAGAAAACCCGACAGCAATTGGTGAAGCAACTGCGACATTTCAGCAGCAGACGCTGTCAACTGAAGTGTTGTTGGAGGCTTCCAATGCATGCCTTTCGCCACAATTTGGCTTGCGATCTAGTGTCCGCGTGCGACTGCAATTTCGTTTGCTAACTTAACCACGAGTTAGTTCAACCCTCTTGAATCTTGAACAAGAGTGCGAAGCTGGGCAAGTCGGTAAGGATCCATGATTAAAACAGCGCAAGGGACGGACGAGAAAAGCTCGTCAAGCGTAAATGACGCAACACGGAATGCAGTCTCTCTGTGGTGTGCAATGTCCCACTGTCCTGCAGGAAGTCCTGCATAGGGCAGACGGGGCGTCGCATCAATGATCGCCTACGCTCCAGACGCTCCAGGAGAGCAACCTCGTCACTCATTGCGGAAAACATGGCTGCTCGCCTAAGCTTGGCCACGCCTCGATTGTGACCACATACCCGGATCAACGCACACGTCAAGTTGCGAAGGCATTTACAATCTATAAAATGCAGGGCTTGTGTGTAAGCATGCCGTCAATCTCGCTGCTCGCAAAAGAGATAAGTTATTTGGGCGGCGTGGCTGCGGAGGGTGACACCTCTGTTTAATAATTTTACTGTAACCTTTCTTGTTTTGCTTGTGCTCGTACTTTTTCACATATATTTCGTTGTTTCTTTCAGTAAATTTAGCCGTCAGTAACAGCGCCCTTCCTTGTTAGCTTTTCTCGTCCTTTTCTTTGCGCTGTTTTAATCTTGGATCTTGACTTGGCTTCAACACGAGTGGGAACAGCAAAATACGGGCGGTCAGTGGGGTTGGATGACAGGCTTCATTGAAACACGCCCTGACAGGACAACCACTGCTGAGCGTTTACATTGCTAAGAATCTAAGTAACCATTTGTCAACCAATCGATGTGCGAGCGAGCAGTACAGTTACGCGCCCGAAAATATCGTGCTGGCTAGGTGTACAGTTATAGCCAGAACTGTGCTTTTGTTCCCAGTGGATGATGCACAAACGGAGGAACAAACCCTGCTGCCCAAATAGTGTCATTCATTCTCTTCCAGCCGAAACCCGCCCCTTTGGCAGCTGGTCCTTAGTGAGTGTTCAAGCACCCTACAGTTGTCTTTTTTTTCCAAGATTTTGTAGAGGATTACGTGCTCACAGATGTCATCACATGTTTTCTACGGCGCTGACAGGGGAAGATACGCAAGAGAAAGACGGGGCACTGCATGGGCTCCCACCATCTAGATGGCAGTCCCAGGGGCTGCCATCAGTCCCAGGGGCTGCCACAGTAGTTGCTCTAGTGTTGAGCATCACACCATATTTTTGCATACGTTTAATCAGAAGTAAATAACACAAAATAGTACAATCTTAAAACGTGCAGCTAGCCCAAATTTGAGCAGATGAATTTTAAAAGAAATACACTCAAAACTCGTTATAACAAAGTTGAAAGGGAGTCGTAAATATTTCGTTATATCAATTATGACAGTTTACAGCCCACTTTACTGCTTCGAGACCACGCATGTGACGGAAATTAAAAAGAAGACAAACGTTGTGCTGGCTCAATGCACGCACTCCCTATTTTACTGTCCCCTAGACATGCTGAAAATGTCCATGATGGTCCTGTGTTTCCGAAATTGCACGCGAAAAAAACTTCCACCGTGTTGCTGCTGTTTTCACCGTTGCCATGGCAGCTCAAGAAAGGACGTTAAAAGATCAACCGTATCGAGTGCCTCAGGCAACGTAGGCACGTCGAACATGTGTGTCTTCGTTGCTGCTTGCGTTGGTTTGTATGGTTACACCCATGGCAACAGCGTGGCCAGGTCAGATCCTCCACGATTGCCGCATCGGCCCTTACATCAAGTACAAGAAAGCCACCTGGGGCCGTAAAACGACGGAGTAGGGCCCCTTGCACATGCGTGTGTTCTCCGTGTGGGGCTGTCGCTTTGAGGTGTTCTGCGAGGAGAATCAGCCGCAGAAAAGCACCGTGGCAAGGGCGCAAAGCGACATCCACTTGCCCCCCTCGCTTCGCTTGTCACTTCTCTGTGAAGAATGAAGGGTCTATTTCATTATATCCACTATTTTGCTATGTCCCGTCACGTTAAAGCAAGGTTTGAGTGGACTAAATTTAGCATGCCAATCTAAATGACCAGCCAGTGGGGTGTTCCACACCCATCACTGCACTGTCACGGCGGCCATGACCACAGAGCAGAGGGTGGCGCACAGCTGCTGTAACCAGTGACTGTGATCTCAGACAACTTCCCAGTGGTGCCAATTCCTTCCTGTTCAAGGAACTGTGACGGAAACTTCAGCATTCTGCACACTTTCAAGCACTTCTGAGGAGCGTTGGTGAGGTTCACCCCCCTCCCCAAAAAAGACTTCTTCAATAAGAATGCAAAAAAAATACACTGTACCCCCGTGACTAACCCCTAATTCATGGTGAAAAAAATTGACCTCTTTTCTAATCATCTTCCTGCTTTGTTATCAAAGTTACCCAACACGCTGTCCTCGTGCAGAGCTTTTCAGTATACACCGGTTGCGAAGCCCCACTTCAGAATTCAAGCCATGCAAGCGCCCTCGCTTCGAGTGTTCTGGAGCGGCCCCAAGGGGCAAAAACTCCACTTTGCAAAACATTTACCGAATAAGACCAATGAATGCAGTAGGCGATGTTTACTTTATGTTTCCTTGTTTTTTTCCTCCATGACTGACACCAGCAGCTGCAAGAGTACTACCAGAGTCCTTCAATGCTTCTCTGGTCATGAAACTCCCGGCCAAGTTTCGTACGGGGACAGAGGCTACCGCGAGTGGCGCCACCGCAGATCGGAGGGCATCGGGCGGCCGCCGCTGCTCTGTAGCCAGACCGGCAGGCAGGAACGCAGTAGCAGCATGCCCGTTTGCACCAAATTTTTTCGCCACTCACAAAATGACAAGTCCATTTGAGGGGCCCACGACACGTAAAGCGAAAGCGCACTGCTGATAAGGCGGCGAGGGTCTGTTTTATCTTACTCCATGGTCCGTTCCCTGCCAAACATGCTCCGACCACAACCCCTGCTGCCCTCCGATCAACACCAGCGCCGCAGCGCAGCAGCGTATGAAGCTCTCCCATAGCGTGATGGCGAAGTTTCATGACCAGAAAGGCATTGAAGGACTCTGGTACTACTCTCTGCTGACAGATGGCAGGCTAGTCCCCATGCTGGCCCTTGTTTGCCCCCGTCATGGAGCAAGAATATATACAGGGTGCAAAACTGCCTGTTGCACCAGGAGAGCAGCCAGGCAGCATCACAATGGGCCTCCTCGATTATCAGTCCCAGATCGTCCATGGACTGCCTGAGATGGGGTCCGGCACTCCATTTCCCACGTATTGCTACGGCACTTCCAGTACGAACGCAGTCCTCTGACTGCCCGTGGACCGCCCAGGACTGGTAAAGAGAGGAGGCCCAATGAAAACCACGGTAGACTACAAAGCTTCATAGCTGTGATGTCAAAGGAGAGGGAAAGGGCAGCTGCAGGACGAAATGACAGCAGCCCCGATTCATTTCATGGCGGCGCAGTGCAATACCGTTTCCAGCGGCCACACACTTTCTTTCTCCCATGGGCGCCAGCTTAACCTGTTCTTGTGCCACGTCACCAGTGGCCAACCGCAGACCGGCTTTTGACGCTGGGGGCCCATGGGGAGCTTGGCCACTGGCGTACACTGAGCAACCCTGGCGTGCGTGGCCGCCTGAAGCACAGGTCCCCGTACCTCTCCCCCGTGGCCGTCGAAGACGCCATACAGGTGCAGGTCGTGGGGCTCATCGCTGAGTATGCTGAAGCGGTCCTCCATTCGCGGCCGCCGACCTTGCAGGGCAAACACCCCCGCACCCTTGGCCTGCAAGGGGGGAGGAACGCTCCTTCACCACAGTGCCCACTCGGTCAAGCTCAAAGGGACGGCAAATGAGCTGGGCCATGTGGTCAGAGTGCAGTGCAGCACTCGCAGCAGTGGCTTACTGGCTAAGCAAATGGCAAAGGAGCAGAAACGGGCATATTTTCCCACACATGGATTTCACACATCCTGAACTGTTCAGTGTAGCTGTTCAGGTTGGCGCAGTCTGTGCCACTTTTTTTTTAATAAAGAAAACCGGGGGAAACAGTAAGGCAGGCCTACCTAAGCATTACACAATGTACAGCCACTGAATTTTTTAATAATATCGCTGGAGCATCGACCGGCAACTCGTTCAGTGCCTCGTCATGGTGGACTGCACCGAAACAAGAGTGGGGGCAGTTCGCACAGTTTCCATGCCACGCACTATACTCGGGGACAACTTTCTGTAGCACTGCAGTCAAGGCTACAGAGCCAAACCACACTGTTTCGACACACAGCTGGAAGTAGTTCAACAAAAATATTCTGCTGGGTGCACCCTAAGCAATACACTTTCTTCTCCAAAAGTAGAAAGTGTACGACAGCTGCATCTTACCAGAGAAACTCGGAGGCTCACTAAGAGGGTTCACCTTAAATTGAGGACGACTCAGCAAGCAATGGAACGGAAGACAACAGGTGTAGCATTAAGAAGAGAGTGGAGTGGGTCAGGGAACAAATGCGTGTTAAGGACACCTTAGTGGAAATTAGGAAGAAGAAATGGGTGTGGGTGGGCACTTAATGCGGAGGCAAGATAACCGTTGGACATTAAGGGTAACAGAGTGGATTCCTAGAGAAGGCAAGCGTGGCAGGGGGCGGCAGAAAGTTAGATGGGCAGATGAGATCAAGAAGTTTGCCGGGATAAATTGGTCGCAGTTAGCACAGTACCAGGATAACTGGAGATCGATGGGAGAGGCCTTTGCCCTGCAGAGGGCGTGCACGGGATGATGATGATGATGAACCTAAGCAATTAAAAAATAAGGAGTACTTACATTGGTAATGCCACCTGGGGACAGAATATGTAAAACAGGGCTTTATTTTTTAGATTTCCAGGTTTTTTGGGTTGTGGCATTCCCCACTGGTGTCACATGTTCTATTCAGAAAAGAAAAACAGCCTGGCGTTCCCTTCTAAGGCAGCTTCCTCTCCCTACAGTAGGTAACCAATTCATTCGCGCATAGGATTTTCATGAAATATCAGAACCAAAAGCTGTCAAAACGAAGCAAGTGAGACTGACGCAACCGGGACTCTCCATTGTTTCCGCATTTCATTCAGCTAGCCAGCGTGGTGGCAGAAGTGTCGCACAGCTCAAGGCGGAACTTCGGAGTTGTGCACTGAAGCCCCCAAAGCATAAAGCGGCTTCGTTTGGCGACTAGTAGACCACCTGTAGTGGCGGACAGACAAGAGTGCGCCGGTATGATAGTTTCACCCTTCAACGCAATCCAAACGGAATTAGACTTCGCGCCGTAGCGTCTGCGTGCCGCTCTTTCGGTATACCGCACCTGTACTATGCAAGCACACAACACATGTACACATGCGGCTGCTCCGAGCTTACATATCAGTGCATGTCTTCAAAACTGCAGCGATGACAAAAGTCATGTCATTTCTGGATGATACAGAGACGGTACTGTCCCTGGCATAATTTATTAAGTTGGTCCACAGTCTCCAGTCTCTCCCCTCAAAGCATTGGCTTGTGTTGACAAACAAATGGAGCATAGGGATGAAGATACCAACATGCTTGCATGTTCCATGATTGTGATTCGGCGCACGGAGCTCATGCAAAGAAATGAACTGTAGCAAAGGCGTACCTGTCCAGCTGAAACTGAAACCGTTTCATGATTGTAAAAGCGCTACTTGAAAACGATGACGAATGAAGAAACACAACTCGTCGTCGTTTTCAAGTAGCGCTTTTACAATCATGAATCTGTACCAACAAGCCCAACTGGCAGTTCTTCTAAGTGAAACCGTTTATCAGGAACTATTTTGGCGCAGTAACACAAAGCAATTCACTCGTCCCCCCGCTAGCTTTCTCTCCATTGCCACAGACAGGACAACCTGCCAGTGCAACCGTCGTATGCTAGGTTGTTCCCGCAATCAACTTCCGCTAGTTATCGGCCGCCCTGAGGCTCACGCGAAACTGCTGTACTGCCCAGAAGTGAAGATGGTCATAGGGGGAACGGGTGGCGTCGTGCTTGCGCGAACAGCCTAGCAGACAGCCGACGCAGTGGCGGGATCGTTCTGCGCGTGCTCTCGCTCGTTTCGCCGCTTTCTACCGTGATGAGGCGCTGACCGACCCGCCGGTCCACGCTGTACGTGCCGACTTCGGCTGAACACACTTTCAAAGAGTCAGCAACCGCAGGTATTGTAGGCGTTTTCGGCAGCCAAACAAACGACGATTGCGCCATATCATAGTGTGACCAATGAGCGACGGTCGGCATGCCGCATAGTCCCTCTGTACTCGTCTTTTTCGCCGGCGGCTTCCCTCGCCACGACCACGCGAAAATTGTCGCTGACCTGCACCTCCCAGGAGCGCGCGGCCGGAGAGCCCGGCGGGGGGGCGAGCAGGAGGCGCTTGACGGCGTCGCCGGCGCCCAGCAGCTCGCAGCGGCGGCGCAGCAGCAGCCGCAGCCACGCCTCGGTGCTCGACTGACACAGCAGCACGACCGCCAGCAGGGCCGCGAATACGGCCAGCGTGCCCGGACGGAGCACGTAGAGGCGCACGTAGAAGGCCGCCCAGTCCGCCATGGGCAGCAGCTCCGCGCGGGCGGCGCGCGACACGAGGCTCACGTGCGCCCAGAAGATCTCCTGCACCAGCTCGTCCTCCAGCTCGTCGTCCATCCTCTCTCCTGACGATCGGAGCAGGTCGCGGAATCACTGTCACTGCTGCCGACCCAGGGAGATTCGACTCCCCACGAAGATAGTAAATCGCACCGACACGACAGCACCTGACGTTCAGGAACGGTGGACGAGCCCTACTGCGCATGCGCCAACTTGACATCAAAAAACAAAGAAAGCGACTTTTTTTTTTGCCGGATGTGACGTCATGATTTAAAAAAAAATGGCAGCTGTTGTACGGTTACCTCGCTGCGATCTTCTCGCCGTGATTTTTGTCTGCCGTTGCAGCGGTGCATAGGTGTTCGGCTTGCGATTGTGATAAGGGCGCTCTCGAAGAACTTCTGGAGAGCACTCACGGTGGTGTGCAGCGGGTGATTGAGACGCTGAGTGTGTGCGGCCGTCTTATTTGCGCGTAGTGCGTTACGACGGTGAACACGGGCGTTCTGCATCAGTTGTGCCGCCTCGATTTGCGAGAGGGATGAGTGCGCTCGCGACAAGCTTCTTCGCTGCATTTCATTAGAGCACCGAGTTGAGGCCGCTGGGCGTTTCGTCTCCGACGTGCGAGTGCGCGTATGCCTTCAACATCAAACGGCGGTGCTATCATGGCCAGCCGCGAACGATCGTTCGCACGAAACTCTTGTCGCTCACCACTCGGTAATATCAAGACAAGACTATTCCGACCTACAAAGGTGATTCCTGCGCGTCGCTTTGGTTCGTCGAACCCCGTGTCTTGTAATCGCTGCGTGCTGTCATAAGTTGCGGGACATTATATTCAGGAGGTCATGGTCCTGCTGCATATTCTTGTTAAATCATTGCAGAGGACTCTTGGCGCGCAGAAATGAAAAGTTTCTAATTATCCACGTTAGTTTCGTTGGTCTCCAGAGGGTTGCTTTCCTGACGAGCGTATTGATGCGTATATCGCGGTATGGGAGCTGTACAAATGTGTTGACGGATGTGGACGCGGGCAGGCACACTTTGTAGCTGTTCTTGGGGCGCTGGATATACGAGGAGTTCAAGGGTGTCTCGTCTGGTAGGTGGTTGAGGCGGGAGGTTTGGGAGTGATGGTAAGCTTCGTGCAGTTTATCTAAGGTATTATGTACTTCCAGTTCGACCAACTTGCACGTGGGTGTCGAGAAGGCACTGTTCGGTCTGTGAAAATATTTATTTCGCCCACCACCATATTTGGTGCCCGTTTGTGCTTCTGCGATCAGCCTTCGTCATGTTCTGCTTGATCCTACACAGTGACAAAGTTTGATTACCGTAGCAGGACCCCGCACGACATGCGGCAGTGGGCCAAATTAACATTCTCAAATGTTATTTCCATAACACTGTTGGACACGAATTCTTGTAACTTTGTTCCTCCTGTGGCTACACAGCCCGTCACCATGATGCACAGCATATACTGAAAGTCGCATAGTTGTTCCTGTTTCAATGTATCTTGATGGTACATAGGGTAGACAAGGCCCTAACAGCCGGTGGTGGGAGCATGCTGCATTGGTGACGACTTGAACAGAAACCGATTTGGTGCTCCACTCCAAGACTCAATGCACGCCAGGTGGCTGCATGCCAGAATTTGATACGACGAGAGTGCTGAAGTTGTATGGCACAAAACAGGAACGAGAAATCTTTGAGGCCTATGTGATAAAGGTGGGAGACAGATGCACTATAGAATACTGAATAATTAGTGTGAAGTGTGCAGCAGCTGTAATTGCTTTTTACATGTGGTATTAGAGCGATGTCACATGAGGGTTTTGTTTACTTTGTAATCCCTCTCAGAGGGAAATGAAGCTTCGTTGATGAAGCTCATTCCTGTCTCTATCCTTTCCTTGAGTCATGCCTGACATTTGACCAAAATTTCCAAGATGAAGTCTCAACTAGCCTGCGTAGCCACCTTCATTCAGTTCCTGTTTTGATGCATATTTAAGCACAAAACCCTGGGACGTCTGCCATTAATCACTCATAAGAAACCCTTGATGCCCGCCACACTCACCACTACCACTTCCACAACTTTGCAAAAAACAGATGCAAGCACAGCTATGACAGATTCCACCGTGCTTCCCAGTAAGCATGTCCCTTCATCAAGAAGGATGCATCACACCTCAACTACACTACGACGCATACAAAAGCTAGTGATCATCTACCTCATCTGGACATCACGCCTTTCTACAAGGGAATGAGGTAGCATGCACTGCTGCCCTCAAATTTACTAGCCACGGATTCGTAGAAAGCAGAAAAGACCTGCCAGATTTTCTCACCAACCTCTAAGTCCAAAGCCGTTTTACAGATGCCTACAAACCCACACATACTACAACACAACATATTACCCAACCTGTGCCCCTATGAATGCCCACCCTGCAAAGGAAGGAAGGAGAGAGAGAGAGAACAAACACTTATTTTTAAGTCCAGGTCCTAATTTGAAAGTTCAATTTACCGAATCCGTGTAGTATTCCTGAATGCCTGGTCCTAATTTGAAAGTTCAATTCACCGGATCAACGTAGTACTCCTGAATGCCTGTGCGGATCCGGTGCACGCGTTTGTAGAGAGCTTCCTGGGCAGCCTGGATGTTCACTGTCGGCGGGGGAGACAGCCAGAGCTCCCAGGAGGTGATGAAAGCGAGGGATTGGGTAAGAGATGGTGGGGTGAAGTCCCAATTAGAATGAGGGATGGATGGGTAGGAAGAACACCTGGGGCAGGAAGGATGGCCAGGACGCCGATAGATGCGGTGAAGAATGTGACGGGAGGGGAGTGAACAGGTTTGAGCCTGTCGAATAAGGCACGCAGCCTCGCGAGTTAGACGGGAACTGGGTGGGTACAGGGTGCGTGATAGGCGTTGGGCGTGTAATTGGTAACGGCGGGAAGCGCGGTGTTGAGTACGAACCGTCGGCGGGTGGTACAAGGTTGGCCAGGACATGGGCAAACCCGGGAAAGGTACTCAGGTGAGCGCGTCTGCTAAGGCGTTTGCGCACATGCCAGCGTGGCCAGGAACCCAAACCAGTGTGAAGCGTGGCCGAGGATTCGATGCAAGTATCGGAGTGACGAAATCAGTGGTGTGTGGGTGGGTCTCATGGTTAGCGAAATTGCGAAGGGCTGACTGACAGTCAAAGAAGATATATACTGGTGTGGTGGTAGGAACATTAAGAGTAGCGTGCTCTATTGCAAGGGCAATGGCGTATTCTTCGAGGGAGGTCGAATCCGGTGGAGAAAGAAAGGAAAGCATAGCAGTGTCTAAAGAAGGGAGTAGGAGAAATGAAGCCATGCCCGTTGAGTTTGAGGGGATGTAGGAGATAGTACAGGGAAGACACAGCGGTTAAGCATCCAATCAACGGCACCCAATGCTTATCAGTGATTTCAAATAACTGCGTCGAACTTGCGTGAAACACCTTACTGCATTTTTAACTCTCGTTCATGAAATTATTTGTGTAAATTATACACTTATACTGAAGTGACCAGGCAGTATATTTGAAGGTGTGTGAACATTCGCAACTTAGAATACTGTGCGAGTACTTTTTGATATTCGATTTGCAGCTCTGTTTCAAATATTTGAAATTTACAAATAGTAGAGGAACGAATGTTTGCTCTATCTGAAGACGTGCAAACTTTCAAGCTTCACTACATGGCAAGACCTTGCGGGTTGGTTTTTCTGCATGACACCGAAGCCGTGCCAAAAGCCTAATGCAGAAGCCATGCACCAAGCAAGTGTTCACTAACTGTGGTGTATGATAGGTCAAGTGCAACACTACGAAAGCAAAATTTATAATCTAAAATAGGTTTCCTATAAATATAATAGCAGAAGTGAGAAATAAAACATTATTGCTGGCTTGTTGGTGAGGTCCCACCGGCAACTAGCATGCCCAGCCTCCTTTAAATCATTGAGGAGACTGGGGGAACTGCTGCCTATCATATTAAATATACCTAATATGCTTACTGTGTTCACAGTATTTTGAGGAACCCATATTTCTTTATGGCAATGTATGCAAAATTCTTGTTGCACTGGTTCGCATGTCTATGTTTTATTTTCTCTGTTACATTAAATTTTTTGTATGTCAAGCGCAAGTACCTGAACAGAGATGTGTCTAGTCCTCACTGCCTAAGCTGTCTTTTTTGATGTAGTTATGTTTTACACACTCTAGAAACACCAAAACAAATATAGTGTGGTTTGAAAATATTCAATTCGCAGCCAGCTTCTACTATTCGTATACAAAAATATTTTATTGAATTCACAGCCAAGTTTAACTTGCATTCAATTCACAGACGCAAAGTTGATAATCACACACCTCTAAATATATATACGAAAGGTAAGTTGTCGTTTGTAGGGACAAAAAACACTCAGCTGCAGTGGCGTCGCTAAGGGTGGGCAGGGGGTGCCTGGGCCCCGGGTACCAGCCCCTCGGTAAAGGTGGAGGGGGGAGCCACTTGTGCCCCTACAATGTGTAATGCTGACATCGAAAACTGGAAGACAACTGTAACGAGACCACAGCTTTGGCCTGTTCAGTTTACGCCCCCCCCCCCCCCCCCCCCCCCCAGTCTATTCAAATTTGTTTCCTGGTACAATGGAAGAAAGCGAGGAGAATTTTGGCATCCAGGAATGTCGAGGATGGGTGCGGCTTGAGGAGTTCATTGGCTGCAGGGTGAACGGAGGCGAACAAGGAACGATTCCTGGAGAGGGGGTGGGTCGGTATACGACTGCGATGCTCGGAGGGGTGTAGCGAGCGAGCTTGCTTTTCAATGGGATGACAGGGGCCTAACAAAGCCCCTTCATCACGTCCAGAACCACTGTTGGGGTGGCGGACGAGATCAGTAGGGAAGAGGAGTGAAGGGGGAGGCATCCAAGCCTATGAGACTTTGGTCATGTGTCCTCGGCGGTTATTTATGTGGCTTTTTTTACGCACATGCGATGTTGTGTACGGGTCGTGGTGAATGTTTAGCATTTTCTGGAGTCTTCGCAGTGACGCGTCGGAGACCGTACCCCGGTCCGGTTGTCATATTTTCAGAAGGAAACCAAGGTGAAAATGACCTGAAAAAAAAAACATACGGGGAAGATTGAATCTTGAGGAAGCGGGCGGGGACTGATAATTAAAACGAAATGAAAGTAAGTGTGAAACATGCAATGAAGGTTGGTGCGGGGGAGCTAACTGTACAAATTAAGCCTGTGTTGGGAGGAGGGGTGGGAGCTCAGTTGTCCAACATTAGGCGAGACAAATGGGTTGTCGCGATCTTCCCTTGGTTGCACCAGATTCCTTCAGTGCTTGCACTAACCAACCAATTTGCGATTTAAGCAATCGCAAAGGATCTGATATCAGGTGTTGATAGCTCATATTTTTTATGTCGTTGACTTTCCTTCGTCGTGCCCAGTGACGCAGCCAGCACATGCCAATTATACGAAGATGGCATTATATGGAAGGGGCGTATCCCATGCGGCCCCGTGTAACTAAACTGAAAGAACAATGGACGAGTAGCTTGTCGAACAAATTATGCAAGAAATAGAACAGTTATGTAGGCATTTATTTTATTTACCTAACTTTTAATCAGGTAAATCTACGTTTTTTTATTTCATTCCCCTGTAAGTTAAGAGCAATATAAATGAGTATCTGCGTTGCGCACATAAATAAAGCCGATAGCCGTGTGTTCATCTTTCCATTTTATCATGGTTTTCGTGTGGCCGTCCCAAGGAGTTCTAAGTGAAGAAATATTTGAAGCTGATGACCTAAATATTTTGCTCTGGTAGGTTCATCTTTCAAGGTGGAGGGTGAGAAAAAAAGGACAGGACAACGAATTAAGTGCATAACAAAAAGATAAACACCAGGTACGTCACCCACTTTCCATCATTAGGCATTCGATCCGCTGAGTGATCCCATCCCGTAATATGGTCGGGAGACCCCACGATAATTGAGGTGGGAGTGAGGGGCAGTTTCTGTGTTAGTGAAAGCGTTCTGCTGAGTGCTTTGTGAACATTACTAGAAAAAAAATGTTGAAGACTGTGCGACAAAGGACATGACGCCCGGTGTCGTATACACGATTTTTGAGCTGAGTGCCCCTCCCCATGCATTGGGGAGGAAAAATCTACTGGAACGACTCAGGCAGCACAACGACGACGTCCGGCTGCAAAACCGTCGCCCAGTACTGCAAAACATCAGACCGCAAAAGAGGCTTCGGTGAAACGCTCCAGAAGCGTGACCAACTGGAGGAAAAGATGCAAAGAACATAAATCCTTCCCTCCGAACCCTCCCACTTGTGTACATGCGGGCACCGCGCTCCACAGCGAGGCGCTTTGTGAGTGACCGGCGCTACAACGCAACCCCAGTCACCCCTGAAGGAAGAGGGAATCGAGATGGGTCCCAAACGTCTTGTTCTTGGTTATTACTTTTGGTTGGAGAGGGCGATATTATTTCCTCAGCTACTGGGAAAAGGTTGTTTCATCTAGGATCTGTCTTGAGCTAGTCGACTATACGACGACGTCAATGAAATCGTCACCAACACATCGGGATGAGCGCGACCGAACGGTTGTGAGCCAGCGTGTGGCGCTGATACACTCGGGCCCGTACGAATCTGATATTTTACTCAAGAGTTCTTTCTTTATCGCTTCGTAACCTCCTTCGATTCAGATTTCCTCCATTGGCTGGTGGCTGCTTCACTGGAAAGCCCGAACCTCACATTTTATACTTTATACTGTGTTCTTTTCCCAAGATGCCAATGTCAATTAACTTATTTGCAAATGTGTGGTGGAATCTTTTTACAACGTACGAAAGGAAGTGACAACATTGTCGCAGACAAACATCCACACGACTAGCCAGGCACTGGTCGCTTAGACGACTCATGTACGGCCAGTCGTCTCTTTCAACGCTAAATGTTCCCTTTCTACATATCTGCTTCCATTCTCAGTAATCACATAACCATAGAAATAAAGAGACCCGACAATGTATCTATTTCAAACGTACTAAAATTCTCACTTAGAGAAATTTCCAGCAGTTGCATGCTGCCACAGAGGCTGCATTTAGTGACAAACGGGCAGGCGCAGACAGTTTTTCCTAATTTATGGGGCGGCCGTTTCTTTCACATTGTAACCAGTTTTCCTGCACAATACTTGGAAATAGCTTTTTTTTAAGTCCGGCTGTTGTTTATTTGCTGGGACAACTTCTATTTCTCCCCCAGCCTTCTTTCACCAAGCTCCGCCTGTGGTCCTTCAAGCATAATTTGTTCAAGGTGTGTTCCTAGACACAGGAAAATTGATGCGAATGAAGCGACTATTTGTCTTGCATGTGTTGCCTTTAAACAGCCCTATCATTGCTGGCCACCCTCCTCCAGGCCCGCGGGACGTCTGCATGATTTAGTCGGCACAGCGGGCTGCAAAGCTTTCCGAACGCCTCTGGCGACCACCTTATAGTGCCGTTTTCTGACGAGGCCCGAGACTCTCTCACACCTCCATTGCTCTTGCAGGCATCCATTCGCTTGGTATCGACTGTAAGATGTGGTACTCTCGTACTGCTGCATATCAGCCTTCACTTTTCCCCTACCTTACTTTGGTTTGGCGCATTACACCCTGTGCTGCCGCAAGTAGCTCTTGGCCACTCTTTTCTCGGCTGCTAATGGTGTTTTCGTGCTCACGAGTGACACACCATGATGCTCCTTATTGTTAGGATTTTTATCGATGCCTAATTCACTGAAAAGGTCGGTGTTGTGTATCAAGATCTGCCCCAGAGTCGTCATCTGGGGTTCTCTAAACCAAGCTCGTGTAGCTATTATTGCCTAAATAACACACGGCTTCTTATCTTGCTGCTTACTTTTCTAATATATTGCCAGTTCTTTATAAATAACTACACATCAAGTATCCTGTGGCTTCATTTCGCATCGCATGTCGCACATTATGCATGCTTGCACTGACGTTTCGAAGCCCATGCATTAAGTAGCTGTAAAAAGTTTTTTTACATTGGTATCCAAATGAAAGACACAAAATTTGTCGAGACCAATCGCTCTTGTTGCGCGATGAGAGCAATGCCGAGTGACAGAAATCGCTTTTGGTAGCTCCAGTCGCAAGTGTGAACCAGCCTTCATATGCTACAATAGAAGACATTAATATTATCAATAATAACAATAACACTACTTTTATTATTAATTGTTTTGTATATGTGAGGGGGAGACAAATTTTATGGGCCCCGGGTGCAAGTTTGCCCAGCAACGCCACTACTCAGCTTCCATTGCCATCACTGCTGGAGAGAGAAAACTGACAAGCAAAACATCATCCCCGACTAATTTCAGTTTTAAGTTGTAGTGGTACTTTTGTGCTGTTCGACAAGCAATAACTTATTTGCGGTAAGATTGCTGCAGGCAAGTCCTCAGTCACGCTAAACACAGAAGAAATGAACTTGAAAGCATTGCTCATCATAAGATCTGTTCCTAAAAGTACCAACTGAAGTACAATATTGTTCTTCGGCATGTGACAGCACACATCAAGGACATATTGGGTGAACTGTCCAGCATCTGTTGAATGCATGGCATTATACCAGCTTGAACGTGCCTTAGCAGGGATAATTTTAATAACGGCAACTTGAGGGGGCCCACGAAAAAAGAAAATGCTTGGCACCAGGGCTACGTGCAACTAGTTAATATTTTCTCATTCACTACTTGAGGCCTGGATGTGTTAAGGCTTGGTTCCTACAGCCGGTAACAACAACAAAAAAAAACCTTTGTCCTGTGCGCAGCCCTACCTCCCACCGGGCTGCATGTCCTATTATCAGCTGGCTTATGGTTTCAGACCAACAAAGTGATTAGCAAACAGATTATGGTAGTTACTACACCTTCGCAATGGTGAACATTGCCTGCCTGCCTCACGACTCCGAACACACAATTATACCTTCGCACAGGTTAACTCCGTTGTACTGGGACAAAAACACAGCCCTGTGGTCTACGTAGAAGTGGTCTACGTTTGCAGTGGCTAGCTTGGTTACGATGGGAGTGGTCATGCGCCATCCCAGTGCCCTCGTCTGACCGGCGTTGCTGCCTCTCGCCACGGCACGTAGGCGGTGAAACGCCCAGCGGTCTCAACACGGCGCTCTAATAAAACACAGTGCAGAAGTTCGACGGGAACGCACTCATCATTGTCGTAAATCGAGGCGGCAGAACTGATGCAGAGCGCCCGTCGTCACCGTCGCAACGTACTACGCGAAAATTAGGCAGTCGCACACCCTCAGCGTCCCGATCACACGCTGCACACCACCGTAAGTGCTCTCCAGAAGTTCTTCGAGAGCACCTTCATCAGAATCGTAAGCCAAACACCTATGCACCGCTGCAACGGCAGGCAAAAATCACGACGAGAAGAGCTAAGCAAAATGACCGCGCAACAACTGCCATTTTTTTTTAACCATGACGTCACATCCGGCAAAAAAAAAAGTCGCTTTCTTTGTTTTTTGTTGTCTAGTTCGCGCATGCGCAGTAGTGCTCGTCCACCGTTCCTGAACGTCAGGTCACGATAGCTGCCACCACCGGGCAAACGGTTTCTGTCCGTAGTTCGCTTCTTCACCGCTTGGGAACAGCGCGCGCCATTCTCGACTTCTACAAGTCGCCGCTTTCCTCCTCAATGTCGATCCGTTCTGATGTCCGTATTATTTATCCGTATCATCATTGCAATCACGGGTAAAGCGAGTAAATCATAGAGATAATATACTGACTGAGTAAATAGTAGTACTCTATGGAAAAACGGGCGCCGCTCACTGGATACCACTATATGCATCCAGCGAGAGGTTGATTGATTGAGAAAGTGTTGGCTTTCTCAATCAATTAAGTGTCACGCCTTCAGTTAGCCGATTACCATTCATCCTTTATCCGTAGTGTATGCGAATCACTTTGGCAAAAATTCAAGGCCCCGAACGCAAACACAGTCGGCCCCTGGCGGCGGCGGGACGAACCGCTCCTAGTGTTGATGGCGCTCTCGGGTTGTCTGCTTGTTCACGTTGCGCGCTGCGCAAGACGCGTGCTGCACACGACAAAACAACCAATTAGTGTACTCGTTTGACAGTAAGCAATGACATAGTTACATCTGCTTGCGCATTTCCTCTAGAAACGCAATAATCAGCCCGTTGCGGGTTAATGCACTGGTTTAATTCCACGAAACATATTCGCCGTGGTCTCCGCTTGAGTGTGAAACATTGCCTCGACGCATTGTATTTTTCTCATCGATGAGTGCAGTCGTCTGCCGTTTCGGAAAAGGCAAAGGGTTCTTTTCGAAGGTGGTGTGGTGGCTATTTAAAGGATAAAAGTTTATACATGAAACGGGTGCATACCCGTGCATTTGCCGATGTTTTCTGTAATTATTGCAAATGCCGACGCAAGCGAAGCTAAAATACGATTTTTCTCCCTTGCGATTTGACTTCTTCTAAAGCCAAATGAGCTAAAATACCCTGGTTAGCGAGATCAGAAACTGGAAGACTTCTGCTTTCTAATGATATATTAGCCATGTCTGTGGTGCAAACTGAAGCGCAGCAGCGGCTCCGCAAACATCGTCCAAAACTGCCAGTGCGAGCCGAGGGAGTCCCTTTAAAGGGACACTGAAGTGAATTTGTCAAGCTCCCGTTTTTGCTTGCACTGCGTAGACTTGCTCAAATTAGCACAATTTTCATCGTTTATCCGGTTGACAAATCGGTAATTATTTTACAAAGAGCGAAAGAATAAAAACTACCATGCGCGGTTTGCGGCGGCCGCACCAACTAAGGCTGTGACGTTGGGAGGAGGGGGCACCGTGATTGGACGATGCCCAAGGTTAGCAATCAAACGAGTTTCGGTTTCGGTTCTGTAAAACACAACCGATGGTGTTGTTTGATGGGCATTCTCAATATCTCAGTAATCATCGTACCGCGCTTCTGCCATGTTGTCGGTTGTAAAATGCATAAGATAAGCCTCCCAGGACGGCTTGGAATCGTAGCATTCACTAGCCGAGGCCTACGCAGTGCATGAACGTCCACCGCGTCCCCGCAGATGCTCAAATGCCATGCGCTTTTCCCCCATATTTGGAGCTTGCCTCACTCATGCCTGTATCGTAAAAAGCGTGTTCGCACCGGGCCAAGGATCTGCTGATTCCGGACTTTCCCACTGCCCGCAAAGGAGTCGGTGCTTATGGCAACAGCACGCCAACGAGAACTCGCTAGCGCGCCACTTCCAGCCTGCGCGCGTTCTGTGAACTAGTTCGTGGAGCAATGAACGTTGCGGCCCAAAAAAAGGTGAACTCGGTATAGAAAACATCGGCGGAAAACGAAAACGTTAACTTATAAAAAAAAGCACGTACCTGCGGGGATTCGAACTTGTGACTTGCAAAACACTTGCGAAGACATACCTGGCGCTCCAGACCACTCGGCCACTTTTTTTTCTTTTTCTTTATTGCCTTCTTTGACAGGATGACAAAACAAAGACACACGTAACTGATAATCTGTACACTCAATACAAACACTAGAACTGCAGCCCTTCTTGGGCAAGCGGGGTGATTTCAATAATCTTTCATTACCGACAATGCTTCAATTGTGAGTAGCCACTCTGGTTTAGAGGGCTGAAGTTTCAGTATCTGCACAAAAGAACCTATTGACTATTTGAAGTAGTGTCTGATGAGCCTGGCATCTGGGTCGGAGTAGCGTACCGCCATCCTGTTACTCCAGATGCTATGTAGTCCATACAGCATAATTGTGTCAAGCGGCACACCGTCCTCATTTTCAACATTCAGAAACCTAATACCGTAAGCATCGACAGGCAAATCTTTTTTGAGTGTTCGCTGTAGGATGTCCCAAAAGAACACCGCTCCCCAACAGTCCAAGAACACGTGCTCAATTGTTTCTGGCTTTCGACACAGAAAGCAGTGCACACCCCATGGCACAAACCATCCCTTTTCCTCCACCCAGGTCTTTACTTCCAGTGTTCCAGTATGGAGTTTAAAAAAGAAAGATTTCACTCCACCTGGGACCGTCATTCTTTTCACTTGCTTAAGTACATCTCTCTCAGGCCTTAGATTACACTTGCTCCGGTATATTGGCACTGGCAATACTCTCTCGACGATATCTTTGTACAGTTTCTTCCGACTCACCCCACTTAAGTACTCTAAAGAAAAACGCACAGAAAGAAAACGGTATGTCCACACCACCTCCTTAAAAAATCCACGTACAGTTCCCCTCATGTACTCTGAGCTCACAACAAATTCAGGCAAAAGTCTTCCAAGTCGCAGCTGACAAACCGTCCTAAGAAACGCGTCTTCAACATCACAAGAAACAGAAATCTATTGACCACTTGCCTTAAAAATAAGTGCGATAAACCAAGCCCGCCTTCACGCACTTTCCGAAAGAGGTTCGTTCTGTTCGTTCTTTCCTGATGGACTCCAGATAAACACGGCGAACACACGATGAAGTTTCTGAATATTAGCCCTTGAACAATGCAAAGCTTGCATTACATACCACAGCTTGCTTATAAAAAACAAATTGCGAACTGTGGCTCTCGCAAACATTGATAAACCCCACCCTTTCCACTTCTCTGTCTTTTCTCGAAGGTCCTTGAGTTGCTTGGCCCAGTAAGGGTCACTGTCTTGATAACTGTCTAGTGGCACCCCCAGGTGCTTAACAAGACTCGTGACCCACTGGATGTTGGCGAAAACGCTTGGCCTGGATTGCCATTCGCCATGCCAAAAGCCTAAGCATTTAGACCATTGATTGATTGATTGTGGGGTTTAACGCGCCGACGCAACGCAGGCGACGAGGCGCGCCGTAGTGGAGGGCTCCGGGTTAATTTTGACCACCTGGGGATCTTTAACGTGCGCCGAAATCTCGTACACACGGGCGTTTTTGCTTTTCGCCTCCATCAGAAAAGCGGCCGCCGCGGCCGGGAATCGAACCCGCGACCTTGTGCTCAGCAGCGCAACGCCTTAGAGCATTTAGACCAGTTTACTGCACTACCGCTAGCTAAGCAAAAGTGTTTCACGGTTTTTACTACATCGAGAATGCTTTCTTTAGTAGTGCAGAATACTGCAATGTCATCTGCGTACGCTAGTAGTCGGACTTCCGTCATTTGCAACCGAAAACCTTGAATGTTACTGCTTTTAATGACCATTAAGCAAAACGTCTGAATATATATGCAGAAAAGGAGTGGGAATATCGGGCATCCTTGCCTCACCGATCGCTGCACCTGAACTCTTTTTCCAACTGCCTTATTAACTATAAGACGGGTTGTGCATTTACTGTACGCCATACGCACTCCATTTCGAATAACTTTGCCGACATTAAGGTACTCTAAAATTTGAAATCACACGATCGAAAGCCTTCTCCAAGTCAATCTGGAGCATTGCGACCCCAGATTGTGTGGCATCACAACACTCCAGAATACAACGCGCCTTATGTACATTCGTGAATATAGTCCGCCCTCTGATCCCACAAGCCTGGTGTGAACCTACAATATCTTGCATTACTGTTTGGAGCCTACTGTCATTAAAATTTTATAGTCTACATTTGTTAAGCATATAGGCCGGTAAGATTTCACATCTCTGAGTTTGACGGCCTCGTCCGTTTTGGGGATCAGTACAGTGTGTGACGTAGAGAAGGATGGGGGTAGTACGTCGAGATCGTATGCCTCTTTAAAAACCATTTGCAGCACCGGCGCAATTTCATTCTTAAATTTGTTATACACGGGCGAACGCTGCCGACCTTGGAAAAGGTATATAATGTATAACCAGTTTACACTTTTATTTAGTTTTAGCATTCCAAGCAGCTTAGGCGACTATTTGTAGTTTTGCTCTCGTGCAGTAAGCATCCCCCAAGTTTCCACAATATCTCACGTCTAGCAATTGCATTTCTTAGACGGAAAAGCGTTCGCAGATGCTTAGTCGTGCTGCTGGCCGCTGTGCTTGTTCGCCCAGCGCAAAAAAGTGCTTCCCGTACCCTAGTTTTACGCTGTACGGTAAAAATATCAGTTGATTTTATTTCCTTTGTACCTATATTGACTTCGCTGACTCTTCTCCCGCCTTCAAGAGGCCTTATGTTTTCCTACTGGCGTACCAGTCAGCGAAGCGTCGCATGTGCGCTTGTGCAGCGCTTGTGTGAAGCGACCTTGACTTGGAGCTAGATACAGTGTACAAACTAACCAAGTAAAGAAACGCACATTCTTCCATTCACAAACGTGTTCTGGCTTCGTTTCAACTGAGCGAACGAATGGCGACGACCCGTCAGCGGCCGGTGGACGAAACGCTGGGCCGACTGACTCTGTCTGAAGGCCGGGGAGCCGTGCAGTAGCGCAGCCAATTGCGAGCTCGGCTCCTCCCGACGTCACATGAAAACGCCACTGAAAATGGGCGAGCGTAAAGAGAGGCGGACAGCATTTTCGAATTAATTTGTCTACTAAATAAAATCGCGTGAACGCGCCCAGAGTGGTCGAAACATGTGGGGACTCCGGACTACAATTTGCGCTAGTAATCCCGCAATGTTTACATATAACTTCAGTGTCCCTTATGCTTTTAAAGGGGTCCTAAATGGGCTTCTGAAGGTCGCCATTTCAATCGCGCAATCGCTAGAGTACCCCTTCACGACAACGTATACCAAATATTACGTAAAGCAGGGGCCACACAAACACGCAACAAAGGTGCTTTGTTCCTTGCTCGCCTACCGCTTTCTTGCCGCACACTGCCGCGCTCTGACGTTCGACAGACCGCTTGTGACGCACCGGTGTGACGCACGAAGCTCTCAACAGTACGGCTGCGCTATTGGTGGGCCCCGTTAAATGCTGCAGCCAATCAGCGTTCCCGGCTCTGGGGGAAACGCGGTTGCGCGCAGCGCTCCTGCACCGGCGGCACCGCCGGCACGGCGTATTATTCATCCTGCACCGGTGTCACGGACGAATGTAGATAGTCGCCATCCGTTACACGAGCTTAGCTGAGTTTGTAGATATAGCGCGTCGTTTACAAGGTATGAATAACGCTGAAAAACACGGAGCATCTCTGCGGGCACAAACGCCCGCTACACGCGCGACCGCGGCAAGCATCTGCCTGCACGGTCGACAAGCAGCCCACTGTGCGGTGTATGCATGATACGGCATACACCGCAGCAGCTAAAACTTGTCACCGCCCGCCAGAGCGGGACTATTGCTATAAATCAGTTTGCAAATACGTGAAAGGGGGTGATAGTGCAGTGAAAGATTGCACGGGGGATCGTCGCCATCGCGGCCTCGCAAAGCAGTGTCTGGATAACTGCAGAGATGCTAAGCCTTTTCCCGACCTCGGTGGAACAAGTTCACCGCGACAGCGCCGCATGCCGAAACGCTAGCGAGCCGCTTTAGTCGTCGTTGGAATCTGTCGCTAGGGAGCATGTTGCGTTTGGAAGCCCCCTATCTTGCCTTCAAACGCTAGTTTCCGCTCGTTTCCGCCGTCACGGGCACGGCCGGCGCGAGGCGCCGTTCGATGCGGGCCGGCCACCGACCGACCCCGCTGAGCGGTAGCGGATGTAGTGGGCGGAGCTTGGCCGTCGTCTACTAAAAAATAAGCGATACCGCCGAGCGGAGCCAATGGCTGCGCGCTTCTCGAACCAACCCTGTTTCTCTAGGTGGTCTTGCGCCTGGTCGGTGACGTTTACGCTCCACAGTGCTTTGGAGGCGCGGTGAAAGAGGAAATGCGCCAGGCCTTGTTGCGGGCCCTTTTTAATGAACGATAACTCGGCTAATAATGAACGCTTTTAAACCATTTTTGCGGCAGGACATTTTCCAACGCTTGCGCACGTGAAATCGCAACCTTTGGGGCCCTGTTTTGGGCCCCTTTAATTTGCTGATTAGCAAAGAGTGCTTCTTGAAGGAATGCCACTGGTTTGAAGAAGCGAAGTGCCGTCGCATAGAGCACTCGTTGACGCGCCTCCCTAACACCGCGGCAACATCGTCGTGTGCAGATGCGGCAACGCCACCCCGTCCACCGCCGACACATGACCTGCCGACTCATACCGGCCCACTGACGACGATAGTGCGCCGCGAAATAGAGGCCATGGCTCCGGCTATCGCGCCTCAATACGGCCATGCCCGAAATGTCCCGACTGTAGCACTGATCCGGGCAGTCGTGCGTGAAGAAGTTGCCAGCCTGGGCATTCATCCTGTGTGTGCTCTGACGTGTTCGCGCGCGCCCGCAAGCTCCTCCGCTCCCTTTTCACGGAGCGGAATGCCCCGCCCCGTTACCGCCAACGCAGCCCTACGGAATGGCGCACCGCTGACGACCGGCCAACCTGCTTCAAATGTTGTCGCGTTGGACATGAGTCTCGCTACTGCATGCCGTTAGCGCTGGTCGTCACCACCGCGGCTAAGGTTTCCTGATACTAGCTACTCCAGCGACCGGACCCACCAATTCATGCCTGGTTACCAGCAGCGTTTTGGTGGAGGATGCGGTTGTCAACCCCGGTTGTCATCCCCTTCAGCTTCATCCAGTCTCCGTCCCTGAACATTCCTCGAAGCCTCACCAGCCCCGGTAAGACATGAACGCTCCCATCCCCCAGCCCCGTGTCTCCAGCCGACGTGACCAGACTAGACGCCGTTCCCCTGCCCCGATCCCCGGCGCGTATCCAGTGGCTTTGGATGTTCCATGGTGGTGTTGACGGCATCGCTGTTCGGGGCCTGTCTTCATCCAGCCAAACATCGTCATCGGTGGCGATAGGACTTCACTGTATCTTCACCGCACCCGTCAATTCCATGCGGCGTCGACCGGGACGGGGGCTGTGTTACAAGAAAGAAGAATACGCCTCCGCACTGCATCCGAGCTGAGGAAGCAGCGCGTCGCACGCAGCAGGTGCCGGTGCTGTTATGGCCGTGGCCACTGTAGAGGGCGCTACATGCCATTCATGCTATATATTGTTGTGACAAATAAAGGTGTGCGTCATTCGTTCTGCTAGCACCGCTCCAGGCTCCAGTCACTGGTGTTGGCGCGGCTATTGCAGCCGTCAGCACACATTCCCCTACATGGCGTCAGAAGTGGGATAGCTGAGTACGGTCGTCACTGCCGCTGCTAGTTTCGTGCGATGGCAAGCAAGTCAGAGGCCGCATTTGCTGGGATACCTGGAATACATCCGCCACCGAGCTTCGACTTCGCCGACCCAAGTGCTTGGCCTACCTGGATTGAGCAGTTCGATGACTATGGCGTATACAGGACTGCACCAAGCTACAGACGAGGTCCGGGTACGAACACTTCTTTACTGCATGGGTACTCAGGCTCGACGCGTTCTAGCATCTTTGAACTTATCTGCCGAAGAAATTCGGGCATACAGCGTTGTGAAAAGCAAGTTCACTTCGTATTTCGTGCACCCTGGCAATGAAGTTCATGAAAGTTATCGTTTTCACAAGCGGACGCAGCAAGCAGAAGAAAGCGTGGATGCTTTTTATTGCGCATTGCGAAACATGGTAAAGAAATGCAACTACGGCTCAGCTTCCGTCGAGGACAGGCTTGTACGGGATCGATTTATCGTCGGTTTGTTGGACAGCAGGTTATCGGAACAGCTATGCCGCACACCCGACTTATCGCTCGACAAAGCGCTCATGCATGCGCGACTGCACGAAGATGCGGAACGAGAAAAACGGGAACGCGAAACCCAGTTATCGGCACCAATCTCTGTTGATGCAGCAAAATACAGGCCAGCGCCAAGGCAGTCACGTAATCAAGCGCAAGGATCAAGGGAAACGCCCCCCGCCAACGCGCACCGATCGTGTCATTTCTGCGGACGAGATGCGCATCCACGGGAATTTTGCCCCGCCAAAAGAGCCGTTTGCAAGTTTTGCAAAAAGAAAGGACATTTTGAAGCTGTTTGTTTAGCTAAACAACGTTCACAAAGCAGGCAGTCGCACGCTATCGAGATGCATGCCGTGGACACCAGTCGCAAGGCGAAAGCCAAGTTTGTTCGTGTTCAAGTGAATGGTGTACCGCTCGAGTTCAAAGTCGACTCGGAAGCAGAAGTTACTGTTGTTCCAAGCACTTTTCCCGGAGTACCTTCGCAACTCGAAAAACCGGAGGGTCCTTTCACTGGTTCAAGGAACCATCCCTTGAAGGTATCGGGCCAATTCACCGCTACATTGGTGTGGAAGGGCCGCAGCTGTGTGCAGCCAGTGTACGTCATGCCTTCACACACTACTCCTCTTCTGGGCTACCCTGCTATCCTCGCATTGGGTGTCGTTAGGTTCATCGCCGAGCGAGCGAGGTGAAAAACAAGCTTGCTCTGAAAGTGACTCAGCCCCGGGCCAGGTGAAGGGCTAGGTACAGTAGGGGAGGAATACACGATTCGACTCAAGCCGAATGCAAAACCATTTGCTCTCAGTGTACCTCGCAGAATTCCCATCCATCTGTAGAACACGGCAAAGCAGGAGCTGGACCAGATGGAAAAGCAAGGCGTTATAAGGCGCATTACGAAGCCGACACCATGGTGTGCCGGTCTTGTCGCAGTACCGAAGGCATCGGGCGGATACCGAATATGCGTAGGCCTAACGAAGCTTAACAAAGAGGTTCTCCGCGAAAGGCACGTGCTTCCAACGGTCGAATGGGTACTCGGGCAACTTGGAGACGCAAAAGTGTTCTCAAAACTCGATGCCACAGCAGGGTTTCACCAAGTGCGGTTGTCTCAAGAATGCCAAGAGTATACCACATTTGTTACGCCATTCGGACGCTACTGCTACTGCCGTCTTCCTTTCGGACTGACTTCGGCACCAGAGTATTTTCAGCGTGAAATGGCTCGTATTTTGGAGGGACAGCAAAATGTCGTCAACTTGATAGATGACATCCTCGTCTTCGGAAAAGACCGTGAAGAGCACGACAAGCGACTTGCTGAGGTTCTTGAACGACTGAGGAAAGCCGGTGTGAAGCTCAACAAGGCAAAATGCTGCTTTGGTCAAGCCCGAGTGGAGTTTCTGGGTGTTTTCATAGACGGCAACGGTATTTCGCCAAGTCCCGGAAAACTCGAAGCACTGCGCAACTTGGAAGCGCCCAACGACGTTGCCGGTGTCAGGCGCTTTCTCGGCATGGCCAATCATATCGGTCGCTTTCTGCCCAATCTTTCGCAGGTAACAGCCCCTATTCGTGCCTTGTTAGGCGAGCGAAATGCGTGGCAATGGGGACCGCCTCAGGAGGCTGCCTTTAATCAGGTAAAGGCAATGCTCACCTCAGACCTGTGCGTTGCGAAGTACCATCCTGCTCGCAATACTATCGTATCTTGCGACGCAAGCTCATTTGGTCTGGGAACTGTTCTTCTGCAGGAACAGCCATCGGGAGAGCAACGCGCTGTAGCATTTGCGTCACGGTCACTAACAGAAGCGGAACAGCGCTACAGCCAAACAGAAAAAGAGGCGCTAGCGGTAGCATGGGCAGTGCACCGTTTTGACCAGTATGTTCGTGGCATGAACTTCACGGTAGAAACCGACCATCAGCCCCTGGTAACATTGCTGGGGAACGGAGACTTGGGCACGATGCCCCCGCGCATTCAACGATTTCGCATCAAACTTATGCGCTACCAATTCCGCGTGGTCTACGTTCCGGGCAAACAACTGGCAACTGCAGACACTCTTTCGAGGGCTCCGGAGGAGAAGCCATCGATCAGTCAAGTGGATGTCGTAGAACAGTTTCTAGATCTCCAAGTTGCTACCGTAACAGACACGAAGCTGGTCTCTGTTGATGATGTTCGCAGGCATCAAGAACTGGATGGTGAATGCAACTTGCTCGTCAAGTACTGCACCCAAGGCTGGCCTCGTCGAGACCGGCTTCCAGAACATGTCAACAAGCACTGGAGTCATCGAGGTGATTTCTCTCTGCACAACGGCATACTGCTGAAAGGTAATCGCTTCGTCATCCCGGCTTCACTGCAAGAAGATACACTTGAACTTATCCATGAAGGACACCAAGGAATTAACCGATGTCGCCTGAGAGCCCAGGATTCCGTGTGGTGGTATGGACTTTCGCAGCAGCTACGAGACAGAGTCAACCGCTGTAGACAGTGTGCCGTCACACGGGTGCAACGAAGTGAGCCGATGGTGGTGACCCAGACTCCAGAGCAACCGTGGCAGGAGGTATAGGCATAGACTTGTTTTCTAGGGACACGACTACCTACTCGTAGTGGATTATCGTTCTCGCTACCCCGAAGTCATCTACTTGCGGAGCACGAACTCTTGTGCTGTCATCGATGCAGTCAAAAGCATTTTTGCTCGTTTTGGCATTCCCGCAGTAGTGCGAAGCGATAATGGACCTCAGTTCGCATCGCATGCCTTCACAGCTTTTGCGAAACACTACGGCTTCAAGCACCTAACGTCGAGTCCAAGCTACCCGCAGTCGAACGGGGAAGTTGAAAGGATGGTGCGAACGATCACAGAATTGTTCACGAAAGCAGACGACCCTTTTCTGGCGCTCTTGTCGTACAGAGACACAGCAGGCGTCACCGGGTACAGCCCAGCGCAGCGGCTGATGGGAAGGAGCCTGAGAACCAGGCGTCCCAAGATGACGGAAAGTCTGGAACCGAAGTGGCCTGCACCGGACGAAGTCAAGCGCCGAGATGAAGAGGTGAGAAGGCGGCAAAAGAAAGACTTCGATCGCCGTCACGCCACGACCGTCCTTCCTCCGCTGCAGCCGGGAGATACGGTGTGGGTTCGAGACGTCAAGGCTACGGCGTGCGTTCTCAGCCCAGCTGCCAAGCCCCGTTCGTACGTCGTGGAAACACCCACCACTGTGCTCGTGCGTAATAGGGTTCATCTAGTGCCCTATTCAGATCTAGCTACGCAGCCAGCTCGAAGTGACAACGGCGAGGAAAAAGATCGGAGCAAGGTAACACCCACCACGGCGACAGCAACACCAGGAGTGTCCGGTGAACGCGCAGTGCGAGTTACGAGGTTCGGGCGTCGGGTCAAGACTCCGAAAAGACTGGACTTGTGATGTGTTAAGACTTGACTTGTGATGTGTTTTGTTTCGTATGTACTGATCTCGGGGAAGAGATGTAGAGGGCGCTACATGCCATTCATGCTATATATTGTTGTGACAAATAAAGGTGTGCGTCATTCGTTCTGCTAGCACCGCTCCAGGCTCCAGTCACTGGTGTTGGCGCGGCTATTGCAGCCGTCAGCACACATTCCCCTACAACCACCATCATGTAAATGGAACGCTTTACTGTCAATCATCGTTCGCCTCATTTCCCCTGCCGCCACATAACAGCACGATTGCGGGAATCGCGGTGCCTTCTGCCCAAGCCGACATCCCGGAAGGCCTGGAATTTGTTTTGTTATTGAATTAGCGCTGTTGCCGGTTATTAGACTACAGCTATTCGCTTTGTTCAATTAAGATCGCTGAATACAGCAGCTGACACATAGCTCTTCGCGCTCCGCACAGGACCAGATTCGCAGGAATGGCGTGACGCCGGCAAAATTTTTTTCGGAGCGGTATCATGAACTACTATTTAAATCACGCCTTCATCTTTTTTTTAATCAGCACCTCACGTTCTGTGAAACCATATCAGGTGGTGCGTGCTAAACGCTGTTTGTGAGTTGTATAACGTTCGAGCTCTTGTAGACTGATTTCTGATAAGCTGTGACCCGTTTAGGAAGCAAGCTGATATTTTAAATCTCGAGTGCTGTTTTTCTGTTGGGTGCAATCTATGGCGTAAGTCAACTTGTTTGCCCCCCTTTTTTTTTCTTTGTATGTATACTTAAGCGTTCTGCTATACTATGCTTTGTACTTGTGTCAGTGTTTGCTTATTATTTGCGGTTTCCGTTGCCTGCCAGGCGCTGCCGCTCAAGCCCAATGCGGCTTTGGCAGGTCTGCCTCCTTGTATTTTAAATGCGAATGCATTTCTTAGTCGAGCCATGTCAGGCGCCGTGCGGCGTCCACGCGCCCGCAGGTGTTATCTCTCCGCCCTCACCCCCTCTCCCGTAGCAACAGCTGCGAGCGCGCGCGCTCCTCCTCTCCCCTAGCAACCGGAGCAGGTGGTGCGGGCGGATCAGCGGCGAGTGAGTGGAGAGAAGGAGCGCGCTCGGGCGTGTGAGGGCGGTCGCATCGCGGGAGCTCGCCGGAGCTCCCGCGTGTGTGGGAGAGTGTAGGCGAGGGTAGGCGCGGTGCTTCGGTGCTTCTCCTTTCGACGCTCGCCCCACTCTCCCACGCCCGCATGCTTCTCAAGGACCCTTTGACTGTGCACTTTACCGACCACAAGGCAGTGATCGTGGCCGTCAAGTACAACGACAACACAAACAGGTGTTAAATAAATGGGTATACGCTACAAATCACCGTCTCCTCATTAATTATAAATTCCGCGCACTCTCGCGCAAAAGAAATGCATTCGCATTTCCTCACGATTCCCTTCGGGGAGGTGGGGTGAATTTTTTTTCAAAAGACGACGCAGTTATCTTCATCTTCAAGAAAAACAAGTTTATTGGAGCGAACTTGTGGTCCCCTAACAACTCAAAGAATACAAGGCGGCGATACAGCAATCAACAAAGTGACGTGCGTAAACTGGTGTCGGCGATTCGAAAGCCATGGCGTCTGCTCTGCAGGCATTTATCCCTTGGCACGAGTGTTTCTGGAGCCGTCGATTTACATCCAGAACATTGTAGATCAAAGAAGATCATTCTGGGCTAGTGACGTTAGGGCGAGACAGTCTGCTTATCTGAATGTGATAGCCCGTGCGGCATAAAAAGAAAGAATGGAAGACGCGCTTCGCTTGGGACGCAGATAACACAGCCGGGCATGGCCGGGCAGCAAAAATAAACAATAAACTTATACATGGTTCCCGGCATTACCCCCCCTCTAAGAGTGCATCGACCCGATGCTAGAATAAAAGACAGTCCAAACAACCACAACAAAAAAGTCCGTCATCTTGCATAGTAAGGTTTCAAGCGACCCACGTGGACGACTTCGGGCCGCGTGCGTCGTCATGATGTTCCGGAATCACCATCGGGGATCACCTTGTAGGTAAGTTGGCCGACACGTCGTAGAATCTGGTAGGGTCCGAAATACCGTCGCAGAAGCTTCTCACTGAGCCCGCATCATCGGATGGGAGTCCAAACCCAAACACGATCCCCTGGGTGGTACTCGACGTCTCGGCATCGGAGGTTGTAGCGGCCGGCATCCACCAGCTGCTGGTCCATTGTACGAACTCGAGCCAGCTGGCGGGCCTCCTCCGCACGCTGAAGATATCGTTGGACGTCGGGGTTGAGGTCGTCGTCTTCTGCATGCGGAAGCATGCCGTCAAGCATCGTAGTCGGCAGTCTTGCGTAGTGTGTCGGAGCTTGTAGCCCCGGCACCGATCGTCTCGGAAACCAGCGCGCTGACTGGGCGATCGTACTGCCTCGTTCGAACTTCCAGCGTCTTCTCCATCGCGGTCGCCTCAGACGCGAATTGGGTCATCGTCTTAGGAAGGTTGCGGACAAGGCAACCAAAAAGCTCCTGCTTTACCTCTTGCATGAGAAACCTTAGTTTTTCTTCTGTCCTCTCCGGATCCGCATGTCGGAACAACCTCTTCATCTCCTCAACAAAGATCACTACCCCTTTGTTGGGGTGTTGCGTGGCGTTTCTAGCAAAAGTGCTGCTCGTTTCTTTCGCACGACGGTGGCGAACGTTTTAAGGAATTCGCTCTTGAAGAGAGTCCAGTCAGCCAAAGAGTTTTCATGGTTCTCGAACCAAGTTCGAGCTGCATCCACCAAATAGAAGAAGACATGCCGAAACGTTTCTTCGTCATCCCACCTGTTAAAGATCCGAACACGCTCCACTTTCTCCAACCAGTCCTCAGGGTCTTCCGTGGGTGATCCATGAAATGATGGTGGTTCCCGGGGTTGCTGCAGAATTACAGGATGGCTTGTGGTCACGTGGATGCGTTGTTAATGGCAACGGCTGTAACGTCTTCTGCCTTCAATTTATCTGGCAGTAGTCCACACTCCGGCTCTAGGCCTTGCTGTCGGCGGCTGGCACGAGTTGGGCTTGCCTGACGACTTGAAGAGGGTTGAGGGTGCATGTATCCAGCACCTCCACCAGATGTCAAGTTGCCAAAGACGACCCAGTTGTCTTCAAGAAAAACAAGTTTATTGGATCGAACTTGTGCTCCCCTAACAACTCAAAGAATACAAGGCGGCGATACAGCAATCAACAAAGTGACGTGCGTAAACTGCTGTCGGCGATTCGAAAGCCATGGCGTCTGCTTTGCAGGCTTTTATCTCTTGGCGCGAGCGTTTCCGGAACCGTCGATTTAAATCCAGAACATTGTAGATCAAATAACATTCTGGGCTAGTGACGTTAGGGCGAAACAGTCTGCTTATCTGAATGTGATAGCCCGTGCGGCATAAAAATAAAGAATGGAAGACGCGCTTCGCTTGGGACGCAGATAACACAGACGGGCATGGCCGGGCAGCAAAAACAAACAATAAACTTATACATGGTTCGCGGCATTATTATTATTATTATTGCTATTATTAATATTATTAATATTATGAATATTATCTAGTGTATACGATTTCAAGTCTTTATTATGATAAAACGTTCAGCATACGCAAAATCTGGTGCGGACAAGCATTAAAAGTCAACTGAGCGCAAAGAAACAGTAGAGAGAGCGAGCCCCAGTGAAGCAGACGACAAATGCGAAAATGCCTAATCCGACGTCACGGAGACGCGCTCCGCAGCGGCGCCCGTGGTAGCGCTCACCGCCAATCCGCCTCTTTCATTGCGGTGTGCTGCCACCTAGCGTGCCTAGCGGAAGTTGAAGCTGTAGGGTTTGCCGGCGTTTCCTCCGGCTGCGTTCTCGTTGTATGCACGGCAATCCCACATTACGGCGAGGAGCAGCCGAAGTTTTTCTTCTGTGTTGGTGTTATAACGCCTTAAGATGACAGCCCCTGGTCATCACATAATACCAGGCGGCTTCTTATCGCTGAATGAGGGCTGGCAGAGAAATCTCGGACAGATCCGTGTGCCGTCCGAGTAGCAGAGCGAGCAGTACTTGGAGTCGTCTGGCATGAAGTGCGATCGCCAGCTCAACAAAGGCCGGCAGTTCGCAAGGCCGGCAGTTCGCAAACATGTACGATTGGTACACGCGATTCGCATGCGACTGATCGTACGACTGTCGCCACGACTAGTCGTACGCGTGAATTTGAGACGGCCCGATGCGCGCATGAGATGCGTCGTCGGCGTCGCTCCGCCCACTGTTTTTGCTCCAACTACGATGATCGCTGAGCTGAATTTGTAGATTCTGCGCGTTTGTTCGCAAGAAATGGATAAAGCAAGCAATAGTGAAGCGTTTTCTGCCTTCGGAAACAGTCCGCGCACACGCCGGCCGCGCCTGCCAGCTCGGCACACTTAGCGGCTCGAACCGCCGCAGACCACGGTAGCAACCGCGCTTGTCGCTGCTCTTCTGAATCAATCTGATCGCTAAAAAGTTCCGCATGCGAGAAAGTAGGTGATAGTGTGGTGAAAAATTGTGCTAGGGATTGTTGTCAGGGCTTATTTTAAAAGCGGCGATCAGATATATCTGCCGCGATGCAAGCCTACGCTGACCGGTCGCCGCGGCGCGCGGTGCACCGAGCGGCCGAAAGATGGCGATACCTGCGCGGAAGCATCGAAACAGGCTACGCAGATGTCTTGGTCACCGATCGCTCAAACGGCAGTTATAACTTAAATAGAGTTCCACATGCGAGAAAGGGGATGATAGTGTAGTGAAAAGTTGTGTTGCGGATTGTCATTCGCAGTTGCACAGATAGCAGCGATCAAATATCCGCCAGGATGCTAAGCCCAAAGTTCCCATCACCCGAGCCGACGCGAGCGACGCAAGCCGCCGTAGCCGATCGCGTGCGGCCGACGGGAAGCGATAGAAGCCGATACCGTTCCCTTTTCGGCACTCCGAGTTACAGCGGAACGCAGCACAAGTTGTGGGCATTGTTCCGCGCACAAAGAGCACACACAAAAAATCAAACGATGTAAATACAACCACGACCCCTTCCCGCTCGTGCGGGAGCTGTGGGGAATGTCGTCTGCTGCCCCTACTGGACTGCTTAGGGACTTGGCCGCTAGGGGATTGCGCATGCGCAGTGGGGTTGTGAAAGAGGCGGATTGGACCTCCCACAGCCTAACGGCATTTTGCAAACGACTTGTGACTCACACCTAACGAAGGGATTTCTGTGTTTTACCTCACAGCGTGGGCGTTCAGCGTCATCCTTGTTCACCCGCTTGCACTGTCACTTCAGCATGTGTGGGGCGGAAAAAAACAACTTTCACATCGTATCTGTCGGCAATCTTTTTCAGCCCGTGTGAGACGTTGTGGATGTAAGGAATGGCTGCCAGTGGTCTTCTGCCTTCCTTTTTCTCTTGCTGATGCCCACCGCCGCGTAATACTTTTTTCAGGCATTTCTCTGCGCTGCCTAGGAGGAGTGGTTTGGAAAGCTGCTTCCTTTGAGCCGCCCCATCTGCACATTCGGGCTTTCTTTTACGGCGTGGTGGCAAGATTTTGACAGAACCTGCGTTATGCACGCTGTGACTGGTCGTTTGACCAGTTTACAGTGCCCAGAGTCGTGTGGGAGCAATTCTTCTGGTGAGGTGCTTTAACACGCGTGGTCACCTTGCAGTGCGCGGCTGACGTCCAAAAACTGAACTCTCCCCAGTCGAAAAACGCAACAGAAAAATACGACAGAATGATCCTGTGAGGGAATGGGACATTCTGTAGTCTGTAGTAAGTCCTGTAGTCTGTAGTAAATCCTGTCCTGTAGTCTGTCGTAAATCCTGTCCTGTAGTCTGTAGTAAATCCTGCCCTGTAGTCTGTAGTAAATCCTGTTCTATAGTCTGTAGTAAATCCTGTTCTGTAGTCTGTAGTAAATCCTGTCATGTCTGTTTTCATAGTTTTCATAGAAGACGGGATCCGTCTTCTGGCAGCACGTGCGTGAATTCTAGGCCTGCATGCGCATCGCTGAAGGCTTCCAGAACCTTCGCTACTGTGTCTTCTCCCAGTTCTCCCCACGGGAAGCACACGAGTCTATGTATTCGCAGCAGCGCGTGACGCCCACCCCCTTCAGAACAGGCTGCAACATGCGGTCCCCCTTTGCCAGGTATATATCGCACAGACTCCTGGAGCAATGCACGATCCTATACATATGTCGTGATTCTGCGCAAACACACTTTCTTCGAAGCGAACCCGCAAAGCATCCAGGTAAAGTTGAAGGAGCCCTAGAAAGTCACTGGCGGCCATCCCGCACTGGTTTTGGAAGCGGGCATTTCCACATGTGTCAATAGAGAACGCTGGCTTCCATCTCTCTGTGCTCCAGGCAATCTGTCAGCGTCCTGTAAAGCAATTGAAAGGGTTCGCGCATCACATAACGGATGATGACCAGAGTAAAAAACTGGCGGTCATACCATATATGTACATGCGCTGTCGCATCGCCTGAAGAAGACGGCTGACAGATCCGGGGTTAAGGTGGTTTTCTCGACCAGGAGTAAGCTAGGTAGATTATGCAGCATGGTGAGCAACATGCTTGATTCCCGAGACAGTGTTTCCACACGTGGTTGTTTGATCAAACAACCACGTGTGGAAACACTGTCTCGGGAATCAAGCATGTTGCTCACCATGCTGCATAATCTACTTAGCCCAGTTTGTTCGGTGTATGACCAATCTTGTGTACTGCATTACTATGTCCTGTGGCCGGGTGTACGTCGGCTAGACCGGCCGCTGCCTCAATGTACGCTTGAGGGAGCATCATTCGTCCCTGAAAGGAAGGCCCAAAACACACCTGGCGCTGCACTGTTCAGACTGCGTTTGTAAGCCACGCGTCAAAGACACGCAAGTGCTTTTTAAACACACAGACCGTGCTACCAGGGAAATTGCTGAAGCCTTCCATATGCGGATTAGGGGCTCGGGTTGTATAAGTCGCCCGCCACTGAGCATTCTAGATAAAAAAGTGTCGCATCTTAAGGAGAGGGGTTAGAAGAAGAAAGAAAGAAAAAGAAGGGAAGGAAAGCGGGCGGTTGTCCTCATGTACGGCCGTACGCATGTGCGACGGTCACACATGCCTGATTGTTGGGTCTTGGCATGGTATATATGTGCTTTCGAGTTTAATAAATCTTTCAGTTGACAGTAAGCACTGGTGTCGTTTCCATTTCTCGTCTCGGTGTCAGTTTGCGCTTGAGTTTCACTCATGGATTTTCAACAACTAGCTCGTCTCTCCATTTTGCTTCAATACATTCTTCCACGGCTTCGATGACGTCTTCTTGCGTACGCTGTAAAACAGCTCCTTCATGTCAATGGAAAAACAGTGCAAGGGCGGCGCCTGCTGCAGAAACATCACTAGCTCCTGAGAGTTGCTTAGAAGGTACGGTCATCCACCTTGAGTGTGGTGAGGTGCTGCTGCAGAAACAGCGCTACCCTTCGCTGCCATGTCTCCTTGTCCTGGACGATAGTCCTGATGGGCATGCCCTCGTTGTGGGTCTTCACAGCGAAGAAGAATTGAGGCAAACACCTTTACTCTCTCTCACTTCTCTTGCCAACTTCTCGAGTCCCGCACTTTCGCAGAGTGAAGCTGCATGGGACTTTTCCTTTGTCAGAGCTTTGCCGTCCTTGCACTCCTCCTTCGTGAAGTTTTGAGCATCGCTTGCGTGGCTTTTTCGGTATATTGCTCTTTGTCGAGGACCACGAACTCCCGCGTTTTGTCTCCCAGGAGTAGTCGGCAATCATTCGGTCTCAATAATTCTTGCGTGGGCAGTGCCGAATCAGCCATTTCTCGGCCTGGTGCGAACACGCCGTTTACGGCACAGGCACTTGGCAGGCGCTAGCTCAAAAGGTGGGGCAGAGCGCCTGGAAATATAACGTTTCTGCTGGCGTGGAGGGCGTTCAGCCAATGCATGCATACGGCTCGGCTAGTGATCGTTACGATTCTAAGCTGTGCTGGAGGGCCTATCTGACGCATTTTACAGCCTACAACAGTGCGGTATGTCGATTCCTGGTATATCGAAAATACCCAGCCAACAATAACGTCCGATGTCAAGCATGTTGCTTCAGAGAACCGAAACGGAAACAAGTTTGAATGCCAATCTCGGACATTGTCCAGTCACGTAGCATCTCGAAAGCACGTAAATGCCGTTAGTTAATTGTTGCGGCGGCCGCAAATTTCTCTTGGTATGTTTTCTTTCAGGCTTTATAAATTATATATTGCTTTACCGAGCGGATAAACAATGCAAAGTGTGTTTATTAGAGCCAGCCTATGCAATGCAAGCCAACACGGGTTATGCAAATTCACCTAAGCGCCTCTTTAAAGAGAAACTAAGATGCAGCCTTGTGCGCAGTCAAAAAAACTCTCGCATCTCCACGAAGTGAATCATGACGAGTGGGCGAAGCACTGGGGATTGTTCTTACCGTAAATTGCGCGTGACATTGCGCACTCGCGCCTGTAAATGAGTTACAACGCGTGTGTACAGTATACAATGTTTTATTTGTCACAAATCGTATGTCGTGTTGAGTTCTGGATTCCGTTTTCTATTTACTGGATTGAATTGGATTTGGATTGGATGGAATTGAAATGAATTGGATTGGACTGAATTGAGTTAAATTGAATTGTATTGGATTGGAAATCATTTTAGCAGCAGTAAGCACTCCCTCTCTCTCTCTAAGCTTTTGTGAACCTTTTATTTTGTTCTTGTCAACCTTTTTTGAACCTTTTTTTCACAGATGTCTCGATTTACACGGTGCTGTGTTGTGAGCATGGACGCCGGACGCCGGAAGGACAAGCCTCGGCCGTATGGTGCTTATCGCCCCTGAAAAAAAAATTCTACGGCCTAGGCATGCTGTTTTGTCGCTGAGCTGTTCTGTCGTTCGCTGTTGAGATGCCGCACCAGTGAGGACATAGTGGCAGACAATTGGGTTGAGAGCGGGCGCCTTAAAAGCAAACGTATCCGCTTTTCCGGTGCAGGCGAAAAGCGAGAATGCCCGTCTTCCGAGATTTCGGCGAACCTTGAGGATCCCCCCCATGTGGACAAAATTAATCCGGAGCCCTGCACTTCGGCTCACCCAGGCGTAACCTGGTCGCTTCAAACCCTACAATCAGTCATCAATTAGTTCGGCTGCTCATCCGGGACGTGGCACGCTCCAACGGGAGTCCCCTACCACCCCGGACCTCATAATCAACGTGAACATTTGGGCGAGTAGGGGACGCATGTTGAACCACAGCGCGGCTTTTGTTTTCGTCTGCTTAGCTTGTACGGGGCGTTTCTGAAGAAAATAAACTTCAGCTGTAAGTCAGCGTTTTGTTCCTCCTCTTGCTTTCTTCCGTGTCCCTTTCGCTTGCGCTGTGGTTCAACGAGCTTGAGAAACAGATGCAAAAAAAAAAAAAGACCTAGGAATGCTGCGAAGGTTGAGCTTCCGTGAAGAGGAGGCTGACCAAGACGGAACCATGCGACAAGGAGGCAAGAGGCGAGCAGCAAGAACTCCCATGTGTCGAGATTTCGGCGCACGTTAGAGACCCCCAGGGCAAGGCTTAATCCCCACTCCACTACGGCGGGCCTCATAGCCCACAATCAATCAATCAATCAATCAATCAATCAATCAATCAATCAATCAATCAATCAATCAATCAATCAATCAATCAATCAATCAATCAATCAATCAATCAATCAATCAATCAATCAATCAATCAATCAATCAAATTAAACCAAATGAAACTAAAGCCAACCGGTCATGGAATGAGAAAAGATAGGGGATAGGAAGACCGTTCCGTAAATTAGACGTCGAGCTCGAAGATATATACTGCCATTTAGTCAAGAGGAATTGAAAGACAGGTTGGCTGGGCTAACCAGAAAATATCGCTCAAAAGCAGCACACGCGTTGGCCGGTGCACCCCCCCCCCCCTACTGCGGCTGCGTGCTACTCTACGTGAAGGCAATTGGTAAACGCTTCGGTGCGGCGGAGACTTCCGCTGGTGCGTGCGCTGTACTTGATGCGATCATCGATCACTTGGTGAGGCGCGCTGTGGGAGCATGCATGCATTCCTGCTCACAGAAAAGGCTGGTGGTGCGCGCATCGCTCTGCTAAAACAGTGGGCGTCAGAGCATGCCAGCTGGGGAGTTGCGTTCCGCCGTAGAGCCTTTGGCCATCAAGTACCCTGAAGCTTGAAGTAGATGGTGTGGAATAGGCACCCTTTCTCGAAGATCTCAAAGTGGGACGGAAGGCCTAGCAGGAGGTGAGATTCTCTAGTTGAGCCTTACGACATGCCAGGATGTGTTATCCACATCGTGCGTTGAGCTTCAGTTGGCGGTTGACCTTCCAAGCGTGATGTTGCGCCTAACGTTTTATTTGCTAAGAGTTACCTTACGGCATCTACGCGAGTGGTTAACGTGGTTGTATGTAGATTAAAACCACACGGCAAAGAGCTTAAATTTACGTACAAATTTTTGTCACACGCTTCATTGCAGTTGCTTAGAAATCAGCATTTTTTTTTTCAAAAAATATTACGCCATCTTCCCATGGGGGAACCCTGAGTAGTATGCGAAGCAGCCATAGGGTGGATTCAAGTGCCCATTAGTTTTCAGTTCGTCGTTTCCGTTAGGTTGAGGTACGTAGCTACCGTTATATTTACCGTTTGGTTTCCATGGTAACTACCACACTTTTCACTTACCGAAACTACGAAATGGTAAATTTCGTTGACCCCGTGGCTGTTTCGCGTACTACTCAGGGTTCCCCTACGGGAAGATGGTGTATTTTATTGGAGGGGGGGGGGGTGTTAGAGTAGAGAGTTATTAGAGAGAAAGAGAGACGCTGTACGTGGTATGAGTTTGTCTTTAAGCATTATCATCATTATGTTCAACGTAGGTGACGTCGAGCTGTGGTTGGCGTTCCGCTTTGATTATGACCGCATTATGGTCTGTGAAATGTAAAGTCCAGGGCTGTTGTAGTGGATGAACCCTAAAGGTGCTGAAGATGGGGTCGATGCACGTTCCCCGGATGGTTGTGGGCTGCTTGTAATCACGGCCCGCCGAGACTCGCCGACGCACGCCGCTGCCGACGATGATGAAACGTCGAAGGCGCGTGAAGCGTGCTCGTCTCGTGCCGGCCCAGGAAGACACCGGCAACACTGTCGCTCCAGGAGCCATAGAAGGGACCGGGCGTTCAGCAAGCCGAGCATGCGCAGTGGGGGTGTGGACGGCGCAACAACAACGACAAGGGAGGGACATAGCCCCGATCATGAGATGCTTCGCATCTAAAATGCCACGCCTGTTCGCATTACTTGCCCCCAGGGCATATACAGCTTTGATGCTGCTTACTTAACTGGTGAACGGTCAAGCGAGCAATAGCAAATTCATGCCTAAAAATCGCTGTCGCGAGGCCGTGCCACCACAAAAATGATCCAAGCTATTTAAAAAACGGGTGGCGAGGCTACGGCCAGCTGGTTTTCCGTGCTGGGTAGCCTCAGCGGTATACCCGAGACACTGCTCCAGAGTAGGAAGGGCGGTGACAGGAATGTCACAAAAGACAAGAAGGCTTGAACTGGTGCCTCGTGTATGCACACAGTTTCCCACTGTGCCCATAAAGAAGGCGGCAAAAAGGCGCGGCGTGCCCCCGTTGTTTTCGACGCCAAGGAAGTGAAGCCGGCGTTATAGAGTGAACGGTGCAAGCATGCATGGCCTTTGTACGCTGGCTTTCCCAAATTGCGCGTTGCGCAGTTCAGCAATTACGTAGAGGGTACGGGTACAATGCCACTTCATACTCGTCTCCAGCGTCGCCGCCTCTGTCCCGGTTCACACGCGGCGTTTCTCTGCCCCCGGCATTGCGCAATGCCGCGCGCTCATCTGCGGCAACCGGTGCGGTGCATGTATAGAGGCGTCAGTACCCAGTGTTGCCACCGCTGGGCGTCAGATATCCACTAAAAGCCATAAGAAATCCGCCAGATTCCGCTAGATTCTAAAACATATCCGCTAAATTTTCCGCTAGGGCCTATTTTATTAGAAAAACAGTGCAATTTCATATGATAAATACCTTTATCATTCTTAGAATCTCCCCGAAACTGCGCGAGCTGAAATAACATATAAAAGAGTCTTCCAAGGAGTCTAACTAGAACACTTGAAGCTTCAGTGCGGCGGTGGTCGTCATTTGTCAACCTGATCACAGATGAGGCTAAAAGTTATAAATGTTCACATTGATGAAAAAAAGAACTCACAGGTCAACAAAAAACACATCGAGGTCTTCGTCGCCGCTGTCATCGTCTGATATCATCTCTACAGGAACTTGTTCAGGTACTTGTTCAGGGACCAGAAAGGAGACTTGGTTGCACATACGTTGCAGATGTCCCGATGGCACTAAGAACTGCCGCGGGAAGTTCGTAATCAAAACAACGTTTCTGGTGTCGCTTCAGCCCCTCTCTTACGACGAAGATGGCGTTTCTAGTTTCAGGCTTCATCTTGTTCCGCAGCTTGGATTTTAGTATTTTAAGCTGACTAAACGTCCTCTCTACTTCGGCATTTGAATACGGCAGCACGAGCATCGACATGGCGAATCTGGCCAGCTGGGCGAACAGGTTTTCGCCGCAGGCGTCCTTACAGGAGTGAACTTCACACCAGAACGACTGTGTGGATGATATTTGCCTCCAGTTCAGGAGGGCGATTTTGCTCCACTGGTTTTAAATTTTTTCTATTGTCTCAGGGGGCACTGCCATTGCTTCCAGCAGAGGAATCAATGGCTCCTTCACGACGCACAAAGCGTTTTCGATCGATAAGAGTGATGTTTCCTGGAGAACTGTGATCTTGTAGGGAATTCGCTGTCTGATTTGATCTACTAGCGTGGTAATAAACCTTATGCAGCTTTCTCGCATCACAGCTTCATCTGCGAGAGAGAATCCGTCGGTCTTCTGAGCTTTCACGTTGTTAACGTACGTCTCAAACACGTAGCCCAGATATGGTTTGGGGTTCAAGTGGTCCTCAAGTCTGCACGTAAGAACGTCAATCTGCTCTGTCGGAATTACGACTTTTTTAAACAAGCTTGAAAGCAAAGTCATAAGGTCTTTCTTGCAGGGCGATTTTGAATCGGTGCACTGCGTGAGGTATCCGCCAGAAATCCGCTATGTATGAAAATGGCCCGCCAAAAAATCCACTAGCCGCTAGACTAATTTTTTCCCCGTCAGGACAAAATGAAATCCGCCAGATTTAGCGGAAAATCCGCTAAAGTGGCATCACTGTCAGTACCCACCAATCGTGCCTGTCCTTCGCCTGCAGTGACGTATTTTGTTATTGCGATAGTGCACCCGAGGGCATAAAGACTACGTAACAAGTATGTTGTGCTACTGCCCGTCTAATTCAGCATTGCAAATACATAGCTAAACCCAACCCAACGTAGCTAAACGTAGCTAAACATAGCTAAACCTAAACCCAACAACATAGCAAAAGCTTTGCTTAGAGCAGTGCACGGGCCGCAATTTCTAGGCCCGGCCCGACCCGGCCCGATAGAGACACGGCCCAGACCCGAGAAATTTATAAAAATTGAGCCCGAGCCCGGCCCGAGCCCGACAAACTTTTAAAATCTGACCCCGAGCCCGGCCCGAGCTTGACTTGAAAAGGAGATCAGTCGCAGTAAGTGCCTCTCCTGCGTTGGGGGGGGGGGGGGGGGGGGGGCGCTCTAGTCGCTCGAATTGACCAGACGTGCCCCGCATGAGCTCCGCTATTTTTCGAGTGTTGAGCCGAAATCGTCGTCTTGGACCCAGAAGGCCGGTACCAGCGGACGCCGGAAGGTGTAAGGAACGATCGGAAAACGTTTTTTCTGACATTCCTGCATTTTTCTGGTGGGAAGCCCACCTCGTTCGTTCGTCACATCTGAGCTAGGCTTAGTCGCTAGGCCTAGCTCCCTACAACCACCGTGGCTATGGAAGTCGCCGTAGCCGGAGAAAACATCGATCCTGTTGAGCTCAACCAAGGCGGCTGGACGGATATTCGCCGCCGACAACGAAACTACCTCGAAGCCAGGAACGCTTCCTTGCAGGCCCCCACCTCGAACCACCAAGCCCATCGCGATGCTCGCAACCGCTCTGCGCGGCGCAACCCACCGGCATCGCCACTTCCCGAAACAGACATCAAGATCGTTCTCCGACCGAGAGGGGGACTCGATCTCAGGTCAGTCGCTCAAGCCTCTCTTGCGGATGCCATTTTTCAAAGAGCCAGCCTCCCTCAGAACCCGGTAGACCAAATACGGGTCCAACAAGTGGCGAACTACCTGTTGATAAGTACCCCCTCGGAAGAACGCGCACAAAAATACTCTGCCATCCAGTCCCTCTCATTCAAAGGACAGCAGTACGAAGTCGTTTCGCATGTTTCTGCTCCCGCCAACACGGCAACTGGAGTAATTTTCAACATTCCCGAAAACGACACACCCGAAGAAGTTTTCCGGAGCGTGAGTGACTACAATCCCGATCTACAGATTCTCGCTGCGAAACGGCTCGGAACCTCCAATAACGCTCAGATCCTATTTAATGGCAACCGGGTCCCCTTCTGGATCCTGTACCGAGCCGCGATGTACCGGTGCAAACCATTCCGACGTAAAACGGAGGCCTGCACCGCGTGCTGGCAGCCGGGGCACCGTCAAGACGTATGCCCCAACGCAAAGCCACCGTCAAGGTGTCCTAAGTGTGGAACCCCTAACCCCGACGACCAGCACCCCTGCCTCCCCAAGTGCATCGTTTGTGAAGGCCCTCACATCACCGGTGCAACGGACTGTCCCCGCCGCTTCCAACCCCGCAGACGCCCCCAAACCTACGCTCAAGCTTGCAACCCCGAGCAGCAGGACGCCCAACCCTCCAAGCAAGGACAACCCAGAGAGCCCGGGGGAGGGAATCACCCTGCCAGCGGCCACCAACGCCCTCCCAGCCAAAAGAACTCACCTGGAGGACTAAAAGTGCTCAAGAAACAACCCATACCACCATCCCAAGACAGGCAGCCGAGCGCCGACAAAAAGGTGAGCGGCTCTAGTGCTCCCTCGCACTGCTCATCCTCCCTGCACCAACCTCCTCTCTCCCCCCTGACCTAATAAGAGAGCGGAGATTAACCTGCTCAGACAGGAGAATTTTGCTTTGCGTCAGGAAAACAAAGCGCTGAAGTCGCAAATTGAAAACCGCCCTCTAGAAGAACCGAGCCAAACACCCCCCGCAACCAAACGCAGAGCAGTCGATGAAACCTGCCAAGCCGCAGCTGAGAATGCCACGCATGACGAGCAACATGATAAGCGAATCACTGCCCTCGAAGCAAGCGTCGCGTCAACCTGGAAGCTCTTACACGAGCAGAAAAATGACTTTGTAGAGCTTCAGCAACACCACCAAGCTCAGCAGGCTAATATGTTAACAATTCAATCTAACCTCCAAGGCAGCATAGATAAACTCCGCGCTGAACTTGTCACATACATACGAGAGGTTCTCAACAGCGTCAGCAACCTGTCTGGTCTGGGCACGTCCCCCAAATTGGCAACTAATATGGACCAGCCCTCGAGTAGAAGCACCGCGGTCGTCCGAGTCTGGCAGTGGAACTGCAGGGGCTTTAGTAGAAAGCGAAGCAACTTGCAGTTGCACATTCAGTCGGTTGAAACCCCCCCAGACATTATAGCCCTCTAAGAGCCGGGCAAAGCTGTTAAACTTTCGGGTTACAAAGCATTCCAAAACGAAGGGGATCCGAAAACAGCCGTCCTAATCCAAAGAAACATCCCGGCGGAGAGAACCCAATTTGATAGCGTCGAAATCCCCCACGATCTGATAACTGTACTTCCCATTAAAAGGGGAGGTTCTAAACTTTTCATTCTAAACGTATATAGTAGCCCCCGTGTGCACAATCACAGATTAAATCTTTTGTTTTCCCTGGCCAGGAAAGAAGCCGGCCCCAATGCCCTTATTGTAGTGGGTGACTTTAATGCACCACACACGGCGTGGGGTTATTCCAAGTGCACAAAAAAGGGAAGAGACCTTTGGGACCAGGCGCAGATCCACCATTTTACATTAGAATTAGACCCCAATACTCCAACCCGGATTGGCAACAGCGCTCAAAAAGATTCCACCCCAGATCTCACCTTTACACTCCATGTCAAAAACGCCAGATGGAGCATCACTGACAGCACACATGGAAGTGATCATTTCATCATCCAAACTGATCTCACCCTTGCCCCCATCATTAGAACTCACCCCCGACAGCAGCACCTCACAAACTGGGACGAGTTCAGGAGTTGTCGAGAAGCCCACAAAGAAACATCGATAACATATAACCCATTAGATCTACACAGCTGGGTAAAGCAACTGGTTGCGGACACGCGAGCCGTAACCAAACCAGTTGACCCAGACATACCTTCGGAGACTATAGATCCCCACCTGCAACACCTGTGGAACGCATATAAGAACATAGAGAAACGTTGGAGAAGCAACAAACAAAACCACAGGTTGCGCCGTAAATTAGCAGAACTGGATGCGAAAATTCAAAAATACACATCACAACTCTCTCAGGATCAATGGGGCGAAATCTGCGACCAGATGCGTGGCAACCTGGGGATGAAACGGACATGGCAGCTTCTCAAACACCTCCTGAACCCGAACCAGTCGAAAACAGATCAAGCCCATCGCCTCACCAGCATCATCCATGGATTCCCAGGGACGGATGCAGACCTAGTAAATAAGATAAAGGACATGTATTTGCCCAAAGGCACTAGCAACCCTCTCCCTCCATACACCGGTTTGCCAAATTAACTCGTATATGGATAGGGACATAACTGAAGCAGAAGTACGAGGAGCCTTACTCAAGCTGCGATCGGGTTCGGCCCCGGGCCCTGATCAAGTAACCAACAAAATGCTAAAGAATCTTGATGATTACTCCATTACAGCCATTACTGGTTACTTCAACCATTATTGGCAACAGGGCACGCTGCCACAATCCTGGAAACATGCTAAAATTACATTTATTCCCAAACCAGGAAAACCCCTTGCATTAGAACACCTCCGGCCCATATCCCTCACCTCGTGCCTGGGAAAACTATTTGAGCATATCATTCATGCACGCTTCGTTTCCCACATTCAGAATTTCTACCCGCTCCCTCACTCCATGATTGGTTTCCGTACGGGCCTGTCGACGCAGGACGTCCTCCTCCAAATCTCCAGACAAGTCATAGTCCCCCAAAACAATTTAGATACTGCTGCTATCCTTGCCTTAGATTTGACCAAGGCTTTTGATAACGTATCTCACGACGCCATAATGACTGGACTGGAATCCACCAACCCGGGGCTTCGTACGTACAACTATATTCGCAGCTTCCTGTCCAATCGAAGTGCCATCCTTCAAATCGGGGGCATTACCTCCGACACGGTTGATCTCCCCTCTAAAGGCACACCTCAAGGAACGGTATTATCCCCTTTGTTATTTAATTTGGCCATAATTAACATACCCCGCCGCCTTGAGCTAATTCCTAATCTTAAATTCAGCCTTTACGCCGACGACATCACACTGTGGGTGAATGGTGGAAGCGACTCCCATATAGAGGAGACCCTACAAGAGGGCGTTCAAATAGTAGTAAAAGAAGCTGCCAACGCGGGGCTTACTTGCTCCCCCAGTAAGTCCGAACTCCTTTTGCTATCGCCGAAGAGGAGATCCAAGGTACCACCCGACATTAGAGTTCATATAGAAAACAACCCGATTCCAGAGGTCTCTACCCTTAAAATTCTGGGGATGCTTATACAAAATAATCGGGCTAACACACAATTTCTCCGGAAATTAGAACAACATGTTATTCAAACTATAGGGCTCATAAGACGAATCTCCAACCGCCGCAGGGGTCTCAAGGAGGAGGAGAGAATCCGACTTATCCAAGCGTTCATTATCAGCAGGATCACGTACTCCCTACCTTACCTGAACCCGTCTGCAACTGAATTAGATAAGGTTAATAGGCTCATTCGAAAGGCATACAAATCTGCCCTCCACCTCCCCCTTAACACACCCACTGCCAGATTCGAAGGCCTTGGCGTGCACAATACGGCACAGGAGCTTATAGAAGCCCACCTATCCAATCAGGTCGTCCGTCTGTCTAAAACTCCCACTGGTAATCATATCCTAAGGCGACTAGGTATAGGTCATATTGACTGCCCTGAGGCTAAAATTCCCCTCTCTTCTGAAACCCAAGCAAAGCTTCTAATTAAACCAATACCCCGCAACATGCATCCCGTACACCACGCGAGCCGCAGGGATCAGAGAGCACGTGCTCTCCAAAAACGACTCTCCGCTCGATCCGACGTGGTCTATGTGGATGCTGCAGAATACAGGCACCGCGCCGCATTCGCCATTGCAGTTATTAACGACCCTGACAATCCCCCTCTCGACTCCCTTACCTTAAATACTTCCCATCCCGCCACGGCGGAGGAGGCGGCAATAGCTTTAGCCCTCTCCCAAAGGCCGACCCCCTCGATAGTAATCTCCGATTCCAAAGCGGCCATTCAAAATTTCGCCAACGGCCACGTTTCGCCACAGGCATCCAAAATTCTCAGACGCCACCCACCCGACTCCCCGGTAGAAATTGTCTGGACTCCGGCGCACGCTGGCCTCGCGGGTAATGAGGCTGCCCACAATACGGCTCGAGGGCTCACAATCCGAGCCGGGGCAAGCCTTGAACCCTATCACGGGGCCAGATCCGCCAGAGACAGACTTCTCACGTACACAGAAATAACCGTGCATTACCGCCTCGACCGCCGTAGGTACCCCCCGGCTCACGTCAAGCTAACTAATTCCGAAGAACACACGTGGCGTCTCCTTCAGACGAACACGTTCCCCAATCCCGCTATACTCCACCGAATCCACCGTTCATGCCCTGCATGTGGAGCCCTCGCCACCCTTCCCCACATCTTTTGGGGGTGTCCTAAAGATCCCTTTCCCTTAATTTCCTCTGATGAGCAGTGGGAGGAGGCGCTGGGGAGCTCAGACCTAGAGGTGCAAACCTGCTTGGTCACCAGAGCTGCCGATGTCGCCGCGCGGCACAAGCCAGCGGCCACAACCGTCTCCTGAGCCACATGAAGCTCAATAAAAATGTTTTCTCTCTCTCTCCTGCGGTGTTCGTTCCGCGCTAACTTTTACTGCAAGCTCTTGGGAGAGGCATTCGCTGTGCACTGGGCGCAGATAGTTCGATGATGATGGTTAGTTATTGTGGAAACTTTTACTGAGCCGCTGAATAAAATAAAACAAAAACAGAGGTGGGCGGCCCCTTTTTGGCCCAGAAGATCTGGTGTTCCCGAGTCTCGAGCTGATGCTGATCAGCCCCCGGCGCTCCCACTGCTCCGGGGTGCCCAGGAGAGGTACTCCCCTGCGGTTGCCACTTCTTTGAGGGAGGGGGGGGGGGGGGGATAGGCTTCGATTTACGCACGCCGCCCACTGGTTTGCTTCTGGGTTGTTTTACTCAACTGTTAAAATCATCCTGCTGTTCGGATTCTACGGCCCAGGGGAGGAACCGGGGGTTTTGGTGGGAACAACATGGGTTCGAGCCCCAGCATTGGCAAAATGTTTGCAAGGCCCCGTTTTTCTTTACTGAAAAATTCTCTATAGAATGAACCGATTCTACGCATTCTTTTCGTAAATGAGAATATTCTTTAGGTCAGTTTGGAGGCAAAGCGCGGCATATCAAAGTCCCCTTAATTAACGTTTTGCACTGCACCGGGAGAGCCTGGCTTGCACCTATTTCGGAGCGGGATATCGCGCGTGGGAGGTATAATCCTGATAGCGCGGGTAGCGTTCTGCAGGCACCAGCACCACCATCATCATTATTAACACACTGCCATCCAGCCATGCGGCGCTTCGTGAGCGGGTCGAACCGTGAGCGTTGCGACGAGTCTGCAGACGCTCCCGCGCTGGGTGGCGGCGGGTTCCGCTGGAAACGCGGCGGTTACCGCGGCCGACGACGTGCCTGGTTCTCCTGGCTCCTGGTCGCGATGCTGCTGAGCACCGTCGTCACCGTCCTGCTTGTGGCTGTCCGCGAGCGCACTCCCGGCGGCCACCACGACAAAGGAGTCGACGACGGTGAGCCATGTTGAGCGCCAAGCCACATAGACCCATAAACCAGGGACGCACTCGGATTTCGAAAATGGGCATTTTGCGTACGCTTCAGTCATGACGTAATTGCACTTGCGAGGTATTCTCCTTTCAGCCAATCAGGACCCAGTCGCAGTGCACACTTTCAAAGGGACAGGGAATGGACAAATCTGAGAATTCCGTTTCGGGAAGCAAAGGCGGCGATTTGGGCGGGTCTTAATGCAGCAGAGAAACTCGCAGCGGAGATGTGCCACAGCATGAACTGAGCGCCTCCCATTGGTTCTCAATTAGGCTGCGCTGAACGACTCACCACGCTCACCAAGCACGCAGATCTGCTGAACAGCGAGAAATGGAACGGAAGGGGATAGGCGTAACGTCAAGGAACAAGGAGAGTGGAATGGGTCAGGAAACGAACGCGTGTTAAGGGCACATTAGTGTGTAGGGCGCTATGTCGGGGCGAGAGGGGAAAGGAGCCTCAGACTGGACGACCGTTCGTCGCACGGTAAAGCAGGTTCCATGTTGTGAGCACACAGCGAGACGCCGCAGCCGGTCACCATGTCGCTCGGGCTGCCGCGCGAGATGCGGCGCTCGATCCCGCGATGTCTCCGGAGCTGCTGCTACAAGTAGAAATCAAAAAGAAGAAATGAACGTGGGCAGGGCATGTAATGCAAAGGCAAGATCACCGCTGGTCATTAAGGGTAACAGAGTGGATCCCTAGAGAAGGCAAGCGTGGCAGGGGGCGGCAGAAAGTTAGATGGGCAGATGAGATCAAGGAGTCTGCGGGGATAAATTGGTGGCAGTTAGCACAGTACCGGGATAATTACAGATATATGGGAGACGCTTTTTTCCCTGCAGTGGGCGTACGTAGGCTGGTGACGACGCAGACGTGCGCAAAGTAGAGAATATAGTGTTTGCTGTTTTCGCGCCCGCTGAACGCTGAACTTTAAATATTTGCGACACGCAACGTGGGAACCATGAAAGTAGTTTTAGTACAGTGTTTCATCGGTTGTGCATTGCGGCACGTTAGCACTTACCGTGCCATCTGTCGAACCGAATAAGAAGCGACTCACTCATACGGCCGCGAACGAGCACCTGGGATTTTTTACGCCCAAACAGTGGAATCAAACGCCTTCTCATTAATAGCGAAGGTAAAACCAGAAAAAACGTGCGTAAACTAATACGAATATTCTCCTACGTAAGTGTATTCTCTAGCGGAAGCATTGAAGCCCTGAGCTTACTTGCTTTGGCAAACGCACACGCCCCGCAGAGACCGTGTTTGACGCATACATTCTATTAGATTCAAAAACAGTCCAGAAAGGCATTTCGAACGAACGCAACAAAACGGCGTGACTGCGTGCACTGCGAAGCCTAAGCGCAACAATAAAATGCGATATTCTCCTTCCTGCCCGTCGTAGAGATGGCGCTCACTTCACGCGATTTGCGCTGTCGAACAACAAGTCGCTTCACTGGCGCAAGCCAGAGAGAGAGAGAGAGAAAAGACCTTTATTCGGCCGAAGTTACAGGCCGAGCATGTCCGCCGCCTGGGCGACCAGTCTGCGCTGTTCTACTTCTCCTTCAGAGCCGAGCCAGTCGGTCCAGGTGGTGATGGAAAGGGATGGAGAGGGATAGGAGTCGGATAGCTGAGCCACCGGGCAGTAGAATAAGCAATGAGGTAGATCAGCGCAGGCAGTGGGGCAGTTGGGACAAGAGGGGTCAGACCCACGGAGCAAGATATAAAGTGGTCAGACCTATAGCGATAGAGGAAAAGGCGGGAGGGAGTGATCAGGGCATTCATTTGGATGTGCCGGAGGAGTCGAGCTTCCGTTACGGTGAGTGATGGGTGAGGAGGCGGGTAGAGGCGTTTGTCAAGACGGAGCTGAAGGTAGACCTCCTTGATGGTACGGCGAAGGGAGAGCCTCGCACCGTCCTCCGAGGGCCCGGGCCAGGGGATCAACGGTGCCCGGTGAAAAGTTTCGCGGGCGAGTTGATGCGCCAACTCATTGCCGTCAATCCCGCAATGTCCAGGGACCCAACGGAGGAAAACGATGGATGGCTGTAGAGCGGAGACCGCTCGTTCGACCTCCTGTTGAAGGATAGAAGGTAGTGAGCGATTTTGTATCTGTATAATAGCGGCGTGAGAGTCAGAAAAGACTGTGTATTCGGGGACGGGGGGAAGAGAAGCAAAGGACTGAAGGGCATGGGCAATGGCGAGAACCTCAAGAGACATTGCTTCCGGAGGGTGAAGGTACGGGCCGCTAGTGTGGGTTTCTGCTTCAGCAAGGTGAGGGTGGTACAGAATGTAACCGCACGAGCCTCGAGGCGCCACAAAGGAGGCATCTGTGTAAGCAATTCCCTGGGTCGCGAAAAGAGGAGAATGATGCTGCGCGGCCGCATGACGACGACCTGCATGAAGGACAGGGGACATGTTTGACGGGAGAGGGAGAATACGAAGGTTGGGCGCCGAAATTGCGTCAGGAGGGGTAATGGGGGAGACGGGAATCGGAGATATACCCGCCTGAACCAGTAACCATTGACCTTGACGGGTAAGGGAGAGCCGTGAAATCTGGGAATCTCGATGGAGATTGAGGAGAGAGCGAAGGGAATGAAAGAGGCCCGTGGCAAAAAGCTTATCTGTAGAAGTGGTGATAGGGAGGTTCAGTGCTGCTTTGTAGAGTCCCACCAAGGCGGTCTCAAGGGTATTGAGTTGAGTGTTGGTGAAGGAGATGTAAGGGATAAAGTATAAGAACTTGTTGAGCGCGAGGGCGTGAGCAACCCTGCAGGCATTAGCTTCGTGAAGACCCGCCCGTCGAGTGACCACACGACGTAGAAGGTGGGTTACCGAGTGGCAGGTCGCGACGGCGCTGTGTAGGGCTTGTATGTTCTTGGCTGCATGCAAAGGAAAACCAAGAACCTTGCATTTGGTGACAACAGGAATGGGAGAACCAGAAATATGGAGAGAGATGAGGGAATTGTGGGCACGCTGGTAAGAGGAACGGTTGAGAAGGAGAAGCTCGGACTTTTCCGGAGCAGGGGAAAGACCAACAGCGGTGAGAAAAGAGTCGATGAGATCCAAGCCACGTTGCAGGGTGCTCTGCACATGGCCCGGAGAGCCAGATGAACACCAAAGGGTGATTTCGTCGGCGTAAAAAATGTGATGAAGATCAGGGATTTCAGATAGTTGGGAAGCCAGAGGAGTCATAGCAATATTGAAAAGGGTGGGGGAAAGAACAGCACCCTGAGGAGTGCCTCGAGTGATGTGGTGGGTGTCGGACAGATGAGAGTCGACTTGAAAGCGAGCCACTCGGTGAGAGAGGAAGGAGCGGAGATAGGAGTACATGCGGGAGCCGCAGGACATTGCGGCAAGCTGTGCCAGGATATGGTCATGGCACACACCGTCAAAAGCTTTACGGACATCGACGGTCACCAGAGCGTGGATTTGGGTGGGGGTGGAAGAGAGAAAGGTGTGCTGGAGAAGCAAAAACATATCCTGAGCACCGACACGGCGACGGAATCCGATGAGAGTATGAGGGAAGAAGTCCCTCTTTTCGAGAAATTCAGAGAGGCGAGTCAGAGCCATACGCTCAAGGGTCTTACCAACGCATGACGTTAAGGATATAGGCCGAAGGTTAGCGATGGAAGGAGGTTTTCCAGGTTTGGGAATCATGGTAATAAGGGAAGACGTCCAGGAGCTAGGTAGGCTGCCACTGTCCCAAGCTTGATTAAAAATCTGGAGGAGGAACTCTTTCGCATTGTCGGGGAGGTTGCGGAGAGCCGTGTATGTGATGGCGTCTTCTCCAGGAGCAGAACGCTTAGCATTTCCAACCAGGGCCGCCTCGAGCTCCCGCAGAGTGAAAGGGCGGTCCAGATCAGAATTAGGTTCACCTGAGTAGTCCATATAGCTAGGAGTAAGAGGGGGCGGGAGATAAAGAGAGGCTAGTTGGTTGAAGAGATCGGAGGCTGTTCCTTGAGCAAGAGCTTTAGCTAAAGTGGGAGCAAGCGTGGGCTTAGTACCTAGGAGAGATTTAAAAAGAGACCATGTCGATCGTGAGTGCAAAGCAGAGTCAAGATTGTCGCAGAGAGCACTCCATCGAGAATGTTCGAGGGAAGCGCAGTGGGCAACAATCTCGTCTCGTAGAGCAGCGATTCTGGAAGCGAGCTGAGTATTTTGGGGTTGGGAGCGGAAGGAGCGCTGCAGTCGTTTACGCCTGCGCCATAAACGGAGAAAGTGAGGGTCAGGGTCTTGGATTGGATGACGGATGCGAGCACGACGACTGCTGCTCGAAAGCGCAGCGGCAATGCCCGACGTCCAGTTCTCATACGACTCAAAAGAGTGGGAGGCCAGAGCCGTGCGGAAGGCGTCCCAGTCAATGTGAGTGACGAGGCGACGTCGCGGGATGTGGGAAACGGATATGGAAAGATGAATCAGAAAATGGTCGCTGAGGAGGTTTTCCGCTGTGACCCGCCACTGAACTGAAAGGGGCCCCCGAGAGAAAGTAAGGTCGGGTGTCGTGGGCCGCTGTGAGGTAGTGCCGGCTCTGGTAGGGGAACCCGGAGTATTAAGAAGGGTGAGGTGGCGTTCCTGTACAAGACAGTGGGGAAGGCGGCCAGGTTTGAGGGTCTGCGGGTAGCCCCAAAGAGTGTGAGGTGCATTGAAGTCACCCCCAAGGATTAGATTGGTGGTGGACGGAAGTGAGTGAAGGAACTTGCCTAGCGCACTGAATAAAGAGGAAGTTACAGGCGGGTTGTAGAAAGAGAGAAGGGCCAGTGAGATTTTAGAAGAAGGATCATAATAGACCACGCCGACTAAATATTTGAGAAGGGTACAGGGTATGTCCAGTGGTTCCACGACCATGTCGCCACGCACATAAATGGATGCTAGCGGCGTGCTTGTAGCGGCATGATGGGCGCGGTAACCTGGGATGGCACTAGTGGCACGGGTCTCTTGTATCAAAAGAAAATGAGGGAGAAAATGGCGGTTGAGGAGGTACTGATGGAGAGGCGTCTTATTATTGCGTAAGTTTCGGCAGTTCCACTGCACCACCTCCAAACCCTCAGCACTGGACATCTAGGTAGCGGTGGATGTAGAAGGACGGTCCTTTTTCTTAGCCGGGGGGAGTGATTCTTGTAAAGAAATAGCAATGGAACCAAAGGACTTAAGTTGCTCGGATTGGGCATTCAGCGCGGTAAGAACTTTGAGGATGGAGGTTTCGAGCTGAACCAATCGAGTGTGCTGGGCGGTGGACGTGCTTTCGACTAAGTATGCCAAAGGCATGAGTTGGGTTGCAGAGGGAGCTGTGGTGAACGTGGCAAGGTGCTGATTGAGCTGCGCAAGTTGGGAGGTAAGACAGGTGGTGGTTGCTTGGAGTGTTTCGGTGAGAGACTGAATCTGCTGTTGCAATTCCTGGGAAACGCGCTGCTGCTCACGCAGCTGGCGTTCGAGCATCGCGAGTCGGAGGTCGAAAGAGTGACGGTTTTCCTCATTCAAGGACGGTGAGGGTGTAGCATTGGAGGAAGCGGGCGGTGGCACCGACGGTCCTTTCAGTTTAGCAGCGTACGAGCCCGGTTGGGATGTGACTGGTGAGTCAGATGCAGGTTTAGCGGACGGTAGGCAAGGGGTGTCCTGCGTGACCCGGCGCAAAGCTATTCGGCGTTCAAACGCAGCTTTAGCACATGCGCGTTGCTTTTCGAGGAGGAAGGGGCAGGTAGGGTCAAGAGAGGGGTGAGTGTTCACCTTGCAATGAATGCACCAGGGCTGAGAGCATACGTGGGTGCAAGGGTCAGGTGGTAGAGGGGCAGCACAACGGCGGCACTTGGCCGGAGCACAATGCTGCGGGCACTGGTGAGCCCAGTGTCCCAGAGCGAGACAGCGGGTGCATGTGGGAGGTTTAGGCTTGTGGGGGCGACACCGAAAAGCAACACGTTTGAAATATACGAAGCGGGGGATTACGGTGCCAGCAAAAGTAATGAGAACTGATTGGGTGCTACCCATCATGCGTGCAGCAAGAATATCGGTGGTATACGACTCTAGTTCCTGCATAATCTGAGGAGGAGTGAAATGGCCGCCGACGTTATGGATGACACCAAGGCAGGAGATGGGAGGGCTGCGAGCATAAGGTTTGATGCTGATGGTCTTACCATGAAGCCGAACGTGAAAGAGAGAGAGTAGGAGATGAGCGGTAAGGGGGGAGTGAGTTTTCAGAAACACAAGGCTCTGAGTGGGCTTCGCCTGGAGGGTGATTTCTCCACTTGTCTGGGAGGAAAGTTGTGCAGCGGAGGCAATAGCGGTGAGCAAGTCGTACAGAGGTAGCTTGGGAGTAAGGGTGCCTGGAGGAAGTTGGATGCCGACAGTGATCAGTTCGGTGCGGGATCGGGCGGTGGAAGCGGGTTTACGGGCGGAGCCAACAGTGGTCCAGGCGTTTTCCGAAGATTGCGTTGTAGCGTCATCTCCTGGCGGCTGAGTGAGATCCATTTCGGCCGACGCGTCTTCAGTCGGAGGCACGGCGGGCTTAATGGAATGTTCTTGTCTATCATAGGAGGAGGCAGCACTACGTAAGAACTGGGTAACGGAACACACGGTAGAAGGTGTAGCTATGAAAGGTCCAGTACCGGCGGCAGCGTCCAGCGGCGACGCGGTTGGTGGGGGAGGAGGGCTCTTGACTTGTATAAACGCTTTAAACCGCACACACTGGGCTGAGCAGTCGCTCGTGATAACTAATCCCTAACGAAGTAAGCACAGTTCACCCGCGGGAGCACGCCGTCGCATTCCACCGTGAAGCCAATGCGTCAACAGCACCAGGGTGAACAGACGCACACAGCTTCAGAGGCCGGCCTCAGGATCTTCGGGAGCGCAATCAGCGATTTCGCGTCAGTTTCTCTCACCGCGAGGACAATGTGCAAACCACAGGACCTATTCAAGCGGACAGGAGCATGAAACTCGTTCTACAAGATGCACATTACTTCTCGCAGGAGAGCGAAATCGTTGAGGTGCTCAGCTCTACTTACTGCCATGTTGTAAACACAGGGATGTACGCAAGGCGCGCAAGGGCGGTAGCGTATGCACACTACTTTGCTGAAATAGCGTGCGTTTATATTAGAGAGTTTTGGTACAGCGTTTTCAGCCCTACGCAGTGTCACCGTACGCTATTTCCTTGCGTTGGTGGCACTGCGCATGCGCCGTACGCAATATTGGTTTTACGTTTAGCGGCTGTAAACCGAACGCACGCAATTTCAGGAAAACAGCGGGCGTACGTTGAGGCGAATGCGTGTCCCTGTGTTTACAACATGGCGGCAGGTAGTGCGGAGCACTTCAACGCTTTCGTTCCTTTTTGAGCAGTAATTGGCATCTAATGGAACAATTTTTTTTGCTCCTGTCTTCTTAAATAGGTGTCGTGGTTTGCCCATTGCTCTCGCGGTGAGCGAGGACAGCCGCTAGGGGGCCGCACGATGCGAACTCACTTCTCGTCGGCTCCGCTTTTGGACTCTAATTTATTTGGACGTTGCCATTCTGTGCACCGCGAGAACCGGCAAGTCACACGGACACCGAGGACACCAACATCGCAGCCGTGGACCACACCAACGGTCAGCGATCTGCCACGCCACCAGCTTCGCTAGGCCTACCAGGCCTAGGGAAATCGCCATCGCCACCGGCGCAACACCTGCAAGCGGCCGCGCGAGCCTATACCCGCGATGGAAAGCATCGTGGAAGGGGAGGACATCGACCCCGAGGAGCTACAGCAGCCCGGGTGGGCTACGATTCGCCACCGGCAACACGCCTTGCGCGATCAAGCACGTGCGTCGACTGGAGGCACGAACACCTCGAGCTCTGCACGTGCGGCAAAGCAAAGCAAAGCAAGAAGCGTCGCCTCTCCCACCTTCCGATCGTCCTGCGCCTTCGAGGAGGACTCTCGTCCATAGCGCAAGCCACGCTGGCTGACGCCGAACCGTGAGGACCAAATCCGGATACACCATGTGACCTGCTTATTAGCACACCTTCCGGAGACCATGCCGCCAGATACGCCGGGATTAAATGTCTCGTGATTCGCGGTTAGCGATATGAAATAGCCGCTCACGTGTCCGCTCCAGGAAATACCAGCATGGGAATCATCATCAATATTCCAGAGAAAGACACCCTGGAACAAGTGCGCGACCAGCATTTGTAATTACATCTCGGACTTACCAATCCTTGATGCCAAACGTTTGAACAGTAACATGGTACAAGTCTTGTTCGACGGCCACCGGGTACCCTTCTGGGAGAGATACAGGGCAGCGATGTACCGGTGCAAGCCCTTTCGCCGCAAGACGGAGGTATGCGCGGTGTGCTGGCAAGCCGGGTACTGGCAAGATGTGTGCCCGAACATCAGAGAGCGCAAGAGATGCTCCAGCTGCGGCACAACAAATTCCTCTGATAGCCACCCGTGCACCCCCCGGTGTATAGTGTTCGAGGGCCCTCACCCCACGGGCTCCGCGGATTGCCCAAGGCGCTTTCAACCACATGCCCCCCTGGTCTCGGAGCAAGGAAAATTGCTCAAGGCTCCGTACGACCGGCCCGCCGATTTCCCTGGACTCCATCACGGAACCCGCAGCGACCACCTGGAGCGCCAGGCACGGAGCGCCAAGGACCGCAACAAGCTCCCCGAGGGCAACAAGCACAAGGCGGGGCAAAGGGCTCAACTTTGCCAAAGGGCTCATTTCCGCCCCGGCACAAAAAATTCTCGGTCTAAATTCGCCATCCGACACGCTCGAACTCCAATGGTTCCCGGTTCACACGGGCATTGGAAGGATAGAGACGGCCCACACAGCAGCCCGAGCACTTGTCACCCGGGCGTACAATGTGGACTCTTCTCTCCATAGAGCCAGATCGTCCAGGGACAGTCTCCCCACATTCCGAGAAGTCACACAGCATTACCGCCTCTCCCGCCGCAAGCTTCCCCCCCGCTCACTCATCCCTCACTGTGGAGGAGGAACGCCTCTGGCGTCAACTCCAAACACTCTCTATCGTGCAGAGCGTCCTTCATCTTGTCCACCCTTCCCTCTACCCATCCTCGCTCTGTCCCCGCTGCGGTGAAAAAGCCACGGTCCAACACCAAATGTGGGCTTGTGCAGAGGACCCATTCCCTCCAATTAATTCTCCTGACCAGCGGATGGAGGCGTTGGGCTGCTCGGACCCCCCGTTCCAGAAGGAGCTCGTCACTCGAGCGGCTAAAGTCGTCGCGACCCCCCGGGTCGTGCCCATCGCGCCCCAAACCTTTATGTAAATAAAAGTTATTTCTCTCTCTCTCTCTCGGTGAGCGAAACTAACGTGGCATCGCTGACTGCCCGAACAAAGCTCCTGCAGGCTGGCGTCCGATGCTGTTGGCGCGTATGCTTCACGCTGGAAGGCAACGGTGTGCTCGTGCAGTGACCGTCATCAGGACAGCGTATAAGGCACCTTAAACCTCGCCATTTTTACGGCGAGACAAACTGAGAGTGGACCTCGAGGGCAACAAAAGGGATACGTAGAGAGGGTGTAGAGGAAGTGGGAGGCCATGCACTCAACGGAGGGACGAACTAAGAAAATTCGGGGGCAAGGAATGTACTCGGGCAGAGCTGGACAACAGCGGGTGAAAGTCAAAGCGAGAGGCCTCCGTCCGCCAGTGGATTTTAATAGGCTGTTGTTGATGATAACGCTGGTAAAAAGGTTGTGAAATTGAGCCTTTATAAGACTTTGAAGCACTCGAAAACAAGACAGTGACCGGACATTGTTCGAAGACAGGCACCCCCGGAAAAGAAACGACTGGATGCCATAGTGAACATGTCACCGAACCTGCGACTCCGCATAAAAACTCTCCCCTAGCAAAAACATGAATACAAACAAATATTTACAGGCGATATGGCAGGATTAGGTTCATTCGAGGAAGGTTGTAAAACCATTAGAACACGGTATACACTGACTGCGGAATGGAGGGAAGTACGGGGCAGCAGTTGTCAAATACTCTGACAACCTTTGTGACCGCATGACCGTCCTAATTGCATGAACGAAGAAGCGGAAGTTAGAGCCATCCTCTTGGCAAACAGACTAGTGGTAGTATCGAATAGAAGAGTAAGCATCATTACGGACTCACAAAAGGCTGTTGGCTGCGGGCAGAATACCTGAACGCTTCCGCAATACAGTCATCCAGCATGAAGAAAGTTGACAATGTCAATTGGACACCCAGGTACAAGTGTCTGGAAGAGAACGAGGCACGAACCAAAGGGTACGCGAACCTACACCTTGCGACCACGACTTCCAGAGTACCCTCCCCAAAAAACGTTAAAAACGTCTCCTCGTGCTACGCTGAGGAACATGATCCTTCTACCTGCCACAAGGAATCTCAATGCCAAAAAATTGTGAACTCTGTAAAGGATAAATTAGCACAAGTACTACCTACAAATCTATGTTTGGAGAAGATGTTTGATGAGAACATGAGACATTAAACTCAAACTGGGCTAAATTCGGTGAAAAACTCACCCTCTTCTCCGCAACCTAGCTATGCCCGACAAATGGGTATTGGAGAACTCAAACATTACATATTCCACTTGTATCCCAACATGGTAGGAAGCTTTGATTAGCTCATTACTTCAAGATCAGCGCGGGCCGATTGAGAGGGAAATGGAAGGAGCGGTTGCATCTGGTGACCTAGATTTCACGTTCCACGCTTGAGCTCCGTACCATCTCTTTACCCCCTTTTTCAAGGCCCCATCGATTGCCTCCTCAACAAAGATATTCACTCTCTGCCTCTCTCCTAATAAAACAGCGATAACGTACGGTCCCGCGAAACCATGAAAGAATAGGAACTTGGAAACACTTGTTGCTCAAACTGACCAACACCCCGCAGCCGCTATATGCTTTTCGCGCGCACGTCTCAAGCCACAGCACCGCAGAGGGCATGTGTCGCCTGGGCCATGTCGATTACAGACTCTTGCTGCCAGTCTTTCTCTTTTTGCTGACCTTCAGTGCTCCCGAAGCACGGATCCTAAAGCATAAATGGAGCAACATCGTTCTAAACGCCCCCTGGGTGCCTAAGTAACGCTATCGCGTCGTACATCTTAAGAGCTAAACGAACGTATAGATGTCATCTGCAACTTGGTATTTGTCTTTAGCAAACAGTACCCAGAGCAACCCTTTCTAAAGATGCTACACCAATTAACCCGACACCAAACATTGCGTTCCTGAGCGGTTTTTTTTAAATACAGACTGTCCCTCCCAGGTTCGAAATATAGGGTGTCACAACTGCGGTTATCTAACATCCTGGTAAACAACTTGCCTGTAACAAAAAGTGGCCTTATAGGCCTGCAATTCTAAAGTTTTTAAAACAACCTTCTGATATAATAAGAATTTATTTATTTATTTATTTATTTATTTATTTATTTATTGTACCCCTCAGGGCCAAAGGCATTACAGAGGGGGAGTGGGTTACAAGCAAAAAAAAAATAATACAGTGCAGTGAGTATAACAACAAAAACATTAGATTGTTCCTGAATATACAATATTAGCTAGATTCTCGCGAAAATTCAGGTTATCATTAATATTAACAATGTCACGGGGAAGGTGGTTCCATTCGCGGGATGTACGGGGGAGAAATGAATGACAGAAGGTTTTTGTGTTGCATAATTCAAGACCAACTTTGTGAGAGTGATCAATGCGATGGGAAGTGTACGGGGGTGGTGGAATTAATTTACAGAGTTTCGGGTGGTGATACAATTTATGGAACAGGGTTAGACGAAAAAGCTTTCGACGAGAAGACAACGTAGGTAGGCCAAGTGTATTTCTCATTGCTGTAATGCTTGCACCTCGGTTATAATTGGAGAGAATGAAGCGAATTGCATTGTTCTGTACAAGTTCAAGTGCAGTTGTTAGCATTTCGTGAGTGGTATCCCATATCGGCGCGGCGTACTCTAATTTTGAACGTACTAGTGTTGTAAAAAGCAACAGTTTAAGTTCGGACGGGGCGTTAAAAAAGTTTCGCCTTATATATCCCAGCATACGGTTAGCATTGTTAATAACGTATTCGACGTGAAGGGCCCAGGACAAGTTTGATGTGATGTGAACGCCAAGGTACTTATAAGAGAACACCAATTCTAGAGCGGAATTATTAAGAAAATAAAGAGACGGAGTGGTGTTTGTACGAGATACACGTAGGACTTTAGATTTCTTAGTGTTGAGCTCCATTCGCCATTCATGACACCAGTTAGCGATACTAGTAAGATCAGACTGAAGAATTGCGCAATCGTTGTCGGTGTTGATTTCTCGGAAAATGACACAATCATCAGCAAAAAGATGGATTTTAGAAGTTACCAGGGAGGAGAGATCGTTAATGTAAATTAAGAATAACAGCGGCCCCAACACTGACCCCTGAGGTACACCTGAGTGTACGTCTCGTAGGGGTGAGTTGTAGCCGGTTGCTGCAACGAATTGCGAACGATTAGTAAGAAAACATTCAATCCATTTTAGAAGATTATCATCTATATTTAGTTGGCGTAGTTTGTGAAGCAGGAGTTTATGAGAGACCTTGTCAAAAGCCTTGCTAAAGTCCAAAAAAATACAATCTGCATTCGACGAACGATCAAGAATACGGTGAAGACTGTGTGTAAATGTTACCAGTTGAGTTTCACAAGAGTATGATTTCCGGAAGCCGTGCTGTGCCGACGTGAAAAATGAGTTAGATTCAAGAAATTTAACCAGATTAGAAAAAATAACATGTTCGAGCATTTTACAACATGTGCTGGTGAGTGAAATTGGGCGGTAATTAGAGGGATCACATTTATTTCCAGTTTTGTACAGAGGAACCACCTTCCCGATTTTCCACGCGGCGGGTAACGTAAATGTATTTAGTGATTGTTGGAAAATTTTTGTTAGTAGTATAGAACAATAAGCATTTGTATTTTTCAGAAACTTTGCAGTAATTAGGTCAAAACCAGGGGATGAATGATTCTGTAAACCGTCAATTAATTTGGAAATGCCAAGAACATCGACAATCACTGGAGACATGGCAATATATTCGAAATGTTGGACGGCCGGAAACTTATCGACAGTAGTGTTGGAAAAGTTTTTTACGAAAGTGCCGTTTAAGATAGACGCACACATATTAGAAGGCACTGGATTGTTAAAGTCGTCCTCGAGGCCAATATCATCATGAGCGGGTGGATTAATGACGCGCCAAAATTTCTTAATGTTAGTCTTTAGCATAGATGGCAGTACTGTAGATAAGAAAGATTTTTTAGCATATTTTACTGCATGGACGTAAGCATCAGAAGCGACGCGATAAGTATCCCAGCGGGAACTAGTGGGGGACTTTTTGGCTAATCGGTAAAAGCGCTTCTTACGGTTAGAGAGGCGCTTGATATACGAGTTGTACCATGGTGCGTGGGGATAAGATGTAACTACACGATTCGGAATATATTTATCCATTAGTTGGTGAATTTTACTCGAGAATAAATCCCAATTACATTGAACAGACCGGTCATCAAAGTGCAGCAAGAATGAGTCGGTAAAGACTGACAGTTCGTTGTTAATAGCTTCGAAGTTAGCGTTCTTGTAGTCACGAATATATTTTTTGTCTTTTGCTTTTCTTGGGGGGATTGCCTTAATGTGAAACGTCAACAACAAATGATCACTCAATCCAGGGGAATAAGTGACAGATGAAGCAAAATCAGGTCGGTTCGTTAAGATAAGGTCTAATGTACTTGCTGTGTTATTTAGCGTTCTAGTCGGTTGTGTTATCAATTGGCTTAAAGAAAATACAGAGCACAAATCTAAAAAATTACTTGCTTCAGTCGAAAATGGCGATAAGTGAGGCGGTTGCGTACTCCAACAAATGTTAGGAAAGTTAAAGTCACCCAGAAGAAAAAGGCACGAGGAAGGATAGCGTGTAGAAATTGCGTTGATTGCGTCATGTAGCTCATTCATAAACGTAATTGAGGAAGAAGGCGGTCGATAGCAAACACCGAAGACTATATTTTGATGGTGAAGCGTCATTGAGGCCCAAATTATTTCTAAATGACTGTTAATATGTACGCACTTGGATGGAATATCTTTTGATATGGCTAAAAGAACGCCTCCGCCTCGACGTTCAGTACGGTCGCAACGATAAATGGAAAAGTGAGAGGCATTGCAAAAAATTTCCGTGTCGCGCACATGTGTGGAAAGCCAAGTTTCTGTTAGCGCAATAATGTGGGCGGAACATGTGTCAATCGCCGATGACAACGACTCATGTTTGTTAAGTACACTTCTTACATTGCAAAAAAGAATGGAAATGTTAGGTGAAGAAAACGATGAACAAAGATGGCCACTCCCCTCGTTGTCCTATGATAAGGCAGGAGAGGCGGCATTGTTAGTACGGTTGGGGCGCTCGTCTCGAGTTTCAATTTGCTCTACGGTGTCAATGCTAGCGTTGTAGATGTAACATTTCTTGGTTGGCATTTCCAGGATTTTGCGCAGTGCGGACTATTAAGCCCCATTGTATCCCTTACAGTTCATTAGATCGGTTCAGTTTGCCCTTGGACCTTCGCGAACAAAGCTATTTGTTGAGTACTGCTCTCTCGCCCAATGTTGCGATAGTACGAATCTGCGAAGTATATTTTCGGTATTTGATTATGTCATTCATGGTGCTAATGTCTTTACCAGTTCCGCGTCTGAGTGCGTACATTCGATGCCCGTTATAGCAGGCTGATTCTTTATCAGTCGTTGTTTATCACTGTTGTTTTATCAGTCATCATGTCGTGGGCTGTGGGCCAGCGTACGGGCTAAGGGGGGACCCTGACTATCTCCGCGGGGTAAGCACTATCAGCTGTAGAACTAGCCGCAGCGGAATCCAAAGAGTCACTCACGGGTTCGAGTACTCGCGCACGGTAGGCGGACTCCGGCTCCAGCAACAAAGCTGAGGCTGTAATGCCTGGTAAGTACAAGGGATATACAAGAAACACGACTCTCGCTCGCGGGAAGACAATGACTCCGTTTGCTTGCTCAAGCCGGAGGGTCCCAGGCTCCGATATCTGTTTTACTGGCCGCGGGGAGAATCGCTCCTCTACAACCAGCGCTGACAAAATCTTTGAGCAGACTCCCGCGAAGACAACTCGTATATCTGCCATCGTGGCCACGTGAGTAGGGACTCCTGATCCCACCAATGCCGACGGAATCTTTCAGCCGACTCCTTGCAAAAATAGTCTGCTCGTCTGTTCACGGCTTATGGAAAAGGGTTCCTCCGGGAAAAAGGGTGCCGGCGGGGGACAAATGAAAGCCCGTCCTGCGACGTCCTGGTTCGGAAGTCACGTGATATCATAGGTACGGTGCCGGTAACAAACTGACACTGACCAAAAAAGTTAAAAAAAGAACAATATATAAAAACAAATGACGTTTCGGGGCCCGTACGGGTCCCATTTTGTTTTTACCCATTCTTTTTCTCGTTTTTTGGCTTGTGTCAGCTTGTTACCGGCAATGTTATTTCCTCGCCAGACGAGTTTTCGTCGAACTTCGGACTGCAGGTATACGGTGCGCCAGCCACGCCCAGCGAGGCAGCTGTACTCGAACGTACGTGCACGGCCGGGACAGAGCGGAGGCGCGCGCTCTGTTGGCCCTGCTTCTCTGATTATCTCGTGTCGCCATTCAGTGTGGTCACGCCATCTTCTCCGGTGGAAACTGCGAGCGAACATGTTCTGGTGCACTGATCTGTGCTTGCTTGTTTCCCTCTTGCGACGACGTTCTGCGAGCGGACCTGCCGCTGCCAGTCACTGGGCGTTTGCGAGCGGCGCCCGTTGCTTCGCTGCAGGCGGCCGTTCGGAGCAAGAAGAGGCTGAGCGGAGCCGGCACCAGGAGTGGCAGGAGCTGTGCATGGCGTACGGCTCTTGCATCTGGTTCCGCCACACGGTGCGCAGCCTGCCCGTCCTCGGCATCCTCCAGCCTTTCTTCCGGTGAGGTACACTTGCGCATGCGCACAACTAGCTTTTCCGACTGTGCGCACGCGCAGTAGCGTCGGTACACCGGGCACCGCACCTGTACCCGTTCTCTGCCCTGCTATAACTCTCTGGCGTGTCGAACCGATAAAAATTCCGGTTCGCTTACCGTTCGGGTTCGGGCAAATTTATTTCGTTGCGCTTCATTTCTGATTCCACCAATTCATGCACAGAACCGGTGAAAATTTGAATAATTGAAGTGCGAAAAACAAAATGCTTTGTAATTTAAAGTGACCATAAATAATTATTACAATTTTTGTTCATTCAGAATACTACTTTTTTCAATAAAATTTAAACAAAGTCAAAGTCAAATTCAAGTCAAATTTAAACAATCCCGTCAGATATTAGGGAAAATGTACCAGTCGCTTTTGCACTCAGTCGTTTTGTCGCCCTGGAACAATGCTTAAATACACAATGGGCTGCACTGGAAATAAAGGGAAGTGCACCCCGCCGGTTGAAAAAAGTCCAGCATCGGCAAAATCGCCGCACGCGAAATCTGGGAAGCATTTCACATTTCAAACAACCCTTTTTTTTTACTTTCCCATTTCCATTTGTATCACGTAACCCTTTGTACGTGTTTTTCCCCAAGTAAATATTGTCGTAAATAAATCAGCTGTAGTTTGCACTCGTGACGTCCAGTTCGTTCGAGTGTATACTTGGTGTACCAAATGTAATGCAAAGCGCAGTCAACAATAACGCAGAACTAATAGACCACTTCGTCACCCTAGTGAAGCAAAAAAATGGAAAGCTTTTGTTTGTTTCTTATCTTTTGTTGTGAAAGCAACGTCCTTGAGGCCATTACAGCGTTGAGCAAGTTAACAAGGGCTAGTTCTTGTAAATAAGGCAAGCACCGGGCTTTGTTTTCATGGGCCATTTAGCGTCCCAAGCCAAGCGTGTAAGGAGATGCAGCAGAGAAATATCGCCGACCATAGGCTGCGGCACTTTCTGCATCGGGCTTTCTTTCACGTAAACCAAGAGGGAATGCTGCTTGCATCCTCTACAAAACAGCCCACAATAAAGTACGCAAAGTGCGCGCGAACGCATACACAACTGGGCGTTCAAAATGCCTGTGAAGAGCAACTTTTTCTGTTCGAATGGCTCAAGTGACTGTGAAATCGAGCGTCTAGAGCTCAAAGCTGGGAAAACGCCTCAATTTCAAAGAATACAATCTCTGGAATTTCGAATTTACACTCGAAATTTCGCATTGGCTATCCCCCTGTTGCACGTTCAGAAACATACATCTGCGTTCCCCCTCCTTTTTACTGCTTTGTAGTTGCATTAGAGGCCGTCGTAGTTGCACGTAGTTGCGTTAGAGGCCGTCTGCGTCTACTTCCCGCTGACCACCTGACCACATACGGGAGGATAAAAGCCTGAAACGGACTCTTCCAGCACCATTGTGCAGCAGCCGTTCAGGCGAAAAGAGCACAGGCTGACAGCATTCATTTTTGCAGGCTGTTACCGGCGGTTAACTCATCACAGAATTAGTTTGCTGCTGCGGGTCCACTGGTTCACCGCCACGTGTGGCTGTGCTTTCACGCCAGCCCAGCAAAAACTCTCCTGGAGAACCTTCTTGCGTCTGCGTCGACTTCCCGCTGACCACCTCACCACATACGGGAGGATAAAAGCCTGAAACAGACGCTTCCAGTAGCATTGGCACCATCAGTTCAGGCGAAAGGAGCACAGGCTGACATAATTAGTTTTTGCAGGCTGTTTCCGGCGGTTAACTCAGCGCAGAATTAGTTTGCTGCTGCGGGTCCACTGGTTAATCCTCACGTGTGGCTGTGCTTGCACGACTGCCCAGCAACAACTTTCCTGGAGAACCTTTCTGCTCCTGCGTCGACTGCCCGGTGACCACCTGACCACCACCGGGAGGATGAAAGCCTGAAACGGACGCTTCCAGCACCATTGTGCAGCAGCAGTGCAGGCGAAAGGAGCACAGGCTGACAGCATTCGTTTTTGCAGGCTGTTCCCGGCGGGTAACTCAGTGCTGAATTGGTTTGCTTCTGCGGATCCACTGGTTCATCCCCACGTGTGGCTGTGCTTGCATGGCTCCCCTTAGTCCGGGCACCGCAATACCCTGGCCTCGCTTCTGTGACCCAAAAAAGCACCTCCGAGAAAGTACTCGAATCACAGTCGTAGAAAGTATACTTACGGGACGTCAGAGATCCCAGAACCACCCTCCCCTACACCAGAAAATTCGCCCGCCCTGATGCTGTCCTCATTCGACGAGCACAAACCGGCACGCTACCAACGCAACGTATACAACACTACATAGACGGGCTTCCAGGCGCACCAAAATGTTCACACTACGGCCAATACACCAACAATGAACACACCCTCTGGACATGGCCAAACATGCAAACCACCCCGAGAAATTCCCTGCAGCCAGTTCCTGCCACAAAATGCCCTCCTTGCTGGGAGGCATGGGTCACACCCTATGAAGAGCTCTATTGGACCACGCTTTGAACTACATTAAAAACACGCCAGGGCTATAGACGAGGCCCTGTAACCCAAGCAAGAAGCCAGGCTGTCTTTTGCAGATGGTTTTCAAAATAGTTTCTCCCCCTCTTTCTCTCTCTCTCAACGCCTTTACTCCACGCGCATTGACAGGCCAGTCATTGAAACATTTTTTTACTGTTGCCGTTTGACTTCTTAGAACGGCGTCAAGCGCACAGCGGGTTCCTGCTTTTATAGTTTACTGCGAAGCAGTATACCTATACCTGTCAAGGGTTTTGCCGCACCCACCGCGGTGGCTCAGTGGCTAAGGCGTTGCGCTGCTGAGTGCGAGGACGGGGGTGCGATTCCCGGCCCCGGCAGCCGCTTTTCTGGTGGAGGCGAAAAGCAAAAACGCCCGTGCGTACGAGATTTCGGCGCACGTCAAAGATCCCCAGGGGGTCAAAATCAATCAATCAATTAAGGGTTCTGTCACGACCGTGAGCATCAACAGAAAGCTCTCGCGAACAAATAAAAGAAATTACTGGCACCGCCAGGAATCAAACCTGGACCCGAATGGAGCAACTAACGGAGAGGCAGCCCGTCGTCTTACCACCTCAGCTACGCCCACACGACTAGACAGCGGGACAGACGGTGCACTCAACGAGCGCAGTTGCGGGTCTACCACCTGCGCTCATTCAAAGCCCTCCTGTGGAGTGCAAACGGTACGATGTATGATAACGGCGTTCACGTGGTTAGCATTAGCGGCGACCTGACCACCTGAACAAGTGGGGGAGGGTGCTCCTTGGTGGCCGCGCATGAAACAAGAGGAAAGGGAGTCAGTGAGAGAGATAGCCGCGCGTGCCGCCCTCTTCCCCAGCATTCGCCAGACGCTCCTCTCCGCCTTATTTTGACCGTCGCTGCTGCGTTCCGTCGTCTCTGGTTTCACTCTTTGTAGAGCCACGCGTGTGATTTCAAGTGGCGTCGCATGAGTAATCGTTGTGGCTGTCAGTCAACCACTTTCACAGCGTGGATTGGAGCCTGTTTCTATTCCGTCCATGCATGTTTAAAAAGAAAACACTGAAAATGTCTCATGTTTATTGATGTTTTGAGTGAGATATTTGTAATATTTTGTTTTGGCTCAATAATATTGACAAGTAAGCACTGCCGCCGGACTTGTATGCTTAGCTGAGAAGAACTTCTTGCTGGGCTAGTTGGTGAATAGATGCCCTGATTTGAAGCGCAACAAAAGCACGCGGACGAAGAACAGAGTAGACGAGACAGGTCTCGTCTACTCTGTTCTTCGTCCGCGTGCTTTTGTTGCGCTTCAAATCATGGCATTGTATGCTTAGAAATGACTGGGGGTGTATAAGCGTATTGTTCAATCTCTGCATTTACTCCGGTCGGGTGGCCGAATCGAGGGGCAGACATACGGACAGACCAAAATGTCCGCATTCAAGTAGCCCAAGAAAGACTATCGTCTTTAATAGCGTGGAGTGCCGATGATCCAGACGGCAGATGGGGCAAAATGACTTGATGTTCCTCGCTTGCACTGTTATCAAAAGTTGCCCTTACCGTGCGGCCGAAAGGCTCGCCGAAGCCGCCACCCTGCGTCCGCACTGCGCACAATCCGGAAGTATAATCCAGCGTACTGCGTGCTGTTAGCGAGATTCGTTCACGAGTGCACTGTGCACCATGCACACTCGCTGGGGCTGAGGTACGAAGCAGGTGACGTCACAGGAGCCGTAGAAACAGCTGATGTCGAGGCAATCAGGCCGTTCGGTGGTCGCCGAAAACTGTCCGGCGCAACCCCATGCGCGAGAAAAATGAGCTTGTAGAGGAGTTCGAAGTAAGGCGCGAGAGACCGCAGTGTGGCGTTGGGCGAGCTGGTGATTCATCTCAGTACAGCGCAGCATAAACGAAAACAGAGAGGCATCGCTCGCCCGGTGTGCCTCTTTGTTTCTGCGGCGCTGTATTGAGATATCGTATCTGTAAGTGAGATATCGGCTGGGTTTGTAGGCAACGTAGCCACACTCTCGCATCTACCGGAACTGGTAAGTGGGAACGGCCGACGCCGCCTGTATGACATGGCCTCACGCGTCAGCTTCTTTCAAATGGGATCATCAAAGGACGCAGATCGAGTTCCAAACCACGGATCAGCGAAGAAACTCGGCGTCCCAGGGGCCCTTAACATGCAGTTACAGCTGCAGAAACCCTTTTATCGGTTCGTATAGCTTCCGTCAAGTGGCGCTTCCCGGCGTACAGTGACTCGATTCCCGCGCGTCTTGGCCATGCGGCGGCGCTGGCACATTGACGCATTTCTTGTGAAATTCGTTTCCGTGTGGGTCATTTTTTTCACTTTTTTGTTTTCACACTTTGCCCTATCTGGTTCTCCTCTCCCTCTTTTCGTGGCGTGGACCTTCCGGAAATAAAGTACTGTGTGTGCGCCATTGACTTCAAGTAATGCATATCGAACGCTGGCCGCAAACACAAAATAAAAATTTAAAGCCTCCAGTGACCGCAGGAACGAGGTGTACAGAAGGGCAAAAGAAGAAACCACCTGGGGTGGACTTCTGAGTTGCGTGTCTTTTAATCGTGACGCCGTTGCACTTCCCAGGTTTCTGACCAATGACATGCACAGAAACCGACGCCTCGCCATTCTCTTTCTGCGTCACATCCGGGTGTTCCGTTTTCAGCCAACCAGGGCTCGCTCTAAATGGACACTTTGAAACGAACATCAACAGACAAAACTGAGAATTCTGTCCCTAATCGAAGCGTGTTTTGAAGAAATTGGGTGCGCTCCTTTCGCTGCTTTCAAATAGAGAGAAAGGAAGTGTTGAATGCTGTATCACGCAACTACAAATGTCCCTTAATGGCCATGGAGTTTCCATACTATCATCAGAGTCCCTTAATACCGTTTCCAATGCATTGAAGGACTCTGCTATTATGTGCTGAAATCCGTCGGTGTATTCGCGTGCCGTCGTGAGTGCCGCCATAGCAGCGAGCCACGTTACTCTCCTTAATACTTAATAAGTGTAGCGTCCTGGGCACGTTGGTACTCCATTGTTGAATAAAATGATTGCGCTAAAAAGGGGGACACGGACGAAGTGCGTCCCCCGTGCCGTGCGCCGTGTGTCTGTCCCCACTCCGTCCGTGTCCCCCTTTTTAGCGCAAGAATTTTATTCAACAATAGAGTTACTCTCCTGCTTGGCTTGGCTATCGACATGGCTTTTTGTCGTTACTGAAGACCAAATTAAAAAAAAGGGTAACATTTTTTTTCCTGAAACGCCCGGCCGCGAAACGCGGCTTGCCTGGGCACTGGCGCCGGATTTCCCTCTAGTTTCTCAGATTTATATTATTGTATAAATGTATTAGAATGAAAGTCTCTGCGTGATTTCAGCTCCGGCTTTTTGGTCGATGTGCATGCAGGCTCTTCTCCGGCTGGCACGTGCTTGCCTCGGGCATCGCGGCCGGCCTCGAGCACGGAGACTGCTCGCACTTTGAGGCCCGCTGCCTGGACCACACCTCGGCCTAGCAGGGCTTGGCGCCTGAATCATCGCTCTCCGGTGTCCACATGTTTACGTTGACGCTAACATTAAAGAAAGGGCTACATTCACCTCTATTGCAATAAGCGTTAACTTTTTTCACATACATGCAACAATGCGTTGCCTGAGTCGTGCATATGTGTATACAAAAGATAGCATTCGGATGTGCCAACCCGTACAACGCATACTGAGTATTCCCTAAAAAAGTACAATTTGACCCCAATTCTGGAATCCCTCCATTTTGAAATGTGTGTCAGAATATCAAGCAATCAAGGGAAGGACGAAAAAAAGCCCGCCGAATCCGGGAAAAACGATGATCAGCGAAGCTGGGCGCAGTAGAGAGAGCCCATGAAACAAAACACGTTTGTTTGTAATTTACGATTGAGCATACTTCCTGCAGCCAACTGGAAGAATAAAACTGGAAAGAACTAAAATTGTTTTAGCTAGAGAACAAATATGGGGCTGTGTGCTCCCGCCCCCGTCTCCTGTGTCTGTGTGATACACCTACCCTAGCCGCTGGACCACGGAGGACAGCAACCAGGTGGCATCGGACCGTGAGACGCCCACATTATTTTAATTCTAAACTCTGCTCTGCAGTATCGTTCACTGGAATGGTACGTTTTCGTGCGTTACGTGGCCGATCTGAGGGAGAAGTCACCCACTTCCCCGTTTGACAAAAATCCCGCGTAATAAGAAAAATGTGCACGGGCAGTCAGACCACCAGACTGCTGCAACACAAAACAGCGATGCGCACCGCACCGTGAGATTCCCTACTTTTGTCGCATTTTAAAATTCCTGGCTATACAGAAGAATATATGGTGCTTTCATAGTGGGATATAAACCTGCTCGGTAAAATGCCTTCCCACCAATTCACGCCTGCATAGAGGTGAAGCCGGCTCTAGAGCATAAAAGAGCGGCTGGAAGCGTGTTTAAACGATGTTTAAAAGAGTGGCTGGAAACTGCTGTCCCTTGCAAAGAGCACTCTAGATTTTTCTGAAAACGTGAGACCGTTTTGTCACATAATGTTTGGAACGGAGGAAGATGTGCGGCCTGTTCAAAAAGGTCAATCCGAGTGTGGCGCGGGAGACCTGTAATAGTACGGATCAGGGATCGGTTGAGGATTTCTAAGTCTTGCAGATGTCCAGGGCTTAGGTAGTAAATAGTGAACCCATAAGTAATGCTGCCATGAGCCACTGCTCTTGCTATTACTTGGCATGAGGCTTGTTGAGCACCGCCGTATTTGTTGGATATTCGAGTGACGAGGTGAATCGTTGCAGGCCAAATTGTGCAGAGATGCCGAATCAAGCTGCGGGGGCTCTTACAGCTTCCAAGTTTCAAACCAAGGAGACGTATAGTGCCATTTTTAGGCGTAATATCAGAGGATTCGCGGCCACAAGTGGCAGCTGTGTAACCGCTGTATTCTGCCTTTCTAGCAAGAAGAGCCTTGCCTCGTGCCGACTGCTGCCGGCCGCCTGGCCGCTGATTACCGACGGAATACATCGACAATTCATCCCATCCAGCCTAGCAGCATGAAAAATCAGGGCGTGTCTGATCTTCTGGCGCCACGCGGCACCAGGAAACTATAACCCCCCCCCCCCCCTCTCCGACGAATCGCGGCCACAAGTGGCAGCTGTGTAACCGCTGTCTGCCTTTCTAGGTAGAACATTTTCCACTCAATTCTTATATTTATTTATTTTATTTATTCACAATACCCCTAAACGCCGCAGTGCGGGGCTATTACATAGGGGGGGGGGGGCTACACATTCTGTAGCCGCTTATCCCCATTTTGTTCCCATGGGTGTCGACGTGTGCACCTATCAGGCGCGCATCGGCAGGGTTTTTGCCTTTCGTTCGCTACAGTGCCTCTCTCAAAGCCGTTTTGCCGCCGGTATGAATTTGATCAGCGTTCTAGGTCTGAGGCCCTCGACAACTGCTGTCCGCATGCTTGTGCAGGTGTGCTCCTGCTTTGTGCAGGTGACGTTGAACCCAACCAAGGGCCTAAGATCGAGAAAGTTCTTTGTTGAAGAACTGCCATGAAGAAAGGACAACTAATTTGAACGCAATGAAATAGCAAATCAGCAGCATTCAGTCTCGTTTGACGGATGTCGAAAAAACTGTGAACAATGTGTCGCAATTCCAAAAAACTTTTGACGTAGGGGCTGATTCCGTGCAGGAAGTTAAGGCGAACGTTTGTAAGACAAATTAAGGTCTTTCGGATATCATTGATGACATGAACAACCGTATGAGGCGTAACAACCTTATTATTAAAGGCCTTCCTGAAGAAGGAAATGAAGGCTACGCAGAATCGGAACGTGTTATCAAATATTTTTTTTCAACCCACATTGAAATCGAAGCTGGAGACATTTAGAGAGTCCATAGACTATGGAAACCCCGACCCAACTTTCACCATTCCATTACTGTTAAAGTTCTGAACTTTAAATTAAAACTGGAAGCCCTGACCCGAGTCCTTCAATGCTTCTTGAAGGACTCTGCCCTGAGTAACGCCTGAAAGTTGAAAAATCTTGAGACGCCCAAAGTCTGGCTGGAAGAAGACTTTTCACCCAAATTGCCGCTAGCCCGGGAAAAGCTGCGCAATTACGTGAAATTTAACCGAAAAAGCACCGAGAAATACACCATGCGCTTTAACAAACTGCACATGCGCAACTCCACTTTTTGTTATGATGCTGCAAACGACTGCGTTGTCAAGGTAGCCTCAACGAAAGCGCCCTCTCCACAATGACCCTCTAAAGGGCCACTTTAAAAAACTAAGTCAAGCAAACCGGTATCCTTGCTCGTTGCAAATTTTCGTAGCAAGCATAACAAAATTGACGCCCTAAACGCTATTTTGTTCATGTGTCTTCTGATATACTTGTAGGCACCGAGACATGGCTATCTGGTTCCAAACAGTGTTCCAAACACTGACTCACCGTCATTTGCGCTCGTCTGCATAGATAGAGCGGGCTGTCGAGGGGGAGTAGTTATAATCGGCGTGAAATCTAGTTATCACCCATCAATTATATCCATTTCCTGCCCTCTTGAAATCGTTTGGGTTTCTTCCTATTTTGAACATGTTCACTGCGTCATCGGTGCCTGCTGCCGACCACCTGATACCGGCAGGATTTCGTAGACATTCTTAACGATTCGATTGATACCATTTTCCTCAAGTTCCAAAGTTGTCTATTAATTCTTGCCGGTGACTTTAATTATCCTAATATTGACTGGGCCCCCTAACCGTTCGTGCTCAACGTAATCGCCATGAACTAAGGTTTGTGCGCTTACTTCATTATCATAATCTCGAACAACGCGTACATGAACCGACGCGCGGCGGCCGCATACTAGATGTTGTACTCCCAAATCACCCACAGCTTGCTAAAACAAACATACTGGACGAAATCAGTGACCATAACGCTGTATATTGCTCGTTGCCGCTACCACGTGCCGACACATCTAAAGTTAAGAAAAACATATCTTCAATTACAGCCGAACCGACACTAAAAAAACTAAACGGTTTGTTGCAAAGCTTCTCTGAAGACTTTGAGGGAGGAGGCTCCGTCGGTGCCGCACGACAGTTCATTGTCGATCGGTCGGGTTGTCGTTCGGTCGTCACTACCAGTGGAAACACGCTGAAGCTCTTCGTCTGAATTCGGGCTCTACGACAGAGGCGAGTCTGGGTCGACCTCTCGCTTTCGAGTCCTCAACAGGTCTGTCACGCTCGCTGTTTTCTCGGCGCTTCTTCGGGGGTTTCTCCCTTCCTGCCGCCGTGCCCAAGCGGGACCTGCGGGCCGCCCCTTGTTCCGCGCCCTCCGCCGGTTCATTCCAATGCAGAAAGCGCCCACGGGGTCAAACAGCCTGCCGTCCCCGAGTCGCAGAGGAGGTTCATTTCCAAGCTGGCATCGAAGGGCCGCAAGAAGGGTGCGTTTTTAAGTGCACACAGCTTTCCTCGTCCCGAAAAGAAACAGGCGTTGTTCTTGCTTCGTCTAACGTCCACGCCTGAACTATTCACAACGCCTAGGCCTGCGGAATCCCCAGCTCGAAGGGAGCCGCTACTAGGGATGGACTGGCCCCGCAGCCTCTGCGTCTACACCGAGTGGGGCCTCGACTAGATTACGCTACGAATGGAGTTGCGCGGACGTGTAGCTTCCGCAACGCTTGTATAATAATTAGTGGATCCCGCTACTTATTACGAAACAAAGGGCAGTGTGACACTTCCCCTTTTTAGAACGAAAGATTTTTTAGTGTTACTATCGCATTCTGTCAGAAACTAATATATTCCCCCTTAGACCGGTTGCTCTACCGAAAAGCGCAAATTAAATCTCCCTTTCTCTCTCTCTCTCTCTCTCTCTCTCTCTCTCTCTCTCTCGCTAAAGTGGGCTTCCATTGGGTTAAAACACTGTCTTGAAAGTCACATAAACGAAAGGTTATAAATAAGATTACACACGCGTCGATCAAGAAGGAGTACAATAGTATACCTTTATCTCAAACCACGTAACGGTGTACATTTAGAGCGTCCGTAGTTGCGTGTACTTAGTGCGCGAAAAATCGCCGCATGGGTTCGTTCTTCGCGTGCGGTTTGGATGTTTAAATGTTTGAAGATCGGTCTAGACGCACTTTCAGCGAAAGTGTGACGCACTTGTAGCTTTCGCGCTTCTCTCTACTTTCGTAAAGAAGGCACGGTAAATTTTTGCATGAGGTAGTTTTTCTGCACGAGATATGTACCCAGTTTTCTACCACCTTTGCCATCGGCCATACCATGCTGAATACCAGTTTTCTACCACCTGGCAACTTCGGTGACATATGACACATTTTGCACCATACTTTTGCAGTTTTCGACGCGTATGATAACGTCAGATTCATGTTACGTTCCTCGGTAACTCGATAGAGCACCTGAGGCAGTTCTTACGTGGAGGACTTAAAGGAATGAAATTGAACTTTCCATCCATTCCTGGAGTGGGAATGGGCTAACTTCTGCCATTCCGAGTTAATGTAAGGAATGGAATCACGACAAGTTCTAATTCCTCGGAATGGAATTGGAATGAAATGGGGATACCTATTCCGCAACACTGATCCACTCCCACAACACATCTGGATAAAAAAAAATGTAAGTCGCCCGTTCTTTTTTAGAAGAGGTACCCGAGAAAGAAAACACCAAACAAAACACTTTACTGGAATGAAAACTTGTCGGCTTCCACATGGGAGCCTTGTTTAAAATAAAATTACACCATCTTCCGGTAGGGGAACCCTGGGTAGTATGCGAAGCAGCCATGGGGTCAACTGAAGTTCCCATTAGTTTTCATTCGTCGTTTCCGTTGACGTTCAGCTTCGCGTGCCTTCGTCGTATCAGTAGCTTCTTGACGTAGTTTTAATGAGTGAAGGACATAAGGCGCCTTCGTAGCACATGCTCCCGACTCGTTTTGTAGCACAGTCTGGGTACCGTCCAATCAGTCCGACGAATGTAGACTACAAGGTTTTAATGAAAGTATCAGCTTCCCGCTTGCTGACTGTTATCAAAGACATTGTCGGACCACACCAAACGTGCGGAATAAAGGGTAGGTCTATAGTCACCAATATTCACATCGCCCGAAGCGTTTTAGAGTGCTGCGATAACTTTCAAGGTTCTCTGGCCATGCTTCAGATAGACCTGGCCAAAGCTTTTGACCAGGTAGCGCACGAACTTCTGTTAAGCGTGTAAGAGCACGTTAGTGTAGGGTCAGTTATCCTCAAAGGCGTACGCCTGGCGTACACTGGTTGTTCAACCAGCCTTGTTGCCAGTAAAACAATCGGCAAATCCATCCATGTTCAGCGGTCTGTGCGTCAGGGTTGTCTGCGGTACCCTCTGCTTTTTTCTGTGTATATTGAAGCATTTTGTTTGAATATCATTCGGAATAAAGGTATCAATGGCTTTCGATTAGAGTCGTGTGAGGTGCGCGTGTTAGCGTACGCAGATGACCTCGCCCTTTTTTCCGTTGATAGGAGCAGCATACTTAGGATAGGATAGGAGCAGCATAGGAACAGCATACAGCAATAGGATAGGAACAGCATACTTAGAATACGATAGGAGCAGCATTCCGTTGATACGAGCAGCATACGTACTTGCAAACACTTTAAAAGTGTTTTGCAAGTACAGTGCCAGTGGAGTGAACTGGCAAAAATGTTTAGGTTTTTGGCATGGCCACTGGGAGTGTGCGCCGAATGTGTTTGAGTGCATCAACGGGCAGATGTCACGTTCGCGACAATAAAAATTACGCCCACCTCCCCTCGCGGGAACCCTGGTGTGATGCGATACTGAGGGGGGTTCGAGCGCAAGCGGAGAGCAACCGTCGACCGAAAGGCCGCCGGAGAGCGGCACATTGGTTATATGCGCAGCGCGCCCGAAGGAGAGGAGACCGTGGAGAGAGAGAGAGTACTGCACATGCGCAGCACCGCGCGCAGCACCGCCCACCGGCGGAGTGAGAGCGCGCTGGACCGCACGGCGCACACCCGCAGATGTTGAGAGAGTGTGTTCGCTCTCACCTGGGCACGCGCCGGCGCCAGTACGTCTACCGCGGCTATGATGCATCACAATACACTTTAATCCAATCCAATCCAAATCCAATCCAATCCAAGCCAAGCCAAGCCAAGCCAATCGAATCCAATCCAATGCCCCTCGCGAGAGAGTGTTCGCTATCGGAGAGGAGAGGGAGAGAGTGGAAAGGCTGCGGACAACAACGGACGCACGCAGGAAGGACAGGGCCGCCGACAAAAGATGCTCTCAGCGTCGCATCTAATAATAAGAGAACGAAAAACTTTCGGCGAGACTAAGTTCTATTAATAGTTCCAAATCCCTCAGAATACACACAACAAAAACAGATACAGAGGCGTAAGAATACCAAAAGGTGAGCGTTGCTAACTATTGGCAAAACGTTACAGTTCAGACAAAAGTAGAGAAAGTACGTGTTTGTCACCGTAAATGGTCCGCCGCACCTCACTTCCCGGTAGCGCAGTCAGGGCGTGACATCTCGTGGCTGAAGGTAGGGCAACGCGCTCTGGGCTCCCGTCGCTGAAGAGCCGACGCAGCTCCCTTGGAACGTCGCTGCCGATGTCCGACGAGACAACTTGCTTGCGGGAGAGGGCATCAGGTGCTTCGTTGTGAAGGACCTCTTGGACGTGGCCCGGGTCAGGGCACCCGGCCGCCAGCGTTCCGGTCTCTCTTCCCTGCCGCCGGCCGCTGTCGCTGGAAGCTTCTCATTCGCCGATGGCCGGCGCGAGCTCGTGGCCTGGTCGCGAGCGCTCGACGCCGTAGCAGATGTCAATTAACTTGGCGGAGCATCTCGCGTGTGTCGTCTGCTTTGTATTTTCTTTTCTTCGTCTTCATTTAACGGCGCTTCCTTTATGTCGTCGCGATTTCTTCGCAATGACACAGACCACGCCAGCAAAATACTTAGGAGTATTTTGCTGGCGTATACTGACCCAGGGCGTATACAGGGCGTATACTGACCCAGTATACTGGCGTAGGCAGGCTGTCGAATTGCGTGAAAAAGCTGAAAAATGGAAAGGAAGTGGGCTGTCAATGTTTGCGAGGGCATCTGAGTGTAATTTCTTTTTATCAGCAAATTGTGGTATGTTCTCCAAGTTCTGCACTGTTCACGAACGAATGTACAGGCCTTGCAACGCGTTTTTGCAGTGTTGATATGGGAGTCAGCATGGGAGCGAACGAGCCGCACGAACCTGTTTCGGCGCCTGCGTTTCGGCGGCCTTTTCTTGTCACATTTGTTTTTGAGACTAGTTGTTAATCGTTTTTTCTCTCTTCGAGATGTGAGGGATCCTTTTCTGCGCAGGGGGGGGCGTGGTACAGCGAACCCTAAAAAAGGATTTCCCACTGGACGCTCACGGAATCAGGTTTTTACCAATCGAGAGCGACGATGGTGTACCTTACGACCTCGTAATGGTTCTGGCGCTGCACGGAATATGGAAATCCCGTATAGCCATACGCCATCGTGACGTTGACGCGAAGCGTACTAAAGAATACTTCGCCGAGTCTATGAGGATGATAACTGAAGTTTGGAGAGCTCAGCCTGACCAGCCTGATTGGCTGCCCGTGATGGAGACGCTCACAAACCTGAAGCAATTTTAACCGTCTTTAACCGACTGCAAGCTGTCGGCTAGCAGTTTTATCATTGTAGCGTTTGTTTTTGGTTCTGTTTGTTGGTGCATGTTTTTGTCAAAGCAAGGCAATAAAGAAAAAAAAAGCTTTGTAGCACAGTGGGAAGAGCGCCACGTACCTCCCGTTGCGGCCAGAGAGTCATGGTATCCAAACCGGGCGCCGCCTGACTATTTCTTTTTATAGTGGACTGCGCTGACGTCAGCCCAAACGCTGACGGGGCTGAAGAGACGCGCATGCATGCGCAGTAGGCTGCGGACGGCGGACGAGGGAGGGAAAAATTGCCAGTACGAGGGGTGGTGGGGGTGGGGTTGGGTGCTTAAGTTCAGCCGAAAATGTGACGAAGACGGCGTCACCATCGTGAAGGCACGTTTCCTGGGTTTGGTGCGACGTTTGCTCTTTTCCGTGTACTAGTGATAGCACATGACGGCACGGAAGTGTTTTTTTTTTTCTCTCTCTTGCAAATGTATGCGTGGCACCCCAATTTATCTCGTAATCCAAAGTTTCTGGATGTTCTGGGTGAGCATGCAGAAAGATTGGGCGAAATAGTCTGGAACACGGCACGATTAAAATGCCGGATCGTTGGCCGGTATGACTAGGGTAGCTTCGCTTGTTCTGAACAATGCTGCACAATAAATATCTGTAACGATTACTGAAGTGCTGTGAAATTTTTCCAAATGCTGTTAATCAATCCCTCTCTGGTGTGGCCTTTGATTTCATTCTCTGGTCTACGTCTTCATTTCCGTGCAATAGAGTTTTTATAATTCACATGACTGTGGTTTAGGGTTAGGGGCTTTTGGCTACACTGGATTTTGTTCCTTTTCTGCAATTTTCTGTAGATGACTTTGCAAGGTGGAGAAGTCCAAGTAACGGGCCCTCAGATATATACCTCCATCTACGACAGCAGGGAACAAACTCCTATTGACCTATTTGAAAAAAATGACCTCGGGAAATCTTCAGCGCGCCCTGAGTACTACATAAAATGCCAAGCTTATCTGTTTGCATTTTCCCAATTAACTATTTTAATGAATGAAATTAGAGATCCCGTAGAAAATTTGTCCAAAAGACAAATTGAAATCTGCCTAAAAACTGTTAGTGCTGCATAAAAAAGACAACTTGGCCTGGGAATCTGCAACTCAGGTGGAATTGCAAAGACAAATCTAAGAGCGAAGTGTAAAGGTGGATTCGTAAATACGAGTGAATTCCGAGTGTAACATTGCGGACGCTTGGTGACACGAAGAAGGCAGTGAATATAGCCATAAACACTGCTTTGTATGAAACGCTGACTTTGTAATAAATGTTCTTTCTAGTGTCCCACATTCTGTATTTTTTCTGTGCGGAACCATGACAATAACGCTGAAATGGGAAAGCACACATCTGAGAACCATGTCCTAAATTTAGCCCGAATTCTAATTCGTCTAAAATTGTTCAATGCAGTATCCAAACAATTCGAAATTTTGAAATACTTTCCATACATCTGGGCAAATATGGAGGTAAAGAATCAGTATATTTGGCCGTGTTTTTGAAGCTGTTTATTTATTTAGAATTTATTAAACAGGTTTAGTAAGGATATATGACTAAACAGAATTCTACCTCAAAATTTAAAGCAACATAAGAAAAGTCTCATACTCATTAAAACACAATAATAAGGTTGGGGTGGTTCGCAGCTTTTTTTGCAAGGAATAACCATCAGCTCTTTCGTAATAAAAAATGTGAATGTTCTAAACAATTGATGACAAATTCTGGAAATCTACTCCGGTTAAATGTGCAAACATATTTGGATGTATTGCGATACTTTTTTCATAATCATGACCTAAGTTGTTAAGAAACATTGGCTCGAGGCTATGTTATCACAGCTTTGGCGTCCTTTTGAAGTCAGCTATCGAGTGCATGTTTTCACTAAATCTTGGTTTCACTACAGCCTAATGTTGTTTAACTAAAGCTCAAAGTCATGCCCACAGTTTGTTAAAAGAGCTATCATGCATGTTTGAGCTCGTTTCTTAAACGGCACAGAGCTGATGCAAACATCAAATTTAGTCATGCCTGTTCATAATACTTAAGCGTTGCCAAGATTCGCGAGTTACGAATTGGGTAACGATTATCGAACAAGTAATGCCATGCATATAGATTACAAGAGCATTTTCAAGCTTTCGTATAAAGACTTTCTGTGTTGGCCACAGCCGTGTGGCCGACGGCTTATTAAGGAACCAACAAAAGACACCGGAGGCTTTCCTAGTTCAGACTGCGCAACAGAGAGCGTGGTCGCACACATCGTCTTCCAGTGGCACACTGTTTGTTTAACGCGCCAGAAAGGCGCCATCGGGGGCTCGCCACAGCGGCGCCGGCAAAAGCGCGCGTGGCACACAGCTTCCAGATGTGTGACCTTGCACGGCGGTAGATGTCACCTATATAAAGGTGTACATGCTGAAAGCGGCAAAGAAACCTATATCTAAGTAACCCGTACGTGTATACTTATATAAAGGTTACTATGATATAGGTTACTCTTGTAACTTATAAATTATAGGTTACAAAAATTCGAAAATGTGCATCTCTAGTAAGGGTTACCCAGCTTAGAGTGTAGCTTGCGGCTTTTTACACGGCGTCGGGGAAGGCTTTCCTGTCCTCCTCCTGACCTTCGGGGACGGACGGGGGAAGTCCTAATTGGTGCGTGCGCTGAGCTTGGGAGGCGGCTTCGCTTACGACCGCTCGCGCATCCTTGAGCGAGTTCGTCCGGAGCTGTTAAGAGCGGTCGCATCAAGACTTGCTCCCATGGCAGCTTCGGGCACCTGAGGATTTCTGAGCATCCACCTGAGGACTTTTTTATCTACACCCTCGCATTTCCCATACCGTGATATTTTTCGCTTCCACGCGTTCTGCGGGAAAAAAAATAGTGCCTTCGCACCCCCTTGCCTGGCTGTCGAAGCTGCAGCGCGTAATTAGCGACACAAAGAGCATCGGTGCCCCGATCTAAGGGCGAGAGTTTTAGGCGAGCTACCGCGCAAGCAGGCGCCATGCACGCTCGTTCCCCACTTCCAGTACGTCGTGAGGAATTCGGGGAAGACAGGTGGCTGACCCCCACGGCGAACGCCCATCGGAATTCTGCAGCCCCTTAGGTCCAAAATCTCAGCCCAGAATGAAAAAAAAAAAATAAGGGTTTTAAAGGGACACTGAAGGGATTTGTAAACATTGCGGGATTACTAGCGCAAATTGTAGTCCGGAGTCCATAGGTCATGTTTCGACCACTCTGAGCGCGTTTCCGCGAATTTATTTAGTAGAAAAATCTATTTGAAAATGCTGTCCTCCTCTCTGCACCCTCGCCCATTTTCTGTGGCGTTTTCGTGTGACGTCAGGAGGAGATCAGCTGGCCATTGGCTGCGCTACTGCACGGCTCGCCGACCATCTGCGACCAAGAGAGAGAGAGAGAGAGAGAGAGAGAGAGAGAGAGAGACTTTTATTTAGCGTATTTATGCGTGGGAGTGGCTGCTCAGTCCAGAAGTCCAAACGCTGTCTTCGCACGTTCAGCCCTCTCCGTCAGCATGACCTGGTCGGCGAGGTGTGCGCTGGACAGCGCAGTCTCCCACTGCTCGAGGTTTGGGCTAGAAAAAGGGGGTGGCAAGTCTGGGTTTTGACTGCATTCCCAAATTATGTGATACAGGGAGCCTGTTTGTCCGCAGAACTTGCAATGCGGTGAATGCTGGTTAGGGTATTGCTTATGAAGTCGAACCGGATGAGGGAACGTGTTGGTTTGTAGCAGTCGAAGCGTGGATCCTTGGTGTTTACTTAACTGGGGGTGTGGCGGTGAATAGATCCTTAATTCGAGCCTGCAGTGCTGGGTAATGTCTCGGTAGGAAACAACGGGGGTGGGGTCAGGATCTCCTTCCGTGGCCTGGTTGGCGAGTGCGCAGGGGCCGTCTCGTGGGCGAAATCGTTGGCCGCGAGAGAGGAGTGTGCCGGGGCCCATACTATCACGACCTTCCGGTTTGGGGGGTTTGCGCTCAGGAGGCGGTGTGCTGTTGGAGTCACCATTCCCGCAATGTATCTTCTGCAAGCCTGCTGTGAGTCAGAGATGATTGTAGTTGCCTTGGTTTGAGTAATTGTCAGCGCTATGGCCACTTCTTCCGCCTCTTGACTCGATGTTTTTGGAATGGTTGCGCTGGTGAGGCATTTGTCTCTTGTCGTCACCACCGCCACCATTGCTCTCTTCTGTTTGCAGCTTGCTGCGTCTGTATACACTGTTCCCTCATCACTGCCATAAGTCTTATCTAGGGCTTTGGCCCTGTCCTGTCGTCTTCCTTCGGGATGTTTGGGATGCATGTTCCGAGGGATTGGCCTGATTTGTATGCACTGCCTCGTATTTGACACAAGAGCTCTGTGTTGTAGCTGACCCTGGAGGGTCCACTGAAGTTTCCCCATGAGCTTTCTGCCAGCGGGTGTCAGTTCAAGCCTTAATTTGTGGCTTGAGAGGTGACCTTCGATTAGTTCGGATGTGGTGTTGTGGAGGCCTAACTTTAGCAGCAGAGCTGTCGAAGCGCTGATGGGGATTCCTAGTGCCTGTTTGTAGGCTTTGCGTATGATGACGTCGATTTGTTCCTCTTCACTCTTGGTCAGACTTACGTACGGTGCAGTGTAAGTAATTCGTGAGAGTATGAAGGCCCGGACCAATCTGGTGATGTCTTGCTCTTTCAGTCCCCTCTGTCTGTTGGCCAGCCTGCGTAGCATCTGAGTGACTTGTTCTGTGGTCGTCTTGAGTTTTTTAATCAGGCCGGTGTTCGTTGTGTCCGCCTGAATGTCTAATCCAAGAATTCGCATCGCTTTTGTAGGCCTGATGGGATGACCTTCCAGCATGATTTGTATAATGTCCTTGTCTTTCTTTCGGCGTCGTTTGCGCACGACCAGAAGTTCCGATTTTTGCGGTGCACATGTTAGTCCGCACTCTTTGGCATACTCATTGACAGCTAGTATCGGCTGCTTGCTGGAGCGTGTCTTGGAGGCCGCCAATGGAATCTGTGCCCGTCCAGATAGTAATTTCGTCGGCGTAGAGACCGTGAATTTTTTATGTTGGGAATTTGGCCTAATCGGTTCGGCAGCTCAAGAAGGGCAATGTTGAAGAGAATGGGGGATAGGACAGATCCTTGCGGGGTGCCCTTGTCTCCGAGGGTAATTGGGTCCGAGGAGACATCCCCTATCTTTATGATCGCTTGGCGGTACGACGGAAGTCGGCAATGCAATTGTACATCCTTTCCCCGCAGCCTGTTTTAAATGCAGAGCATTTCTTTAACTCACGATGTCACCCGTTCTAGTTGTCCATCGTCGTCCGCACCCCTCCCCCTACACTATATAAAAAATAATACTTACCGGCGCCTGGTTTCGATCCCACGACCCTGCGGGCGGAACGCAAGGTACATGGTGCTCTACCCACTGCGCCACAAAGCCGAAACAGAATGGAGGGCTACGAACGCGCCTTATATCCTTGACTAATTCAAACTACGTCAAGAAGCTGCTGATACAACGCATTCACTACCTGTGGGCGGAACGCGAGGTACATGGTGCTCTTCCCACTGCGCCACAATAATCATACCCACCTGCTAATAAATGATGCCATACCCACCTGCTAATAAATGATGTCACGTGACCACGTAATTACGTCTCCTCATTTAATTACAATACAACAACCAACAGCAACAAGTGCAACAACATCAACGTAACGCAAACTACTTAACGTCGCGCGCCCCCGGAAATGCTCTGCATTTGATCGTGCCCCTCGCGAGGGGGATGTTTAGTTTCCTGCCGCAGCAAGAACCAGGCGGCCTCCTGCGCAGTTTGTGGTGCATACCCACTTGGGGGATTGGCCAGGATCGTTTCACTTACTACATGCCGGTTACGGCAGTGTTTGATTCTAGTTTTTTTTTTTTTGCCAGTTTATGGAGGATGGCCCTGTGTGACACGTTGTCAAACGCCCCTTTAAGGTCGAGGGCCAGTATGGCCCGGGGCGAGTGTCTGGTGGCAGGGGCGAGTATGTCCTCCTTGATTTGAATGAGGATGTCCTGGGTTCCCAAGTGCCTTCTGAAACCGAACATGGAGTCAGGCATTTGCTGCGTGCCATCAAGGTGTTGCTAAAGCCGGGGAAGAATTATTCGCTCCATTGTTTTTCCCACGCAGGAGGTCAGTGATATCGGCCGGAGATTATCTATGTGGGGTGATTTTCCTGGTTTTGGAATAAATCGCACCTCCGCTGTTTTCCACGAGATGGGAAGTTTGCCTGTGCGCCAAAAGACGTTGAAATACTCCGTGAGGTCTTCTAGAGCCTTGTCGTCCAGGTTAGCCAATATCTTGTTGGTGATTTGGTGTTGTCCAGGAGAGCTGGAGCGTTTGCTGGCAGTAATGGCTGCACGGACCTCGTACATTTCGATGTCTTTGTCCAACTCAAGGTTAGGTGTGCCTTCATAGAGAGGAGGAGGGTCTCCCTTTCCAGGACGGAGGTATTTGTTCCTCAGATCTTGGATGAGGTCATCGGTCGTTCCTGGGTACAAGTGCATGGTGCGCGCCAGGCTTTTACTGGTTTCTCCCTTGTTCTTTAGGGGGTCGATGAGATGTCTCAGCAGTTGCCACGTTTTGCGGGTAGAGAGCGTACCCTGAAGGCCGTCGCACAACGTGAGCCAATTTTCCTTGCGCAGGTGGGCAGCGTACTCAGCCGCCTGTTTACTTAGTTGCGCTATGCGCTTCTTGAGTCGGCGGTTATGCCTCTGCCTTTTCCAACTTCTTAAGAGGCTGTGCCTGGCTTCCCAGATGTTCAAGAGTTTGGTATCAACGCGTGGCACTTGGTATGTCACGGAAATCGTTTTGGTGTGGGCTTTTGCATCTCTTATGACACTTTCCGCCCACTGTTCGTAGGATTGTTCTTGCGAGGGGACGCGATCTCTCCTTTCTTTTCTGAACTTGTCCCAGTCAGTAAATTTGACCGTACCTATGCGTGACCTGTAGTTCACACCTTTGATTAGGATGTTTATAATGTCGGGATCGGATCCCAAATTCTCCGTTGTGTTGGTCCACATGATGTCGAGAGAGCCTCGGAGAAGGGACAAGTCTAGGCATGTGTCCCTATTGACGCTATTTCCTGTGCGCGTTGGGGTCTGCGGGTCATTTAGGAGAGTGAGATTGTGTAGTTCTATGACGTTGAGCAGATCTTTACCTCTTCTGTTGTTATACGTGTAGCCCCAAAGTTGGTGTGCCGCATTAAGGTCTATGAGAAGAGGGGCGTTGCCGGCGAGTTGGAGGGCTTCTCGTACAGTTTCTTCAATGCCTGGTCGCCTTTTGGAGGGCCGGCAGGAAATGTTAAGAATGAAGAAGCTGTTTTTGCAGTTTAAGTTGCTTGGAACGAGCTCTACCAATGTGTGCTCACAATCTCTTTGCGGAGTGAGGTGCTGAATGGCTGCTATGTTGCTCTTAACTAAGGTTGCTGTAGATCGTCCAAAGGGATCTGTGTAGGTAATGTATCCTGGAAGCTTACTTGGACTGTTCGTTTTTGAATTGCAATGATTTCAGGCGTTGGCGTGAGTGTGGCGAAGTACTGTTGTAGCGCTGCTGATTTCTCTTTAATTCCATTGCAATTCCATTGGAGCAGCGCAGTGATGTCTTGCCTATTTGGTTGTGTAGTCATCAGGGAAGGAGACGGAATCCTTGCTTTCACACGTGGGTGGGCGGGAGTATGGAGCCTGCCTTCTGCGGAGAGTAGTGTTTTCTACCATCTCCAGTCTCTCTTCTATCCGGTCGATGCGAGTTCCGAGTTGGTCAACCCGAGCTACTACTTGATCAATTCGGACGCCGTTCTCCGCTACTTCAGTGGTTAGCGCCTGTAGAAGCTGGTTAATTTGGTCAGACTGAGTTTTCATCTGGGCCTTGAGTGCCCTGCCTAACTCATCAAGTTGGCTGTTCTGCTTGTCTGAGAACGCTTTGAGCACGTCTTCGAAGGAGGCTCGGTGTCCTTGCGATTGAACAGATGGCGAGAAGGCTTTAGTGGTGTCCTGTGGCACTGTCTTGTTCTGCCTCATTATTTTTTCTTCAGCTAGCGACGTGGGATTTGTGCATGTCACCGGAGTGGGAGAGGTGGTTGTGTCCATGGCCACATCATTTTCTGCGGCATTACGTGATGGTCGTTTGCGTTTGTCTGTGACCGAGTCCTCTCGGGATTTCTCTAGTTCTGCTAGGCGGCTTTCTAATGACGCAATAATCGACTGTTGTTTCGCCAACTGTGATCTAAGGGTTGTTCATTCCTGACGGAATGTGGATCTGCGTGTTTTGGTGTCGTGGGTGTGGGATCTCCTCGAGCAGTGAGAGACAATACGCCAGCCCAGCTCACCTGTTTCTCGTCATTTCCGGTCCCCAGTGCCTGGTTTCGGGACCCGGATCTCGATCTGGTGCTTGATCTCGCGGACGCTGTTCTGGTTTGGTGTCTGGCCCGGTCTCGCGGTGGCTCCTGGTCCACTCGCGAGGCTCGCTGATCCGCTTGCGAAGCTGGCTGGACCGCTCGCGCTGCTCGTTCTTCCGCCCTCTTCCGCACCAACTCCCGTTGACGGAGGACGAAAAGCTCCAGAAAACGTTTCGGGCAGCCCTTGGTAGCCGCGAGATCGGCCCCGCCGCATAGCGAGCAAAGGGCCTTGCAGTCGTGTTGGGGTTGCGGTTCCTTGGTGCCACATTGATGGCACACACGTGTATTTGTCTGAGGGCATGCGGTCTCCCTATGTACGAGTTCATGGCACTTGTCACACACACAAGGAGCACGGGTACTCCGATCCGAAGAGGGTAACGTAATAAGGGACTTTGTATCCTGCGAACGTGATTACAACAATATTTGAATTTTCCAGTCTTCTACATGCGTAGATGTCGTGTTTTGGTACGTACATATTTTCCAGCAATTCGCGCTCCGAGAAGCGGAGGGGAGCTCCTCTTATAATGATGCCCTTGACTGAGTCATCAGGCGCGAGTCCGTAGAGTTGCACTGGATAGGTCACGTTGCTAATTTGGATCTGCCTGACCTGGCTCAAGTCTTCTGCAGCGTCCGCCGATGGGGTGCTGACCGTAGCGATGTTCTGCACTGTGTCGTAGCGAACGCGCATGTTGGTCTGGCGCCACGTTGAATGTATTGCGTTCAGCAAGGCGATGGACACCTCGGCTAAGTCCAGTTGCGCTATTTTGAGGCCACCTTGTGGTCGCAGCACGAGTTTGTAATCGCCCCTGGAAAGGGAAGCTGGCCTGGGAGCAGTCTTGGGTCTATTCGAAGGATTTGAAGTAGTCGACGGCGGCGTTAGGCCTACCACTGGCGTGGTTTTCCGCTCTCGTCGCCGCTGAGCTCGGGAGACGACATCAATCCATTCTGCGTTGGAGTTTGAGTCCGCAAGTTCATCATAGTTGCCTTCATTTGGGTCTTGTAGCATTGCGTTGTCTTCAGTTTGACTTGCGTCACTGCTCGGGAGCACCGCGGAGCGGTCTCCTTGGTCGACGGTCGAGCCCGGCATTGGTCGTGCTCGTTGCTAGGCCTACCCCGCTAGCCGAGGCCTAGCTCGGGCCGTGGTAAAAAACTGCCGTAGATTGGCTGAAACACACTCACAGAGAAGTGAAAGGTGTCCTCCGGTGCACAGAAAGTAGCTCTCGATGGCGGTGGTACCAGTTTTGAATCACGACACGAATTTACGGCACTTTTGCGTGAAAACTGTGGAGCCCATGCATGGGACGTCCGCTCGGTGTAGGACCCCTGGTGGCGCCCTCTGCGGCCGAGTCAGTCGGCCCAACGTTTAGTCCGCCGGGCGCCGACGGGTCGTCGCAATTCGCTCGATCAGTCGAAACTAAGCCCCAATACGTTTGTGATGGAACAATGTGCCGTTCTTTACTTTGTTAGTTTGTACACTGTATCAAGCTCCGAGTCCGGGTCGCTCTACACAAGCGCTGAATAAGTGCACATGCGACGCTTCGCTGACTTTACGCTAGTAGGAAACTCTAATGCCACTTGAAGGCGGGAGAAGAGTCAGCGAAGTCAATATAGATAATAAGTAAATAAAATAAACTGAAACGTTTACGGTACAGCGGAAAACTAGAGCGCCGGGAGCACTTTTTTGCGCTGGGTGAACAAGCCCAGCGGTCAGCAGCACGACCACACATCTGCGAACGCTTTTCCATTTAAGAATTGCAATTGCTAGACCTGAGACATTGTGGAAGTTTGGGGGACGCGTACTGCACGAGCGCTATGCAACAAATAGTCACCTAAAGTACTTCAAATGCTAAAACTAAATAAAAGTGTAAACTGGTTGTACATTATACACCTTATATATCCCGCATCGGCAAGGCTGGCTTTAAACTTCATAGCCACATGCTACCGGTAAAACCCTGACTGCAGGAAAAAAGACTATATGTACACCCATGGACACTTAACTGTAGATTATGCCAAAAGCTGGAAACAATTGAGCGCATCTTTCTGGACTGTTGGGATGCGGTGTTTCACTGGGACAATTCAATTCAACGAACCCTGAAAAAAGACTTACCATTAACGCCTTACGGCATTCGCTTTTTGCCCGTAAACAATGATGGGGGCGTGCGCTATGATATGTTTATGGCACTTAGTTTGCATTCTATGTGGGAAGCTCGCATGGTGGTTCAAAATGCCGAAGAGGATGCTCGCACAGTGCGAGAGTCATTGAAAGCGTTGCTTATATAAGATAAGTTTATCGAGCCATGCCGGAAGAACCTGAGTGGTTATCCATTCTGGATGTTCTAGCGCAATTTAAGATGTTTTAAACCACTCCCTTCAGCCGATTGGTGGCTGGAGCTACTGATTTGTGTACTGATCAGTGCGTGTTGTGTTGTCGCCAAGAAGGCAATAAAGAAGAAAAATTTACACCATCTTCCCGCGAGGGGAACCATGGGGTAGATGCGACGCATTGGGGGTTTCCGTTGCGTTTCCGTTATGTTAGCGTGTCCATTGTTGTTGTGTGTCCATATTTTACGCAGCATCTTCACCCCCGATGCGTCGCATCTACCCCATGGTTCCCCTCGCGGGAAGATGGTGTAAATTTTACGGTTGCGCCGACCATCGCGATAGCAGGCCTGTTAGTCTCCATTCAAATCATCGGTGGTCATCGGAGGATGTCATCGGCGGAGCGGCGGAGCGGCGGACAACACGCAGCTGGGGCTGCGGTGAGAGCGGCGCTAACGCGCAGCTGGCGCGGCGAGGAGAATGGGGGAGGGATGCGGACTACGCCGGACGACGCCGGAGGGACAAGGCGAGTTTACTGCTGGTTACTGCTGACACTTGGTGGGACATATCTCCATATACAAAGGAAGCCTTTCACGTAGTTATCTCAGCTTTGAAATTTCGTGCTTTGCACGTAACACAAAAAGCCCTGCCTTGCAGTTCTTTTCTGGTGATTATAAAGAGAATGTCACGTACAAAAATGTAATAATGCCTCAAGACTCTTCTCACCAGAGTATTTATCAACTGGAATTCGAAACTTCTGACTATGCAGATGCGCAGTATATTGGATGTGTTGTTAGAGTTCCGGAGGCTTTGAGGGCGCGTCCGAAAAGCAGTTCATTGCTTTCTGGATGACTTACTCGGTCTTCTAGCTGTTCTATTGGCAGCCACAATATGGTAAGTATATAACAATAGGCAAACAAATGATAGTTTGCCAACAAGCAATGCAAGGAAGTCGAACTGCGAGACTGACCTAGCGGCATCATTCTTCAGCGAGTTCAATGAAGCATGATATAAATCAGACAAGAGCAAGACCGAAGACAGAGATAGCAGCAATTTAGGCTTATCTTGTGCATCGCTGCTCTTGTTTAAATTCTTTGTTGTTGACTTTCGCAGAATTAATAATTTGCCGATTGGTTCAAACGCCAACATTCATAATTTCTGCGTGATACGGATTTCTAGTAAAACTTGGCAAATTTTTTTGTCACATTACCGGGTGTGCAATAAAACTGAACAAGTAAAATCGCGCCACAAATTTCGATATGGCTCCCTTTCCCACCAAGGCACACTCACGGTATCTCAGTAATGTGTCTCATTATATTTTGGTTCATTGCTCGTGTTAAGGCCTACCCTATTTCACTACCAACCACTTTTTATTGAGTCAACCTAAAATAGAGTGTTCGCATGAGAACAACTTTTAAAACAATATTTTACCGAAACATATAAAAGGCATACGATATACTTTCTAAGGCTCCCATTGGCCTAAAAATGCTTTATGGTGTACGCCAACAATCTGCGTTTATCTTTCCAAAAGATTTGCACTATACATTTGCACCTACACTACACTAATACACTATACATTTGCGCCTAATACATTTAACTGAAAAATTCGATGACCAGCGTTAGCCGTAAAATACAAGCTAGAAAAAGAAAAAAAAATGGACAGCTACAACAGATATTTTCCATTTAGTCTCGAATTTGTTCCCACTTTAAACTTCTTACCCCGCCGGAAGCTGAAAAGGCAAATGTTTTGACCATATAGGCTCAGAGCTTCTTCAGGCCTTCGGTAAATGTATATTTGGTGCTCTTGATTGTGCATAATGCACGTGTTGCACTAATGCCAGTAAATACTTTTCTGCAGTACACACTATACACACTTCTGCATAATCGAGAGGTATGAGCTTCACAACCTAGAAAAAATCGTCCTTAAAACTTACTCGCCAAATTTAGCACTTACGCATCGGAAAGCGGAATTTTCAAAAGGCAGATACGTTTAGCTTGTATTCAGTCGACCAGTGTAACCAAAAAAACTAGTATAAAGTTGTGCGCGAAGTCTAAACACTAAAAGGAAATAGCAACCTGTGTGCATATATACTTGGAATTTCGGTGAAACCCCTGCTGCCACGGCTTCATAATTCTCTCTCATTTTTCTTTGTTCAGTCTCTTTTTTTAAAGGGGTTGCGAAGGCCAAATGCAACAGTATGGACCCAGCCTTTGGTCGCCCACTCAACTCCATACGAGTCCTGAAAGACGTTTTTTTAACCGGAGAATAATACGAACAATTGAAATGCATTGAAAGTTTATGCCACACGACGACAGTGCTGACGTAATAGAGAAATACCTGGCCTCTCCGATTAAGAGCACCACAGTGCTTAATTGCGCAAATCCCCACAATACGTTTAATTTACTAAGCCCATCTCCCCTTTATGTTTAGTTTACTGTAACGCACCGGCAGCTCAGTATGCAAGGTACTGACTGCGCTACTGAGCACACACTTGCTGTTGGTGACTACGCAGGGTAACGTAGGAGACGCAAAAGCATCAGTGTGTCTACGTTTGAGCGCACATTATAGATCATTAGGCGTCATCAATTAATCAGTGGCCCTCCACCATGCATGGCTGTCCGCAAAATACTGGCTGTATATTTTGTTCCGCAATTCCTGTTTTAACACGTTTAATATTTTCGTAATGGATATCAAGATAATGGATACCGGTGTCGGATATCGCGCTCGGATGGCTCTCGGATGGAGTAACATACAACTATTGAGGGATGGACAACTATACTTGAAATGAAGGAGCGAAGAGAGAGTGACAGCCACCGATGCTGCTTGAATGCAATTATTTATTCTCAAAGCGGTTCAGCTGATTTTGTGTGCACGTTAATTCTAGTCAACCATTAGGGAGTGCTCCAGCTAACTCGAGAAGATAGTCCATACGTTTCTAAAAAATCAATTGAGCAGAAGTTCGTTTTTCTAGCTTAAGAGTAATTGGCATAATTTTGTGATTTCCGGGGCAGTCTCACAAGCCATTAATCATATGACGGTACTCTGTGCCGCGAACAAACAGATTAGTCTTATAGATTTCCATACTCAAAATCGCTTGAGGACTGAATGTCCAACGAGACGAAAGATACAACGAGTCGAAAGGTCCAATTCGTCACGTGATCAGCGAGCCTGAACGTCCAACGAGACTAAATGTCCAATCGAGCCTGAATGACCAACGAGACGAAAGATCCACCGAGACGAATGGTCCAACAATGGAATAAGTTTAGTGCGCTCATTCGGATAAAGCGGACAGCGATGGGTTTGAATCAGTTGTGTAAAAAAAATTTTATCCCATCAAATTATTTAACTGATCGTTTTGACAATTTTGTTATTCTGATTCATGTAGGACTCAGTTTTGCGTCCATGTAACCTATTGCACGTGAGGGTATTGATTTATTGATTCATTGACTCTGGGGTTAATGCGCCGACGCTACACAGGCCATGAGGCGCGCCGTAGGGAGGGCCCCGGATTAATTTTGATCACCTCGGGACCTTTAACCTGTGCCGAAATCTCGAACGCACGGGTGTTTTCTATTTTCGCCTCAATCTTAAAAACGGCTGCCGCAGCCAAAATCGGACCCGCGACCTCGGGATCACCAGCACAAACGTGAGTGTATTGTCCCGCGATGTTCAGTGGCCAATTTCAGCAGTATCGTCTGTCAATAAAACAAACAATAAAGTTTCGTTTTGAGTACTGCAATTTTTCAGGGTCTCATCCGTTGGGTTCCTCACACACAGAGTGGTAGCATCACTAAATACACGTGAAGGTTGTCGTCAGACAATCTTTGGATAATTACCCATACGTAGGCTAGAAAAAGAAACTTCTTGCGCTTGCCATTTTTCTTGAAATCAGCGGATGATCCATCCTATTGAGTTGCCCGTGCACTAAAAAAAATTGATTCAAGTTAAGCTTAACGGGATTTAACTACTTGCAGACAAAAGCAGCTCGAGAGACAGCGGAATGCATAATTTAATGGGTTAAGCACCGGCAACCAGCCGTGTAAATTTTTCCCTACGCAGCATCAAACAGAACCGTCCATTATTTTACAGTTGTAGTGTATTACATGGGCCGAAGGCGAAAAGTGATCCGAGGATGACAAACATGTTAAAATTGTTACCATTCAGTTGAAACTGAAACTTTCTGAGTAAAACATACTGTGAGGCTTTGCTGACAGCCGTGGGAGGAGGGGAGGGGCGACGGACCAATTTATGACGCCTAATTGATTTGAACGCGCTCAATACTTTGGGCACATATATGTTTTTGCTTGTGGTACTTTATCGTACTGTTGCCTCGTTTTTACGTGATGGGAAAAGCGACTGCCATTGCCAGGAACCAAGCCGAAACTTCGTGTTCTCTAGTGCAGTACTTTATTCATGCACTGAGCTGCCATATTCTAGACATAAAATGGTTTAAATGAGATTGTTATATAAATGCATTTCTAATATCAATGTTTGCAAAGCCAGCAGTACCGTTACACTATTCTAACCTCCGCGCCGAATCGTCACACCAATGTGTGACTGTCTCCCTTTTTCGCCAATCATTGAGCTGCTTGGTGATAGTTGAACCCTGTGAACAATGCCCACGACAAAAAAAATCGAGTTGGAATTTTAAGAATATTACACACCCGAGTTAATTGGTCAGTAAGTAGCAAGCAACCGCTTCCTTTTATTTGTTTAACTTGTGATTGTGTTTGAATTGCATAGACGGGCGCAGATAAACATTTTTTTTTCGTTTATGCAGTCGCTAATACCGTATTTAATTCTTAAAGTCCGAAAGAAGAAAAAATACCCTTCGAGGTCTGGGGAGGCCACAACTGCTGCAATAAGACGCAATGAAGCAAACCCATCTTGCGATGTAATGGACGACGGCCAAGATTTTAGAGTTCATGCATGCGCACGGGCGTTTGTGTAAATAATGTTTTTTTAGGAAATACTTTAGTGCAATTCGGAGCACGTGTGTCGGAATGAAGTTATTGGGGTTTATTTTCGGAGAGTTCGAACTAGTTTTGGTTTTGGTTTCACCGTGAAACACGGCCATATTTTCCAACGATATCTGTGATTATGCATTAGCCATACTTCAGGAGTCACCATGACCCCCTAGTCACATGTTTTTGACTTCACAGAGGCACTGGATAAACCGGATGAAATAAAGAAATTCTGGGGTAAACTGTGGACTCGAGCAGCGCAGGACAGGAGCGGTTGGAGGTCAATGGCGGAGGCCTTTGTCCTGCTGTGCACCTGAGAAGGTTTATGATGATGATGATGACGGTTTCTAGCGAGCAAGTATTGTTTCATATAATTGACGTACAACGCTTCGCCGTAAGCTGCATATGCCTGTGCGACGGGTACACCTGCAGAAAATCTAAAGCAAATAAAGAGCGAAGTAAGTTACGTAATAAGGAAATCAAACAAACTGAAATTTTTTATTGTAAACCATAAAACCATTTCGCAGGGTGAAACACCAGACCGGTCTTCAGCACGACCGCACATTTCCGTTCGACAATCCTGCCAGAAAAAGCGTAGTAGCTGCTCATCAGACATTGGCGGAGCTAGGGTAAAGCCTACTGCACAGGCGTTATTCAATCAATGCTCAGCTTAGCAGCTCAAAGTGCTGCAATCGAACAAGTAAACCGCAATGTCCGATGCAATGTTGGAAGCGCCTGTCCTGTCCTCTTTCTTGTGTTCGCCTATTTTTACCGCTAAAAACATGTCGCAAATGTCTGATATGACGGTGGTGAGCCTCAACATGTGTACTTGTTATTTGTAAGCCTCGTTGCATGCTAGTGAAGCGTAATTTGATAAAGCAAGCGTTGACATCCACTGTGCGGGTTCAAATCTAGGAGTAGAGGCCTTTTTTTATTGGCCGAATGTGTTTAATTGGCCGATTCGCCGACGACTTGGCGGATAGTACGGAGAAAAGGCCTGTAGGTGAGATCCGTAGCTGCGGGAGAGACGCCCCGCGGTTCACCAACTCCGATGAAGTGGAGCACCGGAGTTCAGCCACTGCGTCCACCTCGGCTCAGCCTTACTGCATGAAACGATACTTGTTCGTTTCATGAGTAAGGCCGAGCCGAGGTGGAGGTACGCTAAACAGCGTCCAATCGTATTTCAAGACAAGTTCGCCTGACAGGAAACGTCACGCGACGTGCTTGAACGATACCCAGGTTTTTAAACTTTATGTATATGCAGATGATTGTGTGTCAATGTTATTGTTTTAGAAGTAGCTCTACTACTACTGGCAACAAGCACATGTATCGGAATGTAGTTGTTTAACAAAACTTGTTGTTGAGCTAGTTGGTACATATTTTAAGGAAGACGAAAACGTGGCGCAAACAAGACGCAGACGAAAGAAACGAGGTAAGACATATACAGGCGCCAACTTCCAACTGTTTATTTGAAGCAAACCACGCGAAATTTATACAAGCCTTATCTTAGCAGAAACAACAACAACAAAATTCAACCTAGGTATAATCATGTTAACAAGTGTAAAAGGTGGTGACAATGGCTAAAATGGATAAGTAAAACGCTGCTGAAAGAATGACAACAAATCTACGTCAGCCTCAAGAGTAATCAAGATGGTCCAATAGCGCGTGCGTGCAATCCAGGCGCAAACCAAACCGAAAAGAGGGGAGGACAGCTGCGCGTGCTAAACTACACGCTGTGGTTTAAAAATGACATTTCTTTTTCACTTAACGCTAGTGACGGCGTGCTAACACACTTGTCGCCGGCTCTTTTGATAAAAACCGCCTCGATCACCTCCCTCTCCGTTTTGTTTCTTGCTCTCCTCAGAAAGGTCGTCTTATCCAGGAGTGGCTCACACCCACAGCGCTTGCAGTGGTCTGCAAGGTGCCCTCCCAAGTTGCTGCTAATGGCCAACCGGTGTTCTCTGGCACGTTCGTTGAAGCAACGTCCAGTCAGACCGATATACACCCTTTTGCATTTCAAGGGGATGCTGTAAATGACGTTGCTAACACACTCGGTGTATAGCGTGGCGTGCTTTTTTGAGCATGACTACGGTATCTTATTGGCCATCATAGGGCAAACTTTAGCCGGTTTGCACGGGGCGGAACACACAACGCGCACTGTATACCTGGACGCGACCTTCTGGACGCGAAGAGAAAGAAAAAATGAAAACGCACGTAATACCCTACATCCACAGGCTTTCGCACAACGTGGTGATCGTAGGTACCGGTGGTGGCGCCTTATTGAATATTCCGACGATGGCGGAGTGACAGCTGTCCACGTGAATTTGGGCCCTCCCTTACGCGTGTACGGAAGCTAGAGGGGCGTTCCCGAGAGAGAGTAATACCGAGGTGTAAAAAGGCTGAACTTGGCCGTTAGAAAGCGTTCTTGTTTGAGCTCTCAGCTGGGCAGTTCCCGGCGAGACAAGGAGTCTCGACCGCTGAAGCTAGGTTGGGATTTGTGAGCCCCCTAAGCGAGAGATAGACTGGAGGATCGCGTCGGAAGTTTAGGGTACAGCTGTGTACCGGGCAACTAGACGGGTACGGCGGCGGGAACAGTCCCGGCCGTCGTTTCTCGAGCGGTTTGTGTATGTTTGGAGCATAGGAGAGTTAGACAGAGTTGGACAGCTCGAGTGACTGGTATGCACTCGGAGCTAGCGTCTAGCTGGAGTTTGAAGTTTTTCCGTTTTTATTACTCATGTACCCAGTTATCCTACTGTAAATAGCTGTATATCGAACTCAGAAATACTGCTCACGCGCCTCCGCAGAGAGCAGCGCCGGTGCGACGCTCCGTAACAGAAAGGAGCGAAAAATGAAAAATAGATAACTCCTCTCCCAAAACAGGGAGCTCATTCCTCTCCCGGTTATATGCAGAACAGCTTTCACTCTCCGCCCCTGCGCATTTTCATGCACGTAACTCGGACGATGCATGTTACCTCAGCATATAATTTTTTTTCAATGGCGTCTATGGGCAGTCTCTGAAAAATTGACCTTTTTGGCTCTCCTAAATCTGGCACTGTGTCGCTGTAACATCAGATATCCAATTGCCCTCCAGGATTTGAGTACTACGGTATGTTACCTTCAAGACGTCGTAAAATTCATCATAATTGGTTCACAGAAAAATGTTACTGGGCACTTTTTGTCTGGAGTCTGATGCCAGGTTAGAGAGTGGGAACGTGTGGTGCCCTCTCTCGTAGTGGACGGCATCCTCTACAGACCCATCATAGCCTCCGATGTCGGCTGCCGGCGGCGGGCCGCCGGCAGCCGATCGCAGAGGTCAAGGCCCCGATAAACTGAAAGGTGGTTTGTAACAAGAAGTATGGCTTGTTATTGACAATAGCGGTAAATTGAGTCTAGCGATGCTCCTTCACAGAAGTGAGACTTCCCATACGAACTGTTTTTGTGAAGCTAAATGCACTTGCAGCGTGGTTTACTCCAATGGTATTGCTTCACGCGCAAGTGGACCCTGCCACGCACACATAGTTTCAAGCTATATCCACACCCAGCAATTGTATTTTGCTATACAAAAAATAGGTTAAATTGTTTAAGTGAGAAATCAAGCTCCCATACTCGCGCCCCCTCTAAATTTAAATACGTCTTGTTTTAGCGATATATTATGAATAAAGTTTTAGTTTGTGTAGCCTTTGTAACCGAATGCCGGGCTGTCCTTCAGTGTTTTTTTTACGCACATTTGTTGAAGTGGAGGCGGAAATGTCATGGCCACGTGGTGACTGGAAGACATAACCTTTGACAGTTCACCAAAGGATCGCATCACGCGACAAGAAGCTGCTATTTGTCGTGCTTCTTGAAAGTTGAACCCTCACACATCCCGAGAAAAGAAGTGAATCTGGAGCGCAGGCCACCAAAAAATAAAGAATCGAGCCACCAACAGATCAAGAATCGAACCGGCGACAAATAATGAAATCAGTTGGCTTCATAAAGCCAGTTTCGGCTGAAACATGTACAGGCCAAAAACGGTTCGCTAAAGTTCTAAAGGTAAACTTTCGAATATACAAATGAGTATCACCTGAAGGGGAGGCAAAACAAAAAGAGAGCGCTCAAATTACTATGAAAGTAAAGTTTTCAAGCATAGCCGTAATACAATAAAATTAAATCATAGCAGTAAATAGTTGCCCAGAGCATAAGATACGTGATCACAATATACTAATAAGTTAGAACGGTTCCCAGACAGTTTATCAAACGCCGTTTTATCGAACGCCGTTTCATCGAGAAAATGCCCGTTTTATCGAACCCCGTTTTATCGAATACCGTTTTATCGAATCACCTATGTCCGTTTTACCGAAAGAGCGGTTTTGCGGCTTTCATTCTAGTTTTCTGGGTTTATTTTGTTTAACTGGCCATGGTATTAACCTAACCTGCACTTAGCTTCGTTCTACATTGTCTCTGCCGTGCATTACATACAAAAACCTGCTTATATAGGTTGCCGCGTCTTTCTCGTGTTTTCGATCACCTCTCTTGTATTAGATTTTTTTTATTTTTTGTGTCTTCATTGATTGCACTCAAGCATGTATGTCCCCCTTCTTTATATTACAGAATTTGCCACAATAGTAGCAACCCTAAACCCGTGCGCAGTTTTTCTTAGATGTGTATCGGTGTATTTGGGTTGGCGTTGTCAAATATGTCCCTTGCGCCATGGTTCATCATTACGTGATTCAAAGCCTTGCCCTTCTCCTATTTTTCTAGTCACGTGATTTGCATGCGACTCCTACTCGGACCATGCTGACACATTGTTTGCATATGGAGAAATATCGTGCCAAGAACTTCGGAAAAATTACTGCTATATGAATGAAACCGGAAACGGAAATTAATGGTCCCAGAAAAAATAGTCCCGGAGAAAATGGTTCCAGTGCCAATCTAAGAAAAAATGGTCCCATGCTCGGGTCGACGTGTTCCTTTTAAGCTCGTAAGGTGTGAACATTTTTTGCGGCTTTGATTTTCTCCCTTCGCGTTTAGGGTTAGGAAATAGATGGGGGGCTTTAATGTTCATATATGGGCAAGAAATGAACGCTTCTGAAAGCTAAAGTCTAATAAAGAAAATTGGGTAGACAGACGGACGGACGGACGAACGGTCTTATGAATGGATGGATGGACGGATGTATGTACAGATGGATGGATGGATGATAGGGCTGAGCTTCGATTAAAAATTTTAATCAAGTTGACCGGCAGGCAATTATCTATTAATTGATTGGTTTATCAGTTGGTGTAGATTACAAAACGAATAAAAAAGAATACAGGATTTCGAGTTCCGAATCGCTTTTCTTGCTATCAGATAATCAACACTGAGGCGTTGAAATCGTACACAATTCCGCATTTTAAATCAATGTGGGTCTGGGACATTCCGGTGCAGGACATTTCGGTACGGGCATTTTGGTGCCCGGACATTTTTGGGCCAACTTTTGAGCGACTGAATCTTCAGGTGTTTGAAACAGCCAGTCATTATTTTCTTCTAGCGCAGTGATTGCATTTTTAGATTGATGCCGTGACATAATTTCGCAGGTATTTTAAAAATTCGCCATGTCTATATTTTTGTTTATTAACTCATTCAGGGAACACCTGTTATACCGCCAACTGATTAAATTCTTTTGCACGTGTTTTTTTTTAATGTACGACAAGACAATAATTTATACTTGCCCTTGTTTGCGACATGCAAATCAGCTAAGACAATTACCCGGTGTGTATGGTGATCTAACGCATCCTTTGTGTAATTTTTCCAAAATAAAATGCACACTCTCACTATCCAAAAGAGTACAAACATTCGGTTGCCCCCCAAAATGCAGAAAATCTGATGACGAGTTTACTGTAGGCTGCGCTTTCAGGCTAAACTGAGTTTGCAACACTGTTGTCGTCGCGTTTTTTTTTACGGACAAGTCTATTGGCTCCGTGCGATGGTGTTTCGAGCGCGACCGCAGCGCCGCCGAACAGCGGCGCCGTCGCAAATCGCATGTTGGTCACCCCGAACGAACGGCTTACCGGGCGGAGATTCCGCAGACATTGTGAAAAAGTCGAGCTAGTAGTGCGCATTTCTGTGCGTATTGCTGGGTCTACGGCTCCGCAACATTTTAAAAAGGTCGCGAGGAAGCTGAAGAAAAAAAATGACGCCCACCTCCCCTCGCGGGAACCCTGCTGTGATGCGACGCTAAGGGGGGTTCAAGCGCAAGCGGAGAGCAACCGTCGACCGAAAAGCCGCCGGAGAGCGGCACACCGGTATATGCGCAGCGCGCCCGAAGGATTGGAGACCGCGGAGAGAGAGCGCCGTGGCTATGACGCAACACAATCCAACACAATCCACTTTAATCCAATCCAAATCCAATCAATCCAAGCCAAGCCAAGCCAAGCCAAGCCAATCGAATCCAATCCAATGCCCCTCGCGAGAGAGGAGAGGGGGAGAGTGGCTGCGGACAACGGACGCATGCGGACAACAACGGACGCACGCAGGAAGGACAGGGCCGCCGACAAGAGATGCTCTGAGCGTCGCATCTAAAATAGTTTATCTCGGTTCCCTTGAAATGAAGCGGAAAGGCGACAGCGATGAACCCGCGCAGTGCGACGGGCAATGTAAACAACGCCGATCGACTTCTGACCATAAGCGTTCGTTTTGCTGTTTTGTGTGAATGTGGTTTATACTCTAGGATCTTGTTTCTGTGCACACCTGCTATCAACTTCGCAGGGGACCTGCGTCAGTCGGCAGTGCCCGGCGAAACTTGCTTAGGCAACGCGAACTTCATCGGGAACAAAAACAGCGCGCCAGCACACAGTAGTGATACGGAATATGACGCACAGTAACGGTTGACACGAAATTGCAGTGATCCCACAGGCAACCACCGCAGCTAAACGAATGGGTCATTAATATGCGCGTCAGTCATCTTGAAGCAGTGACGGTGTCGGTCGTTTTCTTTTTTTATCGCTGAACTTATGCTTCCCCGGCATTTTAGCATTACGTGTTGCTTTATGCTTTACCAATCTGTATCGGTTATGCCTCTTCTGTATTATGGTGCTCATCGCTGCATACCCCTTCCTAGGTGTACGCGCAGAGGTTCTGCCCGTGCGGCCTCGGCGGCTGCTTTGACGCAGATGTCGCGGCCAACTCCAAACGGCTAACATTTCGTTGATCCGGAGAGAGCTGGAACACCGGCGTTGATACCAGCGCTAAAATTTGGCAATAGCTGCCCAGTGCTCACAGTTATGAGTTGACGAACATAGCAACTGCACCAGCATGTTTACGCGAGCCGTGGCACCCGGTCTTGCGCGTGCAGCTTCCCCCGCCTACCTCGCTTAGACTCACTGAACTCATAATAAAGTGCAAAGATGCGTGAGCCACGTGTTTACAACAGAACTCACAACCATTCACTGTACCCGCCTCTAACTAAGAGTCGCAGCCCAGGGTCACGTACTTCTGTCATGTGCCCAACGCCATTGCTGGAAACATCGGACGGCTCCGTTGCGTTCGCTAGCTCCTCCCGGATGCAGTAAACACGTAAACATCGTTTGCGGCGTGTAGCTGGCGACCACGTCTTGAGGTTTTCCTATATGAAAAAGAAAACGAGCCAATATATCCCATCTCTCTAAAACCGTTAAAACGAGCGCGCTGGTTTGAGCAGTCATCGCAGCGTAGCACGGGCGGTACGGGGAAGGGCGCAAGCGATGACAACAACATCCGATAAATGCCTCCATGGCCGTATATTGCACTAGTTGTTCAGGCGCTGGTGTCGCCACCATACCAGCGCACGGAGCCTATAGGATATGGTCTTGGGGGAAGGACTCGCCTTTTTGAAAACAGCTGCAGCCTATATATCTCCGCAATGCTGATAAAGCGCACACGGGTTGTTCGTACAAATATCATTCATTCCCCCGTGCTCAGGCACACCAACCTTCGTTTTATGTTACGTGCTTACTTTCATTTCATTTTTAATTCTGCGCCCCAGCAGCCTCGCCTCCCCCCCTGGTCTTCAAGTTTCAATTTCCCCCAGATTTCTTTTTCAGTGATTATTTTCGGCTTCCCCTGAAATTCTCACAGGCCTAGTGGAGTTAACGGTCTCGGGAGTGTCACCGCATTGACGAAAGAAAAAGCTATACATTCACCATGAGCTCACAAAACCGCTCTTATGCGCAACAAAAAGCCACCCGAAAAGCCTCTGAGGATACAATGACCAGTATCGTTGGCGCCTGCCTCCCCCATCCGGGAACAAGCTTGCTGGCTACACCCTTCCGCACGACGCGGTCATACCGACGGCACCCCTTCTCCGGGAATCGCTCTTTGTTCGCTTTCAGTCGCCCCTTCGTCAATTAACTCTTCAAGTCGGGCCTATCACGAGCACCCCAGACATTCCCGGCTTTCTTCCGTTATCAGAAAAATTGAATAGGCTGGTTTAGCGACAGCTGAACCGTCGTCTTCAAGTTTTCGACATCCAGTTTACCCATTGTAGAAGCAGAAGTGACACCCCGCTATACCAAGGAGCACGGCCGCTGGATGAGAGCACACATCAGTGCGCCTTTCATCCAGCGGCCGTGCAAGGAGGCTGGTACCCGGCGGTGCCCAGCCTTTCCCACCCCCACCCCCTTTAGCGACACCGCTGAAAGTACGATCCGTGGTTAGTGGGATCCGCGACCAGTGTTGAGGAAATGAACGCTGCCGATCGGCATATCAACAGCCGTGAAAGCAGTAGGAAAACTGCGTGAAATGCTGCGCAGAGAGGGGAAAAAGCATTTGAACTAGCTGTAGCTAAATAAATTGGGGTCGCGCTATCCCGCATTGAGTTATACAAAGTATTTTTGTGTGTGTACAGCGTTTTTTCTCACAAGGTATAGTTGCTCAACCAGGTCTTTTTTAGCTTTTTCGTTGTTATCGTGATATTGTGATGAGCTGCACCTCGTATCAACTGCCTTAACGTTACGTTCAGTTCTGCAATGTTTCTGGAATATTTGCTCAGTGCGCATTGTGCGAGAGAGTTCACAGTAATCATTATTTTGTGCAATGACAATAGTTTATAAGTCGCAAGGTGTCCATGAAGGGTTGTTCTTTTTGACATTGCTTCGTAAATGCAGTGTGGTATTTAATTGTTCATTTAAAAAATTGCGAATTGTAAATCGCAGACTTCAAACATGATAAGACATACGCTATGCCCATTTGATATGCATATTTGATTGAACACTGAAGGCGTTTTGTGGAAGCATATGTGTATGTTAACACCGCAAGAACTTTTGTTATAAATGTATTTATAGATAACATTTGTATTTATAGAAAACCTATAAAAAGATTTTATTCTCTACGCTTGTATGTTCTCATCCATGTCGTCACACACTGCCCAGTAAATGTATTATGTGCCATCCTTTCTTGTACAAGCTTTTCCTTCCGCCTCATGTCAGCAACGCAGCGCTGCGGCGTCATTTTCCGCAGTACTTCCAACATCTGATTTGAAAACTATAATAAAATGAATGGTTGACAGTGTGCACTTGTGGCTTACCTATCACTCTTCGCCGGGGAAAACTGCTTAGAGGATCTGCGTTATTCGCATTAGCTTTAGAAAGCTTTTTTAGCTGCACAACTTGCCCTGTGCGTCCGTTTGCGCACACACTCGAAATACCGGTCGCCCTAGCGCGGCCCATAGACGTAAACGCTGCCCATAAACGCTACTGCACATAAAATTTTGGGTCGAGTTCACACCTCAGGAGCGGAGGCAAGTTTTATACATCAGGAAAAAATGCATGATGAGTTGATTTGTTTTTATTTAAAGACGAAAATGTCGTGTCATGTTGTGTTCCTACGCTCATACCTTTTTCTTCCTTTTTATGTTGTCACTCCTAAAAAATGATCGAAAAGTGCGAAGGATGACTGTCAGATGGTTTTCTTGACGGGGTCCGGACAGTTTATCGAACGCCGTTTCATCGAAGAGCGTTTTATCGAAGCCGTTTCATCGAACGCCGTTTTATCGAACGTCGTTTTATCGACGGACTGTTTTATCGAAGCCGTTTTATCGAAAGTGCTTTTCCCGGCCTTTTCGTGTATCAAAATTTGCAGTACGGTTTTTAGTTTTTTCCTCGTTATGTAATTTGCAAATCTTGTCTACACAGCGAGCCTATTTAACAGAATTTGTAGTGTTTGTACAAGTTGACTTTTATTTCCTGCGTGCTTTTTTGTTTTTCTGATGCGCGAAATTTGCCTCCGCATATTTTTTTTTGTTCTGTTCATGGCGCAGGCGGTGCTTCCATAACGAATCTCCTTGTGTCTCTAGTCACCCGTCTGATCCGAAGCATATCACGGCATTGTGGCCTATATACTAGAATGGGATCCGGACAGTTTATCGAACGCCGTTTTATCGACGGACGTTTTATCGAAGCCATTTTATCGAAAGTATTTTTTCCCGTCTTTTCGTGTAACAAAATTCACGGTACGTTTTTTAGTTTCCTCCTGGCTATGTAATTTGCAAATCTTGTCTCCGCAGCGAGCCTATTTAACAGAATTTGTAGTATTTTATTTCCCGCGTGCTTTTTGTTTTTGTGATGCGCGAAATTTGCCTCCACCATTTTTTTTTGTTCTGTTCATTGCGCAGGTGGTGTTGCCATAACGAATCTCCTTGTGTCCCTAGTCACCCCTCTGATCCGAAGCATATCACGGCATTGTGGCGTATTGATAAAAATGCCTCGATATGCTTCGTACTTTTTTGTATACACCGCTTTTGCGTCGACACACAATGTAATTATTTTGCCGCGTATGTTCTACATAAGTAAGGCACTTCTTGGTGCTTGTGGGTCCAATGTTAATACCTAACTGGAATGCTGGCAGAAGTCTACCCCGATTTCTGTCTTCCTAATTCTTAATGTGCACTGAGTTCAGTTGCTAAGAGGTTACCAAGCCATGTCCTGCTGTTCTCGATACCCTGCTTAGAACTAACGAGAAAAAAGTTAGAAAATTAGTCACCATAGTATAGGTTGGTTCGTTTTCATCTCTCCATGCCTCGTTGCACCCCAGCATGTCTGTGGTTTTTAGCCCATTCTCTTTTACCTTTTTATCATAAGGCATAAAAAACCCACGTAAGATCTAAATAGTAAACACAGAAATTGAGAAATCGTGAAGGTCTACTCAATACAGCACCGTCAAACGATTACGTGGAAATAAAAATATAAAAAAAAATTGAAAGGAAAATTCAGAACGAGCAATCAAAATCCAATATGGCCCGTGCGATTAGCTGAACAAAGCTCACAAAAACCTGCAAAATGCGCTATCTGGTTTCGCGTGTTCCTCCAAGGTCACCAAAGAAACGTAAGGTTGTTGAATCGAAGAAGGGGCAAAAGAGTGTTGACGCTTAATTGATTTGATTGATTGTGGAGGTTTAACGCGCCGACGCAACGCAGGCGATGGCGCCGTAGTTAAAAAGGCGCGCCGTAGTGGAGGGCTCCGGATTAATTTTGACCACCTGGGGATCTTTAACGTGCGCCGAAATCTCGTACACACGGGCGTTTTTGCTTTTCGCCTCCATCAGAAAAGCGGCCGCCGCGGCCGGGAATCGAACCCGCGACCTCGTGCTCAGCAGCGCAACGCCTTAGCCACTGAGCCACCGCGGCGGGTTGTGTTGACGCTTAAGTAGGGAATTATACGAAATCCTCATTTCTTTTTATTTCACCATAATTAGCGAAAAACGTACCTGTGACGACTTGTGCTATTTGACGAGTTCACGTATGACGAGTTGGCTGTGACGGATTCACATGTGACGAGTTCTACTGGACTCCACCACCTCTGTTGGGGCCTCACTTTCGCTGTCCGAACCCCCCCCCCGTGTTCTATTCATGTAGAACTAATCTTTCCGAAGTTCTTGGAACGAATTTTCTCCAGATGTTAAACAGTGTGACCCCATGTTCCAAGTAGGAGTCCCGTGAAAACGACGTGACTAGAAATGTTGGGGAAGGAAAACACTGGATCACGTAATGATTAACCCTGGCGCAAGGGATATATTTCGCAACACCAACCTAAATACACCGATACACATCTGATATTGCGCACAGGGTTAGGGCTGCTACTATAGCGGCAAATTCTGTAATGCAAACAAGGGGGACATACTTGCATGAGTGCAATCAATGAAGACGCAAAAACTTTTGGAAAAACGTAATAAAACAACGGTGACTGAAAACACGGGAAAGACGCGCCAACATATATAAGCAGGTTTTTGTATGTAATTCACGACCAAGACAATGTAGAATGAAGATAACTGCAGGTTGGACTAATGCGATGACCGGTTAAACAAAACATACCCACAAAATTGCAATGAAAGCCGCAAAACCACTTTCGATAAAACGGACGTAGGTGGTTCGATAATACGGCATTCGATAAAACGGCGTTCGATAAAACGGGCACTTGTTTGATAAAACGGCGTTCGATCAATCGGCGTTCGATAATCTGTCTGGGAACCGACTAGAATGTCTCAATAAATACTTCGTACTTTTTTTTAATACGCCGCTTTTGTGTCGACACACAACCTAATTATTTCGCTGCGTAAGTTCTGTATAAGTAAGGCACTTCTTGGCGTTTGTGCGTCCAATGTGAAAAACCTAGCTCGAACGCTAGCCCAAGGCGTTCCCGATTTCTGCATTCCTAATTCTTAATGGCCACTTAGTTCCGTTGCTAAGAGCTTACCAAGGTCACCAAACTGTTTCTCGTTTTCATCTCCCCCCCCCCCCCCCTCGTTGCACGCCCGCATGTCTGGGGTTTTTATCCCACACTCTTTTATTTTTTCAACATAACGTATGTAGAACAGTAAGATCAAAATCGTGAACACCAAAAATAGAGAAATCGTGAAGGTTTACTCAATACAGCGCCGTCACCTGATTACCTGGAAATAAAAATGTAAAACTGAAAAAAAAAATTAATAACAAGCAAACAAAATCAAATAAGGTCCGTGCGATTAGCTGAACAAAGCACACAAAAAGCCAAGAAAATGCTCTGTCTGGTCTGGCGTGCTTCTCCAAGGCCACCAAGGAAACTTAATGTTGGTGAAGCGAAGCAAAGAGTGTTGACCACTATCTAGCGTCACTGCACTGTTTACCTTTTTCTTTTCGCAGTGTGCGGGGCTGCCTTAGTGGGTCTGTTTTATTTGTACTGATTCTGATTTTTTTTTTGTCATTAGTGCTTCACCAGTTCGCTATTAGCTTGCTCCCTGTGATTTGGGTAAGCGTGGAGAGTTTGGTTTGGTGCTAAGTATCATTTTTGTTTCCTCATCTACAAATTGGTTTCTACATAAAAAAATATTTTTGGGCTATCGCTCCTTTTTATTTATTTTTTATTGGCTGTTAACCTGCCATAGCTTGGCTGGAGCGGGTTTCGTTCCCGGAATTTTTTTTTTTATTATGGGGAACACGGAATTAATAAAGGAATAAATAAAGGCTGTATCGTTGGCGCCTGTCGTCACCATGGAGCAACAAGCATGCTGGGTACACCCTTCCGGGCTTCGCGGTTACACCAATGGCGCCCCATCTCCAAGAATCGCTCTTTCTTCCCATTGGATCTCCCCTTAGGCAATTAACTTTTCAAGTCGGGCATATCATGGACACCCCCCAAGTACCTGGCTTTCTTCCATTATAAGAAGCGAAAAATTGAATAGACTGGTTTGACGAGAGCCGGGACAGCCGTCTTCAAGTTTTGGAGGTTCATTTTTTTACACGGGTGTAGGCCCGTTCGTCACATGGCGTTTCGTCATAGGGCTGTTAGTAATAGGCCGTTTGGTCACATAGGATCATTCGTCATAGGACATTTTGTCAATTAGGAAAGTTCGTCACCGGAACGGTACAACAAAATTTGCGGTGTGTTTTTAGACGTAAGTGGTGATAAGGCAGCACTCATTATCGTTTGTACATGTTGCCTAATGTTTGCTGAGTAAGAAAGTGTAATTATAACTAATTTGCACGCGTTGTTCTCACAAACTACGTGATTCTCGCAATCCTTTTTCAGCAGTGTGGACTCGAGAAGTTTTTGTACAGTATCTTTCCCCACCCGTGGGACACATTTCTTTTGTAAGGAGAAGTAAGATAAGAGAGACAGCGTGTTAAACAAACAAAATAATTTCAACCGCCACCTGCAAAAAAGTCATAGTCACCTGCACCAACTGCAAAAGGTTCAACCTGGTACGAATTATCAGAGTTGAAGCCACTAACACCCCCCCCCCCTTCCCTATTCTCGACAGTCGCCCAAAACGCAACTTCACGACGAAATTTCCAAGCACGACAAGGTCTGTGTTACAACTTTTTCTATTACGGGACCACTTAGAACCAGATGCCTCTTTGACCAGTTTTCCCCCGACGAGTGGGCTGTGACGAGTGGGCCTGTTCCCATGGAGGGTGCCCAAGCCGGCCGCAACACTGGAAATGGGGACGCGCGTTTTTGTAGCCCGTCTTCTAAGAACTTTATTAGGATACGCTCCAGCCCGACTTTTCTGTCTAGGGTTGTTGAACGCTATCCATATTATTGATCAACCCAGGTCACCCTACTTGCCCAATCTGGCTTGCATTCTTTGCTGAACTTTTGCAGATGTACGGCGTAAAAGAGAGAAAAAAAAAACATGTATGCCTCGCTTCTCACTTCTGAAAAGAAAAGTCCTGCCTACTTCGCTGAGACCCACATGTATACAAAAAAAGAACTTGAAGATTCGTCTTGTGCACCTATGACGAACTTTCCCATGTGTCGAACCGGCCTATGACGAATGACCCTATGTGACCAAACGGCCTATTAAGCGGGATTCACACGATGGAGAAACCCTCTCACGGAGGCGGACGGATATGTGACGTCAACAGCACGTGACCGGATTATCCGGCTTGACGGCGCATCCACACGTGCGGAGCTACGCGGAGTGACTAGCAGACGACAGCGCCGAGGAACAGGTTCCATTCCCCGCCGACGGCCACCGCCGTCGAGCGGAAACATGCGGAGGCATTTTCTTTCGCGGAGCCACCGCGGGCTATCCCCACCGAGGGGCGGAGCCTAAAACCGGTCACGTGAGCGGGTCCCGCGGGCCAAAAAGGGAGGGTTTCTCCGTCATGTGAATCCCGCTTCACGAACCGGCCTATGACGAAAGGCCATGTGACGAACGGGCCGTATCCCATTTTACACAGTGATGCAGCACAAGTAACACCCCCGCTCTATACCAAGGGATCTGGTAGCCGGCTGTGCTCAGCCGTCCTCCCCCCCCCCCCCCCCCCCCTTAAGTAACGCCTTAGTAAAACTTGTTGCTGGGCTAGTTGGTTCATGATCATAAAAACTGGGATTAGCGCTTTAAAGAAGAGGACACACGTAAGAGACATAGCGCCAGTCCTGTCCATTTTCTCTTACGTGTGTCCTGTTCTTTAAAGCGCTAATCCCAGTTTTTATGATTAAGTAACGCCACTGTAAGTGTGATCGTTGGATAGCTTTTAAGTAGAACCGACGACTAATGCAACGAAGGCGAGATTGATCGAGCATAATTAAAAGAGATTGCACACGCTCTTAAGCTAGCTCCTTTCCATTTTTTTTTTTCTTTACGCGGTGGTTTGGCGGAGAGGAGCGGAAGGAGAGATCGGAATGGACTAAAGCAGAAGCGTCTTGCAGCGTTGGGCAAAGTGTGAAGTGAATTCAAAGGGCTGCGATAACACCTAAAGTATTAGGGTTGTTCATATGAATGTTGAAATAAAGAAAGGTGAACGGAATAAATTAACAACGTTAATTTTTAACATCTACTACCGAAATAGGGTTTTACGCACTGATGCTCCGCCTCGGTTTAGCGTTCGTTTCCGCGAACGGAGGCGCAAACAAACCTCTCGAACTTGAAAACAAATCAACCGACGAAATTACCATTATAAAGCTGAAATGTTCAAAGACTGGCTATGACAGCCCGTGCACTGAAGTGTCCGCGCCGAGACGTTTTGCACCGAAATGTCTATGCAACCCCCGCAAAGTACGTGCACCAAAATGGGAACCGGACAGTTTATCGAGCACCGTTTTATCGAACGCCGTTTTATCGACGGACGTTTTATCGAAGCCGTTTTATCGAAAGTGTTTTTCTCGGTCTTTTCGAGTAACAGAATTTGCAGTGCGTTTTTAATTTCCTCCTCGCTATGTAGTTTGCAAATCTTGTCTCCACAGCGAGTCTATTTAAAAAAAATTATAGTCTTTGTACTAGTTGACTTTATTTCCTGCGTGTTTTCTTGTTTTCGTTGTGATGCGCGACATATGTCTCCACAATTTTTTGTTCTGTTCATTGCGCAGGTGGTACTGCCATAACGAATCTCCTTGTGTCTCTAGTCCATCCCCCCTCTGATCCGAAGCATATCACGGCATTGTGGCGTATTGATAAAAATGTCTCGATATGCTTCGTACTTTTTTGTATACACGCTTTTGTGTCGACACATAATCTAGTCATTTCGCCGCGTATTTTGTACATAAGTAAGGCACTTCTTGGCACTTGTGGGTCCAATGTCAAAAACTTAACTGGAACGCTAGCAACAGCCTCTCCCGATTTCTGCTACTTATTCTTAATGGGCACTGAGTTCAGTTGCTAAGAGGTTACCAAGCCTTGTACTACTGTTTTCGATGCCTTGCATGAACTAACGAGAAAAACTTTAGTTACAAAATTAGTCACCATACTGCAGGTTTGTTCGTTTGCATCTCCCCCTCGTTGCACCCCAGCAGGTCTGCTGCGGTGCGTGCTCTTGTTTTTTCCTCGTAAGGCATAAAAAAAGTAAGATAAAAATAGTAAACACCAAAAATACAGAAATCATGAAGGTCTACTCAATACAGCGCCGTGACCCGATTACCTGTTAATTCAAATGAAAAAAAAATGAGAACGAGCAAACAAAGTCTAATACCATGGCCCGTGCGATTACCCGAACAAAGCGCACAAAAAAACCACAAAATGCGCTGCCTGGTCGGGCGTCTTCCTCCAAGGCCACCACGGAAACGTAAGGTTGGTGCATCGAAGGACGGGCTAAGAGTGTTGACGCAAACGTAGAGAATTCTACGAAATCCTGTATTTTTTATTTGAGCATGATTAACAAAAGACGTAAATTGTGACGGGATGGTCCAATGTCCATTTGTCCTAGGTTACGAGTTTTCCTAGTGCGAGATGACCTGTGACGACTTGTGCTACTTGACGAGTATGACAACCTGGCTGTGATGGGTTCACTTGTGACGAGTTCTCCTGGACTTCACCGCCTCTGTTGGGGCCTCACTTTCACTGTCGGACCCCCCTGTTCTATTCATATAGCACTAATCTTTCAGAAGTCCTTGCCCCAATATTTCTCGAGATGCAAACACTGTGACCACATGGTACGAATAGGAGTCGCGTACAAACCGAGTGACTAGAAAAATCGGGGGAGGACAAGACTTTGGATCACGTAATGATGAACCATATGGTGCAAGGGATATATTTGACAACACCGACCTTAACATGCCGATACACATCTAAGGAATATTGCGCACGGGGTTAGGGTTGGTACTATAGGAGCAAATTCTGTAATATAAACAAGAAGGAACATACATGCTTGAGTGCAATCAATGAAGACTCAAAAAATGAAAACAAAAAATTTAATAAAACAAAGGTGCTCGAAAACACGGTAAAGGCGCTTCAGCATATATGGACAGGTTTTTGTATGTAATGCACGGCAGAGACAATGTAGAATGAAGCTTACAGCAGGTTAGGTTTATGCGATGGCCAGTTAAACAAAAAAAACCTCCGAGAATTACAAGAAAAGCCGCAAAACCGCACTTTAGGTAAAGCCGACCTAGGTGGTTCGATGAAACGGGATTCGATAAAACGGCGTTCGATAAAACGGGCATTTTTTCGATAAAAAGGCGTTCGATAAAACGGCGTTCGATAAACTGTCTGGGAACCCACCAAAATATCTGCGCATCGAAATGTCCGCACCGAAATGTCGAGATAACGATTACAGGTAGAGCTTCCGCGAAACCAGCATTTTTCTGGATGTGCAGGGCGTTCCATGGTTCGCCATTGTTCGTAAATAATCGATATTTTTTGTGTTTTTTTTTCATACATCGGTATACACATCGTTCATCGATTCATCCATCAAACCATCCGTCCTTCCGTCCATTCTGTCTGTCGACCCAGTTTCTTTTGCTAGATATTAGCCTCCAGAAGCGTTCACTTCTGGCCTGTACATGAATATTAAAGCATTTTATCTCTTCCTCAACCCTTTAGCTTCATCCCTTTGGACAAAATCAAAACCGCAACTGATATGGGTAACTTGAAGGGAAACATGGCGACCAGAGCATGGGTCCATTTTTTCCTAGATTGTCACTGGGACCATTTTTTTTGGGACCGTTTTTTCGGGAACCATTTTTTCCGGGACCATTTTTTCCGTTTCCGGCTCCGCGTCTTCTGCAAGGATTGCTCTAGTTAGTGACACTAGTCCTGCCTAGCCTTCAAACATAATCTGCAAATGTAATCTTTACCAGCAACGTACACGGTGGGAGGGGGGTGCCATTGTTCATATTCGCCTTATCATCAATAATGCCATTCAGATGCTTGTTTTGTGGTTTTTAAAACGAATACTGAGCCGTACGCTGTATTCCCGATTAACCTGGTGCATGCGCTCTGCGTGTTAGGCAAGAACTGCTGGGTCCTGCCTGGGTTTACTGTTTACGACGCGAAATTTCCCGACCAAAGAGAGGCTAACAGCTTCGCTCTAAAAAAAATTCTAATAAAACCAAGGTGATCGAAAACACGGGAAAGACGCGTTTTTGTATGTAATGCACGGCAGAGACCATGTAGAAATAGGCAATCTGCTGATTAGGTTAGTGCAATGGCCAATTAAACAAAATATGCCTTGAAAATTACAATGAAAGCCGCAAAACCACACTTTCGATAAAACGGACGTAGGTGATTCCATAAAACCGCATTCAATAAAACGGCGGTCGATAAAACGGAGTTCGATAAACTGTCTGGGAACCTTACGGCGTATTCGGTTGGGCGTTTACGAGCGCTCTGGATTGCTCTGAAAAGCGGCCGCGCCTTCGGTTGGTAGAATTCGAGCGCTCGAACTACCTTCGGTTGGTTCTTTCGGAGAGTAGGCCTCTGACTCGGAGCACTCCCGACCGCTCTGACTTCGAAGTTAAGGTCCCTAAAATTACTAAGGTAGCGCTAGGGTCCCTAGAAATATGTGCTATAGTTGGTGACAGCTTAACTCTGCAGCGGCTTTTCAAGATCAAAGGGATTTTGTGTTCATCCGCAACCAATGGCGTCTCGCCGTTTGTGTGACGCCTGCGACGTACGTTTGAAAGGAGAACTACTTCCAATATGGCCGCGCTCGCTTCCCCACCGTTGCTGCGCTGTCGAGCGACAACGAGGTTGCCGAGAACCAACAGCTCTCCAGGCGATTTGTGTTACGAATGTGCTGTAGTGCATCAAGAAGCCGCTTATCGTCACCTGTCCCGTGTGTGTCTTGCCGCGTCGTGGTTTGTACGTACGTGAGGAAATCGTGGTGGCTGTTTTTATGCGGAACGTCGTCACTGAACTCGATCTGGGAACGGGGAAACGTCGAAGCTGCATCTGTGCTGGTGTGATTGTGGAAATTGTGTCGGTGTAACGCAACCCTTGTGAAGAAATAATGCGATTTGCTTTCGTCTACGGCAGTAGCGGTGACAAGTTGCAAGCGTTTTCGTTTGTTGCTGTGAGCGTAGGCTGCGCCCGATGTTGAGCGTAGGCCTACGTGGTGTCCATCCCGCCCGACGCGGATCGTGCAAACGTGTGCGGCGTGTTTTTTGGCCGGATACGGCCGCTCGTACAGCCGAACACGTTATTAAGACGATTGCCAAATCTTACAATGTAAGGTATCTTTCCTTGCCGATTCGCGCATTGCTTTAGCCTGCCGGGGTACGAACGGAGCAGCGGTGTGGCGTTTTTTTTTCCCCTGGCGTAAACAGGTATGATTAAACCATTATTGCAGAGACTCGCGAAGAAGTAAACGTTCGTGCACAATTATCCGAGACTGGGTTGGGTAGCTTTAAGAAAATCGGTATGAACCTGCCTTCCTGCGAGAGACGTGTGCCTATGGCGTTCTGTTTGTGCCAATGGGCACATTATCGAACATACAAAAGTATAAACGAGTGCGAGTATTGTTGAGGTAATCAAATATGGTTGCGCTTCGTTTCTTGACTGTCATTGGTTGGTCGTAATCATCAGTAGCATTTTTGAAACATATAAGAGGGCTTAATAAACATCGAAACTGCATGATTGGTGGATTTTGAACCACGTCGTTGAAGGAAGCCGGAAATGTGTGGCCCCGCAACATGACCACGTAGTTTTTTATACATTGCCAAAAATACACACGCGCGCAGCTTTTTATTATGCCTGCTAAGCTTATGGTGCGTATGTTCCCATCGCTACACTAAGTGGCATCAGAGAAACTGACTATGCATGTACTGAGGCTGCGTATTTCGTGTGCAGTGTGGAATTTCTCAAAAGTGTCGTGAGCTTTTAAAGTTGTTTTGAAATAGCTGAATGCGTCTAGTAGGAATGAACCAATAGTTTATGTTCCCTTTATTTTCATGCAGTTTGTGTGATGGGCTTTATGAGTTATAAAAATGTGTCTATTGCAGCTGTGTTTCACAGTGATGGCTGTAGTTTAATGATTGCATTTTGGTGCTTGTGCAGTTTAAGTTTCAACAAAGGGGTTACAGTGTATTGGCAGACATTCAGATTTCCAGTGTCTCTGTCATGATAGACTGTTATTATACAGAGTGGAGGACATGTTTGAGCGTCTTATCATGGAGCATACTTTAATTTAGATTCAACACCGCTTCACACTTTTAGATGTTGGTATTGTTCCAGCAACTGTGGAGAGCCTTCAAACAGTGACTGAAGGTGGTTCAGGTTGAAGAGCTGCAGTAATAATTGCTAACACTTGTGTATCAGATAGAAATGAGGTATGTCACCCCTTCAGAATGCTATGTTCATACTTTTCAAGCATGCACTGTTGATTCTGGTTATACAGCTGCAAGAATAATAGAAAGCAGTGATGCGGCCAATCAAAATGGTTCAACTTCAGGCCTCCAGAGTGTCATGTCGCTGCTTTCTGTGCGCACTGTTGCTTCCAGATGGTTCAGACGCAGTAAAAATTAGAAAAACTTACTCAGCAGGTCGCAAAGATTTTACGTCACTTCTTCAAGATGCTATGTAACTCTTTTGCAAGGTTGAACTGTTTCTTATGACTAGAAAGCTATGGTAAGAAGTGAAAGCTCTAATAAAATACGTTGGAATGTGTTTATGCCAGGCCTTCAAGCTGTGATGTCGCTGCTTTTTATGCACACATTGTAGCTTCTAGCCATGAAGTTGTGGTGAGGGTTGAAGACACATAGTACGTTGGAATAAATTCATGCCACACTTTCAGGCTATGAAATCGCTGCTTCTCTCGCACACACATTGTAGTTTCTGGCCATGAAGTTGTGGTGAGAGTTGAAGGTGCTTATGTAGTACGTTAGAATGAATTCATGCCACACCTTCACGCTGTGAAGTCACTGCTTTTCACGTACACACTGTTTCTTTTGGCTTTAAAGCTGCATTAGGCATTGAAAACAATGGTGCAGCAAATCAAAATGGATCCAATGTCAGGCTTTCAGGGTGCCACTTTGCTGCTGCTGGCTGGAAAGTGTGGTAAGAATAGAAAATGCCCATGACACCTTGACAAGGGGCTGTGAGAATTAAATATTTCTTCTCCCTGTTCCAGTTTGGTGCTCTGATTGGTTGCAGAAGTGGATAAAATGGAAATACTTACATGGAGATGTCGGCACATTTTTAAATAATTCACTTAGATTTCACGTTCATACTCATATCATTGGGCCTGTTGAGTGTGGTTGTCTAAATAGGTGTAGTAAGAATTGAGTGCACTTGTATAGCTGTTCGTTCAGGTTTCGTATGGGGCAGTCAGTGTTCGACGTCACTGTTTGGTGTACATAGGGGAAGATTATTGGCTTCGGGAAGATTATCAGAAATTAAAATGCTTCCACAAAAGCTTGACATGACATGGCTGCAAAGCAACTACATGTTGAACCGAATATTTTCTTTATGTATGCTATTTCAAAAGCCTCATCAACAATAAAAATATCTTCACGGTAGGCTGCTGCACATCAGTGTAAAGCCAATGAAAGTTGAATGTCGCACAACTTGGAAACAAACTTCGGACGGATGCATTTGTAGGTCACTATTCGTTTTTTTTCCATAAAAGCTCGCTACAGTAATTTTTTTAGGCGGCTGCTAGTGCTTAAGGGTGTTTTTCTATCAATTTTCACCGCCAGTTGGGGTTATCTGCGTTATCATTCCACTGTAAACTGCGCGGTGGTGATATGGCACTAAAGAAACGCCGGCAGCTCTTTTATTACATCGCCGGGAAACACCTCGGAAATGGTCGCCTGGATTGAAAGCATGACACTGTGTACTGTCAATCTAACCAACTGACGTAAGCGTCTTGCCACTCGCGTGTCTCGTGAAGTAGAAATGCTTAGTCTTGTTAACGTTTCACATCCCGCAGTTCTCTGCTCGCGCCATACGGTGTTGTCGTCCCGTTTAAGCGGAATAAAATAACGCTTGTTTCTTCGCACCTACAGCTGATTTCGCAAGGCAGGACACCTTATGCGGCATCGCGACCTCCACGGTTGCGTGCGTCGCCGCGATAGGTGTTTGCAGTGCGTCACTACGTTCGAAACAGTCGCATAGAAGAATGCGTGGCCCGTTGATATCGCGGCCGATTTCTGAAAGACACCGATGAATTATCGCCGCTGGTTTCCTTTTCACCCTGGTCTTGCACAGTCCGTGCACTGCATCCAGCCATTGCGGCGACGAACCGCCCCTTTCTTCCACCCTGCGTTTACGACGCTTGATTTAGCGGTGATGATGGCTGTGGAAGATATTGTACTGACTACATTTCTTGACAATGATTGCACACGCGAAGTGAAGAAATAGTCGAACTGCGAGGAGCCCGACAAAAATATAACGACGGCCATTATGTTGATTATGTTTTTCCAAGCAGACGACGGCTAAGCGACGTGCAGCGGTCAAAATTCGAACTATTCAGACCCAAAAAATCGTGTGCGCGTTGTTTATATGTTTATTTCTTATGTCTAACAGTAAAACAATCACAGATAGCTTTGATTTAAGTATAAAATACACCGGGAATAGTTTCTATCAAGAATAATCTTTGTTTTAGTGAGTATTTTTTTTTCTCCAAAGCCAGTTTTCAATGAGGATGACTTTTTCTTTTTCCTGTGAAAATCATTCATTCTTCGGAATGAAACATGTATAAACGACATCATAATCGGATGGTTATACTGTCAGCCGCTCATATTAGTAATCATGGGTATAAACAGCTGCAATATAACGAACTATTTTTTCTAACCGCGGAGAGTCAGCTAGCGGCCAAACAACGCTTGTGGGCGGAGCTGCACTCTTACCCTGTCATCAACTATAGTCTGCCGTCCGCCGGCCGCGAAGGGGGCTCCTCCGTGATGCATGCAGCGGCGGCGCTGCAGTCAATCGGAGCGCGGTGTCCGGCCGGCGCGATGGGCAGCGGCGGACGGCGCTCTGCCGTGCCGCTGCTGCCTTCGTAGTTCTGCCCTATTTCTGGGCGGGTTCAGCCCATTTTAACTGCCCCTTTTCGAACCCTATCCGTTTCTGTCGACAAACCAGATTAGCCAAATAAGTTGGTTCTTACCAGTACGAAGTGTTTTAACCGGAGCGTGAAGTGACAGGAGTACGTTTTCGCGTATTATGAAGGATCGAGCCTTGTAAAAACCGCGGAATCGTGTCGTTATGCTAGCCCCCGAGTATGTGTCGAACCGATTTCGACACATACTCGGGGGCTTCGGGAACACTGCCGGCAAGGCATCGTTTTCCAGCTTGGAAATATCATGCGGGACTTCAGCTAGCAAACAACCGTTCTTTGTGAATACCCCCGCCGTTGTTAACTGATGGATTAGTCAGCGCGTGAAAATGTGTGTGGTGTGTGGCGGCGCTCCGCTTTTTTCTATGGCTCTTTGGAACCGTCTTTCTTTGCAAGTTTCCCAAGATGTTGTCCCCTGTACGTGTATGTAAATAAAGCAGCTCGAACCGGTGCCTCCTGACCTTTCGCATCGTTGATCTGGAGGCCCTTAAGCGCACGTCTTCGCGGCCCCCTCAGTTACATCCAGTCAGCTGGGAATCTGTTAAATGTAAATGCCGAATAAAAAAACAAGACGTGTGCACATGCTTACGAAGTTTTATCACCTTCAGTCATCAGATACAGTGATTTCTCCATAACTCGAACTCGGATATCTCGAAATATCGGTTAAGTCGAAACCTTTTTTTGCCGTGCATATACCTGCCATAGGCGACATTTTCCATCCTTTGTCTCGAAACGTCTTTTCGGGGATCACGGATATCTCGAAATGTTGACAATAGGACGCAATGCAACATCCGCTGCAGGCAGCTGATAAGCTCTCGGTTAAAGCTTAGCTCCCGTTACGTGCCGAACACCGTCGCGAACGGCAAATTTGCACGGGGTACGCACTGTGCGCGGCCGATGTTCCGTTAGCGGAGTGCTGTCCGGCGCCTACATCGTTGATATAGCTGGGGAAGACGCTTCTGATCATGTGGACGACGACGTGTCTCAAAAAGTCCCAAAAACGGCAGGAACAAGAAAAAAATTCCCCCGCATTTCCCCGAGGGGGAGAATGTGAAAGTGCGAATGCACGGTTGTCGGCCCGCTTGCGGCGCTTGCGCTCGGCCCCCGCAGCCCACCGCCTCGCCGCCTTCTCTTCCATCTCTTCCATCGGGTTTGTAGTATCACGTGTACACCACGCAGTTATCAAGCCGCTATAACGCCGCTGAGTCGCCAACGCACGCCGCTGACGACGTAGTTTGAATGCGTTAAAGATATAAGGCGCGTCTAACACTGATATCACCGTCGCGTCCGTGGCTTGGTCCGTAGCGCGTCGCGCTGCGGCCGCAAAGTCCTCGGATCGAAACCTGGCGCCGGATGCTGTTTCTTTTTCAAATATAGAGGAGCACTGCGGACGCCAACGCCGCCGGCGGTGGGTGGTTTGGGGTCGCTTATAAAGTGCATTCGCACTTAAAACATATGCTTTGCCTGCTTCACAGCAAAGATAGAATATAGCGTTGGCGACCAACAGTTGCATTGAGAAGCTCGAGAACACTTTTTTGGGACCAGATGCGAACGCGAAACAGGCGAGCATCACGCAGTTCTTTTTCCGCAATACCTAAAAAAATTGTTTTTTCTGCAAATTATTTTTGCCTGTATTCCGGAAGCGTCCCTGTGCATTGGAGCGTTTGTTACCAGCACTAGCTCTTATTCCAGTGATCTGGCCATACATTTTTCGCATTTCGCTTAACCCAACACTCCGCTTACCTCGAAATTTTCAAAAATTTGGGTACTATCAAACCTCTTCTGCGTGCCTGTAATTTTTGTGAATACCACGATTTGAAACATTCGCCAGCATTGGGTACGTGAAACTGATTTTTAATAAAACCCGGCTGCAAATCAGTGACTTCGCTTGCAAGTCATTACTAGAGACCGGATTTTAGGCAAATGCCTATTTTTTTCCTTGCGTTCCTATCGCCCCATTTCGATATATGAGCACGAATTGGAGGTCAAGAATGGCTTTGATGGTGGTTTTATAGTGCCTATAAATGCCTATTTTGGGTGTTGGTGCCCAAACTCCGATAAATGCCTATAAATACCTTTTTTCTCAAATTGGCGCCTAAATCAGCACTATGTAGCGTCAAGTTTCGCTTTCGAGTGCAATTTGATACCTTTATTCATTCTACCTGGAAATATTTACTGTTCTGAATTCTATGGGTTTGAACCTGGTCCTCTTTTTAACACTCCCCCCCCCCCCTCCCTTTGCGCCGGTGCAACCGGAGCGGCGGCTTCTGCGTGCTTTATGGGTGGCTTTCCCGCAGGACTTGGCGGTGGACGCACATTTCTACTCCCCAGGGGAACTATGATACCGTCAGGGGCAAAGAAAGTGATGGGAAAAAATTACGCCCACCTCCCCTCGCGGGAACCCTGGTGTGATGCAACGCATCTGGGTGGTTCCATTGGTGTTTCCGTTGGGTTGATTCTCTAAAGGAACCGTCGCATCAAGCAATCGTCGAGTACTGCGAGAGAGTGCAAACGGAGCACGGACGACCGTCGACTGAGACCGCGTTCGCTATCAGAGAGAGCAGAGGAGGAGAGTGGAGGAGAGACGCACCTGTGCCGACGCCCCCGCCGCCGCCGATTGGACCCGATTGGATCGCCGCCGCCGCCGCCGCTGCCGGCTCTAGGCGATTGGACCCGACCAATAGGAGGCACCCTTCCCTTCTGGTCGGTCTTTCAACGTGCACGGTCTGGCTTTCTCCGCTGCCCTTTTCAGCCATGCCGAAACGGAAGACGCCCAGAAGTGCGTTGATCCGACAGTGGACACTTAACTCACCATGCTACAGAATAGACGGAGACACCGTGTTCTGCCAACCGTGCGGAAAAACGGTGAGCCTATGAGTTTTAAATGCAGAGCATTTCTTTAACTCACATGTAGCATCCGCCGTGCGTCCGCAACAGCTCAGCGCGCAGGCGCGCCCTCTCCCCCACTCCTCCTCTCCCGCATCACGCTACCCTCCTCGCTCTCAACAACAGGTCCGCACCCCTCCCCCTACACTATATAAAAAATGTCGTTTCAAATCGCGCGCCATCAGCCGCAAAGGGTTCGCACAACATCCGACAGATGGCGACGAGTGTACTGGCCAGTAGGAAGACGCAGTGAAACATCCCCCTCGCGAGGGGCACGATCAAATGCAGAGCATTTCCGGGGGCGCACGACGTTAAGTAGTTTGCATTACGTTAATGTTGTTGCACTTGTGGCAACTGCTGACGAGAGAGCGCTCGTCAGCAGTAATTTGAATGAGTCAACGATATAAGGCACGTTCATAGCGTCCCATTCTGTGTCGGCTTTGTGGCGTAGCGGGTAGAGCACCATCTACATTCGTTCCGCCCGCAGGGTCGAGGGGTCAAAACCTGGCGTCGGATAGTATTTTTTTATATATAGTAGGGAGGGGTGCGGTGCGGACTACGGACGTCAACGCGGGTGACATCGTGAGTTACTGAAATGCTCTGCATTTACAAAATAATACTTACCGGCGCCTGGTTTCGATCCCACGACCCTGCGGGCGGAACGCGAGGCACATGGTGCTCTACCACTGCGCCACAAAGCCGACACAGAATGGATGGCTACGAACGCGCCTTATATCCTTGACTCATTCAAACTACGTCAAGAAGCGGCTGATACAACGCATTCACTACCTGTGGGCGGAACGCTAGGTATATGGTGCTCAACCCACTGCGCCACAAAGCCGACACAGAATGGGAGGCTACGAACGCGCCTTATATCCTTGACTTATTCAAACTACGTCAAGAAGCTGCTGATACAACGCATTCACTACCACCAACTCCCCAAACACTAAACGTTAACGCAATACACCCACCCCCTATGTGACGCATTTACTCGAGTCCCCCTCGCGGTGAGATGGGCCCTTTTTACGTGGCGTGAGTGTTTCATGTGTTATTCGAAACCACGGCCCCTCGATCAAGTGCGCTTTATCAAGGGGCCGTGGTCAAACTCGAAACTATGCAAAGCTGTCCATTGCGCCGCCTTGGTTGGAGCCTGAGCGTCATGGCCGCGATTCACTGTTATTGCTTTTTGTTTATACTGCCCCTTCTTCTGAGAAAAGAAAGGAGGCACCTGTGTACTTTGAATACGGCAGATAGCGTTCCTTTCGGTGCCTGCATTTTTTCGAACGTTGGTTATTTTGATTGCTAGCGTTGTTTATCAGTTCTAAACTTTCAATAGCATTGAGATTATTGAAATGAAATATTTTAGATACCTTGAGAAGGAGATTCACATTTTTATGTACCATCCCTCTGTGCTCCGTTAAGTGAAAATCCTGAAATTTCTTAATCAAACGAGCAATTGATCGGTTGGTACTGAAGGATGATGTTTCAAAACTAGCGCTGATGAACGGAGCGTGTTTTTAAGATATGCACTGGACATCCGTTAAATCGAAGTCCGCCTCGTAGCTACTCGGTTAATTACATGCAGACGCTAGCTAGAATTACCGAAGTACGCCACGCTAAGTTAACACGCAATTGAATCTGGTATCTTACTCCCCCGCCGTGCCACCGTGATATTTAGGGTATTGATGGCGCGCGCCGAGTCAGTTGAACAGAACGTCAATGGAATCTCACCTTCTTGTTTTTCAAGTACGTTTTGGTGGTATGACACGCGTAGCAGCGCGGCGCTCAAGTGCAGTTATACCATCAAATTGGACGCAGCAGGGGTGTTCGAGCGCTTCTCTGCGGAAGTTAGAATGTTTATTGATGCTTATCGTATTTATTTGTCTTCTGTTAGCATGTCAAGACGCTTAGTATGCTAGCATGTTTATCTGCGCTGTGATGTGTAATATACGCTTCGTATTTAAGAAATCCTAACGCATTTGCGCAGATTCCTTGCGAGAAGAAGTACCACCTGGCTCAGCATGAGAAGACGGCAGGTCACCTGGGAAACCTTAAGCGGGACAAGCCCTCAACATCCAAACAGTCTTTTTTGACAACAGCCTTCAAGGACGACACGACGAACGCCTTCAACATTGATTTGTGCGAGGTCCTGGTGCCCGCAAACATCCCTTGGACCAAAATTGAAAATCCCGTGCTGAAACAATTTCTACAGAAATACTGCAGTCACAACGTGCCGTCTGAGTCTACTTTGAGGAAGAACTACCTCCGGCCTTTGTATGAACTGACATTAGCAAGAATCAGAGAAGAGCTTGGCGACTCCGGCATTTGGATTTCCGTAGACGAAACAACAGACGTCGAAGGGCGCTTTGTCACTCACTTTCTTGCTGGGAAGCTTGCGGCGCACGAGAAGACAAGGGCTTTCCTCGTGTGTTCGAAACCTTTGGAGAGAACAAATGGGGAGTCTGTAGCATTCTTTGTAAACGAATCCCTAAAGGTTCTTTACCCTACAGGAGTCGTGGCCACCAAGGTTCTGTTGCTCTACACAGACGCTGCACCCTACATGCACAAGGCCGCTCATCTCCTGAAGGCCTTCTACCCGTAGATGCCCCATGTCACCTGCCTAGAGCATGCGCTTCATCGTGTTTGCGAGGAACTGAGGAAGCACTTCACTGACGTCAACGAGCTTATTAGTTCAGCCAAGGCCGTGTTCCTGAAGGCACCCTCTCGCGTGCGCGTCTTCAAGGAGATGCTGCCTGATGTGCCCCTTCGCCAGAACCCGTCGTCACACGATGGGGAACGTGGCTAGAAGCTGTTGAGTACTACAACTGCTACTTTTCGGACATCAAGGCCGTGACGAGATTGACGAGACGAGAGTGTTGACGAGAGTGTTGACGACAATTGACGAAAGTGTTGCAGTCACAAAAGCTCAAGCTGTCCTCTCCGTGAATAGCCTTCCAGGAGACCTCGCGTACCTTTGCGCCAACTTCACGTTCTTAGCGGATTCTATAAAAAAACTTGAAGGTGCGGGAGAAACTCTTGTTACGAACGTTGCGCTAATTCTCCACACACAGGAAAGAATCGCCACCGTTCCCGAAGGACCCGTCGCCGAAAAGGCACGTGCGAAGCTGCAAGCGGTCTTGGACAAAAACAAGGGGTTTTCTGTCCTTAAAGAAGCTTCGAAGTCCTTGCTGGTGAGCACTGTAGGATCCCAGTGTCACTTAACCCATCGAATCTTCCCAAGTATAAGTACGCACCAATAGCATCTGTCGACGTCGAGCGTTCGTTCTCCGCGTACAAACTCATTCTCAGCGACAAGAGGCACAATTTTGAACCCGGAAATCTGGAGATGCTGGTAGTTACCTATTGTTTCTATAATTTTCATAGTGATTCTTAAACTATGTTCCGCGTTCTCTCTAAACACAATTCTTAATATTTATATTTCGAATGAGCGTATGTGTATTTGGCACTGTTGAAAGGTCTTGCCTGTATAATTAAGGCACCTATAGAAAATTGCTAAAGTTTGTATGCAAGTTCTCACGTAACAACATGTTAATTTCTTAACAATCCTTGTCTATCTTGCATTTATTATTTTCTTGCTTTATTCTAATTTAATTGCGTTACGCAGACATAACTTTGAGCTTTTATAAATCAGTATTACGATATTTCAAGTATTGTTTCTCCTGCCTGTTTCACAATATGCAATGCTTGAGTGACTTTCGCATCTGAACATGTATATAAGCAATGCGCTTGTGAAATTAAGCCAATTGATCGCCATTAGCCCAGAGGTATTGCGGGGCAATTCCACGTCTAAGGTCAATGTATAGAACTTGTTATGAGAGAAAAATAATGAATTGAATTGAATTGAACTGTTACTGCCATTTTGGCCTCATAGCAATGAATTTTTTGGATTTACTGTCGTGCTTACAGTTCGCTCACGTCTTCACTTGAAATGTTTAGCATTTATCTAAAAATTTATTGCGCCTATTTTATTCCTTTTAGTGCCTAAAGCGTTGTTTTTGCTGCCTATTTTTGGCGCCTAAAACGTGCTTTTTTAGTGCCTAAAAATCCGGCCTCTAGTCATTACACAGGTTCTTTTTGATCACCCACACACTCGGAGAGAATTGCGAGACGCACGCGGGGAAAGCAAAACGGGAGAATATTTGTGTTATGGCCAATCATATAATCGTGACTGTTTGAAACCAAGGAGTAAAAATATTGAGGTTTATTTATACTTTCATGACCATATATACCTTGCTTTATCCCCCCTCCCCCCGCACTCTGCCCAAAGTATATAGGAACAAGTTTTTGCTGGCACAACATTTTACTCAAGCTTTCGCTTTTCTTATTGTCAGCCTACCAGCCGGCTGCGTGCTTGTCACCGTCAATGACGTTCGGGAATGACCCGGTAGTTTCGATGTGGAACAAACACAGCTTCTGGTGCCGCAGGGAGTTCTTTTTGAACGGGATCTCACTGTCTGAACATTGGTGGTTGAACGCGAAGCTTTCTTGTGAGCGCTTCCTTGTCGTCTGAGTTTTGACTTTGACTCATTGAGCTTTCACTTTGACTCGCACGCATTTTGGACTTATGATCGCGCCGGATTTGAAATCGACCCTTTGCCGTTTGATTTCACGCCAAGAAAGCTTCGTGTTCAACCATCGTTGCGGAGTGGAGGAGTGGATAATTTTTCTGACTAATTACATGTGCACGTCCATGCACTCCTCTCCAAATCCAAATTGCTTTGACCATGTTGGAATTGCGCATTGAGATAGACGTCGGCTTCAGAACGCGATGGAGCCAGCTTCGATTCTGATCACGGGAAGCGTTTTTTTTTCCCTCTCACTTTACTCACAAACATCACCGTCGTCAGAGACAGTTGGCTTTCCCGCAGTGCTTTTTTGAGGCGACATAGGCCATCAGTGAGACATAGAAAGCTTTACTTTAATAATGGTCCAAGCGGTGGTAGTGAAACGGCTACGCTGGTTGCTGCGGTTTCATCCTTCGGTCTCACTCGCGAAATTCAACGGCCGCAAAGAGGCTCCGTAGCCCAATTCGCGAAAAACTCGGGGCGTGAAACTAAAAGGTCTTATAGTACTATCGTACCTTCAATTGTGAGCTGATGTACCTCGTACCATTCCATTTCACCGCTCTAAGTGGCCGACAAACCCCGATGCGCGCTCGCGTTCCGCGGCAGTATAGCGCGCGGCACAGGCCGGCCTGCGGCCGCTCTTGCTCCGGCCGCTCGGGCCATGGATTTTTTTTCCTCCATGGCTCGGGCGCTCCGATTGCTCGCAGCGCCCTCTGCGCAGCGCTGTGCGTGCATCAGCGGCGCGGACACGCCTTCCCATAGAGAAAGCGCGCGGACGGCAGACTAGCACAATTTCTAGGGACCCTAGTAGCGCCATCTTTAGATCTCGCCGCCTTTCGCCCTCGCCGGCGCTCCTTTCCTACTTCGTTTTTTGCCATTTTCTTTTTCGCCGGCGAACGCCGCGCGCCATTGGCCAAGGGAAAAGTCACGTGGTTTTTTTGCTCCGCCGCCGGGTCGCCTCGCCGATGCCTCGCCGGCTGGGACATTGCGCAACGCCGCCGCTGCGACGCCATTGCTGGCTTCCGAGCCACCGAGCTTCAGTACCGGGTTTATCGTAGACGCCAGCTAATAGCAAAGTAAGAATTAGCTGCTCGTTTCGAAAAAATGTCGCACCGGTGTCGTTTTATGTTGCTTCTCGGTGCCGATGTGTTGTGCCTTAGGCAGCGCGAATATCGTCAGGCAAGGCACAAGACTTCGTTATTACGTCCGGGAAACGCGACGCAGAAAGGAGAAAAGTTTGGTTGCATAGATTTGAACAGGCATACTTCAGGCCGACGCTTGCATCACTCTTTAGCGAGGTAAGTTTCTGAATGTTTGTTCTTGCTCTGTTAAATTCTGCGCGAGCTTGAGCGGTCACTTACGAAGAAATGCGTATTCCCTTCGCGACCGTCGTCCACGCTTTTCTCTGAGTAGGCATTGCGCGCAGCGCCGAGTTCGTCCCGTCGTAAGCTTTGCTTTGGATAAGAGGCCGTGTATTTGTCATGTGCGCGCTTAACTTCCAGCATCAATATCAGCGGCGTAGCATGTTCAGTCAGTTGTCGAAAGGTTTTCGTGACGCGAGAATTGTTCACCTGAATTCATGCTTGTTTTGGCCGACGGCAGCTTGCGTCTGACCATGTATCGTGTGCGTTCCGAGTGCGTGTGCCCTCTTTTTGGCGTGAAGTCATGTTTTGTGTGTTAGCGACTCGGGTGGTATTATAATTCCGTTGTTATGACATTGGAGGGATTTGCTGCGTAATATGGGCTTGGTCGGTGCGGCGCAAATTGAGGCTGTTGCGAGAAAAAAAAATTGCGGCTAGGTAAAACAATTTAAGGCCAGCTAATATAGTGACCGCGCCGTTGACGTACGTTTGATTCGCAATTTCTGTTATCGCTTTAATAAATTCGCGCACGTTTGAATGAGCACTTCAAATGCATATTCGCACCGTAACGGCTGTACGCCCTTTCTTCCGTGTATGCACAGAGGAACGTTAATTACAATTTACGTGTGCATTACACGCGATGCCGTACATTTGCAGTGCGCGCGCTTACTTCATCTCAGTAGTCAATGGCGCAGCGTATCCAATCATTGCGATTTGAACCAAAACACACTGGGCGACTATATTATTTTCAGCAGACGTATTTTTGTCCAGCAAAGCGCTTGCTAAACGGGTTTAGTGTAGCGAGTTGAGCGGACGCGGCACTGAGGAGATGCGCGAACACGAATTTGACCATGCTACGGTAGAACGGTCCCTAACTCCCTTCTGCAATGCATTATTGCCTATATTCGCGGAGTGTTTGTGGCGCATCTCAAACTCGGTGGCGACATTTTTTTCCCTTCTCAATAGGATTATTTCACGGATCAATTTGAGCAACGGATATTGAAGAAGCTTGGCGTTAAAAAAACTAAACCCAAATGCCACTCCCAACATTTTTTCTCACGGGAAGCCACGTCAGCAGCACAAGCCACCTGCACGACGTCATTACGGACGTTTGTTCCAATAAAATATCTATTTGGTGGCAACAATTCATTTTTGTGATTTATTGTTTTCTCTTGATAATCATCTTGACATTGGTCCTCTTCCGAATTTCTTTCGGGCGTATCCCTGTGTTAGTGCAATGTACAAATATGCCAGAATATATCCCAGCACAAAACAATTCTGTCCAGGCGCCTCCATTAATAACGGCTGTAAACGACCGCGCCCGGTGAAAAAACGTATTGCATGATTAATTAATTGCAGTAACTAGTTACATAATTTGTACCTAGAGGGACTCGATCTCTGGTTTGTATGAGAAATAAGAGACCACAAATCTGTAATTTCAGTTTACCCGATCGATTGATCGCAGTCTTCTCTGGCGCGTATTCCAGAATTACAAGTCTGCGTTTTTCACTAGGTTCGCACATGAACGTACGGCCGCGAGTGTAGTTTAGTGTATCCGGCTGCGAAGTCGGGGAAGCAGGGGCTCTTCACGTCGCTGTACGTGCACACACGCACAACAGCATGTGTATCTTTTTAATCTACTCACAGGAGCCTATAACGACATGAAGGTGAAGGAAACATTTCTACAAAAACGGCAAAGCACTCTAAACAGCGCGGAATTAAGGTGGATGTAGGTCGTTAGTAAAAGCGGGCGCAGAGTGAACGCCGCTGAGGATTCACCATTATCGCAAGAAAGCGAGTGCAAAAACGCCAGCGCAGCGCTCGAACTACGGCATTTGCGAATGAAGCGCTCTGTATACTGCCGCGAACCGTGCGCAAGACCTCTGTGCAGTGATTGCACGACCACAGTCACGCAAATGCAAGAACGGAACTACCATAACAGAGCAGTTTGAAATGTCCACGCTCGATCCTTTCGCATTCACGAGCTATCCTGAGGTGTTACAGAATGCCGCACACGTAAACAAAAACCGCGCTGTGCGTATGCGCCAGCGGCATCCGCCCCGCAAATATCCCCTTGTAGACAAAAATATAAAACAAAACACTATCACTTAGTACGTGTTGGTAAAACGGGGCTCTAGAAATCCTGTAAATGCTACCAAAGAGCGATTTCAGCGCGAAAACAAGACCAAACTGCAGCGAGCGCCCTGAAGCGTAGCGAGGGCGTCTGCTCTCAAGTGGCCAACAAATATGGCGGCACCGGCACGGAGTTAAAGGGACCGCGGCGCCGCGGGTGAGGGGAAAGAAAAAAAGCCGCCCGCATCTTCCCACGGGGGGAACTCGAGTAAATGCGTCGCATCTACTCGAGTCAAGCAAAGCGTCACGTCAAGCGAAAGCCAAGCAAAGACGCCCTTGACTGAATTCCGAACGCGCGCTCCACCGCTTATATACGTTGAGGGGACTGCGTAAGCCGGTCCCAGTCGACGACGTTGGCGTACTTGTAAAGCGGCGTGGACTCTAGGTGTTTGAGCCAACCGTGGATGTTGCTTGGCCGGAGAACGGCACACCGGTTATATGCGCAGCGTGCCCGAAGGAGAGGAAACCGCGGAAGAGAGAGTACTGCACATGCGCCGGCCCAAGCGCGTCTGCCGCGGCTATGACGCAACGTGCCGCGGCTATGACGCAACACAATCCAACACAATCCACTTTAATCCAATCCAATCCAATCCAAATCCAATCCAAGCCAAGCCAAGCCAAGACAATCCAATCCAAGCCAATCCAATCGAATCCAATCCAATGCCCCTCGCGAGAGAGTGTTCGAATCCAATCCAATGCCCCTCGCGAGAGAGTGTTCGCTTTCGCCTCGACTCGACGCGCATGCGCAGTGAGCGTGCGGACTACGGACGCCAACGCGGGTGACATCGTGAGTTACTGAAATGCTCTGCATTTAAAAGATGAGGGTAGCGGAGAAGGAGGGAGCAGTTGGCGCTACCTTAGTAATTTTAGGGACCTTATTCGAAGTGAGAGTGTGGCGCGATCTGGCCGGGAGGACGGGTCACGTGACACATAACGCCGCGGTTTACCCCGCGGCTTCCCGCGCTGGCTGAACGGTGGGGCTACAGGCGCGCTGCTCCAAGATCGCGATGCATTCGGTTGGCACAGTATACCTCTCGCGCGCTGATTGCGAGCTGCCTTGGCATCTGGCGACTCCGACCCAGAAGACCAGCGCGGCCAACCGAATACCCCATTAGAGGACACCTGTTATACAGCCGAGTGATTGAATTCTTTCGCAGGTGTTTTTTTTTTTAATTTATGGCAAGGTGTTAATTTATATTTGCTCTTTTTGAGGCACGCAAATCAGCTAAGACAATCAGCCAGTGTTAACGCATTTTTATGTAGTTTTCTCTAAATTAAAGGCACACTTTCACTATCCAAAGAAAACAACTTTGCCTCCCAAAATGCAGAAAATCTTATGAAAAGTTTTATGTAGTCTACGCTGTCACGCTAAAATGAATTTGCAAACACTGTTGTCGCTAGCTCTTTTAGTAACATATTGTAGTGGAGGAAGAACGAGCCTTTTTGGAGACATCTGATAAAGCTCGTACGGGTTGTGCGTACAAATACAACTCATTCCCGTGTTAGGGCTTTATGTTTTCACGCGTACTTTCATCTCATTTTGATCCTTTGTCCCGGCCTCCACCCACCGCCTCCTTACGCTCGTCTTTAGGTTTCTATCTCTCCCCACATTTCTCTTTCACTGATATTATTTTCGGTTTCCTTTGAAAGCCTTACAGGCCTCCCAAGCGTCACCGCATTGTTGCAAGAGAAAGCTTTACGTTCAGCATGAGCTCACACAACCTCTCTAATGCGCAACAAAAAGCCACCAGAACTTGAGGCCGCTGAGGACACAATGACCAGTATCGTTGGCGCCTGTCGCCCCCGTTGAGGAACAAGCTTGCTGGCCCCTTTCGAGCGTCGCTGTCATACAGAAGGCACCCCTCTCCAGGAATCGCTCTTTCTTCGCATTCGATCGCCCCACCGGCAATTAACTCTTGGATTTGCGCATAACATGGAAACCCCAGACATACCTCGCTTTCTTCTATTATAAGAAAAAGTTGCATAGGCTGGTTTGACGAGAGCTGCAACAGTCGCCTTCAAGTTTTCGACATCCAGTTTACACATTGGAGAAAGTGTAAACCAGCCCTCTCTTTACCGAGGGGGCTGGTAGCATGTGGTTCTCAGCCATCCCTCTCCCCCCATCTTTAGTAACGCCACTGTAAGTGCGATCGGTGGATAGTTTTTAAGTAGAACCGACACTGAATGCAACGAAGACGAGAGTGCTAAATTAATTAAACGGGAATACACACGCGCTTAAGCTAGCTCGTTTCCTTTCTTCTTTTTGCGGCGCTTTGGCGGGAAAGGATGGAGGAGAGATCGGAATGGACTAAAAGCAGCAGCGTCTTGCAGCGTTGGGTGAAGTGAAATAAAAGCGCTTCGGTATTGGCAGTGGCTGTTTCGCCGGCAGCCGGCAGATTAACCTCCAAACCAGACAGATCGCAGCAAAATGTTTACCTTCATTGTACGTTGCTTGGGTCCTACTTATAGCAAGTTTGGCCAACCCAATTTACACACTGGTTCCGCTGAATGACGATCATACTGATTTGCGACACCACAAGCACGCGTGCATACGCCCTTTTACCGATATTCTAAGGCCCCCATCTCGCGGCGCACAAAAAAGCAAAAAGAAAAAAAAAAGAAGCTGACATAGCGTGAAAAACTGCGGACCCTTTCCTTCGCGTTTTCTGTGCTTGGGGTTATGTAAAGGCAAGTCACATCGCGCTTTTGCCTGAACACGAGAGTGACTGGTATTTGTACGCACAATCCATACGCGCTTTATAAATATTTAAAAGAGATAGAAGCTGCAGCTCTCTTCAAGAAGGTCCATTCTTCTTCCAGGGCAATATTCTAGACGGGATACGGCCCGTTCGTCACATGGCGTTTCGTCATAGGCCGGTTCGTGCCGCACCGAAACGTCCGCGCACCGAAATTTCCGTACACCGAAATGTCCGTGCACCGCGATGTCCGCACCGAAGGGACCTAGACCCGTAACTTGGGTTGGTTTTATTGTCATCACACAGGGAAGTTATGGTCCTGGAACGTATGGCCCCGGAACAAATGGTCTCAGGCACCTCTTCAGGCAAAATGACTCTATAAAACTCCACGTGGGTTCTCTGTTTAAATTTGTTGTATTTTGCTGTATTGCAGTTTATAATTTCTTAGGTGTCCCTATTTTTGTTTTCTTTGTTTTTTTTTAGATTTTTTTTAAACCGGTTAGCTCAATTCGCACTATTGGAACGATTAAACGCGGTATTTCTGCCAACCACGCATTTTTGTGCAAGTGCATGGCATTCATTAAACGATTGGCCCGTTTTGGGAATGTTTTTTATTTGTATTTCCGCCGCTCTTCTCCGGCCTTTTTATTTTAGCCGTCGCGTTTTTTATACGTTCAAGACGAACATTCTTATTTATTGCTCGTCTCTCTCTTTTGGTATTTCATTTTTGTAGTATTTTCATTTTTTCGGTTTTCGACCTTTTGGTTGTTTGTGACTCCGGTCGTGTTCCAGGAAGCGCACCTGTCGCGAGACGCCGCTATACTCGGTTACAACTCAAGAACGGCACCACCTCATGTAGTGCATCCCTCCGCCAAAGCACCGGACCTGTGACGTCAGTGCGCGCGCGTTTTGAAAGGGTTTGCTATGAATGCGTGACATCGCCTGCCTTGTCTCACGCAATTTGTTTGTCGTCACTGGAGTCGTTTATAAGCATATGAAGTCCAAAAAATCACGGGAACGGCTCACGCCATTTTCAAAATACTCCCAGTAACGCCCTACTTGCGCCGCGCGGAAAAGCATCCGGCTACGGTGATAAGGCACAGCGGCAACTTCCGGTGCCGTTCTTAAGTTTTCGGTGTGCAAACTTTTCGGCGACCGAATTACCGGTGCGGGCTTGTTTGAAACAGCCGTTATATTTCTATTTCGTATAACGTGAATAAAATCCAGCGCAGTGAGTGCATCTTTACAATGATGCCGCGTTTGATTCTTGTCAGTTATTGATAGAAATTGAACATTTCTATATTTTCGTTTACTACCTTGTTCAGAGAACACTTGTTCTAAAGCCAAATGATTGAATTCTTTTGCGCGCATTCGTTTTTAGTTTACGACAAGGCGTTAATTTTATTTTTTATTTTTTGCGGCAGTCAGGCCAGCTTAGACAATTAGCCGGTGTTTACAATGGTGCATTTTATGTAGTTTTCTCTAAATCAAAGGCACACTCTCACTATCCAAAGCAATCCGCTTTACAAACATTCCCTTGCCCCAGAAATGCAGAATCTGTAATGAAACGGTTTATGTAGGCCGCGCCCTCGGCATTTTATTTCGTATTTTTAACGGGTTACGCGGCACGCGCCACACATAACGGCTAAATACAGCAGCTCCGCTGTTAAAGGATTCCGAACTATCCTTATTTTTGACAAAGAGCGTATAACTTAAAACCGGGGTCTCAAACACGCGGCCCAGGGGCTGCATGCGGCCCGCAGACCATTCTTCTGCGGCTAGGCCCGCTCAAGAGCCCCTTTGTTTGATTATTTCCATTTTTTTAGAGCGCCCCCAACACGGTCACCATGTGTTGGAGCATCACCGGTGAAAAAGTATTTTATATTTCAGAATCGGCGTCGAGCTTTTAGTCATCCTGGAGATTGGTGTTAATACGTTTGTCGAATCTTGACGCACAGTTACATTCAGAAATGACCCGACAGATTTAGAAAATGTGGGAAAGGACTTGTTTTTTAAATGGCAGCGTGAGCCGACATTTTGTTAACCCCCACCCCCTTCGTTTCAACCTTCTTTGCTGTGCGGGACTAAATTTCGTGACTACGGCCCGCTCACTGATGCCAGTTTCGGATCCCTGACTTAAGAGAACATGTTGCGGCAAAAAAAAAAAAAAAAAAAAACATTGCGGAAAAAACTTGCAGACATTCAAGTATTGCATAACACTGCGTAGCATTTTACGCAGCAAGTTTTGGCTATGAGTAGCCAAATGCCTTAGTTTATTTCATTGTTTCGGAGCATCATTTTTACTTTCGCCCATGATGAAAATGTACCACACTGTAGCGATTAACTTCCTTTACATTGTCAATTTTTACACAGATACAAGGAGTACTGCAGGTTTGGTTGGTTTCGCGATTTTTATGCGTTTTTCTCATTTCTTTGGAGGCTTGTTTAGTTTGTAATTTGTTTTTGTAGAGGATCTATAAGATGTGGATTTCTATTTTGTTTGTTCGTTTTTGTAGTATTTATTCTTCTATTTTTGTGTTCTTTGGATGTTCAAAATTATTTTCGCCCGTACATCTCTATGCACGCTATTGTAGGAATAAATGTTTTTTTTTCTTCCGACAATTGTGCATTTTTGTGGAAAGGCAGGAGATTGCATGGCTTGTTCATTTTTGCATTTTTTTTTCGTATTTCCGATGTCCTTTTTCTGCATTTCTTTCTAGTGTATTCTTTGTTCTTTTGGAGGAGGTGAGTCAGATGCATGTTTCTGATTTCGTTGGTTGACTTCTGTAAAATTTATATTTTTGCTATTTAGTGTATTTTTTGGTTTTTCAAAATTCCTTTGGACCAGTAATGTCCACTCAAGTTATTGTAACAAATCAAAGGGCTACTTTTACCAATTATGGATTTTTGTGCAAATGCCGGGCGTTACACGGTCCTGCTGGGTTGGAGGACTACTCGGCAAAAAATGCTAGGCATTAAGAATTAGAGCCACTGGCAACCCTACCCAGGCGTTTAGTGTAAATACCCATGGCAACTTAAGCCCAGCCACAGCCACAACGGTTACAGAACAGACGTTACAACATATTTATTTGTTAGTATACTATGTACAAGACACAAAACGCGGACTTCATATCCCGCAGAAGCGCTGGACGGCTTTCAGGTAGCCGGTGAGGTTGAGCTGCCCGTTGCTGAGACGCTGCTCTGGCTTGCGAATGTTGTCGTCCTTTCGCTCCCAGTTCTTCTGCTGCTTCCGGGTTTGTCCGCCACCCAACACTTGTAGTGTGGTGGATCGGCTGAGGGCCTCATCCCTCTGTAGGACATTCACACAGTTGTAAAAATGTTGGGGTGTGCTTTGCCGAGGACGTTGTTCAGTTTTCTGAAATCATTGAAGCACAGGATAAAATTTCAAAGTTGACGAAGTGATGAGAGGTTCAAGGAAAATTTGTTACATCCACAAAATACGCTTACCGGTGCCAGGCCTCCTTCCGGAAACGGAAAAAATGGTCCCGGAAAAAATGATCCCGGAAAAAATGGTCCCAGTGACCATCTAGGAAAAAATGGTCCCATGGCCCAGCCAACGTGTTTCCCTTCAAGTTAGTCCGATCTGAACTTCGTTGCTGTTTGATTTTGTCCCTTTGCGTTTTAGCTAGAGGTTTGAGAAAAATGGAATGTTTTAATATTCCTATAAGGGGCCGAAATTAACGCCTTTGGAGGCTAAAATCTAACAAAGAAAATTGGGTAGACAGACAGACGGACGGACGGACGCATGGATGGATGGATTGATGGACGCATGGATGGATGGATTGATGGATGGATGGATGGATGGATGGATGGATGGATGGATGGATGGATGGATGGATGGATGGATGGATGGATGGATGGATGGATGGATGGATGGATGGATGGATCATGGGTGGATGGTAGGGCTGAGCATGGATTAAACATTTTAATGCAAGTAATTGGATTAAAACCGCACAAGCAACTGCGAGGCCTGGAACCTTCGGTTTAGTAGCTTAGTCGAACACAGCCATCTCAGTGTCTGGAAGGTCATAGAAGCTCTACGCTGCGAGGTTTCGTCAGTATCGGTGAAAATTGCACAAAAAAGCCGTGGGAGCTCCATCAAAGAAGCGCACAGCGTCGTCCCGGGTCTAGGACATTTCGGTGCAAGGCATATCGGTGCAGGACGTTTCGGTACGGATATTTCGGTGTACGTACATATCGGTGTATGGATACCGTTTCACTGCACGGACACCTCCGTGCGCAAGCATTTCGGCGACCGAATTATCGTGTGTGGCTTGTTTGAAACAGCCATTATATTGTTACGTGGCGGTAGAACGGATGACATGAACCATGGTCGATGCTGAAGCGATCTATTTACAGAAAGAGATGCAGGCTATTTACAATTCGGCCATCACAGCAGAACTGGGCAGGGGAATGTCGTCGGCTTCTGGTCTGGTCGCGGCTAGTCAGGTCGGCTGGTCTCGTCGGATCACGGGCAGGGGACACCGGGCTGGGGATTGCGCAAGCCAATGGCTCACCGGGGCTGGGGTGGACCGACGCGATCCTTGATCCTTGAGGTGGTCGCTTCAGAAACCGAGACGGGCGTAGCTGGAGGTCTACGAAGGGGATCAGAACCGCAACCTCCACCAAAACATGTTACGTGGCGGTAGGACGGATGACATGAACCATGGTCAATGCTGAAGCGATCTATTTACAGAAAGAGATGCAGGCTATTTACAATTCGGCCATCACAGCACGAGCGATAACCCCACGCCAACCGTCTTCGTCTTCGTCGGTGTAAGATGCCCATCGCACTAGGCTGCACAGTCCACTTCCTTGTCTTCTCGTTACAATATTTTTATTTTCGCTAAACATGGGTTATAGACAACAATCTAGCTCAGCGCTTGCATTTTTTGATTGGTGCCGTCTTCAATTTTTTTCCGGGTATTTTTAGAAACTGAACATTTCTATATTTTTATTTAATACCTCGTCCATTTTAGCAAGACAAACGTTCTTGGTTCGATTAACCGCCTTTACTCGAACAAGACTTTTTCGTGCCTTGGCTTCGGGACCAATTTTTCCGGGACTATTTTTTCCTACCTTGGATTTGGGACCATTTCTTCCGGAACCATTTCTTCCGGGACCATTTTTTCCAGGACCATTTTTTCCGGGACCATTTTTTCCGGGACCATTTTTTCCGGGACAATTTTTTCCTACACCCCCTCCTTCAAGTTATTTGTGCGGGCTCCGTCATTCTGGTAGTGGTTCCACTGGCTGATGTAGTAGTTTCCAGTGAGCCATGTGTCTTCGAAGTAGAGTGACAATTCGGAGAGTGTTGGGGCTGATGATTTCCGTGTGCGCCATGCGACCCTCACAAACTTTGGTGGAACAAATGCCGAGCTGATGCTCTGCCGCACAAACATTTTCACGTGTGGATATTCCTGACAAGGCTTGGCAAGCCCAAGGCTCGCACTTTACGCCACACAGCCTGAGCAAAGTGAAAATGGCATCCTCTGTGCCTGGTTCCGGGAAATACATACAGAAGAGCCTGTATGAGGGCGAGCTCGTAGTCGCTCCTTACAATTTTTAGTTGCGAAGAGCGACCGCAGGCCCTTAGGGCTTCATCAAACTTCTGAAAAGCGGTGACGTATTTACTTCTGGATTTACCGGGAAGGAGAAAATAAGCCACGTTAAGGCTTAGTCCCTCAAAGACGACACTCACTGTAAGAAGTTGATAGAAGAGGGAGGGGCATGAAAAAAAAAAGTTCCATCGACCAAGACTTCTTCGGCACCCAAAAAGCGCTCAATCCTTCCTGTGTGCAAAAGCACATGATTCGATGGCCGCTCACTGTTACGTCAAAGAGCAGGAAGTTTCTCCCGTCCAAAGTTTGTTTGTGGCGCTGTCCCATACTGATCTGTGCCACATTCGTCGGCAGCCCGGGCTGCAGTCGTCCTTTCTCACGGTAAAGTGTGGACCTCACAGACTGGTAGGTAGGCAAGGTGCCTAAGACATCATCGTGAACCTAGAATGAAAGGACAAAGCCGCAATAAAAAATATTGAAGGAGCAACCTCATCTGCAGCCTAAATATCCATCTGGTCTTTATGAACCTCGAATATAGGAAGCACTTGTTTCATGTAGCTGCGACATTCCAAAACCAACACGCACAGCCACACTTTACACCTGGAATTGGTCGCACTAGTTTTCGCATAGTTTCAGTGGTGCAAGTTAAGAAGTCCGGTAGATTCTTGGTTGTTAGGGCTTCACAATATTGCTATCAACGTATAAAGCATACAACGTGGAGCACAAAAAATAAAAAAAAAATATTTAAATATGTTTTTTCCAATTTGCATACACAATTGTATGCTAATAATGAGTTTCGGTAAGATTTCAAACCCGCAGCTGTATGGAAGCTTAAAAAATTACAGTGAAACGGTTACCGCAGCTTGCAGAGCTTTTGGAAGCTTAAAAAAATTACAGTGAACCGGTTACCGCAGCTTTCGGAGCTTTTGGAAGCTTAAAAAAATGACAGTGAACCGGTTACCGCAGCTTTCGGAGCTTTTGGTCTTTAAATTGAATCTGTTTCTTTGTATTCCCTGCCCTCGACTGTAGTTGCGACGAGGCACCGTTACATACCTACTCTAAAAACATTGTCATGCGTGCTTAAAACTATATTGACTGCCCTACTGGTTCGTGAGCGTTTATATGATTAACCATGCAGTTTTTATCCCGACCAAGGCCTTTAATCTCGTATTATAGAATTACACCAGCACACATTTTAGGGAAACTGGATAACGTGAGTAGCCCAAACTAAACTACATAGGGGCTTAATCTTCGTATTAGAAATATTCTTATGATGAGAATGAATATGCCAGATTCTGAAGTTTTTAACGCTAAAAAATCGTGGTTATACACTGTTTTAACTCCTCTAATTAACAGCTTAATTAACAAAATCTTCACAAAACGTAACGCGTATTTGACGGCTGAACATTCAGTGGAAATAAATTACAAATCCATCATTACAAATTCGAAATTTACAATCTTCCGTCAAAACAGTACGGCACGTAAGAATCTGACACTTAATAGAGCGGCTCTTAAAGTCTTAATTCACAAAACTTCCTAGGCGAAAACGGCCTCACCATGATTCAATTATCGCGTGTTTTCATTCGCATAGCCTTGCAGCTTGGTTGGCTGATGTACGGTGCCTAGGAACATTAACTATGTAACCATGCTGAATAGGTAGAAGTGAAATTTACCTGGCCCACCAGGCCCAGCATCTGTTGGTTGTAAATTTCCGGGGCCGGCATGTGGGGAGGCTGCTCTCCTTGATCGAGTTCTTGAATCGGCACTCATTGAGCTCTTCGCTGTCAGGGGGGTGGGTGTGCTCTGGAATGGTTTTGATAAATTGTATTGTTTTATAACGAAACTCAATAATTTACGTCTATTTTAAACAAAGTAAACAGTAGTCTGTGGTGAGAATAGGCGTTAGTCACCTGCTCGTAACAGAACAATCGCCATAGCATGAGCCGCCACACGGTTCATTCGCGGCACAGTTTTATACCCCGCTGGTAAACAGAACGTAAAGATACGAGTGTGGGGCTATTCATCACATAGCGGTTCGTCATAGGCAGACTCGTAATAGACTGTATGGTTCATTGAATCATGCATCGTTACTTCGTGACACTGAAAATTGTTTGATAGAGGTGCGAGAATAAATTTGAAGCCCATTATTTATCGATTACTATCCCAGTAAAAATGTTTATTACTGCTACTGCTACTTCTTAAAGCCCTTCTTAAAGCCCTTCATTCTTCTAGTGTTAGCTTGTTTCGCGGGGTTCAAACCAATAAATGGCAAGCCACCCTCAATCACTCGCTGAAATTTATGACTGCTGCATGAAATATTCTGCATTATAAGTGCTGCTTCTGAAGCAGTTTTCTCGACAAACACTAGTGCAATGGCTTACGATGACACTTGTAAAACAGTCCATGAAGCGACATTGAAACTTTGGTCTTGAAAACATTTTTGATGTCCACAGGCTCCGTGCAGCATTGATTTGGTAACCTCAATGCGATTATCCGCCGTGAAAAATCACAGCACCGCCTCTCTTTGCGGTTCCGCGTCAGAATCGAGATTGAGATAACGTGGATCTGTCATTGCAAAAACACCAAGAAATCCGTTGTGCAAAAACAAAAAAAAAGATTAAATTGTAGGCTCAAATCCCATTACCGAACAAGGCCATTTTGCATACAACTAAATTTGCATGCACCTATGTTTCATACAACCTTATTTGGGGCAAAATGGGGCAAAAAGCGGGAATTGCATATTCCCGAGATAGTGATTTACATTAAGCCGTCTTATTTTCGTTACTTGTTACAACTATACTGCACAGCTAGACTACTCACTTTATAAAATCGCGTATATAATTCCGTCAAAGTCAAAGGCCTGCCAATAAAGGTCACAAGGTGACATAACAAATAATTCCCGCGGGGGCATTAAATAGCATTGTCACGCAACGCTCTGCTAGCACATGACCAAACGCCCTGCGACAAACTAGTTTCATCTCAGCCAGGGACGTATTATGAGTTATTATGGGGGTGGGGAGGCCGCGTTATAACCTCCACCGTATTTGTTTTCCTTTTCCGACAACCCATGACACTCTCCGAAAAAGATTTCTGGCTACAGCCCCAAAGAAAGCGCTGCGGCAACCGAAGACCGAATAAGGAGTACTGACACCACAAAGTATGCGAAACGTCTTCTGTATTATCTCGACTGATTCATCTTTCGCTTCACTATTCCTGTCTGTCTGCGTGCCCTAGAGAGGTTGGCACAGCAGGCTGTACAAAAATTTTTTGAGAAGTTCTACCACTCCTTCGTAATTTTTTGTGCAACAGGCATCACTGAAATATCTTGTTCGAAAAGCATTGGGGGTTTTCGCTTGCTTGATGCCGATTACAGGTACAATTATTCTGTGCCTTTTTTTCCCCATGCTTTCAGTTTTACCAATGCCCTTTTATAAAACGAAATCCCGATCCACATTTTTTTAAGTAAGAGAGAGCTCATAGATGGAGAAGCATATGTTGTCCATAAGGATGCGTCAGCCATCATTATTACCAAATGAATACGACACGTGGCAGTCGAGCATCATTAGCAACGTTCTTCTATGGTTCATTGTATTTATTGGCCCCTGACGTCTCGGCGCACTTGTGCGAAAAACTGAATTTATTTTCACGCGTGTTATAACACACAAACCGGTCTGTTACAAGTCAACCTGCCGAGCTTTTCAATCAATTTTTAAACCATGCCTCCTTGCGCCGCATTACATGGGATATATGAATATTTTCTGCACTGTTTCTGGCTGATAAAATTGCGTCCATAAACAAACTTCTACAAGCAATCATCGCCCATTTCCACTCAAGATTTAAACGAGATCTACTGTTAAAAACACCAATAGCAACACGAAAATTAGCAAAACATAATGAGCTTACCTTGTGTATTTGACTTCACTCTTCCTTCATCCACTAAAACAGTTGCCCTCCAGTTGCGTGTCCAGTATTTTGAACATCGCCATGCTGACGTCCCATTTAAATTACTTCGCTAAAGGCAATATTTGTAGTCTTCGAACACTAATGCGTCCTTGCCCTTCTGTGTTTTTATGAATTCGACGTCCATCTCGGGTGGAGCTGCCCTTGAGACCCTCGAGTAGCCTATCAAGTCGCCATATATATAGTTTTCTCACCTACCTCAAAAACGCGCAGTAACAAAAATTGAATGGGGTCCCGTCCTGCGCACTGCGTGAAATTGCTTTCTTTGTCGCCGCTGCCGCCTTGTGCATGCCACCTTCGAGCCAGTACAATTATCCTCGTTTTGTCTCGATCTGAGGGCATACATTCGTAACAAGCGTAGGGCGCCTCGATGCGCGCCCGCTCCGCTGAGGGTGGCGCCACTCTTGGAAGGGGTCACCGCCGCCAAGACCGGTTCTCGGGAGGCGCCGTCGCCATTTTCTTGCATCCAGCCACCGCCGACTCCCACGTTAGGCGCGCGAAAAGCGGCGCTCTTAACAAATTCTCTTTGCAGAATGCCTGGGGGCTGCGTTCCACAGTGTTCTAACAGCGCTAAAAATGTCTGGGGGATGTTTTCGTTTCCTAGAGACCCAAAAAGGCAGCTTCTGTGGACGGTGAAGATCTAGCGGGACAAGTGGCAGCTGACGAACCACTCCTGCATATGCAGTGTAAGTCCCCGGCAAAATCCATTTGGGGCTATTGTCAGCTTGTTCGTGTGGCTGTTTCTAGATACCAGACGTAGGGTCTTATGTATTTATGTTGGAGGTTTCATCATGCTTTTGGGGCCTTTGATTGATGCAAACTGATGTGTCCTTTTAAAGCAAGGGGCCGATATGAAACTTGTGACGCTTTGCAGCTTCAGTCATTTCCCTCTGTATCACGAAATAAGGCGCTCGTTGTAAGAATGTGTGCGATCTTTCTCAGTCCCAAAACGTCATCCCGGCGCATCACGCTTACGTCACCAAAAGCCCATTGTTGGCAGTGTGAATGATATGTCCCGAAGCGTAAAACTGCTTGCGACTCGTTATGCTCGTGTTTCTCCGCGTTGTCTCAACTTAAGGTCTGTTATACAACTTCTTGTGCGCAAAAATTGTGATATTTAAGAGATTTATTCTTGCTTATCATGTCATCAAAGTAGTCCATGGAGGTGATAAGAAATGTGTGAATTACACCTCTATTTTGTGAATCATGTGTGGATGTGAGCCGATACGTGTGGATGCCAGTTTGCTCGATTTGCTTGATTCTACGTCAAAGGCACCTACAGTGACAATTTATCATGCGGGCTCACTTTGAAGGATCCTGTTTTATACAAAACCGGGCAGATGGACGGAAGAAGCTGAAGCCAGATGCTGTGCCAACGTCTTTCCCAATCAGAGGTAGGCATTTACCATTTGATTCACTGCGTGTTTTCGTATAAGTGCGTGCACTACTTAACAAATCAGTGGTGGCCGCTGGGAAACGTTCCAGTGGCATTTGAGCAGTCGGTCTCGCATGCTTCACTTATTTTGACTTTAACACGTTATGCATGCATGCGTGTAAGTATGTGCATGTATCTATGCTGCTTCTCCTGCTCTTATCGGGGGTCACTTCACCTATTTAATTGTAATGTCGATCAGCCTACGCAACAACCTTAACCTCACGCATCCACTTAATCCATTTCTCGACCTGGTTAATTATTACAAGAGTAAATGCTGAGACGCTTGCCATGCAGTGTTTCCGCTTTGTTCTTCGTCTTCATTTCCCGCTCCCTTGATTACCGCGCTTTGCCTAAACTTACTGCTTAATTTGATCATTGGTTTGCATATCTTTCTGCCTTCCAGTTGCTCCAAAGCAGCGAAAGCCACCCATAGAACGAACGCAGCCTGAGCCCACATCCAACAATGAAGAGGTGGACAACCGCGCTGAAGAACCTCACGCATCATCAGAGGCTGCGGAAATGCTCCCCGAGTCAACTCACACGGTATCACAAGAGACGTCATCGGAAAACCTCCAACTCAACAGCCCAGGTGTCAAAGCTTTGAATGTCGGAATTCCAAACTCGGCAAATGAAACTCTCACAGCTAGTGAGACATAAAGGGATTGTGCTGAGTAGAAAAAGCAGTTGGCAGACCTGGAAAGAAGATACACTGTACTTTAAGAACATCACACACATCCTAAGAACGCAATTCAAAACCTCAAAAAGAAAGTTCGAAAACATTCGAGTGTAATCCTCATTACCTGTATTATAACAGCAGTCAAGTGTGTTTGTATCATTTTGTACATAATGTATTATGTGACAGCAGTGGAGTATGTTGCTCATCATTTTGTACATAGTGTATTTGTGCTTCAAGGTATTAAGTTATTATTCCTACTTCCGCGTAAACGTTTATGTTTAGATTGCAGCCCCAGGACGCTGGTTGGATTCTCCGCCGCGGCGGCCGCTTTTCTGATGCAGACGCAAATACAAAACGCCCATGTTCAAGATTTCGGCGCATGTTGCAGATCCATAGGTGGTCAAAATTAATCCGGAGCCCTCCACTACGGCACGCATCATCGCCTATGTAGCGTAGGCGCGTTAAACCTCATCAATCAATCAATCATGTTTAGATTGCATAGTGCATGCATGACACAGTTTGCCGCATAATAGTTGCAGTGGCCGTAAGGGTGCCGGACATTCGTACTTGAATATGTAGCAGTTTCCTTCCTTCGTGGACTTTCTGCTATGTTTATATGTAAAAGCAACGACAGCAAGTTCACGGCGCCGGTATGACAATGACGGCGAGAAGTTGCCCGCCGTGTCACCTATCGTAAAAAAAAGAAAGGAATTCACCATACCGTCGCTAATCATCTCAAAATAGAGAATCCTTCACCAAAACCTTGCTCTTCTGTTCATCTACTCTAGAGAAGGAATGAATGTCAAAAGTAAAGCCAAATCAAGCCGGCACTGTTGGCGAGACCAGCACTATCAAGGCGCGTCACGCAGCAAACGCGCGCCCCGCGTCCAGCGGATGCAAGAAAATGGCGGTCGCGCTAGCAGACGACGCGGTTGTCCTCACCCTCAGCGGAACGGACTGCGCATCGAAGCGCATCCGACTAAAACCCGCCCGCGACCGCCGCCAAATCGGCCTAAACGCACCAAACTATGCTGGCAACGCTGTCGTTTTTGCCTCAAAACGTCTCCAACTTTGGTCTGAAAAATCGAGGGCCTTTGACCGTGCTGACAACATTGATTTGCGCATTTCTTGCTTGTCCGTCCGCGCGGGCCGTGCTTCTCCCTGCTTCTCCGGCACCGTTTCGACTCAGCGGCCGGACGGCCTGTGCGCCTTCGTGGTTTGGAATCGCAGCTTTTACTCCAACTGAAGTTCCCAGGGTCCTACCGAGCCTCACGTCAGTCTGCGCCTCAGCTTCGACGGCGCAAAGTCGGAGACTTCGCTAGCTCGGTTTCGTGGCCGTCAACGTCGGTGGTAGCAACAAGGTCGTGAGGAGGTAAGTGTTTAGACTTGTCACATCCCCCTTTTCATACGGAGAAGAAAACACACAAGGTGATGTTGCCTTTAGTGTTCGTGATAGAAGTGCAGGCTAATTTCAAAGTGGATAAGCTACGTGCCATTTCTTGCGAAAGCACACCCGAAATACACGCTAGTGTCGTAATGTTTTTCTTTTTTAACTTACAGGCTCATATGCGTAACTGTCGGCTAGAATCTTCTGTGGTGTCACTATGCTTACCACTAGTGACAGTTATTACATGGAGGCTTACTACGTTAACAGCCGTAGTAAGCAGAACAGGGGTTTTAGATTGCACGCACGAATGTAAAGCAAGCAATGTTTCGGAGATATTTATTTCGTATCATGTGTCATCGAGACGCCGCTCACTGCGCTTTCGTTACAGGGGCTGATAAATTTCCACCACAGTCCCAGCATGTGTACGAGCCGCTGATCGGTGACCTGCTCCGTTTCTAAGAGCCAGACCTACCTCAACAGACTGCTTGTCCAAGCCTTGGCATACAGGGTGCCACTGTTCTCATTGCGGATGTAAGTGTTTCGCCGAATCTGCGCTCCCGATCCTGTTTTTCGTAGACAGTGCAGTGCAAGTATATGTCTATTGCGGAGCCACATATATTTGTGGCGCGCGTGCGTGCGTGTGTGTGTGTGTGTGCGTGTGTCGATACAATTTGCACCTGTCCTCACAATTTCTGTTCTAATTTTTTTTTTAAACAGAATGGAGAATTTTCAGCGTTTGTATGCAGGAGTTGGAAGAGGGAATTTATTTCACGGAATGCATGTCATGACTTATTCTGTTGGAGGGAAAGCGCAATAGAGATACTTGATGCTTTCAATGAACAAATACTGTATAGCATGTGGTGGGCCCACTTAACACACTCACGTTTGATTCCCGACAGTTGGTGTTGAGTGTACGTAATGCAGCTGCTTCTCTTTTTCAATTGCTATATTCGCACTACAAGGGTTGCTGAGCATGGTCGTTTTATAGGTTATTGAATTGCTAAAGATTGCAATTTACTAACGTAATTGCCCTTCAGCAGAAATTTTCTCAAGCAATTCAAGTGTGGTTTCGAAATTCCAGGAGTCTCGTAGGTAATCAAAGAATAGGTAGCAATCGCTACTTTTCGCTAGCACGGGGCACTTCTTGGCCGGTCTCACATCACTAGACGAGAATTTTTCTCGCATTGCTCATGCTATAGTCATTGTCCTGAGCCTATTTGTGTACACTGTAGAACAAGAACTAAGGCCTGCCTGCTGCATTTCCGATTGCTGCTATCTTGCTTTGTCCATATCCATTTATTGCCCCTGGGTTTTCTTCTTTCACACCCCCCCACTGAGTGGTGTCTTCTTCAGGCCTCTCGTTCCTTGGTGGCATTGTCATAGGTGTGAGCAAGCTTTCATGCGACAAAAGGTGCTTTCGAACGAGTGGGTCATGCCAAATTCTTTGATGAAAAATTAATCCTGAAAGCAATGTTTGACTTCGATCTTTATGTACAGGTGCCGTCATAAGTGGAGCACGGGAGCTGCGGCCGAATTGTATCGGAGCGCCGTGTAGCTGCACCGGCGGTAAATGAAAGCACGAGAACACGCATGCGCACCTGCCGACGGCGATAGCCTATCTGTACTTCTCAAACCACTTTTTTTAACCTGGCTTCAAGCATTGTTCGCAGCATACTGGTCTCGGCGATGGCGTTGATAGCGTACACACGTAAAAATATTTGAACGAAAAACTCGCTACAAATTCCCGTGACAGCGCGCCGTTTCTCCGGCAGCTGGAAGTGCGGCAGAGATGCTGCCAGAATCGTCTCTGCTATCAGCGCCGTCGCTGACAGCGGCACTGTGCTGCGAGCAATGCTCGAAGCCAAATTTAAAAAGGGGTTTGAAAGGTATAGATGGGCCATCGCTGTCGGCAGGCGCGCATGCGTGTTTTCGTCCTTTCATTTACCGCCGGTGCAGCTGCACGGCGCTCCAATACAGTTCGGCCACAGCTCCTGTGCTCCAATTACTTATGACGGCACCTGCACACAGTCACAGTCTGATTTTTTAGATTGTCCGATCATTCAGACACGTCAGTGGCGCTGCCGTCCACCCTATTGTGCCACTGTATAACGACATCTGAAACTTAATATGCTGAAGCCATTCATCATCTGATTTTTCTGACTTTTTGTTTGCCGTGACGAGAGGTTAAAATGGCAATAACCGCAGGATCCCTATTGCTGTTCGCTTTATCCTGCAGCTTTCAACTAGAATTTTCATGTACTACCCTCTGCTAACCTCTTTTTTTTTTACTTCATATTTTGGCCATGCAGCGTATGAAGAAAAGATAAGACGGTAGAAGAGAGAGAAGGGGTACAAAATCACATGTAGTCAGGAAATTGATGCCCACAACGGAGAAACTTGTGATGCTTCCATGTGAAGGAGGAGAAAGAGCAGGCTCAGAAGAAGTTGTCCAGTGCCAACCTCCTCTGAGCCTGCTCTTTCTCTTCCTTCACATGGAAGCATCACAAGTTACTTCGTTGTGGGCATTTACTGTGCATTAGATATCTGCTTTTGGCATTTCTTTTTTTGCTCCGACCCTGGTTTGTACACACGATTATTACCAGTGAGATTTCGTTCTCTGTGTACATTCGTTTTTTCAACTGCTCTCACATTCCCTAGAAAGTTTGAACAATTGGTCAGCTTATTCATTCATTTAATCTTGCACAACATATTAACTAGACATGTGCAAACAGGAAATTTCGAACTGTGCATAAAATACAAATAGCAAAAACTGACTGGATTGAATGAATCAAATATATTCGAATACAGATATCTTTTTCATTGTTTATAGAGTTTTTAAAACAAAGTGACAAAAAAGATAACTTAGGCAGTCGTCAGGACCTGAGGCATTAGAATATTTATGTATCGATAGGAAAATGGTACAAAAAATGGCAAGTAAACGGCAACCACATGCAGCGACGGCAAAACGTAACTCAATGGGTACAGCAAACTGGTAGTGTGGATGACGGTGACAAGCGAAAATGTTTATAATCAGGTTGCTAAGGGAGTCGACAGCAGAAGGCGACGGGCTGACGCCGCCGCTTGCTTTTTGCTGTACAGAAGCAGCCCACAAGTGAGCAGCAGCGACGAACGACGACAACGCAGGGCATTGGCGGCAGTTTGATAATTTTTTTCACTTGTTGCTGTCACTCGTGCTATCTGTTTGGTGTACCCATTGAGTTGCAGTTTTCACGTCGCTTCTCGCTGTTGCTGCGTGTGGTTGCCCCTTAAAAGATTAAGACAGTATGGCAAGGTAGCCGAATGAAATTTGGCACACCCTGCCGTGGAAAATGCGGTTTCCTCAACATGTTGTGACCAGAGAAATTATACAGTTGGCTACCATTAGTACAAAGTCCGCAACAAAAAAAACAGAAGGCACAATAGCGCATTGCTATTGGTCCGCAACAATCTTATCTTCTTGGTTTTGTTTTGTTGCCTATTCGAATGTGACACAGCTTGCCGTGATAGTTCAGACTTGTGGTGAAAATCGAAGCCTGAAGCTTTCACCACGCAAACTGTTGCACGGAGCTGTGCGCAACAAAGAAGGTTGAGGGCCTCAAAAGAGAGATGCTTACACTGGCACAAGTCTCAAGTGACTAGCTGCTTTATCAGCTATGCGCTGCCTCGGTTGTGATGGTGCCAACATTGCAGGACACGGCGGTGTTTTGACGCTTTAAAATTTCCAATTTTATCAAGATGTGAAGTTCACCTTGATGCTTTTTATTCGAAATAACTTTCAATTAATCGAAAAATTAGGTTTCAGCTTTAAATTACCAAGCAATTTCTTCTACTGAATTGAATGTAACATTGGTGGGACCAGAGCATTGCTTCCAATTACCCAAAAATTCCAATTAGGTGATGATCAAGAGTCGACTGCATTTGAATGGCTTGCTCCAGGCATTGAAAAGAGGTTAGGTACGTTAGTGGTTGGTATGACCTTTACTTTAATGCAAGCATTTCCAGCAAGTAATAAACCTTGATTTCTCACTCATACCACCATATTGATGGGAAACTTCTTTCCAGTTTATAAATTTTGCCCAGGTAGCGTTGCACCTCAGCCAACATTGGCTGCCAGAGTTCCACTCTTGTGCAAGGCTATTGTGGTAGGCTTTCTTGCATGGCTTCGGCGTCGTGCCAAAAAAGCTAACACTAAAGAAAATGCCATGCAGTGAAGCTTGGAAGTTTGCAAGTTATGTGGCAGAGCCAACTTTTATTTCTGTATTAATGAGCTTCAAACTTATCTGCTCCATGAGGATAAATATTTAGTGTTATAAGCAGTGAAGAGCCACTATATTCCCCGGGTACACATGGAGCATGGCTTACAGAAGAAATAACATACAAAACGAAAGCAAGTCCTTGGTGGCTCCACAACACTGCAGGGCTCCATAGCCTCACAGCTGAAGCCATCAGATTGCGTGGTATTCATCGGAGCTGTCTGGGGACCTCATGACTCGCGCCTCGACAGTGCACCAGGCGAACCTATCAGTTTACGTGGTGTTTGTCGAAGGTATTATAGTTACTAGCACCATGTCTCGGTATGGAATGTGGTTCGACATCGGGTGTACTGCTAGATTCTGCGCCAGCTAATACAACATATAAATAGACATCTCATTTTTTTAAATGTTTATACCCGTGGTGGACTTACTTCTTTTACCCATTTTTTAACTGTAAAACTGATGCTTCACTTAATTATTCTACTACTTCGAGTAAAGTGGATCAGGAAATTTGTAATGCAAGTGAAAGGTGTCGTGACCACACCACTTTTTACATTCTGTCTTGCATGCTCATGCTCCCAGCGCTGCTGCAGCAGGAAAAAAGAAATGTAAGGAAAAACAGGGAAAAACACTTTTTAAAAATGAAGAAGGGCTGGAGTTATACAGCTGTATATCATACTCTTCCTGACTGGGATAGATTGAAGAAACTTCAGAACCAACCAAATTTCAGAACTGTTCAGCTACAGAAATATTTTCTTTGCAACGCAGCTTGCTAAGGCAATCTGCTTGCCATTTCTTTTTTAGAGTGCACCTCTTAAGTGGCCAACTGCACTCAAATTTCACCTCGACCAAATTTATTTTAATGTCTAGTAAGTACCCTCACATCAGCTGGGACACGAGTGGTAGCCCCGTGAACTGCCTCGTTAATCAGTCAGAAGCGTTTAAAAAAGCTCCACCGTAGACCACGCTGCACCTGCCGGCAGATTGTGTAAACAGCCATGACACGCCTGTGACGCTCCAGCTGACGGTGGCTTCTTCCTCTGGCCAGCCATGCAGCTAGAGAACCGGTCAAGCTCTGCTGCGAACACTTCACCCGTTTGCTGCCCCGTACACCGTCCGGCCGCTCGCTGGATGGCTGCAATGTCATTTTAATGGCCGCGCTCTCCTCGATTTCGGTTTCAAAATCGCCGTTTTTTGCTGACCGCTTGCGGCGTCCACACACGTATTTCAGCCGTTGTATTTTGCATCTTGCTTTCTTTTTCAGCAGACTATACGGAAATGGTGTTTTCAAGAGTTCGAAATTTTGAATGCAGTTGGCTTTAAGTGCCCGCTTGACTCCTGTGGTTTCGTGTGGCCGTCGACTTTGTTGTAACCGAACGAAGAAGAGGGCACTGGAGATAAATGAGATAGAACAAGCAGGAAGGCGGAGAAGGAAAGTAAAATGAAAGTGTGAAAGGGAGGGCAGTACGCAGAGGCCACGCGAGACATGCTCAGTGGCACCGAGGCGCTGTGAGAAAACGCCAGAGTAGCGTCTGCGTCGTGTGTTCACTGATGACACGATCACTTCCTGAGACACAGCAGCTACACGCTGTCACCGAGAAGACTGCAGTTTGCACTGCGCTCCAATTTTGCATTAGGGAGTATCGTATTCTTGAGCCGTCTTTTTTTCTTTGATGATTATTCCTAGCGCAGTGTTCAGAAAAGTTTGCAGTATCTTAGTTTTGTATCATGTTTACTTTTAGCGCACCCAATGCAGATATGCTGCTACCAATAATCTCAAAATCACACACCGTAAACAGCTCACTGCAATTGAAGAACAAAACACACTTGGTCTTCCGACAGTATTCAGCACATTTATTTCGCATTCCGAGTTTTCGAATGATACTTGAGCTTTATGTGCACAGAGGGAAAAGGTATCATCAGGCTGGACTCCAGTGTGCCAGTGTATTTTTCCAACAATGCTCCAACCATACACAAGAAATCGCTGTTTCTGAACCAAAAGAAAAGAAAAACAAGCTATTCTTGGTTGCCCGCTGCTTTTCTTGTTTTTTTTTTGTCAGATTCATAGCTTGTTCTATTTCACCCGTTTGGAGAATGCAGAAATTTGTGGAAGCTTACCTCAGGTGTCACATACACCTGATGGAACATAGCTTGCACCACATGAAAAAGACAGTGAAAACGTGTCTGTTACCAATGGCTGGTCACACAGAAAGGAACGTATAAATGCGGGGCTTTGTTGAAAGAAAACTAGCAGCAAGCCACAGTCAGCAGCAGCGGCATGACAGAAAAAAGCGCGCTTACCCACCGAAAGACAGCGTACCTAATTAACAATATGTTGCCACCAATACTTAACAAGAGTTTAGGTCGAACACTGTATACAAATCTGCTTGTATGCATTTAAAATTTGCCGCCAATCTACCATGCTGTTGCTTCTGCTACAAGCACATTCATGCACCACGATTTGCTACAGCGGATTTCGCGTTTTTGTGGATTAATACCATGCTATTTTGGCTTTCTCTATTACCATTTCATATTTGCTTTCTTTCGAAGCTTAACGAGTACTCAGATCGCAATAATTGTAAGTGGCCGCTAAATTTAGTGAAATGTCGATGCTGGTCTGGTAACATTGATGTAAACAAACATTCAAGATGGTGGCGCCCATGTATGCTTACGGCAATTGAGTTATCGAACTCAAATACCGCTTATTCATTAGTTACGGTCTATATTACGCTGTTTTTGAGCTTACGTGACGCACCCGAAGCCGGAAAAGCTTCGGAGCCTAGCGGTTCTGTACAGTTAACCTGTGTAAAGTACTAATATTAGCCAGTGGAAGAGGCCGAACTGCTTACCGGCGTTGTCGCACGTCCCGTGGCTGTAGCTTGGTTGCTTCGTTGGGGCTCTTAGATTTACAGTCTCGGAGTCACGTTAGGTAGTCCGAGGATTCCCTGAAGTCATAGGGATACATGGGAAAATCGAATGCCGGACTGCTTCTCGGGGAGTCCGCGGCGAGTCCGAGACTGGAAATCAAAGAGCCCTATTGTTTGCGGTTGCGCCGTTGTTTTTATAGTACTCCTTGGATGTTCAGGCATGATTTGCAGTCAGTGTAACTTGCCTTGTGGCATCGATTTCGTTAAAAACTACGTAGAATGACCGTTACGATGTGCCGATATTCGGATCAAGAACTTGCAGTGACGATGCGATGACGATTGGATGTCTTGCGAGTAACGATTGTGCGAATCAGTCAGTGATCGAATATTATTCTCTAAACATTTAAATTTGATTAAACCTGATTTTTATGGGGTTACAATTTACGAGTAAATTAGTGTTAACGTATGATCCTATTGGACCGCGGTAAGGCGAGGGAGACACTCGCAAAAATTGCTCACTGCATCGGTGGCGCAGCTGGTTGTGGTGCGGACGTTCAATGGGCGTGTGTAGCGAAATTAAGCAGTTCATTAAACACTGAAAGCGTGCATAATAGCCGACATAATAGACAGGACGAGATTGCAATAGACGTTTGCATGTTTTGGAACATGCAGTGAGCACCTTGCTTACACATTGGTTGACTTCCACGACCAAACGAATATGGAGCTTTTTGCTTAAGCTATCACGTATAACTTCACATGGAATAACCTGGAATGCTATACTCATACACTGCAGGGTTTCATTACGTTCCAATGTCCATGCAATTCATCCAGTACCAGCACCCCACTGTCGCTCAGCTGAATGCTGGGGAGTGCCACATTTTATCAGAAAATGTGATGTGTACCTGACTCTATCAAAATTTTCCTGTATCCACAGTACAAACGTCAGCAGTTCCTCCACCACAATTTCATCTGGCTAGTCTTACCTTCAGGTGGTGTTGTAGTTGCCAAGGCCAAAATGCATTGGCTAGGAAGCTATACACAAGTTTATGTATCTTGCCTATGCCACTAGTGCATATGTATACAACATATGCTGGCACACATATATACATGCACCAGCATATATGCTTACAGAATGCAATGCATGCCAGATGAGAAAAATGTGTTTACCTAATGTGAATCGATGTGGTAGCGCTTGAACAGTCACTAAGCAGTGCTTAGTGACTGTTACTTATCTTGTTTTGTGCGACTAGTTGAGCCACTATTCTGGGTTCAACACTTCATGATGACCTTGGCATTGTTTGCTCTGCGAAGTTCTAAAAGCGTGATAATGAGCACTAATATCAGCTGAATTACATGGCCTCTCTCCCTGAAACTATTGGAAGGTGATATACGCTGCCCTACCACCAGACGATAAGGCCATGTGAGCTGGATCCTGACTATATATACCCTAGCCTCCTCCTCTTACTGCCGTCTCTGTGCAGTTACTGCACTCTCCTTTGGTTCTTGCAGCAACTGCTGTACCTAGCATACCCGACGCCCCTGGGCATTGCCTAGAAAAGCTCGTTTGCTCACTTAACATTCTTTCGCTCTGTGAACTTTTGTTATGCCCTGGATGCGGTCTAACAGAAGGGAAAATGTTTGGGCGTGTTGGTTCATACTCTCACGAGAAACATAGCGCAGTAAAAACAGAATAAGTTGAGGATGGGACAAGTGCAAGGTTTTAACAAATGCTTTATTGCAGGGCCAGCACATATAAAGACATCTGGCTCGTAAGAGGAGAAAATAAAAAATAAATAAACAACAAAAGATGAGACGAAACCCGCCACATGCCGCCTACACCAGGAAATCAAGCTCTGGCTTTGATAAAGCCACAGACAGTCTACGGACACACTGATCACCAGAACATGCTATCTCACTTGCTTCCACAAGTTTCTCGTCAGCCCAGAGCAGTGTTAATGCAAAACAATTGTCTGGTCGTACATGGGATAATAAAGGTTTCCCGATACACACATTTTACAATGGGCAGCCAGGTGGCTGTTAGTGGGATCAATGTCTTGTTCACAGCCCCGAACAGGCTTTTGGGCTTGTGCAGGTTAACCTGCCTAACGCGTGCACAGAAACCTGTCTGCTCTAAGCTGGTACGCTGTGGGCATCATGCTGTCTACAAAATTTCACTCTCATGTGGCAAGTACTATACTGGCCAAACAAGCAGATATTTGAATGTCCATTTAAGAGTACAAGAATAAAGTAAGCAGCGTTGCCACTGACGGCCAGCGGGCTGCCCATTGCAAAAAGTGCGTATCGGTATACCCGTGTTATCCCCTGCACGACGAGATGATTGCTTTGCATTACCACCAGTCTGGACTGACGAAAGAACTTGTGGAAGCAGCTGAGATGGCATGTTCCGGTGATCAACACATCAATAGACCATCTATGGCTTTATGAAAGCTAGAGATTTATTTCTTGGCGTAGGCGGCGTGTGGTGGTTTTTGTCTCATCTTTCGTTGTTCGTTTTGATGTTTTCCTTTCTTTCTCTCCCATTATGAGCCAGATGTTTTTATAAGCGCAGGTCCTGCAATAAAGCATTTGTTGAAAGTTAGCTCTTGCCCCAGCCTCACCTTGTCCTTTGTTTCTACTGCACTGTGTTTTCTGTTTGGTCTAACATTGTTACTCTCTTTTTTTCTGTCTTGCACGTCACTTTTTTGTTCCATGCCCATTGACTCCACAGTTTGACAAAATAACAGATGCGATTCGATAAGGTAGGGCACCTACCAAGCTTGGGCTAAAATTTATCCGTACTACTTGCATCACTACACACCCTCAAAGCCGCCACTGACTCGGGGGAAGAGCCGCACCCCGCTAAGGAAAGGGTGGGGAACAATGGGCGGGATCACGACTGTGCTCACAAGAAGATGTGGACCTCACTAATGTAAGAGTCATGAAGTGGTGCAGCTTCTTATGTGCGACAGTTACGAATAAGTAGAATGCCGCTGTTTCTGTTCCACATCATCATTCCTTCCCTCGGGTCTTGCCATCCTTGTCATGCTGGCCATGCCATCCAGCAAGATGAAGAGAACACACCTCCCTTCCAAAGGGGCAATGTTATGTCACCCATGCCTCATTGACATGAAGCCTCCATTAAGGAGTGCATGTGTGTTTGCTAATGCATACGTGAAATCGCAGTGTGTCCGGCAATCCTTTAAAAGGAGAAATTGATTTTTTTTCCCCTGCAATCCCTTGTCTAACTCTCACTGCACATTTTTTTTTCTTTTGCCAGCAGGGAGCCACAAGCCAGGTAGCAACAAACTTGGTGCAGATTGGTACCACTGGTGTTGTGTCCCTGGAGCGAGCCAAGAACTTCTGTTCGTGGTCAGCGGGGTAGAGTGTCTCATCTGTTTGAGCAGTGGACTGGAGCCATGGCACTTGCAGAGCAACAAGAAGAAAGCGATTGTTGTGGAGCAATTCAGTGACATTTTGTTGCTGATGCCCTGCCAAAGGGCACAAAGAAAAGTTTTACGAAGAGTTACTGACACTGCTAAACTTTTTTCTTTGCGTGTACATATGGCAGTACTTCGTGGTGCCTTGCATCATTCAGCACTGCATTTTATCATTTTAGCTCTGAAAGAATTTCTAGCTCTGTTATAAGGAATTTTAAGTTTATATTGCTGTCAGCACATATATTTAATGAAGCTTGCTTTCTTTTCCGTACAGCAGTTAAAATTTGTAGGTTAATGCACGGAAGCCATACTTGAGCTGTAATGCATACCATAGTTGCAGACTATCAGCTAATTAAACCAGTTGGTGCATTAATGTTGTCTAAGACTTTGTGCACGAAGGCAATTTTGTTTGCCTTCATAAGAAAAACGACTGCTCTAGAAATGCACACCTCGTGCAACTGTTTTAATGGCAGCGGCGGAGTGAGGAATGAGTTTAAAAAAAATTGAGAGGGGGTTTATGAAAAACAGTTTTGCTCCGACCGACTTTATATACAGTGACCTCCCATGCTCGCTGATGCCAAATGTTTTTTTTCTCCTTGTTTGGCCTTTTTTAGTTCTTTCCTATGCCAGTGCACCAGCTTGTGCTGCTTGTGATCCCCATTGAAGCATTGTGAGCTATTTGTCCGGCCTGTTGTCAATGGTATTTCGCCTCCTCCTCAGTTTGTTGCACTTATTATAGGCTCATTGACACTGCACCAAGTACATCTGTGGGCTCGACAGTGTGCTTCAGTGAATCGCTTTCTAAATGCGAAAATATTACTTGCTATGTTGCGAAACGCTTGCACCCGGTCGGTGTCCACAGAATGCACATTCGGATATTGTCTGCAAAAAGCGTCCACAACAGCTGACAATTTCCTAATGCATTCCTAACATTCCACGTCACAGAATGGTGCGCACATCCATGGAATTCCATGGATGGTTGTTCCATGGTGTGGACCAGGAAGAAATAAACAAGAAGCACTTGGTGTGCACTGGTGCATATACTGCTGCAGAAAAAGAAACATTTGGCACTTGGTCAATTCCGATTTCCTTGCAACACGCTCCGTAAGACGTGCAACACAATAATAAATGTGCATTCAAATAAATTGCTCCCGCAGTCTTTGTTGGCCCTCTGCTTCAGTCGAGGCAGTGCCGCAGCAGCATGGATAGTGATTCTGTAATGAGTGGCTGCACCGAGTGCACTGTCAGGATTGTAGGCTATAGGCGGCATTGGCGGAACGCTCGACAACAAACCGAGCCATAAAAGACGCTGTCGCGCTCTCATCCTGTTAGAATATGATGAGATCCTGTGCAATTTTCTTGCGTTGCACTTTGAGTCAACCCGATGGTTTACTGTTGCATACAGCTGAGCAAGGCCAGCAGCGGCATGGCAAAAGCATTTTCTTTTTGTTTGGTTCTTATCGCTTTGGTATACGGGCATGGCTCAAAAAGATATCATGAAGATAACTATGTGTACGGTTCTCATCGCTGGCCCTGACCAGGGCCAACTCTCGTATACCCAACTTTGCCATTTGTAGGGCTGGCGAGCCACCTTGAGGACTGTGCTACATGAGTGGCACAGTTTATGTGAAAGAGCCGCAGCCCCTGAAGAAGTTAGGATCAACTAGTGCTCCTGCAGCTGGAAAATTGCTATGCTCCCGCGCAAGAATGACGGCATTTCCCTGCTTTAAATGGCCAATTTGGAAATGGTTTGCACAAACTCAAGCGTTTCCTGTCAAATTTCACATGTGCACAAATGACCGTCACGCCAAAAGAAAGCTTCTCCATGTAGAGCCAAGGTTAGTAAAGGTTATGAATGTTTGAATGAATGGGAATGCTCAAAAATTAATAATGGTAGTCGAGCCAGAAAGTCTGGTACCCGTGTGGTTTAGTTGTATACGTTGACTTTTCCATTGGTGAGAGTCAGGTCTGGACGAGCCATTGTATTCTAGGTGCTAACCGGTGATATACATACTAACTAGAACGGTCGGTTGTTATTGGTACAGGCACTGCATTTCGTGCCAACAGTCACTCTGTGAGCAAAGTGAAGCTGGTGAGGTTGGAGATTATTTACCACCACCTGATGGAGTGCGCCGTCCCTACCCAGCAATTTTCAGCACGTTGGCCCTCATTGTCGCCGGCTGCCATGGGAAGGTCGCTATCTATGAAGCCAGCCTGGTTTTAGCCGCAGCGCAGTAAAAAAAAAAGCGCAGAAGGAAAGATCCTTTCATTCATCCTCTTCACCTGACCATACACATAATCCACATGGATTATATGTGTATTGTTGTTGAAGTGCAGTTGCAGCATGCCAGGATATAATTTTGAATGGGTACATGTTTACCTCTCATGGCCATTGCTATTCTTTCTGGTGCCTATAGTTTTGTTTTGTACACCTCATTGTAACCACACAAATGGCGTGTACAGTGCATTTGTGTAAATAAAATTTATTTACAAGTGCGATTCCTTTTCTTGTGTTGCACCTTTTCAATATAGTTTGTATCTACTTGTCCAAGTGTCAGTCCTACGAGTAACCTTCATCGCCAGGTCCTGCCTAACAGATTAAAATGAAAATATGGCAGCGAAGCAAGTCATCAAACCTACTTTATTTTTCACTGAGTGCATACAGAAAATTTTCACCGAAGAACTGTCTATTGGTCTGTACACTAGCTGGCCGGAAAGGCCTCCATGGAAGTATTACAAATTGAAGGAGCTCCCATTCGTAACATGACTGGGACAACAACTCGACCGAAATGTTACAGAGGTGGCACAACTTTGCACTGCTAGCAAGAGCGTTGCCTACCTGTCTGCTATTTTTGTCTGAAAAGGCAATATCTGGTGTACACTATGGTTTGCTCACTGTTGAAAACAATACCCCGAATTCTGAAAGGCTGCAATAAAATAACACTGGCCTTTCAAAGCAGCACTAAATTTTTGAGTCTTAATATTATAAAATCTGAAAGTAAAGGTCCTATATTGGTCTATGTAATTGAGCAACCCCGACAGCTGAAACTTATACCCTTTTTGTGTGTGTGGGTGGGGGGGGAGAGGCTTTGTTCAACTTGTGTGCCGAAGCTGCACATGCACCTCGAAGCACACCATATTGGGGGCTATGGATCAATTTTGACTACTTGGGGACCTTGAAATGTGCAGCAAAATCTCTACACAACGGTTTTCTTTTTTGCCTCTACCAGAAAAATGGCTGCCATGGCTGGGATTGAACCCACATCTTCGATCATGGCAGTGAAACATCCTAGCTGCTGGGCCGTTACAGTGGGTAGTACATAATGGTTTTAATTTAAACTGGATCTATTTCTTTTTAGCAGAAACGTAATTTAAAACAGAACAAAAAGTGCTTTTGGTAATTTTTGCTTGCATCAAAATACCTGCTAAGGTTCCCTACAGAACGCACAGCTCCTTAAGTTGTATCAAGCGATAGAACACATGGCAGATCCTGAAGACGTTGTTCAGAAGATCGCAAAATAGAGACCCACGATTAAGGCAAATGTGTTATCCAAACTTATATGGACCGAGCTTTCAAAATGTAAGTAGTGAGAAAATGCGATACCCTGGAACACATGAACGCAATAGCCTAGAAACTTCTAACAGCACCTCTAAAGTGAGTGACCTAGCGTAAATTATGCTGTGTTTTTCCTATTTTGATTATGCCTCAGGCAGGGCCACATTTAGTCAGGAAAGCCAGCTTGCAACTGACGTCCGGCTGGATATCACAGGTGCCACGCATGTATACCTCAGTTAACGCTATTTTGCTACTATAGAGAGCAAATGGCAGATTTATGCTGTGCGCTTCTATCCGAAGTGCAATTTTACCGTTCTAGGTATTCAAAATTTACGAACAGAGCTATAAAAGTTTGCTCTGCCATACAACATGTAATCCTTCAAGCTTCACCACAACGAACGCCTGTTCGTTGTGGTTTTGTGGCTTTTCTGCACGACAACTAAGCCTTGCAAGAAAGCCTAATGCAAGCAACACCTTGAGCAAAGCCAGAGTGGTAACTCTGCTGTACAGTAACTGAAGTGGAATGTTACCTGTGCAAAGTTAATAAGCCGGAAAGAAGTGTCCGGCCAATTGGATGGCATGAACGAGAAAATGAGTTATTACTTGTTGGCTATGCCTCGGTAGCATACTGGTCCTAGTAGGCATGCATAGCAAGGGCCTTATTTCAATGACTGGAGGGGCTGCAGCCCGTCAAATATACTTCTATTCAGAGCATGTTGAAGAACCCACATGTTTCCAAGAAAATGTGTGCCAAACTTTTTTCACTGCTCCAGTCTCTTATTCACCTTTTTTTTTCTCTACCATTTCTAAATCAGTGCACAAACTCTACATGTCAGGTTGTGATTAACCGATTTATCTTTTCTCTCTCTTTGAGCTCTGCTTTCAAAGCTGTAAACACGCTAAATCCATGATATTCAGTCGAACATATTTTATTCCATCTGCAGTCACTTTTTGTATTCGTGTGTGATTTGCGGCACAAAATTTGATATTTGTACACCCCTGCAAAAAGGCGTATCGCAGGAGTAGTAAATCTAATTTCTTTGAAGGAAGTGGAAGTTTTTTTTTCCCCAATCTGAAGCAGCGCACACAGCATGCTTTTTCTGTAAATTACATACCCTCCATTATAGAAAAAAAGAATTTGGCAGTCGTTTGACTTCAGTGTGTGAGTAGTAGCGCTTGAGCGGGGGAAGCACAGTTTGATTATCGTTCTGATTTTTTTTTTGTTCAGACTGACGAGTGTGACACTGAGCATTGATATCAGTTGAAATACTTTGCCTGTCCACCCGTGAGACTATTTCGCTTGCAGAGCCAATGCACTGCACGAGTACGAGGCAATAAAGCCGCAAAGGCCGGAACCCGGATATATATATATTGTAAGAAAACTAAGCTTGAGCTCCCCGCTTCTCACAGTCGGCGGCTGTCCTCTTTGCTGTCTTAGTAAATTGACCACTGGTTGTGCTCAGCTCTCTTTTCCCAAACCTTCACGCCTCTACTCCAGTTAAGACGAACTCCATGAATAGGATGAACAACACTTTTGCTTGTTTGCAACATCCACAACGCAAAAACCTCAGCTTAAAACAAATTTCTGGTAATACATATTTTTACGGTTTCTTCGAGTTTGTCTTAACGAGCGTCTACTGTATATATGCTCTACCCTGCTCTCCTTACTGTCGTTCTCTGTGTATCCTGTGCAGCTACAGCCCTTACTAAGTGGGCCCAGATGGAACCCGCTTGTCTTTAGCGTGTGAATGAGACGCAGCATAAGTTGCTCTTCCTTTGGTTTTTTTTTTTCTTTAAATGGCCAATTTGGAAATGCTTTGCACAAACTCAAGCGTTCCCGTCGGAGGGGTTCGGCTTTTGAGGCACCAGACACTTGCATGAATATCTCGTGGTCAGCCTCCCTAGTGCGTGTGCACTAATAATACCCTGCCCTTGCCAATCCTCGAGTGGGCACGTGCCATTCTTCAGCACACTTGCACACAGTTTGTCGTAAGAAGCATGCTAAGCTCGTTGTTAAGTGTGTGATGAGACACCCTTGACTTGACAAGTTTACATCAGCCAAATGACCTAAAGTATTAGAGACCATTTGAAAACGTGCACTTTCGGTAAAAAATTACCCAGGCTGTTTCATTGCAAAGGCTGTAATTGTGTACCCAAATTGATAAACAAAAATAGCAGAAGGAAGCTGTGGTGTAATGGCACATTAAGTTTGTATCAAATGAAGGAGAATAATATGTGAGAACCCTCTTTATCAATCTACTCTAAAGAATGTGCCTTCTTAGATAAGTTCTTTTTGTGTGTGCTCTGGTCGAATGCTTGTGGCCTTTTGTTATTGCTTCTCTCATACATGATGGACATACCCTAAATAAATCAGTTGCAAGTAGCGTACGTCCTGTTAGTTCAATCCTGGGTGATTTGGTATAAAACAGCGCCTCATCCTAACGCCAAATACAAGCATAAAACAGCGCGGCACTTTTCTGCTGTGTATGTCTTTGTACCTACCTTGCTTAAATTAATAAGCGATGCAGGCATCATAGTGGGTAGCACAAGCCACATGCAGTAACTAGAGCTTCTATGTACAGTTAAAATGCCTTGTCCGTTTCCTTGTTCACCCTTCGCACTAACTTAAGATTACATGCTTTTTTAGATTCTTCTAAACGGAACACAAATGCTGGCACACGTCAAATTATGCAACGACTAAAGATCCCACAGGCTAGAATACACTACAAATTCAAACAGACTTGACAAGCTGATACACTCCAAACATACCGAAGCGGAGCTTGCAGGCTCTATTAGAATGAGGTTATTCATAGAAGTCCTGAGTAATTAGTCACTAGGCATATTCCATCACAACTACGAGATAAAAGTGACGGCCGGAAGCACGCCGGCTAATACACGAAGAAGCACAGGCACCAATGTCGAAAGCTTGCAGGGAGCGTAAAGCTCGCCTTCCACTCTCCGATTCATTGGCACAAACGGGTGACGGTGCTGCACCAAATGCACCAAGGTGAGCCAACTTCACACAAGGATCGCACGGAGAACACTCAGCAGCAGTTTGATGAAAGCAACCAGCAAGATGGGCACATTTCCGGCGCTGCACAGTGGAGATCGGCTTCTTCTGTAGATCGGCTGATGCGCGATACCCGCTTCTAGGTTCTGTAAAGCTGGGCCGTGCTAGGCAGCATCACAGCAGACCGCAGCGACTAAAACCCACGACCGGAGCCGGTCGTGCTAAAACCACTAAAACCCGCCCGCAACACGGTCGTTGTTCCGGGCGCGTTGCAAGTGTTGCCAGCATAGCCATGAGGGGCAGCGTCCAGCGTCGGTCGCGGTCGGAACAAATCAGTGTTGCCAGCACGCGTTTCTCGAGTATGCTGGCAACAACGTCCGGTCGGCGGGCGGGTTTTAGTCGCTTCGCATCGAAGCACCCTAAACAAGCGGGGAGTACTCCCTCCTTTCTTTGTTGACGAGAAGCCCCGGTGTCATTCGAACCTTAATAGCCCGCGCGGCTCATATTTTCGTTCAGACCAGAATGCGCATTGTGTCAACTTGCTTTCTTAGCCGGCGCTGCCGTTTACCCTTCTGTTCACCCCTTCGGAGGGAAAGCGGAGGGAATCTGTTTTGCATCAAACAAAGGGCAACGCGGTTAGCACGGCGTCTGGTTCAACGTGCTCGAGATTTTCGCGTGATTTCCTGCCTTGTGCCAGCACCTGCCGTTCTTTGTGAAAACACCCGCCTTTTAAGTGCCGTAGACACAGAGGCGTCAAGGCGTCGCCTTGACGCCTCTTGACGCCGGGGGCTCTTTTGAGGTAATTTAGTGGCAATCACATACCATTTTCGAAAGACGAAAGTGGGAAGGGGAGTGCGTGTTCAGTAATGTTCGCAGCAGTATAAGCCGCACATCGGAGAACGTTTTGGTGTTTTCGGAGTCATGTTGAGAAGTTCGGCGTTTCTCCGATATAATGGCATTGAAATTTTTCACATGACCCCTTGAACTTTTCTTTGCGCGGGCATTCTCATTGGCGGTACCCGTCGTCCAAGAGCCAGCATGGCTTGGTAGGCTATGAGAACGACTTTCTTTTTGAGAAATTCAGACATCATCGTTTTCCTAATAAAACTAAGGCGATCAACCAACAAAGTATGGCAGGAACAAGTAAATATGTAAGGGAAGAAATATGACGGGAAGGAAACGAGCCAGCTTAAGCGCGTGTGCATTCTCTTTCCATTATTTTCTCAATGAATCTCGTATTCGCTGCATTCAGTGTTGGTTCTACTTAAAAACTAACCAACGATCGCACTTACAGAGGCGTTGCTAAAGGAGGGGGAGGGGCGCTGAGCACTACCAACTACCAGCCACCTTGGTAGAGAGAGAGGCATGTCACTTGTTTTTCCAATGTGTAAACTGGATGTCGATGGCTTGAAGACGACTGTTGCAGCTCTCGTCAAACCAGATTATTCAATTTGTTTTTTTCTTATAGGCTCCGTGCGCTGGTGTTTCGAGCACGACCGCAGCGCCGCCGAGCAGCGGCGCCGTCAGAAATCGGATGTTGGTCAGCCCGAAGGAGCGGCTGTACCGGGCGGAGATTCCGCAGTCGTTGTGAAAAAGTCGAGCTAGTAGTGCGTATTTCTCTATGTATTGCTGGGTCTACGGCTCCCGCAACATTTTAAAAAGGTCGCGAGTAGGCTGACGAAAAAATAGTTTATCTCGGTTCCCTTGAAATGAAGCGGAAAGGCGATAGCGATGAACCCGCGCAGTGCGACGAGCAATGTAAACAACGCCGATCGACTTGTGGCCATAAGCGTTCGTTTTGCTGTTTTGTGTGAATGTGGTTTATACCCTGGGATCTTGTTTCTGTGCACACCCGCTGTCAACTGCAGGGAGACCTGCGACAGCCCGGCGCCCGGAGAAACTTGCATAGGCAACGCGAACTTCATCGGGAACAATTCAGCGCGCCAGCACACACCCCAGCAATCTTACCTGAGTGCTACGCAATATGACGCAGCGTAACGGTTGACACGAAGCTGCAGTGATCGCACTGGCAACCTCCGCAGCTAAACGAATGGTCCATTAATATGCGCGTCAATCATCTTGAAGCAGTGACGGTGTCGGTCATTTCCTGTTTTTTTTTTGTTGTTGTTTTTTTTTTTGTCGCTGAGCTTATGCCTCCCCGGCATTTTAGCATTACGTGTTGCTTATGCTTTAGCAGTCTGTATCGTTTATTCCTCTTCTGTATTATGGTGCTCATTGCTGCTTACCCTTTCCTAGGTGTACGCGCGGAGCTTCTGCCCGTGCGGCCTCGGCCGCTGCTTTGACGCAGATATCGCGGCCAACTAACATTACGCTGATTCTTACAGAGCTGGAACACTGCCGTTGATACCGGCGCTAAAATTTGGCAATAGCTACCTAGTGCTCACCGTTATGAGTTGACGAACATAGCTACTGCATCAGCATGTATACGCGTCACGTGGCACCCGGCCTTGCGCATGCAGCTTCCCCCGCCTACCTCGCTTAGACTCACTGAACTCATAATAAAGTGCAGAGATGCGTGAGCCGCGTGTTTACAACAGAACTCCATTCACTGTACCCGCCTTTAACTAAAAGTCGCAGCCCAGGGTCACGCCTGTTATGTGCCCAACGCCATTGCTGGAAATACCGGACGGGTCCGTTGCGTTCGGTAGCTCCTCCCGGACGCAGTAAACATCGTTTGCGGCGTGTAGCTGGCGACCGCGTTTTGAGTTTTTTTTAGACAAAAGAGAAAACGAGCTATTATCTCCCACCTCTCTAAAACCGTTAAAACAAGCGCGCTGGTTTGAGCAATCAGTCATCGGAGCGAGGTCGCAAGCGACGACCACAACATCCGATAAATGCCTCCAGTGGCCGTAGATGGCGCTAGTTGTTAACGCGCTTGTGTCGCCAGACTCGCCACCATACCAGCGCACGGAGCCTATTCGCCCCGAGCGCGAACACAGTCGGCCCCTGGCGGCGGCGGCGGGACGAACCGCTCCTTATGTGGATGCCGCTCTCGCGTCGTCTGCTTTTTCACGTTGCGTGCGGCGCAAAACGCGCGCTGCACACAACAAAACAACCAATATGTGTGCTCGTTTGGCAGTAAGCAATGACATAGTTACCTCTGCTTGCGCATTTCCTCTAGAAACGCGATAATCAGCGGCCGTTGCGGTTTAATGCGCTGGTTTAATTCCACGAAACATCTTCGCCGTGGTCACCGCTTCAGTGTGAAACGTGTTATAAACATTGCTTCCACACATTGCACTTTTCTGAGTGCAGTCGCCTGCCGTTTCGGGAACGTCGAAGGGTGCTTTTTAAAGGTGGCGTGGGGATTATTTAAAGGATAAAAGTTTAGTACGCGAAACGGGTAAGCAGCGACAAGACCTGTGCATACGCGTGCAAATTCCACACCCTTGTAAAATTGCACTGTGTCCTTATAGAAAGAAGAAACAAACAAAAACATTTACGCTGCACACGACCCGTGCGCTATCGCCCATACATTACCAGACACGTATTTTACACCCGCAAGCGCCTGTGTGATCGTGTCCTTCCCGTACCTCTTCTAAAATAAATACCATTTTTGGACAGTCGTTGTTTATACTAAGGAGAAGGAATAAACATTTATACAAGTGTATTGAGTTGCTAATTTTACGTAATATTTAAAATACGTTTCTATGGATGCGAAAGAGTATTTACGGGGCATTTTTCGGTAAAATTGTGTCTGTCATGTGGCATTCCGTGTGTCATTTTTATATATATCATTTTCAAATCCGACATGAATCACCTTGTCCAGAAACGTGTCTCACTCAGCATAACCAAATGCCTAATATGGTCATGTCTTAACCTTTCAAGGTGGACCTGAGTTTAAAGAAAGAGGACAAAACGCGTAATATAATGCACGTTGTTGCCCACATGTGTGAAGGGTGTGTGCCATGACTCGCTGTTTTTTTTTTTTTTTTTTCCCACAATGCTTGCTTTCAATACAATTTTGAAAAAGGCGAGCCACAATACCTGGACAATCTCGGACGAAAAGGGGGTTAATCAGTTTTGAAAATACGTGTTAAAGTACTGCTTTTTCACCGCTACAGAACACGACGCCTAGTGTAGTTTCGATTGTAAGCTATAGTGATAACCATAGTTTGGCTTTTCGCGTTACATGCGTTCTCTTCTCGCTGCTCTTGCAACGTTGCCAGGACCCGCCCCCCCCCCCCCCCTTCCTGAAAAAAAAAAAACGAAATGCACAGAATTTTATTTTTTAACCAATCCTCAAGAAGTAAATGCCAAGACAAAGGCGATATTCAGTTTACAAAACACACTAGTTACCGGGAACCCGTTGCGCTGATTCTCAATGAGAAATAAAAAGGAAATGTTTTATTACATCTGCAACAGCGCAACTTCATTTATTGCCGTCTTTATGTTTCGTAAGCGACCTTATACGCAAGAATGCAAACACATCTCGCTGTTGCAGGGCCCTGTTAGATTTTAAAAGGAACAGAGGAAAAGATTTTAAAGGAAAAGATTTTAAAAGGAAAAAGGATTTTAAAAGGATTTAAAAGGATTTTAAAAGGAAAAGGAAAAAAGGAAAAGATTTTAAAAGGAACAGAGCAGCCGTAACAGAAAATTTGTGCTCACTGTGAGGTCCCAGAAGCTTGGTTTGCACACTGTAAACCTGCTTGTCACTTTGCGAAAACCTAGCTAAACATGAGATGATGATTGCACTGCGTGCGCTGACAATTCCATTCGCAAGTTCACTTGCGACGAAAGCCGTAAATAAGTGATCCGAAACCGTTATTCATCAAACTTTCCTTCAGAGTCGCTAAAGTTTCATTTAAAAGACCCGTTAGAGCGGTTACATTTATATCTCTGCACTGATAAACATTCAGTAATCTTATGTTGCCTTTTGAACACAAAAAATATCGTAAGCTCTTAGAAAGAATTTCGGGCAGTTAAGTAGTGTTACCATTTCAGGACATCCCACAAATGCAAGAATGCGTCATGCTACCAGTGAAAGCGATTGAGATTGCCGTTGTAAACTAAATTTCAGAGATCGAGGCTTCCTGATTTGTTTCTATTTATGCTTTTATTGAAGGCTCAAAGCCATAGTAGAAAGATCGAGGTTGCTACGAGCCACAGCGTACAAGTTCATTGTCACAATTACGGCCATTCTGAGAATCCCGATGAGTCGTCGCTTTTTTTTTTTTTTTGCGTAATGAAAACTGACTGCCGCTTCCATGCTATACATTGAACGTTGAGGAACCGAACGACAGCATACCACTCTTGTTTGCACCTTCCGTGCGCACATACGGCGAGAAAAAGGCACGAAGCGCGCCCACAGTGTGCATTCTTACGGGCCGCTCAACGGAGCATCCACACTAGCAGCGCGACGCTGTCGCCACCTACATGTCGAGCTCGCGGCGAATAATAGAAGCAAGCAAGGTATGTCTGGTGTGTCCATGATATGCGCGACTTGAAGAGTTAATTGCCGATGGGGCGACCGAAGGCGAAGAAAGAGCGATTCCTGGAGAGGGGCGCCGTCGGTATGACCGCGCCGCACGGAAGGGTGAAAACCAGCAAGCTTGTTCCTCGATGGGAACGACAGGCGCCAACGATACTGGCCACTGTGTCCTCAGGGGCTTTTTTCGGTGGCTCTTTGTTGCACATCATAGAGGTTTTGTAAACTCATAGCGAATGTAAAGCTTTTTCATGCATCACTGGGATGACACTTCGGAGACCGTGAACTCCGCCAGGCCTGTAAGATTTCCAGGCGAAACTGTTGGTTTCGCCTGAAAATAAGCGCTGATATTTGAACGCGCCAGTACGCAGGCCTAAATTTAAGGCTTCAAGGTTAACGTAATGGGAGATTCCATAGCGACGATTGCGATTTCAACAAAAAAGGAAAGGACAGAAAATATATCCCACTGTCATATCTCTTCGCCGTGGCTGTAGGAATAGTCGCTAGGACAACATAAAGTCTGGGTGAGAGAGTAGGCAGTAAATCGTCGCCGCTTCATCTGTTTTTCTAAAATATCGTACTTGTTTAAAGATTGCTTTGCAAGTCCGCCGCTTCCCCTGGAAAATAGTAGAATTTTGAATTTTTGTTTGTATTTTGATTTGACATTCGTTTTAAACTACTGGTTTTTTTCTAATTTCAGTGATAATTCAACTCCTCGATCTGGTTCACGAACCGGTACGGTACGTGATTTTGTCGAAACGGAACTGAACCGGGACGAAATGATTTCGCCTGAACCAGAACCGTAACCGAACCGGTATTTTTTTCGGCTCGACACACTGATATCTACGCATTTGTTTTTACCTTGTTTTTGAATTACTATTTCTCTTCCTTATGTTGTCTTTTGTATGCCTTATATTCATGTACACAGTGCATCACTCGAGAAGACCCTTGCGCTGTTGTCGAGAACTTTAAATAATTAAATAAATAAATAAATATTACGGCATTTCATCCTTAATGTTGCAATGGCATGGTATGATATGTTTGTTTTTACTCCGCCTTTCTTTTGACACTATTGTTGGTAATTATTTCGGCCCTTCTGCTCTTCATCTGCACGGCACTCTTTGACGCCTGCGTTTCCGGTGTTTCCGCGGCTTAAGATGGAGGTAAATGCAGGGACGCCTCATCAGTGAAAGCGATCCTCCCTAGCCCCGTGTACATGGACGCGACGGCGGCGGGGTGAGTTGAGTGGCGGGTTCAGCTTACCTCGACGCGTCCGAGTTTATATGAACCCCGTCCAAAGAATCGAGGTGAGGGGAGCAGCGGGGTTCACGGAAAAGGGGCTACCGTATTTTCACGATTCTAACGCGCACCCTCCTTTGCTAAAACGTAGCTTAAAGGGGCCCTAAATAGGCTTCCGAATGTCGCCATTTCAATCGCGCAATCGCGAGAGTACCCCTTCACGACAACGTGTACCAAATATTACACCTCTGCGTAAAGCAGGGGCCGCACAAACACGAAAAAAAGATTTCACTTCCTCCCCTGGCTCACCAACCATACCTTGCCTCCACACTTGCGCGCTCTGACGCAGTTCTTTCCGGCTCTGACGCGCCTCTATGACGCACGAGACACTGCCCAGTGCGGCGCCGCGAACGCGAACCACAGCGACAGCGCTCACCGTGCAACCGGAATCTGGTGGGCGGAGCATGCGCGTCGAGTGCTAAAAAAAAAAGCGCGCGCAGGGCTTGGCGCAGCCAATGACTGCACGTACATCAAGGAGGGTGATGGATTGCCCTGTTTCTCTCGGTGGTCTTGCGCCGGGTCGATGACGTCGCGGCTTCCACAGTGCTTCGGAGGAGCTATTAGAGGAGGAGAGCCCCAGGCCTTATGGGTGGCCCCTTTTAATGAGCGATAACTCGGCTAATACTTAACGCATTTAAACAATTTTTGCGGGATGACGTTCCTTGGATAGTACTCCAGTGAGTGCGCACGCAAAATCGTAACATTTGGCAGCCTATTTAGGGCCCCTTTAATATTTGTGTGCACGTTAAAATCGGGCTCAAAACCGAAATAGGCTTTAAAGCGACCAGCAGCATTGCCATGCGCAACGGACACGAAGTACCCGCAAAATCCAACTCAATCCAATAAAAACAATCCGTCAACACCACGTGAGTGAATTTCGGCGCACTGATTCCTCAATGGCATGCCGCATACCCTGGTCAGCTGTTGCACATTTTTTTGTGCTGCTGCTTAGCCCCTAACGCTTAGAATTATGAAGATCAAGGCACTTGAAGTCGCAAGCAACTTCAGTGTTCCCCGCTATAACTTATTTCCAGCAGCAGCTGGATAAGCAACCTTGTGAAGCACTATTCATTTTTGGCTTCCAGGGGCCCTATTCTCGACTGCACAAATTGCGGGCATTTCGCCCATGTTTTTTTGCGTAACACGACGTAAGCAATCAGTGACGTGCTGCACCTATAGCTATGACGACATGCAGTGTAATTTGACGAGTCACTCATAAAGATCGCTACCAAGGTATCAAATATTGTGCAAGAAAGACATAAAAACACTTTGCATGTACTATAAAAATTAAGACGGTAGCTGAGGCTGACAAGAAAAACACATTTAAGGAGGTCAAATTTGGCGTCAACATCACAAAGCGATCGAGTAACTTTGACCCAAAAGCGAGCGAAAGGCGGATGTCGAGCCAAAGAACATCAAAGTTTTTTTACCGTGTGTATGTATTTCTTTAAATCGCTTTTAGTAACATAGCTGGGCTCTCAGCTTCAATGCAAGCTTTGTTGCGTTATCACCTTCCCTGCCGCCACCGCCGCCACGCCATCGTCTGCTGCTATGTTACAAGTTTATGGCGTGATCACAGAAAAAGACGGCCGCGACCATCGCTTCTATGACACATAACAGCAGCGAAGCGCTACGCCTGATAACCGCGGAGCGCACGGATGTCGCCGATTCACTCATTCGTCAAGCTCGACTGCAATCAGCGCTGTAATGAACTAAATAGTCACTTTTCATTGTTATTTTTCTCTTGAGTTCGATCATGTGATCCAACAGCTTACTAGGACAAGTATGGACAAATGCCATGCATTGGGCTTTCTTTGTCATGGAGAGGCTTGTACTGCCCTCTTATACCGGTTCTATCTCACTACGGCGGACAGTCGCATTACGGCTAAGAGTGCATTACGGCTGAACGTCGCAACACGGCGGAGAGTCTCACTACGGCTGAAAGTGCATTACGGCTGAACGTCGCAACACGGCGGACAGTCTCACTACGGCTGAAAGTGCGTTACGGCTGAACGTCGCAACACGGCGGAGAGTCTCACTACGGGTAAAAGTGCGTTACGGCTGAACGTTGCAACACGGCGGAGAGTCTCACTACGGCTAAATGTGTGTTACGGCTGAACGTCGCAACACGGCGGAAGGGGGACCCTTTCAGGCGATCAGCCCTTCAAATGATCTGCAGCTAGTTGCGTTCAGCATTGTCGCAGCTGGGCGTTACGGGCAAGAGCCTGGATATATATTTTTGCGTGTCTTTCCCGCATTTTCATTGTTTTCCGGCACTTGTTTTATTTCTTGCGTATTTCGCGTGTTTATTTTTTACGGCTGAAGTAGTGGTACGGCTAAATACGCGTTTAATTTTTAAATACGTATTATTTATAGACGAATTTGAAGTATCGAACAATATTCCTTTACTCAAAAAAGGTAATAACACTGTTAGGCGGGCTAGTTGGTACTCAGAATTCATGCTTGTTCTATCTGTCCTAGTCTTACGCTGCGCAAAAATTCAGCATGAATTCAAAAAAGGTCTCGCGGGGTTTATGCATAATTATCGCCCCAAATCTATTCTTTTCTTCTCAGATAAGGTTTAAAAAAAACTAATTGAAACCAGCCTTTTTCGCCATTTTAAAAACATCCGCTTGCTCCCCCTTTCTCAGTTAGGTTTTCGTGCTGTCCTATGGACTAACGTTATGACTGTGTGCCTAACAGACAAAATTAAATCGTTCATTGACCGCTGTGACGCTGCTGCTGGGTTTTCTTAGAGTTCTCGGCAGCATTCGACACAAGGGACCATGACGTTCTTTTCATTTCGCTTGAGCGTTATGGGGTAACAGGTCCTGCCATAACTTGATACGAAGCCGTCTACTAATCATGCAACAGACATTATATTCTACAGGAATATCATACCCTGTCACAGTTACAAGAGGAGTTCCACAAGGCTCGATCTTGGGCCCATTGCTCATTTTAATTTAACAAATAATCTTATATACGTTGGAGAGCTATTAATTAACAAACAAAAAATAAAACAAGCCGCAGAAAACAGTGAAAATGCGGGAAAGACACGCAGAAATATATATCCAGGCTCTTGCCCGTAACGCCCAGCTGCGACAATGCTGAACGCAACTAGCTGCAGATCATTTGAACGGCTGATCGGCTGAAAGGGTCCCCCTTCCGCCGTGTTGCGACGTTCAGCCGTAACGCACATTTAGCCGTAGTGAGACTCTCCGCCGTGTTGCGACGTTCAGCCGTAACGCACTTTTAGCCGTAGTGAGACTCTCCGCCGTGTTGCGACGTTCAGCCGTAACGCACATTTAGCCGTAGTGAGACTCTCCGCCGTGTTGCGACGTTCAGCCGTAATGCACTTTCAGCCGTAGTGAGACTCTCCGCCGTGATGCGACGTTCAGCCGTAATGCACTCTTAGCCGTAATGCGACTGTCCGCCGTAGTGGGACGATGCCCTTATACCACTGTCACACGGGCACTTTCAATCGCGATTGAGTCGATCCGGATCGAGCTCAATCCGGATCGGGCACCTGCTACATGGCAGTTTCAATAGCGATCGAGCTCGATCCCGCTCGAACTCAATCCTGGTTTCTCAAGCGCGATCGATGCTTCCAAGCGCGATCGAACGAAAGCGGCGATACTCTCGTCCCCGCTCAGTAATGGCACCGAAATGTGAGAACTTCAACTAACGCCACAAATTGTGTCAAATAACTTGACCCAAATAAGCGCGAGGTAATATTTACATAGTTACGTATACCTACGACCGCGCGAAGTTACCAGACGCCGGCCGCAAGTACATGGTTAGCGCCATCTGGCGAACACGAGCGCAACCCGTGCAACTTCTCAATCGCGATTGAAACGTGCCGTGTAGCAGCGGCAGTACGCCGAGCGCGCTCGAAAACTCGGTCGCGATTCACTTCAATCGCGATTGAAAGTGCCCGTGTGACAGGGGTATAATGTTGCGGTTACGCCAAACAAATAATTTTTATTTTATTGCCAAACATAAAAGCAAAATACTGCATGTTATTTGTATGTTCCATGATCACTGACTTGGAAGCAGTTGAAACTATAATTTGTTTCGGTAGGAAACATGCTTTAAACAGCGCGCATGCGAAACTGCGCCTGCTGCAAATTGCCGCACATTTCGCGGCGCCCTAAGCTGGGGCAATTTTTTGCCCTATTTTGCTTGTCTTTTGCGACAAAACCAGCCGCCATTTTCAAGCTGTTACGTAGCATTACGTCACTGTTACGCAGGCTGAAGTTGCCGATGCATGACGTAATCGTTCCCGCCAACTGCTTAAATTACGTCATGCCTCCTCAGCCAGTCACAGAGGGGGTGTGTATTACAGGCAGTATTGTTGTTGAATAGCAAAGACAGGCTTACGTTGTCATGTCCGCTGCATTTAGTCTGGTTTTTCATTGCCGGCCAAGAATTATGCGCCTTTAGTAACGAGAAATAAGGCGAACCTTAGAACTGGTGTCCGTAAACGACATGAAACGTCAAAATGACGACAGCACACACAACCGCTTTGTCAACCGGAAGCACGTGACCAAAATTAAAAGCCAATCAGAAAAGACTTCCGGAAAATTGCCTGAATTGCCGGCAATTTGTGCAGTCGAGAATAGGGCCCCAGAGCTGCATGCCAAATAAAATCTCCCTCTTCCAGGTACGTGGTGTCATGTCTTTTCCATCTGCGCAGTACCGTCAGTGTCACTTTTTTTTTTCGAATTTTCCTGCGCGAAGTTGATTGATTGCTTGTGGGGTTTAACGCGCCGACGCAACGCAGGCGATGAGGCGCGCCGTAGTGGAGGGCTCCAGATTAATTTTGACCACCTGGGGATCTTTAAACGTGCACCGAAATCTCGAACACACGGGCGTTTTTGCTTTTCGCCTCCATCAGAAAAGCGGCCGCCGCGGCCGGGAATCGAACCCGCGACCTCGTGCTCAGCAGCGCAACGCCTTAGCCACTGAGCCACCGCGGTGGCGGGTCCCTCCTGCGCGAAGTTACCCGCGCGTTACCCCTACAGGTACAGCAGGGGCGCACTCATTGTACACGCATTGTACGCTGTGCGGCCCACGGCAGCCTCTGCCCGTTTGTTCGTTTTGGCGGCAACAAAAGCCGACCCAACCTTTGTTTTCGCTGAGGAGAGTGAGGAGGTCGGGGGGACACGAGAGGGGCAATTGCTAACATGCGCATATGAGAGGAGCGATTTTGAACACGAGGGGAAATGGCCAGTTTCTTTTGAGAGTGGAATTTTGTGACAGGCAAAACGCGTTCGGGTTGTTTCGTGGCCCACCCATGGCAAGCATCTCTGTTTCGCCGCATCCTCAAGGCATAATATAATCGTTCGTCTTGAACAGCTCCCCCCCCTTACGACCAAACTTGCCGTGGTCGATCTGGCGACAGGCGGCTATCGCGAAACATTTATTTCGCGTCGCCTGACAAGTTAGGCATTCATTGTATTTTTAAAACAGTCCTCTGCCTCGTCAAAATGTGCGCCCCACCCACACCGCCGGCACTATTTCACTGGGCCAAATTTATGCTGGTGCTTGCATGATAGCAGATGGTTGACAAACACCATCGTTTCATGGCTCTAATCAGCGCGGACGGCCAAAGAGACGTTATTACTGCGCTTTCAAGAACAGCAGAATTTCGAGAATGGGAAATGCTGCTATGCAGACCGTGCCGCTGCTTTGGCTGTCAGCACCTCCGGCGCATTGCGCGCATCCACGATACCCGACGCGGAAGAGCCTGATTCCTCTGATCTTTACGATTTGCGTAGCCGAGAGCACAGTAACCCACCGGCATCAGAAACGGCAACACGTGATCCACTCTTCCGCACGTCTAATGCAGCCGCGCGGCGCGCGCCGGTCCGAATGCTTGGCCAACCACCCTCCCGAACGTGCGCTCGCCGTGACGTCACGGCCATCGCGTGCATTCCCCGGGATGGGTCCATTCGCAAAATGTGATTGGAAACGCGAAAGCAGAATAGTGCGTGTCACGTGACACTTGAACGCGATGTCACGTGGGTATAACATGTGCACAGCGGCCGAGCGGAAGCCAGATTCTTGGGAAGCTGCAGGCGACGTGTGCTAGTTAGCCCCCTTGCTGAAGTAATTGGCACTGTCAAAACAATTAAACGATTGCAACGACAGAGCCGCAAGCACGGTGCGGCAGAAAAGAAAGCCGGTTGCTGTAACTAGTGCCGAAAGACGAATAAACAAAATCAAAGACAAATAACAATTACGCACCTCTGTCTTTCTATATATATATTCGTGCTCCATTTTATAAACGTGAGTTAACAATAAGTATCGCCGGGATTTTAGCCTTCAAAGCACGTAAGCCGACTTAAATAAGCAGAGGAATTTTTTTGTTCGTGTTTCAGTTTGTCCTTTCGGGGCTTCTTTTTTTCTAACTAGTGATTTTTTAACTTCATTTAGTTCTATTTATTATCATAATTTTCTGATTTTTGTCTTTCTATTCCCAGTTTATTAACACTATGTTCAACCAATTATTCCTGTTTGCGCTATAATAAAGATTACTGGCGTAAAATTTTAGAATTTGCACTTTTGTGCAAACTCCGGGCAGTACAGGGTGGTTTCATTTTCAAATTTTTTTATTCACGTTTCAGTTCGTCTTTGCGGCGCTGTTTGTCTTCGTTTTTAAGGGCGGTACAAGTTTTAAATATCGTTACACTTTAACGAAAAGATACACTTTTTTAAATATCCTTCGCTCATTTCTCAGTTTTTTATTATGGCCGTTTAAAATTTCCTTCGATTAATTACCTCCGTTTATACTATCGTCATGGGATTACATGTGTTGACTTCGCTAATTACGCATTTTTGCGCGAATGCCGGTCACTGCGCGGGTGGGGCTGTGGGTGCCCTGGCCAGAGGATGCTGACGCATGAAAAGAAGCAGGCCCTAGCTTTCCTTGCCACAGCGTCCCATCGAGCTCCACTGCCGAGATGGAAACTGCAACCTTTGAAATGATGCGTCACGCTGCGGAATAACCTCGGGAAAAGCCTGACCAAGCGCTCTGCGTGTTTCCTTTACTGTTTTTCTCGTTCCCGTGTAACAGCAGCACGGAGCCTTCGTTGGCGGTTCGCGCGAATTTTCGAGGCCGTATTCAAGAACTCCTTTGCAATTGTCAAGGCATGAGATCCTGGTACTTTGCTTGCTGCAAACAAAACTGAACAGCAGGTGCACAAACGGGGGTTCGGGCAGCGGAACAAAGACGTCCGTCGATGGTGCCTTATGTGCCTTTTTCTCGCGACGCCACTCCCTTCCAGGTGACGGGTCTGGCACAAATCGTGTCAGACAAAGGGTCTAACATCCAGGCTAACGCGGGGGGCTGCAGCAGCATTAAAGCAGGTCCGTGAAAGTTCTCGGAGGATGGGCGAGGGACAGCGCCTCGCCCACTCTCCCCCCCTTCCCCCACCCCCAGCAGCACCGGCCGCGGCGCGCTGTTCCTCCAACAGTGTGAATGTGCACGCCTTCGCATCGCACGTCGCCTCCGAATTCTCGGGAACGACTCTCGGGCACGGGACGAGGGGCAGCACAGGGCTTGTCCCTCTTTGTCAACTTATTTTAGGCTTGCCCTAAACCACGCGCAATGAGTGACTCAAACATGGTAGTCTCTCTGTGGTCAACAATACTTGTTTTTCTCCGTAACTAGCCTCATTGAGGAACCTCTCACCAGTAACATGAATGCACTAAACACACGAACGCGCGCATGAAAGCACGCCGAGAAAGAGGGAGAGAGAGTACAAGCTGCCTGTGTTGAGCACAGAGCTTATAAAAGAGCGCAACCCGAGCAGCTCCCGAGCCTATAGCAGAGCTGTCCATCGTCGGCGCCCTCGCACAGCTGCTCAGCGTCCAGACAGCAAGGTGAGTCATGTCTCTTCGGGCTCATCGGGGATGCTTGGAGCAGGAGGGAACTGCGCGCGCTAAAGGGTGCGGCCGACGAGGGCTCCCTGGGAGTAGGCAAGTGCACGATCTAGGCGGACGGGGGCTCGCTCAACTAAGCTTTACTCAACCAAAAAAAGTCACATCTCGAGTTCCGCTAACTCAACGCTGAAATAGCGTGATAGGGCCGTAATTAGGGAGTTTTAGTATAGCGGAAAGCACCACTTTAGCGCGCCCATAGCGTTAGCGGGCACGCTAACCGTAGCATAACGAGGCGCTATCCGTTCGCGATTGCGGCCCGCAAAACGTTAACGCTACATCTAAAACGCTATACTAAAACTCTCTATTAAAGTGCCGAGATATACGTAATAATTTCGCTAGCTTAACCACCCGTGTTTTTAACACAATACATTTTCTGTTAAAAAAAAAAAAAAAGGAGGCTTGCTCCCTTGGCCGCCTTCCGGGAGTTATTTCGTCATGGACAAGTTTGTAGAACCACAATTTGTGGCGCCCTTGGTTAGCCCTGTATTTGAATTGCGCGTGAAAACTCTAAACTGCCATCCTTATCGTGGGATCACCCTGGCTTAAAAGAATCAATCAATACCGCCAAAAGTCTCCTGTTGAAAAACAAAAGTAACAACTAGGATCGCTGAAGAAGCTTTGCAGAATGGGGACTAGTTTTGCATAATATGGTCTCTGGATTGTCTAAAATACCGCTCGGATTTTGTTGTAAAAGTGCTTGTATTTTAATTTCAAATATTCCGCATTCAATGAATCAATTATAAATCAATTTAATTTGTTTCTGAAAATCATACCTGCGGGTTAAATACAAACTGAGGTCACAACGACTTGACATACACTGATTAATTGCAGCAACAAATGGCGATGTGTACAGGGATGGTGTAAAGCAGACTCAATAAGTAGAAGCGCATGTGAACAGTAACTATACTTAGAAAGACACTGAACAGAGCTTCAGAAACAATCTTGGTTACGGCTGAGCACGAGGCCGTGCCGGCCGCTTTTCTGATGGAGGCGAAAAGCGAAAACGCCCGTGTGTTCGAGATGTCGGCGCACGTTAAAGATCCCCAGGTGGTCAAAATTAATCTGCAGCCCTCCACTACAGCGCGCCTTATCGCCTTCGTTGCGTCGTTGCAACATGACGAAGCACTTTAGTCGTTTTTGAACTTGTGTAATGTGTTGAAAGACTTAATCGTATATGGTATAAAACTCGATGATCATATTGTCAGGACCTGAACTCTCCCTTAACCGTACTTAGTTTTTACTCCCGGTAAAATGAAATTCTCAGAAGCAAACCTGGTGGCGCTGGTGTTGACAAGACCAGTGACCGAAAAAGAGAAATTGAGTGTTAAGCGCATGCGAACAAATACCTGCGTTATAAGTTTTAATGTTTGAAACTGACAGCATATTTGTTTTGGAATGAATCAGCATTCGCGGTGTACCAAGTAGATGTGAGGACTCGAATAGATTGATTTTTTTTATTGTATTGTAAAGTACGCCCACTTTCAAGAAATCAATCAACATAAACAAAGACAGCCGAAGCAGTGCAATTGACGGCACCAAGAAGGAGAACGCGATGATGCCCTGTCCCGTCTATTGCGCTGTTTCTGCTTTCTTTAAAAATGCACCAATCAGCCCGAAGTTCTACCTTGTTAACAGTAGAAATTTTTCATTTATTTCAAAAGGGTGGTGCACGTTTCAACCCAATCCGAACACCTCCGTTCCGGTTCAACCGTGCCTATTCACGCCCGACCTTTCCCCCTTTTTTAAATCTCCCCCCGCTTCCGAAACAACCTTGCCGCGACCGCCAGCGGGAAGGGTGTAGACGGGGGAGGGTCCTAACCCCGCCGAGAATGATCGCACTGCGAGGAAGAATAGCCACGAGTTGCAAGGGCTGGTGAACGCGAGGAGACAGAGCGTACCAGGGTCATGGTCACAATGGTAATCAGGCTGGTTGGCAGGTCTGTAAGAGGGCGTATTCTTATCTCCCTGTGGAACCTTCAGAGCGCTTCCAGGCCAAGTCAATCTCTTGCTTGAAGCATTAGTGACGAGCCATTATTTTGGAGTGTATAAAGTACAGGGATTCGCGTTCTAGAGAAGACTAATTGTGCTACTGACCAAGAAACTTTAAATTAACTTTATGGGCTGTTAACGTTAGAGCTATGAAAAATTTAATTGGAGAACTTCATGTAAATCATAACGTAACGCCCAGAATATGCTCATTGCAGCTAACTTTTAAAACATCGTTCGCAATATCAGAATTTTTGGAGACGAATTACATGCGTGTTTGCCATTTGAATTTCCTAGACAGCATTATGATGAGGCCAACGATTGCTGCAAACAAAAAAAATCTGCATAAATTCAGAATTGTCGTGTCATTCCTCTGTCGCTTTTCCAGAGTGTGAGTTGTGTACAGCCAAATATTGGTGCGAGTCGCTTAATGAGACATTGCATTATTCTATTCTTTTATAAGTTTTTTTTTCTTTCTTTTCGCCGATGTAAATTTGTACCATTATAGTGATGAAGGGCCTTTACTTCGCTAATTATGTTTTCTTTTTCCGAAGATGCAAGGCGTACTGCCGAGGCGTTTACGTCATTTTTCTTCGTATTTGTACTATTCGTTTGCGGCCATTTTTTGTTTATTCTGTGGTTTTTTGGAGAGATGTATAAGATGGGTATTTTTGACTTTGTCAGATCAATACTATGAAAATTCCATTTCTCCTATTTTTTATTCTTGTGGTTTTTAAAACTTCTGTATGACCAATTATGTCCATTTTCGCTATTATAAGGACTAAAGGTGGAACTTCCGCCAAATCTGCAGTTTTGTGGGAATGCAGGGCGTTAAATTAAATTGGCTTTGTTGGTGTTAACTGTGTACTTGGTAGCGCCTTCCCACAGCTGTATACCCACCCGAATGGGTGCCAGTTATCACTTTTTCCTCTGCCTCCGCCCCTTTGTAGAACTAAACATTGTACACAGCAGGCACGTCGCAGAAGGAAGGAGCTTTGCGCCGGTGCAGGCTGTCTTGCATGCGTAGTCATGCGAACGGCAATTAAACTTCGCTGTCTGATATGTGGGACTAGGGATGCGCTAGAAGAATTCTGTTAATTGAAACTGCGGAGAAACAAGATTGCGTCTAACTTTCCAATACGAAGATGCCTGGTTACTGTAGCCACTAAAACGTTAGTTTATAAATTTTAGTTAATTAAGCCTCCGAAATCAATACTTACCGCCTATTTGTTTCCCCCTGAGCGCATAACCTCACTGTAGAGGTCGACTTCCCGTAAATCTATGCGCCAATTAAAAAAAAAAACCTGTCGATTGACTTTGATCACCCTGTATATACAGTGCCTATAAATGCTTATTTTGGCGTTTGAGCCTAAGTGCTATTAATACATTTTTTTCTAAATCGGCGCCTGTATCAGCCTGAAGTTTCGCTTTCGAGTGCAGTTTGAGATTGTTATTGATGTTACCGGGCAGCATCCATTGCTCTGAACTCTATGGGGTTTAACCTAGTCCTCTGTTTCAACCAACTCCCGTGACACAGCTAGCAGCAGTGATATGGGACGCTTATTTGCAGTGAAAAAAGGCACAATTTTGAATCCGAAAATCTCGAGACTAGTAATTTGCCATTGATTCCACAATTATTAAGTGGTGTACAGTTCCGCCTGCCATCCAACCATATTTGTTCAAACATCTGTAATTTTACCCCAATTTCTAGAGGATATTTAAGCCTAACTGTAGTTTCAACACTACAGTTGCGTATCGAACACGCCTTTGTTATCGAAACACCCCTATGTGGAAGCGGCAACGGCGAGACATCACTGAGGAGCTGCATTTCTTAACGCCTGAAAATTCGCACGGCCGACGGGCTTTAAGTTGCAATTTTCTGTCAAAAATCTCTTCGATTGCTAACCGCCTTCTTAAAAACACAATTCAAATGTGTGCAAGTGTATCTGGCTGAGTTTGGGCGTCTTGCTCGTAGCATTCAGATAATGTCATTCTACATGAGAAATTTGCCAGAGTTCTACATAACCATCCTCTCCCAAGAACATGTTAATTCCTTAATAAATCGCCTCTCTTGCATTTATTTGTGACTAGTTTTGTTCCGTTACATTACGAAAGCATAAAACAGCCCTTTTTTATACCGTATTCCTAGCTTTCAAGTATTATTTTTATTCCTGTTTCACAATGTGCGGCGCTCCAGCGAGTGAAAGTGGTCATTGGACGTGAACGCGAGAAATGCGCTTGTTGATTGCGACAATTGATTGCCATTATTCCAGCCGTTCGGTGGGACAATTGAAAGGTGACGTTCTACTGCTAATTCCTTGGTGGAAGTTGGTGCCATCATGAACAGTATCATTTCTTGTTTGTCCTGTCGTTAAAATGATTTGCACTTATAGAAAAATTTGTGGTGCCTATATTTACGGCGTCGGAGGCCTGAAACGTTGTTTTACCAAACTGTCATTGGCACGAGGCGCTTTTTTAGTGCCCAAAAATCCGCTCTCTAGTGATTAAACCCAAAGGTAAAACTACAGAAATCGAATGAATTGCCGTAGCGGCCCACCATAATGAAGCTTACCATAATGTAGCACTGACGTACACACGGCGAGTCTACCGCCGCCCCCTACCCCCTTCCCACTCTTACAATTTCCGGGTTATTTTGGGGGGGCGGGGAAACGTACGAGGCCAGTGACCAAACCAAATAACCGCTGACCGTATTTACCTCTTGCTTGCACCGTGGCCACCGTCTATTGCCAAATTGTACTGCCGTGTTCACGCCATGTTTACCCGCTAGAAATTGTGTAATTGGTTTTAACACAATGTAACGCCATAACTCCTGCTTAGACTCAGCTGTGGTACGCAGTACTTTTTAAATAAATAAATAAATAAATAAATAAATAAATAAATAAATAAATAAATAAATAAATAAATAAATTCTTTAACGAGCCGAAGCTACACCTGAGCCACGGCCGCTCGATGGAAACTAGGTCTGGCCTGCCGACCGCGCTCTGACGCGTTAGTTTCCCTTTCCGCCGCAGCGTCAGTCGCAGCGCAGCGTCAGTGGGGGGGCCAAGAGTATCCCAGAAGCTGGACTAAATAAGAGGCAAGTGAAAATGCGGCAGGGACAAGCGACTGTGTTCGAGGTCGAATGTATAGAGCCAAGGAAAGTACCAAAGGTAGCACACAGGGCGCACAAAAGCTTGGAAAGGGGCATGAGGTAGCAATGCAGGCAGTGAGGAGGCAAGCAACGTCCCCCCGGTGACCGACTCTTATCCTAAACATCGGTAAACAATTAACCGAAAGAAAAAGCGCGGGGTGACTAAGATTACCTACATAAACATGCACGGTGGCAGATCACGGGAAAAATGGTTATAGGTTCGCGGTCAACTAGAAAAATAAAAAAAACTTGAGTATATGCCTTTACAGAAACTTTTCTTCGAGATTTAGAAATTCCCCCAGCAATGCATGAATATATATGGCAAGGCTGTAACAGAACTGTAGGTACGAGAAGGGGGGGAGGGGTCGGCATGCTTATTAAACAGGGAGCCAATTGGCACAGAGTAAACGAAAAGAGCGAAGAACATATGTGGGTTAAGGGCACGATAGCGGGAAGAGAAACACTGTTGGGAGTCGCCTATCTGTGGTCAGGGGATGACAGGGAGGTTAGAGAAAAGAATGAAAAACTGGTAGGCTGCATTAAGCGGGACCTCGATCAGTTAAGAAAATCGGGAGAAGTGATTCTAGTGCGAGACATTAATGCCCACATTGAGGACCTGGCAAACTCGTACTAGATATCTGTGAAGAACATATTCTCATTGCAGTAAACAGAGAGAATAAATGTGACGGACAAATTACTTGGGAACGAGGGGAAAAGCAGTCCAGCATAGACTACAGCCTCCTTTCAGAAGGAGTGTATGAAAGGTTGACTCTAATGGAAATAGATGAAATAGGTGCCCACAGCTTAGGAAGTGACCATAAACGGATAACTTTGACTTTTGGAAAAATGGAAGGTCAAAACCAGAAAACGGTGGTACACGACTTGAAATTAAACGATCAGCAAATGGCTAATATTGCCAAAAGCCTGGAGACGGAAATCGAGAGACAACCTACGAAAGATTGGGAATACAGCGAACTGATTGGTTTCATTCAACGCAACTACTGAAAAGGAAAAAGAAAACCTAGAAGCTGGTGGAACAAGGAAATCAAGGAAGCTATAACACAAAGGCAGCAAGCATCGAGAGAGCACAGGGAGGCCAAGCGAGTGGAAATGCAAACAGAGGAAATAACTTTGAAGTAGAATTGGTACCGCCTTAAGAAGCTGGAAGTACAAAAACGTGTACAGCAACAACTTAAACGAGAAAGTAAGCGATGTGTCTCGAATATACGGGCAAAGGATAAAGGGGCGCCGAGAAAGTTTTGGAATCATGTATAGGAGCAAAGGAAAAAGACCGAAAGAAGTACAAAGTCATGCCATAAACGGTGAAGGCCGGGTACTAAAAGGAGAAGCGGTATTTCATATACGCTCAATGATACAATACAAGTTCAGAAGAACGGAGAGAGGGCTACAGCATTTAGGGAGTGGGGCAAATGATAGAGAGATGAAGTTGGAGAATCTAAACTGGAAAAAAGCCGAAGAAAATGTTCCAGCAAATACGGCAACAGGGGCGGATGAAATTCCTATACGGCTGGTCAACCTACTGGGTCCAAAAAGCAAGGCACAAGTGATTCTAAGAACCGAAAAGTGATAAAAACTAAGCAAGTACCGGATAATTGGCGTAAGAGCAGGATGAAGATGATATATAAAAGTAAAGGAGACAGGGCTGATACCAATTCGTACTGGCCTATTAGTTACCTCAGTGACATACAGGTTGGCAATGCAAGCCATAAAAGCAGAACTACAGGCGTGGATAGAGGGGAACAGCATACTGGAAGAACTGCAAAATTGTTTCAGACGAGACAGACGCTTAGAGGACAATTTATTTGTCCTAACCCAATGCATAGAGGTGTCAATGGCTCAGGAGCGACCACTGTGGATAGCATTTCTCGATATAAAGGGAGCCTACGACAACGTAGATAGAGAACTTCTATGGAGCATACTTGAGTGGGAGGGATTAGGCCAGGACTTTATACAGCTGTTACAGGGAATTTACAATGAGAGCGAGGTGCAAATTACCTGGGAGGACCACAAGTGCACGGAACCGGTAGTCACAAATAGAGGTTTAAAGCAGGGTTGTCCTCTGTCGCCATTGCTGTTCATGCTGTACATGGCTAGTCTAGAAAGAAAGCTTGAAGGCAGTAAAATAGGTTTCAATCTATATTATAGCCGCAAAGGACCGGAAGTGGAACAACATATCCCGAGACTGATACATGCAGATGACATAGTACTACTTGCAGATAGCAAACAGTGTCTGCAACAGCTCACAGATCTCTGCGGGGAAGAAGCCACTGAACTGGGGTTAGAGTTTAGCACAGCAAAGTCGGGAGTTCTAGTTTTTAATGACAATGCCCGTAACGAATCGATATTCGTTCAAAAAGCAGCAATACTGTGGGTAAGGGAATACAAATATCTGGTCATATGGTTAAACGAAGGTCAGGCGTTTCTAAAAACTCATGAGCAGCATTTAAGAATGAAAGGCAGAAGAAACGCCTCTATCATGAAGCACAGAGTACTGTGGGGATATGAAAAATATGAAGTAGTGAGAGGAATCTGGAAGGGAGTAATGGCACCAGCACTCACCTTTTCAAACGCAGTAGTGTGTGTCAAATCAGAGATTCAATCAGGGCTAGAAGTAAATGAGAGGGCCGTAGATCGATTGGCATTAGTAGCACCAAGTAAAACGACAAATGAGGCAGTGCAGGGAGACATGGGATGGGCATCCTTCGAAATGAGAGAAGCACAGAGCAAAATATGTTTTGAAGAACGACTTAGAAATATAGATGATCAGAGATGGGCGGCCAAAGCGTTACGGTATCTTTACATGAAAAGCGTGGACAGACAGTGGAGGAAAAGAACCAGAAGGCTCAGGAAAAAGTATATGAAACCTGGAAGTGCAGGGGAAACGACCAAGGCAATAAAAAATGAAGTGAAGGAAACAGAAACAACGACCTGAAAAAAGAGGATGGATGCGGAGAAGTCCTTAGATATCTACAGGATCGGGAAGCAGGAGATCATAAGGGAAAAATTATTCAATTCAAAGGGAGTGCATTGCTTTTTGAAGCCCGAGCGGGTTGCTTGCGGACGAACTCTTATCCGCGAGCCGGTACAGGAACAACTATGCGCAGGCTGCGGAAATGAGCCAGAAACCCTGCGACATATTGTAACGGAGTGCAAAAGTATCGGTCCAGTCCTCAGTGATGGAGCCATCCAGCTTCCGGAAGCCCCTGGCTTCAAGGTTAGCGGAAAAGTGAATTGGACAGCAGTAGAGGTTAGTAAAAGAAGGTTAGAATGTTGGTGGGAAAAGAGCAGAGAACAATCTGGAAAGACAGACGAACAAAGAAGTCAGACTAGCACAATAATTTCGTAAAAGTATTTTCTTTTTACTTTGATATTATTTTTTAGTTGTTTTGTTTGTATTTTTTGGCGAGGTGATTGTACAGTGGCGTTGCGACTAAGGCCGCTGTGCAACGCCACCCCGTTACAAAGGGAAGCCAATAAGCATCATCATCAGAAGAGCGGCGGCTGCCGGCCGTGGTCAAGGTTTCAATGCGGTGTGAGTTGTTCATGAGTGCAGCGACGGCCGAAGTCGGTATCTTCATAATTTGTAATATGGTGCGGTGATGCGTGAAACGGAAACTCACAATAGTGGCGTCGCGGACTAACTAGTATTTCCGAAGTATAGCACAGCGCTGCATTTGTTTTCCTTTTAGCGCATCGCACGCGACGTTAGCATGTGGCGCATTGCTAACGTCGAGCGCAATAGGCGGATTTCTTTATAGAGGCTTTCCGAAGGCTTTCAAGAATAATATTTGGCGTGGCAAGCTCTTCTGAGCAACCGCATTCACATTTATTACGTACCAGGTGATAACTTGCGCGTACGTAAAAATCATATAAATAGGCAGTTTTAGCATACCGTTACCGTGTTTACGTTACCGTTTACCGTGTTTGCGGGAGTAGACTGCTCAGCGCGAGAGTTACCGCGAATTAACGGTAACACGGTAACGATATGCTAAAACTGCCTAATGTTTCATGCTGTGTCGTACACGCCCATTTCTCATAGCGCGTTTGACAAATGTGACTGGATATTTTCAAACTTTGCTTTAACTGGGGCAAAGCTGTTGGCCGCAACAACTTGCGCTTCAATCCCACCTTGTAGTGATACTTTTTGAAGTGCAGCGAGCAAACGACCGATGTGGAGCTTGGCTTCCATTGGCTGCGCTTGTCGATCCCTGGACGGGAGATGTTGTGCAGCCAGGCGTCTCGAAGTCGCTCTTTGGCTGGCAACTCATGGTAGAAGACGTACGGGGTTTTCGAGGAATCGTGCTTGCAGCGCGGCACGGAGCAGTTCTTGGGCATTTCATATAGACAGAAGAACGCTAGTATGCTATATCACACACGCAGTGCGCGGAATTCTGCGAAACGAAAAGCTCGAAGCGCTCACGCGAGCTTCGATACTCCCGCCGCTGCTGCTTTTCGCCCCCAAATCGGAGTCTGCGCCGATACGTGGCGCCCCACCGCGAGTACAAGCGGCAACCGCCGCCATGCCCTTGCCCGTCGCCGACGCGCGATGCTGCAAGCCGCCTTAATCCTTCCAAATGTGTTGCTTGCCCGCGTTAATTCCAGTTCCGCCCTCCCGAAGTTAACATGTACAGATTACGAAAAAAATTGGAAGCTGAGCCAATTCAGTGCTGTTCATTATGAAAAACGGCAAGCGGATAACATAGAATCACGGAAAAATACACAAGTTCTCACTCTCAAACAGTTTTTACTAAATCTATGAATACACATTAGATTTCACACATAAGGAAAACTCCACCGCACATATGAAATCAAACCACGCTTAAACGAAATACGGAAAGTAAGAAAGCTAATCACAAACACATTACCGATACACGCAGGTGGTATCGGTACCAGCCGAAAAAAAAACATTGGCGGACCTATTAGAATTCCAATGGGTCGGCCTATTGGCCGGCCGGTTACGCAAGGCACCCATTGTCGTTCCCATTGGCCGGCCAAATGGGCGACCTTTGGACACCCCTTTGGAACGGCAATAGGTCTTCCCATTGGAGGCCCCATTGGACTTCCCATTGGCCGCCAACTTTTTGCACTTTTAGTTGCTTCTATCCCATTGCCTCAGCCACTCCATCTGAGTTGCTGCTGCAGTTCGTTGATTGCATGTATCACAAATAGAATTCCTGGAATTGCTGTGCTTATTGCTCTGTTTGTATACAGGGCATGCAGACACTTCGTCGTTTAAGCAATTTTTCACTGGCCACTCTCCGTGCCGTGCTCCGCTCGCTGCAGGCTGACTGGACCTTCATAAAGTGAGCGGCAAAAGCGAACAATACGTTAAGTTTAGAATAAACCGCAGTTTCGCGCATTAAAACGAGACACTGAAATGTTCAGTGGCGTGAGCTCACCTCTTCAACAACGTCCCATGCATGGCGAACTGCGCTGCGCGGTGATGTCATGAACCCGCCAGTCGGCCCTGAACATGAACGGCCCTGAAGTATATTTAGGCAGACAAATTAATTCTTAATAATACCGCTCACGCTACGAGGAGTGAAAATGGAGAGGGAAAATTAACCAGCTAGACTACTCGCATAAACAGGAACTGTCTTCCTTCTGTGCGAGCCTTAGCGGCGTTCAGTGTAAAGATGCATCTGCTAGGAGTGTAGGGCATCATCATCACCACTTCTCACGCTCTTGCAGACCGCCTTATATTTCCAATGCAATGTACAGTCAGAGAAGACTGCGTGTGCAATCGACCAACACGCCTACACCGCCAACACCACGTTGAATATAACTTATCCACTGTACGTCTGTGGATTGGATTCGATTGGATCGGATCGCCGTTGTATTTGGAAACAATTTTCTACTCGTCTCAAAGTTTTCTTTAGTATTTGCTTGTTATCATGTTTTTTTTTGAGATCATTATTTTGAATTGTGCTTGATTGTATATCTTCAAAATTTATTGCTTCATAAACTATAAACTATGAACATGTAAAGGTTGAGGTTTCGAACATTTGTGAAGGTTTCAAATGAAGGTTGAGAGAAAGAATTAACTTTTAGCAAACGGTCTCTCGTAATTGTGTACTACCCAAATACTATCCAAAATGGCTCCCCAATTTGGTCATGTTCGAGCCAATGGGTCAAATTTGGCCATTTGGTCATCCTATTCGAGCCAATGGGACCAATTAGGATTGCTCCAACAGGCCCAATTGGACGGATTGCGCTTCCGATTCGGCCCATTGGGTTTCCATTTGGACCCATTGGGTTGCGAATTGGACCAATCGGTCGGCCAATGGTTTTTTTCAGCTGGGTCACGCAAAGCAATCAGGTTCGCAGCGCATCTAACCATTTTTCGTTCCTGTTTAACGAATGTGACCTAATACAATTTCTCGGCAATTGGGCGACATTTGGTTGGGAGTAAAAGTACCGTGCCTGAATTCAAACGTAAGGCAGTCCTGGGGCTGCTGACCTGCGTTTGGCAAAATTAAAACACGGCCTTTTTAAAATTGTGCTCCAATTAGCATGGTGAATGACAGCATTAATTGAGTTTTATTTTCCAGCACAAACAGCCTGCAGTGTTTAAACCGAATTAGCATTGTAACATGTTGTACATTCATATTACCGAACATCGCGGGAACTGGGTTGCGGGAACGGCCGCATCGCACTCGTCGTTTTAAACCGCGAACAAGAATTACTTTCCGCCATCAAACAGATGAAATTCTTAGACCTTTGCCGTAAATTGGGGTGTTATTATTTTCCAGATACGTGTGTTAGAACGCGGGTGAACGATGTTTAAAGGAACGGAGATCGTCGATATTCCGTAGGCGCCCCGAAGCGAGGGCCACGGGAGCCTTCACCGATGTGTGGCGCCCCTGCCGAAAGTAGCGGCGCCAACTGACAACTCTGCTGTCACGCGCCTGCCCATTGCCGGCACGCGAATCGGTAGGCCGGACCTAGTTTCAATCGCGCGGCAGTGCCTGAGCTATCGGCTCGCCGTAGTGGAGCACTCCGGATTCTGGGTGCGCCGAAATATCCACACACGGGTGGTTTCGCTGTCTGCCTCCATGAGAAGAGTAGCCACCGCGCCAGGGATGTCCTTATTCTCAGAGTTCTGGTCTGTATACCTAAGTACTGTTACAGTGGCTTGGTGAGGCTTATCTAATGCGATTTAACTTGAGATGAACCCCCAAGCCTCATCTAAAGCTAGTTTTGCTCTTAAGGCACTTTGCCCTATCTAATCTCACGAGACTTGGCTTAATATTATACCGCAACGTTACCTAATGTCGTAGGTGTGTCAGAACGTGCGTCAGACGTTCCATTTTGCGCACGTTCGTGCGAACTACGGGCGAATGCCAAAAAAAAAAAATGCGCTTGAGAATTCTCAAAACAGGTTACGGAACACAAGCCGAATGAAAGTTACGCTTGATAAGTTGCTCTCATGAAGCTTGCCTCTTTTCTTATTTATCCGTACAATAATGACTTAAGCGCTAGACACATCTACTATTCGCATGCGACTGATCGTTACGACTTATTGTTAGGATCCGCCAAAACCGCTCCTAACAATAAAGCGCTGGACACACGTACGATTTGTACACGCGATTCGCATGCGACTGATCGTTACGACTGTCACCACGACTAGTCGTATGCGTGAATTTGAGACACATGACCCGATGCGTGCATGCGATGCGCCGTCGGCGTCGCTCCGCCCACCGTTTTTGCTCCATGGTCAACTACGACTATCGCTGAGCTGAATTTGTAGATTCCGCGCGTTTAATCGCAAAAAATGGATAAAGCAGGCAATCGTGAAGCGTTTCCTGCCTTCGGAAACAGTTCGCGCACACGCCGGCCGCGCCTGCCAGCTCGGACACTCAGCGGCTCGAACCGGCGCAGACCACGGTAGCAACCGCTTGTCGCTGCTCTTCTGAATCAATCTGATCGTAAAAATGAAGTTCCACGTGCGAGAAAGTAGGTGTTAGTGTGGTGAAAAATTGTGCTTGGGATTGTTATCAGGGCTTATTTTAAAAGCGGCGATCAGATATCTGCCGCGATGCAAGCGTATACGCTGACCGGCCCCCGCGGCGCGCGGCGGGCGGTGCGCCGACCGGTCGAGAGATGGCAATACCTGCGCGGAAGCATCGAAACAGGCTACGCAGATGTTCAACTACGACGATCGCTGAGCTGAATTTGTAGATTCCGCGCGTTTGTTCGCAAGAAATTGATAAAGCAGGCAATCGCGAAGTGTTTTCTGCCTTCGGAAACAGTCCGCGCACACGCCGGTCGCGCCTGCCAGCTCGGCACACTCAGCGGCTCGAACCGGCGCAGACCACGGTAGCAACCGCGCTTGTCGCTGCTCTTCTGAATCAATCTGATCGCTAAAAAGAAGTAGCTTATGCGAGAAAAGGGATGATAGTGTGGTGAAAAGTTGTGTTACGGATTGTCATTCGCAGTTGCACAGGTAGTGGCGATCAAATATTCGCCAGGACGCTAAGCCTATAGTTCTCAACACCCGAGCCGACCAGAGCAACGCAAGCCGGTTGCGGGCTCAGCGGGCTCTCATTGGCTGTGGCCTCACGACGACGGCGACGATGGCACGACTGCATCTGGCTTGCCAGTCGCACGTCGTGAGCCTCCTCCGACCAGCGATCGACGCCAAAACGGGTCCTAACGATCAATCGTAACGAGCAGTCGCATGCGAATCGCGTGCACTAGTCGTACATGTGTCCAGCGCTTAAGTCGTAACGATCAGTCGCATGCGAATTGCGTGCGCCCGTCGCACATGTGTCTAGAGCTTTAGAATCTACAAGAGTAGAACGCGTCACTTTACTGTTCGTATTTATATACGGATGCCACCACAGACGAAAACTGCAGGAAACACCATAGGAGGTTCCGGTACACAAGGCAAACACATTTATCCCTGCAACAAAGATGTACGGAGCGCTCAGCCTTGCCTACCACAGCCTGGAAGCTTCTACAACCTCTTCCCAAATTCCTATCACGCCGCTAAATGAGTCTAGTGGTGTGAGCCCTTGCACCAAGCACGACTTAGCAAGGGACGGCAAACATATCTGTTATTGGCAGCCAGCCCCTTCACTGAGTGAAGGGGCTGGCTTATTCTTGGGTCTGGTTAATTCCATGTAACAAACATAGTCAGCCCAATTTAGGCGTGCTGTACGGTATTGAATACAAAAAGAACACGCCCTGCTCCCCTCTGAATTCTCTGAAACCTTCTGATCAGATATTTTGACGCCTTATAACATTTGCACTAATGAATGGTTTATAGGCAGTCGGCGTGACGTTTTTCATATGGTCCCCAATTTCTTTCGCTCGTTACAAAATTTCCGACAAGACATTCAGGATGCGACAGTGATTCCAAGGTGACTGATATTACGCCTTCACTAGTCCATTGGAACATTCACTAGAAGTTCACTGGAACATTCAAGAAAGGGCTCAGTCGATTGCTTGTGGATACCATTTATGTGGACTAAAAACAAGAAAGTTTCCAACAATCAGCCCTGCAGGATGGTTCTTTAAGTGATTAAGATCCGCACTCACCTCGACGCACAGGTTTATTTATTTATTTATTCATTCATTTATTTATTTAAATATTTATTTATTTATTTATTTATTCATTTTTATTTATTTATTTACTTATTTACTTATTTCACATACTTTCAATGCACGAAGGTATTACAGAAAGGAGTGGGCGAATAAACACACACGCAAAAACTGTGCAAGGTACAAGAAATCTTTCGACACGGCGTTTCATGACTGTTGGTTTTGAAGGTGTCGGTATCCAGGATGGCGGCGACGGTGGCGGGAAGGTGGTTTCATTCTTTGCTTGTGCTTGGTTTGAATGAATTGCTACAAAGTTTAGTACGGGAAGACGGCACGCCAACTGACGCATGCGTATTAAAGTTTGGAGCGAACTCGTTGCGACTAACCATGGCATTAGGGAGTTTTAGTATAGCGTTTTAGCTGTAGCGTTAACGTTTTGCGGGCCGCAATCGCGAACGGATAGCGCCTCGTTATGCTACGGTTAGCGTGTCCGCTAACGCTATGGGCGCGCTAAAGTGGTGCTTTCCGCTATACTAAAACTCTCTATTGTGAAGTTAAAACAGTAGTTTGTAATGCGAAACTTCATCAAAGGCTTTTGCGAAATTCCCACAAATGGCCAGCCTTTCCTGCAGCTGCACCGACCGGGATTCAGAAGTTTGTGTGCTTTCAGAAAGGTTGAAATATGATAAAATCAAATAAAATCAAATAAAATCAATCGAATTGAATCAAATCACTTTACCTCAAAGTCCCTGAGGCGAAAAGCGACTAGCGACCGCTTTGAAGTGTCTTAGCGCCCTCGTAGGTGGCAGCACAACGTATAACCCCAATAACTGGACCCTTGAAGTATGCTGGAATTTTCATTGAAAGACTGCAGTCTCTTGCCGCCGCTGCCACGAAACTGTTCCTCCTCCAACGCTGTTCTCCAATTTTCTCCGTGCTCCCATGCCAAACGAAATCGAGGTTTGCAAAGGGACAGACAACCGATTTTTCTCGAGTATATATATTTTCCATCCCAAATGAAAGGGCCCCACTTAAAGCACCTTAGCGAGGAGCGGTTTTGCTGATAACGCCCCAGAACTTTTTAAATCGAAATTTTTAGATCTACGAGACGTATGTGTCCTCCCAAAAATAATGCTGGCAACATTTCGTCCAGGTCCGGACTGCGAAGTGCAGCCTCCCACCTGGACGCGTCCTTGATAGCCGGGTCTTCAATTCACTCGCAAGACCAGAGCATGTGTCCCCTTGTGGCTAAAGCACCAGTCTATGCAGTCCATACGTCTCAGGATAAAACATGTTGAGCCTCCGCGGGCAAGGATAGGTGCCAGTCAGCAGTAATCGTAGTCTAAGAGCCGGGGCCCTGTTTAGGATGCGGCTAACCGTAAATCCTGCGGTTAAGATAGTACTTAGTTACCTCATTGTAGGTGGAAGGGAAGTCTCTGAAGTACCGTCACGCCGATGCGCGGGGCAGAGCGGAGGGTAAGATCTCGCGCTGCCGCATGAGCAGACTCGTTGAGGTTCAGAGGGGCTGCTTCAATCACCCCAAGGTGAGCAGGAAAGCAACAAAAGTAGTGCCGAAAGATCTCACAGGTCTGCATAATTAAATTCTTAAAGCAACCTTAGCCACCGAGCCCTTCTCGAAAGCCCTAACGGCGGACTTTGAGTCACTATGCACAAAAGGCCTGCTCCTTTCAACCAGGGCAAACGCAATAGCCGCATGCTCGGCGACCTCCCGTCTATCCGTCCGAACGGAAGCAGCGTTGACGACCATGCCCTCATTATCCACGACAACTACGGTAAACGCCTTCCTCTTAGTGGTTAATTAGTGGTTAATTATCACTACTTGCAGGACCAAGTTTTTCATCCATCCCTCCATCCCTCCATCGTGTTAGTGAATCAAATTCAAAAGGGCTCGTGCTCAAGTGTCCAGATTGTATTTCGAGCGCCCAGCCCAACTCAGCAACAAAAGACAGGTGGAACGCCAGTAGTGGAAATGCCGGAAAAATGTTTTTCAATAAATGGACGGACAACCGATTTTTGTCGCGTACATGTTATCTAGCTCACATGAAAGCCAGTGCCCGGCAACCACAAGCCCGGTAACCACAAGCAATTTATAAAAAAATTGGCGGAAATAATTTTAATTTGGCAGCAAACTTCCTGAAAGCGCAAAGGTGGCGGTTGATAGTGTCGAAACCTGACACGACAATATGTGTCCCGTCATGTGACCTGCAAACCTAGCAGCTACTGCAACTGCTGAAACGTTTGTTCACTCGTCGACGAAGCTCTGATTCCCATCGTAGATCAGGAGTAGGCTAGCCCCCCTGGCCTCTCTTCTGTGCACATTTCGCTTCGGATGCATGTTCCGATGGAGGGAGGAAAGAGAAATTCAGGGGTGAACCAGACCCGGCCGGCGCAGCACAGGAGCGGTTGGAGGTCAGCGGGACAGGCCTTCGTTCTGCAGTGGACCAGAGTAGGGTTATGATGATGGTGATTGTTTTGACGTGTTTTTTTGTTCGCTGTGGCGAAAATTGCGCTATTTCTATTTCTAGTTCTAATTAAGAGACCACCGCTAGTATCAGTAATGTATTTGGGTTTTCATATTCTGGATCGTGAATCTTGTAAGGCCATACCAGCAAAAAACAAAAAAAGATAGAGCCCTTCTGCTACTATGAAGATGGAAGGTCAGCGATGCTGCATTAGTGGATAGCTATAGAGTTATCTATGGTGACTTGCTGTATTGATCGAAGACAGTTTCCTTAAAATGAATGTTCAATAATTCGTTTTTCGCGGAAGACTCAATAAAACAGCGGTTTTCTGTAACCATATCGCCACCGTAGACGGCCATGTACTGACAGCAGTCACACGTTCTGCAACGTTTACAATTTCACGGAGAACTAACGAAGTAAATGAAAGTCTGCGTAATTACAACGTCGCCTTGGTGGGCAATTTCAGCAATCTTTTTTCTCTGACACCTACGTTAGGTTGCGAGCTACAGAACATTTTACAGTAGCACGTGCGACTCTGTCGACGCCACGCGACAGAAGCACGAAATTTGCAAATTTCAAATTCTGAATGTTTAACGCGCCGAAACTACACGTGTGCGGAGGCCCACCGTAGTTCCTCCTGTCTATTTATGGGCGTCTTTTGCCTTCAAAAACCGTTCAAAAGCATTAAAAATGTATACAACAATAAGTAAAGCTAGAGGTTCGTACACTACAGCTGCATAGGTTGATTTGGACATTCTGGCGCCCTGTCAGAGAAGCAGGGTTCTGCCCGGGAATAGGATTCTCCGCAGTTTCGTGACGTGACGTTTAGCCACGATGCTACTCTCCATCGAAGCGCAAATTTTGTCTTCATACGGGTATCCGTCATATCATTATTTATTATTTTTTATTTATTTATTTTCATTTATTTATTACATTTCAATTATTTATTATCATTATTTAGCCGTAATACGATACAGCTGTAGCGCCGCCCTGCACCGTGTGACACGCATAGCGTGACGCAGTTGTTCTCCGAACTGTCAAGCACATCTCGACGCCTACCTTTCCGGAAACTGGGTCATCTTTGGGTTATTTCAACCTTTACATTGAAAACGAGCTCTGCGAGTTCGTTCTACCGTCGACATTGCACCGATGAACAAGCCACATCGGAGAGGTGATGCATGATGCAAGCTGAAAAGCCTGTTGCAGATCTCAAAATTAATCACGTGAGTCCGCATTAGTTGCATCGTAATTGTATCCTGCTGTGACGTTCTTCGTCCAGGGAGGTGATTTTTTTAAACAGGCCGGCTGGTAACCGAGGCTCGTTTCTCTCCTCGCAGAAGCAAGATGCCCTCAGCGGTGCGCTCGCTGTTCATGGTCTACATGGCCGTGGTTCTGTACTCGCACACCGCTATCGCCGACCCCATCGGTGAGTGACGCCCAGCAAGAGCGACCACGCACCAGCCGGAAACCATCCTTGGTGCGGCGTCCCCGGTCCGTCTGCGTCGTGTGAAGGAAAACTGATTTCTTTGCAAGGGCGGAATTCTCAGTTTTACCCTTTTCATGCCCGTTTCAAAGTGGCCGTATCGAGCGAGCCCTGACTGGCTGAAAGCAGATGACCAAGTGTGACGTAGTTGGCAAGTGCACCAACTCCTTGATTGAAAAGGACGCGAAATCGACATTTTCGAAACGGACACAACTCAGAATACCACCCCAGGCAAGATCGTAAAGTATCTGCGGAAGCATGGAGGCAACTGAGATGACCTGTTGCACTTTGCCCTTACGTTGTCTAGCGCCGCTGTAAGCATTGACGGTTCACGCACGATCGATATGAAACGCAACTGATGGCACACACTGGCTAAGTGACACGTAGCGTGGTGATCCTGCACTCTGGTGATAGATAAACGAACGAATAATGGTGGTTAATGGCTGAGGGCTAAGAATCAGTAGGTGACCGGTAAAAAGCGCTAAGGCTCTTGGGTACGTCGTCTGCTCCCGCCATTTACGATTGAAGAGTTCTCCTGGCCTCCCGTACGCCGGTGGCTTTTAGGCGTCTTGTTTATCTGTTTCCACCGAAAGAAAAACGCTTAAGCACGCGCATTCAATGAAACGATCAATCTTACTCTGAAAGCTGCACACTGTCGCACGCACACACGCACGGACACGCGCGTGAAAGCCGCCAGCGTACGGGAAGCCCGTAGAACTCGAACCGGAAGTTGCGGGAGTAGACGACGTGCCCATGAGCCTTTGCGCTTTTTAGCAAAGGTCACCTGCTGGCTGCAGTGTTTCTTCTGCGCAGGTATGCTAGAAAGCAACTGGTCTCCACCGAATTTCTCCTTCCATGCATGGGAATCCTTGCAGCATTGCTCCCATGAACAAACTGAACAAGCTCCCTTGAACAAGCTATAGTTCCTCCGTACGCGTCTAAGCCAGTGTTTTTTTACATGTGCTGTCAATCAGTTTGGCATTAGCTACTTTGTTCTCTTCAGCGAAGAAAAAACTTGAGCGCGAGCAAGACTGGCATATAAACCTTCGACGGGGCAGCCTCCGCCCATAGCCAACGTTTCGTGAGGCCGAAGGGAACTGTGGCCCTCCGGGAACGTTCCAGAGTAGCAGTTCCCAGGCAGGGTCCGCGGAACACGGAGGATCTGTGACGGCGTTTCAGGGGGCCCCGAAATTCCCCTCGTCACATTCCTTTGTCCTTTTTGCCAAACCTTGGTGACAGTGGAACGGGCTGCATGATTTTTACGTTTAATTTGTACCGTACCTCAGGGTATGACATGTTTTAACGTTGGCTTTTTGCAGGGAGCGCCGCGACAATATAACACGTATCAGCCTAAAAGTCAGACACAAATGCAGGCATTGAATACAAATGTGGGACACTTTAGTTGCAACGCAGTTCATCGTACGTTCCCCCGTCGCTTTTGCTAGGCGGACCTCCAGGACACGTCCAAAGCGGGGGACGCACGAGCGGGGAGCGCCGTGTTCTGCCAAACCGGTCCCGTAGTGTGCTGCTGGCCACCGCTCTGGACCGGTTTCCAAAGCGCGAATACGTATGCGGATACGTGTCCCTCTCCGCTCGTGTGTTTCCCCGAAGCCGCACCTCCTCAAAGCATCGCAGCAGGGCGTTCCCGCAGTTCATCTGTTCCGCAACCCGGTTGTCGTTGCAGTGCACCGAATGCTGCGGTCTGCGCCGGCAGGGAAAGAGGAGTCTGGGGCGCTATCGTCGTCGTCGCCGGTGTCGGCGCTGCGCACGGTGCCCTCTCTGCTGGCGCCCGTGGCGGGCCCGCTGATGTTCCTGGGGGCAGCCTACTACCTGTTCAGCTTCCTGCCCTCGGCGCTGCCCACCATCATCTCGGTGCTGGGGCTCAAGGCGCGCCTGGTGCCCTACCTGACGTCGATCGGGCTGCGGGAGGCCCTGAACCTGGAGAGCGTGGGCAGGCGCATCGAGCCCGCCCTGGAGAGGGGCTTTGAGGCCATCGACGTGCACGAGGGCGAGTGCCGCCGCCGGGCCGCCTGCGAGGTTGGCCAGTGGCTCGCCCGGTCGCACCCGACGGTCGCCAAGGTGGTCGACCTGTTCAGGTGCGTGGCGTTGTCCCTGACCTGGACCGCGGAAAAAGGTTCACGCGAAAAATTCAAACATAAATTTGCGTAAACGATGTCAAGGCGTCAAGGAGGAGGACCATGGTCGTCTTTGGAGGGAAGTGTAAATCCAAGACAAAAGTTCTACTCCGACGCAGTTCTAGTTGGATAAGTGTACCTTTCTGCCCCCCGATTATGACCGAAATGTGATCCAGGGGGCAAAATATGCATCTCGCAGCATAGAAGACATGGGGGCATCTTGACGAAGCATCTCGTGCCACCTCACTGAGAAGTATAAACTCAACAGCTCAGTAATTTTCTTTCCCCCCGGAGGGAGGAAAGAAAAAAGGAAAGCAAACAACCAACAAACAGAAGAGACGAAGACAAATAGACAAACAAAGATACGATAAATCATGGGTTTCAGCCACATGGGTGGCATTTTCCATCACAAGAAAAGAATTAAAGAACAAAGAAATAGCTACCAATCACACATACATACTTCAGCGTATTTCTAATGCCAGCATAGCAGCACGCAAGTGTTTCCGTGTTGTTGAAGAGAACAATTCGTCAGGCAATTCGCCGAAGATAGCAGGAACATAATATGGGCGCGCAGCCATTCAATAATGGGTACGGACCCTTGGCGTCATATATCGAGGTATGTGCCGCAGAGGTATAGGTTTAACATTGGGAGTTCGGTACTCCGTACACCAGGAATATTTTAGCACGACGATTTGCTTAAACAACGTATCGAATGATCGAGTGACTTGACTTAAATATACTGTCCGAATCCGGCATGTGTGACTTATAAAGAACACTCTTTGCTATGTTTTTTTAAAATACTGTTTCCATGTGGCTTTCCATGTGGCTAAAATACTGTTTCCATGTAAAATACTTTTTCCATGTGGCCGAGCTGTTGAAAAAACAGCACATGCCATAACCAAAAGTTTGAGCTAGTATTTTTCGAACAGAGAAAGGCAGAAACACCTTTATGTTTTACAGCATACAGGCAGTTGTTCTAAGCTTTTTGCATATGTGAGCCATGTGTGTGTTCCATGAAAGATCCCCATCAAAATGTACACCTAGGTACACCTAGGTACTTAGATTCGACGGAAAGGAAAGCGGACAGGCGGACCGCGTTTAGGTGTCTGTAAAAACTAGCTTACTTGGCTGCAAAAGTCTCTTCGCCTGCCACCGCTTAACCTCTCGCTTCCCCCAACTTTCATGCGTTAAGCCTATTTATTTTCCCGCGCTCACTATCCTGCCCGCACGCCGTCTATTGCAACTTCATTGCAACGTTTTCTTTTGTAAGTTGTTTTTCATTTGTTGTACTGATGATACCATCAAACAGGTACTTTGAAAATAACTGCCATTCTCGGTCATTTACTGGTAGCTTGCGGACGTGTGGCCAGCGGTTTTAATGCGTGGCATTCTTTTCCGAGTAAACCCACCACCAGGACCGTGTAACGACCTCAAAGTTCGCGAAAGTTACAAATGCCATGGCGTATAGGGCCGAACTGAATACTGAAAAACACAATACAAAAATTCAAAAAAGAAAATCATCTTTCAGCGGAACAGCGGAACCCTGAGTAGGCTGCGAAGCAGCCATGGGGTCGACTCTAGTTCCCATTAATTTTCAGTTCGATCTCGGCGTTGCGGGAGGAGAATGAGGGGAGGAGGAAGTGGGAGGAAGTGGGTGACTCGCGCCGTGTCTCGTACCGCCACCTGCACTGCATCGACTGAGCGAAAAAGGTACGCTGAGCGTACGCCAGGGCATTTCAAAAGTTTGTACGCCAGTGCGCAAACGCCACCTCACGCACGCAAACTCCGCGCGCAAACATCACCTGCAGCCGACTGGCGCCATTGGTTGCGTGCAGTGGCCGGTCTAGATGGCGCCGGTCTCGGGATTACCCGATAAATTTCTGCTTGACAGGCAGACACCAAGAAAAACACGTAGGAGCGACCCCATGGACAGTTTTTGTCCGCGCGAAGGCTAGGGCGCGGGAGAACGGCGGAAAAAGTGGCTTTTTCATCGCCTTCGGCTTACAACAGGCAGTGCTTTACAACAATGCTTACAACACAGGAAATGCGCGAGCATTTTGTGGACGACTGCGAACCTCAATTGGTCTCGTGTTTTTTGCTCCGTTTCATCCCAATCGCAGCGACCACGTCTTGCGGGGCACCAAGTACTCGGACAACCTTGTGCAAGGTGCGCGGAACAGCGACTGCGACGCCCTCTACCCGGGCTGCCCGGCGTCTCCTTTCCGGCGCTTCGGCGCCTTCCTCTGAGCAGCCGGCCTGGGCCACTGTACATATATCAATATTTATGACCATGCGTGCAATAAAAGTGTAAATACGCGCCTCGCCTTTCTTCATTTGCCTGCAGTGGGCGGTTTCACCGTAAAGAACGCGCGATGCCGGAGATGAAGAAAAAGGAACTTCTGAAAGGGATGAAAAAAACAAAAAACAAAGGGAAAGGGAAAAGGGACGAAGAAAAAGGGAACAAGGCCAGCAAATTAATCTTTTGGAGAGCGAGCGGTTACTGACAATTTTTGGGCGCTCTATTTCTGCGGCCGCAATGATTTCTCCAGTTTCTCTAGTTATTTTGTGTTTTTTTTTTCGTGGAAGATTCGACAGTGCAGCCACTCATCTCTACATGTACATTTTTTTTGTAAACTGCGTTGAGGGCGTCGCATATCCCCACCTTGCGGAAAAACTATGTCGGCAAAACAGGATGCAAACACTACTACAATTAACTCGAAGGAACAGCTCTCGAGGGAGAGGAGAATGCATAAACTAGGTCCCGGGCGCGCCGAAAAATGCGGCGGAGACGAAAGAAATGGCACCCAGGTGCCGCGCCTGCGAAGAGAACTTCGCTCAACACCCAGTGGGTGTTTATCAAACTAGCTCAAACTTTATTTCTCCGATTGTGCCCCGGGGCGAATATTTTCTCATGTAAGTTCGAGTTCTCAAACAGCCAGCCCGCGCATCAAAGAGCAACGCACTACCTGTGTTGTTGTCGTAAAAGTTCTCTTTCCGGATCTCTTGTTTGCTTGCTTTGTAGTTTCCCAGCGATCCCTTCCCAGAGATTCCTTTCCACATGAGCGTCTCTGTTTCCTTTACTTGCTTTTTCCTGTTTCCTTTACCGCGGTCCAGTTATATTTAGTCGCCAGCTTTCGCGTCCTCTTCCGCCATTGGGCATCCACACTAAGCCGCTCCTCAAAACGTATTTTACTTTTAGCTTCCCTCGCCTGCCAACTGCCTTTTGGTTAACCTCCAGTCCCGCTAGGATACCTGACTTTAAGCATAATACGTCATTAGAGAACGTGAGCGCCGGCACCATTACCCAGAAGCCTCGCACTACATCGCACTTATTGCATCCCCAAAGTGCTTTATTACTGCTGCATTTCTTCTCCCTTTCAGTTTGAGATGCTCTTCATGAGCATTCAGGTAGCCTTTCCCTCCATTTGTACTTATTTGCACAAATGTACTTATTTGTACATTTGTGCAAATATTCGTCCATATAAATATTCAATTGTCCATATTGTGCAAATATTCGTCCATATATGTGCAAAAATTCGTCCATGATAAACTGCACGTCGACGGCGATACTTTTATCTGGAACGCAAACTCTAATCAGCGGCAAATAATTTCCACTCATTCTGATAAACGGCACACGCCTTCGCAGTCCAGTGGAGGGATTAGCAGCGACACGCTCGCGGTAGATATTTCAGACACGTCACCTGATGGTAGTGGAAACAATTCTGATTCGTCCGCTCTGTGACAGCCATCCGAGAATACCATCAGGGTCGTTAACCTAAATGCCCTCAGTCTCGCTAACAAAACTGGACAGCTTGAAGCCCTTTTGTTATGTCACAGCCCACACTTGACCGTTGTTACGGAAACGTGGCTTCACAGCGAGATACCAGATGAGAACTTAGTGCCGCCAGGTTACAAAATATTTCGAAGGGACCGGCCAACTAGAGGTGGCGGTGTAGCAGTAATCTTAAAGACTGGTATTAAAGCCTCCCTTCTTGCGCAATCGCCGGACACTGAAAGCCTATGCTTAAGGGTTTCTTTCGGGAACAGAGTTATCATTGTTATCGCTGTGTACAGACCACCTGATTCTGGTCCCGATTTTCTTGTGAACCTGCGATCCCATATGGCCTCTTTTAGTAACAATAAGCTTCTCGTCCTTGGGGATTTTAATCTGCCCAACTGGGACTGGGACCGCTTGAGAACAAAACCCGATGCTTGTCACAGTGATGATATTTTTGACATAATGCTTACACACAACCTTGTCCAAGTAGTTAAGCAACCAACACGAGTTTGTGGAAATTCATCCTCTATACTTGACCTCGTTTTTCTGCCCAGATCTTTCGAAAAGTACGACGTCTCTGTCGAACACGGTTTCTCAGATCACAAAATTGTCTTTGTGTCAATTTTTCTTTTTTATAGAAATGTAACAAGTTCCCCAGTTCTCAGAAATGTGAAAAACTTTGCGAAAGCTAATGACACAGCAGTTATTGAGTATTTCGAAAATAACTGGTCTAATTTCGCTGATTATGATGTTGAGGTCCTTTGGAATAAATTTAAACATATGTGTTTATTCTGCTTGCGAAATTTTGTACCCGATAAAGTTAAGAAGACCGCCAAATATACGCCCTGGGTATCTAGATCCATAATTCACCTTAAACGCAAAGCCAAGCGCTTGCGAAAAAAACGCACAGCACCTCAACAGCTCTCCGAAATTCGTACTGCCCTCTCCAATGCTATTACTCGTGCCAAGAGTTTCTACTTTAACACTACTTTACCGAACTTCATAAGAGAGGAACCACAGAAATTCTGGAACTTTATTAGACAGCGCAAAGAAAACGTCACTGAAATTTCCTCCAACGGCTCTAAATTGACCAATCCTCGAGTCATCGCGAATCACTTTAATTTGTATTTTCATAGCGTATTTTCACACTCTGAGTTGAAAGAGAGTAATACGGTAGCTTCCTATCCTGATGTTAATATAGTTTTGCACAATGGTGTCTTAAATATGTTACTCCGATTAAAAAACAAATCGACGCCAGGGCCCGATTGCATACCCAACGCATTTCTGCGGCGTTATGCGGAAACTGTGACGAAATTCCTTGTCCTTATTTTTGAATCTTCTCTTCATTCAGCCACGCTACCTTCTGATTTTAAAATAGCCCGTATCGTACCTATTCCCAAAAAAGGAGACCCACTCTTAATTCCTAGCTACAGACCCATATCTATGTTATCATCTGCCTGTAAGCTACTTGAGCACGTCGTTGCTACGTTCATAACGGAATTTTTAGATACCCATAAAATCCTCTCGCCATTTCAGCACGGGTTTCGCAAGGGATTCTCGACCATCACTCAATTACTTACAGTTGTTCACCACGCTTCTTCAATTCTAGATAAGAGAGGACAGGTTGACCTCATTCTCTTAGACTTCAGTAAGGCATTTGATCGCGTTCCACACGACAAATTAATCAAGAAATTACTTCAAATTGGGCTTCCACCGTTTATAGTTTCTTGGGTAACTGCCTATTTAACTAACCGCAGCCAGTACGTCGACATAAATGGAAGCACCTCTGACGCTCTCCCCGTTACATCTGGCGTACCGCAAGGAAGTGTGCTAGGGCCTTTACTTTTTCTTATTTTTTGTAACGACATTGTTAATGTTATAAATAATCCGGTCCAAATACGTCTTTTTGCAGACGATTGCATCCTTTTTAACGAAATTAATAGCATCGAGGATCAACTTGCGTTAAACTCAGCGTTAGAAAATGTTGCTTCTTGGAGCAAAACTTCTAACATGCAACTAAACCATGACAAAACAGTATACCTCCGAATGACTAGAAAGAAACACCCTTTGGAATTTACTTATTGTACTAGTGACCAACCGCTAAAGCAAGTATATGAACACAAATATCTCGGCGTAACATTAACCAGTACCTTAAGTTGGAACTCTCACATTACTAACATATGCGCTGCAGCTTTCCGTAAACTTTGTTTATTACGACACAAACTCAAGGATGCTCCATCTCAAGTTAAATACTTAGCGTATACTTCAATAATTAGACCGAAACTCGAATATGCTTGCGTTATTTGGGATCCTCACACGAAAACCAATATCGATTGCCTCGAGAGAATTCAAAGAAGAGCCATCCGCTTTATTTATGGTATGTACGGGCGAACAGACTCCGTTTCGGCCCTCATGGAAAGACATGCTATCCCAACATTAGAATCCCGACGTAAATCAGTTCGGCTAAAATTGCTCTATCAGTTAGTTAACCGGAAGCTCTTATTTGATTCCAGCCCCTACATTAGTCTCCTGGCAACACGGCGCGGTCGTAATTCACATGCTCTTGCCTTAACTCCATATTTCGCCAAAACTAATCTTTTCAAATTTTCGTTTTTTCCACGCACGATCAGTGAGTGGAACACGCTACCGCTTGCCGCCCTTCTTTCGACAGATACTATCGACGAGCATGTCTTCCTGGGGACGTGAAAATGATTTGCTTTTGTCTTATCCACTGTTTCATTGTGTTGTTGCATTGCTTTACTTCAGTGCCACGTTTCTCTTCCCCCCCCCCTTTTTTTTTTGCAAAATGAAAGTCGTGTAATCCCGCTTAATTGGTTGTTGTATGTATGTGTTGTTAGGCTCGATGCCTTTTCATATTCTTTTTTTCCTGTTTATTGCCTGTACCACTCCTGCTTGGGCTTCATGCCTGCAGTATCCTGTAAATAAAAAAAAAAATTTGTACAAATGTGCAAATTTGTAAATATTTGTACTTATTTACTAATGTTTAATCCTTATTGGTGCTGCATGAGCTTCCTCGTTAACACCATGACTCCAGATTTCTGTGGGTTAAAATGTATGTCTAGGTAAGTTGCCTTATCACCAAAAATGTCGGCCAGTTTTTGAAGGACTTCCACATTATCTGCCGGCAACACTAAGGTCCCTAAAATTACTAAGGTAGCGCCATCTTTAGATCTCGCCGCCTTTCGCCCTCGCCCGCGCTCCTCTCTTACTTCGTTTTTTGCCATTTTCTTTTTCGCCGGCGAACGCCGCGCGCCATTGGCCAAGGGAAAAGTCACGTGGTTTTGTTTTTTTTGCTCCGCCGCCGGGTCGCCTCGCCGGCTGGGACATTGCGCAACGCCGCCGCTGCGACGCCATTGCTGGCTTCCGAGCCACCGTCGCCACCGTGCTTCAGTACCGGCTTTATCGTAGGCGCCAGCTAATAGCAAAGTAAGAATTAGCTGCTCGTTTCGAAAAAATGTCGCACCGGTGTCGTTTTAGGTTGCTTCTCGGTGTCGATGTGTTGTGCCTTAGGCAGCGCGAATATCGTCAGGCAGGGCACAAGACTTCGTTATTCCGTCCGGGAAACGCGACGCAGAAAGGAGAAAAGTTTGGTTGCATAGATTTGAACGGGCATACTTCAGGCCGACGCTACCATCACTCTTTTGCGAGGTAAGTTTCTGAATGCTTGTTCTTGCTCTGTTAATTTCTGCGCGAGCTTGAGCGGTCACTTACGAAGAAATGCGTATTCCCTTCGCGACCGTCGTCCACGCTTTGTTCTGAGTAGGCATTGCGCGCAGCGCCGAGTTCGTCCCGTCGTAAGCTTTGGTTTGGATAAGAGGCCGTGTATTTGTCATGTGCGCACTTAACTTCCAGCATCAATATCAGCGGCGTAGCATGTTCAGTCAGTTGTCGTAAGGTTTTCGTGACGCGAGAATTGTTCACCTGAATTCATGCTTGTTTTGGCCGACGGCAGCTTGCGTTTGACCATGTATCGTGTGCGTTCCAAGTGCGTGTACGCTCTTTTTGGCGTGAAGTCATGTTTTGTGTGTTAGCTACCCGGGTGGTATTATAATTCCGTTGTTATGACATCGGAGTGATTTGCTGCGTAATATGGGCTTGGTCGGTGCGGCGCAAATTGAGGCTGTTGCGAGAAAAAAAAAATTGCGGCTAGGTAAAACAATTTAAGGTCAGCTAATATAGTGACCGCGCCGTTGACGTACGTTTGATGCGCAATTTCTGTTATCGCTTTATTAAATTCGCGCACGTTTGAATGAGCACTTCAAATGCATATTCACACCGTAACGGCTGTACGCCCTTTCTTCCGTGTATGCACAGAGGAACGTTAATTACGACTTACGTTTGCATTACACGCGATGCCGTACATTTGCAGTGTGCGCGCTTACTTCATCTTAGTAGTCAATGGCGCAGCGTATTCAGTCATTGCGATTTGAACCAAAACACACTGGGCGACTATATTATTTTCAGCAGACGTATTTTTGTCCAGCAAAGCGCTTGCTAAACGGGTTTAGTGTAGCGAGTTGAGCGGACGCGGCACTGAGCAGATGCGCGAACACGAATTTGACCATGCTACGGTAGAACAGTCACCTGCAATGCATTATTGCCTATATTTGCGGAGTGTTTGTGGCGCATCTCAAACTCGGTGGCGACATTTTTTTTTCCCTTCTCAATAGGATTATTTCACGGATCAATTTGAGCAACGGATATTGGAGAAGCTTGGCGTTAAAAAAACTTTTTTCTCACGGGAAGCCACGTCAGCAGCACAAGCCACCTGCACGACGTCATTACGGACGTTTGTTCCAATAAAATATCTATTTGCTGGCACCAATTCATTTTTGTGATTTATTGTTTTCTCTTGATAATCATCGTGACATTGGTCCTCTTTCGAATTTCTTTCGGGTGTATCCCTGTGTTAGTGCAATGTACAAATCTGCCAGAATATATCCCAGCACAAAACAATTCTGTCCAGGCGCCTCCATTAATAACGGCTGTAAACGACCGCGCCCGGTGAAAAAACGTATTGCATGATTAATTAACTCTAGACGGGGCTCTAGAAATCCTATCCTCTAGAAATTAACGGGGCTCTAGAAATCCTATAAATGCTACCAAAGAGCGATTTCGGCGCGAAAACAAGAGCAAACTGCAGCGAGCGCCCTGAAGCGTAGCGAGGGCGTCTGCTCTCAAGTGGCCAACAAATATGGCGGCCCCGCCGCGGAGTTAAAGGGACGGCGGCGCCGCGGGTGAGGGGAGAGAAAAAAGAGGAGGGCAGCGGAGAAGGAGGGAGCAGTTGGCGCTACCTTAGTTCTTTCAGGGACCTTAGGCAACACCATCACGCAGTGCCATCTCGCGGTGCACGGAGCAGTCACCGCTAAGGCGGCCCGCTTTGCTAGTCCGCGGCGGCGGGGAAATTTCGTCTGTTCCGCAACGGCGCGCACCGTTGGGAAGCCGCAAGTTCTTTTGACTCGTGCCTTAAGATTGTACCTCGAGAGAAAGAAAAAGGATGTCACGCTCGCGTGCGGTAAGCATGCTGTTCACAGATAATCAGCATTTTTCTCATTTTTTATGGCGCTGGGAGAATCGGGAACGAGCCCGCTTTGTGAAGCCCGAGCCCGACCCGGGCCCGTAACACCGAGCCCAGGCCCGGCCCGGGCCCGTCGCCTCAAGCCCACGCCCAGCCCGGGCACGGTCTATTTTTTTTTTTGAGCCTAGGGAGGGCCCGCATGTCTGTGACCAGGCCTGGTCTTAGATGTTGAAGAAAATTTGTTTATTATATTTGGTCGAGTGTCTTCGTAGCGGGAAATCAGACGGAGCATGTAGTCTGTACAAGCACGCCATTAATAGACCCTATGCGAAATTGCTTGGTGATCTAGCAACACTGATGTAAACGAGACCGTCGGCCATATTGGTACGGGCGCCGACCGGGAAGTCTCGTATTGTTTACTGTGGAAGAGTAGATGACGGTAACGCGGTATGGCTCAAACTGGACGGTGCTTTCCGGCTCTCGACCGCGGATTGTGGACGAAGGACTTGCCTGCGCTGCCGATTGTGTCTGAAGACTCATACCACTCGTGGTGCCGCGCCAAAGACCCATCCGAGCGGCAGCGGAGCAGGGCATGCCGCCAGGGCATACCGAGGCGCATTGCTCGCCTTCATCGGTGCGGACAAACACGTGCGACTCGCAGTAAGTAAATCCTTCTTTGTTTTTACTTGACGCGAGTTAATCGGTATGAGCATTTGTAGAGCACTTTGTTCATCGTTGTTTACCACGCAAATGCGTAGCGGCGACCCTGTTGCAGTATGAAAGAGGAGAGCGACAATCGCCAGACCGTACCGCTAGTGGGTGGATTAGGTATTTTCAAATGCTGTACATGGAATTTACAGGGTGATTTTTGGCGACGATGTTTACGGAAAGTTTGCGGCCGTTTTCCGTGACGGTCGTCCGCCCGCGCGTTTGCCGCAAAGCAATCGTGCTTTGCGGCGAAGTCAACTACAAAAGCGCACATACGCCTTGAATTTTCTTTTTTTGTCTGTGTTCATTATTTATTGCGCATGTTCTGCGCAAAAATCTGTTTGTGTGTCTTTCTTCTCCTTTTTTGGCGGTGGGGTGGTTGTGTTTGTTTCTAAAGCGCATGTTTTTGGTGTGCACGAATAGATAATACAGTAAAACTTCGTTAGCTCGAACTGAACTAGAAGATTTTTTTTTAATTCGATGGGTCATCGGAATAGCCCGAATGTTTACCTGTTTATCTCGAAAGATTCTGGAAGTGAGTTCCAGATAATCATATTATTGCTTGCTTAAGTTATGACGAACACGATTATGCGGGTACCGGTATCATTACCCACGCTGAGGTTTCACTTTATAAGCGACCCCAAACCATCCACCGCCGGCGGCGGCGGCGGCGTCCGCAGTGCTCCTCTATATTTAAAAAAGAAACAGCATCCGGCGCCAGGTTTCGATCCGAGGACTTTGCGGCCGCAGCGCGACGCTCTACCGACCAAGCCACGGACGCGACGGTGATATCAGTGTTAGTGACGCGCCTTATATCTTTAACGCATTCAAACTACGTCGTCAGCGGCGTGCGTTGGCGACTCAGCGGCGTTATAGCGGCTTGATAACTGCGTGGTGTACACGTGATACTACAAACCCGATGGAAGAGATGGAAGAGAAGGCGGCGAGGCGGTGGGCTGCGGGGGCCGAGCGCAAGCGCCGCAAGCGGGCCGACAACCGTGCATTCGCACTTTCGCATTCTCCCCCTCGGGGAAATGCGGGGGAATTTTTTAAATGTTAAACTTCCTTCTCTTGAAAAATGCATTAACAAAGCATGCAGAGATACTTGCACGCTCGAACTTGACAAACAATTTTGACATCATTCCTGTTTGAGGTGTAGATTATTGCCCTTGCAACAGTGTTAAGCAAGACACAAAATCTGGTCATTTTGAGTCTGTTCCTTTCGGCCACTTCTCTCTGCTCTGTCCCTTTACCATAAACTGTAGCGGACTAGTCCTGTTCTTCCCTGAGTGTTATTTACTGATACTCTCTCTGTTCTTGCAGGTTGGGCCTCATCCATGAGCTCAGCAGCTGCTTTCGCTCCCAGAAGAAAAGTGGCCGGCCCTATGTTGTGTGCCTCACCTTTGAGACGGACAGTGGGGCGATTGGGGAGGCATCGTGCGAGTGCCCGGCGGGTTGCAGTGGAGCATGGAGTCACATCCTGGCTGCTGTGCACCTACTCGCCCTCTTGCAAGCCGAAGGTTTTAAGAGGCGCCACCGGAGCTTGCGTGCACTGAGCTGCCACAACAGTGGGGACGTCCGAGACAGCAGGGCATCAAGCCAGCGAGTCAAGCCAGCATCAAGAACCCCGCGATAAAATGGCCCCTCCCTTCCCTTGCCAATGCATCTGTTCGATGCACGTCGAGTACAGGAGCAATGCGAGCAGCAACAAAGTGCCGTGCAGGCGCTTGGGAGAAAACTTGGTAGCCTTGGGAATGAGTTTTTTGCCCCAGTTGTGCTGGCCTCCCGCTCCTCCCCCCCCCCCCCCCCTCCCGGTGACAGAAACAAGAACTGGCATGGCACCTGAAGGGTCACCTATGAGCTACCAGTATTTTTCGCCGTGTTCATCTCGCAAGCACGCAGAGGCTGGGCAACGTCGTGTTTACTAGACCGCGACATGCAGGGGTGCGCGAATGCTTCTTTTTGTTCCATTTATATCCACAGTTATATCCACAAAAACGCAAAAGCACTCAAGCTGATGCGCGGCGGCCTGATGCAACTGTGGCCGTTGTCTTTTTTCTTTTTGAATAAAACTTGAAAATTGTCTCAGCTACTTACATCAATGGCCACTATCATTACGTCGGAGGCATGCATGCAGCATGTGACAAACTAGAGGAGTCAGTGTGTATTTTAGTCGCAAAATATTCGACAGTAAATACATCGTTGCTGGAATGGGCACCAAGTTAACTTGACTTAACAACAAACCTTTCAGCCCGGAAAATCGGGAACCAAGTGCAAAAGCTCAAATTTTCCACCGTCAGATCATCATAAAACAGTGTTCGCCACTTCTGCAACGACACGCGGCTAAATGCAACGTAAAGAAACCAACAACACACTCCCATACCGTGCGCGCCCGCCACAGAGGAAATTTTCAACCGCGCCGTGACGGTGTAGTGCGGCAAGAAAAGTTTGTTTACAGCCCTAGGTAAGGGCTAAGCGGTGCCATTTAACAATGAAATGAAGCGGGCGAGTAAAGAAACAGCCTAATTTTGGCAACGTGTGGTACTGTTTTCCCGGTCGAGCGCCGCTGTCAGTCGCGTGAATAGGCGGCGCACGCTCAGTCTTCATTTAGAATAAAAAGGCTGGACAACAGAACTTCAACACAGCTGTATTTTTCATACCGACAGCGACATACGGAACCCCGCGCTTAGCGAACCAACGACAAATATTCGCTCCAAGCGCACCGCGCCCAGCGTGTCACAAAGGTTGCTCGCGCCGGCACAGTTCGCGTCACAAAGTTTGTTCAAAAGCGTGGAACTTCACGTACCTTTTCTCCATTTGAACCGGTATTTCCGCATTGCGTGCTCTGCGGCACGAAGCAATGCTCCGGCATTGTAGTCCATCACCAAGAGCGGTCAATGCCCGCCTTCTATGTTTTGCTAATTGGTTTCGGTTTCAAACGACCGTACCAAAATGGCGGACCTAGTTACCGGAGTCGACGTGAGATGGCGGGGCGCATTTTGCATAGGGTCTATTGCAACGCAAAAAATAAGGGTTTAAAAGTACACGTAGTTTAGCTCACACCGTCTGCAGTTCACGCCATATGGGCGAAATAATAGCTCGTATTCTTACACGAGAGACACCATCACATTTGATCACCAGACTTGGCAACTTCATGGGGTTGTTTCGGTCACAAGTTGGTATTAATGAAATTTCTTGCTCTCCATTTGAACCCACGAGTATGTGCGCGCGTTGAAATATTTTCCCTGGAGTGATTGTTAAGCGGCGGCGCTTCTCTAGCACGCGAGTTTGATTTCCAGCCACGGCAGCCGCATTTAAATTGGTTCGACATCTAAAACACACGTACATAGACACATGTGCACAGCTCCAGGGTGGCCTAATTAATTCCTTCCCCGCTAGGGCATTCCTTGTAATCTTTGATATGTTGTACACCAAAATATAAAAGCTTGATGCAGTACATGAAATGTCATTAAAGTTACAGTAGCAAAACACGTTTTTAAAGCAATGTGTACAACTAACATCAAGAAGCGCGTAAAAGTATACTCAGAATATTCAATTTTATGCTATTTTCTACACTTCACGTCGGAACTATAACCGGCCGGCCCGAGCCCGACCCGGGCCCGTGGCGTCGAGCCCGAGCCCGGCCCGGGCCCGCGGAACTGAGCCCGAGCCCAGCCCGGGCCCGTGGCACTGAGATCGGGCCCGGCCCGGGCCCGACGATAATCGACTTCGGGCGGCCCGGCCCGGCCCGCGGGCCGGGTCGGGCTGGCCCGGGCCCGTGCAGTGCTCTACCATGGGGGCTGTTGTTGCGGTCAATCTCGACGTCGCTTCAGGAAGGTCATCTTAATGAACATCCCCCGGTGGATTTCGTATTACCTTGGCCCCTAGATGTCCTTCATTGAGGACACAGCAGCATCCGTTGTAGCGCAATCGGGCGATGCCCGAAGTAGCAAAGACCTATCGAGCACAAGGCGACTGCATCCGCTCTACTTCTGATATTCGAAGACAACTTAGCTAACGGACGCATATTTTCTGACACTTTAAAAAATTATCCGAGGGTGCTCGTATCTTCCAATTAAATGCGCAGTGACAATACGATCGTGGTGTTGCGTGCTGTATTTCCAAATCATTTTTACAGGTGACAATCGAAAAAAAAAGTCGATCTAAATGGTTACAACAAAAATAACTTCCGTCCTACATACACCCAGAATAGCAGCAACAAAAATGAACCGTAGTAAAAAAAAGTGGACACCAGAATGTACGTGTCTGCAACATGGGCGAAAGCAAGAATCAAAGTACAAAATAAAATATTTGCAACAGATCAATTCGGAGTTTTCAAAACTTCTTCCAATGGGTGTTTCGCCTTACTCCTATTATTTCCGCAGTTTTTTTCAGTAGCATATGGGAGTTTCACTTTACTGCCACTTTCCAGGGGTACCATTGTTTCCTCCAACTGGGAGTTTTCAGGGGGCGCGTTGGGAGCAGTGTTGGCCTGCATTCGAGGTTTTTTTAAGTGCGAATGCACTTGATAAGCGACCCCAAACCTCCCACCGCCGGCGGCGGCGGCGGCGTCCGCAGTCCTCCTCTCTATACGCCTCGAGCTTCGCGATCGCTGCGCCGCCTGCCGCCGCTTCTCCGCGGCGTTGACGGCATCTGTGCTGCGTGGCTGATAGGGGCTCGTGCAGTGTTTTGGTTCTGTTTCGCTTTTTTTCGCCTTTAGGCGCCCTAAACAAAACTTGTTATGATGACGTCTATAAGCAAAGAGTACGTTTAGGTCACTTAAAAGGCAGCTGCGTCTTCGTAGAGCACGCGATCGCCTGCAAGAGCCACCCGCGGGGACGCGGTTCTGCGCGCATCGTCGCCGCTCTTCCGGGCGTCGGCGGCGGCAGCAACATATCACCCCTGTCACCTCCAAATATATCAGGCACAAATGAATTCTAGTGTCGCCTCGTTTAGACCTGATACTGCACAGGGAGAGGTTGGCTTCATTTTGCAGCGTGGACAACGAATGCGGCTTCGTTTCGAATATATACGTCGCAGAAAAATATCTTTCGGGGATGTGATCAACCAATCCCGGACAATACATTATGCCTTTTATAAGAATATAAACCATGCGAAAATGTTAAGTATATTCCAAGCCTGTACTTCGCTAAATATGTGCCCACACATGCCTTATAGAAAGTTCCAAGGCAATCTAATATGAGACCACGGAAAAATACATGCTGCGCAAGTGCGGAAGAAACATCTCTAACGGAAATGAAAAAAAAAACACAGTGCAGCTGAGCCAGGTAGGGCTCAGGTAGGGCTCACCAGGGCTCACCAACTTGAGCCAGGTAGGGCTCACCAGACCAACAATACGCAAAATGCACTGCTATATCGCGAGACATATGGGGGGGGGGGTAAGGGAGGGGGACGCTGTGTACAAATGCAAAGCGGAATCAAGCAATGGACGTTTTAGTAATCACACACACAAACCTCGCGTTCACTGTCGTTTTGTTTTTCGACTTCAACGAACAGCTGATCGTTCGGCGGACGCATTTTGGAAGTTCACAAGCGATGAAAGGTGTCGTTGGAAGAGTGTCATAAGGCCATCTGATTTCAGTTTCTCCTTTATTCTGCAGGCTCCCTGTGCCATGTGACGATATTTCGAAGAAGCGTTAAGTCGCGGACGCCGATTATATTCTAAGACCGTCTGCGCGCTGCTCGCAGAGGATGTACGTAGCAGATGAATGTTTGCGGGCGCTCACCTCACGACAAGATGACTTTTTGTCGTGTGGTGATCCCCGATTGTAATTCTGCATTATCCGTCGTATTTACGTTGAATATTCCCGAAATTAACGCACATTGGCTGGTAAATGGTGGAGATCAATATATGAGGTATGATATTGGCAAACGTAACTGGCGTGCCGTCAGGTATCAGTGTTCCGCTGAATATGTAAGCGCTACATCGCAGTGTATACAGCCGTAGCATGAACATCTGAGGAACCGGTGGTTACGGAGACACTGCTAGTAAATTCGGGGCAGTGTAACTACAATCGGCTCCATGATACGCCGGTTCCGCGATGCTGGCCTGTGCAGACCGAATATGCAGACCGAATGCAGACCGAATATACCACACTAAGATCGCGTCAGAAACATTTACACTCTCGTAAACACATCCCATTTGCGAACAGAGTGACTGCTCCACATAAACATGGATTTCCAACGCCCGCAAACGCTAAATCTCAGTCGTGAACATGCCGCAAAAGCAGCGGCGACACTGGGGAGCGGGACGGCGACTCCCGCGCCTGCTTTCGAAACGGGCCGCTAGGAGGATTTCAGTGGCGCCCCTACAGGCCGCGGCACTGAAAAAAAAAAATCAGCATCCGGCGCCAGGTTTCGATCCGAGGACTTTGCGGCCGCAGCGCGACGCTCCACCGACTAAGCCACCGACGCTTTTTTTTTTTTTTTCTTTATTGCCCATCTCGGACAGCAACACAAGGTACCAGGTACAATGACAAAGAAAAAAATCACAGTAATGCCGCCATGCCCCCCAGGGCCGGTGTTGTCATTTAAAATTCCCTAAGCGTAGTAAGGGGTTCAATTTTTGACAACCACTCTGGCGGAGAGTTCTTCGCTCTCTGAACTTCAACAAACTGTGACACACTTTCCCTAAAATACTGTCTGGTTGGTCGCGCGTCGACATCGCAATGCAGCCAAGCCATGCGAGAACGCCAAATGCTGTGCAGACCTAACAACATGACACTGTCAAATGGTACACCATCCTCTCTATCAATGCACAAAAAACGAATACCGTGTGGACTAAGTGGAAAATCTTTCTGGAGTGACCGTTGGAGGACATCCCAAAGGAACACTGCGGCCCAACAATGAAGAAAAACATGCTCCACAGTTTCGGGTTGTTTGCAAATGGGGCAGTCGGTACCCCATGGAACCGAGAGCCCCCTTTCATTCATCCAAGTAGCGACTGAAAGTGTACCCGTGTGCAATTTAAAAAAGAAAGTCTTTGCCCCAGGTGACACTTCCATTCGCTTGACTCTTTTTAACACATCTTGTCCTGGACCATTGCTGTACAGAGCTCTATACAGTGGCACTGGGAAGACTACGTCACATACATCCTTATATAATTTTTTCCTAGTTACACTGGCCAGATATTGCATCGAAAAACGCGTTGTTAAAAATCGGAATCACAAAACAATTTCTTTAAAATATCCATGGACACCACCTGGCATGCAACTTGAAGAAGCCACAAATTCTGGCAAAGCACGCATTAACCGAACTTGGATTACAGTGCGTAGAAAAGGGTCGTGTACATCGCGTAGAAATAAAAATCGATTTACGAGTTGCCGTACATACAGATGAGTCAGTCCTAATCCGCCTTCACGGATTCGCCGAAACAAATTCGTCCTACTGCTCCTTTCCCACGTGGACCCCCACACAAAAACAGCAAATACGCGATGCAGCTTCTGGACATTCAAACGCGAACAATGCAGCACTTGCATAACGAACCAAAGCTTTGCCACGAAGAAAATATTACAAGTCGTGGCTCTCGCGAACACTGACAGCCCAGTTGCTTTCATTTTTTCCGCTTTCTCTTTCAGTGATTGCACCTGCCCCCGCCAGTAGGGCTCACTGTCGCGATAGTATTCCAGAGGGGTTCCCAAGTACTTTACTGGGGTGGTTACCCAAGCTACATTAGCAAAGATCGCTGGCGTTGACCTCCATTCACCGTGCCAAAACCCCAGGCATTTTCCCCAATTTACCAGACTCCCCGTGACCTCCCCAAAATGCTTCACTGTTTCCACGGCGAACATCACGCTTTCTTTGTTCGAGCAAACAACGGCAATGTCGTCAGCATAGGCGAGAAGTTTGACCTCTGTCTCCTGTAATTTAAATCCGCTTATTTTAGCACTATGAATGATGCTGAGGCACAGCGCTTCTATGTATACACAAAACAATAAAGGACTTAGGGGGCAACCCTGGCGCACCGAACGCTGCACCTCGATGACCGCTCCCAATTCCTTATTCACTATCAACCGTGTAGTGCAGTTCCGGTACGCCATCGCCACTCCCCGTACAATGACAGAACCAAGGTTGATGTGCTCTAAAACATAAAACAGGATCTTGTGGGAGACGCAGTCAAAGGCTTTCTCCAGGTCGAGCTGGAGAATCGCCACGCCCGAGCCCATTGCATCGCAACATTCCAGTACGCTCCTCGCCTTGTGGATATTCGTAAATATGTTACGACCCCTGATGCCACACGTCTGATGTGGACCTACAATTTTCTGGATTACCATTTGTAACCTTTTCCCCAGAACCTTCATAAAAATTTTGTAATCAACGTTTGTCAGTGAGATTGGTCGGTATGCTTTAACATCCCTTAATTTTTGCCTGTCGTCTGTTTTCGGAATTAGTATTGTATGGGAGGTAGAAAAAGATGGAGGAAGCGCTTCAATTTCGTAGCCTTGATTGTACATGTCGGCAAGAACAGGAGATATCAAAGATTTCAGATGTTTATAGAACGCCGCACTAAGCCCGTCAGGACCTGGTGACTTGCCCGGATTCAGGTTTTCGATGGCACACTTAACTTCCTCGGCCGAGAAGGGTTGTTCGAGCCATTCCTTTGTTTCGTCATCCAAGCGTGGCAACGCACCGATAAAATCTCGCTTGTATTTTTCTATGTCGGTTTCTCTGCACGCGAACAGTGCCTTATAGTAATCGAAAAATGCGCGTTCCACTTCCTCTTTTTCCGAAGTTACATAACCGTTGGTTTCTATTTCTTTAATCATATTCCGCCGGGCTTGCGTCTTTTCTATTCCTAACGCCCGTTTTGTGGGTGCCTCCCCGAACGTCCAATGTTCCGCCCTCGCCCGTACTAGCGCTCCGCGATAGCGGTCTTGGTCAATGACTTCGAGTTTGTGCTTAATCTGCCCTATGTCGCCTTTGAACATTCCTGGATTTTTGTTCTCCAACGCAATCAACTTTTGTAGGTTCGCTCGCAACAGGTTTTCTTTTCTTTTTTCCTCATATTTTATACAGCTAGACCTTTCTATGGCTTTTATTTTAACGTCTTGCTTATACAGCTCCCACTTCTCCCCGATTTTACCGTTGTGGCCTTCAGCTATTTCCGTAATTTTTTCTACTACAAAACCCATGAACATTTCGTCATGTAACAGCTTTTCATTCAGTTTCCACAGATCCCACGAGAAAGGGGTGTTCTGTTTTTTCCTACCCAGTCTGCATTTAACCAAACAGTGGTCCGAGAAAGAAATCGGCTGTACATCATAGCCATGACATTGTTGGATTAAATTTAGCGAAAAATAAAACCTATCTAGCCGTGCGTGGCTGCACCCCTGAAAATGTGTGAATCTCACGTCTCTCATCTCATGCCTTGAGGGTACGAGAGACGTAAGCCACCGACGCGACGCTGATATCATTGTTAGTAACGCGCTTTATATCTTTAACACATTCAAACTACGTCGTCAGCGGCGTGCGTTGGCGACTCAGCGGCGTTATAGCGGCTTGATAACTGCGTGGTGTACACGTGATACTACAAACCCGATGGAAGAGATGGAAGAGAAGGCGGCGAGGCGGTGGGCTGCGGGGGCCGAGCGCAAGCGCCGCAAGCGGGCCGACAACCGTGCATTCGCACTTTCACATTCTCCCCCTCGGGGAAATGCGGGGGAATTTTTTTTTGTTTTTGTGCGCTTGATATAAGCGCTGTAGGGCCGCATTTTCAGTTTTCGTTTAGGATTACGTAATTTTTTTTTCCGCCTCAAACGTTGAATTGCAAAGCCTGAAAAGTTTGTTTTCTGCATAATTTATTGCATAGAAATTACGTAAATACGTGTGAACACGTCAACAACACAATAAAAACACAAGACACCTACATCGAGAACACAAGGTATCTTGGTAAGAACTTTATCTACTACAACATTCATCGACAAAAAAAATGTGAGCCATTTGCAAACAATGTGAAAAATGGCCCACATTTGAAAAAAAATGTGACCCATTTGTGGCGGGGGCACAACAACGCCACATCTACGATGCTCACAGCGCTTCTACAATTCCAGGTGCTGACGTGCCTGGTACCTGGAGCCGCTTGCCCTTAGGTCACCGTCCAAAGTCCCTCCGGAACCACCTACCTGCACAAAGAAAGTTCTCCACCCGCCAACCGCTTTTAGTACGAGCCTAGCCCACCGCCTGGCAACCTTGGCCCTCTCCGACGTCAGCAACCACGGGACCGGATCGAGCGCTACATAAACAGCCAGGAATCGCCGACTGCTCGGGGCACCAACACCGCGACATCTACGATGCTCACAGCGCTTCTACAATTCCAGGTTTTTTACCTCATCTGCTCAAAAGAATTCAGAAGTGATGACAGATGTATAGTGGCAGTGTCGTGCCCCTACGACTTGAAGTGTCACGGAGTGGTACCGTTGTGTCGCGATGCGTTTGTCCTCCATTTGTTGTGCGAAAGTTAGTTATTACTATCCGGTGATGTTGAGCCCGGACCCCGACCCTCCCCTAGTGCTGAACTTTTACCTATCCTTGACGCTATCAAACGAATAGAGAGTGTTCAAGCCGCAATTCGCATAGATCTTGAACAAATCAAATCAACACAGACTGCCCAAGAAAACCTTATAGCTGAGATTCTGAGCCGCTCTAACACATTAGACGAAACCAAAGTATCTCGGCTGCTGTAAACACTATCGACCGACTGGAGCATGCCATCACTACCCTAAAAGCCGCAAACATTGACACCAACAACTGTGTGCGCCGAGACAACCTTGTTTTCTTTGGCATTGGTGATAACCGTATGCGCCGAGACAACCTTGTTTTCTTTGGCATTGATGATTCCGATAAAGAACCTTGGAGCGATACAGAGGACAAAACTCTAGACCTGTGCAAAAAGAGCGTGCACACCGCCTTGGAAAATTTTCTGCAACAGAAAACGCCCTATAATAGTAAAACTGGCTCACTTCAAGACAAAGAAAACATATTGGCTTGCGGGCGTAAGCTGAAAGATGCATGTTTCGCAATAAGAGAAGATTTTGCCCCGAGTACGCGCTTTGCACGCTCTGAATTGTTAAAATTCATCAAGCCCCAAAAATGCGCGTTTAAGCTTAGCCTGGAAAAACTACACGCAGGTAGCTGATGTTACTCTTACGACGCTGCATCCGATAGCGTTATTGAACACCCCACAGCACCAAACAGCAATACACTAACAGCCCCTAGAGATACCGTATCTGACCCACCCCAGTGACGAACAAGAAATGCTGCCCTGTCTTCCTCCAAAAACCGACCTGACTCATTCCCACCAACATCCCAAAGCGTGACGAACTCGAAAGATGATACCGCAGCCGATATCGTCTTGTTAACCGAAACGTGGCTGAACAAGGACGTCGGGGACTGTGAAGTTTTTCCACCCAACCCCAGTTTAACAGTATATCGACGTGACCGCCATGACAGACGAGGGGGAGGAGTACTGATTGCCGTTAGAGACCGCTTATCATCGTCACTAATGACTCACGACGACAACATTGAACTAACATGGGTATACAATCATTGGCAAAATAGCGTTTGGAATCTGTTACCGTCCACCAGATAGTAGCCCCTCCTTTTGCGATAACTTACGTTTTGCCTAGAACAAATAAAAAAAGATATACCTGAGGCACCAATCTTCCTTTCCGGAGATTTTAATCATCCCAGCATAAATTGGCCGCCAACAAATCACCATATAGCGAACCGAAGCAGTTTCTTGAATTTACTGTGGACGAGCCTAGCCTATCTGCACCAAACCGTAACATGCCCTACAAGGGGCGACAACACCCTAGATCTCTTATTAACATCTAGCCCTGATAACATAAAAAATGTGACTTTGCTCCCTGGCCTCAGCGACCACAGCCTACTTCATATCAGCATTTCATTGCCTATAAAAAAGGACTCCCAGACGCAAAAATTAATCACAAAAAAGTTCAGTTCGACGCATTTAAGCGTGAACTTGCACTCTTCTACGACGATTTTCGACGGTTATACTTTGCTCGCTCGCTCGTCACCAATTGGGAATTATATAAAAACACAATGCTAAACTTAATAAAATGCTTGACAATATCGCTAGCCCGTTTTGGAAGGTCAGTATCAGCAGTCGTTACTCTATTCGTTGTTATTCTATTCGTTGATAATCGTTGTTATTCTATTTTTAGCGTTTTTATGCCTATTGGCTCCGATTTTATGCTTTTATTATTTCATGCTTGTTTTAGGGTGGATACATGTTAATACAAAACAGCGTGTGCAAACTCGAAGTTTGATTTGTTTTAACTGCTCATAAGTCTAGCAAACGCGAGCTGTGTTGCTCTTAACTTCGATTCTTATACCCGTGTTTTTCATGTCATCTATTCTTAGAGGTTTTATGCCCTTTTGGCTCTAATTTTACCCGATCATCTTTGTTTTAAAGTGCGTCACGGTTTTTGGAAGACGTACAAAGTCGTATCTGTTATCTGGTGCTGTTATGTTACGCCCTTTTATAGGTTTGTTTTGTTTGTTGTGTTTGATTTGAGATTTTTGTTACGCCTTATCGGGTGGTGCAAATGGTGATAGGAAAGAGGGGGACACCGGTGGGGGTATATATTGTGTCGTGCTTTTTCACGCAAAATAAAGTTAGAAGTTGCGCCCGTCCTGTCCTTTCGTCTCTTCGTCCTCGTCTTCTGCGCAAAGTTATTCCTTCGTACATTGGTGGTGGTTTCTCGTTGTGTTTGAGGTTGATCTTGTGTTTGTGTTTGAACGCTGCATCGAATAGGATGTGCAACTGCAACAGGGGCATAGCCAGGGAGGAAAAAAAAAAACGGGTACATGCACTCCTTCCCCACCCAAAATTTTTCATGTCACAGGGGTGCGTAAAACTTTGTTTTCCTGCGCCAGGCTGCTCCAAAAGCTTTAAAATTGCAAAAATTGCGCCAAACTACTCCAAAACGGTCTGACAGCCAAGGATCTTAACGCTTCCGTCAGTTTCAGAGATGAAGCTTGTAGGGACGCAGCCCCTACGAGCGCCCGCGCAGGGTGATTACTGTGAAGTGCGCGCGTCGAAGAGCGAGAGTGGCGTCAGTGCGTCGTGAGCCCGTGCGCGCGTGTGTTATGAACAGTGAGATGGTACAAATACGTGTAGTGCGCAAACAACCCGGAACATGCGCACAACCAACGGAGTGGCGTAAAAACATCCCCCTCGCGAGGGGCACGATCAAATGCAGAGCATTTCTGCGGGGGGGGGGGGGGCGCCTGCAAGTCGTATGGATTATGTATTGGTTGTTGTTGTAATTGTTGTCTTCCAGCGTAGACATTGTCGATGAAGTCGATGGTGAAACGTGCCGTGAACCCCCTGCCGCGGCTATGACGCAACGTGGAGCGGCTATGACGCAACGTGGCGCGGCTATGACGCAACACAATCCAACACAATCCACTTTAATCCAATCCAATCAAAATCCAAGCCAATCCAAGCCAATCCAATCGAATCCAATCCAATGCCCCTCGCGAGAGTGTTATAGCGCCGAAATCGCCACCACGCGAACGCGTGATGCTGACGTCACGATCACGCCACAGATGTTAGCGACCGCAGCGCGCGCGAACGACATATGTGGTTTAAGCGCGAACCGACCGCGGCGAGAGAGCGCGATGCGAGCGCCCCACCTGGTCTTGCTCGCGAACCTAACGCGGCGAGAGAGGGTGTTGCGCACGTCCCCACCTGTTGTGCGCCCGAACCGAACGCGGCGAGAGAGGGCGTTGAGAGCGGAGAGAAGGCGAGGAGGACGCGGGGGAGAGGGCGCACCTCTGGCCGACGGTTGAATGAGTCAAGGATATAAGGCACGTTCGTAACCTTCCGTTCTGTGTCGGCTTTGTGGCTCAGTTGGTAGAGTACCGTGCACCTTGCGTTCCGCCCGCAGAGTCGTAGGATCGAAACCTGCGCCGGCAAGTACTATTTTTTTATATAGTGTAGGGGGAGCGATGCGGACGCGGACTACGGACGCCAACGCGGGTGACATCGTGAGTTACTGAAATGCTCTGCATTTAAAAAACAGACATATTCCCACTATCCTTGTAAATACAGACAAAAATAACCAGTGGTTTACGCAACGTCTAAAACGACTACTTAACAAGAAAAAACGCCTTTATCGGAAAGCAAAGCTTCTTAATAACCCCATGGTTTGGGATCAGTACAAATTGATTGCTAATGAATGTATTAAAGAACTGAAAGCCTCCAACGACAAATTCTTCTAAATCAATCCTACAGTCTAACCCTCGTAAAATCTTTCAAATTATCTCCCCTCCAGATCGTCAAACGCAGCTCCAGCTATCAAGCGCAGACAACGAATTAATCGAAACTGAAAAAATGTCCTACAGCCCTTAACGACTTCTTTACGTCAGTATTTTCACCTGCTCAAAGCTTTACCACACCACTCGCCGACCAGATTAACGTTTGCGGAATGGCTAAGTTAATAAACTCTCTCGAATTATCGCCCTCGGCCGGTTGCGATCAAATCAGCAGCACAACAGCACAAAAAACACAATTTTCCTTCCAAGCGCAATACTAACCTTGCTCTTCCAACAATCGCTACCCACTGGTGAAGTTCTCCACGATTGGAAAAAGGCACAAATCAAAAGCACCTAATTATCGTCCGATTTCCCTAACCAGCATACCATCCAAACTGCTAGAAGACATTATACCAACCAATTTAATGAACTATCTCGAATCAATTAACTTTTTTTATACGCATCGGCATGGTTTTAGAACTCAGCTCTCAGAATTCACCGACGATATCTTGCAACATATGGACGATCGCCTACAAATTGACGCCATCTTCCTTGACTTCTCGAAGGCCTTCGACCGTGTCCCACACAATCGGCTACTTGCAAAATTATCTACTCTTCAAAACTGATTACTTGGAGAGAACATTTCTTAAAAGGACGCGTACAATACACAACTGCTAACTGTCATGACTCGCAAATTTCTAGTGTTAAATCCGGTGTCCCCCAGAGAGCATGCTTATCCCCCCTATTAATTTTAATCTACGTCAACGACCTGCCATATAACACAAAAACGAGACTTCAACATTTTGCGGATGACTGCGCCATCTACAATGTCATTCGTAACCCTAGCGATTCCACTGATCTTCAGGAAGACATTGACACTATCGTTGCATGGTGTGAAAAATGGCTCATGCCTCTTAACCTTAATAAGTGGCAATCCATGTCTTGTAGCGTCACAAACGCAGCGTCACAAATCACGCATGCCATATCAGTTCGAATGAACTCGAACAGTCTGCTATAAGTATCTAGGCGTTCACTTGACATCGTCATTACCATGGGTCACTCACATTGAAAGAATATGCGCACACGCCTCACGCACACTTGGCTTTTAGCGCCGCAATCTCAGATCTGCATCGCCAGCTATTAAAAAACTTGCATATCAGACATACCTTCGGCCTAAATTAGAATACGCTTCATCTTGTTTCCTTTCTGAGCGATGTTTCTCTTCCCTTTCATCGTCTTTTCTTTCTTTTTTCGGCCATTTGTGTGATGAAGAGTCCCTCATATATTGTTTGCCCCCACCTAATGTAATACCTCCGGGCCTTTAAGGCTTCAATAAATGAAATTAAATGAAAATGAAATGAAATGAGCTCAGCATGTCGTCGGTGCGCTGGTTGCTTGCACCTGCCTCCCAAACGCTGACGTTTCCGCACCTCCTGGCACGTTCCCCAGCAACTTAGAGGGATAGCAAAACGCTTTAAATCTGCGGCAACAAATACAGAAGCATATTGGGCATCTGTCCTGAAAAAGAAGAAACGGCACTGTAAAGACGCTGAACTTGCCACTCTTGTGTCCAAGTTTCCGTAATGCCTGAATGTTTATTTAAAGCTACGCAAAATAGCACTTCCGTCCGAGACACCTGCGCTCACTAGTTCGTCAAAACGAAGTGCTCTGCTGTTCAAAAGGGCGCGCGACCAACTTCTCAAAATGCTTCCTTTCCCTCTTTTTTTACCACCCGCATTGCCCCTCTCTCCCCTCACCCAAAGATAAGGAAAAATTTCGGTCGGTGTGACGCCTGCGCCTGCCCCCCTTAAAAAAAAAAATTCCCGCGCCTTCCCGCGAGGGGAACACGAGTAAATGCAGAGCATTGGGGCCTCAGTACTGATTGAAGGCAGTGTTGCTTCCATCGCTTCTTCCGTGATGCTGGAGTAGCAGACACGAGTAAACGTGGGCACGAGCGTCAACCAAGGAAGGAAGGAGCAACGCAGTGACTGAAACACGAGCGACTGCTAGCCGCTATATTTGCAGCGCGCGCAGTAGAGGGAGAGCAGTACGGGGGGGAGAGCGCGCATGCGCAAGCAGCGCGTGCCCTTCCATGCCCCACCGCGCTGCTATCACGCACATGTTACGCCGAGACCGCGACGGAGCGAACGGGCTGACTACGACGCATGCGCGCGCCAGCTGCTGTTGAGAGAGAGGAGGGAAGTAGTGTCACTAAATACGGTTTTAGAGTATCGGCACTCTTTTCTCCCATTGTTCCGTCCCGCCGCCAAGATGATTTGTCAGTTCGCGCCACGAGACATTTGTTTACACTGCGACGGTTCATGGGCGCTGCCATTTTGTTGCTTGTGCGTTTTCAGTCGGTCAACTGTGGTAGTCCTAGCTGTTTGCCCTGTGGCTGCGCGCGACCGACGTTCCGAACGTGAACCAAACCGACCAAACCATCCCGCGCTTGGCACGCTTCGCAGCATTTTAGCTGCAGAAGTGTGTCCGGAGATGCCGTTTTGCTGCGTACTCGGCTGTTACAACTCCCAGGAAGATGGAAAACGCTTCATGTGCTTCCCGCTGGGGAAAAAGGACGGCGAGCGGCTACGCGTGTGGCTGCAACTCGTCAGCCGCCATGAATTCGTGCCCACCCCGTACTCCAGGATTTGTTAGGTGAGATTGTTTGAAGGGAATTCGCGATAGTTAATAAAAGCTGGCGCCTCGTGGGCGTTGTGAGAATTCCGTGAGAGAGAGAGAGAGAGAGAGAGAGAGAGAGAATAACTTTATTTCTGACGAGGCTCAGTCCTAGCGAGTGTCCCTCAGGTGAGGGAGGCGCGCCAGGTAATCCTGAGCCCTAGTGGCGGTCAGGAGCTGTAGCTCGGGCGAGGAGCTCCCGGTCACCTCCAGCCAGGTAGTGGGAGGGTTGGGTAAACGGAGCGGGGGTAAAGAGGGGCATTCCCAAATGGCGTGTGGCGTGGTATCTCGAGCGCCACATGCCGGGCAGTTTGGGCGGGGATATAATGTGGGATAGATGTGGTGGAGGACGCGTCTGGTGGGGAGGGAATGGGTCTGTAATTGTCGCCATAATCTGTCCAAGGGTGAAGGAAGAGACGTGTGAGGGGGCGGTAGTTCTAGCCGCTCTAGGCGGTAATGTGTGGTAATGTCGCTAAGAGTAAGCAGGGGTTCGCGAGCGTTTCGTGCGCCGTGCTGTGAGACGTCCACGTCTGGTGGTCGGTAAATGAGTCCTCGAGCGGCCAGGTGGGCCGTTTCCGCACCGCCAAAGCCCACGTGGCCGGGGGTCCAGTGCAGGATTATGATTTTGTTGGGAGGAGGGCGGGATAGGAGAATTTGGCGAGCAGGGAAGGAGATGTGTCCCCGCGCGAAATTTCGTACGGCCGTCTTAGAATCGGAGAATATGTGAGATGGGGGTGGTTGGTGTGTTATGGCCAGAGCTATTGCCGCTTCCTCGGCCTCGTGGGGGTGGGCTGTGCGGATGGTGGCTGCCGCTGCTGGGATCGGTCTGTCTTCTGTGATAACAGCAGCCGCAAAAGCAGGTCGGTGTCTATATTCCGCGGCGTCTACGTAAATGGAGTCAGGAGAAGGGGGGAATAGGCGTAAGTGTGCCAAGGCGCGGGCCCTTCGTCGGGCTGCGTGGTGGTTAGGATGCATGTGACGGGGAAGGGGGAGGATTTCGAGGTTTTCGCGGTGAGATAGGGGTAGGGGGTGAAGGTGGGCGGGGGGGCCTGGAGCAGTGAGGTTGAGTTGTTGCAGGACGATCGAACCTGTGGGAGTTGTGGATAGACGAGCAAGTTGGCTAAGGCGGTGGGCTTCGAGGAGCTCGGGGATTGTGTTAAATGTCCCAGTTGAAAAGAGGCGGAAGGTAGAGGTGTTGGGTGGAAGGAGAAGTGCTGCTCTGTATACCCTGCGCTGCAAGGCTTCCAATTTGTCGAGTTCCGCTTTTGTAAGCGATAAGTAAGGAAGGGAGTATGAGTCGTGAGGTGAAGAGAGCTGTAACGAGTTGTAATCTCTCTTTTTCGGAAGGACCATGGCCGCGGGCGGTGATTCGACGGATAAGTCCTACTATTTGTGTCGCGTGTCGGCTGAGTGTTTGTATTGTGGAAGAGTTGCCTCGATTTTGCTGTAGGGTCAGTCCAAGTATGGTGAGGGATGGCGTAGGTGTTATTGGTTGGTCATTTATGTGGATTTGTATGGGGGGAGGCCAAGGGGTGGGCCGGCGGCGCGGAGTTAGGATGAGCATGTGGGACTTTTCAGGGGCGCATGATAGGCCTGCTGAGTGGGCGAACTTGTTTATGGTGTCCGTTCCGATTTGAAGGGTGGATTCAATGTGGGCGTCACTGCCGTGAGTTACCCACACTGTTATATCGTCGGCGTATAGACTGCTGTGGAGTGAGGGAATATTGATGAGCGCGGTAGCGAGAGGGATGAGACCTATGTTAAACAGTGTGGGAGATAAGATTGAACCTTGGGGGGTGCCACGGTTGGGGAGGTGCAGGGTTGGGGATTGTCTATTGCCGAGTTTAAGGGTGGCTGTACGGTCAGACAAAAAGGATTTAACAAGATTGAATAGATTTGCGCCTACATTCAAGTTATTTAATGAGGACAAAATAGCTGAGTGGGAGATCCGATCAAAAGCTTTCGTTATATCTATGGTAAGGATTGCCGACGTGTCTTGATCCGGGAGTGCTTTGAGTAGTTGATGATAAATTTGGAGGTGAATGTCGTTCGTTGCGAGATGTGCGCGAAATCCGAACATGTTATCGGGGAGAAGACGCTGTTGATCGACGTGCTGATTAAGGCGTGATACTATCATCTGTTCAAAGAGTTTGCAGATGCATGAAGTGAGTGAAATGGGACGTAAATTGAGCGCTGAGAGAGGTTTGTGAGGCTTGGGTATCAGTGTTATGGTGGCATGTTTAAATTACGTTGGTAGGTGCCCGGATTCCAAGTAGTGGTTGTAGTAGTCGAGGAGTTGTTGGTGTGAGTGAGGTTCTAGGTTTCGGAGGGTAGTGTATGTTATGCCGTCTGGTCCAGGTGTCGTGGTGCGGGTGAGAGTATGTAGGGCAGATTGCAGCTCGGCGAATGTGAATGCGGTGTCTTGTTGGGGGTTTGGTGTGCCAGAGTATGTTACAGAAGGTGCTTGTGGTTCCGGCGGCGAAATGTAAGTGTCGGTAAGAATTTGCGGCCACGTATGGTCGTCTCCCGTGATATTGTGGGCTAATAGGTTGAGGCGTGGTTGGGATTCTGTTCTGGATGTAGAGGGGTCGAGTAGGTGCCTGAGTATACGCCATGTTCTTTTCATGCTGAGGCCTTTAGAGAGGCTGTCGCACATGCGTCCCCAAGCGGTGGTTTGCAGTTGCATGCTATGATGCTCGATTTCGCGTTCTAGGAGGGCAATTCGGCGGCGTAGCTTCCTATTGTGGCGTTGCGTTTTCCACCTCTTTTTGAGGCCCTGGTGCGCCTGAAGGAGGTGTGCGAGTCTGGGGTCTAGAGTTACGGAGGGCGTTGAGGCTGTAATCGTAGAGCTATGTTTCTGCACATCGGTGTGTATTCCGCGTATCCACTCCGTTAGGTTAAATGATTGAGGTGTTGGGTTGATTGGAAGTGCTTGCATGCGGGTAGTTCGGAATTGGTGCCAATTGATTATTGTGTGCGGTCGGGTTTTTTTCGCTGTAAGGGGTGCTGTAGTAGTGGTAATGTTAAGAATGTAATGGTCACTGCCGAGGGTATGGTCTAAACGTTGCCACATGGTGCGGTGGGTATGTTTAGTAATGGAGAGGTCTGGAGATGTGTCTCGCTGTGTGCTGGTGCCGTCCCGGGTGGGAATGTATGTTTCGTTTTCAATGGTGAGGCCGTGATGCTGTATAGTTTCCCATAAGAGTCTGCCTTTTTTGTTCTGAGTTGAATAACCCCAAGCTGGGTGAGGGGCATTGAAATCTCCGGTAATTATTAAGGGGGCTTTGTTCGCCTGTCTTATAGCTAGTTTGAACAGTTCGTGGAAGGTGTGTTGCAGTCGAGGAGAGCTGTACACGTTCAGTATGTAGGTGGGCTGGGTGGTGTGGGTCTTGGGTATGAGGCGTATGAATGTGTGAGGGGGGAGGTCGGGTGGCAGTTCTAGGTATTGTGCTGTGAGCTTTTTACTGACTAGTATGGCGGTGTAAGAGTCCTTTTGAATTGTGCGGAAGTGAATACATTTGCATTCTGGCCCTGGTTCTTGGAGGGATATAACGTCGGTGGGTTCGGGTGTGCCGTCGATAAGGGCTTGCAGCGCTGCGCGTTTACGGCGGAATCCTCGACAATTCCATTGCCATACGCGCAGAGTATTAGAGCAGGTGGTTGGGTGGGCCATTTGGAATAGGTTGATGGGAGGTGGAGGCAGGGAGGAGACGGGTTAGTGCTTCAAGGTGGGATTGCATGCGGGATGTTTGCTCGGTGAGGGCGCGGACTGTGTCGAGGAGGACACTTATATTCGAAGTTTGTTCTTTGAGTTGTTCTTCCAGATGGGTAACGCGGTCTCGGGGGGATGGGTCGGGGGATTCGGAAGCTCGCTTTTTGTTCTGGTTGAGCGGACTTTGAGAGAGTTGTAGTGGTTGTGTATGTTGCACAGGGTGAGCTCGCAGTTGTGCATTTTCGGCTCTCAGGCGGGCAACTTCTTGTCTCAGTAGTTGTAACTCGTGGAGGATGGGATCGGGAGGGTTGGCAGGGAAGGAAGGTTTGTGGGAGGGAGGAGTGGCTGGTAGGTGATGGGAGCTCACCTGGGCGTAGGTTGGTTTTGGCCCCTTGGGAGGTCCTGCGTGCGGCCTGTTGGCGTCGCTTCCACCACATCCGTTTTGTAGAGACTGGTGGTGGTATTGCTTGGGGTGGTTCACAGGATGATGCTGTTCAGTCGCGAGGGGAGTAAAGTCCTTCTGGGATGCGTTGTTGGGGGCGGTGGTGTTACGTGAGACTGATTGGAGTTGGTTGAAGTTCTGGACGTCTTCCCCAAAAGCTCGGGTGTCCTTTCTTGGGGGCGGTCTGGGTCGGTAGCGTTGGGGACAGGCAGGGGATCCCGTGGGGTGTGGGCCGGAGCAGATGATGCAGAGGGGGTGACAAATATGCTGATCTTGTGGGGAGCTGAGGCCACATGTTGGGCAGCGTGGAGGAGCATTGGGGTTGGGGCAGACATCCGGTCTGTGCCCGGTGGCCCAGCAGAGATGACATGCCTCAGTCTTGCGCTTGGCGGGGCGACAGCGAAATGTAACCATCTGATAACGGATCCAGTAGGGCACTCTTGTTCCGTTAAATGTAATTTGGAATAGAGGAGTAGATCCCATTCTTCTTGCGTCGATGATCTGTACATGCGGGTTGTGCTCAATGAGCGTGTTGATGATGTCTTCTGGTGGAAGGTCTAGTGGCAGCCCTGAGATGACTCCGGCGCAGGTGTTCGTCGGTGCTGGCACATGTGTGGCCAGGGCATAGGTCTTCCCTTCGATGCTGAGCGTAGTGAGTGAAGCGTATCGCAGGGCGCGGTCCTCATGAGGAGTACTCACTACGATGAAATTAGACTGGTAATGCAAGCGAAGTTGGTCTTCACGGTTGGGTGGTAGCTGCGCTTGTAGCTGCAGGAGAGCTGCGAGTTCCAGGGGAGAAATGTGGGAGAGATTCAGGCCGCCTCGTGGCCTCAGGACAATCTTGATGTCCGAGGGCGGGAGGGGCGATTGGGGGGGAACGAACTGTCGGCCTGGTGGGCTCGGGCTTTTTCGGATATTGCCGGTTGCGGGGCTGTGATTCGGTGGTACCGCAGACGCGAAGGCGCGGTGTCTACGGCGCACTACGATCCAGCGGTTGGAGTTAGGGGGTGACTCAGTGGAACAATCTTCGTCTTCATCGACGGCGACGTGCATTTCGTCCATGGAGGGCTCCGGTATGGTATTTGACGTCGGGGCGTTCGGCATGGTTAAGGCAGTGTCACTCGTAGTTTGTTGGGTAGACATCGCTGGAATCGTAGAACCTGCAGCATTCTGCGTGGTGTCAGTGGTCGGGTCGGCGAGCATCGCGGCGGCGGCGTCCGCCGCTGCGCGTCTGTGGCGGCTGCGGCGGCGTCCGTCGCTACGCCGGGTTGGGCCGATGGCGAGGCGAGACGCGTTAGGCTTAGCCAGGCGAACCACCTGCGGAGATCTTCTATCGCTGATTTTGAGAGTTCGCAGAGCGCTTCGCAGCTAATGAGCTCGCGAGACCGGCCGCCGCCGCCGCGAACGTCCAACCGTGGTCTTCGGGCCGCGATGTGCGTCGTGAAATTGCCGTACTCGCTCGCTCGCCAACGCGGCCCGACAACGTACGCGTCGGCCGGGTGCTGGCGGAGTTGTGCTGGAATAAAAGTAGGCAAGAGATGTGGACGCAGGAGGTGTAGTTAAACAGATGAGAATTTACAAAGTGCAGGGGGGAGAAAATAGTATGCAAGGGAAGGAAACGGTGAGAGAGTTCGGGCCGCGCGCCAGCGAGCGAGTACGGCAATTTCACAATCCGGCACGCATATGACGACGCCTGTCTTAGAGTTCATAGAGGCATAGAATTCACATACGTGGAAATTGAAGGTGAAATGCGCGCATGTGGCCTCGCAGGGAATTAACATAGTCTCAGGGTACGGGGGGGTTCACAACGCCTACGAGGCGCCTGCCAAAATAAATACCGCCATCAATTTAAGTTATTTCGTACCCGCCCCGGACGTTTGCATGTCCTGGGACGTTCCATCCCGTTGGGCAACTGCCATTACGAGAATCCGAAATGGTTGGATAAATTTTCATTCGGCAGTTTAGCGTTCACGGAGGGGTCACGGGAATTAGTGCGGAACTTCCCAGAAGATTTTGGAAGTTTTGGTTTGATGTACACCGCGAACTGTCACGAGTGAAAGCGCTTAAACTTTACAAATCGCGCGTTGTTTCGCCGTGTTCTTTCGTCCTCATTCGTTTTTTAATATTTAGGCGCTCTCCCACTCATTTATGCGGCACCAAGTAGGCCCCACAGATGTGTTATTAATGTCACAAACGCCTTCACCCCATTGGGTTGCCAATTCTGGTATAAAGCTTGGCCTGTTCACTTTAGATAAATTCTACGAGGTTGTGCATTCTGTAGTATAACACGAAACTCTCAGAAAAAATAAGAACAAAACAAAAGCATTCTGTGTGCACTAAGTTACGCGTACACTACAATTTTCAAAATATTTTCGCAGCCTACATTTATAATGCCACTGAGCGTTAGCATTCTGGCATGTTCTAAAATGCCTTGATCACTAATTGCGGGTATACTGCTTGCGATCTGTTCTGTGGCTTGTGAACTCGGAATTTATGACATGATGCTGCCGAATAAGGCCGTTAGACGTATTGTGGGGCGCAATTTAGCAGTTTCAATTTCATGTGAAGTTGACACAGAGACGTTCAAGCGAGAAAGCATTCACACAATGTTCTGCATTTGATAAAACTTTTCTTGTTTGCTTATTGTATTGAATTGTTTGTTAGGACCACTTTGAAGACAGCCAATTTGAAACGGGCAGGGCTGATGGCCGAAAGCTCCTCAAGTGGAATGCTGTGCCAACGATCGAAGCCTCCAACAACCAGCAGAAACGGGCTAAGGGGAAGGTTCCGAGGAGGCCAGGCAGTGAACAAGCCCACGGTATGTCACTTAGCTGATGCACTGCTGAGCATTGTACCATGCATTATCTCGATAACATGTATGGTTTTTTTTTTGGCATCTCAGACACACTGGATGCCGCCGATGCACCTGCTGTCTCTGCTGCCTCTGTTGCCGTTCGCCCATTCCCAGGTGAAGCACATGGAGTATGGCCTCCTCCATTGGATGGCGAAGCTCAGCCAATTGAGACAGCTAAGCATATGTGTGTGTGGAAGTGAACATAGCTTCATAAGATGTAGGTATGTGTGGGCCAGTTTCAAGTTCACCACACACACAAATAAGGAACGGAGCAGGAGACATGGCATTGTCTCGCAGGCTGTACTCTGTTCATATATGTAATTTCTGTCCAGTGAACAGGAAGTATGAATTGCCCACAAATTTTTTTCTGGAGGGTGCGCACGGCGGCACTACTTGCGCAATGGCGCCAACTCCATTTGTACGGTTGGGCAGGTGCGTACAGCGCCATGGATAACGCGGCTTGCTTCGTGCTATCTCAGCATCATCCCTGTGCGGGGAGTTTCTTATGTCTTGCGTTGCCTCAAACCGCTGCGGCTTGAGTTAGGAAAACGTCTCCATCCAAGGCTGCGACGATATTTTATGTGGCTCTGGCGTGTGAGATGAGGCGGTGTTTTTACATGCCACCTAGGCCTGCTGTGCGCTTCTTGAGGAGTATAAGGGACGGTGATGTGCTCTGGCGACAGTGTTCTCAGGCGTTGAATGCATGACCGTCCTTCACCTGAGCTCCCAATGAAGCTAAGCGATTTTGCAAGCAGTATGGGTGAAAGCAGTCACGAGGTATGTACAGGATGAAATTAGGCGTGGCAACGACAAAGATTCAACCGAAGATTTTAATTGTTTCATTTTTTTATGTAGACGAAGCAGAAATTATAAGCAGAACAAGAGCACAATACACGCTTTGACTGCTTCAAAAACAGCCCAGAGACAATTGACAAATCATAGCGCCCTAGTTTGTCACTCCATACACCTTCGTCTCTGCGCTGTTTTTGAAATATTCAAATTGTGGTGCCGAACTATCCAAATGTCAAGCTTTAGTATGTTATCACGGTACACGATTAGACATCAGTTGAAGGTGTACTTTTATGAGCAATATGAAAGGGAACGCACGAACGCGAAGAAAATACCCTCAGACCCAGCTATGAGTGATACGCAGCGGCCACCGTCGGAAACAAAGCGGAAAGGGGGACGCTGTTCTAACAACTGCCCCTATTCCCGCCGGGCGTCTTATCGGCTGTCAGACGATACCATATTATCGGCGATATGGCGTAAGCTGCTGCTTTGTAGAAATGCAAGCGTGGTGAGATGCCAACAGTTACTGGAAGAGCACCCTCCTTTCCCCCTTGTTTTTCACAGCGCCATCCGCGTATCTCTAAGAGTCTGTTTCGAGGCTGTTTGCCACGCGTTCCTGTGTTCCCTTTCATATTGCTCATAATAGTACCTTGCACGTGGCATTCCATGTACGTGTGTTCACCTCAAAATAACCAAACTAGTCCAGGTTAAGGCTGGGTACCTAGCCGTGCTCGTCTTGTCCGTAAAGTATGCCAGCAAGCGTAATTAGTGAAAATTTCAAGCACTCTGTTAGAGGTTGAAGCATGTGATGAGGTCTGGGGTAAAAGCTTCAATGCTGCATCGTCCCAACCTGAAATGAAACAGGTGCCACTGATTCATTACTAATTAGCCCCATCATCGGTAACTTCTTTGCTAATTTTTCGCATGAAGTCAGACCATCTTCAAGCACTGCCCAAGCCTTTGCTTTAAAAGAAAAGAAGATAAACTTTTGTTGTGCGGCTTACTTCAGGTCTGCAGTTGTAGGAAGCATAAACAGTGCATTTTGAAATTGTGAAGCGACAACAATTATTCTGGCTTCGCGGTACGCTGTTCGACGGTGTCGATGCGTCCGCTATCCATAAATATGACGGGTAAACACGGTGGCACCTCCTCCCGACGTCACAGCCTTTAGTTGGTGTAGCTGCCACAGACCGCGCATGATAGTTTTTCTTCTTTCCCGCTTTATAAAATAATTCGACTTATCAACCGGATAAACGATCAAAAGTGTGGTAATTTAAGCCAGTCTACGCAGTGCAAGCAAAACCGGGAGCTTGACAAATTCACTTCAGTGTCCCTTAAGGAAGCACACTGGTCCCAAGAACTTTTTGATCTTCTTAGCTGCACTGTACACGCTGGCATGTACCTCGACAATTTCATATCACTGCAGTACCACTCGTGGGGAATTATGGGAAAATAATTATTTCTTTGTTATAAGGGGCCTCTATGGCATTTATAAGTACATGGGACTGTTTCAAGTGCGGAATTTTTGGAGGAAAGACTTAGCAAATCAAGAGAAAAGTAATACCTAAAAATGCTTTTCTGGGTAATTTTTTGGTCCCAAAAACCCATGTGCCCCCCCTTAAAGGGCTACTGAAGTGCTTTCAAAACCGGCAAAGCTCTACTTTTTACAATTATTACATTGGTAAGTTTATGCCTGTAAAGATTTTTTCGTCCTTTTTAGCTTGGGGACAGCGGTATTCGTCGTTAAAGTTGACCCACTGCTCCCTGCCGCATCGCCGGAAGAGCGAGAAACAGCGGCAGCGACCGGAAGTAGCGTCATATTCGGAAGACGGCCAGCGACGTGCGCCGCCGCTTCGCTGTGTCCCAGTTTAAGGTAAACGTGCAAGAGAGGATGATAGTAAACGTGCAAGCAAGGTAAACGAGAGAAGCAAGGTAAACGAGAGAAGCAAGGTAAACGAGCAAGAGAGGATGATAGTGTGGTGAAAAATTGTGCTACGGATTGTCATCCAAGGTGATTTCGAAAGAGGTGATCGAACGCAAGAATGAGCACAGCAACGATCGCTAGAATGACTATCAACGTAGGGATAGTGTGTTAGTGTTTGAGCTGGGGGATTTTGGTGTAGTTTAAGCTAAACCATCTTCAAATATGTTCTGTGCATCTCGCAGGTGTCAGTCAAGCACATCAAAAAGCTGGCGGATATTGATGCCGAACGTGACCTCAAGTTGGCCCCCCACCTTAAGCCGGCCTACCTGGACCAGGACCATTTTGCCAAAATGAACGTGGCATCTGCGGTTCCTGTCCTCAACCATAGTGTTGGCGCTGCTATACGCGTGCTAGTGAGTCTTGGGCGGATGGAGGAGGAGGCCCTAACCACAGCGTGGTTTGTTGAGCGGGTGTACCGGTGGTTCACCCTGATGACGTCGTGGTACATCGGCACCGCTATGAGCATGTTTAAGCCGGACGCTCATGATGAGGCAGTGGCGTTCCTCAGGGAGTTTATGGAGATTTTTGCTCATGTCTCCATAAAGAAGAGCAACCAAAGGGACCAGTTCAAGCCCGTACAAGCAGGTGTACTCATTAGTACAACAAGTGCTCTCCAAATTCAGCACCAGCTTCCGAGTGTGCACAAGTTTAAGTTAGTGCTGCTGTGCAGGCTGACGCAGGATGCCTTGGAGAATCTGTTCTCCTGCATTCGGTCGAGGCACCCGGTGCCGAGGGCACTCGAGTTCAAGGTGATGCTCCGCCTCATAATGTTGAGCCAGTTTTTTAAACCGAGTCGCAAGGGCAGCTACGACATAGATGATTCTGTGGACCTCCTCGAGTTTGTCGAGATGAAGAAGGCAGCTCAGAAGAACAGTGTGGAGGCAGCAGAAGTTGAGCTCCTAACTGACAGCCTTCTTGACGATGATGCTCCCCCACTTGATGACGTACAAATGGAGTCTCTTGTCTATGTGGCGGGGTACATAACGCATAGTGTCAGCATGAAATTCAAGCTTTGTGACACATGCAGAGAGTGTCTCCAGGCAGAGCCCGTGGAGCAGAATGACCAGCTTTTGAAGCTGAAGTCTTACCGCTCACTGTCACAACCAAACCCTCTCACACGTCCATCAGGTCTTGTCGTGAGCTTGCTGCAGCATGCGGATAGTGTTTTCCGTGCACACGAACATGACGCTGTTACAGTTTCTCTCGCCTCACTCACAAATGCTGCCTTGGACAAGTGCCAACTTGCGAACAGCTTTCCGCATTGCCACGACTTGCAGAAGCGCCTAACACAGGCTTTCCTCATGCTTCGGTTGCGGATCACCCTACGAAAGCTCAGCAGCAAGGCAAAGACTGCAAAGGCAAAATGTGGATCGAAAAGTGTTGGAATGAGGGCAGTTGTCTCTCAGATTCGTTAGTGTGTTAACTGGCAGCAGTTTGGAGAACAAAAGGCAAACTTAAGGCACCGATGTACAGTTTAGGATGATTGATTGATTGTGTGATTTTACGCATCGAAGCTGCACCCGGGCTATGAAACCGAAGTGGAGGGCTCCGGATTAATTTTGACCACCTGGGGTAAACTTCAACGTGTGCCAAAATCTCGAACACACGGATATTTTCGCTTTTCGCCGCAGCCAGGAATCAAACCCAAATCCTTGGGATCAACAACGCAACGCCTTAGCCACTCAGCCACCGCGACAACTCAGTTCAGGATGAATTTAGGAAACCTCACGATCTTCAGTGTGCATTGGGATCTCATACACTTAGGAGCTTATGCTTGTCACCTCCTTCGGAAAGACAGCTGCTGTGGCCGGAGTATTGAACCTTCTATGTCGTGCTCAGCTGCACAATGTCTTAGCTCCCCCGGCTCAGTGCCATGAGTTGAAGGAAGAGGAATGCAACGAGCAGTGTGCCCGGGAGTGTGACAGGGTTCATGTGATGGGGAGAGTGAGAAGTGCAGCAAAGACAAGTGCCGCAAGAAGACAGCTCGAGAGTGGCGATGTGTGATGAGGAGAGTGACAACTGCGACGAAGACCAGTGCAATGAGTGGCGTATGGGCTTGAGAGTGACTACGCGTGGACAAGGTGTGTGGTGGGTAGTGTGGTGGGGAGTGACAAGCGTGACGAAAAAGAGTGCAAACAAGTAGTATGGGCTTGGGAGTGACCATGCGTGTGGACCAGATCTGTGGTGGTGAGCAACAAACATGACGAAAAGGAGTGCAAACAGAGAGCATGGGCTCGGGAGCGACCATCTGTGTGATGAAAAGGATTAGTGCGATGGCATGAGTGAGTGATTGCTTGTTAATGTCGACAGTGAAGGTATCTTTGCGATAAGCAAACAAAGCTCTCGCACAGCACAGGGTTTGAAGCCTTTTCGTCACACTGCCATACAAGTCACTGTTATTGTTGCACGCATAATCTGACCTTGGTTCTTGACGTTAGGGCTCAGAGGCTCCTTGTTAACGGAAGAACGACGCAAGGCAGACCGTGAACATGGCTGCCCTTAGCGGGGATGACCACTTTAATGACACGGTCTACACGATGATGGTGATTGAGTGGCGCATACCCTTCGGGAGATTCAACATCCTCCCGCGCCCGCAACGTGCGTATCTGTCCTCACACAAACGCTGTCCCACAGACCGAACTTTCTAGCTGTTCAATAGCTTCATCAGCTGGCGCTGTGTCTCGTACACGTTCATGCGATGCAGTTTCTCGTAGCGCTGCTTGAGTGCTTTCGCCTCGGGACGATTCTCGCGCAGTGAGCCCCGCAGTCCATCCAAAATCTTGAGCAGCAGGTGGGCTTCTCGTAGCACTATGCACGGAGGCGCCGCTTTGCCATGTCTGGGACACCGCTGAGCTGTGGCACAAGTTAAACGTGCGTATCAGATACACGCCGTCTTCGAGTAGGGAGAGCTTGATCTTTGGCGCCTCACGGCACTGCAAGGTTTGCGCTGCGGCGCCACGCCTCTGCTGCCTCGTATGGCGAACGAAGCTGAATGGTGGCGAAACAAGTGACAGACTGCTCGACCTTCAGCGTATCTTGCAGCTTAACCCGACCGTCGCTGTGTATGGCGACGCCTTCTGTGGCGGTCAGCAGCTTGGAGCGACTAATGCTTCTTCTTTCGGTGCGCATGAACGGGTGGCTATGGCTCGGTTGCTCCACAGGACGCTGAATTTCATCAGGTCGACACGGTTCGTCCTATTCCCCTTGCACCCGCGAGAAAATCCTTGTAGGGTTAAAGAATTATTCCGCAATCATAGTTTAGTGTCTTTCTTTTCATAAGGTCATTCCTTCGAAAGCTGCCCTGAAATGCGGTCACCTCTTTTGCTTCCACCGGTGGAACCGCCGCCTCGCCGCTTTCACGACAGCCGAGCTTAAATCTCCCGCTGGGTATGCGCCATTCATCATAATCATCATGAAATCGCCCCTGTCAGTAAAGTTATCGTCCCCTCTAAGGGCAGCCATGGCCAAGGTCTCGCTTCTCGGTCGTTCTTCCGTTAAAATTTCGGGTGCCGTTAAACCCGGGAGGATGACCACACGCGACGACGAAGGAGACCACCTACGTCCCCTCCGGTTTGAGGTACCCAGAACCCCGTTCCGTTGACTGCTGTTTCTGCTGATCACACCGCCCTCAGCCGGACGTCGGCATGGCTGGCCCAGACCGTCCAGTGACGATCGACAGTAAGTGTCGAATGGATAAGCTGCGCCGGCAGCAACGTATCTTTCGCGAAGCTACTGCAAGACTGCTCAAGGCAGCGAATGAGCTTCTAGAAGTCCCGTCTCAAGCTCCGCACGACTTGCAAGCGACCATTGACCTTCTGGAGAGCAAAGATGCCACAATGTACGAGATAGATCAGAACATTATCGACCTTATCGACCATGAGGAAGTCGAGCGCGAATACTTCGAGGCCTTGGCGTACCGAGGAGGTATATGCCGCGCCCTCAACCGTATCCGCAATGCCTTGAAGGTCTCAGAGGCGTCCGGCATGAGAGGCACCAGCAACGCCACTCCTAGCAGGCCAAATTTCCCTCGACCACTCACCATTATATCGAACGGTGTTCGCACGGCAACTCGTACAGGTGACCCCTCTCACGTCGACTTACATACATCCACCTTGCAATTTGACCCACCAACGCCGCAGGTTAGCACGGCTAAGAGTGCGTCGCCTCAACTGCAGAGGCTTGGGAACCATTTGCAGGCGACGTCCCGTGATCACACCGACTTGTCCGACATGCAGCGGGAAGAGGATTTGACGTTCACGCCCATCACGCGGGGAAAACCTACCAAAAACCCATTTTGCCGCTTCCAGCACATCGCAACGTCCACAACCTCGACTTGTAGCAACGGGAGCCCAAGAGCTCGCCCGCAGAACTGCTCCGAGGCGGCTGTTCAAGAAACTGTTCAGTCCAACACGACGTGTGACGCGCGGATGCGCTTTTTGCCTCTACGAGAACGCGATAATACGATAGAGCCCAATACCCTGAGTATTTCGTCCACTAGCGCCCCTGAAGTGTCCGTCGAGGAACAAGCCATCGTAACAGCCGAAGCTTCACCTTTCCTAAATGACGACGTATCTTCGAGCGTACGCACGAACGATAAGCGTGGTGTACATGATAAAGCGCCTGTCGCCGTCAAAGAAGGTTCAGCGACAGTAACCCGAGCAGACGACAGAGAACGTGAAGTCGAAGATGTGAAAGAAAAGGTCGACCGTCAACCGTATGTGCTCGAATACATCTTTGTTCCCGGGTTTCGGCACCAAAATGTTAACGGAAGAACGACGCAAGGCAGACCGTGAACATGGCTGCCCTTAGCGGGGATGACCACTTTAATGACACGGTCTACACGATGATGGTGATTGAGTGGCGCATACCCTTCGGGAGATTCAACACTCCTCTCAATGTTGAACTTTTCCATCACTTCTTTTCGCGATTCTCCTACTTTCAGCGCCTTCAATACTTTTACCTTCGCTGCCAAGTCCTCATTCGTACTTCGTCTTTTTTTCGCTGGTGTGGGAGAAGCCATTGCAATGCCGCTTGCGCGCATGTGACGCGCACAAACACAGTGTGAAGATTGACTGGACAGTGTTCGACACAAATGCAAAAAAAAGAGACAACTCCTTGGTTGTCTGCATTGTTCGCTAGATTGATGGCCACAGGTGGGCATGCTGCCTTTCAATTGGTTGTATAGCAATGCCGTGCGGTGTTTCTTTTTGTTTGTTTGTTCTTTTGAGATGCACACAAGCTCGTTCGTTTCCCATTCCAATCTCAAAGTTTTTTAGGTGCGCCTTTGATTTCTGCTGCGAATCCTAATTAGCTGAAGTGTGAAGAATTGACTTTTCTGCTTATTAAAGTTGCGTAAATACAGTGAGAGTGGTTGAAACAACACGGCCAGACTACAATTTGCGCTAGTAATCCTGCAATGTTTACAAATTGCTTCAGTGTCTCTTTAACGTTCACATGTTTGTTGCTCGAATACAGGGGCTGGAAAAGCCCATTCTACTGCTGCGAAATGGCTGGGGCCAATTTCCTCATGGAAATGATGTAGTTGTGTAGTGCCGCAATTTGAAATCAATTGCCAACTTCATTTCTTCTAGCACTTCCGTACATGTACCTGTGTGACGTGTATTCACTTCACAATAATCACCTTTCAAACAGTGCAGAAACTCTGTTTTTGTCAAATTTTTTAAGTTACAATAATTACGTTCTTGGAAAGGTTTGTTTTTATAGTTCAGTAGCAATGTGACTTCACTACGAAGTAATGTGATTTCATCCTCGGGGTAATAGTTTTCAAGTGTGACATAATCAGTTTTGCACATAGATGCACATACAAAATTCTTCCTTGTGTTACTTTGGCCAAGTACTGATATGCTACCAAATGCATAGTCACTGTGTACAGAATATTTGTTGGATAAATGCGTTGTGTGTGTGTGTGCAAGTCATGGGGTCTTTGCTTTCTACTTTTTGTACCAGTTTTGTGTTCAGTTATGCAATAAAACAGCAGAGTTTTCCTGTTTATATGGCAATCACTTTGCTTTCTTTCAGGGGAAAGTGTGGTTTTTTCTGCTGCTATGATAGTTTTTGTGATCTCGAGGCATTCTTCTTTTCATTGCGAAAGTATGCCGTTTGGCATAAGTCGTCCTCGGAATCGGCCTCATTGTCCTCGGAAAGGCTTGCTAGAGTTCATAATGAATTTTTCCAGATTTTTTTGAACTGCGATTGGTTGTGTTCTTTTTTTGAGGCCGTTGTCTTCAATAAATATTTATTTTACATTCAGTTGTTCTTTTTTTTGCCCGCTCTGCTTTCATATGCTCATCGTTGATATCCTTCTGATAGTATTTTGATTTTCAGCAATGAACGAATACTCCCAGAAAATGTGAGGCATTTCTGCACTCCATTAACTGGAGCTAAAAATGACCTGGGCGTTAGTGCTGAACGGGCTGAAGTGTTAAAAACTTTTCGAACCAAATGAGAGTTCAAGCATCGTTGTGCATCACCTAGCTAGTAACGTCCATTATCAGAAAAAGAGGTGGCTGCATTACTGAATTTTTCTTAGCCGCTAAATGATAGCCGCTCACTAAAGTTCACTGAATTCAGTGCGTACAAAAACCAGCACTTATATGGGGGTTTTGTGATCAGGTAGGGTTTACTGGTGAGTTTTATTTCCTGAAAGCATCCATTTTGGCACTTGATGACTGAGTTGCATTTTCTTTGTAAAGGTAACTATTGACAAATGAAACATGTCCAAGTCCTTTGAATTCAATTCATCGAAATTTAGCCGCTAGTGGTGTCACAAACTTTATATAGTGGTACTAGCTAGTGACACTAGTACAACCAGGAATGCATTTACCATGTTTAACAGGCCCTCAGAATAAATGCATACACAGACTGCAGCTAGTTAAGATACCATGCGAATCGCCATCCTGTTCCAGAAGGAAAGAGGAGGCTGTGAGGGGATAAGAGAAGAATCTTAGGTATGTCCTCTAAGTTGCAGACTAGAAAAACGTTACCAAGCTATACTAAATTATGTTTATGAGTTTCTGATATTGCTAACCGAAATTTAACATGCGCTTGTCGCAAACAGCGCGCATTGCTGGGTAAAAGCCAGCGTCACTGCATAAGGTTATTTAGTGACTAGCAAGAGTAGGGATTGTGCCCGGAATACATACCTGCTGATGCAATTCGCAGTTTCCCCCGAAAAAAAAAAAATCCAAAGCATGGGGCGGGTTCAGCTCGTCTTTTGTGTTCTTGATAATTTTAATGCCTGCTTCTTGAAAGTGATTTCCAAGGTGACTGGCAGAATCAGCGGAAAACTTGCTTTTCGGAAATCAACCGGAAAATTAGCTACATGCGCACAAACTGACGCTGCGAATCGAATGGTGACGTACACGGGCTAAGTTGCTAATATTTGGGCTTGCGGATCGTTATCGCTCGCCTCCAAGTTAAACGGTCGTTTAGGTGGATCCCTCGTCATTGCACCGAGCGTTATTTTATCTTAGGCGCGGTTGCCTTTGCCGAAATAACCGTTTTTCGCTAATTCGCAGCGCCCGTATGCGACATTTCTGCCGCAAAAGTTCGGAGAAGCCGGGCAGAAAAAGGGTTACTGTGAGCTACTACAAATGCTTGCGCGGTGTTGGCACTCTGTTACTATAAATTACTTGCAGTGCACTTGAAAGATTATGCACAGGCGAAAAGCGAAAGCGACCGTGCGTTCTAGATTTCGGCGCACGTCAAAGATCCCCCAGGCTTTCGAGGTTAATCTGGAGCCCTACACTACGACGCGCCTCTTCGCCTGTGTAAGTCGGCGTGTTAAATGAAAAGATTGTGCGTATGAAGTATTATTTTGAGACCATTAGCTAGTAGCTTCTGACTTCGAGGCACCACCGCCGGCTGCACGGCCCCGCCAGCCCCGCCATGTTGTTTACAAGCGACCCGGTCAAAGTTAGCGGCGAGAAGGTAGAAGAGACAATCTGGCAACACTGATAAGCACCAAAATGGCCACCGCTGCTCACTTGCGTACCTCAGTGACGGTACTCTAAAACCTTATTTAGTGACACTAGAGGGAAGGAGAGGCGCACCTGCTGCGGACGCGAAACTGTTGACACCGTCCGACGCAGGAACAGGCGAGGCTAAGAAATGCTCTGCATTTAAAAATAAAATAAGCAGTTGTCCGTCGACCCTACAGAATGCTCCCTCGAATGGCGTACAGAGAGCTCCCACTGGGCCTCGACCTTCTCCCTTTCCAGTGAAAGCAATTAATCGCCGGCGGCACGCGGCAGTCACCCTTCTCGTAGCAGGCGGTGTATAGGCGTTTGCTAGTCAGCGTAGCCAGCGCTACAGCCAGGGCGGCGCTGATTGGATGGGGCGCCCGCAACGCCACTTCCGGTTTGCTGCCGCTGACACGCAGTCGACGCGAAAATGGCCGCGTCCTGTAGGACGCAGCCAGCGCACTTTCCTGCATCTGGTCAGTTTAGGTTCCCCGTGCCTGGCTGGCTGAGGGTTGGTGTTCGTGCTATCCGTGTTGCTCTGGGTCCGTCTTTTATTGGCTGGTACACTTCTGCGCACGGACGAGAGAATGCCGCCGTCAGCAATCGGTGCTACCCAACCGTTCCGTGGCCTTAGCCACGGTGTAAGATACACTTTTAGGTGTGGACACAGCAGCCCAAAATCTGTCAAATAGAGTTGGTGGCGCCGTGGCGCCGCGCGTGGACCTTTGATTGAAAGGACATCTGGTGGCAGAACTCTTAACTAAGCTTTGAAGCGGCCGAGGCTTCAAGTGACTTGAACAACGACTGTTCGAAGCCAGGTGGTTCGCAGGCACCAGCGGCATGCGTGTAAAACAACATTGTTTGAGCTCCGTGTGAGCACGCGATCTTAACGCGTAATTTATTGCATTGTTTAAAGAGCTGCGAGATTTCAGGCGTCCTAAGTTCATTAAGACGCGCGCGCAGCTCCTGAGAACATTGGACACCGGCAGTGAGTTTGACAACATCGATTCATGTCCGCTGCTTCGTGCATGGACTTACCCCAGTTGTGCAACGTCATTTACGACGAAGAATTATCAGCGTACTCGCCGCCAGTTTAATCCATTTCCCAAACTGCCTACTTTCCTTGTATGTCGGGGCGTTGTTCCGGCAGCGGACGCTTTCTTTTGCCGCTGCTTGTACGGAGTAGCTTGGGGGGCTGTAGTCAACGGTAAAGTCGACGGCACTGCATCGTTTGCGAGCGCGCACCTCTTCGACATTCAGTAGTACATCCCCTCAACGCACCAAAAAGGACCCTTTCACGCAACCGCACTCTCAGAAAAATGCTGACCGCAAGTAGCATCATTTTATGCTTGGGATGGCTGCATTCATTCGTTTAGGATCGCAGGTAACGTTAATTACTGTCACGTTTTCTTGCCATCCGTTGCAATACGTACTCAATAAAACATTTGCACCCCATTTTTTCTTTGCGCAACCATAAAAAGAGCAGCATAAAATCTCATTTGTGTGAGCGCTCAACGGCAACCGCGGCACACATTCCCTTCGGTTTAGTGTTTTATACATTCTTTTGATTGTTACCGACTCAAAACACATGCTTAGAACACGTTGAAACACTGGGGCTAGCGCAAAGGCTTTCACACGGCTTTCTTCAAATTATCGTCTGCATCCCCGGCCCGCGGAACCAGCCAAGCTGCGGAAGCTGCCGAGAAGGCCCGACAAGGAGCCGAAGGGATCCGAACACCTCCGAGTGGGCGGCGCTCGGGCAGCTTCTTTTCTCTGCCGCTGGAGGGCGCTGCAATCAACGGTCTCAGCGGCGCCAGTTTGGCGACTTTAGCAAAACGAAGACCACACGTTCGTTTTGTAAGCTGTGTCCTCACCTAATAATATATCTTACACCGTGGCCTTAGCCGTGTTTACCACTGCGCCGCCCTTCTGCGCCAAGTGGGCTACCGTACGCAATAAAAGGTGAGTAGATACAGAAGTTTATTTACTTGTTTACATACTGTTTACATTGATACAGAACTTGATACAGAAGTTTACATGCAACAATATGTTGTGTTCGAGCCTGATCACCCGCCTCGTTGTTACCGCAGAAAGACCGCGTGTCACGATTTAGACCCGCGTTCGTGAACCTGGGAGGGTTGGGGTACCCTCCAGCCGAGAGACGACATGCAGCGTGCTGGTGGTGATGGTGACTGACCCCCCGAGCAGCCGTGCTCGGCGGTGTTTATTGCCCGGCCACACACAATGTTGCCCACCGAGCCTGGTGGGGCCACTGAACTTAGCGGCCAACAGATGGGGGGCGCCACACACTTGTCACACCCCTCACCCCCAAGTTTCTTTGTCCTACGCAAACACAAAACACTTGTCCCCCCGGCGAGTAACGGTCTGGCGGTCTCCGTAGTCTCGCACTCCGCCTGGGCACATGTGTCGATGCAGGTGTGGCAGCATTGGGTGCCACCTGTGTCACTCTCGCACCAGCTGTCAGCCTTCCTGGTGTCGAAGGACTTGCGCGTGGCGCCACAGTGGCGCGACTAGCACCAGCCCCTGGTGCTGTGCTGGCAGCGGTCGGTGAAGCTGGCTCCCCTTGAAGGAGTCCAGGCTGAGACAGTGCAGCGGGTCCGTGGCCCGGCAGCCCGGCTGCGCCAGCAGGGGCGCCAGCATCTGCTCGGGCGCGTACGGGTCCCCGCACACCATGCACAGCATCAGCCACAGGTCCGGCCGGGGCCCCGCGACCGCGGGCAGCGCCTGGTAGATGTGAAGCCGGCCCGCCCGCCGCTCGATGCTCTCCACCAGCGCGCACAGCGCCTGCTCCAGCCGCACGGGGTCCAGGCCGCCGCCGTCGTCCACGAAGGGGCACTGCAGGCTCTTGGCCCTGTTGATGCCCTCCTCGCGCAGGAAGTCCCGCTGGCCCGCAAACACCATGACCAGGGACAGGCCGTGGAAGGGCAGCCGGTCCTCCTGCTCCAGTCCGGATGCTCCGGATGCTCTCGTCCGGAGGCTCCTGCTCCAGATGTACTCCAGTCCCGGCTGGCTGGCGTACACGCACAGGCAGCTGTGGGGCAGGAGCTCCGTGTGGAACGAGTTGTGCGGCAGGCCCACGTCGCCGTCGATGATCCTGAAGTCCAGCGCGTACAGGGCCTTGTCGTCGAGCCGGAAACCCTGCGGGAGCACCTGCCGCATAGCCTGCGCCACCTGCTGGGCGCTGCCCCCGGCACCCAGCACCGCCAGGTGCAGCAGGCGGTCGTTGGCGCCCAGCACCCCGCCGCCGTTGGTGCCGGCCTCTCGCCGGTGCAGCAGCTGCTCGAAGCCGTCCATGCAGTCGGGCTGGGCGGGGCAGTGCTCTCTCCGGCACCTGAATGCTTGCCGCCGTGCCGGTGAATGTCCCCACCCTGGCCTGGAACAGGGCCTCGAACTTGATCAGGAGGCTCGGGACGTCTTCCACCGCATGCACTGCTTCCTGGAACTCCGGCAGCCACACACCCAAAGCCCGGATCCAGTTCCGGCCCAGCAGCGTCGGTGACGGCCTGGTACAGGGTACAGGCCTGGTACCAGGTACAGGGGAAGGGTGGCCTCCCTGTCGCCAAGGCGGACGCTGACCTGTGCTTGACCCTCGACTTGGGCGACCTGTCCGGAGTAGCTGCGCAGCATGACGCCCGACGCCTCGACGGCCACGCCAGGGAAGGTGCGCTTGAAGGCTTTCCCGGCCATGACCGACACTAACTCCATGGAGATGGGGCGCCCGCAGATTTCAACGGTCAGCAAGTATGGTGGCACCGGCGGCTGCACTGTGGCCGCGTGCCACATGTCGAAAATCTGCGGGTCTTCGGCCACGACGTGAAGCCTAGCCGTTGCACCCGAAGCTGCTGCCGCACGCCCCCGCCGCCTACCCTTGCGCCGACTCCCTCGGCCGTGGGCTGGCGCGGAACCTGTGCTCGACGCCGGCTGCTGCTTCCGTCCGTCCGCCGTCGTCCCCCCTCGGCACGCCAGAGCAATGTGCCCAGTTCTTCCGCACGCAAAGCACTCCGCTTCCGCGAACTGGCACTTTGAAGGGGGGTGGTCACCACCGCAGCGAACGCACCTGCCATGCCGTGCCGCCATCTTGTTCACCGCCGCCTCCGCACACGGTGAGCCAGCTGCACGCGCTAGCTCGCCCGCGTCCTTGGCCGCAGCCTCCATCGCCAGCGCTGCCTTCACGGCGTCGTCCAGCGAGGGGTCGGGAAGCTCCAGGAGTCGCGTCTGCATGGCGGGGTCGTTGATGCCGCAGACGAAACGGTCCCGGAGCAGCGAGTCGAGCTGCTCACCGAAGGCGCAGCCGCTCGCCAACCCTCGCAGCGCTGCGACGAACTGCCCGAGCGTCTCTCCGTCTCGGCGGCTCCGGTTGTTGAAGCGAAAACGCTCCATTAGCGTCGACGGAGCCGGGCTGTAGTGCGAGCGTAGCGTCGCGAGCAGCTCACCCAGCGACTTCTCGTGCGGCGTGGCCGGTTTGAGCAGGTCGAGCAGGAGAGCGAAGACGCGGGTCCCGCAGCTGGCCAGGAAGATGTCGGGCTGTTTTGTCGTTCGGCCGGAAAAACACGCTGACTTGTTCCTCGTAGACCGGCCAGGCGGACCCTTCACCCTCGAACGGCTCGAGCCTCCCGTACAGCGGCATGGCGTAATGGCGGCTCGCTTGAGGGGTCGGTGTCTCGGCGTTCACGGTGGCTTCGGCCGCTCCGCGGGCTTCTTCCCTCGTCGCCAGTGTCACGATTTAGACCCGCGTTCGTGAACCTGGGAGGGTTGGGGTACCCTCCAGCCGAGAGACGACATGCAGCGTGCTGGTCGTGACGGTGACTGACCCCCCGAGCAGCCGTGCTCGGCGGTGTTTATTGCCCGGCCACACACCATGTTGCCCACCGAGCCTGGTGGGGCCACTGAACTTAGCGGCCAACAAATATCAGGGATGGGGGGCGCCACACACTTGTCACACCGCGATGTGTGATTGGAAAGCGCGCTTGTTAACATGATAGTGTTCGTTTTTCTTGTTTTGTTCAAATAAACGGGCCCGTGGGGGTAATGCAAATTTCGGAATATCAGGGCTTACTTTTTTGTTTTAGCCGACTACTATGAACCACGCACGTAATGCGTTCGAATACTGTAGAAATAACGCGAAATTGTCGTAGCTCTACTAGCGCAGTCCGTGTTCGAACGAGCGGAAATATGTTGCAGAGGGATGTATTCCGCTTGCAGGGAACGCGATGGAGGGTGCTCCTCGTACTGCTAAACACGGGCTTCAATGAACCGCACCCCCATTCTCTGTTTACTTTTGCAGTGCCTCCTGGTCTTATCTCTGACTGGTTGCGACTGCGACAATAGGGAAAGGCTACGAAAGAAAAAAGCACCCAAGCCCATCAAAAGGAAGGTGCCTCCTTTATGTGAATTATGCACTTGCTTCTGTTTTAAAGAATTTCGGTTGTGCATTCAAATGTGTTGTGTAACGATGCCGTCTGTCTACAGTACCTGAACGCCATTGTGCTAACACTTTCCTCTGGTATTTTATTCTCCCAAGAAACCAGCATGGGAAAGGCCCTGCATGCCATGAACTTGCATCGAGCGTTCAACTCCATCTTCCTCGCAGACCCGCAGTCGGCTGGGCCGATTGCTCTGGGCCCAGGTAGAGTTAAGCTTTCTTTCATAAAAACATTCTTTTATCAGTGCTGTGCGCAAGTCAAAAGCATAGCCGTTTCCACAGTTCCTATGAGCACAAATGAAAAACCAGGGTGCTGCTTTATGCGGCAGCCTAAACTGTTAGGAATGTTCATTGTTTGTTGCAAAGATTTGCAACAACTAGAATTTTATATTTTAAAGTAAATTACCTTCAAAAGCAATGACAGTATTGTAAACTAGGTTTCAAGCTGTTCTAAAAAATACCCATGGATGCATGTGTGTGTTTTTGCTAAGCTCGTTCTTTCTTGCCGATCAAGCATTGTGCAATTTTGTTTGCCATGCTTTCAATTTGTAGTGCACTATTAGGCTCCACAATTCGACGTGCCATCAGTCCCAGTTATCCTCTGTAACTGACTCCGCGAAATCATTGATACTGCGTCTTTTTTCTCTAAAATATTTGCAGTAGGACAAACCATTACATATATATACATATTTTATTCAGTGCTTCTAGCTGCCTCTTGCCAGTCAGGCCTGGAGTGGTTCAGAGCAGAGGAAGAATGGAAAGCTACATAGGACCAGTAACACAGTCTGCGGTTCACAAGGCAGCAGTAACTCTCACTACAAATCACATGCCTACGTGCGTACATAATGAAAAATGGTAACACTTATCTACTACAAAATACACTGTGCTCACTGTACACTGTGTACACTGTGCTGTGTACACTGAGATCACAGCGCAAGAACTGTGAAGAATAAATTGCACGTTGACATGGAAACGTAGTCAAAATATAGTACAGAATAAAGGACTAGCAGAGTGCGTTGAGAGCATTGTTGCAAGCTGAGACATGCATAAGTAAGGCCGAACAGCACGGTCAGCACGGTCAGCAAGAAACATTTATTCCCCACAACTTTCAGTCGTTTCGGAACGCACCTTCGAAATGCGGGAACTTTCGACGCACTCCTCGCCGTTGCCACCATATGCTCACCGTGGATGTTCAGTTGCTGAGACACGTGTGTGAGGTTTTCGCTGTGAACGGGCTTCTCTCAAACAAATCAATGAAGTTGCGGTCAGCTATGTTGTGCAAGAGGAAAACGCTTTACTTCAAGGAGAAACTGGCGGTTCTCAGTAAAGGTGACAGCAAACCGCAAAACAAGCGCATCAACTCAGCAAAAGAGCTCAGCTTGCTGCCGTTGTGCACCATTGTTGGGCAACGCGACATGATTTTGAAAACGTGCAGTACTTCAGCTTGAACGTCGAGCAGGCAAAGAGGGACCAGCATGTCGGGCTTGAAATCCTTCTGATGTGGTTTAGGCCAACATCGACAGAAAAGTGCTCCCGAAGAAAGGTTATGACGTTGCCATCTTGCTTAGACTTGAAAGCTTTAAAGCTTTTGGTGGGTGTGTTTACCATAAGTGCGACAGTTGCTGGCGGAAATAAGTCTCAAGGACGAAAACCTCGAAATTGCCACGCCGTGGGACCGACTCACTGTGGACACGATCTCCAACTGCTTCCACAAAAGTGGGTTTTTCAACACCGTTGTGACAGTGTCTCCAGAGCCTGAAGAGCCAGTGGCTGCTGATGAGTGGGACCAGCTGAGCGTGGAATGCTTGGCGCACGATTTCGTTACCGTCGATGGTGATCTAGCCTTTTGTGATGTCTGGACGATCAAGAACATCATCGAGATGAAGGAGCCGGAGCAGCAGTCAGGCAGTGATTGTGAGGACTGCGGTAGAAGTGAACAAGCACCCTCGACGAGCGAAACCCTGCCTGCCCTTGACGTGTTGCCGCGTGCAGTGAGCTTGGGTATTGCGAGTGATCAGATGAGTGCCATTGGATTGGATTGCAAAAACTTTTATTGGGCCGGCGGTTAAAGCCTTACACTAAGACTTCAGACTTGGCCGGAGTCACCCTCGCCGTCGCCGCCAGGCCCGAGCCTCGCTTCCCGTCATCGGGTCGCTCGGGCTCCCGCCTGGTCAACGCTACGAGGACCCGCTGGACGGCCTGGATTTGGAGGTCTTGGTCTTCGGATCGCTTCGCCTCCTCAGAGGCGGGTGGCAGTCTTCCTGTCGTGGATTCTTCCGGGGAGTTGAGACAGTCCCAGACGATGTGCTCGAGGGTTGCGGTGGCTTTACGACACACCCTGCACGTATCGTCAGGGTGCGTTTCCGGGTACATCTTGTGCATTAGGGACGGGCTCATGATCGTTCTTGTCTGGAGCTGCCTGTACACGACTGCTTGCTCTCTGCTCAGCCCTTTACAGGGCGGTGGGAGCGTTCGTCTCGCGAGTCGATATGCCTGGGTTATTTCCTTGTAGCCCGTCGTTCTGTCTCTCGTGCTGTGCCACGGGCGTTCCCCGCTTGGCCCGGCGCGGCCTGTTAGTTCGCGCGCCCGGGCGTGTGCGGTTTCGTTGTGGTTCGCACTGACGTCCGACACCTGTCCTGCGTGTGCCGGGAACCACTTGATTTTCTTCTTTTCCGCGATTGTTGGCGCCCCTCTCAAGATTTTTTCCGCAGCTCGGGAGACCCTTCCTCGTGCGAAGTTCCTGACCGCCTGCCTTGAGTCGGTGAGCACGGTGGTGCACCCTAGGTCTTTAAGGGCTAGTGCTACGGCCACTTCCTCAGCTTCTTCTGGTTTGTCGCTTTTCGTACTGGCCGCCGCCCTGACGTTGCCTTCGGCGTCGACCACGGTTACGGCGAAACCGCTTCCGTTCTCGTACTCGGCTGCGTCTACGTAGCGGGCACCCGCGTCTCCGGCGTGTAGTTCCGCCAGTGCCTTGGCCCTCGCTTTTCGTCTGCCCTCGTTGTAGTCAGGGTGGATCTTGCGCGGGATCGCGTCCACGCGGATCATGTCCCTGACCTCGTCCGGGATCGGCATCTTGACTCCCTGTTGCTCGTGGTATCGAAGCCCCAGCCTTTCCAGGATTCTCCTTCCAGTCTTAGTTGTTGCCAGTCTCTCCAGCTGCGCCGTTCTCTGAGCTTCAATGACTTCATCTAGGGTGTTGTGGATGCCTAGGCTGAGCAGTCTCCCGGTGCTTGTAGACTCGGGTACCCCGATGGCCGCCTTGTATGCCTTTCGGATGGTCGCTTCCAACTTATTTTTCTCGCCATTCTTCCACCTGTGTAAGGCGGCCACGTACGTGATGTGGCTCATTACGAAGGAGTGCACGAGTCTTGTGAGGTTCTCCTCGCGTAGCCCCTCTTTTTGTTTGACACTCTCTTGATTAGTCTGATGGCATTGGCCGCCTTGCCGACGACCCGTGCCACCGTACTTCTGTTGTTTCCGCGTTCGTTGAGGAGCATGCCCAGGACGCGGATGTCTGATACCCTGGGGATCGCTGAGCCGTCTTTGGTGTAGACCGCGATTTTTGCTCGTTCCCTTCTCTCGGCGCGCGTGCCTTCCTTGGGTCTGTACAACAACAGCTCGGACTTGGTCGGTGAGCATTTCAGGCCTGTGCCCTCCAGGCTGTCCTCGACCACTCTCACCGCTTGCTGCAGGGCCTCTTCCACTCGGGCATCACTGCCGCCCTCGATCCACAACGTGATATCGTCAGCATAAATAGTGTGACCGACGTTCTCCACCTCTGCGAGTATGTTGGCGAATTCGATCATAACTAGGTTGAATAGGAGCGGCGAGATCACCGACCCTTGCGGGGTGCCTCGGCTCCCGACCTCTTTGACTTTCATTGCAATGTCACCCGCGGTGATCTCTGCCGTCCGACCCGTCAGGAAGCTTCTGATGTACGCATGGGTTCTCTCTCCCATGTTCAGCTTCGATACTTGACTTAGAATCGCCGAGTGGTTGACGTTGTCGAATGCTCCCTGCAGATCGAGACCCATTATGGCCCTCGAGTCCCGGGAGTCCTTGTCAACGATTAGGTGCTTCAGCTGGATCATAGCATCCTGCGTGCACAGGTGTCTTCGGAAACCAATCATGGTCTCGGGAAAGAGGTCGTTGTCATCCAGGTAGTCCTGCCATCGCGCCATCAATACATGCTCCAATGCTTTGCCCACGCACGACGTGAGCGAAATGGGCCGGAGGTTGTCTGTGCTCGGCGGCTTGCCTGGCTTGGGGATGAGGATCATCTCCGAGTGCTTCCACTCCTTCGGCACAATTCCCATTCTCCAGCACTTGTTGAAGAATTTAGTCAGTGCCTCGATAGATGCGTCGTCAAGGTTCTTGAGCGCCCTGTTCGGTACGCGGTCCGGGCCCGGCGCCGACCTGCTGTTGAGTTCTTGCAGGGCAGTCCGCACTTCTTCTACGCTAATGTCTCTATCTAGCTTCTCGTTGGGTATTCCGAGATAGCCTCCGTGAAAGACCGTCTGCGTGGTGGGGATGTACTTCTCCAGAAGCTTCTTTTCCACCGCCACCGTTCCCTTGTCCTTGATTTCCGCGTGTATGATCTTCGCCAGCTTGTCCCTCTGGTGAGACTTGGTGTTGGCCTCGTCCAGAAGATGCCGGAACAGATCAGGTCTTGCCGTTGTGCAGTTGCCCGTCTGCCGCGTTGCATATCTCGTCCCATTTTTGGCTGCCGAGCGTGCGGCAGTGCTCCTCTATCTTGCGGTTAAGTTCAGCGACATTCTTTCGCAGCCTCCTATTTAGCCTTTGCTTCGTCCACCTCTCCTGTGTGGACTTCTTAGCTTCGATAAGATGGGCCAGTCTGCTGTCCATGCCGTCTACCTGGTCGCCCGTTTCGATCTCTCTCGTGGCTGCCTTGACGTCACCGGTGATTCTTTCCATCCAGGCCCCGATGTCTTCTATCTGTTGATCTCCCTCCTCACTTTCCATTGTCTGCTTCCTGAATGCTTCCCAATCGATCCACGTGTGTTTTCGCGTCTGCGCCGCTTGGACCCCCTTCATTCGAATCGTAGTTTCCACGATCATGTGGTCACTGCCCAAGTCCGTCCCGGTGTTTCTCCATACGACGTCTTCCGCTGCAACGTTCTTGACGAAAGTGAGGTCGGGAGTAGTATCCCTGGATACCGAGTTTCCCGTTCTCGTCGGGTTGGCGGGGTCCGTGACGAGGACGTATCCGCTGTCGATCGCGTCTTGTGCCAGGTTCCTGCCCTTGGCGTTGCTCTTGGCGTACCCCCAGGACTGGTCAGCGGCGTTGAAGTCGCCACAGGCCAGCAGCTTGGAGCCGTTTGCCTGCGAGCTCGCCCTGTGCAGGAGTGCCCTGAAGCGTTGTTTGCGCTTGCTCGGCTTGCTATACACGTTGAGGACGTAGACGCTCTCCTTCCTCTTCTTGCCAATTACCACCTCGGCCAGTACGAGTGCCAAGTTTTACGCGCTCCAGAAAGGGCTGCTCGGCGACGTGGAGGTTAAGAAAAAGCAGAAAAACAGCACAGATTTTTTCATGTGAAAGTAGGAAAAGAAGTAAATGAGGACTTTTTTTGTGCCATATTATTGGTCTTTGTTGGTTTATACGAATTACGGGTGATGCGAATATCTTTTGTGTCCCGTGAGATTCACAGAATCAAGATTCCAGTGTGATATCTTGCATTATATTTTGCAATGCATTGGTTGCTACCATGCCTTGATTGGTCAAAATATTTAAAGTAAAATGGTCAGGGACAACTTGAAGACATCAGGAAATTGAGAACGATTCATTTGCAGTACACCCTAATATTCTGTGCTTCTAAGGGGCCATATTAAGAAAAATCAGTATCAGAAAATTCCTTTCCTTGGAATTTCCTTGGACACATTTCATTTGGCTGTGGCGCAGTATCAAGAAATTCCCAAAGAGCCATTGTAGCACTTGCAGATCCTCGAAGCAACTTTTCAACTAGCACTGCTGAACCTGCACACTGCACCCTATTTTCCCAACCAAACCAGTAGACACTTTAGCCAAGTTGCTACTGCAGGCTGTCCAACACTCAAGCAGCTATGGGCACTCTTGTGGGTGAAATATTATTGTGTACAGTTTTCCAAGAAAGGGCGAGCTTGCATGTCTTTAGTGGCCTGGTCTGCTCTTACTAGGATAAGCAGCTTAAAACAAGGGAAACACAAGAAGACCAGAGAACGAGGGTCAAGCAGCAAGCTCATTATCTGGACTCAATTCTTTTGAGATGGAAGCGCCGATTAAGTTTTAACGACGCCAGGCTCCGCCAGAGTATAACTGCGGAAACAGACGCAAGGTGTCTCACGAAAGGAACCCAATAACAGCAAGCGCGGTTCTTGGAGAATGCAGCATCCGCGTCCCATAAGACCTGAACCTGCCGCCATCTTCGCCAGTGGTAGAAGGGTCGAAGTACCACACTTGCGCTATCACCGCAAAAAGCGAGACTCCAAGAAAAACGCCGCAGGTACCTGCCGTTGCTGACAGCCCCTGCACTATCACCTCTGCTGACTTATGTGCGCTACAGCAGCAAGACCCTTCTCTCCGAAAGTTTTTCGGCGAGTTCGGCAGAAAAGTGCAGTCAACGCAGCGGTGATCGAGTTCGTGAAGACTGCTGGTATTCTTTATCGACGGCATCAGTTGCCCTCCGGAAAAGGAAGAAAGCAACTCGTCGTCCCCCAGGAACTGCGAGGCATCGTCTTGGACAAGGCCCATCAACGAACCCTCGGCAGTCGCAGGGGTATCAAGCGAACCTTGGAGCACGTCTGCAAGGACTTTTACTGGTCTGGGATGAAAGCTGACACTGCACGCTTCGTTAAGTTGTGTCACAATTGTCAGAGGGCTGCGCCTAAACACCTAGTAGCCACGGGAGATAGTGGCAGAGATAGAGGCATTTCGGCGTGTTGCCATCGATCTGGTCGTCCACCTCTCACCCAGCGCCGAGAAGAGAGACCCCTCCTAAGGGTTCAAGATGACACACGCGCCCATTGATAAAGCTGAGGGCGGGATCGTTACTCGAACTCTGGGACTATGAGTGACTGTTATGCCGAAAGGTCCCAATTATTCTACTTCAGCAGAAGGGCAGCATTAGAAAACTACTCATACACAGGGATTAGTTTGTCTTTCGAGCGGCTAAAACACTTTAGCTTATACCTTTAGCGAGACGGTACAGCACTTTAGCGAGGACGTAGGTGCAGATTACTTGACCCGTATCTCCGCGGAGTGAGCATGCTACTCTTTTGTTGGTGTGCCCACCGTTGAAATAGCGACTGTTTCAGGACTGTATCTGACAGTACTCTTGTGGTGGTGCTAGTGGTGTTAGCAAATGTGAAACTATAGAGCTTGCTTCATTGTGATACGTCTCGTCGTTGCCGTGGTGACATACTGTGCCGGGTTTTGTTTGCCGGGGGTGTGCCGGGGGTGAATGGGATGATTGACATCGCCGGGCCGCGAGAGCGCGCCAGAAGACGGCGGAGGTAAGCCGGTGGTGGAAGAGAAGATGACGATGAAGGGGAGCACGAGAGCGGAGTGTGCCGGCGGAGGCTAGCTACCAGACAGCGCTAAAGGAACGGGCGCACGCTCGTCTCGGGAGGTGGTTGGAGGGCAAGCCAGGAGCGTGCTTGTGCCGTGCTCCGCGAATCGTCCCAGGAGCTGTTCCGGGGCTCCTCTGCTGCAACGCGGGTGCCTGTTCCCGCTGGCGTGATCCCGAGGCATGTTCCGGGCCAAGGGCCTAGAGTGGCCAAGCACGAGCGCGGGCATCGGCGGTGTGACCTGCGACCACTGCGTCTCAACAGGCGACGTTCCAGACGTTCCATCGACGTCATCACGCCCAGCGTCGAGTAGACTAGAACGCGAGCGTGTTCCCTCGTTTCCCCTTCCGCTCGAACTTTGGTTCGGACTTGAGTGTTAGTCATTCCTCCCCGTTGCGCGTGTGCTGCATGTTATTGCCGTTAGATCCCTAGTTTTTTCCCCCGAGTGCTTGTGTGTCCTCAAAAGAATATATGCTTTTTTAGTTGTGCTGAACCCATGACATCACTTGTCGTTGATCCTCCTCTGCTGGCCACAGGCCCGCCCGCTTAACACGCGGCCTCACACGGCCATATCTTTGGTGGTGAACTTGCATGGGTGCACTGGGGGATGGGATGGTGGGTGGCGTTGACAGTGACCAGACCATTGATGGTGTAGTAGGACTTGATTGCTGGCTAGTTGGTTCATGATGTACGAAGGAATAAGTTTGCGCAGAAGACGAGGACGAAGAGACGAGAGGACAGGACGGGCGCAACTTCCAACTTTATTTTGCGTGAAAAAGCACGACACAATATATACCCCCACCGGTGTCCCCCTCTTTCCTATCACCATTTGCCCCACCCGATAAGGCGTAACAAAAATCCCAAACGAAACACAACAAAGAAAACAAAACAATTCGATAAAGGGCGTAACATAACGGTACCAGATAACAGATACGACTTTGTACGTCTTCCAAAAACCATGACGCACTTTAAAACAAAGATGAACGAGTAAAATTAGAGCCAAAAGGGCATAAAACCTCTAAGAATAAGATGACATGAAAACACGGGTATAACAATCGAAGTTAAGACCAACACAGCTCGCGTTTGCTAGACTTATGTGGAGTTAAAACAAATCAAACTTCGAGTTTGCACACGCTGTTTTGTATTAACATGTATCCACCCTAAAACAAGTATGAAATAGTAAAAGCGTAAAATCGGAGCCAATAGGCATAAAAACACTAAAAATAGAATAAGAAGGTGGGTGGGATGGGAAACGGAAGTGGTGACCAACACAGAGTGCGCGAGGCAACATTTAACAAAGCCTAAAAGTGACTAGAAACACCGAATTCTTTTAAACATGACCTTCTAAGAAGGCTAAGGCTTACCGAGGGCGTGCTGAAGCAATCTTTCCCAAATTCTCTAATTCTGTAGGCTTCTATAATCTCTCTTTCTGTGTGATCCTTAGCTCGTGCAAGGAATTGGGTGTCTTCAAGCTTGCGAACGCACACGCAGGTTTTACAATGCATAGCCAGATGCCCGCCCGATTTATTTTTAACAGAAAGATTGTGCTCCCGCGCTCTCGCATTAAAACAGCGCCCAGTTTGACCAATGTATACCCTTTTGCAGGTCAAGGGAATTTTGTAGATTACGTTTGAAACGCATTTCGTGTAGCGTTTTTTGTGTCTTTTTTCACACCCTTTCTTTTTTCTTTTAGACATTAACGGGCACAGTTTTGCTAATTTACACGGGGCTGAAAAACAATTTTTACATTGTACCGGCTGGCTACTTTTTTAATGTTGTGCGACACTGTGTGGATGCAAGTCATGACGTGCAGATTATTACTTTTATCTTTTTGCTGTTCTTTTATGCTAGATGCTGGCTTGGTTTTTTGAAAAAGTGATTCACAGACGCTACTGATAAAGAATGACGGGTAACCTGCTAACTGAAGGCGTGACACTTGAGCTTCGAAGCTTTCAGACTGTTTGTGCTGGCATGAATTAGTAACAGCAGCGCGACAACAATTCATAACAATGCCCCTTTTCACCAGCTTTGAATGTGCGCTGTCGAATCGCCGAAGACCTTCTTTTGATCTTGGATCATATTGCCAGCAGATGTGATTACTTGAAATGCTGAGGTTTAAATCTAAAAATTGTAGACGGTTGTGTTGCGGAATTTTATGGGTAAAATTAAGTCGATCAGAGACTGAAATAAAATGCTTGACAATTTCGCTAGCCCGTTTTGGAAGGTCAGTATCAGCAGTTGTTACTCTATTCGTTGTTATTCTATTCGTTGATAATCGTTGTTATTCTATTTTTAGCGTTTTTATGCCTATTGGCTCCGATTTTATGCTTTTATTATTTCATACTTGTTTTAGGGTGGATACATGTTAATACAAAACAGCGTGTGCAAACTCGAAGTTTGATTTGTTTTAACTGCTCATAAGTCTAGCAAACGCGAGCTGTGTTGCTCTTAACTTTGATTCTTATACCCGTGTTTTTCATGTCATCTTATTCTTAGAGGTTTTATGCCCTTTTGGCTCTAATTTTACTCGATCATCTTTGTTTTAAAGTGCGTAACGGTTTTTGGAAGACGTACAAAGTCGTATCTGTTATCTGGTGCTGTTATGTTACGCCCTTTTATAGGTTTGTTTTGTTTGTTGTGTTTGATTTGAGATTTTTGTTACGCCTTATCGGGTGGTGCAAATGGTGATAGGAAAGAGGGGGACACCGGTGGGGGTATATATTGTGTCGTGCTTTTTCACGCAAAATAAAGTTAGAAGTTGCGCCCGTCCTGTCCTCTCGTCTCTTCGTCCTCGTCTTCTGCGCAAACTTATTCCTTCGTACATTGGTGGTGGTTTCTCGTTGTGTTTGAGGTTGATCTTGTGTTTGTGTTTGAACGTTGCATCGAATAGGATGTGCAACTGCAACAGGGGCATAGCCAGGGAGGAAAAAAAAACGGGTGCATGCACTCCTTCCCCACCCAAAATTTTTCATGTCACAGGGGTGCGTAAAACTTTGTTTTCCTGCGCCAGGCTGCTCCAAAAGCTTTACAATTGCAAAAATTGCGCCAAACTACTCCAAAACGGTCTGACAGCCAAGGATCTTCACGCTTCCGTCAGTTTCAGAGATGAAGCTTGTAGGGACGCAGCCCCTACGAGCGCCCGCGCAGGGTGATTACTGTGAAGTGCGCGCGTCGAAGAGCGATAGTGGCGTCAGTGCGTCGTGAGCCCGTGCGCGCGCGTGTTATGAACAGTGAGATGGTACAAATACGTGTAGTGCGCAAACAACCCGGAACATGCGCACAACCAACGGAGTGGCGTAAAAGCGGCGCTAACAGGAGCGCCGGGGGGGAGTGCGCACCGGGGCACACGCGAGAGCGGCTGCTTCCGCGGGCTGCGGACGGGACCGACGGGCGGCCAGCCACACCAATGACGCCCGGACAGCGAGGAGCAACCAGCGTCCGCGGCGGACGCTCTTTACCCGTCGTCGGCACAAGACATCGTCGTGAGTGCACAGCACCAGGCCGTACCTTTCTGAACAAGCAGTGCTTCAACTGCCGCAATGTTGTCTTTACGCACACGCTGGCTGTACTACCGTAACAGTGCCTCCAAAGTTGCTTTCTTTGTTTTTTCCTACCTTTGTTCTCCCAGAATAAACCGGTGACTTGTTCTCATGTGGATTGGCGTTACTTAGACTGGCGGGTTCGGGCTCGCGAACCCTTTACGTTCGAAGGGCGTTCCTTCAAGGTAAACATACCAACGTTACTCAAATTACCCGCCGCGGTGGCTCAGTGGCTAAGGCGTTGCGCTGCTGAGCACGAGGTCGCGGGTTCGATTCCCGGCCGCGGCGGCCGCTTTTCTGATGGAGGCGAAAAGCAAAAACGCCCGTGTGCACGACATTTCGACGCACGTTAAAGATCCCCAGGTGGTCAAAATTAATCCGGAGCCCACCACTACGGCGCGCCTCATCGCCTGCGTTGCGTCGGCGCGTTAAACCCCGCAATCAATCAAATCAACGTTACTCAAATTCCTATCTTATAAGTTAACGGGAAAGCTGGTGGGAATAAGTTAATGGGAAAGCTGGTGGGTGGTGCGACGACTGTCACCCCGCTTTGCGCACGTTTCGCCGTGGCTCTACACTAGTGCATAAAGCCGAGTCTGGGCTTACAAAAATAATAATGTCGGCATTAGCATGAAAATAAAAATGCCTTACGCTAGCTTAGTTTTTTAATTCGATATTTTCAACGGCACTCCACGCTACGTACGCGTAGAGCTTAAGAATTGAAAAATGGTTTGTAAAAAGATAGTGCTGTTCGTACCTTGTGATACTCTATTAGAAAGAACTTTATAAAAAGGCTGTTTCAGTGTTTGTATGTTCAAAAGCGATTAAAAAGTGCACTCCTCCCCTCCGAGTCGCCAAAAATTTGATTTTTTAGGCTCCTAAGGTGACATATTAATGTTAACTGCGACAAATCAAGGTTCTTCTGCTCAAAAGTCGAGATTTAGTTGCTCCAAAAACTGCTCCAAAAACTGATTTTGCTGTCTCACCCCCTGATGTCAAGTTTGCCTGTCGTTAAAGGAGCCATGAAGACAAAACACAAGTTGGGTTTATTAGAAAGACTGCTTAGTCCCGATAATAATGACACCAATATCATCGCAATCTTCGAACAAATAACGGAGATATGAGAGAAAACGTGTCAAGCAGTCGCGACCCCCTAGCCAATTTCCCGCAACTTTTCTATGACGTCACGGAACCTTGTTTGTGCGATTAGCGGCCGCCTAACTGACCTGCCGCGACAACACATGACTGGACGTCTGTAATTCATTTGACCGCATCACTTGAATGCTAACGTTCAGTTAACGCACTGAAAATTGTGTTTTATTGTTGGCCCGTATGACGTCATTCTTGCTCATAACACGTCACTGTGGCGCAAAATTTGAAAGTTTTTAAATACTTCTTGCTTTTTTTCGTTAAAAAACATCTTTTGTGGCTGTAATGTAGCTGAGCGAGATACTGAAGCCTAGTTCTTTCAAATTAGACGAAGTTGTATTTTCTCTTCATGGCTCCTTTAAAGCCACCCGAAGAACCGCCTGCCGTTACCTGCAGGTGTAAAACCAGTTTTAAAAACATGCTTGTTCATGCAAAACTAAAATCAAAGACAAATCCAACATCTGATTCCTGGGGTCACTCCAAAAGCTGTACATGAAAGCATATACACCCGGGTGACGACCCTGGCTCTAAATAGCTCCTGCTGCATTTTGCGCTGAATGCGCTGAGCTGCACCAGGAACCCACCGCGTGCTGATCAAGGTGGTCATGCCCGTGAAACGGCGAAACTGCACGAAAAGCCTCATGTGGATATACATGTAGTCTGGATTTCAGCGTTATATTTTGTCGTTTGTCGTTTTTGTGATGGTACAAAGAGTAATAACATGACAGAGCATGTCACCGTATTTTGTTCAGTTAACTGTGAATACTTGATATGTTTATTTGACTACCGACATTAACTTTCAGTTTGCGCAGGACCGGGATAATGGGAGAGGCCTTTGCCCTGCAGTGGGCGTAGATAAGCTGGTGATGATGATGATTACCTTTCACTGACTAGTGCCGTTCAATAAAATCTGCGGCATGACAAGCACTGCTTTGTGCCCATCGTGTATTGCCTCTGTTGTTGCGAAGCTGAGCTTTTTTGTCACTACTCCCTCGATTCCCTGGCCACTCTCAAGCTTCGAATCAGCATTCTGTGTTTGCGTAACTGCAATCTTACTGAAAGGACGTCTGTTGGACTAAACAACTAGAAATATAATGGAATTTAGCAACTATGAAACAAGGCCAACACTCAACAGCAGTGCAAAATAATGCACTCCTCTGAGTGTACTTTAAGAAATTATACTTCGTGAAATTACGAGCTCATAAAAATAACAACATGGCTATTACTTCAGGAAGAATGCACACATCCCCATGCATCAGCGCCATATTATACGAATGTGCCACAACTACAGTCGAGCGTGATTTCATCATCATCATCATTTAATTACCCTTAAAGGCCCTGTCTTGGGCATTACATAAGGGGGGGCGGAAACGAGAGCTTCCGATGGTCATGATAAGACAAGGGGAAAACACAGGGGCAATATCAAAGCCCCGTAAACACGACAACAGCAAGAACAATAAGACTACATAAACATGACAACAGCAATAACAGGAGGATTGCACAAATGGGGGGAAGCGAAAAACATGAAAGCGTATACATGTTCGGAGAAACAAAAGAAAAAACAAGACAGGAGTAGTAGCAGTAGTAGTATGAAACTTTAATGAGCCTTATAAAGTAGGAGTGGTTCCCTAGTCCGGGAATCCAAGTGACGACCGGGCGACCGATGCCCTAGATGCCAGTAGTTGCTGGACGTCCAGGTGGTCGCTGGTGATCAGGTTCTCCCACAGCTCATGGAGGGGGAGAGGGGAAGGAAAGGGTGGGAGGTCAGGGTTATGCGTGCACTCTAATAAAATGTGGACGAGTGTGCCAGGCTTAGAGCAAAAAGAGCATTGGGCGGGAAATTGAGTAGGAAACATGTGGTGTAAGCGAATTGGATAGACGAAGGTATTCGTTTGGATGCGACGAAGAGTCGTTTCTTCTGATTTGGACAGCTTGGAGTGAGGTTGAGGGAATTGTTGCCTGTCGAGTCGATAGTACTGTGTGATGTCCTGAAACGTAACCAGGGGTGTGGACTCCGCTTGTTCTTCTGGGGCCTGGGAGGAGAGTGCGCAGGCTTGATGATGGGCAAAATTATTGCCTGTCAATCTACAGTGGGCGGGTGTCCAGACGAGGGCGACGTTTCTTTGTGGCTGATCTTGCGAGAGGAGGCGGAAAGTTGGTGGGGCCACCCTCCCCGCCAAGAAGCTCCGACAGGCAGGTTGGGAGTCGGTTAAGATGACCGCGCTCTTGGTGTGAACAAGTGCGAGTGCGATGGCCAGTTCCTCACCAATATGCGTGGATGTCGTGGTAACTGAAGCACAGGTTATAAGGGCCGATTTGGTGGTGACGGTTGCAACCTTGTGCTGCCGGCCTGGATACGAGCTAGCGTCTGTATACGAGACGTCCAGACGGTTCCCATAGATGTTCTCGTGGGCTTGACTCCGTGCTTGTCTTCTGCCCGTGTGGAGATCAGGGTGCATGTTCTTCGGTAATGGACGAACCCGTACAGCAGATCTCCAAGCCTCGGGGTGGACAAGAAGAGCAGGAGGAGATGCTGTGGCTGATGTTGCGAGAGGAGGCGGAAAGTTGGTGGGGCCACCCTCCCCGCCAAGAAGCTCCGACAGGCAGCTTGGGAGTCGGTTAAGATGACCGCGCTCTTGGTGTGAACAAGTGCGAGTGCGATGGCCAGTTCCTCAGCAATATGCGTGGATGTCGTGGTAACTGAAGCACAGGTTATAAGGGCCGATTTGGTGGTGACGGTTGCAACCTTGTGCTGCCCGCCTGGATACGAGCTAGTGTCTGTATACGAGACGTCCAGACGGTTCCCATAGATGTTCTCGTGGGCTTGACTCCGTGCTTGTCTTCTGCCCGTGTGGAGATCAGGGTGCATGTTCTTCGGTAATGGACGAACCCGTACAGCAGATCTCCAAGCCTCGGGGTGGACAAGAAGAGCAGGAGGAGATGCTGTGGCTGATGTTGCGAGAGGAGGCGGAAAGTTGGTGGGGCCACCCTCCCCGCCAAGAAGCTCCGACAGGCAGCTTGGGAGTCGGTTAAGATGACCGCGCTCTTGGTGTGAACAAGTGCGAGTGCGATGGCCAGTTCCTCAGCAATATGCGTGGATGTCGTGGTAACTGAAGCACAGGTTATAAGGGCCGATTTGGTGGTGACGGTTGCAACCTTGTGCTGCCCGCCTGGATACGAGCTAGCGTCTGTATACGAGACGTCCAGACGGTTCCCATAGATGTTCTCGTGGGCTTGACTCCGTGCTTGTCTTCTGCCCGTGTGGAGATCAGGGTGCATGTTCTTCGGTAATGGACGAACCCGTACAGCAGATCTCCAAGCCTCGGGGTGGACAAGAAGAGCAGGAGGAGATGCTGTGGCTGATGTTGCGAGAGGAGGCGGAAAGTTGGTGGGGCCACCCTCCCCGCCAAGAAGCTCCGACAGGCAGCTTGGGAGTCGGTTAAGATGACCGCGCTCTTGGTGTGAACAAGTGCGAGTGCGATGGCCAGTTCCTCAGCAATATGCGTGGATGTCGTGGTAACTGAAGCACAGGTTATAAGGGCCGATTTGGTGGTGACGGTTGCAACCTTGTGCTGCCCGCCTGGATACGAGCTAGTGTCTGTATACGAGACGTCCAGACGGTTCCCATAGATGTTCTCGTGGGCTTGACTCCGTGCTTGTCTTCTGCCCGTGTGGAGATCAGGGTGCATGTTCTTCGGTAATGGACGAACCCGTACAGCAGATCTCCAAGCCTCGGGGTGGACAAGAAGAGCAGGAGGAGATGCTGTGGCTGATGTTGCGAGAGGAGGCGGAAAGTTGGTGGGGCCACCCTCCCCGCCAAGAAGCTCCGACAGGCAGCTTGGGAGTCGGTTAAGATGACCGCGCTCTTGGTGTGAACAAGTGCGAGTGCGATGGCCAGTTCCTCAGCAATATGCGTGGATGTCGTGGTAACTGAAGCACAGGTTATAAGGGCCGATTTGGTGGTGACGGTTGCAACTTTGTGCTGCCCGCCTGGATACGAGCTAGTGTCTGTATACGCGACGTCCAGACGGTTCCCATAGATGTTCTCGTGGGCTTGACTCCGTGCTTGTCTTCTGCCCGGGTGGAGATCAGGGTGCATGTTCTTCGGCAATGGACGAACCCGTACAGCAGATCTCCAAGCCTCGGGGAGGACAAGAAGAGCAGGGGGAGATGCTGGGTGCGCGAGTCGTAGGCGTTTGAGTAGCCAAAGGCCCGGAGGTGTTTGAGTGAGCCGGACACGTTGGCTGGCAAGGTGGCCTTCAATTAATTCTGAAACCGTATTATGAAGGCCCAGTTGTAGAAGCCGCTGAGAAGAGGTGTTTATAGGCAGGCCCAATGCCTGTTTGAATGCTTTGCGTATGAACTTGTCAAGGGCGTCCAAGTCTCCTTTCGTGAGGCAGAGGTATGGAGCAACGTAGATAACCCTAGAGATCAGAAGTGCTCGAACTAGTCTAATCATATCTTGTTCTTTCAGGCCCCGATGGTGGTTAGATATGCGTCGGAGCATGTGCATAACTTGAGTGAATGTCTTGAATAATTTGGATAAGGTCAGATCGTTCCGTGTATTTGCCTGTATGGTGAGACCGAGAATTTTGATTGAAGAGCTGGGTTTGATGTCCTGGCCGTCGAAATGTAAGGAGATGGGCTCAATAGTTTGAGCAGGTGGGTGCTTGCGCACAATTATTAATTCAGACTTATGAGGTGTGCATTGAAGACCCACTGACAATGCGTAAGACTGCACAATGTCCGTGGCTTCTTGGAGAGCATCTTGTATGTTTCCTATAGAGTCTGTATCTGTCCATATGGTGATATCATCTGCATATAGAGCATGATGTATCTTGGGGATGGCATCTAGTTGTTTGGGCAAGTCGATTAAGGCCAGATTGAACAGAAGTGGTGACAATACAGAACGTTGCGGCGTCCCTCGATCACCAAGCAATATAGGATCCGACGTGAGGTCACCAACTTTCAGGACAGCCTGGCGTTGGGTTAAAAAATCTGTAATGTAGGAGTAGACGCGATGGCCACATCTAGTCTGATTGAGCCGGGAGAGAATAGCTGAATGTAAAACGTTATCGAAGGCGCCTTTAAGATCAAGTGCTAGGATGGCCCGCGGAGAATGACGGGTAGCCGGCGCCAAGACTTCTTCCTTTAAACGGAGGAGGATGTCGTGGGTACTCAGGTGTTTGCGGAACCCATACATGGTATTGGGGAATAGGCCTCTGTCCTCCAAAAATGGTTGAAGACGCCTCAGTATAAGCCGTTCTACCAGCTTACCCACACAGGATGTGAGGGATATCGGGCGCAAGTTGTCCAGATGAGGTGACTTGTTGGGCTTAGGTATGAAGCGTATCTCCGCGGTTTTCCATTGGGGAGGCAGGCGACCAGATGACCAGTGGAAGTTAATGTGGTGAAGTAGATGATCAAGGGAGTTGCCGTCCAGGTTTGCCAGAAGCCTGTAAGTTACTTGGTCTGGTCCGGGAGCGCTATTCTTCTTGCATTCTGAGAGAGCTGATTCCAATTCGTAAATTTGAAAGTCCCTGTCAAGTAGGTCATTCGGCAGTCCTGTGTATGGGGGCGGGGAAAAGTTCTTGCTGGTGTTGAGGTATCGATCTGTTAAGGCTTGTAGAAGGGCTTTTGGGGAACCTTGAAAAGAATGTATGGTCCGAATCATGCTTCGTTGGGATTCACTCTTGCTAGTTAGGGTGTCGATCAGATGTCTAAGTAAGCGCCAAGTATTACGTGTGGTCAGGGTCCCTTGAAGACTATCGCATAGTTGAAGCCAATTTTCTTTCGATAGTTGTTTGGCATATTCAGTGGCGGTTTGATCTATTGCGGCAATTTTATGGCGAAGTCGGCGATTGTGGCGTTGGCGTTTCCATCGCTTAGTGAGGCTTCGACGGGCTTCCCAAATGTGAAGGAGCTTGGGGTCGACGCTGGGTGTTTGATAGGACGTGGCGATGCTTTTGGGGTCGTCAATCCAAGCGCTAAAAGGTTGAGTGGTGTCAATTGAGCGGGAGGATGTAGCCTTTCGGAAGGCGTCCCAATTAGTAACACGGGCCACACCTGTTTTGGCGTTGTAATGCCTATTCCGGATGGTGAGTTGAACAATGTCGTGATCATAGCCCAAAGTTTCATGAGTTGAAGTCCAGATGACATCGAGATTTCCGGCTAAAAAGATAAGTCGGGAGTTGTGTCCCTGGCAGTACTTGTGCCCGTAGGGGTGGGTGAATCCGGGTGATTGAGCGAGATAAGGTGAAAATCTTCTGCGGCCTGGGCCAGCAGGGCGCCTCTTTTTGTTTTGTACGTGTAACCCCACTGCGGGTGGGCGGCGTTGAAGTCGCCCGCTATGATCAATGGTCTGCCATTCACAAGGAGATTTGTATCTCTTACAGTGGTGGCGATATCAACTGTCTTTTGAGAAGGGCGAAAAGGCTGAAAAGGCTAGACTTAGTTTTAGTCGAAGGGGAGAGGAGCTCGATGAGAACTTGATTGCATCCCCGTTGTGGGGTGACGTGATGAATCGCTGAGATGGTTTTATGCACTAGAGTAAGCGTAGGGAACGTGTCAATGGAACCATATGGGACGTAGCCAGGTAGTTTGACAGATGAATTAGCCTCCTGCAAGGCGACAACCGCAGGTTTTTGGGGTGAAGGGCGTTCATAAACGTATTTAAAGCAGCTGCTTTTTGTTTAAGACCACGGCAGTTCCATTGAAGGATGGTCGTAATATTAGACTGGGTCCCGGCCATCTGGAAGAGATGCGGTGATGCAGTTGTCGGGAGTGCGTGAGTATGGGACGCTTCGGCTATGGGCTCTGATGGGCCCTGTAGAAGACCTCTCTTGACACGTGGTTCCCAGTTCATAAATGTGATCGGTTGAATTACCGGCGGTGGTGATTTCCTGTCGGAGGGAAGTGTGATCGGAACGTAGGGACCGGAATTCTTGCTGTAGCAACTGATTTTCTTGGCGGATGTTTTGGAGTTCTTGGGTGATGGAAGTAAACCGACTAGCTAATTCAGAAAACATGTTTTGGATCTGAGGTGGGGGAGGCGATTGTGTTTTCGTCACAGGAGGAGAGGGAGGGGCATCTGTTGTGGCCGGATTCGGTTTCTTGCGTTTTTCATTGGGTGTTGCCTGTGTTTGCTCAACTAAATCTCAGCCAGCCTTGAGTGACGCTATTAGTGTGTTTTGTTGCTCAAGTAATTGAGACAGATGTTTGCAATCCACACAAGAGGTAGGGGTTCGGGGTAAGGTTGGGGGTGTTGGAGGGGTAGTTTGGGAACGAGCCGTGGGAGGGACCCTTTGGGCCCAGCTTACTTGTTTGGGCCCGTTCTGGTCTTGTGGGCGGGTAGCCGACTTGCTTCGAGACGTGGTTGCGATTATGTTCGGCTGCGTTGATTCGCGAGCTTGATCTGGATTGTCGCCTCCTCTGGCTGCTACCGCCCATGGTGAGATCCCTGGAGCTGCTTCTCTCACCCCTGCTTGGCGTTGCCGACCGGTCCCTCTGCCCACGGCTTGGGGTCTGCTCTCGAGTCGACTCCATCCGGCGCTGTTGCTGCCGCTGCCTCTGCCTGATGACGTGCGGCGTCAGGTATCGTTCTGGGCAACCTTTGGCACCCGTGACGTGATCTCCCCCGCACAGCGTGCACTTGGCCACGCAGGGGTGGTCTGGGGCCGGGTTTCGTAAACCGCAGACGTTGCAAGCTCGTGTTCCTGGCTGTGGGCAGGCAGTGCTACGGTGACCCACTTCGTAGCATATCCCGCAGACGGCCACGGTCTTCTTGTGCAGGGTGCACCGATACTCCGCTCCATACTTGCCAGATGTAGTGCGGCACTTTGGTCCCCGAGAACGTTAGAAGAACGGTGGCCCAGTCGTTTCCCATTCGTCTCGCCGTGTAGATTTCGAAGCCGTCCTGAAGTATATTCTCCTTGATCTCTTGGATAGTCAGTCGCTTTGGCACGCCTTAAATCACTCCCTTCACAGCATCGTCGGGGGCTAGCCCGTACAACTCCACAAGATGTTCTGTTCCTTCGATCATGATCTTGGTCACTCGGAACAACTTCTCCGCCACTTCTTTGGCCGGAGTGCTGACGGTTGCCGTGTTTTGGTTCTGGTCGACCCGTAGTTTGAAGTTTGCTTGCCGCCACGTTGTGTTGATGGCCTGTAGCAGAGCCAGCGACAATTCAGACGGTGCGAGCTTGCCCACGTTGAGTCCGTTTCGCGGCCGGAGAACTAATTTGTAATCGTTCAGGGGAAGAGGCACTGGTCTGGGCGCTCGCCTTGTCCTTGGGGGTCTTGGTTTCTCTTTCTGGGGCGAGGAAGGCGGTGGCTGCCGGTTGATCTGACTTAGTTGTCGTCGGTCTCTTCGGCGTTGCGCCTTCGAGACGTGCATGATCCACTCGCCTGCCGCCGGTGCATCCTGGTTTTCCTCGATGTCGTCGTGTTGCATTTGGTTGTCTTCTTCTGCCATGTCTTGATTGTTATTCCCCACGCACGCAGGGGCCGCGTCGTTCACTCCAGGTGGGGCCTGACCCTCAGCCAGCGTTAGGCTTAGTCCGCACGATCTGAAGAGTGCCTTTCAATTCGGGAAAGTCGCGGTTACCAGCGTAATTTTAGCGTCGCCGGGTGCCGCTCACATGGTTCAATCCGATGGCACTGCAGAAATTGCACTGACAACGCGTTTACACAACTATTCTTTGTCCAATGCAGAGGTCAAGAGAAGCGCGTCGGAGCTGGTGATCTCACAAGACAGGAGGAAAAACAAATGGAACACCAAAGAGAAAGATCGGGCAACATGTAAAGCAGGGAAGCCGTTTGGGGGGAGAAACAAGAAGGGACTCATCCCAGCAGCCGTTTGACTGCATGGGGTAACAATGGCTTAAGAAAAGTAAAACGAGGTAACAATGGGGTAACAATGGCTTAAGAAAAATAAACGATGGAGAAAATACAACAGATTTAACATCATTCATGAAAAGGTGAGCCCGAAGTATGGAGGGCACACAAGCAAAGTTGGCGCACAACAGGCTTGTAGTGATCCCTTCAGTAGTTTGAGCACATGTAGTCACAAGAGGAAATAAGGAGGACACGACACATGGGGCGCCAATAGGAGGAGGATGTGTCAACAAAAATCAGATTAGCGCATGAGGTAACAGCGATAAAAAAAGAGCAAAGAGAACACCACACATGGAAACTATACACTAACGTCTGGGTTTGGTCGTACTACATGCTGTTCGGACATGGGGTCTAGTTGTGTACGTGTACTGTTAATGACATCTTGAATTTGTTAGGGTCGTGCTCAGTTGCCATAGATTCAGGCAGGTGATTCCACTCCTCTATGGCGATAGAAGAAAACATTTGTTGAACGCATTTGTGGAGCCATACAGGTGCTGCTTGCTCATTGAGTTATGCAGGCGGCGTGAGGTGCGCAGTGGGGGTAGCAATAATGAAGTGTGTATGTCGGGAAATGTATAATATACTTTATGAAAAAGACAGAGCCTGTTTAAAAGGACACCGAGGCACCGGTAAGTTTCCACCCGTGATAAGTCAGTTGAGGTAACCGAGTATCTAAAGCGATCGGGAGAGTGTTTGCGGGTGACGTGCATAAATTTACACTTCGAAACGTTTAGTTGCATCATCCATAGCTAGCACCAGTTTTCTAAGTGGATTAGGTCGTTTTGGAGAAGTAGCTGATCATTTTTACTAGAAATGTTCCTGTACAGAACACAGTCATCTGCGAAAAGCCGGATGGAGGAGGAGATGCCTGACGGTAAATCATTAATGTAGATTAAAAATAAAAGGGGCCGAGGACTGAGCCTTGCGGTACCCCAGACGTTACCGTGGTTGTGCGCGACTGACGTCCGGCGACGGTGGTGAACTGGGAGCGTTTATGAAAAAGACAGAGCCTTGCTATTTTCCGCAAACAAACAAGTGTGGGGAGACCGAGGGACGACTTTATAGCTGAGATGCTCGAAGGGAAGCCGTACGTAGAAGAAATAAAAGTGGCTGCACGATTTTGAATAGACTCAAGAGAATTTATCAAATAAGTTTGATAGGGGTTCCAAATTGCTGAAGCGTAATCAAGCTTTGCGCGTACAAAGGTAGTGTATGCCAATTGGCGGACTCGAGCAGGTGAGCATGATAGCGATCTTCGGATGTACCCGAGGATCTTAGAGGCATCGGCTGCAAGTTTTTGGATGTGGTCAGACCAGGTTAGTTTGCTGTTTAAAAGGACACCGAGGTACCGGCAAGTCTCCACCCGTGATGAGTCAGTTGAGGTAACTGAGTATCTAAAGCGATCGGGAGAGTGTTTGCGGGTGACGTGCATAAATTTACACTTCGAAACGTTTAGTTGCATCATCCATAGCGAGCACCATTTTTCTAAGTGGATTAGGTCGTTTTGGAGAAGGAGGTGATCATTTTTACTAGAAATGTTCCTGTACAGAACGCAGTCGTCTGCGAAAAGCCGGATGCAGGAGGAGATGCCTGACGGTAAATCATTAAAGGAGCCATGAAGAGAAAATGCAAGTCGGTTTTATTCGAAAGATTTCGTGTTTTATAGTGCCCCCAGCGCTTGTCCGGATACAAACGGTGCTTTATTCACTGAAAAATTAAACAATTCAGGTTAAAATTTTTATTTTCCCACTCAATCGTGCGTTTTCGTGGTCCCAAATGACATCACAGGAAGCGACCGCTCTGCAGCCTATAATACCTTCATTCACGCATCCGCCGTACAGGGTAGAGACACTTATACGCTGGCGCCGCCATTTTCGGTTGCTCGCTCGCCGCCGAAGCAAGTTATTGTGTCAAAACCGCGCTAAAATTATTGCCGCAACGCGGTTTACTGAAGAAGTTTGAATCATATTGTCTGTTTCGCGTTGCTAGGTCTCGTGGGAAACGAAAAGAATAACGCGTTGAGCCCGTTGGCCCAATTGCGGCGGCACGGGACCGTTCAAAGGTTGTCTCCACCCTGCACAGCGGTGTTGGTTTGTTCCCGCGTTTCTTTACGTTCCGTAACCTAGATGGCGCCACCATACCGTGGCAAGCGTTTGGTTTGTTTTTGCCCGCATTTAAACCTGGCTTGTTTTTGTTCTGGGAGAAAATATTCGTTCCCTGAAACAGTGCTCGCTCGACAAATGGGGTCACGTAAGACACCGTTGCTTGCGTCAATCGGCCAGTGTCGTCTGAGACAACCCCAAGCCCCGTAGTGCTGTGCAGCTAAACCAAGCATGCTGTGCGCAGTACGAACAGCGGAACGCATCAGTACTTCTATGTTTACATGTGCTTTCGTAACTTCCACTGTTTGTCCCATCATTCTTATTGCTTTGTAAAGAATGTGCCCTAAATTTAAGCGCAAATCGCTCGTTCGTCTAGTTTGTAAGCTCTACCTAATTTGCGTCTGCTTCTGCCAGCCTCCGCCAATCGCAGAGCTTAGCTCATGTGACATCATAGGTTCTGTTGCGGGAAATGAGCTGGTGGGTCGCATGACCATTCCCGTTTTTCCTAATTATGTAGCTTATTTGAGCGAAGTTTACGTTAAAAGTGGTATCAGTATGATTCTAACGAGACAATCTTTTGAATGAACCAAACTTGTGTTTTCTCTTCATGGCTTCTTTAATGTAGATAAAAAATAAACGGGGGCCGAGGACTGAGCCTTGCGGTACCCCAGACGTTACCGTGGTTGTGCGCGACTGACGTCCGGCGACGGTGGTGAACTGGGAGCGATCCGTTGAAAAACATCTAATCCACGATAATATCAGCGGGTGCAGGCAAATGCACGAGAGTTTACTAATGAGTCTTTGGTGAGGGACATGGTCGAAAGCTTTGGAAAAGTCAATAAAGATGACATCTGTTGGAAAAGAAGAATCTAGATTGAGGTTGAGGTCTGTAGTGAGCTGGAAAAGCTGGGTTTCACATGAAAAACACCGGCGGAACCCGTGCTGGTTGTGAAAGAAGAAATTCTTGTTGTCCAAGTGAGCAGCGGTATGGCAATAAATTATGTGATCTAGTAGCTTGCATGTGATGCAGGCTAGCGCGATGGGGCGATAGTTGGATGGGTCGGATTTATGGTCAGATTTGAAGACTGGTGTAACTTTGCTCAGTTTCCAATCGTCCGGAATGGTGCCTTCAGAAATGGACTGGGTGAAAATAATTTTTGATATTTTAATATTTAATATTTTTGCTGGAATATTGTCTGGACCGGGAGCACTAGAGGACTGCAGGTTGTTGATGAGTTTTATGGTACCCTCTGTAGTTATTTCAATGGGAGGCATCTCGCTATAGTACGAGCGTCGTAAAGTGGGGGTATCGTGGCTACGTTCACAAGTGAATACAGATGTGAAATAGTAGTTAAGGACACTAGGACACTGATCCTGCGGGGTGGGCGAGCCGTCCGAGTCAACGAGAGGGATGCTGTTGGAGTGGGCGTTTTTCGTGCCAAGTAATCTCCAAAACTTCTTCGGTTTTGTGCGTAGGATATCCCAGAGGTCAGTGTGGAAGTATTTCTTTTTAAATGCAGAGCATTTCAGTAACTCACGATGTCACCCGCGTTGACGTCCGTAGTCCGCATCGCTCCCCCTACACTATATAAAAAAATAACACTTACCAGCGCCAGGTTTCGATCCCACGACTGTGCGGGCGGAACGCAAGGTACATGGTGCTGTACCCACTGCGCCACAAAGCCGGCACAGAATGGAACGTTACGAACACGCCTTATATTCTTGACTCATTCAACCGTCGGCCAGAGGTGCGCCCTCTCCCCCGCGTCCTCCTCGCCTTCTCTCCGCTCGCTACACCCTCTCTCGCCGCGTTCGGTTCGCGCGCACAACAGGTGGGCACGTGCGCAACACCCTCTCTCGCCGCGTTGGGTTCGCGCTGAGCAAGTCAGTTCGCGCGCAAGAACAGGTGGGGGCGCTCGCATCGCGCTCTCTCGCCGCGGTCGGTTCGCGCTTAAACCACATATGTCGTTGGCGCGCTCTCCGGTCGCTAACATCTGTGGCGTGATCGTGACGTCAACATCACGCGTTCGTGTGGTGGCGCGATTTCGGCGCTATAACACTCTCTCGCGAGGGGCATTGGATTGGATTCGATTGGATTGGCTTGGATTGGCTTGGCTTGGATTGGTTTGGTTTGGATTGGATTGGATTGGATTAAAGTGGATTGTGTTGGATTGTGTTGCGTCATAGCCGCGCCACGTTGCGTCATAGCCGCGCCACGTTGCGTCATAGCCGACGCAGGGGGTTCACGGCACGTTTCACGTTTCACCATCGACTTCATCGACGATGTCTACGCTGGAAGACAACAATTACAACAACAACAACCAATACGTAATCCATACGACTTGCAGGCGCGCCCCCCGCGGAAATGCTCTGCATTTGATCGTGCCCCTCGCGAGGGGGATGTCTTTTTAGAAGCTCGGAATGGGGATGGGGTCAGTTTCGGTTTTGGTTCGGTTTGCGAAGTTAGCTGTATCGGGTAAGATTCGAGTTCATTTCAGGCAAAAATGCTGATTCGGATGTGGTTTTCAGTTTCAGTTCAGTTCAAAATCGATGCTTTGCTTATGTGGACGGAATTCACTTGGGCTTAATGTGGGTAGGGATATGGATATACTTAAGAAGCCAAAACCTTCCCCGAGCGTCTTTGAGAATTCAATACTCTACTTATGAAGAAACGGCTTACAAAGCTACATCGGACGGACTGTAGTGTCCGTGGTGTCCTGGAGAACCTTTAATGAGGTTTGCCGTGATCAGTAGTGTGTTTTTTGCCTTTCCGCGCCCTAAACATCATGTTATTCCGATGTCTGTAAGTAAATAGTACGTTTAGGGCACTTTAAAAAACAGCTGCGTCCTGATTAGAGTTGTCAGAGTGCTCGAAAGCCGACAAGAGCTAACCGGGGACTCGGTACTGCGCGCTTCTTCGCCGCTCTTACGGGCGTCGGCAGCGGCATATCACCACTGTCACCTCCGAATATCTCAGGCGCAAGTGAATTCTATTGACGCCTCGTTTAGACATGATTTTGGCACAGTGAGAGGTAGGTTTTGTTTTACAGCGCCTGAGCATTGCAGTGTATTCGTGTAAGCTGTGAAGATATTTTTCCCATTTAGAGGGAGAGGGAGATTTTTTTGCTGCCCGGAAGAGGCGTTTTTTTTACGTGATAATTTTCTTATGGTATTGGAATACCAGGGCCTATCCGCATCACCGCGAATGCAGACGCGGGGGACGTGGCGGTCAACTAGGGTTAAGATTTTATTTTTAAACAACAGCCAGTTTTCATTCACCGATCTGGTAAACGCACTCTGGTTGAATGAGAGGTAGAATTGTTCAAGTTCTTCGTTAATAAGAGAGAAGTCAGCTTTATTGTAGTCACGGATATACTTATTAAGAGATTGGCGCCTTGGTATGTGACTCGAAATGTTGAACAGTACAATGCTATGATCGCTTAGGCCATTAGCACACGACACAGATTGGATAAGTTCCGGGTTTGAAGTGAGGATAAGGTCAAGCGTATTCAAACCTCTAGTTGGTTCATTGACTGATTGTGTAAAATTATAAAGAAGGGCGAATTCTACGAAGTCCCTAGACTGCTGTGTGTGGGCCGTGAAATTAGTCCAGTTGTGAGGAGCGGCTGCTCACCAGACAGGGGTCGGCAGGTGGAAGCGAAGAAGACGAGGTGTGCGGAGGCGGAAGAAGGGGGCGAGGGAGAAGAAAGAGGAGGAAGAAGAGGTGGCGAGCGCTGGAGGCAGGAAGCAGGTGGTTCCAGAAGCTCTCGGCTGGGCGAGAACGCCTAGGGGGTCTTCGTCACGGAGCCGCACATTCCTCCTGGAAGCTCTCAGCTGGGCGTCAACGCCCAGGAGATCTTCAGACCGAGCAACACCTGGCCTCTTCCAGTCGAGTCCGTCTACGGAACACCCGGGCCGAATACGACGTGTTGTTCATCGGGCACAGCACCGGCATCGACAAGGGCACCGAGCCCAGCGCACCGAGCCTTGCGCACCGAGTCAACTCACCAACTGTGACCTACACGTGAGCGCGAACAATTTGGAGTGGGACTTCTCGCAGGGGACTTTGCTACCATAGGACTGTTGTCATTAGATTAGCTGGATTTCATTTGTGCACGTTATTTTGTAATTTGTCCCGTCAATATAACTTGGTCCTTGTCCGTAGCCAAATCGTCTCTACTCTTGTCCGCCCGGTAAATTTTAACCTCCTCATCCAGAAAAACAACCTGCATCACACCAGTCAATATCAGGGAAATTAGGATCTCCGCAAAGTATTAAGTTTGCCCGTGGGAAGCGGGTAACCAAATCGAGGGCGACGGAGGAAATTGGTTTAATGAAAGAACGGTCGCAGTCGGGGGCCCGGTAGCAGGCGATCAGGATGTTCGTGCATGTAGGGAGAAATATACGGATGCAGAGAATTTCGTGTTCGCAGCTCGTAGTGAGGAGGTTGGATTCTATGCTGGATTTCACAAACACCAGAACGCCTCCACTTCTCCGACCAACCCTGTCGCCTCGGTACGTGGTAAACAACGAAGTGCAGTGAAGAAGCTCGTGATTGTCGACATCGGGGTCAACGAGGATTCGGTGAAAACAGCGAGGTCTGTGCAGTTATCCTCAAGAAGGGCCTCCACAGCCTCCTTTTTCGGCAAAAAGCTGCGTACGTTTGTGAGGATGGCAGACATAGTATTAAAGGTGGGGTTGTATGTACGAATAGTCGGACATGATGACTGGGAATCGCCGAGGTAAAGGCTTGGAGGCACTCTTGGACCGCTATGATTTCAGTTCAACGATGCTATCGGACTCGGCATTGTACGTGAAATGTTTGTCGCCTATTGTGAGCCGATCAAATCGTATTTTGAAGGAAGCATTGGACTGATTGCCGTGTGCTCGAAGCTTCTTCCGGGCTAGTCGTGTGCGTTCAGAAAAATCCTCGCGAATAGAGAATGAAGTGCCCTTAAGTATTGGTCGAGCTGAAAGAATTTTTGACTTGTCTTTGAAGTGCGTAAGTTTAATGATAATGGGTCGATTTGTTCCGGGGCGAAAACGGCCTAGCCTGTGCGCGCGTTTTTTTTTGGAGCAAAATGAGACAATCTTGCCCTCGGATTCGTCCCACGTTTCGCCGTCGGCGTCCGGTAATCCAAAAAATATAAGGTTAGAACGACGGAGGCGATTCTCAGAGTCGTCGCATTTTTCAGTTAGTGCCTTAATTTTAGATGTTAGGTGGGAAATAGTGTCGTTGGCGGTGGCAGAACTAGGCGAACCCCCCAACTGGTCAGTACAAGTCTTTTTTTCGAGGGCGTCCACGCGGAGAGAAAGGCGGGATACAGCTTGTTGCAAGTTGGCTTGCGCGGAACTAATACATGCGAGCTCGGAAAGAACAGAGGCCTGGGACCAGTCTATGAGGGAGATCGCATCCGCGAGAGATTCAAGCGTAACATTTTGGGGACCGGGATTCAATTCAACGTCTCCTGAGAGAATTAGCAAGAAATAAACATTAGGACATTTGCAGACACAGAGAACAGTAAGTTGAGCAAGGATTTGCGGCAGGACTCTAGTGTGTCGGAGGGGCACGACACCGCGATCAAAAAGGGATCATTTGAACGCACGCAATAAGCAATGTGCTGGGGTGACTGACCTGCGCCAAGAGATGCAGTGACATGAGTGACTTCGTAGCGGTGTCGTGCCCCATCCGGGTCCGGTGCGGGGGCTCCTTAAATGGGCTTGGTTAACCATGGCCGGTAATTGTTCGCGGGAGCCGGAGGGGTGAGCAGGCGACGAGGGGGAGAGCTTGTTGCTGGGCAGGGCGCGCTTTCTGGTCAACGGGCGGGTTATAGAATGTTGTCGAGTTGCAGCCTGCACCCAGGCAGGCGTCGCGGGGGATCGGGGAAGACGTAAAGCACCCGAGCATGCGCCCCCACAATAACCTTTGAAGGTTATTGTGGGGGCGCCGACCAAGAACAGAAGCGGCGCCACGGCCCAGAATCGTTTTTCAGAGACGGACGCATCGGACCTGTTCCTCTCACTCTTTATATTGTTCATGAAGCGGTCACTCCCTCTTCATGTGGGATGTTTCTATTTTATGCAACTGGATACTGCTGCCATACTACGTGGAAAGTTTTTTATTTGTTTCCACTTCACTTTTGTTTGCCAGCACAGCATTGTAAATAGGCGATCTGTTCAATATTAGAGCCTCTCCACAACACACTCCAGGCCCCTTCCACACATATGCACATTGCATGAAAAAGTTAAGGATAGTAACAGTCGCAATTATCTTACCAGCATCTTACCAGTATGACCCATTTAGCTGGCAGATGACGCCGTTGGCACACATGACGGCTTGGCACAACATGAAAGCGTTTGTGGCCCGAGAAGTATTCTTGCTGGTCCACTGTGGCGCGGCAAATGCGGCGCGCCGTCCCGTCAATGAAGCCCCAGCAGCTCCTGAGTGGGGCACTCCTCGCATGGACGGCCTGAAACAGACGACCGTTAATTAGAAGTGCGCTCCGTGCACAAACGCAATGAGTTCTTACCTCGGCAAACTCTAGGAGTTGGGACGGATTCATCCACCGGTGGCTCGTCATGTCAGAGAGTAAGTGGGCGAAATAATACTCGATGTGCGCGAGCACCTTGTTCACAACACTTGAAATAACACACGAACGGACTAACGAAACGTTTGAACAAGACGATTGCGGATATGCTGTCCATGTACGTTGATGTTGAACATAAAACCTGGGACGAACTGCTCCCATATGTCACGTTTGCGTACAACACGGCTATCCAAGAAACTACAAAGATGACACCGTTCGAGCATGTCTACGGAAGATGGCCGACTACAATGCTTGACGCCATGCTTCCGCATGTAGAAGACGACGACCTCAACCTCGACGTCCAAGGATACCTTCAGCGTGCGGAGGAGGTCCGCCAGCTCGCTCGAGTTTGTACTACGGACCAGCAGCTGGTGGATGCCGGCCGCTACAACCTCCGACGCCGAGACGCCGAGTGCCACCCAGGGGATCGTGTGTGGGTTTGGACTCCCATCCGACGACGCGGACTGAGTGAGAAGCTTCTACGACGCTTTTTCAGACCCTACCAGATTCTAGGACGTGTTGGCCAACTTAACTACGAAGTGATCCCCGATGGTGATTTCGGCACATCACGACGACGCACGCGACCCGAAGTCGTCCACGTGGTTCGCTTAAAACCTTTCTACGCGCGATGACGGACTTTTATCTTTATTTATTCGGACTGCCGCTTATGTTAGCATCGGGTCGATGCACTCTTAGAGGGGGATGTAATGCCGCGAACCATGCGTTGGGTTTGTTTATTTGTGTTTTGCTTTTACCGCCAGGCTGCGCCGGTCTGTGTTATCTGTGTGCCAAGGAAAGCGAGTGTTCCATTCTTTCTTTCTATGCTGCATGTAGGGAGAGCATTCCGAACTAACGTGAACAGCCTAGAATAATCTTTGTTCTGGATGTAAATCGACGGTTCGAGAAACACTGGCGCCGAAAGATAAAAGCCTGCAGAGCAGACGCCGCGGTGTTCGACTCTCAACGCTCGACTACGCACGTCACTTTCTTGACTGCTGTTTCGCCGCCTGTGTATTCTTTGAGTTGTTAGGGGAGCACAAGTTCGCTCCAATAAACTTATTTTCTTTGAAGACAACTGCGTCGTCTTTGGTTTCGTGACAATATTCGTTGAATTAGGTGTGTGAGTTGGGAGACTGTAGAAGTCTGGGGAGGTACGCGGCCCCGGAGCCATCGTGGTGGTAGTGGGCTCCCAGGATGCCGAGGGTCTTGAAGGTTGGGATTGCTTGCCCGTTGAGAGTGAGTGAGGGGTCGGGTGTAGTGTTTGGTGGACGGCCCCGCGTTCGTGCTCGGAGAACGAGTAAGGGGCGCTTTGATGGGGCGCAGCAGAGGCCACAGGTTTGGAGATATTGGAAGGTGGTGTCGATTGCCTGTTGAAGACTATCCTGCTGTTGTCCGGGGGAGCCTGTGTTGGACCATAGGGTCGTCTGCATACTAACAACTGTTTATACGAAAACAAAGAACAGAATATATAGGCGAAATGTTATCAAAGAGTAGCCGCGCGCATGATCAGAGAACAAATTAGGTTACTTGCAAACAGCGGCAATGTCACATTTCATGGAAGACGCTATCTTGACAAGTATGAAATTTCTTTTTCCAGGAGTGCTACATTTGTAATTTGTGAAGTATTTGTAATTTATAGTTTGTTCGAAAGCGAGGTATCATCCAGAAATCTGTGTTTCGTGTGTGTACAGGATGAGTGTGTTGGTTTAAAGGAGCCATGAAGAGAAAACACAAGTTTGGTTCATTCAAAAGATTGCACGTTAGAAACATACTGACACCACTTTTAACGTAAACTTCGCTCAAATAAGCTACATAATTAGGAAAAACGGGAATGGTCATGCGACCCACCAGCTCATTTCCCGCAACAGAACCTATGATGTCACATGAGCTAAGCTCTGCGATTGGCGGAGGCTGGCAGAAGCAGACGCAAATTAGGTAGAGCTTACAAACTAGACGAACGAGCGATTTGCGCTTAAATTTAGGGCACATTCTTTAAAAAGCAATAAGAATGATAGAACAAACAGTGGAAGTTACGAAAGCACATGTAAACATAGAAGTACTGATGCGTTCTGCTGTTCGTACTGCGCACATCATGCTTTGTTTAGCTGCACAGCACTACAGGGCTTGGGGTTGTCTCAGACGACGCTGGCCGATTGACGCAAGCAACGGTGTCTTACGTGACTTCATTTGTCAAGCGAGCACTGTTTCAGGGAACGAATATTTTCTCCCAGAACAAAAACAAGCCAGGTTTAAATGCGGGCAAAAACAAACCAAACGCTTGCCACGGTATGGTGGCGCCTTCTAGGTTACGGAACGTAAAGAAACGCGGAAACAAACCAACACCGCTGTACAGGGTGGAGACAACCTTTGAACGGTCCCGTGCCGCCGCAATTGGGCCAACGGGCTCAACGCGTTATTCTTTTCGTTTCCCACGAGACCTAGCAACGCGAAACAGACAATATGATTCAAACTTCTTCAGTAAACCGCGTTGCGGCGATAATTTTAGCGCAGTTTTGACACAATGACTTGCTTCGGCGGCGAGCGAGCAACCGAAAATGGCGGCGCCAGGGTATACGTGTCTCTACCCTGTACGGCGGATGCGTGAATGAAGGTACTCTAGGCTGCAGAGCGGTCGGTTCCTGTGATGTCATTTGGGACCACGAAAACGCACGATTGAGAGGGAAAATCAATATTTTAACCTAAATTGTTTAATTTCTCAGTGAATAAAGCACCGTTTGTATCCGGACAGGCGCTGGGGGCACTATAAAACATGAAATCTTTCGAATAAAACCAACTTGCATTTTCTCTTCATGGCTCCTGTAAGGAGGCCAGAGTAGTTACAAAATCCCGCGACATGCCAGATGAGAAATAGTATAAACGTTGTAAGCGAAAATAGTACATTTTATCACCAGGAATAACATTAAAAGTGCGAAATAAATTTAGTGTTGGGAACAAATATGGAACGTTTGCAATTTGGCGGATAATGTTTTTCTGCAACATGATAATTTTTGTTAGAGTTGCCTGAGAAGTTGTTGACTAAACTAAGCTGCGATGTGAAACAAGCAGATGTGAAGCAAACAGAGCATGATATATATTAGTCTTGGCAACGCTCCGGTTGCAGATGAAAGTTTTTACAGAGGATTGAAACGTGAGAGTCCCAGCCGAGATTTGACAAAAAAGGGTTGATCCTGATGTCATTGGAGTTTGACCATATATGGAGCTTATGAAGAATGTCATTACAATTTTTAATTAGAACGTCTAGGTCAGGTCCTGAGAGCAATAGAGAGCTATAGTCAGAATATATAATACGCTCCCAGTTTTTCCGATTGTAACGATGTCTTTGATATCTATGTTAATAAGCAACGGCCCTAAAACGCTGCCTTGAGGTACGCCACATGGAACCAGTAAATGAGTTGACCTGTCGCTGCCTCCGTGCAAATATTATTGTAGCAAAGATAAAGCAATGCCACGAATACTATAGTGAGCCAGCTTATGAAGAATTTTGTGATCAAGGCAGTCGAACGCTTTGCTGAAATCTATAAATAAGCCAAACGCAAGAAAGTTGTTTTCGATGTTTTGCAGTATTGTTTCTTTAAGCAGAAGCAAAGCATTTTCGGTCGACTTGCCTTTGCGGAAACCGAACTGGGCCTTGGTTATAAGGGCGTTTTTATCTAGAACGTTTGTTATTCTCGAAAAAATAACTGTTTCTAAGCCTTTGGAACAAATAGGAATAACTGATATAGGCCGATAGTTACATGGTATATTTCTATCTCCCTCTTTATACAAGACTGATATCAACTCGGGACTTCTTCATCGCTGTTGGATATTCGCCTTGTTCAAGAATTAGATTAAAAATGTGAGAAAGAGGAGCGGCAATGTGGTCTATTACGTGCTTTATCGGTGGTATTTGTAAGTTATTAATGTCAAGAGCCTTGCTATTTTTCAGGCACGTGAAAGTTCGGCAGACCTCTGTTTCGTTTGCCGGATCAAGAAATAAGCTACCAACAGGACTAGGGCATAGCATTTTTGGCAGGGGCAGATTTTGGTTACGAAGGTTATTTGAAACAAAATGCAGATTGAAGTGGTCTGCAAGCGTTTTACCGGTTAGCAGATTTCCATTGTGTATTGGTGCGTTACTTCCGTTTTTACGGCCCAAAATGCTATTTACCGTGTTCCAAACTACATGGGGGCGTTGTGCCCCGATATTAGAAAACAATTTTTGATAGTAAACTATTTTAGCACGCTTGAGTTGAGCATTGAGTCGGTTCTCCCCTTTGTCCCGTGCATCGCGCTGTTTCGTTAAATTATCTCCATGCTCCTTGCGCATGCGTTGTGAATGAACGATCGACTATAAATGTGTGTGTTTTTGTATTGAATAAACAGTTGATAGAAAGCGCTCGTGTTGTCATCTTGTGTATCGTCTGTCCGCGCTTTAAACATGGTTCTGAAGGAATAATCTGAGGCGCTAGCTTACTGGTGAGAGATCTACTGACGTCTGGCCGATGGAAAAGTGAGCCAATTGTGTAAAGTGCTGCGTAAAAAATAGCAAGGTAAAATATTCTCTGCCCACTTTCCCTGTCTAAGTCCTTGCCTCTTGGCGGCTCTGATCAATCCAGGCTGAACTTCTTAACCCCTCCTTCGCGATGTTGTGTTATGCAATAGCCGCAACCAAGGAACTTCGTCGAGTTAACCAAGTGTCTCTAAGCATAACGCCGCTTTCAGCACACCCATTTGTGAGGGAGGAGTTCCGCCAAATGAACGCCGGTCAGTCAGCAGAAAAACTTCAAGACTTTGCCCGGCACGCGAAAGGAGCACGCCGGGGGATTACCATGCCGGTGGCGACCAACGTGCGGCCAGGGAGGCGCATCAGGCAGCGCAGTTCCGCGTGGCCGGGCGGCCAGATGTGCCGATAGGCCCTGCGTCCGCGACCATTTCGCGCCGTGTCAACTCCATCCCGATGATGCCACCACACTGTTTCCGTGGGCTGGTGCGCATCCTCGGCCGCCATTGTTAACAACGCCGTTACTTGCCACTTAAAGAACAGGGAAACCTGTAATTCGCTCCTGCTGGGTGGCGGCGCGGAGAAGAAGCCTTCAAGTGCTGCATCCACGCCATGTTCCAGGCTGCACCGGAAGCGCTGGTCGGGGTGGACGGCGCACGCGGTTTTGTCGGAGCGTGACCTTGCGTCGTTTCGTTGCAAGTCGCTTCCGCCTTGCACGCACTGCGCCATCAGCGGCCCGCGTTGCCCGACGCTGTGCGGCCGCGGACACAAGGCCTTTTTGTTCCAGCTCGTCGACACGCTCAGACGAGCCGGACGGCCACGGTGATTATTCGGCGGAGGCGAAGTAAACAGTTACGACCTTCCTTTCTGCGCACAAGTGTCGGAAAAAGTATACAAGCATTGCGACAATGAAAACTGAAACCATGCAAGAAATCCAGATAAGGATTACGATCATTTGCAGTGCTCGTTGAACCGCTTGGTCAGTGGAGCGAAAGGTGCAGCCACGTGCTGAGGTTTCGGGAGTGGCGGCCAAAACTCGTGGCTGCGCAGTGAGTTTGAGCATAGCCTCCTATATAACCTACTGTACCTGCTCTATCGCCCCGAAACCCATTGCAGCAGCCCGTTCACTGGGGGGGGCGCCAAGTTCCAAGGTTTTTCGATGGCCATGCCGATGCGAACTACTGTTTCAGGCGGAGGTGAACTGAAACGCACCTCGGCGTCGTCTGCTGCCCGAAGGCGTCTTCCAGCTACAAAAGTCCGCAAAACGGCGAACTTGAACTTCGTGAGCCAGTATTAAAGACCAAAGCTTTATGGGTGGCGCCGCAAACCTACTAAACTGCATTCAGTGTACTGTTTCCGCCTGCACGCTCGCTATTTTGAGTTCGCTACGGCAGTTTCCCAACAAAATGTATGCATGACCTAATGGTTGTCACTGCGATAAGAGCCAGTTAACTTTTCTCCCGCTGATAAGCGAAAAGTTGATAAGTGAAAAATAATGATTCTAGATTCGATGTTTAGTGATAATTGAGTCATACTAATTAAATTTTGTTTCAAGAAGTTCAAACAGTTGAGCTCCCTTTTTTTGTACTTACGAGTCCATTAATCTTGTTCTGCGGCTAATACTTTTTAGGGTCCCAGAAAAGGTACGCGCCCACGCTCCTCCATCCCTTCCCCATTTCTCCGTCGCTTCTGCTCCAGGAAATGTTGCCATCGCGCATGTAGTATATTGACGACGCGGTAATCGGCAATGCCTGGCTGCTGCGCAAAGAATGACGACTTCAAGCTTTAGCTCAAGGCGATGCTCAGTATTTGAGAGCCCCTATATACCGTATAAACCGGATTATAGGTCGACCCGTTATATAGGTCGACCCCCTACCTTGAGGTGGGAAAAGTTGACAAAAAAATTAATTCGGCACAGAAGCGCACTCACAATGTCTATATTTATTTTCGACGCCCGTCCGTCACTGCCACTCACTATGCCTGCCGAAGCCACTCGTCCGAGCTCTCAGAGTCGTCCAAGGATGACTGCTTCGCACTGTCATCTTCCATGCCATCAGGCGCGTTGCTGATGGAGCACTTCCTGAACGCTCGTGTAACCATGTCGTCGGGCAGCGACTGCCGAAAGAACTATCCACTCATTGTACAGTTCGCGGAGCCCGTCCGCCCATGGCCTCAGGAGCGATCGTGAGCGAAGTTCCCAGACGAAGTTCCCGGACGAAGTCCGCCACTTTGTTCTCCAACTCGAGGTGCACAGCTTGACGTCCACGGAACGATCGGTTTCGGGGGTTGCACGCGCACAGCATAGCTTTCTGGCTTCGCCGGCTTCGCCAGTACCGCACACTTTTCTCCGAAACGCCTAACTGGCGATTCTGCTCGGTGACTCAATCGCCGTCAGCTTAAACGCCGCGGTGAACTGGCGTCGACTGCCGCCACTCATCTCGGAACAGAGACGTACAGAAATGTACGCACGCACGCACAATAAACGAGTAAAAGACGAAAAACTAGAGAAAAGCGAAATCAAATAAAGGCCTGATAGTGCGAGAGAGCAGTCCGACACGAATAGCGATGGCGACGGACTGCGCTTGCACATTGTTGCCAGACAACGATTTACATTCTGCCAATGACCGCTATATAAGACGAGGGGTGACTTTTGCGCGGATTTTTTTTTTAAAAAACTCGACCTATATTCCGGTTTATACGGTACGCTTAGGATAAACATTCAGCATGCACTTAGTTTGTGTCTCTCGCTACGTATCCCCGGTACATTCATTCTTACCTCACCAATCACATACCGAATAACCGATCAATTCCCGCTGCGTCACAAACCCACTAAACTCACCCGTAGCATTTCTGGCTGAATCGAGGGAAACGCAGAAAAAAAATTTTTGCGTTAAATTATTTACGAACAAACAAGATAGCCCGAGAAAGATCATCTCTTTTATAATTACACTGTTAAGTTCTAGCGTCACCCTAGCTAGATGGTTTTATTTCTGGCCTCGTGAATTTCAGAGCCAGAGTCACCTTTATACAACCCGTATTTTTTGCTTGCAAAGGGCCTTGAAACTTCTTTTTAAACCACTCATAGTTCCCAGGTGTGTAGACAAATGCTTACTGTGCCCTCGCCAACACAGGACAACCTGGCATTAGGGAGCCACCAGAGAGAACGGCGGAATTTCTGGAACTTAGCAGGCACAAGTCGTTATAAAGGAGGCTATGGTTTGAGCCACTCCGGGCGCAGAGACAACGAGCAGCTCTGGCGCGGTCTGTCTGTACTGGAGGCATGCCGTTTCGGACACAAAATGTATCAGCTTTCACGGGGCCACTCCTCTTTGAACCCAACGTCGTGGTAATTCTGTCGATGAATTACCGGAGGCAGTCACGCGCATGCCAGCAAACGTAGCACGCGCGCAATGGCCCCGCGCTGTACGCGGGGTGGACAGAAGACGGAGCGCAGACAGACGGCACAGCTAGTTCACCACAGCACAGCTGCAGTGAACTAGAATATTGCAGCAGTGGCCCGGCAAGTTGAATACAGAAATACGGAATTCCGCTAGGAGCACTGCTGTGGAATACTGAATCAGGCGCCTAAAATATCTAAGGTTGCGTTAAACGCACTCTTAGCTAAAATGGACTAACGGGCCATCGGCGCTTGGGGACAACGCCGATGGCCCGTTAGTCCTTTTTAGCTAAAAGTGCAGTCCAACTGGGTTCACTGGGGTATGTGTTCTTTTTTGAGCTAGAAAACATGCCCCAGTTAACCCAGTACCAACTTGCCCAACTTTCCGCACTAATTATCAATGGCTAATCTTTCCGATTACTCCCTCTGGACCAGTTCGTGATTTCAAGACGAAATGTTCACCCTTGCAAGTGCTCCCCTCTGGATTAACCGCTCGTACTAAAAGACGATGTGTTTGTCCGTGCAAATACACCATGGGGAAGGACTGCTGTTGCATTATACCGACAATTCAGACAGCACAAGTAAATGTGAGAGACCAGAAACAGTACTTCTTGGCCGCCGAAAATATTCACGGCAAAGAATGTCACTTGCAAGCTTTTATTGCCACACTGCCTAAGCAACATACACAACAGAAGTATTTGAGAGAGAAAGAGGACACCGACCAAGTAACGAAAAAGAAAAAGAAAAACTTAAAAGACGTTTCGGCTCCCGCACGGGAGCCTTGTTCACAATGAAATTTATTGCAGAGAAAAACGGCCTTAAGTAGGCTTTAAAACATGACGTAGGCAGCGCGCATACATTGGGTGCAAGGTTCCGATGTTGCGATTGAGGGTGTTAGGCGTTGTCTGTATTATTAGCGATTCTAAATTTAATCTTGCGGCCAAATTCTTCTCCGTAGTGATGATGCGTGCATTTTCCCAGTCTATCTCGTGACCCGACAGCTCCGCATGTTCGGCGAGGGCATTTGACGCCACTTTTTTCGTCTTCACATCATAGCAGTGCTGTTTTAGGCGCTTTTGAAAGCAGCCCATCTCGCCTACGTACACAGAGTTGCAGTTTCCACAAGGGACCTCATATATCACTCCGGGATATCTTTCTTTAGGAAGCTTATCCTTTACGGGGGTCAATGTGTGTCGCAGCCTCTTCGATGGCACGTGTGCCACGTGCACATCATAGCTGCGCAGAACACGAGCCAATGCTTCGCTTGTGCCAGGGACATAAGGAATGGCAGCCCACTTCTTTTTAGCGGCACTGGGCGTTGTCTGCAGAGCCATCCTTCTTTCCACGGAGGAAACAAAGGCGTCAGGGTAGCCGCAGCCCGACAGGTCCTGATGAACTCTCTTAACGTCGTTCGCCACGTCTTCTGGCCTTGTGCAAACAGTATGGCTGCGTCGGATCAGCGAAGACACTACAGAGCGCTTGTGTGAGGCGGGTTGAACGGATCTGAAGTGGAGATAACGACCGGTGTGGCTGCTCTTCCGGGCAGAAATTTGGGCTAGTTGGTGATGGGACTTCGACATGGTGAAAAAGCGCACTAAAAACGAGGACACAAGAAAAAGGCGGTGACACGGGACGAGCGCTAGCCCTTCCGGTACACGTCAAATTCGAGGTCGGGTCCGGAGCGTTTGACGAGCACGTCTAAAAACGGCAGTTGTCCATTGATCTCTTCTTCAACAGTAAACTGTATGGCCGCATTCATGCAGTTGAGGTGCGTTGTAAACTGGGATAGCACGTCTCTACGAATCATACAAAAACAGTCATCTACATAACGAAGGAAAATTTTAGGGGCCGGAACAAAGGAGGCCAGTGCGCAGCGTTCCAGTGACTCCATTGTCAGGTTCGCAGCCGTTACAGACACCGACGCACCCATCGCTGTACCGTGAACTTGTTCAAACGCAAAATAAGTGTTCGCTAGGCAGAATTGTAAAAGTCTGGCCAGGTCGGGCAATTCAATTGGGCACCTCTCCGGTAGAGAAGGGTCCTGGCTAAGAGCATCTTGGCACACCTTCACAGCTAAGTCACTCGGTACGCACGTGAACAAGAAAATTACGTCGAAGGATACCATAATGTCAGAGTCATCGAGACTGATGTGGCGTACCTTTTCAATGAAGTCAGACGAATTTTGGACATCGGTAGGGCCTGTGCCGACTAGCGGAGCAAGCAGCTTGTGAAGGTAGCCGGACAGCTTGTGAAGTGGGGAACGCGTAAAGTCGACGATGGGACGATGGGACGTTATCTCCACTTCAGATCCGTTCAACCCGCCTCACACAAGCGCTCTGTAGTGTCTTCGCTGATCCGACGCAGCCATACTGTTTGCACAAGGCCAGAAGACGTGGCGAACGACGTTAAGAGAGTTCATCAGGACCTGTCGGGCTGCGGCTACCCTGACGCCTTTGTTTCCTCCGTGGAAAGAAGGATGGCTCTGCAGACAACGCCCAGTGCCGCTAAAAAGAAGTGGGCTGCCATTCCTTATGTCCCTGGCACAAGCGAAGCATTGGCTCGTGTTCTGCGCAGCTATGATGTGCACGTGGCACACGTGCCATCGAAGAGGCTGCGACACACATTGACCCACGTAAAGGATAAGCTTCCTAAAGAAAGATATCCCGGAGTGATATATGAGGTCCCATGTGGAAACTGCAACTCTGTGTACGTAGGCGAGACGGGCTGCTTTCAAAAGCGCCTAAAACAGCACTGCTATGATGTGAAGACGAAAAAAGTGGCGTCAAATGCCCTCGCCGAACATGCGGAGCTGTCGGGTCACGAGATAGACTGGGAAAATGCACGCATCATCACTACGGAGAAGAATTTGGCCGCAAGATTAAATTTAGAATCGCTAATAATACAGACAACGCCTAACACCCTCAATCGCAACACCGGAACCTTGCACCCAATGTATGCGCGCTGCCTACGTCATGTTTTAAAGCCTACTTAAAGGAGCCATGAAGACAACATACAAGTTGCGTTTATTAGAAAGACTGCTTAGTCCCGATAACAATGATACCAAAAAAATAAAAGAGATATAAAAGAAAACGTGTGAAGCAGTGGCGACTCCCTAGCCAATTTCCCGCAACTTTTCTATGACGTCACGGAACATTGTTTGTGCGATTGCCGGCCGCCTAACTGACCTGTCGCGCCGACACATGACTGTACGTATGTAATGGGACCTCTAGTTCCATTTGACGGCATCACTTGAATGCTAACGTGCGGTTAACGCACTGAAAATTATGTTTTTAGTGCTGGCTCATATGACGTCACTCTGCTCATAAGACGTCACTGTGGCGCGAAATTTGAAAGTTTTTGAATACTTCTTCCATTTTTTTTCGTTAAAAAACAACTTCTGCGGCTGGAATGGAGCTGAGTGAGATACCGAATCGTAGTTCTTTCAAATTAAACGAAGTTGCATTTTCTCTTCATGGCTCCTTTAAGGCCGTTTTTCTCTGCAATAAATGTCATTGTGAACAAGGCTCCCGTGCGGGAGCCGAAACGTCTTTTAAGTTTTTCTTTTTCTTTTTCGTTACTTGGCCGGTGCCCTCTTTCTCTCTCAAATGTACCCTCCCGACCAGACGGTTGTCCGTCAAACCCTTGACTTCAACAACAGAAGTATACCGCACTCCACTCTGAATGTCGGCAAGCCTCTAATTTGAAGCCCTGTTGGAAACGGACGGGAGGAACAAACTGGCACGCATGAACGCCGCCGTGGGCTACCGACGACTGCCAATGTTTGTTGGACAATGCACTTATATACACGACATGACAGGTGCACAGATCACAGCGCCATCTCTGATGGTGTCACGGAACCAACACGAATATACAACATATTCCCACTCTTCTTCTTTAGTTGATTAGTGATTGCTAGTAAGTGTTAGTGGAGGGGCATTTCATCTATGTACAATAAGCATGAAATATTTACACATCAATTTATACACTCAAAATGCAAAGTATGCACTCCAGATATGCGCTCAATCGCCACAAGTACAAGCGTACATGTCACTGAGTCCACTATCCATAAATTTTTGAGGCGGTTTTCTTGTTCTCGCGGGTAGCTCTCGACGAGGAGGGGGTTCTTGAGAGGGTGGAGAAGAGACAGGCTGTTGTGGTGTCTCTTGCGATGCTACACAAGGGCTACACAGAACACTAGGCACTGCACACCAGGCGGCACTGCCAATTGCCCACTCCCACAACGCACAGCTGACGGGCCTGAAGGCTGTGATGGCTGAGCGTGAACACCCGGCGTTTGGATGACTGGCTGAGGCTGGGCGGCCTGTGCAGGAACCTTGCTTAGCTTGGACGAGTTCCATGTTCGTCCATCGTCGAGACAGAAGGAGGCTGGCCCTCGTTGTTCCACCACCTTCCGAGGACGACTAAACGAGAGGTCTCTTTTAAAAGAGACTGACGGTTTCTTAACACGAATTATGTCACCGACTGCTATGTTTGGTTTCTTCGCTGCACGACAGAAGTCTGCGTACATCGTTATTTATTCAGGTTACCCCTAAAGTAAGAGGGTATTACATCTTGCTGTACTTTTGCTTCTGTGCGACTCTCTTCCGAAGCTGGCCAAGTTCTCAAGCAGGGTTCGTGAAGAATGGTGGGCATGGGTACCCTATGATGTCCAGTGGTTTTCCGTGTAGTCTATGTAGGAGCAAGGCTGCTGATGCCCCCGTGGTTGCGTCAGGTGTGCACCGATAGACACCCAAGTACTCCGGTGCTGCTTGTAGAAGAGGCCGATGTTCTAGCGAAGCAACTTGTACAAAGTCCTTGAAAACACGATTAAACCTTTCAACATGCCCGTTGGCTTGGGGTTAATACAGTGAGGAATGTGTATACTGGATGGCATGCTCGTCTAAGAATTGTGCAAATTCTCGTGAAGAAAATTGGCGCCCATTGTCACTGACTATCTCGTGAGGGTATCCCTCTAGGAAAACAAATCGACAACAAGTTCACTAAGCGACTGTTTGGGTAGATACCTCGTTGAAGAATTGTACTTCGGGCCACTTAGAAAAATAGTCAACCAGTGTGATGGCGAATTTGCAGTCTTGAGGAGCTCTTTCCATTGGGCCAACAATGCCTATGGCAACTTTTTGCCAAGGGCGCTCTGGAAATGGAATGGGTTGCAGAGTAGCAGGTGACGTTTTCACACTCTTGTCTGCCTTCTGACAGAAGGCGCAGTTTTCAATTACGACTTCTTTTTGCCGGTCCATTCCCGGCCACCAAAACCGTTATCGAAGTCTGGCTTTCATACTGACGATGCCAGGATGAGCTTCATGCGCCGTGGAGATGGCTTGATGCGTAAGGGACTGTGGCACCACGAGTCACCCCTCCAAGCAGGAGTAAGTTATCGACCCCTGATAACTCGTTGCGTAGCACGAAGTACGGTTGCAGTTGGTTTGGGACGAGCTTGTGTGGGGGCCATGACGATGTAACGTATTCCTTGACTTTTGCCAGAGTGGTGTCATCGCGGGTGGGCAACTCGAACTGGTCCTTAGCGATGCACAGCGGCTCGACTAAGAACACAACTTCTGCAGAGTTGTCTTCATGTTGTGTTGTGCATTCCGGGCTACCTTCCCTTGAGAGACGTCACAGCGCGTCTGCTACCTTCTTTTCAGAGCCCTTGCGACATTCCACTGAGTGTAGCGGAGAAGCCGTTCAGCCCACCTTGCAATGAGAAAAGGACGTCGCCCGGTTTCCTTGTTAGACAGCAACGCTACCAATGCCTGGTGATCAGTTTGAAGAGTTAAAGTTCTCCCCCACAAGTAAACATGCCACTACTAGCATGCCCACATGCAACCCAATGCTTCACGCTCGCTGGCAGAGTACTTCCTTTCTGCATCAGTTAGAGTTCGCGAGTCAAACGCAATGGTGCGAATTTTCTGTTCATCCACTTGCTGAAAACCGCACCTAGGCCGTATGCAGAAGCACCAGTTGCAACAATAACTGGAAGGGCTGGGTCAAACATGTGCAACACCTTGAGCGTGGCCAGAAGACGCCAAAACTTGCTTGGGCGGCTGTGTACCACTCAAAGGGTGAGTCGTTGCGCAGCAGTCGACGCAAGGGCTCCACTTCTTCAGCTAGCCTTGGAATGAACTTAGCGTAGTATTCGACTAGGCCTAAGAATAAACGGAGTGTGCCTGGTTCTGTTGCCGTGGACGACTGCATCGACGCAGGGCGCTTGGCTTTTCCGCCGTTGTGCACACTCACAGCGCATTGGGACCGACCTGCCGGCGCTGAAATTCGCTGGAGCAGTGCGCGCTCTGCGTTCCCCTCTGCTCCTGCTTTTACACTCGCACTCCTCCATTTCTCCCTTTCCTGCGCGAGCATCCGGGCAATTCATTTCACGCGCTGCGATGACCACTCGGCCTGAATAGTTCATTCTGTTACCAGTCAGATACGGGCCAGAAGGTCCTCTGGTGAATGGAAGGCTCACACAATCTTTCTTCAAAAGTGGAGAGCCTGAGGGAAGTATAAACGCAAGGAGTTCGCTAGCGGCGAGCTTTAGAAAGGGGTTCTCCCGCAACGGATCATGGCCAACTCGGGTGCAAAGACGTTGTGCAGATCGAGTTTGTCGCTTTCACTACCACCGCTAGACACAATTCGTAGCACAATTTTTCAACGCACCATCATCCCCTTCCTCGCATGTGTAACTTTGTTTTTACATTCGGACAGGTGGTAACAAGCTCTGTGCAGCGGCCTGCGATGCCCGCACGCAGCAGCTAGCGATACGTCCGCCGCCAGTCGCCGCGTCGCGCGGAGGTGCTGGTGCCGAGTCGCTGCGTGGCCGGTAAGTGGAATGTGGCATTGCTGCACATACGCAGTTTTATAATAGGGGAACCGAACGTTGGTGGCCCCGCAAAATGCAGAGGAACCCAAATGCAGCACGCTGGTCCGCGCCGAGCTTTAGAAGAACGCTTTCCGCGACTGCTCCAGCCGACTCTGCTCTGGTTGAACTGATCGTGTCGGATGTTGGGAACTTTAGGCTTAGCACAAGGCAGATATTTGGTCACCGCTCTCTCTACAATTGCGAATGACTATTCCTAACTCAGTTATTCACAACACTATCATCCCCTCTTCGGCATGTGGAGCCGTATTTTCACGTTGATAGTCATTCTAGAGATCGGGGCACTGTGTCCGTCCTTGCGCGCAGGTAGCGCCATCCATCGGCCAGGTTCATTTGCTGCCGTCCACGAGCCTCCGTGACCGGCCGGCGGTTCCCATCGCGATACAAATTCGATCACCTCTTTGAAAACCGCCTTGGATGACAATCCCTAGCACAATTGTTCACCTCACTACCATCCACTCTCTTGCACGTTTACCTTGCTTTTCGCGACGGCCTTGATTCTGGACAGCAGTAAAGAGCGGTTGCTGTCGTGGCATGCGCGGTTCGAGCCGTTTCGGGGCCGTACGGGCCCGCACGACCGGCGAGTGTGCGGAGCGCTTCCGCCAAGAAAACACTTAACGATTTCCAGCTTACTTGATTTCTTCTTAAAATCTACCGACTTAGCTAAGCTGTCGTCATAGCCAGCAACGTTGTTCGGGAAAACGAGCAAGAAGTTCGGGAAACCCAGAGCGCTGCGGTCCCACAAATGTTCTACTCTTCTTATAATAATGGCCGGATAAGGAACTTTGGGTACCTCCGTATCTGTTTGAGCCCGTCGCTTTCCGTATAAAGCACCGAGCACCCGGTGACACGGCCTGCCCCGACTACTCGTGAAGGCAGTGTAGTAGCCACCGGCGCTCGGGTAGGAAATCTCTGGAATCTATAGGAGTCGCCTTAGGGTATCTCCAAAAACACAGTAGCATTAAGGTTAAAAATGGACACGGAAGCAACTGCAGACAATAAAGATTAATAAAGTGCAGATTACACGCCTGCTTAGTTCGGAACTTCGTCCAGAAAACTGGTACATAGCGAAGCGGCGGCGCACGTCGCTGGCCGTCTTCCGGACATGACGCTACTTCCGGTCGCTGCCTCTCGGTTTCTCCCTCTTCCGGCGACGCGGGAGGGAGCAGCGGGCGGGGCGCTAGGGTCCATATTATCGACGAATACCGCTGTCCCCAAGCTAAAAATTCGTAAAAAAGGCTTATAGGCATAAACTGACCAATGTAATGTAAAAAGTAGAACTTTGCCCGGTGTCAAAAGCGATCCAGTAGCCCTTTAAGCTACGTGCCCACGAGCGTCGAACTTGCCGTGCCGCCCTGCCGCCGGCTGCCAGCGGCGCTGCGCCGCAGCCATAGTAAGAGGGGACGCTCCCATAAAGCCCTGCGGCCGAATTGACTGTAGTGTAGTGTAGCGCGCCGAGCGGGCAGACAAAGTACTAAGTTCACTTTCGGTTTTGCAAACACCAATTTTAGCGGGTAGTTTGAATGGCTGGAAAGCGCTGCTCACGGCGATGGCCATCGGTACGGTATTCGGACGCTTTCATGCATTAATTAGTGTTTATTTGAAATTATCATTCTCAGGCTTGGTGCCCGCATGATTTAAAAAATTTTTTTGAAGTGTGAAATTGCAATTTGCAGTAACATTTACAGATGGTTAAGAATTGTGTCGTGTGTTCACATCTTGTCAAGCCACACAAAAGACCTCATAAATGAAGAAATATTTAGTGCATGACACTACACGGAACAAAAAAAATCAAATTGTCATCATTCTTTGCGATACACACATAATATTAAACTGGTTAATCCCCCACAACAGAGACAATGGACTGAAGTAAGAGGAAAACACGTTTCCAGGAATGAGAAAAAAAATGCGCAAGTACCACAACCACATGTACCACAAAAATGTAACACAACCACACAAAGGATTTTTCTCCATGGTAATTGAAAACGCAGAAAACCCAAAAGAATCAGCCGTCCACAGTTTTACTTGTTCCGTTCAGTACAGTTTCAGTTTATCATTCGTAACAAAATATACAGTGTGTGAAAAAATATTATACAAAAAGGGGTCCAAGAGTTTAGCACCCTATTTGGACCCCTTGTGATTTAACGAGTAAAAAAGAAAAAAAATTCTCAGAACTAGCAAAACCAATGAACAGTGTCATTCTCAGAACGCAGTGACGTAATACAACAGAAATTATACAAAGAAAAAATAACAGAGAAAGTCGCAGTAAAATATTTTATAGAATAGTTAGCGGTAAAGTTACATTTATTTCACACAAAAACGGCAAAACATTAAGAATAACGTGGGAAGGCATTTCAATGCAAAACATACTACACCGATGTAAATTCTAACACTTCAAAATGTACTGACAGGAAGTTAAATGGCGTATGATTGTTCAGATATGTATGATCGCAGTAATGTTTTGAAACGTATGAGCGATACTGCAGCTTTTACCGTGAGGGGCAAAGTGTTCCAAAATGTTATGATAGTGAATCGCACAGTCTGTAAGCCGTAATTTGTGCGCGCTTTCGGCAGCAAGTTATTCTGTTGTGAAAACCGCGTAACATTTGGGTTAGTTAAATGATCGATGCCAATCACATGTAAGAAACTAGGAGTTCTAATTAAGCGATATGCGGTGATTCCCAAGTTGTACTTGATGAGTTCGTCTATGCGTAAAAGATTTACCTGCAAGAAAAGTGGTGTAACGTGAGCATTGTAGGAACTGCGGGTGATTATTCGGACAGCTTGATTTTGTAGATGCTGCAGAGGAGTTACATGAGAGCAGTAAGTTAATCCCCAAAACACCAAGTGACTGTGGATGAAGGCGTAGTACAGCGTGATAAGAGTTTGTGGCGAAAAGTAATGACGGGTTTTTATTAGGACCCTGATACCATATGCAGTCGTGTTTTTTAGCGAGTTAATGTGAAAGTGAATTTGAGGAACGGTCTAATTCAACGCCTAAATAGCTGCAGTGTCGTGATGGCATGTGTGTTAACGTAAACCGGAGAAATGGTTAGGATGAGCTGAACTCTGTTGGGATGACCTGAATACCATATAACACGTTTTCTGTGGATTAATGCATAATTTGTTTTCGTCGCCCCAGTCGATGACATTTTTGAGGTCATTATTGAGCTGTGAGGTTAGTATATCTAGGTTTATATCAGAAGTGAAAACAGTGGTGTCTTCAGCATATAAGAGGCAATTATTGATGAAGGATTAACAGTTGGGAAGATAATAAATATAAAGACGAAATAAAATTGGCCCTAGAATAGATCCTTGTGGAACGCCAATGTTAAAACTGTTGCATGTGAAAGCACTCCCGATATACTAACTGTCTGTTCCCGATCAAGTAAGTAACTGCGAGGTATCAAATGCTTTTGTGAAATCAATAAAAACCGATCCAACAAATTTCCCCTCGTCAATTTTGGGCTTTATCATGTCTGTTAAAGCAATTAAAGCAAGGTTAGTTGAATATCCAGGTCGGAAACCAAACTGTCGCGGGGATAGTAGGTTAAATTTTTGAAGATAACTGGAAATACGCTTTTCTATTAATTTTTCTACTACTTTACTGGAAAAAGGCAGAATGGAGATCGGTCGGTAGTAGGTTATTATTGTCGTATTGCCGTTTTTAAAACCCGAACAATTTTACTTCCTTTTAACTTTTTTGGAAGGAATCCGGTCTTGGAAACTAAGTTTATAATGTGCGCAAAAGCATCGACTATATAGTGAAGTATTTCTTTGATGTGAAACGATGAAATATTATCCAGACCGGGACTAGTGTTTTTGATATTTAGGATTAATGCTGCGCACTTCGCTTGGTGACGTGGGAAAGATAAATAAAGACTGCCAAATATGTCATTGTTATCAAGGCGACGGGTTGTGGATAGGTTTGGATGAACAGAAAAGAATCTGCTTAAGGCATTTGCAATATCGGCAGGGCTAGTAAAAGTATCTTCACTGTAGCGTACTTAGTAATAGCGCTGTTATTAGTGTTATTATTCAAGAAAGAATTTATTATGTGCCATTGCTTCTCAACATTATTGCCAGTTTGCGCTATCTGTTTGTCGTAGTACTCCAATTTGGCTTTTTTCAACAGTACGCCAAGGACGTAGCAGTATTTTTGTAGCGAGCTTTAAGGGTTACATTAAATGGCTGTTTTTCGTTTTTCTATACAGGTTATCTTTCCTGCGCATGCTCTTTAGCAGAGATTGAGTTAACCAAGGGTTCTGTGGCGAGGAATATTTCTTTCGGCATGATTTAGAGGAGGATAAACCTGTGGTAAGAATGGAGGAAAACATGGTGTACGCTACTTCGGCGCCCTTGATTGACATTACAGGTGACCAGTCAGAGTTACCTATTAGGGCCAAAAATTGCGCTTTGTTGAAGACGCTTTTGGTGAATCTATTATTACGATATGAGGTAGGGCAATAAAACCGGAGTGCAATACGGTAGTGGTCGCTGATGTCCGCGCGTATAATGAAATCATGGGGTGGGCACAGTATGTTCGTTAAGGCATGATCAATAATAGTTTCTGTATTGTTTACACAACGAGTTGGCTGCTTAATCAGTTGTTCAAACCCATACCCGTTAAAGCAGTTTATGTATTCTTTAACTTGGGAACATGTGTCATCTGAGAGATTAATGTTAATATCGCCCATTATTACCACGTTTTTGTTTGCAAGAGATATTGAATGAAGAATCCTTTCTAGCTCGGAGCAAAAATTAGAAACCGAAGAACTTGGCGAGCGGTAGATACTACCTATTATTGTGTGTTTATCATTACCACAAAACTACCGATTCTTCCCCATACGGACTCACAATCTACTGCGTTCAAATTCAAGTCATCCCTTCGCTTGTACTTGACGCTTGATAAAACTAATATCGCTGATCCTCCGTAACTGGATCAAGTGTGGTGATAGTATTCAGGACAATATGATGGAAATGAGAACAAGTTCTTGTCGGACGCATTCAGCCACATTTCGGAAACACAGATAGCAACGAATGGATGGGAAATGGATGTTAAAAGAGAACAAAACTCGTCACGATGCTTTAGAAGACTTAGTGCGTTGAAATGAACAACCGCCCAATTGATAGATGAAGTCAATGATTGAAGCTGATTAGTTTCGATGTATGCCATTGCCGATTTCAGGGCATGTAATTTCAGTTAGTGAATATTCCGAGGTCTGCCTCATCTCGAATCCGCAGCACTTTGCTGTCTTCGTTTTTTCTTGCCTTGATTAAGCGGTCGTCAGTCCATAGGAACTGCCATTCCTTTTCCTTTTTCAGTTTCGTGCTTTTGCGAACAATCATTTCTTTCCAGGCGTGAGGTGCTCATTGAAATAGACGGGGCGGGAGTCAGCCTCATGCATACCGAAGTCTTTTGTTTGAAGGCGAGCTTTTCGAGCCTTGCTCAGGAAATCTGCCTTTTTGGCACGTGAGCAGAATCGAACAATGATATGTGGTGTGTCAGCCTTGGATGGTACGCGGTGAACAATATCGAGATCACTCTCATTCACGAGGCATTCGATCTTGTCGCCAATAGTTTACACTATGGCAACGCAGCTTTCGCCCTTTGTTGACGGGACACCCTTTATCTCGACATTTGTCTTGCGCGAATACTGCTCCGTGTCAGAGAGTCGTTTTTCTAGTACCGAGTTTCGTGAAGTGAGGGATTGGTTAGTTGCTTTGAGGGCATCATTTTCTTTTTTCAGCTTTCCAACCATTTCATTCATAAAAGAGAGGCTACGACGGAATTCCTAATTTCTTTTTTCATACCTGCATCTTCCGAACATGCTTCACCGGCAATCCTCTCCCGAACAGCTGACGCCACATTGTCGACAACGTCAATCAATTTTTCCTCAACAGCCCTTTAAAGAAGCTCAACTCGCTTACACAGCTCGGCGTTAGTAGGCATAACAGAAATTCAAACACAGATCAGCAGCAGCAGTAAAAGCGGCGGTGGCAAAAGCTACGTAGTGAAAAAAAATAAAACAAAAATTTCGCACCTGTGTGATGGAAATAGATGCTTAGATTGGGCTTCCTTGCGCCGCAAACTGCTGCTGCTAAGTGGTGAGCCGATGGTACTGCTGTTCCTTTTATAGCGAGTGTCGATTCGTGGGTTTCCGTCTCGATGCGCAGTGGATCTCCTGCGTCGTGGTGATCTGGACAGCTATTCCCGCGCGCAGGCGCAGAGGTGTACAACTCCAATGACGGATCCAACCAGGCCAGGAATCTGTGTGATGGAAATAGATGCTTAGATTGGGCTTCCTTGCGCCGCAAACTGCTGCTGCTAAGTATACGACACCCTCAGACTCTGTGCGCTGTTGCAGTCATACAAAAATATCAACCATAACATAATCTACACACTGGGGATACTTGCAACTGTTTACAACCACAATTTCCGCAGATCATTTTTTTAGTCTGGCAATTTCTCTAGTTAGGTTGTGAAAGAAGGCAAACACTTGCGCCCCGTTTTCCAAAAAGGCTTTGATGGCCTTGCTTATTTGACGAACTCCAATGAGGGCTATTGCCTCTGGGAAACTTGATGATGATGATGATGGTTGGATATTTATGGCGCAAGGCCAACTGGGGCAGAGTGCGCCAACACAATAGTCATATATGAAGGGTGAAACCTTAAACAGTAAGTAAAGTCAGCAAAAACAAAAGTAAAATCACAAAACGACAATGAGCATGGCTGGTGTATAGGGCCAGATTTCATTATGCGTGATAGCAAATGAGGTTTAAAACTTGACGTCTGACAAATACTCAAACACACGTTTCACGGAAACAATGGCATCGTCACCTAGAAAAAACGATGGATGTAGGGGAATATGTTGTCTGTAGAGTTCTCTGAAGTGTTTGTGTCGTGTTGTGTGAAGTGCCTTGCATGTGATTAGCATGTGCACTACGGATAGGGCCTCTCCGCACCTGCTGGACTGGGGTATAGAAGATCCCGTCAGCAGATACGAGTGCGTTGCATGGGTGTGCCCTATCCGCAGCCTACCCAGGGCGACTTCCGTGTGTCTGTTGCGTGAGTCAGCTGTGTACCGTCCCAAGTGTGGCTTTATTAAATGTAGTTTGTTGTCTGTCTGTTCGTCCCAGTGTGTTTGCCATGTTCTCCGCAGGTGTTGTCTTATGTGTGGCTTGAGGTCTGTGTAGGGTACCATTGTAATGTCCACAGTGTTCCTGAGTGCAGCAGCAGCGGCCCTCTCGTCTGCCAACTCGTTCCCAGCGATCCCTGCGTGTCCTGGGACCCAGCAGAGGACCAGCTCATGCTTTTGTGCATACACGGACATGATAGTGATTAATACAAGATTAACTATGTGGTTTTTGGGGGGCTTGTGCGATGACAGTGCGCGAACAACACTCAAAGAATCTGTATAAATGATGGAATTGGAAATTTGATTTTCAAGAATGTGTCGTACAATCAGTAAAATTCCATACGCTTGTGCTGAAATAATTGATGTGTGCACGCTCATGGTTCTGGCTGTATTGAAATTAGGACCATGAGCAGCGCACGACACCAAACGGGAGGTTTTAGAAGCGTCACTATAAAATTCTGCACATGTATATTTAAACTGCAAAGACAGAAAGTGCTGCAGTATTGCACCTCGTGGTACCAGATTTTTGTCAAGTCTTATTAAAGAAAGGTCGCACGACACAGGGCGAGCTTGCCAAGGCGGTAAACTGTTTGGAAAGGATGACCTGTACACATCTAAAAACGAAGCACTGAGATCCGAGGCTCGCTCTCTCACTCTAAGTGAAAAGGGCAGAGGAACGGATGGGCGATTTACAAAGAGCACAGATGTTGATGTATAGTTAAAGACAGGATAAAAAGGATGATTATTCAGTGATGAAATTTTAAACGCATATAGCAAGTCCATGTACGTTCGTTGGTTCTCAAGGCTCCACTTATCACACTCGACATACAGACTCTCGACAGGGCTAGTGCGAAAAGCACCCGAGGCGAGACGAAGCCCCAATGTAGCACTGGGTCAAGCATTCGCAACGCTGTTTTAGTCGCCGACCCATATAACACACTGCCATAGTCTAAACGAGACCCAACCAAAGCAGTATAGAGCCGTAGTAGGAGTTCTTTGTCGGAACCATACGATTGATGGGAGAGAACCTTAAGTATATTCATTGTTTTCAGACATTTATGTTTAAGTTCCTTGATGTGTGGAATGAATGTGAGTTTATGGTCAAACACAACCTAAGAACTTGTGCTCCTTGTTCACAGGAAGCGACACGCCATTAAGAGTAATGTCTGGGTCCATATGGACCCCGCGCTTCCTGGAGAACACAACGCAGGAGCTTTTTACAGGATTTAATTTAAAACCATTCTTGTCTGCCCAGCCGGCAAGTTTCTTAACACCAAGCTGGGCTTGACGTTCGCAGATTGACATATTGCATGATTTATAGGATATCTGCACGTCATCTACATACACGTATTAAGAGATTGTAGGTGGCAGTGCCTTACCAAGAGAGTTCATTTTTACTATGAAGAGAGTGCAGCTCAACACGCCACCCTGTGGCACGCCATTTTCTTGCACGTGAACCTTTCAGAGTGCATAACCAACTCTTACTCGAAACGTTCTGTCTGACAAGTAACTAACAAGAGTGTTCAACATGTTACCCGAAACACCGAATGACTTGAGGTCACTAAGGATCCCATAACGCCAAGCGGTGTCGTATGCCTTCTCAAGGTCGAAAAAGACAGTTAAACAGTACTGCTTATGCGCGAAGGCATCCTTGATGTACGACTCAAGAGCTACCAGTTGATCGTTTGTCGATCGCCCCACCCTAAAGCCTGCCTGGCAGCTCTCGAGAAGACCGTTGTACTCGAGGAAGTACACGAGCCTGCGATTTACCATCTTCTCGAAGAGCTTACACAGGCAGCTCGTCAGGGCTATAGGACGGTAGCTTGAGGGGGACGACGGGCCCTTTCCCTCTTTCAGGAAAGCTACAACTATAGCCTCCTTCCAAGAGTTTGGAATGCGCCCCGAAAGCCACATCTTGTTATATAGGTGTAAGAGTGTTAGAAGAGTGTCTGCGAGCAGGTGTTGTATCATTGTGTATGTGATGTTGTCTGGGCCTGGAGCTGAGGGTTTACACGTGCTCAAAGCAGCCCTCAGCTCATGCAGTGAAAACTCTGAGTTATAAGAAGATGTTGACCTATTGTTATCTAGTATAGGCTTCTTTTCGGCCGCTTGTTTGTGTTTCATGAAAGTGTTTGTGTAGTGTGCTGAACTGGACACGTGCTGGAAGTGTTGTGCGAGGGTGTCAGCCTGGTCTTCGAGTGTGTCCCCTGTTGTGCGGACCAGAGGCAGGCTGTGTGTTTGTTGTCCTTTGAGTTTGCGTATTCTTGTCCATTCTTTCCGCGTGTCTGTGTAGGAGTTTATTGATGTTATGAAGGAACGCCAACTCTCTCGTTTTGCCTCATGGCGCACACGTTTTCCTAACGCCTTGGCCCGTTTGAACAAAATGAGGTTACCCGACGTGGGGTACCGACGAAGGACACCCCACGCCTTGTTCTGGGCCTCTCGCGCCCGCCTACAGTCCTCATTCCACCACAGCCTCCGCTGGTTGCGCGGGGCACGAGAGGCGTGGGGAATGGACTTTTCGGCGGCGTCGAGGATGTGCGCCGTGAGCAGTTGGGTAGCTTCTTCAACGTGTAGGGGTCCTATGAATGTGTGGTGTAGTTTGGATGTCTCTAAATGTATTCCAGTTAGCTCTTGCTTCATTAAACCTTTTATGGGAAGATGGACTGCTCGGGCGTGTACCTATATACGTTAATGAAGTAGAGAAATGGTCACTACCATATGGGTCCGTGCCCACACCACACTCAAGACATGGAAAGAGAATTGCAGAGCCAATAGCCAGGTCAAGGTGTGAGTATGTGTTGGGACCTATGTTATGGTATGTAGGCTGTTTATTGTTGAAAAGGCATGCTCCAGAGGATGTAAGAAACCTCTCTATCAGGCGACCCCGGGCATCCGTACGAGAAGAGCCCCAAAGAGAATTGTGAGCATTAAGGTCGCCTGTTAGAATGTATGGTTCGAGCAGCTGGTGAACCAGCGCCTCGAAGTCAGAGCTCAAAAGTGTAACATCAGGAGGAATGTATATGGAGCATACCGTCATCAACATATTAAATATCATTAAGCGTATTGCTACAGCCTCAAGGATAGTGTTTAAAGTGACAGGGTGGCATGCTAAGGATTTCCGGACGATTATGGCCACACCGCCAGAAGAGTGTGTGCAGCCATCCCTGTCTTTCCTGTATACCAGGTAACTATTCAAGAAATTTGTGTGTTTAGAATTCAAATGTGTTTCCTGAACACACATAACACTTGGCTGATTGGTATGCAGAATCTCATACACGTTGTCAAGATTATTCAGAAGGCCTCTGCAGTTCTATTGAACAATATTTTCTCTTCCCATTATTTAGTGTGAGAGCTACTGGAGTGTGTATGTTTATGTGTCGTCTTTCGGGGCTGTGACTCTTGGATTGGGCTTTTTGGGCGGCCTATCTGTAGGCTTGGACGTCGGAGGCCGCTCCTTGCCCTGCGTTGCAGGCAAGAACTGCACGACGTCCATCTCGTCGTCCGATGTCCTGGGTGTGCCCGTGGAACCGGGCCCCCCGGACTAGGCCGCCCTTCGGGGGCCCTTCGTTTGAGCCGCCACCACCGCTGGTGTCGGGGGCACCAGAAGTGGCACGGGCGGTGCGGTGGCGGTGGGAGCCGGTGCGGAGCCCGTGGTGTCCATGGCACCCTCCAACGCACTGGAGGACGGGGAGGCAGAGACGGGAGCGGCACCGGTCCCGACGGAAGAGGTTGCCACCACAACCGCTGCTGGCTCAGCGAGCAGAGTGGTCCCGGGCTGGGCTGCCTGAGGCACCCCAGGGGCGGTCCGGGGGCGGTACCAAGTCCGACTCGCGGTACTGGGTCCCCGCCGAGACCAGACGCCGCTCCACCCCCCGGCGAGCCGCGTCGGCGTACCTGCCCAGGGGGAAAGAGGCGAACCTCTTTCGCGCCTCTGGGAAGGTGATGTTTTGAGTGACTTTGATGTTGATGTTTTCTTTTCTAGTTAAAACTTTTCACATTTTCGAGAGTAGGCGGCATGGGGTCCCTGGCAGTTGGCGCAGGTGAGGGTTAATGATGGACAATTGTCCTTTGGGTGATCATGCTGGGCGCACTTTACGCAGGTCAGACGGCCACGGCAGGAGTTGGTTCCATGCCCGAACCGCTGGCACTTAAAGCAGCGGCGCGGGTTCGGAATGTAAGGACGTATGGAGCATCGAATGAAGCCTGCGTTGATATGTTCAGGAAGTGAGGAGCGGTTGAAGGTCAGGATAATATGTTTGGTGGGGATTATCTTATCATCCCTGCGCATCGTGATGCGGCACACGGCGGTGACGCCCTGATCCTTTAAACCTTCAAGAAGGTCGTCATCTGTCTCGTTTAGGAGGTCTGGCTCAGAGATCACACCCTGCGAGCTATTCAGGCTGCGGCGGGGTGTGACCCTGATGTCGAGATCGACCATTTTTGTCTGACCAAGGAGTGTGGTTGCCTGCTGCTTGTTTTTTACCTCAACGAGCACTTCACCTGTGCGTTGTTTTTTGGCATTGTAGGTTTTCCCAATTATTCCGTGAGGGTATTTTGTAATCAAAAATACCGATTGTGAAGCAAGTGGGTGGGCTGCGTCAAGAGATTCGATAACAATGAAACGAGAATAGTTGTCTGGCTTGGGGAAGCTCATGCTTGGAAGTGAAGGAAACAAGACTTCGGTGCGGCCCCTTTTCAGGGACCGATCACGTTTAGGAGGGGGGTTTGATTTTTTCATACGGCATAGAAAAAAGCAGGGAGACGGGGGTACTTTCTTCTTTGACCTTACCCTGGTAGTCAAAGAGGTCCCGGAGCTCCTTGCCTGGTAGACAGACAGGGAGCCCATCCGCCGGAGCTTGACCTGGGCTCCGACGGCCGCCTGTTGAGGTTTCTACCCTTCACCCTAAAAACACATCACCACGGTAGGTCACAGCTTATGTTGGGGGGCTCGGGGTCCGCGGTATCGCCAGTACCGTCACCAAGATTACTCAAGGTGCCCCGTGCGGGGTCTGGGAAACTTCAAACCAGTAGCAGTAATTGAACAGAAATCACATTTGCGTGGATATGCACACGCAAAAACGTTAGGAGGAAAAACATATACTTCCTATTGGTTCCTTGCAAGGGTGCATTTTCCCAAGAAGCCGGATTACCTTCCGAAAGCGTCGCCTTCCCAGTAAAGGCAAAGGGCCAGGCGGGGATATTGTAGGTACGTGTACGTAGTCAAACGACAGGTTCCAGGCTCGATTAAGGCACACAAATTCACGTTTTCCGCTGTCAATACGAACAGTCTAATATAAGAAACAGGGAAGCAGTATATGCTTCTTGTGTACGAGACAATGCTGACACATTACAGAGTCCGATAAGGTAACGCGACAACATCTGTGTGACCACGTGCCACATTTTTGCCATTTCGAACACGCACTCGAACACAATTTCAAAAGTTCCGTGCACAAATGCACAACTGAACTTGACATTACAATGCTTTGCATCTCACAACCAGGCACCAGGCAGTGAGGAATGCTATTAGAGTACACTTTACATCCGGCATGTTTCGTAATCCACCATGTGCTATGACAGAGATTAAAAATGTCTGTGCCGCCTATACATATGTTCGCGGATTACAGCGTGCATGTGCATTCAGCATGACATTATATCTGCATGATTACAAGAAGAATTACAGTGCACTTTGATTTACGAGGCACATCGTGGGAGCGCGGCATATATTTGCACGCTGTGCTTCACCTGAAAACAAAGAGTCCGGAAAAGGGCCACCACACTACACAGTCGGCGTACACTGCACTTACAACAGGTGCATCTATTTACCACAATGCGAGTACACAATTCGCCAGAAAAAAAAAACGAATAAAGTTTTCCCTGTTGAGGGGTCACACAAATATCGACGAACTTTTAAGGCGCCGTAAGAGAGCCATCATTTGGGACGCAACAAAAAACACGGACAAGAAACAGAGTAGACGAGACAGGCGCTGAAAGCTATTCACCAACAGGCCCAGCAAGAAATTCTTCCCAGCTAAGACCGGCATCGTTGCTGAAGACGTTATGAGCGAATTTGACAACGTAGTTCCCTACATGGTTCTCTTCGTCTAGGTCGCTCGAACAACACGCGACACGTACGGCGACAAACGACATTTAGCATGACCTCTTACCCTCGAAGTCTTCATATTGTCAAAGGGTTTTCGTGGATGTACTGTTTAACAATATTGGTGCTAGCAGCAAGAATAATTTGCGAGTGCAGTTTGGAGACTTGGCGCTGTTGTGAGTGGCTTTAATTAGATGAGGCACTTCAGAGATGAAAAACAGTTTGTTCCTTGTGTCAATGATAGGCTTTTCAGTTGTCACGCCTTACTGATTGCTGAGACTTGCGTTCGATTTTCTGGTGCTAATGGCAAGGTTCAAAAGATGGAATATAGTTGCGGTACCCATCAGGAGCATCAACAAGGCAGCAAGAAGCATTGCAGGCAGTCATTAATGCAGCAGAATAACTCTGGGAGAACAGTTGGCATGGCCATTTTTGTGAGTTGTGCACTCTCAGAAGTCGAGCAGTGCTGGGCACTATGTCTAGGAGTAAAAACTTTTGTCCCATATTTCACTCCTTTTGGAAGCATTGGGCTACTTTTCCGAGGAGTAGCGCGTGGCGGTCAAAAAGAGAGGCGAAACACTCCCCGTGGGATTTACTTGCTGCTTCCGAGGCGGAGTACTTGAACCCTGTGTGGGAATTGCAATGCCAACTCTTAGGCAGCGTTCCGTCACTCGCTTTAGGCGTGAATACGCTCTATTGACTGCGGCGTTCCCGGATACTGCAGAAGGGAACTACTAATCTCTCTTGGAAAGCATCCCGTTACACCCCAAGAGCGTTCTGCTATTCCCCTCGAGGCAGCGCGTTTTCGCTCCGCCTGCTACTAGCCCTACTAGCCCCCCACCCTCTTCCCCACGATTTTACTATAGACAGTTACAAGTAAACAGAACAGGAAAGCGATTTCGATTCATGGAAAATAAGAGACAACTAGCTCAGACTTTATTGTTCAACAAAATACCACAACAATCAGTTCATTCTGCAATTTAAGACAAAAAGCAATTTATTTGGAATTGAAATATCACAGCATAAAAACCGTTCCTACTCCACATGCACACAGGATACGTACCGCCTATTAAGGATACATCAAAAAAAATTCACGAATAAAAATGCAGCAAAGCAACTGGAAACACTGAAATACAAACATTAAATTAAGACAATAAAAATGACATTAACACCCACAAATAAAAAGGTACTGGCATTAGCACGAAAAACGTCAGAAAAAATAGAGCAGTGGGAGATTAGTTAACAGTATTCAAATAAAACAAAATGGCCTTAGCCAGCTCTTATTTAGGACACATTAAAAACACTTACAAATAAATTTTGCGAAAAAAAAATCTGCCACTAAAACAATTCAGCGTGGATTACTATTAACGCATTACAAGGTACAATCAACACAAATATACAAAGCCATTGACACAGGAACTTTGCAACAAATATATGTTGGTGGGACAATAGGAAACCGCAGAAAACATTGCCACTGGGTTTTTTAGGCGGGGTGGTTCTCGAATGAGGATCCGCTAGTAAGATTTTACAAAGGCATAACTTGGTATTAAAAACAAACACGTTCGAGCTGACTCCTTCATAATGTTGGGGGCGGCCTTCAGAACTGTACGGAGCAGGGCACCGGGCTTCAGCCGAAGTAACGTCTCCAGAAGCAAGAAGGTGCGCGTCGCCTTTGAAGAGTATTACACACTGAACAGCCAAAACACAGACAGCAGCAATGGGAACCCATTCACGATGTCCAAGGCTGTGAAGAGAAGTCTCTTGAATGCGACGGCCACTCCTGCTGACGCCTCGGGTCTCTCTCCCTCTCTCTCTCTCTCTCTCTCTCTCTCTCTCTCTCTCTCTCTCTCTCTCAAAAAAAAAAAAAAAAATTCGGGCAAGTACCGTCTTCCCGTGGTTCCTAAATCGGCAGAAAGAGGGGGACAGCAAGGATAAGTTTTACAATGAAAAAAAAATTCGAGGTTGACAACGTTAAATGAAGTTTATTTGGTGATGGTTTTTGCGCCGAGAGCACTCACTGAACCTGTATCGGAATGCAATACTGCTTGGCGCAGTCACCAGTGTACACGCGAATGTGCGGTGACCTTGGATGCAGCCACGCTCACTGTGCCACTTGGCCAATGTCATGTCAGACAGCGCGCCCTACAACTGTCTGCTTACGCACTGCGCCCCAAACCCATTAGTGGTTACGTGTCCGTAGCTTCCATTGTTTACCCCGCTATCGGTCCGGGTATAAAAACGTTGCACAAAATTTAAGTGCTGATAACTCTTTTTGTAAGGTTATAATTTCTGTTTAATTTGTATTGGATTTTGTCTTCAGCCGACTGCAACGTACGTTCACAAGTCCAGCGTGGAAAAGTTGCTAATGGGTCATATAGCTACTGTTTTCTTCATTATGGAGTATGCTTCGTTGCATACACGCTGCAGATAGCAACATTTGATGAGAAGCAATAGGCTCGTTATTGAACGATCAGAACGCTCGAACATTAAAGGGGTAACCACATGCAGCGACGGCGACAACCGACGCGAAAAAAGTAATGCAATGGGTACAAACACTGTGGGCGACAGCGACAAACGAAAAACAATTACACCATCTTTCCACGTGGGAACCCTGAGGGGATGAAAAGCCGTGGAGTAGTAACGTATTAAATATGTTCTTTATTTATCGAGTAGTGGGGAACGTTTTGCGGCTTCTCGTTCTCGTTTACGTTCCCGGAGCACATCGTTTACAAAGCGCAGCATCACGGTCTGGCGCGGTCAGTAAGTCGCCCGCCCGCTCTTGGCGTGTTCACCGCCTGTGTAGATGTTTGTAGTGGACGCGCACTTCACGGCTTGCTGAAGGTGTCTTTCTCACGCTTGCTCGGGCGGTTCGCGTTACCTGACCCGGCGGATGTATGACGCGTTACGTATAGTGTTCAACGCCTGCGCCGCCGCACCATCGGGGACTGGGGGGGTTTCATCATTTCTCTTCGCTTAATAAAGGCGCTTGAGGTCCAGCAACCGATTGGTGTGCACGCCTTTATCGTGGCTCGTCAGCTGACGAGACAGTTTTCACCGTAGGCGGTGTATTTGAGATGCCCTCGCAGTGACATCGCCTGTGCTTCACACGCCGATCTTGCAGACGGGCCCCATATTGCTGTTAATACCAGCTATGTAGCCGGATTTCCTTTATTTAACCTAATAAAAGCTATTATGTACATGCCTATCTCGGTGACACAAGCCACGTAGTTGGGTCGGAGCCGTGTCGCGCTTGTGGCTTGAGCTACCAGAAGAGCGCGGACTTCACTTTTTGCTACACCATTTTCCTCAATCGATCTCAGATTTACAATCCGTTTTTTTAGCTCGACTAGGCGAGGGACAAGCGTACGTCTATCAAACTCTTCCAAAGCGGCTGTCTGCAGCGGACCGTAGATTGGTTCCTTCCAGTGATTTCCCTACACCCCCCCTAGGGGGTGTGTAGACCCCCCCTAGTTTTTCTGGACACCCCCCCTTGAATCCCCAAATTTCACTCTTGTCAGTCCTTGTATGGACCTTTTTCAGTATCGATCTGCGCATGCGCGGGCTGCCCGTCTGCTATTCTTGGCAGTAGCCTCGGGCAAAATAAACAAAAGTGCGCCCCCCGAGCTTGCTGTTAGCGTTGCACGTATTTATTTCCTTTTTTTCGACAGCTCGTGGCAAGTTCGTATGTGCACACAAAAAAGGCTTTCAAAGGAAAGGGGCAAAGTGGTTTGAGGCTGACCACGCTGCGAGCACATTGCTACCAGCCAGGGAGTAGCGAAAATGAAAAAAAAAAAAAAAGTAAAGGAAAAGGGGAGCTTCAACGGCCGCAGATTAGTCACAGAAACTTTCGCCTGCTACCGTGACATTCATATGAATGGTACGGGTGACGGGTGGGTGCGGGAGCAACTGCAGGACGAGAACATTTTGTGCACGAGTTCTCCGAAACCCAGATATTTTCGGGGGTGTGCCTTACTGCCATTTTTTTTTAAAAATGGAAGTAAAAACAGCAAAAAAAAAATAAAAAACAGGATGAAAAAACAGCTTTTCTAGTTTATGAACCCCCGCCCCAGAGCCATTGAGACACCCCCCCTTGATTCGATGTCTGGGGAAACCCCTGGTTCCTTCAGTTTGCCGCCTGCCGCCACTGAACGCTGCGAGCAATCGGTATACGAATACATATTATTGCACGTTTAAAATGCGCTACAGAAGTAACCGGGCGCTTTTTGCACAACTGTTTTATATAATATATTCGTATGCAAATAAAACATCGCTGGTGTGCGTAGAGGGTAGGAGTGCATCTCCATGCTTACTACCGCACTGGACAAGAATGAAAGTGCAATTTTACTCTTCGTACTGGAAATGGGAGACGATGCGCAGGTTTACTCTTCACTGGTGTGGGAGCAGAACTGGGGCTGCACTCCGCCGCGCAGGAGAAGAGTACGCGGTCAGTTTTGCTCTCCTCCTCATTGAGAGCGAACATAGCATCCAACTCCTCGCTGCTTTCGAGGAGAGTCCGCCAACGCTTACAAGAGTACAATGACTGTCGGACTCTTCAACTACTCCCCCGATTTCTTAGAGTGTGTGAGGGCAGGATCCATGAATTCCTGTGCCGTGAAGTGCTTACACCATGTCTGGTATGATGAATGCAACTGGATGGTTGGCTCTGTCTTGATGGCACCTGTAGACCTGCACAGGTGATAGGGGATATAGTACACAAACTGTTTGCAGTGACAGATGACATCGAACAGTCTGTACATTTCACTGCAACTAGTATTCCAGTATTGCCTTCAGCGCATGCCACCTATTTACAACATAAGTTCTCTTATTCTATTCAGCAATCATGCGGTCACCCTATTACAACACTAAAAATATGGGGCTTTGTAATTTCGCAACACTTGTTAGGCACATTCTTAATGCAATTCACCTATTGTTTGGTTTAACAAAATGATAATGCTGCTCACATACCCTGACTCCCTTTGTCTTTTTTGTAAAATCAGGACGAACAGCGAGAGAGAAATTAACGTAATACAAAGCCCGAACGCACCTGTTACCCCACGGCCCGCGAAAGAAAGGCATCCCGAGAACGGGCACCTGTCGAAGGTATATTTGGCCGCTGCGCGGGCACCATGGCAAGCAGCAGTGAGCGTCGTACTGATGACCCCCAGAGGCCATGGACTGAACAACATGACAAGAACACACACAGCTCCGACTGAACAGGTGCAATCTGCCCAATACGTGTTTTATGAAACTAGCCAAAACATTGTCACGAAGCGAGAGACGACGCAGTTGTCTTGAAGGAAAACACGTGTGCTCCCCGAACTTGTGCTCCCCTAACAACTCAAATACACAGGCGGCGAAGCAGCAGTCAACAAAGTGACGTGTGCGAGCGAGCGTCGACGATCGGAATGCCGTGGAGTCTGCTCTGCAGGCTTTTATCTTTCGGCGCGAGTGTTTCTGAAACCGTCGATTTACATCCAGAACATTGTAGATCAGAGAAGATTATTGTGGGCTAGTGACGTGAAGACGAAACAGTCTGCTTATCTGAATAAGATAGCACCTGCGGCATAAAAATAAAGAATGCAGGACGCACTTCGCTTGACACAGATAACTGGGCCGGGCGTGGCCGAGCAGCAAAAACAAACAAACGCATTTATGGTTCGTGGCATTACCCCCCCCCCCCCCCTCTGACAGTGCATCAACCTGATGCTGAAACAAAAGACAGCCTGAACAAACAACAAAAAAGTCCGTGAGCTTGCATAGTAAGGTTTCAAGCGGACCACGTGGACGACTTCGGGCCGCGTGCGTCGTCGTGATGTTCCGGAATGACCATCGGGGATCACCTCGTAGATAAGTTGGCCAACACGTTGTAGAATCTGGTAGGGTCCGAAATGCCGTCGCAGAAGCTTCTCACTGAGTCCACGTCTTCGGATGGGAGTCCAAACCCCCACACGATCCCCAGGGTGGTACTTGGCGTGTCGGCGTCGAAGATTATAGCGTCCGGCATCCACCAGCTGCTGGTCCGTTATACGAACTCGGGCGAGCTGGCGGGCCTCCTCCGCACGTTGAAGGTATCCTTGGACGTCGGAGTTGAGGTCGTCGTCTTCTACGTGCAGAAGCATGGCGTCGAGCATCGTAGTCGGCCGTCTTCAGTAGACAAGCTCGAACGGTGTCATCTGCGCAGTTTCCTGCGTCGCTGTATTGTACGCAAACGTGACATACGGAAGGACTTCGTCCCAAGTCTTCTGCTTAACGTCGACGTACATGGAAAGCATATCCGCAATCGTCTTGTTCAGACGTTCCGTTAGTCCGTTCGTATGGGGGTGGTACGCCGTCGTTCTTCGGTGAACCGTGTTGCTGTAGCGTAAGATCCCTTGCATAAGTTCCGCAGTGAAGGCAGTTCCGCGGTCCGTGATTAGGACTTCAGGGGCTCCATGTCGCAGCCAACTGAGGTGTGAATGCACTTTCACCCCTCGAAAACAAACAAATATAAATATACTGTACATACGTGTTGTCACTCATTTACATGCGCGAGTGGGAAATGTGACGGGCGATTTACGGTAAGAACGATCCCCAGTGCTTCGACCATTCGTCATGATTTACTCAATAGAGATGTGTGAATTTTGTTTTCTTTGGATGTGCTAACTTTACTCTGAACCGTTGCAGTGAACAGGCTTTCTTCAGTTTTAAGTGGGAGGACTTTCCTTCGCCGGAAGTGCAGACGCAGCTGTGCGGCAGCAAAATGAGTTGGAGGGCCGTGAGCTGTCTGGCAAAATCAGAGGTGCCACAAAAGCGGAACAAAGAAAAGTACTTGTGCCGTCGTAAAACGCGTCGTGCGCGTCTTCCGTGCATGTTGTAATTGAAAGAATTCCCTGGAGAAGCGGTGAGCCAGTCTCGTCTGATTGCAAGCTGGCCGTACGGCTATGAGTGCGCAATTCCGCAGGCAAGCCTCGAGAGCGACGTTAACGCGAGCGAGCGGGCAAACAGGTGCGGCACTGCTTTGGCGCCGGTGACCAATGAGGCAGGTGCGTTCCGGAACGCTGAGAACACGGCCCCGGGGCGGGCGAGGGGGCGCCTTGAAAGAGCCGTTTAGGCTGGCCACGGAAGCAGCGCAGCCAAGTGCCGCTCTCGTTCGGTGCCATGCGCCGCCAGCTACTCCGGCGGCAACGGCGGCCCGGGAGGAAAGCGTCCGTGGCTCGGATAAGCGCTCGCGGGGCGCGCCGAGGGGGCTTCCTGCAGCAGGTAAACGACCCGCCTTTCCCGGCGCAGCCCTGACCCTGATCTTGAGATTCGGGGAGGAGGAGGAGGAGGCGAATCAGCATGAATGAACGGCTCCAGAGCCAGTTGCATCCGGGCGCCGCTCTGTGACAGGCCGCTTTCGCCGCTGCTTGTTTCGAGTGCGCGAGCAACGCCGCGCGAGGCGATGCGGCCGCCAACGGCGCGGTTCTCGACGGCGGGTGTGCTGGGAGCCGCCCTGATAGTCCTGTGGCTCGCCTCCGTGGCAGAGGCCCGGGTCGACGCGAGCCTCAAGTCGCGGCTGCTCTCCGAGGCCGGCATGCGCGAGGACCGGGTGCGCGAGCTAATCGACCTCGGCAGCGACGCGCTCCTGCGGAAGAAGACGCACCACCACCTCATCGAAAGTAAGTAACTGGCCACCAGAGGCTGTTCGTCGCGCTCGGTATCCATACACTACCTTCGGCGAACTCAGGAGACACCAAAAGGGGATTCTTTTCTCGGCATCGGGGAGCACTCCGCACGCCGAGTGCTACAAACTGGCCGCATTCTTCTTCTAAGCCTCTCCTAAGTTCCTTCGTAAAGGCCTCAAAAATAAATTATGTGAAACCGAAGAGAGATAGGGGGAAGGGAGCCGTTTTTACAGCTAAGCTTCCACACACACCGCACGAAAAAAATCGCTGCGTGCGAGAAGTTTTTGGCACCCAGAGCTGGTGTTCTGTTAGATTTTTGATGGGGTTTGATTTTGACGTCCCAGTTTGAAGGGCTTGGGCAGCGAAAATTTTCCTGGTGTCTTTAGCGGATAAGCAAGCGCGCATCATCGGTTGCCGTTTAAGCTACATGCGCACTAGCGGCGAACTTGCCATGCCGCCTTGACGACGGCCGCCAACGGCGTGGCGCCGCTGGCGGCCGTCATCAAGGCGGCACGGCAAGCTCGCCGCTTGTGCGCACGTAGCTTTACGCGGGGATGGACTGCGTGCACGCGCAGCTATAGGCTTTACGCGCTCACCGATGACATGGCGGTTGTGCTGGTGGGATATATAACGCCTACGTCTCGGGGCCCGATGTGGCCTCTGTGCGGTCCTCCATGGTGGGGCGTTTGGGTCGGTGTGTTACACAGCCAGCACGATGACCACGACGCGGGAGGGAAGCGCACAGCGCCACGTTTGTCCGCTACAATAAAGCCCTAGTCCTTCCACGATTCATTATGCTCGATCGCAAATTGCAAACAAATCTGCTTAGTTGCATGCACTCCTGTGACTGCGCCCAGCTCCTTCGGCGGGGAGTGGAAGGGCGCTGGGATTTTCCTTAAACGAGAAAGTTGCCATTTTCCGAAGATTGCCACTGCACGTGCGCGCGTCCCATTCGATTGGGTTCTTCTTAGCGCTAAGTTTGAGGAAACATGTGGAAGAAACTGTCCTAGTCCGAGATGCGCTTAACGGTACATGTCGCAGCCATCGGAAAGTCTGAGCGAAGCAGCGTGAAGTTTCTTCGGCGAGCGGGCGTTGCGCCGTCGCATAATCATGACAGAGAACAAATATGCGCGACATAAAACAAAAGCGATCACCTTCGAACTTCTTTTTAACAGACTTCTCAATTACTTGCACAGGCAAAATTGAAAGCGTTGTCAGTTTATGCTGGCAGACAATCCTGCTGTATGTGCAGCGTACTGGATCCGCGGCGGTAGACAAAGGACACGGCGAAAACCGAGGCACGATAGCGCTGCTCTCGAAACAGTTAATTTTAAAGAAAATAGTCTTTCTTCGACTACTCAAATTTGAGAATATGGTCCGTCTTCCTGTCTCTGTGTCTGTCTGTCGGTCTGCCCTCGATTCTGCCACCCATACAAAGGTTAAAAGAATACTTGAACGAGTGGTTGATATGGGCAAAACCATTCCAAACCACTAAATCTAGTACAGTACTTCATACTTCTCAATATTGTTCAGCCAAAAGAAAACATTGGCTATATTTATTATTTCATTTATTTATTTATTTGAAAATACTGCAGCACTTGGCGGTCCAAGCAGGAGTGGTAGAACAAATACACTGAAGTATTACATACATCATGGTCACACGGAGAGGCACAAATATATAAAGGAAAACGAACAGTCATGAAATTATTAAGATAAAGAAACAAAGGTAATAAAGACAATAATTAACAGCTGGATTTCTCTTTTCGAGAAACAAATACCACATGAGTTTTATATTTTATACAAATTCCAAATCCTGAATATGATCATTAAATGATTGCACGGTCTCACAGTTTACAGCACTTGCCGGTAATCGGTTCCAGTAAGAAATAGAGGAGGTAAATACAGAGTATTTATGAGCATTGTTGTGACTAATAGGTTGTCGAAGCACTTTGTTATGGTTTGTTCGTGAGGAATGTTTAAAAGGTTCAAGGAGGTAATCGTCTCGTGAAATTTTAAAACGGCCATGATAAAGAAGATACAAAAATTTTAGTTTGGAAGTTATTCTGCGGCGTGCGAGTGAGGGAAGCTGGGCTTTGTTCGGCAGATTTGTTACGCTGGTATGCCTAGAATAATCTGAAAAAATGAACCGAACTGCCAAGTTTTGAATCCGTTCTATTTTTTTAACCAGATATTTTTGATATGGATCCCAAATGATATCTGCATATTCTAGGGCTGGTCTTATAAGAGATTTATAGGCAGTTAGTTTCATTGCACGAGGTGCATTACGAAGCTTTTTCCTTAAAAAGGCCAATTTTCCTTGTGCTTTAGAACACACAGGCCTCAATGTGCGTCTCCCAGCTTAGGTTAGACGTAAGCGTTACGCCCAGATATTTCACGTGGTTACTTTTACCAATTTCATTATTGTCAAGAGTGTAGGCAAAGTTTAGCGGAGTTTTCTTATTTGTAAAAGTTATGCTCACAGTTTTTTTGGCGTTGAGTGCCATTCCCCACTTTTTATACTATGCATGAATTAATTGTAAGGAATTATTCAGCTGAACTTGGTCTTCCGTTGTATTTATTGTTGAGTATATGACGCAGTCATCTGCGAATAGCCGTAATTGAATGGGTGAGTTAATGCTGAAATGAATGTCATTAATGTAAATAAGGAACACAATTGGTGCCAAAACCGATCCTTGGGGCACGCTAGAGAAAACACTTAAATTGCCTGATACCTCATCGTTCAAAGCAACGAATTGCTTGCGGTTTCGCAGATAGCACTCTATCCATGAAATTATATTACTCTCAATACCTATTGCATGCATTTTTGTAATTAGGTCATGGTGGGGAACGACATCAAACGCTTTTGAAAAATCGATAAAGATTGCATCTAGTTGCCCTCTATCATTAATCACGTTAGCAATATCATTAGTTATCTCTGCAAGCTTGGTTACGGTTGATAGGCCCGATCGAAAACCATGTTGCCGACTGTATAGTAAGTTATTCCTTTCTAAATGTGTTATGATAGCTTTAAAAATGATGTGCTCCAAAATCTTGCAACATGTGCTGGTTAGTGAAACCGGACGGTAGTTGCTAGCTTCGACTCTGGAACCACATTTATGTATCGGAATAACTTTTGCCCGAATTAAAAATAACTAGCCGCTTGGTTTTTGCGATAGTTGCGTTAGTGCAATAAATAACAACTTAATTTATGTAAATAAAAAAGACGCTCTGGAAACAATATTTTAATAAAAAATACAAAAAGGACTCGCGCTTAAAGTCCAGTAACTGATCTTCAGGGGGGGGGGGGGGGGGGGGGGGGGTTGCGGGCAGAGGACTCTAGGCGCTAAGAATGTAGAAAATTCAGTAAGGATTTCTCAGGTAAAATGTCGACAAGTGTAGGCACGCTTGTGTCCGTCATTTCGTGCAGTTGAGTGAACTGCGGTGCACTCTGTTCTGCTGAAAGCGTATCCTTGGAGGCGAATGTTAGAACTTTTGTTTTTGTGAGGGGCTGGTGTTAGTGAGGTTAGTGATTTTGTGCCTGATAGATGTACAGTTGCCATGCCAAATTGGTGATTGTAAGGTGCGTATGGTCCCGCGTACTGCTTCGGCCTTGGGACCTTCCTCTGTACTACAACCCAAGTGTAAACATGTCAGTGGCGTTTCTGGGTAAACTTGCACCCGGGGCCCAGAAAAGTTGTCACCCCCTCACATATACAAAACAATTATTAATAATAAAACTAATGTTATTGTTATTCTCAATAACAATAATGTCTTCCATTGTTACCATATTAAGGCTGGTTCACGCTTGCGACTGGAGCTACCAAAAGTGATTTCTGTCGCTCCGCATCGCTCTCGTCGCGCGACAAGAGAGATTGGTCTTGGCAAATTTTGTATCCTTTATTTAGATACCAATGAAGAAAGAAACTTTCATGTGCTGCTTTCCGGCTCATCGCAATTCTTTCTGAAGTAATAACTGCAGTTATTTAGCGTAATTTAGAAAATTTTGGCACTGCTAATACTGAGGGCGACAGCGTGATTTGTGCGGAGTTCTGCGCTTAATTCTATCACGTTCCAGAACCAAGGAAGCTAACCTCTGACAGCGAGTAAGGCAAAAACTATTTAGAGTTCCGGAAAGTTCTGGCACAGTGTTCATGCCCAAGTCGAGTCTCTGCTGCATGGGAAATATCATTTTCCTGCAGTGGTTCTGCTGGGTTCATGAGAATTCGGAATTTTGAGCGAGAAGTTTCAAGTTTCAAGTTTATTTCAGACATGTAAATTACATGGCTGAGGAGGAGGGAAAAAAAGCCGCAGCTTAGCGGCTTGACAATGCTCCCTTCCCCTGAGCTACATCGGCAACGAGGGTAGCGAACAGCAGGTAGCAAGAAGCAAAACAAGAAGCAAAACAGCAATGCAGTTTTTGGTGTAATCAAATACAGTTGAATACTTATACATAGCTCTTGTACCATTAAAAAATATTCTTGCATAAGAATTGAACAGAAATATATCCAGCACAAGTGGTATCAAAGACATGGCAAAGAGAATGGCAGAGGCAGGGTTAACAAGAAGACGCGTGAACTACTAAACAATAGGCAACCAAAGTAATACATACACTGAAAGCATCTTATAAAAAGAAAGTTTTTATCTGTTGGTAGGACGGCAAACGATCGCAAGAATTGGGGAGACCAAATCGGTTAAGCAGAGTAGGCAGCGCATAATTTAGCGTTTGAAATCCATAATTAGTCCGTGGGCGAGGCACGTACCAGCGTTCATGGTGGCGTGTTTGATGGGAGTGCGTGTTCTTTTGTAAAATAATTGTTTCCTCAAGAAAAGGCCCTCGACGTTCGGATAATGATTTATACAGTTCAAGCAAGCGGAAATCATAGAAAGACGCAAGTTTAATTATGTTATATTTTGAGTACAAGTTGTGGGAAGAAGATATACTTGGTGCGTTTGCTATTGCTTTCAATGCCCCGTTCTGTAACACCGAAAGTTTACTAATATTGGTTGCAGTGGAGCTACCCCAGATTAAATTGCAGTATCTTATATTTGACTCAAATAATGCAAAGTACAAAAGAAGCTTTGTTTTAACCGGCAGCATGTGTCGCAACTTCCTAAGTATTCCGACTGTACGAGATAGTTTAGTCTGCAGGTGCTCGAAATGAGCATCCCACAGCATAAACTCGCTAAAGTAAACGCCCAGAGATTTAACTACACTGGTTATTTGTATTTCATTAGTCCCTAGTGAGAGGGTACTTCTTAGGTCATAAGTGGTGTTTTTGGCTCTAAAGAATATGGCTTTTGTTTTGGCAGAGTTGACCAAAAGAGCATTTTTGATAGACCATGTGTGCAATTTAGCTAGGACTAAGTTGGCTTTTCCCACTAAGCTATTTACGTCCTCTCCAGTTAAAAATAAGCTTGTATAATCCGCGTACATTACGTATTCAACTTCTTTATCTATTCGTATGAGATCGTTAATATATATGTTAAAGAGTAAAGGACCTAACAAACTTCCCTGAGGAACCCCATGTTTAACAGATTTGAAGGCAGATTGAAAACTCTCAATTGAGACACACTGCACGCGATCACTGAGATAATTACAAATTAGATTGAGCATATTATTTCTGATTCCATAAGCTGAAAGTTTTAAAAGAAGAGTGCGATGATTCATTCTGTCAAATGCTTTAGAAAAGTCTACAAATATCCCTAATGTGATCAATTTGTTCTCGATGCTAGTAAGTATGAGTTCTTTTTGTCGTAGCAGTGCTAGTTCGGTAGAAGAATGTTGCCTGAATCCAAACTGTTTAGTTGTTAAAACATTGTATTTTTTAAGAAAATCGGATAGCCGTACAAAAATAATACGCTCCAAACCCTTGGAAAATACCGGCAAAATAGATATTGGCCTATAATTATTAAGGACGTCCTTAGGACCTCCTTTGTGCAGAACAACTACTCTCGCCTTCTTCATTCCGACAGGAAATACACCTGTTTCGAGAGCCAAGTTGTAAATGTAAGTTAAGATAGGGCAAATAATGTCTATGACGTAAATAACTGGTTTCATTTTGATACCGAATGCGTCTTCGCATTTAGTGATTTTCATGCGGTCGAAAGCTGACTGAACCTCCATTTCATCACACGAAGTGAGGAAAAGGGAATTCGGCACATGGTTATCTATGTAGTCGAGAGCAGTGGGGTCATGTTCACTATCAACAAGCGAAACAAAGTAATCGTTGAATTTGTCAGCTAGTTGTTTTCCAGTGATTTTTTTGTTATCAATAACCAGACTGCTGGGTACACGGGAATGTTTGTTGCAGAGTAGTGTGTTTACTCTATTCCAAACAATTTTTTGATCTGTGATGCCGTTGAACAGGTTTATGTAGTAGTTGTTTTTCGCTTTCTTTAGCATAGCATTTATTTTGTTACGGTGTCGTTTAAAAGTCTTAAAATCAGCTGTGTTACGACTTCTAAGGAATACCCGGTTCAGTTTGTTTTTCTCAGATATCATTTTAAGGATATAAGAGGTAACCCATGGCTTACGAGCTCGTTTAGGTGTTGTGAACGTCTTGTATGGGAAACAGTTATTGTAAATTAGCAGGAACTTTTCTAAGAAGAAATGAAATGCATTGTCAGCATTGGTATATTTGCGCACCGACTCCCAGTCACCCCTGATTATAGCATTCCTGAATGTTTCAAGCGTATAGCTATTTATTTGTTGAATTTTATTTTGTGTCAATTTTTTACGGTTCGCGCGCTGGGCAGCGTTGCTGCAAATAGCAAAAACAGGGAGGTGGTCACTGAGGGAACTATCAATAACCCCTGCTAAGGAAAGTAGGGTTGACTTGCTCACAATTAACAGGTCAAGTATTGTTGCTGACGTGGGAGTCACACGCGTAGGTAGGTTGATTACATTTTGCATAAAATGATATTCTAATAGCGTCAGCATGCGCGTGCGCCGAGAAGACTTTTCACCCATGTTAATGTTGAAATCACCTCCCATAAAAACAGTATAACCCCAAGAATCAGCAAATTCAATAACGGTCTCCAGATAGACTAAAAATTCATCAAGGTTTCCATCAGGAGGGCGATAAACCACAACAAATAGGGTAGTTCCAGTGCGCACAGAAAGGATTTCATAGTTGGCTGTTACCGCACATGCTTGATTTTCTCTTTCACAGTGCATACATTCGAGTATTAATAAACCGACTCCTCCCCCTCGTCGATCGGCTCGATTCAGGTAGAAAGATTGGTACTTGTTGACAACAAAACATTCATGATCGTGAAGCCAGGTCTCGGTGATCATAATTGCTGTATAATTGAAACGAAATTCATTTAGGAACTCATCAAAAACTGCTTCTTTGCCTCTAGTAGATTGGATATTAATATGCAAAACTGATAGGGCTGAGTTTTTTGCAGCGAACTCATTCAAATCACTCGGTTTAGAGTAACCGTTCATATCGGTTTTGGGTTGATTTCTACATTAAAACGAATTTACGAGACAAGCTTTGCCAGGTCACTTTCCACACGGATGACATGTATGGTTTCCTTACTAGCCCTTCGCACAAGCACTTTTCCGTTGCTGTGCCAGGCGTACTCAAACCCATTTTCTTTCGCCCATTTCTTGGCAGTGAATAGCAGAAGCCTATTTCGTTGAGTAAGGTTCTCAGTGACCGACATATTGCATTGCAAGTTTCTCAACTTTTTGCATTCTTGGAGCCAGTTTTCTTTCTGCTGCAGCTGAGCGAAACGAATGAGTATCCGCGGGACTTTTTCTGGTTTCGACGGTAGCCTATGTAAAGCTTCTAATTCATTCATGCTCACGTTGGGAAGTTCCACCATGCGTCCAACTGCGTTGACTTTGGAAAGCAGGTCTTCATTTTCTGAAAACTCTACACCATGTATGACCAAGTTGTGGCGCCTGCTTCGCCATTCCAGGTCATTCACCTCAAGTTTGAGCTGCTGGACCTCAGCACTACCCTCACGGGCTTCCACAGCTTCAAATCCCCACAGCTGGGGATTTCACAAATACTGAATGCATGGGCTTCGAAATGTCAATGAAAGCATGTATATGCAACATGCGATGCGAAATGAAGACATTAATGTGTAGTTATTTGTAAAGAACTGGCAGTACATCAGAAGAGTAAGCAGTAAGATAAGAAGCCGTGTGTTATTTAGGGAAACTAAACCATAATAGCTACATGAGGTTGGTTTAGAGAACCCCAGACGCCGACTCGGGTGCAGATCTCCACAACACCGACCTTTTCAGTGAATTAGGCATCGATAAAAATCCTAACAGTAAGGAGCATCGTGGTGTGTCGCTCGCGATCCTGAAAAAAAACGTTATCAGCCAAAAAAGAAGTGGCCAAGAGCTACTTGCGGCAGCACAGGCTGTAATGCGCTAAACCAAAGCGGGGTAGAAGAAAAGTGAAGGCTGATACGCGGCATCGTGAAAGTACCACATCTTACAGTCTATACAAAGCGAATGGAAGCTTGCAAGAGATGTGGACGTGTGAGAGTCTCAGGCCTCATGAGAAAATGACACTAAGGTGGCCGCCATAGCCGTTCGGTAATCTTTGCAGGCCGCTGTGCCGACTAAATCGTGCAGACGACACGCGGGCCTGGAGGAGGGCTGTTTAAAGGCAACACATGCCGAAGAAATAGTCGCTTCATTCAGATCAATTTTCGTGAGTCTAGGAATACACCTTAAAAAATTGAAGCTTGAACGACCACAGGCGGAGAGAGAGAGACAAGACTTTGTTGGGCCCAAATAGGAAGACTGGTCAGATGTCTTCTTCCCTGCAAGGGTTCTGCCGACCCCATGGGAGTGAACGGCCTCTCTTGCTATTCGTACCAGGGCCTATTGATTTTGATTGATTGATTGATTGATTGATTGATTGATTGATTGATTGATTGATTGATTGATTGATTGATTGATTGATTGAAGGGTTTAACGCGCCGACGCAACGCAGGCGATGAGGCGCGCCGTAGTGGAGGGCTCCGGATTAAATTTGACCACCTGGGGATCTTTATCGTGCGCCGAAATCTCGTACACACGGGCGTTTTTGCTTTTCGCCTCCATCAGAAAAGCGGCCACCGCGGCCGGGAATCGAACCCGCGACCTCGTGCTCAGCAGCGCAAGCCTGTTGATTTTCAGCGGTACAGCTGTGCAGCGCGGCCTCCCAATGCACATCGTTGTGTTAGTTTAGCAAATATGTGCTGTGTTCCTGTGGGTTCGTAGCGATGTTCGGGCACTTCCACATCATGTGTGAGAGGGTAGCCCACCCTCAACAAAATTTACATTTCGGGTCACATAAGTCGGGATACATCTGGTGGTACAGGACTGGGTTTGGAAACGAATTGGTCTGCAATAGTCGTAATGCTACAGCCTGTTTTCTATCGAGGGACTGGTGGGGGCCGGGATATGATCGTCGGCCCTCCCTATAGTAGTTGAGAATTTCCCAATACTTGAGAAGTCTGCCGCCGTTCCCAGGAGTGTCCGTGAATGCGACTGGCAAGTTGGTTTGGTTGGTGAGAGCGCAAACCTCCTCGTTGCCTTCCAGGGTAGCGTGTGCAGGGACCCACAGTAGCGTGACTGTGGGGAGGTTCTCCATGTTGGTTAGATGTCTGAGAATGGCAAGTGTCTTGGGCGATATACGTCCTCTAGTGAAGTTTCGAATAACAACCTGCGAGTATGAGACTACCACACCAAACGTTTGGATGCTGGAGATCGCTAGGGCGATAGCCGCTTCCCCCGCTTCCACCGTGTGTCTAGTTACAATTGTGCGAGCCACATGGTGATTTTCCGGATAGTTGGTCGCAGCTATACACATGGCAGTCTTCTCCCGTTATTCGGCTGCATTCGTGTACCACACATTGGGCTCCGCTCAAAGTTTCTTGGACAAAGCTCGGACTCTGGCTCGCCTGCGTCCTGTGTCTTGGGTGGGACGCATGTTTCTAGGGAGAGGAGTGAATTTATATGCGATCTGAGAGCAGTTGGAAGGTCAACTTGTTCGGGGGTCTCCGTGTTCACCTCTACTCTAAGATCGCTCAGAACTTTTAGTCCTGCCCGTGTAGATGAGAGACGTACGAGTTGTGCCGTGCGTTGCGCCTCAATGATTTCTTCCACGGTGTTATGGATACCAAGTTCGAGTAGTTTGTGTGTCGGGGCAGAAATAGGGTTGCCTAGAGCTTGTTGGTATATCTTGCGCATTATTGTATTTATTTTCTCCTTTTCAACTCTTCGGAGTCGTAAGAACGGCGCGGCATATGCAATTCGACTGATGATGAAAGCCTGAATGAGTCTTCTGATGCTGTTTTGAGACATCCCTTGATATCTATTGGAGACGATATCATGCGGCTAACTTGTATCGCATGTTTCTCCAGTTGTTTGAGAGTTGCTGTGTTGTATCCATTAGCTTGGATCTGAAGGCTTAATATTCTAATGGTGTCTACGTTTGGTATGCCAGTCTCATCTTTGGTTGTGATTGAGATGCTTTGATGACCTTGAGGCTCGCGGCCGTTCGGACAGATGACAAGTAGTTCCGATTTTTTCGGGGAGCAGCAAAAACCTCTAGGGATGACCTAGCTCTCAACCACTTCCATCGCTTGTTGTGGGTATCTTGTATCATCCCATCGCTACCTCCTGCTACCCAGAGTGTAATGTCGTCTGCATAGATACTATGACCAAGTTTGGGTATCTCACTCCAAAGGCAGCCACGGGGGCAGCCACGTTGAATAAGAAAGGAGACAGGACTGATCCTTGGGGGGTGCCCTGTTCTCCCAATTGTATGGGGTTAGACTGAATATCCCCTATCGTGAGGCTGGCTGTTCTCGTCATTAAAAAGTCTCCCACTTGCACTTGCCCACTCCGAGCAGCTCGCAATTCTGTAACATGGCCGAGTGTTTGACTCTGTCAAAGTCTAGCCCCACGATGGCCCTGGTATCATAGGAAGAGTTGTGTCGTCCCTCTATGACTTGGTGCTGTAGTTGTAGGAGCACGTCCTGCGTCGAGAGACCTCGTATGAAACCGAATATTGAGTCCGGGAGTAGGTGTTTGTCGTCCACGTAGTTGTTTTGTCTATTCAAGACCATGTGCTCCAAAAGTTGGCCTAAGCAAGACGTCAGAGAGATGGGTCTTAGGTTTTAAATCTTCAAAGCCTTGTCGGGTTTGGGAATGAATACTGTCTCTGCCGTTTTCCATTGCTTCGGAAGGGTACCTTCACTCCAGCATTTATTAAAGTATTTAGTCAGGGCCGTAACGGAATCATCGTCCAGGTTGCTAAGCGTCTTATTAGTGACACCGTCTGGGCCAGGAGCCGATTTGGTTTTGAGCTGAGACATTTGAAACGCCAATCCTCATGGCGTTTCAAGTATCAGACCAACTAGCCCGTCAACAAATCTTCCTGAGACATTGCTGCCCCCATCTCTGCCTCCGTGAAAGGTTCGTCCAATTTTAAGTTGGGAGCTCCTTCGTAGTCTTTCGCTGGGTTGTAAGGGCCGATGTTAAGGTACCTATTTTGAAGCTCGACCAACAGTTCTTCAGGGGTTCCATCGTAGCCGTGTAGTAGACGAAGGTCCTGTCGTTGACTGTTTTACTTGTGGTGTTGTTTAGCAAATGGCGGAGTATATTTCACGTGCAGCGATCGTACACCCAGGCAAAGTGAGGGGCATTGAAGTCCCCTACCACGAGGAGTGGTGTTCTCGATCCTGCCAAACTTGCTGTTTTCCTAAGTAGCTGTGAATAAGGATGGTTTTTCCTGGGGCTGCCATAAACATTGAGTATGAAGAGATTGCCTCGATTAAGTGCCGACGCCGATATGATCTCTAGAACTACATGATCCGCGCCTTGGATCCCAGTGGAGTGTTGTATGGCCGGCATGTTTCGCTTGACTACGGTCGTGACTAGTATAGAGGACTCTTCACCTTGCGCGCCGTCTACTGGTATGAATGATTGGAATCCTGGTAGCTTGGCTTGGCCATTGGTTTCCTGAACGGCTATCACATCTGGAGCCCCCTCCAGTCCCACTCTTAACAAATCCTGCTGTAGATTGGCTCTTTTTCATCTATAACCCCTACAGTTGCACTGCCATATCAAACATTTTGAAGTGTGGTTTCTCCTTGTCCGAGCCATTATTCAAGAGGTTCGCGTGGTCCGTAAGGAGATTGTAATAATGCGGTCCTCAATAGAGGCCGGGAGGGTCCTTTTGGAGTTGGGGGCCGTTGTTGGTGGGGGGTTGCCGGAGGCACGTTTCCGATCCCCATCTCCACGTGTTGTTTAATGGCCACAGATGTGGTTTCTATAGCCGACATGAGAGTATTGAGTGCAGCTAGTTTTTTGTTGACCGAGTGCATAAAGGACGTGAGCCGAATACGAACTTCAGAGATCCGCTTTTCAAACTTGGCCAACGTAACCGAGTCAGTGTTCTCTGTCTGGCCTGCAGTGCGTTTGAGGTTTGGAATCCGCTTAGCTTGAGATGTAGAGTCATCGTGTACCATCAACTGTTGGTTCCTATTTGTAGGCGTTCCGAAGTCGGTTTCGACACTAGCTACCGAGTTAATGGAGGTTGATACTTCCTTATTGAGAATCCCCGGCGATGGGAACAAGGAGGCTCCGCTGGTCTCGGCTATTTTAGCTTTAAGAGCTTGGTTCTCTAACATGACCGTTTCTAGCATTTTCTTAAGTTTTGCTATTTCTGCGTGTGTGTTATTAGGCCTACGTATGGTGGTGTTTGCGTTGGAGAAGGCCGCACTTGCCCAGCTTACCGTTACGTCGGTGTTCTGGCCCGGAGCTCCTTTGGTTTATCATCTAGGGCCCTTGGGCTGTCGTCGGGGGGTCTTCGATCTCGACCGATGCCTTTGCTTGCCTCCTCGGCCTTTTTATTGGGACCTCGAGTTGGGACTGGATGGAGAACGACTCTGTTGTCGGTTTGTGGATCCGCCCGAGGCTTATCGAGGTAACCGAGGAAAGGATGCAGAGCGATCACTTGGGTTCTTCAGGATGCTCTTTGGTGGCGATTTTCCCGGCTGGAGCTGCGGTAGCGTGAGTGGCGCTCGTTCTTGGGTTTTTGTTGCCTTTCCCATTTCCGTTTCTTGAGCAGATATGGAACTTCGCACCGTTTCCGGCACTTTTTGTCCCCAGACTTGTGGCCCTTTCCGCAGAGAGCACATTTCAGCTCACACGCATGCCCCTCCTGTGGGTTTAAGGCACCGCAACTCTCGCAAGTAGTACGCATACGCGTGGGATTCATCGGAGTGGGGCACACATCTTGACTATGCCCAAGCTTGCCACAGCTTGACCATATGTCATGGCGCTTTTTATGAAGAAAGCATCGGTGCAGAAAGTGAGGTACCTTGTTTCCCTCAAATTCGATGATGGCTGATTTAGAAGTGCCGAGACGCTGGGTCTGTTTACATACACGGCTCGCCATAATGGCAGCGTCGTCGTCTGCAGGGGGAATGTTATGTATAACCCCCTTGGCGCAGTCTTCTGGTGCAGTGGTGTATGCGCAGAGTCCGTAGGTCTTCTCACCATCACACAGTGAGGTAAGCTTCTCATAGGTGGCTGCTCGCTGCATGCTTGGCGTGCTGATAACAATGAGGTCCTTGGTCACGTTCAGACGAACAATGTCCTCCGTCGTTACCGCATGGCTGAAGCCTGCTGCCTGAATAATTACGTCTCTGATCAGGGATTGGCTGCTGATTTGAAGCTTCATGCGGTTTCTCGGCCGTAGAACACCCTTGAGACGTTCCTTCGGTAGCTCCGGTGGTCGTGGCCGTCGCACAGAGCCCCTGTCGCCGGCGCGTCGCTCGCCGCGCAACTTACTTGCTCGTGTCGCAGCATCTGAGTCGGGGAGGCCAGACATAACTGCGCCGCCATCCTGGCGTGTAGAATTTTCCAGAGAAGCTTGAGCTCTTCCGATAACTCGTATCTACTTTCAGCAATGGCTCTCCAACCAGCCGGGCATGTTAGCAAATTCTTCGGGAGATATGAATTCTCCCTCCACAGTCACCGGGGTCATGTCGTCGCACAAACGTTGCCAGCGTAGGGCGTAGGAGCCTCGGGCGTAGGAGCCGTGGAGCCTGGTGAAAGAAGGCTGGGGGAGAAATAGAAGTTGTCCCAGCAAATAAAAAGAAGTAGGACTGGCTTAAACAAAAAAGCTATTTCCAAGTATTGTGCAGGAGAAGTGGTATAAAATGGCAAAGAAAATGACCGTCCCAGAAAGTCGGAAAAACTACCTGCGCCCACCGGTTTGTCACTAAAGTCAGCCTCTGTGGCAGCAACTGCATGCTGGGAATTTCTCTAGGCGAGCATTTCAGCACGTTTGAAATAGATACATTGTCGGTTCTCTTTGCTATCTGGTTACTGAGAATGGAAGCAGATAGAAAGGGGACATTTAGCGGGGAAAGAGACGACTGGCCGTACACGAGTCGTCTACCCGGCCAGTTTATCGCTGGTCGTGTGGATGCTTGTCGGCAACGATGCCGTCGTTTCCTTTTGTACGTCGTAAAAAATATTCCATCACCTATTTGCAAATAAGTTAATTAAAATTGGCGCCTTGGAAAAACGAACACAGTGTAAAATGTGAGGTTCGGGCTTACCAGTGAAGCAGCCACCAGCCAAAGGAGGAAATCCGAATCGAAGGAGGTTACGAAGGGATAAAGAAGAACTCTTGAGTAAAATACCAGGTTCGTACGGGCCTCAGTGTATCGGGCCCACACGCTGGCTCACAACCGTATGGTCGCGCACCCATCCCGATATGTTAGTGACAACGATTTCATTGCCTTCGTTGTGCAGACGACTAGCTCAAGACGACTCCTAAATGAATCGGGATACGGCCCATTCGTCACATGGCCTTTCGTCATAGGCCGGTTCGTAATAGGCCGTTTGGTCACATAGGGTCATTCGTCATAGGCCGGTTCGACACATGGGAAAGTTCGTCATAGGTGCACAAGACGAATCTTGAAGTTCTTTTTTTGTATACATGTGGGTCTCAGCGAAGTAGGTAGGACTTTTCTTTTCAGAAGTGAGAAGCGAGGCATACATGTTTTTTTTTCTCTCTTTTACGCCGTACATCTGCAAAAGTTCAGCAAAGAATGCAAGCCAGATTGGGCAAGTAGGGTGACCTGGGTTGATCAATAATATGGATAGCGTTCAACAACCCTAGACAGAAAAGTCGGGCTCGAGCGTATCCTAATAAAGTTCTTAGAAGACGGGCTACAAAAACGCGCGTCCCCATTTTCAGTGTTGCGGCCGGCTTGGGCACCATCCATGGGAACAGGCCCACTCGTCACAGCCCACTCGTCGGGGGAAAACTGGTCAAAGAGGCATCTGGTTCTAAGTGGTCCCGTAATAGGGACCTTCTCGTTTTTGAAAATTTTGTCTGGAAGCTTCGTTTGGGGCGGATGTCGAGAAGAGGGAAGGGGGGCGGGGTGTTAGTTGCTTTAATACCCCTGTCAAACGTCCCTATTTAAGTGCACTTAGGCCAAGTGCACTCGGGCTCCCCGAATGACACTTTGGCTGCACGCTGCTGAACGACGAAATAAAGTGAACTTGGCCGTGATGTCAGTGACGATAGCCGGCGTAAAGATTGCGAAAAACTGCTTGACATTCCCCCTCTTGATCATGGCAAAAACAATGTAAACATTTCATTCTGTTTGCAATGTTGTAATCGCAATCGGCGCCTCGAACAAGTCCACAAACAACGGAGTCGGGACAACGACTGAACAGCGGCGCTGATGTCTTCACTGTTATTCACTGCACAGCGAATATCAGTAGCATTATCTTTTGAAAAAAATTATCTGAAAGCGTGGTGGCATTTAACAGAGAAGGCTGAAGCGAGAACTCAATCACAGCGCCACAAGAAACCATCTTCGAGAACGCCGGAGAGAACGGCCGCCATGGCGCAAAACCCCACCAGGCGGCTCTGGCGCGTCGTTGAGAGAGAGGTTATTTGCTTGTTTTCCGTCGCTGCTTTTCTTTTTTGTAAAAGTGTATCAACAATTCATCTATACTTAACTTTCAACATTACTGATTATCATCTAAACCCTCGTGGTTTACGTTATGTTTCCCGATTTTCGGACTTCTGTTCACGAGGTGACTAACTCGGCGAGCTGGCCCCGGTAAAGTGTGTTTGAGGAACACACTCAGCTTGAACTGCGTTCTTTGTAAAGTGTCATTCGCGTTTGCCGAATGACATTTCAGCCGAGTGCACTCGGTAGAAGTGCACTAAAATAGGCACGTTTGACAGGGGTATAACCCTGATAATTCGTGCCAGGTTGATCTTTCACAGTTCCTGGGTTAGCCTTTTTGCTTTTTGGAGGAGGCCGTTGAAATTATATTTTTGGTTTAACACGCTCTCCCTTTCTTATCTTACTTCCCCTTACAAAAATAACAAGGTGCCGCCGCGCGCCTTTTTTCCGAGGCTGTTTGTAGATGATCGGCGTCACGGGCGAAAGCAGCCAGAGTGTTCGGAAATGTGGGGATTTAGAACGCAAACCAAAAAGCAATCGAGTGTGCTGTGTACGGCAGTATAGAAATCGGTCAGAGCCGGGAAAAGCCAGCGTCCATACCTTTCCTAGAGATAAAAAAGCCAGAAAGGTTTTGATAACTATCGCCAAATTGGAAAAGGTGTCAGCAACACAATGGGGTTTGCAGTAGCTGCTTCACGAAAGCTAACTTCTTCTGGCGCAATATGCGTAAGTTCAGTTCGCTCTCGTTTTGATGGTGTGTTTTTCGTGCAAGTTGAGTGGGTCGTTTATTAATAGATGGTCTGCAGCCACTGAGACAGCGGTTGAAGAAAGGCACCGTGCCGCCACATAACATTCCTATGCGCACGCAGGAGAAGAAATTGAAGCCAAGAACCGAAAGGAGAGCGTCATTGTTCTTTTATTAACGTGTTGGTTTCTTTTAATAAATGCTGCATTCCAGTTGCATTTTGTGCTTTGTTGGTTTGCTTGTGCTTCGTTCTCTTTTTATCATTGTGGGATTACTGTTTTGAGTTTGATTGATTGATTGATTGTAGGGTTTAACGCGCCGACGCAACGCAGGCGATGAGGCGCGCCGTAGTGGAGGGCTCCGGATTAATTTTGACCACCTGGGGATCTTTAACGAGCGCCGAAATCTCGTACACACGGGCGTTTTTGCTTTTCGCCTCCATCAGAAAAGCGGCCGCCGCGGCCGGGAATCGAACCCGCGACCTCGTGCTCAGCAGCGCAACGCCTTAGCCACTGAGCCACCGCGGCGGGTCTGTTTTGAGTTTGCTGGGTTTTTTTTTCCTTTCTCAAACCCCCCACAGGAATTGACGATGTAGGTATTTGTAATAAATAAATGAACTTGTTACTTCGGCATCGTCGTTTCCGACAGCCCAGCACAACTGATGTAACAGGCCCTGCCGTAGAGGCGTCATTGTTTGATATTAGTTTCGGTATTTTCATTATTACCTGTAACCTGCATAAACGCCGTTGGATCTTTCCTCGAAAAAACAGCTCACAAAATTATATAATTACTCGCATTATTCGCACTTAACCCGACACAATTGCGCAAATGGCAATAACAAAACGGTGTGCTCGGTTGCGTCTACCGAGCTCTGCTTGGCGCCTAATAAATATTCGAAAAGTGTGCTTGAACAATTTTACGAGCATGGGTGGAAGTGTAGCGCCCTTTATAGAAACTGAAATGCCAACAAACGTTCACGCTGCGCGGTTGGCTGGTGACGCCATTCGGTTGAAGGCACAATCCCTCGATGCTCAGCATGTCATCGGTGGCCTCCCTGATGCCGCAAAACACTGTGTGACTGGCGTTATAAACTGCTTCGCCTTCGACAAAGCACCGTAGTGTCTCATCGGCAAAGGAAAAGATGGCCTGAAGAGACACTAATGGGCCTGGGTCGGCTTTTTCCTCCAGACGCGCGCGCTTACGCGAGGTCCCGATCATCGTCCCTTCCTCCATTTTGGATAAGGTCCCTAAAATTACTAAGGTAGCGCCAACTGCTCCCTCCTTCTCCGCTGCCCTCCTCTTTTTTCTCTCCCGTCACCCGCGGCGCCGCGGTCCCTTTAACTCCGCGGTGAGGCCGCCATTTTTGTTGGCTTCCTCAGAGCATACGCCCTCGCAACGCTTCGGGCCGCTCGCTGCAGTTTTTCGTGCAGTTGGCTCTTGTTTTCGCGCCGCAATCACTCTTTGGTAGCATTAATAGTATTTCTAAAGCCCCGTTTTACCAACACGCATTAAGTGAGGCTGTTTGGTTGTATATTTCTGTCTAGTAGGGGATATTTGCGGGTTGGATGCCGCTGGCCCTTACGGACAGCGCGGTGTTTGTTTACGTGTGCGGCATGCTCAGGATAGTTCGTGAACGCGAAAAGATCGAACGTGGACGTTTCAAATTGCTCTGTTACAGTAATTCCGTTCTTGCATTTGCGTGATTAAGTTGTGGTTGTGCAAGCGCTGCACAGAGGGCTTGCGCATGGTTCGCGGTGACCTTGGTTCGCGGCAGTTCGAGCGCTGCGCTGTCTTTTTCGCGTTCGCGTTTTTTGCGTTAGTTCTAGATCATTAGGCAGCGCTCAGTATGCGTAACGCATTAGCTACTGATATTCATGCTACCTTTATTCCGCGCACTTTCAGGTGCTTTGACGCTGTTGCAAAATATATGTCACCTTCACGTCGTTATAGGCTGCTGTCAGGGTCAAAGTTCTCGCGTCTCCTCGTTGGCTTCGCCCATGACGACTGTACTTTTGGCAGCGCGTCCGTGGCATAGCAATGTTTGTGCGATTGGCGTTCACAATTACTTCGAGTAAGGCCCTGTCGGGCATATCTGGAAAAGGCTGGCACAAAGAACGCGCAGTTAAAGAATGCGCTCAACTTACAATTAGCTGTAGTGCCCAGTTCTATAATAACTACCGTATTCCAAGGCCAGAAGCGCGCTCCAGAAGCGTGCTAACAAGCGCAATTGTGAATCCTTTTTATGCTGTACAGCTAACATTGATTCATGTGTGGGCTTTGATAAATTACAGCTTGCTACAGCCGAGCCGGCCGTGACTGCACTGACCTTATTCGAGCAGCCGAAGGCACAACAACTCGGCCTCGCGAAGCTACATAAAGTGACGCCGACGCAACACTTGTTTGAAACGAGCAGCTGACTGTTCGGTTGTTATCGGTTGTTACACGCTGGCGGCTTCGATAAGGCCTGCTCCGAGGCAGCTGAGCCTAAAATGGCGAATTTAAATGGACAGTGGCGGCGAAGAGAAGAAAAAACAAACAACGCGGGGACGAGGTACTACATCACTGGCCGTTGGCCAATGGCGCACGGCGTTCGCCGGCGAAAAAGAAAATGGCAAAAAACGAAGGAGGAAAGGGGCGCGGGCGAGGGCGAAAGGCGGCGAGATCTAAAGATGGCGCTACCTTAGTAATTTCAGGGACCTTAATTTTGGATACCACTTCGCGCCACCTACATTCGCTGGAAAGTTCGAATAGCACAAAACTTCTTCACTCCACATTGCTCTAAAAGGATTGCGAGAATCACGTAATTTGTGAAAACAACAGATGCAAATTAGTTATAATTACACTTTCTTGCCCATCGACCATTATGCAACATGTACGAAAGATGAGTGATTCCTTATTACCACTTACGCCTAAAAACACACTGCAAATTTTGTTTTACCGGTCCTGTGACGAACTTTCTTAAGTAACAAAATATCCTATGAGGAATGATCCTATGTGACCAAACGGCCTATTGCGAACCGGCCTATGACGAAATGCCATGTGACGAACGGGGCCTACACCCGGGGAGGGGCACTCAGCTCAAAAATCTTGTACCATACGACACCGGGCGTCCTGTCCTTTGGCGCACAGTCTCCGACATTTTTTTTTCTAGTAATGTTCACAAAGAACTCAGCAGAACGCTTTCACTATTATAGTAAGGAAACTGCCCCTCTCGACCACCTCAATTATTGTGTGGTCCCCCGACCATCTTCCGGGATGGCAGCACTCAATGGATGAAATGCCTAATGATAGAAAGTGGGTGACGAACCAGGTGTTCGTCTTTTTGTTTTGCAATTAATTTTGTTGCCCTGTCCTTTTTTTTTACTCATCTTCCACCTTGAAATATGAACCTACCAAAGCAAAATATTTAGGTCATCAGCTTCAAATATTTCTTTACTTAGAACTCCGTAGGACGCCCACACGAAAACCATGATAAAATAGAAAGAAAATGAACACAAGGCTATGCGCTTTATGTGTGCAACGCAAATACTCATTTGTATTGGTTTTAACGTTCAGGAGAATGAAATAAAAAAACGTAAATTTACCTGATTAACAATTAGGTAAATAAAGTAAATGCCGACATAACTGTTCTATTTCTCGAATAATTTTTTCGACAAGCTACTCGCCCGTTCTTCTTTTAGTTTAATTACACCGGGCCGCATGGGATACGCCACTTCCACATATCGCCATCTTCGTGCAATCGCCATGTGCTAGCTGCGTTGCTGGGCATGATGAATGAAAGTCGACGACTTAAAAAATATGAGCTATCAACGCCCCGATTTCAGATCCTACGCGATTGCTTGGATCGCGAATTGGTTGTTAGTGCAAGCACTGAAGGAATCTGGTGCAACCAAGGGAAACCGTGACAACCCATTTGTCTCGCCCATTGCTGGACACCTGAGCTCCCCTCCCCCCCCCCCCCCCTCCACTTGCACCCCTCCTCCCAACACAGGCTTAACTTGTACAGTTAGGTCCCCCGCACCAACCTTCATTGCATGTTTCACACCTACTTTCATTTCGTTTTAATTAATTCCCCGCGTCCTCAAGATTTATTCTTCCCCATATTTTTTTCAAGTCATTTTCACCGTAGTTTTCTTCTGAAAATATGACAAGCGGACAGGGCTACACGGTCTCCGACGCGTCACCGCGAAAACTCCAGAAAATGCTAAACATTCACCATGAGCGCGTACACAACATCTCGTGTGCGCAAAAAAGCCTCGTGGAAAGCCGCCGAGGCGACATGACCAAAATCTCGTTAGCCCTGATGCCTGGTCCTTTCACCCCTCCCCCCCCTCCGTACTGCTCTCGTCCGCTGCCCCAGCAGTGGTCCTGGACGTGATGAAGGGGCTTTGTTAGCCCCCTGTCGTCCCATTGAAAAACAAGCTCGCTGGCTACACCCCTCCGAGCGTCGCAGTCATACTGACGGCACCCCCTCTCCAGGAATCGTTCCTTGTACGCCTCCGCTCACCCTGCAACCAATTAACTCCTCAAGCCACGCCCATTCTCGACTACCGCGGTATTCCTGGATGCCAAAATTCTACTTGCTTTCTTCCATTGTACCAGGAAACAAATTTGAATAGACTGGTGGTGGCGTAAATTGAACAGACCAAAGCGGTGGTCTCGTTACAGGTGTCTTCCAGTTTTCAACGTCCGCATTACGCATTGTAGGGGCACAAATGGCAGCTCGCCCCCCCCCCCCCCCCCCCGGCCCCCCATTTGCGACGCCACTGAAACGTGTAAATTACTGCAATAAACTTGAACAACTTGCTGGTCGAAATGGTGCATTCGAAATGGTGCATGGTGCTGGTCGAAATGGCTGGTCCAAAGTGCTGGTCCAAATGGCTGGTCGAAATGGTGCATGGTGCATTCTACAGGATAGGTTTAACAATTTTTCATTTCCACGGTATAACTCGCTGAAAACGCGCTACATAAAAACAAATAGCACATACTATACACGCAAACACAGGCCTATAGAGTTGCCAAAAATCAAGATGCGGGATATCTTTCGCCACAAGATTGTCAAAATAAAACACGTAAAGTTGCACGCTTTGGTAGTATTGCGCGCCGATACCACAGCTCGACACGGCCCTATCAAACGCACCAACGAAGTTCAGCTGCGTTATCTCTGATGGAAGTCTGTTCCATGCTTCGATGGTATGTTATACGCTGGATTTCGCAAATACCAATACGCGACCACCTCTCCGACCATTCTTGTGATGACGCTACGCAGTAAACGACGAAGTGCAGTGAAGAAGTTCGTGATTGTCGACATGGGGGGTCAACAAAGATTCGGTAAAAACAGCGAGCTCTGTGCAGTGATCCTAAGGAAGGGCCTCCTCAGTCTCCTTTTTTGGCAAATAGCTGCATACGTTAGTGAGCATGGAAGACATAGTTGATGATAGGGGGACATGATGACTCCGAGGCCTGCCGAGGTGACGGGCCTCCGCGTAGACGACGCATCCGCATACGCTTCATGGATGCATGGGCAGCATGGGTGCCATCATCGTTTACTCCTAGACCTCATCATCGGATCGAAGATGTTCGTGTTCATCTAATCACATTTCCCCCGCAGGGCACCTCGTCTACTCAAGGTGACGGTAGAGGTGACACCGCGGACCCCGAGCCAATGTGGGTTAGACCCACCCACGCTGTGCGTGGCTTTGCCGTGTCCTGAGAAAAGGGCTACGTGGTGGCTGAGCCAAAGCCAGGGTTGTTCTGGACCTTCATGTCCCCCTGGCAGTGGCAACACGCCACTTTGGCCCCCGCTTCCCGTAGACGGTGCCCCCAGCCTGACCCAACCGTGGGGGGGAGACAATTAGTCAGTCGCCTTTTCCTGTCTCTTCTCCGTTATTTTCCTTTCCTATTTTCTTTCATAACCCTGTCCTGTCCTGTCATCTTCTCTCTTCCTCATTTCTCCGTTTTTCGTCCAGGCGGCGATGGTTAATCCTGAGCGAAGATATCACCCTAGATTTCAGGCACAGGGTTTTAGCGGCAACGTACAGTTAACGTGTGTTGAAAAGCCACAATCTCGTGTTGGGCTCGGTGGTGGAGGACTGGCCTTGCCACCGAATATTTTTCTTTTTTGATGGCTTCGTCCTCCTGCCCCCCCCCCCCCCCCTCCCCCCAAAGAACTGATCTGCCCTGAAAAAGGGGCCGCACGGAAGTAATGCAACTACAAAGACTAAGCACTGCTTTCGCAAAATTTCCAGTAGTACATTCTACTCATGATACCAAACCAATGAACAAACAGTCAGTGTTTCTCACTGCGAAAAGCATAGAGAACATTGCAGGCAAATAATGTGACGCCAAGAAGCTTGAATCCGGTGACCTCCTCGTTGAGGTAATCAGAAAAAACCAAAGCGAGAATCCGCTTAAACAGGAGCAAATCGCTGAACTGCCAGTCACTGTCACCCCACACCGCACGCGCTGCACACCATTCAAGGTGTTATATCTGAAAAAGAGCTACTGAATGAAACTGAAGTTGACCTCCTTGAGGGGCTGAAAAACCAGGTTGTTGTAGCTGTTCGATGAATAACTATACGCACAGACTATACGCACAGATGAATAACTATACGCACAAAACAATCCCGACAAAACATCACCTTAAATTTCGCAAGGTACATTCTGCCTGAGAGGGTGAAAGCCGATTTCGTCATGTGCCAGGTACGACCATACATTCCGAGTCCGAGACGATGTTTCAAATGCCGAAAGTACGACCATGGCACTCCAGCATGCCGGGGCAAGCTGACACGCGCCAAATGTGGCGGCAGTGAACACCCTTCCGATACTTGCCAGAGCACCACAACCAAGTGTCCGAACTGCAGTGGTGCACACCCTGCATACGTGCGACCTGTCCAACTTTCAAAAAAGAAAAGGAAATAATACAGACTATGATTTCAGACATCAGCTTCGTTGACGCGCGCCAGAAACATAGGTTGTTTTCGGTAGCCTCCTATGCAGATGCCGCCCGCCGGAGGTTGGGGCGGCGTCTAGTTAGTACAGCTACGCACTGTAGCGTTGCTAATGCGCCGCGATCACTTCCCCTTGATGAACGGCTACCAGTCACTCCTGCAATGCCCGCAGAGGATCTGGCTGCCACTCCTCATCCTGACCTGCCTTTGGATGCCTCAGTCGCCACAACGTCCGCGAATGCCGCGGTTGTGGCAATCACGAACACAACCGGAAGCCATGCCGCGCCTCCTGCTCCACCACCGCTCTCTGATATTCTTGAGTGTGAGGTGAGCTTGGATACTGGAGGGCCGGCTCCCCCTGCCACGCCTGACCTGCATGGATTCACACCCCCAGTGCGTGCGGCCGGCCGAGGCGCCAATGCTCTGAGTGCGCGCCTCAAAGAGCCCGACTCAACGGCTGCCCGATGGGCAACCCTTGAAGCAATGGATGTTATGCCGCCTCTTCCACCACCTGAGGTGCAAAGGGAGCGGCGCCTGTCCTCTGACATCCCATAAAGCCCGGTGCGGGGTGTGGCGCCGTAAAACCTCCATCCCGTCAACACCCCAAAACTCGGATGATGACATGGATATCAGGCCACCTCGGCCTGCATCGAGTCATCCAAAGAACAGCGCAGCAGTCTTGGCCGCGGGAAAAAACCACCAGCTCCCCGAATAATTGGCCCTGATCCGGGCTCAGTGACACAGGGACCTCCGTCCAAGAAGAACCTGCACTCAGCATCTCTTTGTCCTAATCTTTGAGGCAGTTGAAAGCATTGTCCAATAGCATTCAGGGGGCCTAGTTAGAAACTTTGACGACATCTACGAAATCCTCCACAAGTACCATCCAAATATCTTATGTCTACAAGAGACACAATTAAAACCACCTTTCTCAAACAATACTCGGTATTCAGGAGAGACAGGGACAGCTGCACTCACTCCTCTGGTGGGGTAGCGATTGTCTTGCAAAAGTCTGTCCCCTGCCAAACTCTTCATTGCTCACTGCCCTTGATGCTGTGGCCGTTCGAGGAATCCTCTTTAATAGGTTAATGACAGTTTGCTCTATTTACATTCCCCCTGATTACCTGAAATGCACTAACGTGGCTATCTTGGGCGTGTTGGTTTAACATGATTAGGAGAAGACAGCGCGGTTTACACACGGACACAAGGAAGAGTACTTGACACACACGAGGGCTGAACAAAGAACAAAGAACAAAGAAGAGTACTTGACACACAGCGCTCGTGTGTGTCAAGTACTCTTCCTTGTGTTCGTGTGTAAACCGCGCTGTCTTCTCCTAACCCTGATTACCGTTCATCGAGTTCAGAATTCGAGTACCTGATACATGAGCTTCCGGAACCCTTCTTATTAGTGGGCGACCTTAATGCACACAGTGAACTATGGAGGTCTGAATGACAGATTCCCGGGGCCGCTTGCTATAAAAGTTTTCATTCTCTTCCGGAGCTTGCCTACTCAATAGAAAAGCCGACATGCTACAACACTACACACAACACATAAACTTGGCAATTGGCTCTTGTGTCCTCTTTCTTTCCTGCAATTCTGAAAGGCATTGAAAAAGCTCGTAACAGTTGCATCTTTCATAAAAGGTTTAAAGAATCTGGTGCTGATTGGTTAAAATTTAAACAATTATCATAAGCTTCATACACATTTTTAAGCCATTTGGACATTGACGAAGCCTCTGAACGCATATTCTTCATGCTGCCGAGGGCTCAATTCCGAAAACATTTGTTGCGCCACACATAACGCTAGGAGGCCGCGGTGGAAGGAGGAGTGTATACGCATGCACGGCAGGCTCAAAGGAAGGCACGGCGTGTCCTTCGCAGGTATCCAACGTCACAAAACTTGATTTCCTTCAAATGCGCGAAACCACAAGGAAGGCGCATTCGCCAGCAAGCCAAGAAGGAGAGCTGCCGCTCTTTGGTAACTTCTATCAATTCATACACAGATGCAGGCAAAGTATGGAACAGAATTAAAAAGTTTAATACACGGAAAACACACAGCCAACCTTTGGTCAACAGTACAGGCGACACCCTAGAGGACCAGGCAAACGCACTTGCCAAACACTTTTCATATGTATCAAGTTCTACTCATTACACAAATGCTTTCTTACGGCACAAAACATCTATGGGGAAAAACCGATTCGGGATAACAAAAGATGCGACGAACCATACAACACCGAATTTTCTATAAAAGAGCTTTTGGTCGCCTTGGGAACATGTAAGGCTTCAGCGCCAGGGGTAGATAGGATATCATAAACAATGATCCAACATCTGCACACAGAAACTCTTCAAACACTCTTTAACTTATTCAATAAAATTTGGGCAGCAGGATACTTTCCGAGGGCTTGGAGAGAAGCTCTTGTTGTTGCCGTATTGAAAGAAGGGAAAGATGCCTCACAACCTCCCAGTTACAGACCAATAGGTCTGACAAGTTGCCTGGGAAAGCTTTACGAAAAAATGATAAATAAGAGGCTAATGCATTTTCTTGAATAAAAAGTCATTCTGGACAGTTGTCAGGCGTGTTTTCGACCGGGTCGAAGCCTAACTGACCAGCTTGTAGCCTTTGAGTCGTATGTCAAAGATGCTTTCACCCAAAAACAGCACTGTCTTTCGGTTTTCTTTTACTTAGAAAAAGAATATGACACAACTTGGCCCCACTGCCTACTGCTTTGATCTCAAGGCTTTCGATGTCTGGGCACACGTTAAACGCTATTGAAAGTTATTTGTCACAGCGAACATATAGTGTTTGGTCTCTCTACCTCACAGTATGCACAACCCTAGCATTGCCAAGGCAGGCACTCATGTACACTGCAAGGAACCACTGTGGGTTCGAGCTAGCTGAGCACACTCACGATACTGAAACGCCGTCGCGCCAGCTCAAAACCGCCTCTATTGGGAAGGTGGAGTAGGGGCGATAAAGGAATACGCTCAGGGTGCGGAGGGAAAACGTTTTTTACACCAACGTCCCAGTTGCATGACTTACAATACAGTTACGTACGTCCATTTAGGTGACAGTACAGTTACGTACGTCCACTCGTGTACGCCAGATGGCGCTAACAATGTACTTGCGGCCGGCGTTTGGTAACTTCACGCGGTCGTAGGTATACGTAACTATGTAAACGTTACCGCACGCTTATTTGGGTCAAGTTATTTGACACAATTTGTGGCATTTGTTGAAGTTGTCACCTTTTGTGCCATTACTGAGCGGGGACGAGAGTATCGCCGCTTTCGTTCGATCGCGCTTGAGAAACCGGGATTGAGTTCGAGCGGGATCGAGCTCGATCGCGATTGAAACTGCCGTGTAGCAGTGCCCGATTGGATTTTACTCGATCCGGATCGACTAAATCGCGATTGAAAGTGCCCGTGTGACAGGGGTATTAGGTACGGACTTACAATATGTGAGCGTAGGGTCAACAGGAGCAGCCTAAGGCACAGGCCGGCAGCCTGAAGGGCTGGCAGGCTTTCGCCGGCGCAACAGAGTTGCAGCCGGATGGTAAAGAAAGCGTCCCATACCTTAGGCCAACGCCTTCGGCGTCCTTGAAGCGTCTCCCCGAACAGACTCCCGCGCAGGGTGCGGGTTCGCGTCCCGGCCAGAGGGGGAAGGGGGTTTCAGGAATCGTTCAAGAGGGCCAGTAAGATGAGGTTAACCAAAAACGTGGCCGGAGGGGCCATCGAGCTGACAGTGTTTTATCGCGCAACGGTCGCCAGCGCCTTCACCTCGTCAAGGAATTTGAAACCTTTCGCTCGGCCCTACGCCGTGGCGCCGATCCGAGCTGGCCCTTCGGGAAGAGAGGGGAAAAGCGCGGCGATGACGGCGCCAAAGGAGCGTTCGCGCAATGGCAGCGGACGCCAGGGTCCCTACAAGGGTAAGAGTAGGGACAGTGGTATCCAGAACATACATACAAGAAAATGGTATTCCTCAAAGTTGAGTATTAAGCTACACTCTGTCGTTAAAATGAATTCCCTTGGGGAATCTCTGCCACCCACAACCTCCTAGTCAATGTATGTTGGCGATGTTCATATTAGCTTTAGGTAATGCAACCTGTCCATATGTGAAAGGCAGATACAGAAAGGCAGATACAGGCTTGTGAAATGGGCAGAAGAAAGTGGTTTTAAAGTGAATCCTCCAAGACGTACACGTGTTTTACTCACAATGCAGCGTGGAATTCATCCTGAACCCGACATCACACTGAACAGAGAACGGATTACCGTCAAGAAAGAACATAAGTTTTTAGGTGTTATACTTTTTTTTGACGAAAAGCCAACATTCATACGGCATATAGAGAAACTCAAACAAAAATGCTTAAACGCCATGAACATTTTAAGTTTGTCGCATAAGTCTTACGGTACTGATAAAGAGTACCTTCTACACCTCTTTATCAGTTTAGTTAGGTCACGTATAGACTACGGGAGCGTAACGTACGGGTCTGCATCTAAAACTGCCCTAAAAATGTTGGACCCAGTGCTACATTTGGGCCTTCGCCTTGCCTAAGGAGCCTTCAGGACAAGTCCAATTCAAAGTCTCTATGTTGAAAGTGGCCACTGGTGCCTAGAGCAGCAGCGTGCTAATGCAGCATTTTCCTGAAATCTATACCTTCAACATTCCGCTACACCCTTCACTGTTTTTAGGAGATGAACCTATGTTCACGAACAAATCTCTTTTAAGTTATCTTGCAGACATCAAGTTTTTAAAGCTCGTCTCGTACAGTGCGTGACCTCAGAGCCTGCAAGCATTGAGCACGGCTTTGATGTTTTCATTGTTCGCACGAGGGAACCGCTCACGTAGCATGCTGTTGGGCACGAGCTATAGTCACGTTCCATCCATAATACCCTTCATCCGCCATCATAAAAATCTTCATGTTTTAGTCTACGGGTCATCTACACCAATTATACAGTATTTTAGGATATGTCATACTCACTGCATACATATTTAAAGCACAAACCCGAGTATTGAAAGACCACGTAACATAGTTTTGGCGCTGTTTGGTCTTAGATACCCTTGCGCCCGCAAACACAAACATACTGCACACTAATCACATTTCGTCATCAACTCATGTCCCCTTATCTGTGCCCTGCGGCAACATAAACGCTCTTTAAAAAAGCGTGAGCTAATTTAATTATGATGGGTCGGTGTTTATCGTGGCGAAAGGCGGCCTAGCCTGTGCGCGCCTTCAATGTCAGTGCTACTAATGGTAATGAAGTGGTATTGGAGCAAAATTATATTATTCATTTTTTGGACTCGTACCACGTTTCGCCATCGGTGTCCGGTAATCAAAAAAAGTCGAGGGAAGCGTGCACTCACGCAAGCTGTTGTAGGTGAGCATTGACGGACGAAGCTTCATGACGGCAAGCCTCTCGGAGCGCGGCTTCTTCCTCGGCCATGCGAACGATCCGTGGCCGGGCTATGCTGACAACTGCGAAGGCGCTGCGCGCGAGGGCACGATACTGACCGCATGCGCACGACGACTCGAGCTCCGCACCTAGGGTTCTTCTACGACATCGAGCGCATGCGCACGACAGCAGGAGTAGCGGAACGAACCTTAGAGCACACGCTATGACATTTCTTTCTCGTTCCTAGCAAGTTTTGGGACGATTAGGGCGAAATGCTCTTCCCCAGTGCTGCGGCGGCCGCCATCACATGTCCTGCCGTTGTCTAGTGGGTGTTGCGACAGCTGCGCGATCCCTGCGCGATAGCGTTCCTCGCGGGGAGTTTTCTGAGCGGACGGACCCCGAACTTACGGCCAGTAACAACAGCCCCGCTGTAAAAAAATATCAGGTTCTACCGACGAAGACGGGCTTCCGAGTCGTCGCATTTTTCAGTCAGAACCTTAAGTTGTAATTTTAGGTTGGAAATGGTGTCATAAGCTGCGAGAAAACGTGGCGACCACAAAACTAGTCAGCACAAAATTTTCTTTCGGGTGCGCCCACATGGATCGCAAAACGCAGTACAACCTGTTCTCAGTTTGATTGGACAAGAACGAATGCCTGCGATATCAGAATGCATATTGTTCTGAACTGCTCTACGCGTGAAATGGCGTCCGCGAGAGGTGCGGGTCCGGGTTTAATCCATCGTCTCCTGAGAGAGCAAGCAAAAAATGTGCATGGAGAGCATTTACAGTGATAGAGCACAGCAATATGAACAAAAATTTGCCGCAGGACTGGAGCATGTCGGAGGAGCGCGACGCCGCAAGCAAGAAAAATGATTGGAATGAACGCAATAAGCGGCGTGCTGTAGTTGACAAACCTGCTCCAAAAGAAACAGTTTCATGACTGCCAATTCTGCAGTAGTGTGCCCCGACTGGGTCAGGTGCGGGGCTCCTTAAACAGGCTCGGTTGACCAGGGCCGTTAATTGCTGGCGGAAGGTTAAACCCGGCCTCACTTGCTGGCAAGACAGTTTTCCAGGGGAATTATAAGCAGCTTTTATCAAGCACCATGCATCCATATGCATTATTATGAAATATAAAATGCAGCAGCAGACACTTTTAGGGGGTACGTGGCCGGTGCCCGGTGCAGCATTCTTGCGACCTGCCTGCCCTGCACTCTTTTATTAAACGGGATGAAAAAAAAAGAATTCCTCCCATACCACCAACGTATAACGGGTTAAAAAAATTGGTTACTAAACTTTTGATTTTCAAGCTACGCGAAGTTTAAAATTCATATCTCGTTATTTTAGCGCTCACAATGTGTTGGCGTGAAACGCTTGTATAGCCGCACCGAGCCCTGCGCATGGAAGCACAAAATCGATGTTTCACATTGCCTGCAGGCTTCCAGGGGTGTGGAAGCCGGCAGGAAGCCTTGCTTCTACGCGCCACCAGAGACGACCCACCACTTACGACTCCCAATCATTAACCTGCAGTTTTCCGGCCCTGCATAACGAGTTCAGCTGAGAAAATGTTTATGTAGCTTGCCATCCCACCTCGTATAGTATGTTGTATTGCGGGCAATCGTGTAGCACCTACGCAACTCACGGCCTTTTAACTACGAAGCTCTTCGGCTCTGCCCACAGTCGGCCCTGCAGCACTGCGTCGCGCTCCCTCCGCGGCGGGTTTCCCTGCCCCGAAAAACCCGATGCGTCAGTGCGGAAAAATTCACTAGGAAATTTGGAGACTGTCTGGGGCCTTCACATTTTAACACGGACCTGGAAAAGGCGTCTTTCCAGCAATGCATTTGTGTTTATAAGTGAAGCCGGCTTCAGGGGGATCGGTGTAAGCTTGGTCTTTGCAAGCTGGCTTTCCCGCACTGCCTGTTGTACACCCGCGGAAGGAGTATGACCACAGAAAACGGCTCCAACTCTGGCGTTATGGAAATGATATGACAGCTGGCCGATTTTCATCTACTTGACCTAATTAGTCACGTCACAGCCAAGTTGCACACAGAAGCACTGTCTGCTGTCAAAGCATGGCCGTCTACTGAGGGGTTGCGGTTCGTTTCCGAATGAAACCCCGTTTTACCATGTTTGAACACCCGGAACATGTTTCCGGAGAATCGAGTTAAACCCGATTTTTACCCGAATGGGCCTTTCCGAACAGGCGCTGTGCACGATCGTGGGCTGGTAGCCCGCCCCGCAAACACCGCTTTCGAACTCATTGAGTATTGGCATGCATGAACCAACCGCTCGCTACCCCTGGCAGACCAATGCTACACTAATATTTTTGTGCCGAGCTAATAAAAGCTGTAATGTCGGGAGAGCTGTCTCCCTGCTGAGATACGTTCAACGATCGGACAGATCCCGAGTGGACAGTGACATGTTGCGCATGCAGATCACAATGTACTAAGCAGGGATGTGTAAGAAATCGTTGGCCAGCTTTTTGTCGAATGAATGCTCCATTTTTTATAAGTTATCTATGCTCTTTACTGTCATCATTACTCATTCACTTCCAAACGAACGTCGAACTCGCAGAGTACTCGCTGGAAAACCTGATATCACCCCGATTACCAGCTTCAAACAAACACGAATTTTGACGCAATAGAGTAAGGAGGCTCGTGATACCCACTGATAATATAAACTGAGTTAATTACTTAGTACACCTGTAGATTCAACCGGCAAAATCCGGAATTTCGGAATGGTTTAAAAAAAAAAACCCGATTTCTCCCCGATTATCAGTTTGAAAAATAGCACCCGATTTTTACACCCCGTTTAAAAAAAAACATAAAACCCGAAAACGAACAACCCTGAATATATGGAGGCCGATAACTGTATCAGAGTGCCTTCCATCGCTCTTACAGCAAAAGAGCTAAGCTTCTTGGAAGGGCGCATGCATGGGACGTAGTGTGGTCGTGTGGGTGGTACGCATCTATGACGGTAGAGTGTCTTTTTATCATTTTAAGTCTTATCTTTTTAGCCCTGTCTGTTAGCGTTTACATATATTACATGTCTCAAGTAAAAGATGTTCAGTTGAAGTCTAGGGGTTGTCCCATCTACTTCTGTCTAGGTCCCTGTCCGTTTGTCGCTGGTAAAATGGTCTTAAGACAACACCAACTAGCCCAACTTAAAGCCTTAAGTAAAACTCGGTTTATATTTAGCACTTCCGATTTCTCACGTTGATGCTCAATACCACGCCTGTGTTTGTGTATGGTTTCAATATTTTGTGCGCAGCGTCGAGTATTGTCCTAAAAAAGAGTTTTGGGCACTCCCGTTCGTTATGTGCATAATGAATGGTGTCGCACTGCTGCCGACACTGGGGCTCTTCGATTTACACTCTCGGACTCACCGCGGATAGTCCGTGGGTAGTCCGAGGATTCCCCGAAGCCATAGGGATACATCGGAAAATCGAATGCTGGACTGCTTCTCGGGGAGTCCGCGGTGAGTCCGAGACTGTAAATCGAAGAGCCCCACTGCTTCCACTGTACACGGGGCTTCTGCCCAGATCAAGACGCCTAAATGAAACCCCTCGGGAATCGCACCCACGAAAGTGAAACCCACTAATTGAAGAAATTGGCTATTGGGCAACTGAATGATCGGCAAAAAAGAGAAGTCTCGCGGGGCCCGGTGGCAACAGTTAACCACAGCGGTGCTTTCTGCAGACGTTCGTGATTTCGGGTGGCTGCGGGGCTGGAGGGCCGTGCCGACGTGTGACCGCCTTGCAGCATTTGGTGTGGTTCGCTCTGCCCGGTGCCCGTAGTAGAGCATGCTCTTTTTGAGTGTCGTGTGGACGCCACATTCTGGGTTTTACTCAGCAGAATGTTTGAGCTTAGGCTGGGAGCCCATACACACAGAACACAAATAAGCCGGAATGGGAATAAATGGCTTGTGTCATAATTCAGTACCAATTCGGAGTTTTCAAAACTCCTTCCAATGGGAGTTTCGCCTTACTCCCATTATTTCGGCAGTTTTTTCAGTAGCATATGGGAGTTTCATTTACTGCCACTACAATGGGAGTTTCCAGGGGTACCATTGGGAGTGTATTGTTTCCTCCAACTGGGAGTTTTCGGTTGGTGCATTGGGAGCAGTGTTGACCTGCATTCGAGGTTTTTTTTTTGTGTGTGTGTTTTTGTGCGCTTCATATATATGCGCTGCAGTGGAATTTATTACTGCATTTGGGAGTTCTTAATAAGGGCACAGGCCGCATTTTTATTTTTCGTTGGGGATCACGTAATTTCTAGTCTTTTTCCGCTTCAAACGTTGAATGGCGAAATGTGAAAAGTTTGTTTTCTGCACAGTCAATTTATTGCATAAAAATTACATGAATACGATATACGTGTGAACACGTTAATAAGACAATAAAAACACTGAATCAACAAAACACCTACATCGAGAACACAAGGTATCTTGGTAAGAACTTTATCTACTACAACACTCCTCAACGAAAAAAACTTAAGCCATTTGCAAACAATGAGGTCAGCATGTCGTCAGTGCGCTGTTTGCTTGCACCTGCCTCCCAAACGCTGACGTTGCCGCACCCCCTGGCACGTTCTTCTGGAAGCCACAGCAGCACATTCATTAGAGGGATAGCAAAACGCTTTAAATCTGCGGTAACAAATACATAGGCATATTGGGCATCTTATCTGAAAAAAAGAAACGGCACTGTAAAGACGCTGAAATTGTCACTCTTGTGTCCAACTTTCGTTAATGTCTGAATGTTTGTTTAAAGCTACGCAAAATTGCACTTCTGTCCGAGACACCTGCGCTCACTAGTTCGTCAAAACGAAGTGTTCTGCTGTTCAAAAAGGTGCGCGACCCTTGTGGCGACCAACTTCTCAAAATGCTTCCTTTCCCCCTTTTCCTTGCGTGTAGTGTTCTGAGAACGAGCTTCAGGTTTTACCCCCCGCATTGCCCCTCTCTCCCCTCACCGAAAGTTAAGGAGAAATTTCAGTCGGTGTGACGCCTGCGCGTGCCCCCCTTCAAAAAAAAATAAAATAAAATAAGCAGTCGTCTGTCGACTCTACAGAATGCTCCCTCGAATGGCGTTTCACGGCCGCTGGATGAAAGGCGCGCTCTCATCCAGCGGCCGTGGGCGTTTGCTGGTTATAGTTACACGCGCCTAGCGTACGGAGAGCTGCCACGGGGCCCTGACCTTCTCTTTTTTCAGTGAAAGCATTAATCACCGGCAGCACGCGGCAGTCACCCTCCTCGTAGCAGGCGCGGCTGGCACCACACCTACTTCTCAAGAAAAGCGGCCGCCCTGGGACGTTTGACCGGCCAACTTCACCCTCGCTTGCCAGTAAGCCACAGACACAGCCTAACAAAAACACCTAACAGCCGTCCAGAGTTCGGACAGTTTTCATTCTGCTTGCGAGTGTGAACCAGTGAGTGTTCTGCTCGAGACCCGCGGAAATACGCATTGCTTTCACACCGTTCGGCCTCCCCAATGACACCTAACAGCCGTCCAGAGTTCGGACAGTTTTCATTCTGCTTGCGAGTGTGAACCAGTGAGTGTTCTGCTCGAGACCCGCGGAAATACGCATTGCTTTCACACCGTTCGGCCTCCCCAATGACGTTCCGGGCATGGTGCCGTCTTTCACGCACAACGCTCACCTCCAGTGGCGGAGAATCGCCCGTGCAGTGGCGCGGCAAACACGTTGAGTTTATTTGACGCTGTTGCGTCAATAAAAAACATGAAAATCTTACCTTCAACCACCTCGCAGAGGCACAACCGCGTTGTTTTTAACCAGCCACTCTCCGCGATCACTGCATTTAGGCCTCGCGTCGGCTCGCTGGCGTATTCCGTCGGCTCGAAGGTCGGAGACACGGAGGCGACGTTGCAGTCCGTCGCACGTCAGTCGAGGCTGGTTCCACAATGTTCGCAACGAGCTTCGGTTGTTGGGAAGCACTTCACATCCGTTCGTCCGGCCGCAAGTTCACACTGGCAATAAATTTTCTGGGACGCTGGAGCCTGGAGCTCACACGACACGCGACACCAACTGGCAGCCATTTTGTAAGGACGCGTAGAGGAGGAAGGGGTGAAGAAGGAGGAGAAGGAAATGGAGGTGGCGTGGGAGTTTTTAATACTCCCATTAGGACAAACGCAGTAATCACAGCCAGATACTGCGTTTTGTGAAGAGGTACAACCGTGGTAAATGCGCTTATTTACGACGGCTTGTGGCCCCCGGTGTAAACTGGCAGTTTTTCCACCATCCTACTACCACACGTGGGAGCAGGCCGCCTGCCGTGAGGAGTTTAAAAGACGTATTCCAGCCAAGAAACTCCCATTCAGGCTAACTTATGTTTTGTGTGTACGAAATCGAAAGACCCATTTGTCAGCTTTCTACTGTGTGTGGGTGGCTTTGTTTTGTGACGCCAGCGAGGTGTAGCCGCCTTGCAGGCACGACCACAGAGTGCCATGTATCCCCTGTTGTGGAGTGTTCCGAAAATGGCCATAGAGCATCTGCAGCATGAGCTGGTGGCGCTGGGTGAAGAATCCTTCCTCATGCATTGGTCTACTCGCTTTATCAAGGTTACCAATAACACCGTGCAATGGTGTATCGTGCCTTATTAATAAGGTGAAACTAGCGTGCTGAAGGGAGTTGTATGTCCGAGGCCAAGACGCAGTTTAGGCAGCCTGGCTGAGCATGCATCTCTGTACGGACATAGAACTGATGTGTGGGAACTGTTGTGGTTTTTATGTTCACTCCCACGCGTGAACTATGGTGTCTGAGTCTCGTGCCACGGACAACATTGTAAAGGACCTTCGCTGCGGTGTACCAGTTGTTTTGTGAACTTGTGTGATGTTCACTTCCTTTCCTCTGTAGCACATTGCGTAAATCCTGTGCCCTGTCGACCCGTGTAGTAGCTAACTACAGCGGGTCCTAGCTGTAACTTGTTTTTAATAAATCCTCTTTATGAAAAGGCAAGCCGTGAAAGGTAAGGGAAATTGACATAGTTGCTTTTCACGGTCACAGCGTGACGCAGACGAAGCACACAGAAACACATGTTGTATAACCTGCTTTAATGACTTCGTCGTTTTGCGAATGTCGTTTTGCCGAGCTCTAAAATATGCTGGTCTTGTCAAGTGGCAATGCGGCGTAGGTGCAGTACTTTTACCTGTCTGCAGATTTTTGTCTTCCAAAACCGAAGACGTTATGTACCTTTCTACCACCAAGTTGAAGTCAAAGTGTTCGCTCCGTTCGCTGCCGGTTTCGCGGCTGTGGGCCGCACACACTTTCCTGTGTCGGGGAGGCGCGCGTAACGGAGGACCCTTGTGCCACTGACATCATTCCTCCATCGACAGGTTTCCGACCCACTTACTCGAAGAGGAAAATGTGGCCGGCTCGGATATCTCGCCGCATCTCGAGGAATAGCGAGTTACGCAGCTGGGCGCGTAACATGGGACGTCTGAAATTATACTTGTGCCATGTCATTCTCTTAAAGGGAATGTCCGGCTAGGTTGGTCACTCTCATCGAACGCAGCGGGTGCTTGGGTGGCCATGCGACAAGCCTTTTCCCGCTGGCATCCCGGCGGTAGCCACAAGTCTCGCGCCCCAGGGTGCCGGCGCGCGGGGCCCGGTCGTCGTGTTCGACGCTTTCCTTTCGCGCGCTCCTGCCACGCGAGTGATGGATCGGCGTGGGACGGGCTGCTCTGACATGTCGCGGAAGCCGGAGAACGCGCGCCGACGAAAGTGGCGACCTTCTTTTAAGAGCCCCGCTGGTGGAGCAATGCTTTCTCTGGCGTCACTCGCGGTGGCTCCGACGAGGCGCTCCCTCCCAACCACGGCACGCACGCCGGTTTCTCAGTGTACGCGGACGCTTTGGCTGTGGGCTGCCGGTCGCCTCCGGAATTTCAACGCAGTGTGTACCTAAGCTGTGTACACCAGCAGCCACAGACAAGAAAATTAAGTCGTGTGTTGCGGGGACGACGTCTTGGACCACAGTGCTCACGGCGTCGTCACTCTTACCCACAAGAATGGCGTCTTAGGGATCACAGGTTCTTCAGCTCACTGGCCGTACACAAATTACTTATAGCTGTGACACCCAGCCACTTAAACGACCGCTTGGTCTTGCAGCTACGAAGAGAGCGGGCGGTCCTTCGGATATGTTTCTAAAGTAGAGAGGATATCTATGCCATGAAGAGGTACATTGTAAAAGAAGGCGCGCGAAAAAAAGACGGCTACGCAGCCTAGACAGCGCGTCGTCCTGTGTGCCTTCTATTCTGCGTCGCCGTCTTTTTCTCGCGCCTTCTTTTATAATCTATCCATACCAACCTAGTTCTAAGTTAATTTTTCCATAGGTTGGTACGGACATAGGACTCTGTACGGACATAGAACTGATGTGTGGGAACTGTTGTAGTTTTTATGTTCACTCCCACGCGTGAACTATGGTGTCTGAGTCTCGTGCCACGGACAACATTGTAAAGGACCTTCGCTGCGGTGTACCAGTTGTTTTGTGAACTTGTGTGATGTTCACTTCCTTTCCTCTGTAGCACATTGCGTAAATCCTGTGCCCTGTCGACCCGTGTAGTAGCTAACTACAGCGGGTCCTAGCTGTAACTTGTTTTTAATAAATCCTCTTTATGAAAAGGCAAGCCGTGAAAGGTAAGGGAAATTGACATAGTTGAAACTGTCAACAGTAACGCAGCTATACCAGACAATTCATGATTCCGCTAGCGCATTAAACGATTCAGGTCAAATAGACGCAGTTTGTTTGGATTTATCGAAGGCATTTGATCTCATACCGCACGCTAAACTTGCAATTAAACATTCAATTTGGAGTTAATAAGAACCTTGTTAACTGGATTAATTCATATCTCATGAACAGATCGCAATATGTCGAGATTAAGGGAGTGAAATAAACTCATTTAGAGGTCAAGTCCGGGGTACCACGGTACCACAGGGGAGTGTCCTTGGCCCTGTTTTATTTTTGTGCTATATCAATGATCTTGCAGATAGTATTGACAAAAAGCTCACAGTTCGTCTGTTTGCGGATTGCTTAATTTATTCTAAAATATCCAGTCATAGTGATAAACTAACTTTCAATTCAGCATTGCACACAATAATGAATGGCACGAAATGGGATATGAAAATTAATTATGACAAAACAGTATTCGCCAGAATAACAAACAAAACTACAAATGTCCTCTCCTTCAATTACGAGCACGTTCGAAAGGATTTAAAACGTGTCACTCACTTCAAGTATCCGGGGGTCTCTGAAGATTTAAATTGGAAAACGCATATAAATAAATTATGTTGTGCAGCTGAACAGAAATTGTGGTTCTTGAAAAGGAACCTCCAACTAGCAACTACAAAAGCCAAATTGACTGCCTGCACAACGTATGGGACCCCTCGAAGAAATACCAAAATGAAAAAATTGGAAAAATTCAAAGGAGGGCCGCAAGGTTTATTTTATCCAACTACAGGTCATCAGATTCGGTTACTGCCATGCTAAATAATTTAAACCTGCCACCTCTCGCAACACGGCGCGGAGTAGCGCGATTAAAGTTTCTTTGCTTAATGCACCGTAACTACTTTAAATTTAACACTGGGCAATATTTGAAACCTCGACTGTCTCGTACACTTCGAAGTAGTCGCCCTAACCAATTAATGCCTATTATGACTCCTTTAAATACATTTAAACACTCTTTCCTTCCCAATACAATTGAAGACTGGAACAATTTGCCGCCAGAAATTACTAAATCAGACTCCTTAGCGCACTTTGAAAAATCCTTGTTACACTACATAGAAGCCGATAGTGCAGTCTCTTCTTGATGATTTGGCCCTATAGTGGGGTCCGCGCCCACACGGAAGATATGTGTCATATCCACTTTGGCTTAATTGCGCTTGTGTAAGAGTTGCTTATTGTTGTGTTCCCTTGCACTTTGTAGCTTTGCATTTTTAACCTGTGCACAATGCAGTTGAATACTATAGTTGTGCAGCATACTGTACCGCATACTGTGTCGCACACATTCTGCGTTGAACTCGTGTATGAGGCGGCAGTTACTGCCACCATGTTCTCTGTTGTACGTCCACCCTGTACCGGCCCCTGGGCTAACAGTATGAATAAATAAATAAATAAATAAATAAATAAATAAATAAATAAATAAATAAATAAATAAATAAATAAATAAATAAATCAATCAATCAATAAACCATCCATCCTGATTAAAGAGGTAATTGCAAAATCCGCGGAATGAATATAACCCTTTATAGTGCGAGTAAAACCTCGTTGGTAAGATTCGTGGTTCGCTTTCGGCGAAGCAACTCCTTGCTCTTCGAACTCGTCATTAGCGGCGATGATGACGAGACGAGAAGACAAAGAAAACTGTATGTATGCACTGTATATGCAAAACTGTATACACAAAACGGTATTTACAAAAAGGGTTGAAAGAGCTTAGTGTTCGCCTGAATTCGGTTACGTCGTACTTCTTGTTTGGTGATCTGTTCCCCTAGACCGCAAAGTTTTACGTGCACTAAGCACAGAGGCTAGCTGGTTTGCATGGGTTCATAGGCTACCGTAAAGTCTGACGCTCCCCGTCTTGCGCGTGGCCTTAACTCTTCGCGCCTATTTTGGGTTGCGCAGCAGATTGGCGAAGTCGCAGCCGACTTTGCCAATGAACCGATTATTATCATCAACATCACCCTGAGGAGGCCCGAGACGTTGTGGACTTGTTATGGAAAGAAGGAAACAACTTTTATTGTCTCACAGTGAAATGAAGTGCGCTAAGCACCCAATGGGGTGAAGACTGCCTCTTAACGGGTTCCATATGCTTCCAGGGCCGCCTGGTCCCTGTGGATCAGTCGGAGCTGGTCTTTCAGGGTGGGGCTGTATAGCAAGATCTCCCATCACTCGTCAAGGGTGGGGGTAGTTACTTATGGGTATAGGGGGTAGGGGTGGTCTTTGGAGAAATTTCACTCTCCTATGACGTGCTGGAGGGTGCCTAGTGAATTGCAGTGAGGGCATGTGTTCTCGTTTCTTTGTAGGTACATTCTGTTCTGGAGACAGGGGTGCGGAAAGGGGCCTGCCTGGATTTGCCTAGTCAATGAGTGGCGTGGCTGTGGGAATGTCTTCCCTGTAATACTTGACTATACCTGTGTAGCTGGGGATGGGTGTTGTCTCTTCCCTCTTCATCGGTGGCCCGGGAGTTGGGCCTGTTGGTGAGCATATTCGCTGCCTAAGGAGTGGGCCAGGACCCAAACGAGTTCGATTTTTGTTTGGTAGGCGTAGCTTTGTCCAGGAGTTTTAGTGCCGCAAGGGAGATCCAGCCAGATCTGTAGTCCTTGTACGCAGCATGTGAGTTCGTAATGATATTAGTGACGTTAGGTTGCAGGAGTGCGAGGGCTGTCGCCACTTCTGCTTCCTCTGAAGACGGAGTTTTGATCGAAGCGCAGGAGTCCGGCCCGGTGACCGCGACTGTTGCCCTTGTGGAGTGTTTGGGTAGAGATGCGTCTGTGTACAGGACAGTGCTGTCTTCCTCCAGGGTCCTAGAGAGGGCTCTCGCCCAGGCTTCGCGTCATCTGGCGTGCCTTGTGGGGTTCATGTTGCGCTGTAATGGTTTGCCTCCCATCTTCTCAGTCCGCTCTTCGGGTAATTGGCCGCGGCGGGTATAGTTGCATTGTTGCCACCCGATCTTGCGAAGGACGCTTATGCCCGCCGTGGTCTGGCTAATGTGAACCTTTTGATTGGACAGGTGATAAGCTCGGCTACTGTGTTGTAGATTGCCATTTGTGGCAATTTTGTCGTGGGTGAATTTATGGCAATTATCAGGACCTGCTTCGTGGCTTTCCTGATTATTGTGTCAAGTTGTATGACGTCATGTTTCAGGAGTTGCGTGTACGGTGCATGTACGGTGATAACAAAGGCCTGAGCGAGGCGCAAGTTGTTCGATTCCTTCGGACCCATCCGCCTGTTGGCCACTCATCTCATCATGTTCAAGATCTCGTCGGACGTGAGCTTGGGTTTTCTGGTCATAGCCGTTGCCTTGCCGCCTTCCTGTATCAGGAGGCCCAGGATCCTGAGGATCCGGATCCTTTCAAGAGTGATTTTAAATTTTTTCTGCTCGTTTCCCTGATGAACGGGGTCGAACAATAGTTAGCTCCGACTTTTGAGGCGAACACGCATACCTGCTGACCGTGTCAGCCGCTTTTTGGAGCGTGCCTTCCAACCAGCCATCCTACCCAGCCCTCGCAGCCTAGAGAGTCATGTCGTCACCATACAATGCATGGATCAGCCACCTATTGATTCTAGAAGCTTGGGAAACGGTAGGAGAGCCATGTTGAACAGGAGGGGGATAGTATGAAATAGAGAGTTGGACGGAAGCCCGTCTGGTGGGGAAAACGCATGACAACAATAAAAACTGGCACCGACCACGCTTGTTTACAAATTCCCTAAAAGTCGTTTCGGCGAACAGGTGCATAAACGTATTTGGATTTCGTAAACATTCTTTGTCGGTGCGAGTTTTTATTGTTCTCAGGAGGAAATCCAACGAACCTTGCAGCGTACCTCTATGCACCAGGAAGTTCGTTTGGGTTGTATCCTCTCCAATTCTGATCTTGGCCGTTCGGTTACTAAGAAAGTCTCGGATATAGTTGTACATTCTCACTCTGCAACCCGTGTTGCGTAGATTGCGGATGACACTTTCATGCGTGACGTTATCAAGGGCACCTCTGAAGTCGAGCGCTATAGTATCGCTCGCGGCGCCTGCTTCGTTGTCCGCTTGATTACTAGTTTGTTAAATTGTACGAGAACATCTTGGGTTCCCAGGTGTTTCCTAAAGCCATGCATTGTCTCCAGCATCTGGTCGTTTAAATCCAAATGTCGCTGCAACCTGTTGAGTACCATACGTTCCATGACCTTCACCACGCAGGATGTGAGGGAAATCGGTCGCATGTTGTCGATATGAGGCGTCTTCTCAGGTTTGGGTACGAAGCAGACTTCTGCCTCTTTTCATACCGGCGAAAGTTTGCCACACTGCCATACCCGGTTGATGTACTCGAGCAGCTCTCTGCGGGCCTTATCTCCGAGGTTGTTGAGTAGCCTGTAGGTAATGGTATCGGATCCCGGCGCACTGCCCTATTTCTCTCGGAGATTGCCGTGACCAATTCGGTGTCGATAAATGGCTTGCCTATTGCTTCGTTGGTAGGCCCTGGTCTTCGTGAGGTGCGATGTCGCCCGTCTCAGTGTTTAGGTACCTGGCCTTCAGGTCGTTGATGAGTTCATCGCCATCGCCAGTGTGGTTGTCGAGGATGCGCATGAGGCGCCGATTTGTGGCGCTTTTGCTTCTGAGAGGGTCGATCAGGTGACGGAGGAGACACCACGTCTACCTGGTTGATAGGGTTCTGTGCAGACCGTCACACACGCTCAGCCAGCTGGGTCGCGCTTGCTTGTTGAGTTCATTGATGTGTCTGCGAAGTTTCCTGTTGTGTCGTTGTTTCTTCCAGCGACTGGTCCGGCTGTGTCGTGCTTCGCAGAAGTGGGCAAGCCTTGCGCCCACAAAGAGTGTCTGCAGTGTGGTCGCAATTTTCTGTCTGTATTTCCCTAACAGCTCCCTTTGTTCGTTGCCCCATTCCCCGTACGGTCTGATGCTGTTCGTGTCCTCGTCTCCCTCGGCTGCTTGCCTTTGTCGAAGCTTGTCCCAGTCTGTTAGCTTTGCTGTTCCCATTCGGGTCTTGAACGTGGGCCCCCTGATCGTGATATTGAGTATATCAAGGTGCGACCCGAGGTTCACCCCCGTGTTCTGCAGCGACACTTCCAAGGATCTACTCAGCAGCGTAAGGTCTACAGTGGTGTCTCGGAATGTGCCTGTGCCCATGCCCGTGGGAGTGTCTGGTTGGTGGAAAAGGGGTAGGTTGTGCTGATACATGAGGATCGCCAGCACCCTGCCTGTCTTTGAGCAGAGTGTATGGCCCCATATTCAGTGAGGCGCATTGAAGTCTCCTCATATCAATAAAGGTCGGCTGCGCACCTCTGTTTCTGTCGATTACCGTGCCTCCGATGTCTAGATCTTTCTTAGAGGGCCGGCACTATGCGTTTAGTATAAAGATGTTGTCTTTGCTTGCTATGCTTCTCCTGTGGATTTCCAAGAGAACCTATTCACACCCTGTCTGGCTGCTCAACTGCTGCGTCGCAGCTTTGTTGCTTCGAACTAGGATTGCGGTGCTTTTCTTACAGGGATCGGTGTGTGTGATGTACCCCGAGAGTTTCTGTCGGGAGTTCGTTTCTGCTATTGCAAGGATATCCGGCTTGTGTTCTGCATTATCTATGTGCAGCTGCAATTCCCCCATCTTGTCCTTCATTCCTCGACAGTTCCATTGCGCTAAGGTCGCTGTATCTTCCTTCCTATTTTTATGACTCTCCCCATTTTGGCTCAGGTTGGTGGTCGTGAGACTACTTCCCACACATGGCATTCCACACGGCTCTCCATTTTACGTGCAGAGCACTTTAGGGTACAAGTAGAGCCACACGGCGTTCCGTCTTAGCGGCTGTCATCGCAGCGTAAAAGTGATTTCAAAGTGCGGGATTTAAAAGAGGAGTTTTATTTGATCCGAGTCCGCACATAACCAAAACCAGGGCCGACAAAGCGCCTGCAGTGCAACTTTGGCCTTTGCTAATGCTTCTAGTGACAACGAGCAGCAGCCGACCGTCGTTAGATCACGTCTTCCACTCAAATTATCTTACGTTGTTGTTTATTGTGCCTGCTCCAACCGACAGACGGTGGTCTTGGCGGTGATATACTGAACCGTCACGGCCGAGCGTCCACTGCTCGCTGCGACGCCGTCTTCGCGAGTGAAAGTTGCAAGTTCTGCGCGCTTGGGTGCAGAGCTGGGCCTTCCCCTGGTGGTGGTGGCCAAGCACATGATCCCGCTGTGGGTGGCCGGCACAGCCGCCTTCCTGGCCGTGGTGCTGGCGCACTCCCCGCTGTCGCCGCTGCCCGTGCCGCCGCTGCCGCACGCGCCCGTGGGACGCTTCCCGCCCTCGCAGTCCGTGCTCAAGGTGAGTACCCACGAGCACCACAAGGGCGCCGCTCGTCGGGAGGCACGCCAGTCCACACGAATGGCCTGAGATTGCAAACAAATGGGGTCAGTGTGGCGACAGCGGCGTTGAATGGCGCCTGGCCGCACAGCTATGGCCGAGAAGCTGCATCTTCAGATGACCTCGCATCAAAACTCCCGAGGTTGCACGAGGTTGCACTCCCGAGGTTGATGCGCGAAACATCTCATAGCACTCGCCATGAGGCGGAAGTAGCGAAAGGTGACGACCGCTGGCGTAGCTGGTAGGAAACCCCTTTGCACATCCCTAGCGGAGCAGTGGGAGATACTCCTGTCCAGCTCCCCACCTCAACTTCTGCTGGTCGAGAGGGCGCATGGATTCCTCAAATAAGGGATAATCCGCACCTAAATAAAAAAGCTTTGACTCTCTCTCTCTCTCTCTCTTAAGTCACTCGAGAGCGGAAGTTGATTGCGAGGCGAACCCTGCCCAGCGAAATGATGACAGAACACGGGGCGGAAGCAAAGCGCCTCAGGCCTCCGACTGGACATTTAGCGCGTACACATTCATAGATCCTAAAAGTGCGCAGGTTCCTCATGTTAACGGTGGCGACACTACGTCTGTGGTCGTAGTCTGTGGTGTTAATGTGGATGTGCCGGTATCGACATGGGAGTTTATTACGCCTTTTGTGTTCGTCACATTCGGCTTTGGATATCACATCCATGCGGCCCTACCGCCGACTCACCGACATATGTGCATCGATTTGGCACTGTCCAGAAATTTGCCTGCAGTTGCGACAATCCGGATCAAGGATCAATCCGGATAGCTACAACGAAGCCATCGTGACCGTAGTTGCTAAGTGACAGCTGCGCCATCCACATTCGCCGAGCGGCAATCTTCCGTCGATGTCTTGATGGGATGGATTCACATACGCGCCATACCAGGGAAAACTTCAAAGCTCTACACGAACACGAAATGACTTATTTATTTAATAAGGGTAGCGTCCTGGGCACGTTGGTGATGTTAAATAAACTGATTGCGCAAAAAATGGGGACACAGGCGAAGTGAGGACAGGCACACCCATATACGCTAGATAACTCGGCCTCCTCAATAGGACAGGTTCTGAATCAGCAGAATACAAAAGTACACCTGCTTGTACTGGGTAACATTGCTCTACACATCTCGTGTCTACTGGTCTTTGTCAGCTTTCACAAGCTGGCGTAATGTTTGTCAATAAATATTTTATGAGATGCACAAACCCTCTTATGCAGTGACTCTGTGCCATATTTTGGGGAAAAATATGAGGATAAGCCTTTCCCCGTAAGATATCAATACCGGGACACCACTTTTGCCGTTGTTCGCCACTTAACACCACTTTTGCCGTTGTCCATAAAATATGAGTGAAGCTTTCGTCCTGTCCTTTGTTAGCTCCATTAATGTCGGCCGGTACGTTTTTTCAGAAAAATTTCCCCGAAATTGTTCTGTAAACAGACAAAAATCAACATATGCATACCTCGTCAAAAAAGCAGACCTTTACAATTTTTTCCGCGTTTTCTTGCAGTTGAGCTCTACTTCTGATGGAAAACAACAAAGTTTTCCGGAAAACGTAGCCGCACAAGATACCACAAGCCGCTGAATTTCGAGAAAGGAACCTTCCTGTCAGGCAAAAATTTGAAACTTTGTAAAACGGGACAGCTTCCACGCAGCATTGCTCACAAAATACCACAGTTGGTTTTAAGCTCTGACACTATCCATCGCTGTGAAACGTTTGTGACAATTTTTAAGCATTTATTTGAGTTAGTTTCTCTCCGGTTGCACCCTCCGAAAAACGAAGAACAGCCCTGCAGATATCTTGAGGTGCGCTGTGACTGCGGTGATGTTTTTTTTTTCCTGAGTGTTCACATGTTCAATTTCTCCGCGCAGGTGCCGGCGCCTGTGCACATAATAAACGTGCACCACGCCCAGCGCCGCACGCAGCAGAGGCCACCCATCCCGTACGCCAGGACGCAGGCTCTGGGCAGGTCAGTCCTCTCGCACACATGCGAAGCTGTGCTCTGAAGCAACGTTACAATCCACCCTCCGTTGAGGAGTTGCCTAGAGGTTTCGGATGATCATGGCCGCACAGAAGTCAAAGTCGGCGCCATACATAGCCGACACTGTTTTCGGCTAGAACAGTGGCACAGAAACGGTTCTGTAGTGTGCTCTACACTTTGAGAACATGCATGTTTCATGTGGGCGAAGAAAGTGCGCTCCAGTCGGCGTCAGTTTGTTCCCAAACGTTGGAAGTGTTCGAGGCGAGAAGCACCCACACGGGCAAGTGGGCAACGGGAAGCGCCCAAAGTTTATGCGAAGTTCGTTGAGGCCATCAATGAGGAATCTTTCAGAGAAGTAATCCCAGGGGCAGCGGCCACCACTCCTCCCGAATTTGTTCTCGCGCCTCAGAGACGCAAACTCCTGGCCGTCCGCGCGATGGGCGCTGATCCGCACGTTTGCCAACACATACGTGCCTTAATTTAGTGCGCAGCGACAGCGGCCTACACGGGTGCACACCACACAAAACATGCTCGCAATCGGCGCCTTCAGCTCGGGCGTGGAGCTGACGTCTGCACTGGTGTTCATCATCCCGTTTTTGCCCTAAGTGCGGTTTAGGGGGAGCAATGCAGGGCACGAAATGGTCACCGAGCGTGCCTTTCAATTTTGGGGCCCGTGAAGCAAGTGATAAAGGTCACTACAATTTCTGCTCTTCCATTCACGCCCGTTTCAAGAGCATGGGAGGAGATCGAGACTGCACGAAATCTATCGGGCGACTTTCGTTCCCGTTCGGGTAGAATTTTTTTTCTCGGCGGTTTGTACAGTTTTGGGCGTATTTTAAGGTACTGGCAATATCAAATCCAGGCAATATTTCATGCGCAAGCGAGGTTTCATAAGGGCAGCGTACAAATTTCGGCTTGTTGGTTCATTTCTGTTCTTCAAGGCGTCCATACTGATGCACCGGCCGATTCCGAGTTTACATTTCGGTGCGCTGCCACTGAGGATGATAATCTGCTTAAAACACAGCATGGCGGTCTCTTTACGCATGAAGCCTATTTATTTGCACGAGCTTTGTTGAGCTGGCAATACACGAAAGGAGGTAACCACTTTTCCCCCAGTCCCAAGTCTTGGAACTTGGCATCTATCTTTTATCTGTGCCAATATCAAATGCCACCGTAGAACGTGTTTTTTCAAGTCAAGCGTGTTGCAAAATGTTGCAAAAGGTTTGAACCAAGTGAAAAGAATTTTCCCGGTTCAAATCTCGGGTTCTGTATAGATCGAGTGTTGCCGCAAGTGGTTCACTTTCGTCAATCGGGCTGTTATTTACTTTGGCCGTTGCGTTGCTTTTACCCTTGTGTGTCCATAGTGTTCTGTAAAAAGTCATGTTGAAGGTGTGCCTGATCCCAGCAGCGGCTGCTGTTCCCGAGGAGGCGGAAAATGAAAATTTCCGTCTAAACGAGCTCTCCCCAGTTGTTTTAGATTCCTGAATCGCCGCCTGTTCCGTAGCTGCCTGGTGTTTTCCTTCATTATTGAAACATTGCATGACGCTTTTGTGTTAAAAAAAATTCGGCGACTTTTCGGCGAAACCTGGCGGGATTTTTTCTCAGTTTGGTGATATTTGGGCGACTTTGACTGGATGATTGGGCGGTTTTCGGTTGGAACATCTGGTAACCATAGGCAGAAGACGACCACCTTTCGACGACATCTGCAGCGAAGCAAGCAGGTGCTTTGTCAACTTCACTGTAGCCCCGTTTACACTGCCCCGACGAAGGAGAGTTGAGTTTGGAAAAACGGGTTGTTTCGGCTCAACGCGTTGAGTCGAAAAGCCGTCGGGGCGAGTCCGCTCGGCTCGCAGGCAGGGGTGGTTTGACCGGTTCGTCGGGCTTAAGCCCGACGAACCGGTCAAACCCGGTTCAGTTCGTCGGGCTTAAGCCCGACAAAACGGCCCGACGAACCGGCCCGACGAACCGGCCCGGTTCGTCGGGCTTAAGCCCGTCGGGCTTAAGCCCGTCGGGCTTAAAGGTGTTGTGCCACCAAATTTTAAGTCTGTAAAAAGCCTGCTGTAGGCTTCCTCTGCATGCAACGACCCTCAACACGAAGTGCTGGGTACAGCAAGCGCTTAATATATATTTTAATTCGCTTCTAAAAATTACCTAAATGCTCTTCTGGAAATCGGGACCCATCGCTAGCGCCACTAACCATGACGTCAGTGAATTGCCAGCGCAGCAAAGTTTGTGACGTCATACAACGCTAGCGACTCGAGCGACGTGAACGTGAACTCCAGTTACCACAGTTTGTTTGGTCGCTTGGTCGTATCGACACACTATACCGATACGACGGCGACGACGACGCGACGCCGACGAGTCGTTAAAACATCGGCCAACTGCCAGACCGCGTTGTCACACCACGCCGACGGCGACACAAACACGTCGTCCGATGGAAAGTCGCCGTAGTGTGACTGACTCGCCGACCGAAGACGCCAACAAAACCGGTCGCCTGACTGGTCGCACGACGCGTCGTCAATCGACCGAGAAGCAAAAACTGCGCCCCGACAACATTCGTGCCGCAATGAACGCGGCTCTATTTTGTTAGTTTCTGGAGGGTAATAAACTCAGTAAGTTCCATGAAGCCCATACAACTCAACACTAGCGCTAATGCGATCCGTATTTTGGCGTTCGACGCTTCGGCCGTGCTCTTCGGCGACGCCGCTACCCCGGAATGCGTGTGCGATCGGCTCGCCTGTAGAAAATATAAGGTCAGTTTCGTGCAGAAGAACAGTTACGTAGGTTAATTTGGGTAATAAGAGATCAGTATCGGCAAAGGTTTTTAACGTAAAACGTAAAACCAAAGTACGGCAAGCACTATCCCTTCAGTGCAAAATCGCAGTCGCAGCCGGGCACACTTATTTTTGCGAGCGCTTTCGCAGAAGAGCAGAGTTGATGGCGATAAGCTGTCGCGGGGGCTTCGCGGAACCTTGCTGCGCAAGCGCTATTTAAAAAAATGTGAGTTTACAAGCCAGGAATTCTGTAAATTAGCTAGTAAACACCGACGTACGACTCCAAGGATGGGCCTCCATCTAGTACACCGGCTATATCGCGGAGTGGAATCGTTTGTTCGCTGGCTCAGTGGTCTCGCGCGTTCCGCCCATCCGGTCAACGTTGCCGGTTCGATTCGCGGCGGGGGCAGCTTTTTTTTTTAGCGTTTTTTAGCATTTTTATGGTTTGCAAATCCATGGTTTTCATTTGTCTGCATCCGAGGATGCAGACAAAGAATCCGCGTCGGAGCTGTCGCGGCTTGACGTGACGAGTCGGCGTGTTTACTTCCGTGGTGAAGCACGTATGTGGGGGAGCAGACGCCGCAGTAAAGTCGCAACGTACCGCAGCGCCGCCGTGGCAGAGCGTCCTCGAAACACTGTGACGTCACTGCTTGAATCGGCGCCCAGAAACCGAAACCGAATCCTGTTCACATGAATCGTGCGATAATAAATTTTTCGCTCAGAATATGTGCGTGTGAGAGCATGTATCATGCTTTCTAACGAATTATAAAACGTTTGCAACAAAGAATGCACAAGCAACAAATTTGGTGGCACAACACCTTTAAGCCCGACGAACCGCGGGCTTAACGATCATCGCTCATCGCGTGCACCATGAACGACTGGTGCACGCGATTCGCATGCGACTTATCGTCACGATTGATAGTTAGGATTGGTTTTGGCGTCGTTGACTGGTCGGAGGCGGCTCACCACGTGCGACTGGCAAGCCAGATGCAGTCATGCCATCGTTTCGATCGTCGTGAGGCCGCAGCCAATGAGAGCCCGCTGAGCCCCAACAGCCCGCAACCGGCTTGAGTTGCTCGGGTCGGCTCGGGTGATGGGAACTATAAGCTTAGCATCTTGGCGGATATTTGATCGCCGCTATCTGTGCAACTGCGAATAACAATCCGTAACACTTTATTTCAGCTACAATTGTCGTTTGAGCGATCGATGACCAAGACATCTGCGTAGCCTGTTTCGATGCTTCCGCGCAGGTAGCGCCATCTCTCGGCTGCTCGGCGCACCGCGCGCGTGGCGACCGGTCGGACCGCCGAAACTCCGCGGCCGGTCAGCGTAGGCTTAGCAGCATCGCGGCACATATCTGATCGCCGCTTTTAAAATAAGCCATGATAACGATCCCTACCACAAGTTTTCACCACACTAACACGTACTTTCTCGCATGTGGAACTTCTTTTTTGCGGTGAGATTGATTCGGAAGAGCAGCGACAAGCGGTTGCTACCGTGGTATTCGTCGGTTCGAGCTGCTGAATGTGCCGAGCTGGCAGGCGCGGCCGGCGTGTGCGCGGATTGTTTCCGAAGGCAGAAAACGCTTCAAGATTGCCGGCATTATCCATTTCTTGCGAACGACACGCGGAATCTACAAATTCAGCTCAGCGATCGTCGTAGTTGATCGGGTGAGTTGAGGAACGAGCCGTAGGTTTCGCTTCAGCCATGGTCACGCGCACTCTCGCTGGCTACGAGAACGACGCACGAACGCAAACTGCAGCTTTGGGGCACCCGCTATTTCGGCAAAATGGCAGACACATGCTGCCAGCGGTACCTACAGCAAGGACGGGCTGATTCATGGGTGCTAAATGTTCCCACACAGCTGTACCGAACATATAAAAATGCAATGTGTAACTTAATACCACTATTCAGTATAACGTAAAGTTGATAAATGCTTTCTTTTCCTGCTCGGATTTTTCTTGCACATATCTAAATCGGCCTGAGTGCGCCTAAACAGGGAGGCAAACCTTGGAGCAAAAACAGTAGGCGGCGCGGCGGTGCCGACAACGCATCGCACACGCGCATCGGGCCATGTGTCTCAAATTCACGCGTACGACTAGTCGTGGCGACAGTCGTAACGAACAGTCGCTTGCGATTCGCATGCACCAATCGTCCATATGTCTCGCGCTTTAGTCGAAAGGCCGCGAGAAGCTGAATACCGTATTTGCGCACGAAAATTCGAAAAAATACTTTGACACCGTCTCTTCCGCGAAGATGCAGTAAACTTGACACCGGCTACATGTAAGGAGGAGCATTTATTGGTCGCATTTAAATGTGGAAGCGAAATATGACTTGTGCTTCATAAACTTCTTTATCCAGCTCCTGCTGGAAATAAAGTTATAGCGGAGAACAATGAACCTGTTTGCAGTTATAAGTGTATTGACTTTCATAACTCTAGGCGTGACGGGCTCATTGCAGCAACAAAAAATACGCAACAGCTGACCAAGGTACGCCATTGAGGAATGAGTGCGCCGAAATTGACTCACGTGGTGTTGACGGGTTGTTTTTACTGGATTGAGTCGGATTTTGGGGGACTTCGTGTCAATGGCAATGCTGCTGGCCGCTTTAAAGCCTGTTTCGGTTTTGTGTCAGATTGTAACCTTCACACAAATTTTAAGGCTACCTTTCAGCAAAAAAGAAAAAAAAATGTGCGTCAGATTCGTGCAAATACCACGTCTCCTTTTCCTGGAACCCCGCCACTACCCTCACCTCGCTTCTTTGCACGGGGTCCATATAAATGCGGGAGGGGTCGAGCGCTTGGGGTCAACACATCCACCGTGCCATTACATCCAACGAGCAGAAACATCGAATTTTGGCCACTGCATCCAAAGTGCCATTTCATCCGACGCGCCATTACGCCCAACGTGCCATTACATACAGCGTGCCGTTACACCCATCGAGGAACTCCGTCCAAAGCTGTGTCACTACATCCAATTTCGGCAAGTACATCCAATGCGCCACTACATCCAACGTTTCATTGCTTCCACCAGTTAATGCCCTGTTGCCTAACATAACTACATTTCTAGCCTTAATCCAACGCATCTTTTGGATGTAGCTGCTCGTTGGACGTAGTGACACGCTGGATGTAGTTGCTCACCCATCTGAAGAGGAAAGGTCTGTAACAAAACGCCTGGGCCTCCTCAAGAGCGGCAGCCTCAAGAGAGCATATTTAATTTTTTGAATCTATCGATCCCGTTCGTTAAGAAGCTTAGGTATACCCATCGTATTAATGGTAATTGTTTAATCGATAAGGCTTCTTTGGCAACCACAACGCTAACAACGCTCTTTACGTGGTCTGAACATGGGGAAGGCATGCGCCCAATGTGATAATTTTATTTTGATGCTGTTCGCGCGGGCAGAGTGCAAAGCTCAGCAAAAAATGACACCTTTGGGCATACTGCAAGTGCTTTGAAACAGCACCATTGCACTTCCTTCGTTGCGGCTGCATCGGCGCATTTAGGCTGCAAGATTGCTGCACTGCGCAACGACCAAAGTCCGTCATGAAGCCGTTATATATATATATATATATATATATATATATATATATATATATATATATATATATATATATATATATATATATATATATATAGACAGAAAATAAGGGTTGACAGTCAAGAAAAATTAGGAAAGCAAAGGGGAGGTTGTGGTGGGTCATAGAAAGAGATGAAGAATTTTTTAGTCGAGAAGAAAGTAGTGAAAAAATGCCCGCCGGGTGGGATCCGAACCCACGACCTCCAGAATACCGGTCTGGTGCGATAACCACTACGCTACCGGCGGGGCTGTTTCCCCAGCACTTTCTCGGGTATTTATGTTAAGGTATTTTTGTTTCCTGCACTTGGGGGTGGTAGCCAGCACCGCTCGGACTACTCGGGGTGAAGGGGACCTTCTTTTTAACCGCCGGGCCGTGACTCGAGTGTCTACGACATGTCGAGAGTGGTCGACCAGCGTTGAACCCTCTTAAGCTCCCTTAGGCACCAAGACTGCCAGAACAGAGGCCCTCGCTAACATGTAGCGAATCAGAAAATGGGAAATGAGGGATTTTCTGATTCGCTACATGCTTAGCGAGGGCCTCTGTTCTGGCAGTCTTGGTGCCAAAGGGAGCTTAAGAGGGTTCAACGCTGGTCGACCACTCTCGACATGTCGTAGACACTCGAGTCAGGACCCGGCGGTTAAAAAGAAGGTCCCCTTAACCCCGAGTAGTCTGAGTGGCGCTGGCTACCACCCCCAAGTGCAGGAAACAAAAATACCTTAACATAAATACCCGAGAAAGTGCTGGGGAAACAGCCCTGCCGGTAGCGTAGTGGTTATCGCACCAGACCGGTATTCTGGAGGTCGTGGGTTCGGATCCCACCCGGCAGGCATTTTTTTCACCACTTTCTTTTCGACTAAAAAAATTCTTCATCTCTTTCTATGACCCCTCCCATATGCTTTCCGAGGTTTTCTTGACTGCCAACCCTTATTTTCTGTCTTATTTCACGGAGCCCGATTCGCTATATATATATATATATATATATATATATATATATATATATATATATATATATATATATATATATATATATATATATATATATATATATATATATATATATATATATATATATATATATATATATATATATATATATATAAGAGGGCTTCCCGCCAGTTACCCGCTCGTGACAGGCTGTAGACGTTTGAGTCACGCCCCGGGGGTTAATAAGAAGGTCCCCTTCTCCCCGTGTAGTCAGGGCGGCGCTGGCTACCACCCTCAAGCGTCAGATACACTTCTAGTAAATATAAATAGCCCGGAAAGTGAAGGAGAACACAGTCGCCCAGATAGCCGAATTGGTAAGGCATTCGAGATCTAATCGAAAGGCGTGGGTTCGGTCCCCACTCTGGGCGCGTGTTTTTCTTTCTTTCTTTCTTCCTTATATTAAAAATAAAAAATAATAAAAAAAATATGAACTTCATTAACCATAGTAAAAAATAGAGCCAAACCACACCCCTATGCCTCCTTTGGCGTTGTAGACTGCCGACCTATGTTTCTGTATATATATATATATATATATATATATATATATATATATATATATATATATATATATATATATATATATATATATATATATATATATATATATATATATATAGCACAGTGGGAGGGAGACGATAGCGTTTGTCCAGTTTCTTAGATTATTTAATACCCAACAGTTTCGAAAGGAGGACCTTTCTTCTTCGGGGGTTGTCTTAGAATAGACAGAAAAACGCTTATACACATTTTGGATCCAAGGGCTTCCCTTTCTCCTCACCCTCGAAAATGAGAACTCTCGGAAAGAGTAAAAAAGCGAGAGAGTAACAAAAACATGTAACTATACTACAGAAGGTAGGAAAAGAGGAAGGGAGAGAGGAAGGTTGTAAATGGGAAGGAGGCACAGTTGCGGCATTGATAGACAGACAACAACAACCAATGTGCGTCTATAGAAAATGTGCGCCTACAGAAAAAACGGCGTGCTGCGTAGAGAGAGAAGAAGATACATAAATTTGGAGAGTCGAAGCTCGAAAGCCTGAACGAAAAGCCTCTGGATGGCAGAGAGGCATGCCAACCTCTGCCTACTGGTGGTCAATGGTAAAAAAAAACGAAATAAAAGTGCTAATTACTGCATTTAAACAATCGAAAATAATTGTCCATAAACGATCAAAAATAGCTTACAAATGGTGCAGATCGAGTCCATTGAAACGTGCCCAGCAACGTTCGTCGACGCATCGGCTTAGGTGTGGCTTCGCCGGTTCCATGCGTTTGCATGTGGTTTCGGCTTCTCGCAGCGCTCCTGCGTGATGTTGCGGCGCCACCGACAACGCCGACGCTCGCGCGACGCGTGAATCGCGTGTATGTGTCTGTGCGCGCGTGTATCGTTTTGCCTAAATGGGAGGGCGGCCGCTGGGACACATGAGTTATGATGGCAAACAATACAAGTTCTGGGGAGCTGGCTTATAATTGAGTTAAAGTTTAGAGAGTTTCTATGGAGAACTAACTGTAGAAATCAATAGTCTTTTGATGAGTGGATGAGTGGAAAATTGGGCTTTGATGAGTGGAAGCATAATGAACTTTTATGGTGAAGTCACAACAAAAAGTCTAGAGTCTTCATTGAGGCCTTGAGTTGTTTAAGTTCACAGAGCTTCTATGGAGAAGTGACGGCAGAAATTCTACAGAATATTCGTAGAGATGTTGAAGAGTTCGCTCTTAATGAACTTTTATGGGGAAGTCACGACAAAAATTCTACAGAGTCTTTATAGAGGCCTTGAGTTGGTTAAGTTCACAGAGCTTCTATGGAGAAGTGACGGTAGAAATTCTACAGAATATTCATAGAGATATCGATGAGTTCGCTCTTAATGAACTTTTATGGTGAAGTCACAACAAGAATTCTACAGAGTCTTTATAGAGGCCTTGAGTTGTTTAAGTTCACAGACATTTTATGGAAAAGTGACTGTGGAAATTCTACAGAATATTTATAGAGGTGTTGAAGAGTTTGCTCTTAATGAATTTATGTGGAGAAGTAGCTATAAAAATTTTGTAGATTTTTTATAGTGGCAACACCATAAGCTCAGAGTTCATGATGAGTTTCTGCCGTGTTTCTTGTGACTCCATAAGATCTCTATGAAAACTCTTCAGAAATTCGTAATCCATTTTTGTGAGGGGGCCTTCTTTTTACTGCAAAGCAGTATATGTCTAACCCCCCCCCCAGTTTTCATTCCGGTGTCATCGATTTACTCGGCACCGCACCCGTGTTCCTCCTCACCCCCGCTGACACATCTTCCACAACTATTTTCACCCTCGCTTCCACCGATGCCTCTTTTTCAAGTTGCGCAGTCGCCAGCTAACGGCTGTAGTGAGGTTATCAGATGATTGCGGAAAATAACCAGAAGCACGGATGGGCGTAAACAATGCACTGACGATTACCACACTGCCTGAGAAGAAATTTGTGCGCAGCACGAGCTGCAGTCTTCTCGGTCATGGCGCATTTATGCTGCGTCCCAGGAAGTGTTCGCGTGATCAGCGAACGTACGGCGGCGTGTGCTACTCTGCTGCTACCTCACAGTGCGTCGCCGCATGCGGCCAGCATTCTGCAAATCGTGTTCGAACCTCTCGCGCAAATGTCACGTGGTTCGGATTAGCCCCGGACAAGACAGAGGCGAGCGTGTTATTGCATATCGTGTTTGACCCTCCCACGCCGCGCAAACGTCGCATGGTTCGGATTATCAGAGGATGGAACAGCGTCTGGGGAAAGTGTCAGGGGGAGGGCGCTCCTTGGTGGCGACGCATGAGACATGTGTAAGGGATAGGCAGTGAGAGAGATGACGCCCTAGCCGCTCGTGTCGTACTCTACTTCACACTTCGCTAGACGCTCCTCCTTTCTTTCTTTCGTCGCTGCTGCGTTCGCTCACTGGGTTGTGCGGACATAAAACGCCGCTCCCGTGAAGCATAGGTAACGGATGCCTGGGGGAAGCCCTTTTAGGGGGAATCTCTTTGGCTTCTCCCTAAAACGACCGAAACCCGCCGTTGCCGTTTCCGGGCAAATTCACTTCTCCAAGTAGCTGCGATTTCCTCCCCTTAGAAGAGAAACTTCCCCAGATGGAACGCCGGCTTGAGCCTATATTTCTTTTTCAGCTTAGAAAGCCTTGCGAGCGATATTTGCGCCGGTGTCTTTCACGCCTTAGTATGCACCATCACCGGTTGCTGGTTTAGGCGTGCATGGTTTGCGGGTAGAAAGAGGGGGGCGTGCACGCACAGCTAGGCTACATTCCGCTAGCGATGAAATGCCGGTTGTGCTGGTAGAAGATGTAGATGCCCAAATTACACGGCTCAACGCGGTTAGTCGGCTGTCCTCCTTAATCGAGTGGTTCGGCTGTGGATTGATGTGCTACACAGACATCCTACACACATAGTAAGATGCATACGAGGGGGGAAGGAAAACGGACAGCCACATGTTTTTACGCGAGAATGGAGCTCAAGGGATTCCAAGTTCTAAATATTTATGGGACTGATGCATGCCGTTCGTCTGGAGGAAGAAGAGCAAAAAATTGAAGCGTTGGCCCGAACAAAAACGCGAATTTGCGCAAAAACAACGGTAAGCTGCTGGCGCCGCCGTTAACGCCTGAAGTTCAGCTCGTCGAGTAGCGGCGAATCCCTCCCGGATGAAGAGCAACTTGCCCGCTTGGAACACCGGCGTGAGCCAATATCACTTCTTCAAAGGGGTTTCAGGGGATATTTTCAACGGCGTATTTCACTTCAAAGCACTCGCACCTGACCGGTTGCCGGTTTATGCGTGCGCACGTTTGTAGTGGAGAATAGTGGGAGGGAGGACGTGGGGCGCGCACGCGCAGCTATAGGTTTCATGTCCGTACTGATGGATGGCATGTCCGTTGTGCTGGTACGAGATTTAAACGCGGACGTCAAACGGCCCAATGGGACATGTCCGGAGTCAGTGGTGAAGCAGATTGGGTTTGTGTGTTAGGCTATGTTCAGACTACTGACGCAAAAAGTAATCTATGCACGTAAAAAAGTGGCATGTAACGTAGTTCGGTTGGCTGCAGACGTGAAATGACGTCTTTCTTTAAAGTTATTACGACAGTTGCGGCAACAGTCTGAACCCGGCCCTACACAGTCAGATATTTACGACGCGGGAGGGCCACAGGCAGTTCCATGTTTATCTGCAAGAACAAAGCTCGGATCTTTCAAGGGTTCATACAGCCAATGGGCTAGGAAGTATTCTCTATCGCAAATTACGATAAACGTGTTTTGTTTTGTGCACTCCTTGGACTGCGTCGAGCTTTGCAGGTCATCCTCCTTCACAGAGTGGAAAGACGCTAATTTTTTTTTTTTTTGCGTGTATTTCGAACTCACTCGCCCCATCTTCCGCCTTTGGTTGCCACCACCGTCGTATACGCCTGCCCTCCGCTGGATAGTGTCTGGGCAGCGCCGTGACGTAAGAGCCGGTGGACCGGCGTTGCACGTCATTGCTACGACACCGTTGCCAGTGCTGTCCTGAGAGCGCGAAAAAGCCGCGTGGCATCCTGCACACATTTCCCAATATGTTTGTGACCACTGGGGCCTCTTTACTTCCATGGGTGACACCTTGCACCTGGGTAACTCAAGGGTACAAACCGCCAACTGTGGGTGTCGCCGCCTCAGTGACGCACCCGCTGATGTTTGTGATCAGGTGGAAGCAGAGTTTGAAAGCGGGGGCCCATAGCGAGAGGGCTATAGGTTTCGTCTAGACAACCCTTCCCGGGGACCGCATGTTCTCGGCCCCTCTTTCTCCTCGCAGCCTGATCGAGACGAGGCAGTACGTGAACCTGGAGAAGCTGTTGCACCGCCGCCCTCGCGGCCGTCGGGCAGCGGCGTCGCGGCCTCCTGCGTCATCCGCGTCGCAGCTGATGAGACCTGCAGCGCAGGCGGCTCTCAACGCTGTCATGAGGTTGCAGCCCATGCGCATGATACGCACCGCCTTCGCCGTCTCGGCCGTGCTCCGGTGAGTGTGGCTTCGGGGACAACGCTGCAGAAAGCGCCGATGAAGTGCGCACACCCACCGCCGGCCCACACATGAATCCCCCACAGTCATGGCTCCTATGTTTCTAACGCGCACTGAAACGCCACATGTACAAGAGGACTGACGCAGATCTCACGGTCCTTGAGATTTGTGTTGACAAGGGTCTAGTTTTTGCGCGAAAAGACAGTAGTGAAGATATAAGGCGTAGGTCAGTCTGAGAATGCAATGTAGAATTCGGTAGCTAGGCTATTATAGGGTTACGGCCGTTAAAAGCCCGCCCATGGGCGCTACCAAGGCGAAAGGGAGTTCCGATGCTGCATTGCTAGGAGAAACTCCCTCAGCAGACATGCTGGAGAAAACACCAGACTCTTGAATTCAGTGTTTTTCTGTTCACGAAACTCAGGCGTAACGCAACGGGAGGGGTTCATACGTTGCCGCAGCGGCCGCGCGGTGGCGCTGCAGCTGGAAGCGATGGGCCTGCGTGGCGCTGTGCGTCCTATAGGGTGCGGCGGCATGGGAAGTTTCTTTTGCTACTTCCAAATGATTTCCAGATGCGACGTTTTTGATTATATGTGCAGAAACAGTGGGCGAAAATGGCAAAAACTTGCTGCGCGCCGGTATGTCGCTTCGGCTAGACGTACGAGCGATGCGTTCTCGTCGTTTTGTACAGGCCGACCAGCGGAAGGGCATGGGTGCAATACCGCGACAGGAAGCAGGAAGTTCTAAACGCGTCGCTGTCTGTGAAAAACATTTTAAAGCCACAGGCGATGTTCGAAGTGGCGATTTCGTCGTAAAAGAAGACGTGTTGTCTTTAAAACGTGAAAATTCCCAAGCTGCGGCCCAGCTCCGTTCCTAAGAGCATGGAAATGTATCCCCAACTTGACAAGATTTGGGTCAATGTTAAGTAGTCTACTGAATAAATAGGAGGTGCAGCATCAATATGCTCATAAACGCACGTTCTCATTTGTTCGTTTTTTTAGCTGAGGTACATAAAACACGGGTTTGTTTCAGTCGATCAGGTGTCCCCACTGCTGCCTGCATTGCACTACGCATTGCAAGCGTACCCAAGTGGTGGTAGGATTTTCCCCAGAAGGTCACGCATTGGGAATATGGAGTGTGCATTATTAGGAGAAACGCTCCTGTAGTGCCTGCGTAACATTACCCCGTTGAAGTTGCATGCATGGAAATCAACACAGCTTGAAGTTGGACAGGGTTCCATTTTAGAAATCAGCCTGCATTCACGTGACGAAAGCTTCGTCCTTCCTTCTTTGAAATTTCGCCCAAGTTTTATGCAGTACTCAAGTTGACTTCGATAAACACGGAAAATACACAGCTTTTATTTTCTGTTCTGAAGCCGCGGCGAACTGCGGAGGCCTAGACGGCAGGATTGCATATAACTTGCGGGAACGGCACTGCCGCAGGTTTCGCTGCGAGGCTCCAATTTGCGGGTTTCTAATAGCGCTTTCCATTGGGCGAACAGGAGCACTTCTAACTGCACCCAAAGTGCTCTCGCGAGTTCTGGCGTCTTCCAGTGGTCGGGCAGGAGCAGGGGCGTTGTGTTTCATTGGTCGATTAGGAGCACTTTTTTGGCGCCGAGAGCAGCCGAGAGCAGTTCTAGGTGCTCCGTCGCCAGCGGCGGAGTAACAGGGAACGCCGAGGAAGTCGTATGACTTCTTTTGCGTCACTTCTGGTTTTATCCCCGGGTGGCGGAGGAAAAATGGCGGAATCCAGCAGCCGCGGTAGTCGCTCATTGCCTACGGCAGCAGCTAAGCGCGGCCGTCTGGACGAGGAATTGCTGCTACTTTTAGATGATGAAAGCACCACATATTCAAGCGCAAGCTCATCATCGGACAGCAGCAGCAGCGACGACGACAACGATTTGACATTGCATGAGTTTATGTTCGAGCACCTGTTCACCCCGCCGGAGCAGCGACCGAAGGTCTAGAGTCGTATCTGGAAAAGACGGCGGACGCTGTTATCGTCCGCAGCTAATTTTTGGGGAACACGATGGTGACCCCTTTATCATGAACATGAACATCCGCTCGGCTTCTTCATTCGTCGCCATGCGGAAGGCAGACACAAAACCATCGGCACGTATCTGGCAAAACTGGCGAGGAATAACTTCGTGCGGACATCACGAGCGCGCGAAATGCTCCGGGAAGCGAGCGCGGGAAACGTTTGGTCACATAACTCTTGACATCTCGCCCTCCCCCTCTTTTCACTGCTCCCGGAGCAGCGCGAATGTTTCATTCGCGGAACGAAAGCACACGTCCCCGTTACTCCCGTGTGCTGCTCTGGCTGCTCGCTCCACTTGCTCCTGTTCGCCCAATGGAATTCGCCATAATTCTAAGGCTTCAGCAGAGTCACAAGCCCAAGTGAAATAATATGTGTGCTTAAGCGAAGCCAAATGTTATGTTCCGCTGCACGATACAAAAAACTGCTGCAACAGGATGTACAGGTCCGTGGAGAAGCAAACGGAGCACGGGATCGGTGGCCGAGCTGCAACGCTGTGCCGCGTACGAGCACCGGTGGGAATAAGGCCACTGTAACTACACGGGCCTTAGGTGGGAACCAAAGAGAGGTGTTCAGCGGGCGCGTTCGCATTGCCCCCACCGCCCTATCTGATATGCTTCATCGCCGCTGTGCTGGCGCGGCAGGCCGGGCGTAACAGCTTCCAAAGGGCAGTGTTGGACTACACGGCGCGTTGGTTACGTTGCCGGTCGCAGCCGGTAGCAGTGGCCGAATCCGCTGCTTTTGGGTTTGTGTAAGCCACGAACGTTCGGATACCTGCCTTGTCGCGAGTGCAATTATTAAAGTATTCTTTATGAGCGGCATAGTATTGCTGATTTTTCAGGTTGCTGGCGGTGTGTTAATGCGACGCAAGACATTGGGCGAGTTGGTAGTTCATTTTAAAATAGCTACAGTTCGAAAAGAAACGAGGACACCGAGAAAGAAACTACGGCAGAAATAAATAAAGCCGACGAAATTGAAAGGCAGGGTAGTAAATATGTGAGCCGGGCGTCGATCATCTTGTCCAAAGACAGATTAATTTCCTTTCCAACACGCGGTGTACATCGGTTATGACATAACTTGGTGTCTGTGTAGATTGGGCCAAGTGCGTGAAGGCGTGTTGATGTGGTGGTGTTCTATCAGATATTATACGTTTGTTTTTTGTTGCTGTTGTTGTTCTATCTTGTATTATTTTTTAGTGGTGTTAACATGAATAGTGCGTATAAAAGGTGTAAAAGTTCTCATATTAAATTCAGTTGGAAATCAGTGCTCGTCCCGTCGTCTTTCTGTGTCCTTGTTTCTTTTCGCGCTGCAGATATTTTTAAACCGAACAGAAGCGAAGGACACGCATTCTGACATCGTACGAGAAATCTCTGTTGCCTCGGAACGTTTCTATTAAACTGGGTATTTTTTCAAACCCCCTAATACTATATGTTGAGCCGTTGATAATAGCGGATGAAGTTTTTAAGTGCGAATGCACTTCTTAAGCGACCCTGAATCACGCGTCCACCGCCGTCCGTCCGTCCGCACCACATACCCACTTAGGGCAATTGGCCAAGAAGAGTTTTTAAGTGCGAAAGCGACCCCACCACATACCCACTTAGGGCGATTGGCCAAAGTTCCTTCGCATCACCCGTGCATTCGCACTTCCCCATGCTCCCCTTCGGGGAAATGCGGGTGAATTTTTTCTGATAAACTTTAGTCTTACAAACGCACAAGCAGCAGCGATGTACCCTCTTCCACTGCTGCTGTTTTCCTGTCTGGGCGCGCCGCCGTGCTCTTTTTTGGTATTTTTGGAACTGAACGATTATGTGCACCTCGCAACGCTTGGAACATACATATAAGGATTTCGCCCTCATACTCCTCTCGCTGTGGGAAGGCGCTGCTGGCCTACGTCGGCCTGTTCCGCGGGAGTTCGTGAAGCGTGTTTCGTGTAGTGTCCAAATTTGCCTGGGCCGTCACGCCTTGCGCGTGCTTTCGGTGTGACGGTATTGCTTGCTCATGCACGTTGTGTTAGGAATGGCGTCGTGACGAGCTTCACTCACTTTTTACGTGGTACAATTTGCGCGTTATACGACTGCACTTATTCCTCAACTGCTCTTGAAAAACAGGCCGCGTGAAGCATCGCAGCTCCAGCTTCTCGGCTGTCAGACCAACTGGCTCTTTGCGTCCCTCAGAGCTGCGTTGGCTTGGCTCGTTCCATCCCGTTCCTCCGGATCTCTCTCGCCTGCTGCGCCGCAAGGCTGTGGGCGGCAAGGCTGCTGCTGTTGATGCAGACGGCAGAAAGGCAGTTGCCGTGTAAACCACACACTCTTAACAAAAAGCTCGTAAAAGGGTAGTAACGGCTGTATTTACTAACTCCTTATGGAGTTTACTACCCCCCTGAACGGTAGGTAGGTCCTACCACTAAGTGTGGTGTGGAACCGAGACCATGCACTTAGTAACTGCTGCTGGTTTGATACTAACATGCACTGAAGTAACAAATTCTATGAAATACTGAACATAATAACTACAGCTCTTTTTCCACACCAAATCACGATTCAAAAGTTTTTGCAAATCCACATGCTGCCTTGTTAAAATGCATTAAAATCACATTAAAATGCATAATTCTAAAATTATCGCTAAAATATTTGATTTTGACGACAGGCCCACCGACTCCCTCAGGGGACTTTCCGCTGCTGGCAATAAAAGCAAGAAGAGCAGATGTATTTCTAGGGTAACTAAGTAATACTCGCTCGCTTTCTCGCTCAATTCATTTGTACATTGTTCACGTGGGATATGTGCGTGTTGAATGTGTCTATGTCGCGCTGAGCACTCAGCAGATGCACATTGTTACGCGTATCTTTTAAATGCAGAGCATTTCTTTAACTCACGATGTCACCCGGCGTTGTCGGCGTGCCTCGGCGTCCGCAACAGCCGTTCCAGGTGCGCCCTCTCCCCCACTCCTCCTTTCCCGCATCACGCTACCCTCCTCGCTCTCAACAACAGGTCCACACCCCTCCCCCTACACTATATAAAAAAATAATACTTACCGCCGGCGCCTGGTTTCGATCCCACGACCCTGCGGACGGAACGCAAGGTACATGGTGCTCTACCCACTGCGCCACAAAGCCGACACAGAATGGAAGGCTACGAACGCGCCTTATATCCTTGACTCATTCAAACTACGTCAAGAAGCTGCTGATACAACGCATTCACTACCTGTGGGCGGAACGCGAGGTACATGGTGGTCTTCCCACTGTGCCACAAAACCGACACACAATGAAAGGCTACGAACGCGCCTTATATCCTTGACTCATTCAAACTACGTCAAGAAGCTGCTGATACAACGCATTCACTACCACCAACTCCCCAAAACACTAAACGTTAACGCAATACACCCACCCCCTATGCGACGCATTTACTCGAGTCCCCCTCGCGGGGAGATGGGCCGTTTCTTTTTACTAGGTCATGCATGACCAGTTAGTAAAAGCAACTACGTACCTAGTCAATACTGGGACAAGTAACTGATTAGTGTTCTGTTAGTAAGTGCGCCGACCTTTTTTTTAAGAGTGCACCGATGACATTCGAAGAAGTCTCGTGTGGAAGGTAGTGCGCTCATTTCACGCACCGTCACGAGATGGCCCCTACAGTCGCTGGTGGCGCCACCTTATTCATATCGCCCCATGCGGACCGTGGTTGTACCGCGATGTCATTGTTATCGCCATTTTTGGCCCTCTGTGCCTTCTGCTTCTTCTCTTCGTTACTGCGGGTGAGAAGCTCGGCCAATCGAACTTGTCGCTATTAGCGGAAACGGGTATTGCTAGTCCTGTTGGCACACCCAGGAACACCACTCCTCGTAGTGCGACATTTATGAGAGAAGAGGCAGGAGGAACAGGGCTGAAAAGTTAGGAGGGACCTCGTGCATGGGACATGACGTCGAGTGCTCCAGGTGCGATGACAGCGCCCCATGTCTGAACAGGATTAATGCGTAGATATTGCCGTTTTGCTGGGGCCAAATGCTACGACACGCCCACTCAATATTTCTCAGCAGCGCTTCCTTGAGGCGTTCCGAGGAGCTTTTGCAGTTACTTTGTTTTTTCCACTGGGGCTCTAATTGTGTGCGACCCTACGGCGGTAAAATTATCTGCGTGGTAGATCGCACGTCGTGAGCCCTGCCAGGCGATGGCACAATGCCGAAGCCGGTCCTGTCTGACCGCCAGCACGTCGATCGCGGTCCAAGCTGCCTGTTTTGGCATGTCTCTCGCGCTCCTTGTGAACTGCGCTTTCTGTCGCCACCTGGCTGGTAGGTAGAACGAAAATCTACAAAGGCCCACTGCACTGAAATTTCACCTCGACCAAATTCACTTTGAACGTGCAGTAGAGGTACCACCCAACCAACTGGGACGTGACTGCATGGTGGCCCTATGAAACGCGCTTCTAACTAGTTATAAGCGTTTAAAATAGCTCCGCCGCAAATGACAGTGCGCTTGCCGGCGGATCGCGCAAACAGCCATGCAGCGCAAGTGACATTACGGCCGGCCCTGCGCTTTTTTCTACAGCCAGCCAGGACAGCCGGTCGAGATACGCGCTGGGACAGCCTAGGCTGGACCAGGGCTGTGGTTCAGCCTAAGGAGTAGATACGCGGCCAATTTTTTTATTCAGCCATTTCGCCGCATGAAGAGACTTTTGTTACATTGGCGAAGGCATCACAGAACCGACCTACGTCGCCTGCGTCATGTAGTGGTTGCGTGATTGACAAGCGCCGAGCAGGAGAGCTGCCTCGGTGCTGACGACAAAGGGCCAAGAGCATAACTTTACTTGTTCAATTCATCGCGACTCGACAGTAGCGATAGTACATGAACAGCAGGCCGCCGGTGAGCTTACAGCATGTCAACGCTCTTGACGAGAGCCCGGAGCGGACTAGCTCGACTCACCGAAGGACACGAGAATTCATACACAAAAGTGCCAACGGTTCATGGCCATCCAGCGCTTTGCGCACTGCACAAAGAAGTACAGATGCACACGTTTTTCACGGGTCCCGTGAGAGGAGTACAGGAGATCGGGATGGAAAGGAGGGGTCCACGGGCGCACACAAACAACAACTCTTACAGAGCGATGAGTCAGCCGCCGGAAACGGCCAATCGAAGGGGTTCTGGCCGCGCCGTACTTTTCATGTTACAAGATCTAGGTTCTCCCGTCCCAGCATCGATGCTATGTAGGAAAGTATTTCGGCGCGTTGTCGAAGCCCGCGCACCGTGTTCACACGTTCACGCGCATAGACAGATTATTCTTAACACTGAGTACAGGTCCGTTGGTGTAGACACGACATACAAGGAAAGCAGTAGTGTACGACAATGTAGTTCTTGGTGGTGTTTGCACTAGGTGTAGTGCTGGGAAATATCCGCGAAAACGGAGGTGCACCGCCCATCATCGTCCTAACCATCAACAGGAACCGCAGCAAGAGAAGGCGCCTGTTTTCGCATTCACGACGATGGCTTGACTGCTCATCATTTGTTTATTCCACGTAAGGTCGCCCTTTGGTAAATCGATCAGAATCAGAAACAGATTTTATTTGTTCATCGATAAGTGAGTGAGTGAAAAACATTTTATTCAGGCGGTGAAGTGAGAGTGGTTCCTTATTCCAGGAAGCCATGTGATGAGCCGGCAGCCATCGCTCTGGAGGCCAAAAGTGTCTGGACGTCCAGATCACTGCTGGCAACCAGGTTCTCCCACAGCTCAGGGGTGGGAAGGGGGGATGGAAGAGGGGGGAGGCTGGGGTTGTGCTTGCACTCTAATATGACGATATCTATGCATGAGTGACAATACAGAAGGAGGTCCTAGTGGCAAGGGCTAGAAGGGGACCTCCTGTGAGTAAGCGCATAGTCAATGGTACATAAAAAATTGCAGTAGATCAAATAAATCAACAAAATTAACACATATTCGAGGGTAACAGGAGACAGGCAGTTGGATATTGACTATAATAGGTGCCAATGTGGTTACGACTGTAGAAAAATTCAAGAAGACCTCTTTTAAATACATGCAACGACGACGGCACTTTAACGTTAGTTGGCAGGGAATTCCAAAACACGAGAACGGCGAAGTGGGCAGTTTGTTTTCTATAACTATAGTGTGAAATAGGTAAGAGCAAATTATGATTGGAGGCAAACCTATTGGAATTTAAGTTAACAAGACTTGACCGAGTGAAAAAATTCAGTGGCACCATGATATGTAATGATTTAAAGGAGCCATAAGAGAAAATACAAGTTTCGTTCATTCAAAAGATTACCTCGTTAGAATCATACTGACACCACTTTTAACGTAAACTTCGCTCAAATAAGCTACATAATTAGGAAAAAAGGGAATGGCCATGAGACCCACTAGCTCATTTCCCGCAACAGAACCTATGACGTCATTCGAGCCAGTTCTACGATTGGCGGAGGCCGGCGAAAGTAAACGCAAATTAGGCAGAGCTTACAAGCTTGCCGAACGAGCTATTTGCGCTTAAATTTAGGGCACATTCTTTTTAAAGGCGTAGGAATGGTGGTAAGTGTAAGTTACGAAAGCACATGTAAACATATAAGCACCGCTTCGTACTGCTGTTGTTGGTACTGCGCGCACTATGCTTGTTTAGCTGCACAGAACTGCGGGGCTTTGGGGTTGTCTCAGACGACGCTGGCCGATTGATTGACGCGACGGTGTCTTACGTGAACATATTTGCCGAGCGAGCACTATGTTTCACGAAACCATTTTCTCCCAGAACGAAAAAAAGGCAGAAAACAACACGCCACGGTATGGTGGCGCCACCTAGGTTCAGTAACGTTAACAAACGCGCGAGTACCTCAGTGCCAGCGCCAACGTACAGGGTGGGACACCCTTTTAACGGTCCCGTGCAGCTGCAGTTGGGTCAATGTGCACAACGCGTTGTTCTCTTTCCCACGAGACCCAGCAACACAAAACAGATAAGATGATTCAAACTTCGCCAGTTAACCCCGTTGCGGCGATAATTTTAGCGCGGTTTTGATACAATGACTTGTTTCTGCAGCGAGCGAGTGGACCAAAATGGCGGCGCCAGCGCATACGTGTCTCCACCCTGTACGGCGGATGCGTGAATCAAGGGAACCTAGGCTGCAGAGCGGTCGGTTCCTGTGATGTCATTTGGGACCACGAAAACGCACTTTTGAGCGGGAAAATCAAAATTTTTACCTAATTTGATTAATTTCGAAGTGAATAAAGCATCGTTTGCATTCGGACAAGCGCTAGGGGCACTATAAAACACGAAATCTTTCGAATAACACAAACTTGCATTTTGCCTTCATGGCTCCTTTAAAGGAGCATCGACACCAATTTTCGGCGTTAATATTATTGCACAGTTCGCTTCCTTCACTCAACAGAATACCCTGGCTGAAATATGAGCGGCCTGCCACGCGAAGAACATAGTTTAATTGGATCTCAATTATTGCGCTGATGGAGCAGCGCGCGGAGCGGCACTCAGCTAATGGACATCAGCTAGACATGACCCCGTAAAGGCAAAAGAAGTGACGCGAAAGCGCTCGTCAAAAACTCGTGACGTCACTTCACGCGCGTTGCCCCACAAGCGGCGAGCGGGAGCAACACCCTCTCAAGCGGGTGCCGTGACGTCCGCGCATAGCGGTGAGGTCAGGCCGGGATTCTGTCATATGCGCCGTTCGGGATGAAAGCGCGGGAATTTGAAACAAACGATTTTCAGGCCATTCAATGTAATTAACCATCGCGCGCTGATATATTTGAAGTGCTGTTTCAGGTTCGCCAGACCATTAAGCATCGATAAAGCAATAAAAGTGTAACATAAACTTTTCGTGTCATTGCTCCTTTAAACAAGATTATCAGGTTATATTTGAATAATTCATTGATAGATAATATACTCAACCACCGAAGCACTGAAGAATCATGGGGGCGGAATGCACTAAAAGTTAATATGAGAATGTCCTGATTTTGGATATGTTGCAATGGCATCAAATGTAGTACGTCTTACCCCATGAAGATAAGCAGTACGTAAAATTGCTATGAATAAATGCATAGTAAATGGAAAGTAAAGTATATTTATTTATTTATTTATTTATACATACTGTAAGCCTAATTAAAGGCTCATACAGGAGTGGTACATTGCAAATATAAAAAAAAAATATGACACTTTGAAATACACATTGATACAGGTAATTCAGGACAGACAATAAGGACAGGGCAGATTCACAATTTCACATGTTCACAGATTTTCAATGACACTCATAATTACACAGTGACTCGATTTTTGCAACGAAGTTATCTACAGAACCAGCTTCAACGGCTTCACTTGGCAAGGTGTTCCATGTTTCTATGGTCAGTGGAAAGTAAGAAAACTTGAAAGTATTATTACGGGGGAGGAAAGGCCTGATTGGACAGCTATGGTTGGTTCTTCGCGAGTGGTGAAAAGGTGGTCGGAGGTAGACTTCTTTATCTATGTTTACTTTGCCGTGATAAAGGAGATAGATGAACTTTAACGATGCAACTCGTCGACGGTTTATTAAGGTGGGTATGCTCGCTTGATTGCGGAGTGCCGTTACGCTTTCGTGCCGTGAGTATTTTGAGTAAATGAAGCGGAGGGCCATATTTTGTATGTGTTCTAATTTATCGATGAGGTAGGCTTGGTGAGGATTCCATACGACACTGGCATATTCAAGGATTGGACGTACAAGCGTCAAATATGCTGCGAGTTTTGCTTTAGGGGGAGCCGCTTTAAGTTTTCGCCGCAAAAATCCCAACTGCCGAAATGCCTTAGCTGATATGTTTTCTACATGTACATTCCATTTTAAGTTCTTAGTAAATGTTACTCCTAGGTATTTGACACTGTCCGTTTGAACTAAGGTATGGCCTGATAGATTGTAATTAAAGCATAGATGCTGTCTTTTCTGTGTTATAGTGATACATTTAGTTTTGGTTACATTAATTTGCATCCCCCATTTTGTGCACCAGGCAGAAATATTAGCTAGAGAGGAATCTAGTTTAGTTTGATCTTCAGTAGTCCGCACAGTCGTGTAGATTATACAGTCGTCTGCGAACAACCTAAGTGTTACTCCCGGTTCAATGCACTCATGTATATCGTTGACATAAACAAGAAAGAGTATAGGTCCTAGAACGGATCCTTGAGGTACACCTGAGAAAACATCAAGATGGTCTGATTTGATATTTTTGATTTCTACATATTGGCTTCGTCCATGGAGGTAAGCTGATATCCATGAGACTATTTGGGAATTAATGCCGATTGCTTTCAGTTTACCAATTAATTTGCAATGGGGCACGCGGTCGAATGCCTTCGATAAATCAATTAGTATTGCATCTGTTTGTAGATTGGAATTAATTGCCGATGAAAAGTCATGCGTAATTTCAAGCAGCTGCGTTACCGTCGAGAGCCCTCTCCGGAAACCATGCTGTCTTTGGTAAAGTAGATTGTTTGTTTCTAGATATTCCATAATCGCTTTATTAATGATGTGTTCTAAGAGTTTGCAGCAGCAGCTTGTTAATGATATCGGCCTGTAGTTTTCTATTAGAAGCTTATTCCCGTCCTTAAGAGTGGGTTTTATTTTAGCGCAGAGCCAATCGAGCGGAAGCGACGCAGTTAACAGCGACGTTCTAAAGATGAAGCATATAAACGGTGCTAACTGTTCTGCATATCGTCGTAAGAATGAGTTCGGAATATTATCAGCGCCCACAGATTTTTTGGTGTCAATGTTCAGTAATAAGTTAAGAATGCCTGGTTCTGTAATCACGATGTCCGGCATCGCTGGCTCCTGATAACATATGTTGCGGTTTGGCACTGGCGTTCGCGAGAATACTGACTGAAAAAATGCGTTAAAAGAGTTGGCAATAACACGGGCATCCTGAACAACAGTTCCATTCACCTCCATTTTATCGACAGTGTGATCGCGTTTTGACAAATAGCGCCAAAATTTTTGAGGCTCATTATTCATGAAGCTTATTAGGGTAGTTGAAAAAAAGTATGTTCTAGCGTTTTTGAGCTTAGTGAGCAATTCACTAGAGAGCTGACGGATGGTTGCGGAGTTATCTTTGCGGTTGCGCATTCGTTGTATTTTTCGTTTAAGATGAATTATTTCACGCGTTATCCAGGGTGTTTCACGCTTCGTTCTCTTCATTTTGGAAGGAATGAAATGCTCTTCACAGTATAGTATTGCATGTTTCAATTTCTGCCACAAAGCATTTACGTTGTCACAACTATTGGTAGGAAAACAGTCCCAAATTTTTTCGAAATAATCAACTATGCTTGCATCATCAGCTCGATTATATATTTTAACCACTGTTTTTGAGTTACAACTATTACTTCTTAATCTAGGACCTTGAAAATATAACTTTATCAGTAGCATTTTGTGGTCAGATATTCCCTCTTCCAGGCTAATTTCGGAGTTCACAGATTGCGATACAAGCGCCAAGTCGAGAACTGAAGAAGAACTTCCCTGGATACGTGTCGGCTGTTGGACTAACTGCGATAATGAAAAACTAAATACTGTGTTTAGTAGTAATTGGCAGCTAGCTGCCTCCTTAGTACTCGTTGAAAAGTTTGTCCAGTTAATACCTGGTAGATTGAAATCACCCGTGAGTAATAATTTTGTTCTATCAGTTATAATGGTATTTAGGAAGTCGTGAAGTTGGGTAAGGTAATCAACAGAGGCGTTAGGACGCCGGTAAATGCCACCTATCAACACAGATGAATCGTTTATTTTAAGCGTGCACCAGATGCTTTCATGATTCGGTATACCTATTTCTTTATGAAAGTGTATTCCATGTTTTATCGCTATAGCCACACCACCACCACGGCCATCCCGATCTGAACGCAGAAGGGCATACGTTGCAGGCACAATTTCCGAGTCATGAATACCTGCGTGCAACCATGTCTCTGTGATTACGACTATATCAGGGTTGTACATCAGCAAAACTGCTTCCAGCTTATCCGTCTTATTAACTATGCTTCTAGCATTGAACGATAGTACACACAGCGGCACTTTTGCTTGGTTCTGTCATGCATTCGGTCTGGCGGTAGAAATAGCTTCATAGGGCCGTGCTTGGGTCAACAATACCCTCTTATTTTCGGCGGAATTCCATATGAACAAGTCGTCGTTCACTTTCAGCTTGTCGAAGACAAGTGTCACCTTGTCGCCTTTATCGCGATTAGTTTTAGCGGATTGCCATAATTTACTGCGCAGTAATCTAACTGGCCTTGAGAAGTCCTCAGAAATAGATATACTCGACTTCTTTCCTTTTAAGTTAGAGCAGTTTCGAAGGACACTCATTTTTTCTGTGAAGTCGTAGAATCGAAGAATTACAGGTCGCTGTTTTTCGTTATGTTTCTTTCCAATGCGGTGGACACGTTCTATGGATTTTACTTGAACACCTAGCATATCATGCAATATATTTTTCGTGACGCGCTGCTCTAGATCGGCATTTTTTTCGTCTACGGACTCATCTAGGCCAAAAATTACGATGTTATTTCTACGGCTTCTGTTCTCTAGGTCATCTACCTTCTTATTCAGTTGGGCGACTTCTTTACATTCTGCGTTAACGGATTCTTCACATTTCCTTACTTTGTCGTTCGAGTTCTTAAGTGCCGATAGCCCAGTTTCAACCTCTGAGAGCCTCTTCTGCAGGTCTTTCAATGCTGCATTGAATGAGAGCTGCGTCTCTTGAATTGCTGATATCGCTTTGGTCAGTTTGTCCAGAGGACCAGAGTCCAGAGAACCAGAATCCTGGTCCAGAGGACCAGGATTTTCTTCAACATCACCACTAAGTTTCAGCAATAAACAAATCACCCTTAAGCACTCAAGACAAGAAGCACTAACACACCGGGGGCTCGGCAGCACCACAAAACACAAGCAGTTGCTTTTAACAGAGCAACCGTGCTGCGACTTTTTACCAACCTGTACAAGGAGGAGTACTGGCGTAAGCATTGTGCTCCGGGCGGTGCCACCAAGCCCACTGAAGTGCGCGCGGGACATGTGCTGCCTTTTATGCTGCTCCGTGGACGTTGCAGATGTCGCTGGATGGCCGAAGGGTTGTTCCGATAGGCAGGCAGTAGATACGGTGTCCACGTGTGGCCGCGATAGCTGCGATGACGTAGGCAACACCAGAATAGCACGAGGCCATCGACGATGCGGTTTCACACTGGTAACCGATGCCACGTGACCAGCAGGCGCCGAGAATTCGCCATGGCCGTTTTCCTGAGCACCCAGCAGAACCTGTACAAGGAGGAGTACTGGCGTAAGCATTGTGCTCCGGGCGGTGCCACCAAGCCCACTGAAGTGCGCGCGTGACATGTGCTGCCTTTTATGCTGCTCCGTGGACGTTGCAGATGTCGCTGGATGGCCGAAGGGTTGTTCCGATAGGCAGGCAGTAGATACGGTGTCCACGTGTGGCCGCGATAGCTGCGATGACGTAGGCAACACCAGAATAGCACGAGGCCATCGACGATGCGGTGTCACACTGGTAACCGATGCCACGTGACCAGCAGGCGCCGAGAATTCGCCATGGCCGTTTTCCTGAGCACCCAGCAGAACCTGTACAAGGAGGAGTACTGGCGTAAGCATTGTGCTCCGGGCGGTGCCACCAAGCCCACTCTAAAAGGCGTGATTTGAGTAATATACTGATGCCATGAGCAGCTTTCGTCTTTAAATATGGGATATGCTGAGCATATTTGAAATGGCTGTCAAGAACAATTCGAAGAAACATGCATTGGTTGACTACTTGAACGGTATGATTGCTAATACTTATTATTGGTTCATGTGTAAGGTGCCGCCGACTCGAATTGAAGATCATGAACATTGTTTTAGATGCGTTAATATGCAAACAGTTTTGGCGGCACCATAGCAAAATGTGGTTAATGTTAAAATTATTTCGTTCAGGCAGTTAAGACATTTGTAAGTAGCTAATATTGTAGTATCGGCGGCGTACAAGGAGGGTTCGGAGAGGGAAACACAATTAGGCAGGTCATTGATGTATATCAAGTAGAGGAGAGGACCAAGTATAGTTACCTGCGGCATGCCTTTGTTTGTTGTTTTAAAGTTTGAAAAGTTTTGTGAAACACAGTCTGCTGTGATGCGTAGCTTTGAATAAGTGACAGAGCAGGTCCTACAACAGCTATTGCAGAAAGTTTATAAAAAGTTCAGAAAAATTTATCAAAACGTTATACAAAAATGTGATAAAGTTCCTCATGCTCGTCTATTGATGAAGCTTAGCCGGCTTAATATGCGTAGTACAATCATAAATTGAATTACATGTTTTTCCATCGTTACTAGTTTGCTTCAGTAAGCGATCAGTCTTCTGCTTTAGCAAAAGTTGCATCGGGCGTCCCTCAAGGCTCCCTACTTGGACCAATTTTAGATGCAAAGCATCTCTTGCTCTCGGCTCCGTCGTCCGTCGTCCGTCCATCCTCCAGCCCAGAAAGACACCGACAACACTGCCGCTCCAAGAGCCCTTTAAGGGGAAGCGTGCTCGTCTCGTGCCGGCCCTGGAAGACACCCGCAACACTGTCGCTCCAGCATCTCATGGTCGGGGCTATGCCCACCCACTGCGCATGCTCGGCTGATCTCGGGCCGGCCCAGGAAGACACCGGTAATACTGTCGCTCCAGGAGCCATTAAAGGGTGCGACACTACCGGTCGTTCAGCAAGCCGAGCATGCGTAGTGGGGGTGTGGACGGCGCAGCAACGACAGTGGAGGGACATAGCCCCGTCGCATCTAATAAAATTACACCATCTTCCCGTAGGGAAACCCTGAGTAGTATGCGAAACAGCCATGGGCTCAACGCAATTTCCCATATCGTAGTTCCGGTAAGTGAAAAGTGTGGTAGTTACCATGGAAACCAAACTGTAAATATAACGGTAGCTACGTACCTCAACCTACCGGAAACGACGAACTGAAAACTAATGGGCACTTGAATCGACCCCATGGCTGCTTTGCATACTACTCAGGGTTCCCCTACGGGAAGATGGTGTCATTTTTTATTCCTAATTTACATTAACGATATCAGTAAAAACATGTCTTCAGCATTTCAATTATTTGCGGATGATCGCGTTCTCTATAGATAAATAAATACCTCTGAAGATTATAATATTTTACAGGCCGACCTAAACAAAATTTCCCTT